>NC_134575.1:76569139-77769139 GCF_050947875.1 Dermacentor variabilis
CTGCATTCGATACAGCTATGTTCCGTAATGCCTACTCATGCGTTTGGTCTACCTGCAGATCGATGCCTGCAAAGCGCGCAAGAGCCTGGTCAGCCCGTTTTCGAATCCCGCGTGCTTGACGCACGATGTCAGAGAACTGCCTAGTGTAACATTTGCCTTCGCCACGCCTTGATTGTGGAAAATATTCTAGAGAAAACGTCTTCGCTTTGTCTACTGGTCGTTCTTACCGCAATAGTGCAAAATACCTGGCAAAACTTCTAAAAGCTTCCTAAACAGTACAAATCAACGAAAAAGAAAGCTGAAATGACTGATTTGTTGTTGCATGCGTAATATTATTTGAGCTTACAATATGTGGTTGTTCGCTAAAGAACATGTTTAAGGCTAGAGCAACTCAATATCGTCAGGAACTAAAACAACGACAGCAGTAGTGTTTGATGCTCATCAATGTATTGTGATTGTCCATATGATGTTTTGCACAGTTGCAATGGTTGAAAGCACCAACTCAGCAGTATACAGGACGTCGCATAGAGCCGTGATTTTCTGAACGCCACGTTTAACGTGTGGAACGTTTTCCGGTTCACTTTGCAGTTGTCGAGCCAGTGGCGCACCTGTTGGAAGTCTGTGCCCAGTGCAAATGCTCCTCCCCCGACGTGATCTCGTGCCGGGTGAACCCCACGACCGGCTGTTATTGCGTAAGGGGGATGTACCGACTCGGAGAAGATGGAAAGTGCATGGAGAGGACGCTGTGCGAGCGGTCCTGATCGTATAGACAATACGGACACCCTACTCGTTATATACCCCCATGTGACGTGTGGACACGAGTGCGGTTACTATGCGTACAACTTGTACTGCGGAAATGATAGCATACAACTATAGAAACTATAAGCGCTGGCTTTGTAGCACCGAATAGGCCGAATGTTTAAGGACAACGGCTAGTGCCCAACGAGAAGGCACT
The DNA here is from genome assembly GCF_050947875.1 of Dermacentor variabilis. NCBI lineage: Eukaryota > Metazoa > Arthropoda > Arachnida > Ixodida > Ixodidae > Dermacentor > Dermacentor variabilis. Next base: position 76,570,095 of record NC_134575.1, read on the forward strand.
GCCCCGGAGAACCACGAATAACTACACGAAATCGCACCAAAAGCATGGAAGAATGTGGCAAAGGGTCCACTGTGTAACGGAAGCACACGCGACGATTTAATGCCTAATTCCGGTGACGGCCAGGACCTCCGGGAACTGCGGTGCTTACTTTCCCGTGGGACACTGTCGTGACCATGACATCGTTCTCGAATTTTTTTTGTTGCAGCCAATGAGCCGCTAATAAACCAGTGGGAAAATAAAATGGTCTTCAGATATCTTCACTGCGACATTAACAGTAATGGAATGTTGTTATTCGGGCGCAATATGATATGTTCGAATTGTTCTCATTGCACCAGAGTAAGAGAAAATAGTCCTTCTCTACTAAAGCCGAAGTTCCTTGTTCTTTAGCCGAACAAACCATTTCGTATATTGTAAAGGAACACAAAGTAGTGTACGTGTGGAAGTAGCGTGATGAATGTGGAGAAGGCCGGGCGCACTGGCTGCTTTAAATTAAACTTTGACGTTTGAGTTACTCTAGGAACGAGAGCGTTGCTAGAGTACTTGAAGTCGACAGATCTTTGGACTGTTTTTAGACTGGGAGTCTAACTACAATAGTACTCGCTCCTAGGGCTTTCTTGCTTTTTTCCCTCCCTTTTCATTCTTCTTTTCCCTTCCCCTCTCCCCATGCATGGTTGCAAACTCGACGTGCACCTGGTTAACCGCGGCACCTTTTCTTCTTTTTTTCTCTCTTGGCCATCAGTGGGTATGATGAGTCCACAATTTTGATGATAAGCCGCGCAATTTCGCAGCTGCCGGGTGGCACAAGAGACACTAGCACTCCAGGAAGTATAACAGTGTTAGAACGACAGAGAGTTGAGCTAGGTGGCAAGGATTCATTGCTCAAAAAAGGTGAGACGTGCAGACAGGCAGACGTGCAGACGACGTTCATGTTGTTCGCTTCTCTTGTGTCCCGTCTGCACGCCTCACCTTTATTTCACTATAACAGCGTTCTTCGGAAATTTTTTAGCTCGCACTTATTCGTCGTTCCTTTTGCCATACCTAGCAAGACCCCTATTTAACAGTACTTCGAACTTTATTATCAGCAAGTTGCTTTAAATGATGCGGGAAGCCCACCTAAAGAAACTTTCATGGATGACAGCGTGACAGTGCCGTGCCCCCCCCCCCCCCCGGCCCTTGCTTTTAGTGGCAGAGAGGCGGCATATAAAAAAAAAATGAAAAATTATGACCTAATAAATATATTGCATAATAAAGACATACATAATACATAAGCTGTACGGATCAAACTAGCTCCGGCAGCACCCGTAATGAACCATTCGGACGATATATTTTATTCGTCTTCAGACGCACATCTCATAAACCGCATGACCTGCGACTGTTGATCTTGCAATTCACATTTGCACATCTTTAGGCAAATAACGATTCGCTATTCTTGGTCTCGTGCCAGGCTATCTAATTTCACTGAACTCTTTTCAATAATAATCCTCAGGCCAATCCCTCATTCATTCCACGCATAAGGTGCCATTGTATACCTAATATTGTATAAGGCTTATTGAAAGCGATCTCTACACTTGATGAACAAGACAATGTCCTCTGCGAACAGCAGGTCGCCACAATATTTTGCATTGATCCAAATAACTAAATCTCCCCACTCTAACACTATATATAGTGATAGAGATCCTTGAAAAGATCAAAATACCGAGGTAACAAACCGGTACAGGCTTGTTTCAGGACGTGCAACTGCTGCGAACACCAGGCGGGCTGAACATAAGAGGAGTGTTAAAAAATTTTATTTTCAGGAATTCAGTGTCAGTTGCTGGTTAGAGCTCTGAGCAGCGCCACCGGAAAGAATCGCCCCAATATGCCTTGTTAGCCGCTGTCCTATTGCTGAAAGAAATGTTGATAATTAGCACGTGCTATGGCTGTTACTACTAATTTTACAGAATATAAGTAGCACTAACCCATCTACAGTTTCTCCTGCTGGTAACGCATTTGGCGGTCGTCATATCACGTAGCACACCGTGATCACATACACACGGAGATCGAGGAACGAGGCAGGCATGATGAGAAGGGTCAGGACAACCACATGCCATGCAAAGATCCTTAAATTGGACTGAAAAGCACAACGGTCCTATGAGTCTTGATATTCATTTATACGTTCATTTTGCCACATAGTATGTGACTTTGGTAAGGAACGAATATTCCAATAGGGTAAATCATTCAATGCACATTTAATAAACGTTGCACTAAAATCAAAAATGATTTGATCAATAAGGACATCATAAACGGCTAACGAAATTAAGCACGTAGCATCAAAAAGAAGAAAAAAAATCAAGCAGGAAGCCCTTTGGCAGTTGTCCAAGCACGTGTAAGCATTGTGCCACTAGCTCATATTCACGCAGCCCGGTGTTATCAACGTTATGAAACTGGATCCGACCAGTGTAAACGACAGCGCTGCGGCGACGCAAACTAGGCTATAGCTTCAATTTTCGTTCGCTATGTTTATCAAGCAACATAAAAAAACAGGCAGACTGAACCCCAGTTAACATCTACATAAAATGAATAAATCTTGATGTAATTGGCTCATGAATAACGTTTGTGCACATGAAGTGCGGTTTTCAAGGTATAAATATTAGTATTAAAGTGCAGCGTGTTTTACGAAGAACTGAATTTACTTGCAGTGAATATTAGACAGGCTGGATATTATACAGGGTGTCCAAACTAACATTATCGAGAGTTTAAACATATGCAAATGCAACGTAGCTCGACAGAACAAAGGTAATGTCGGTTGCGGTCACTTTGCGATTCCCAAGCAATTTTTTCCATACCGCCTGATTATATAAATAATCTTAATTAATAGATGAACTTCTCAAATATTATAGTTAGATGAAAAGCGTCAACGAGAAAATTGTCGAGCGACGTTAAAAACTCCCGATACAGCTTTCGGTTGCTCAGTACGTGCTAAATAAAAATGTTTTACCGAGCGTGAAAGATGCCCGCAAATGCACGAAAAATTGCCGCGTGATTGGCCGCTCGAGGCCGCAAGAGGCGACTGTGTATGTTACCATGATCGTGAGGCCATCATTATAATTCGATCGTCGTCATTCCAGTTTTCTGGTGCCACTCTCGCCGTGCTGTCGTCGCAACGCCATCGCCGTCATAAGGTCACCATGCATTCATTGTCATATCGTCATCGTGATACCGTTGTGGTCATTCTATCATTGTCACTCCAGCTTCGTGATCATAATCTCAACATTCCATTGTGGTCACTCTATCGCTGTCACTGTACCATCGTCATACATTTCTTGTCATACCGTCGTCTTGAGGCCGCCGTGGTAGTTCAATTGTTTTCATTATAACGTCGTTATCCGACTCTCGTCAAGCCATCGTCGTGATACAGCCGCCGTCATGTGATTGTCATCATTATCATGGTTACGATGTCGTGTTGGTCATTTCACCGTCGTCATTACAGCTTCATTCTTTCACCTTGGTCATGCTGTCGTCGTCGCGCCTTCTGAACCGGTTTAGCAGCCCAAGTTATCTAATTGCTTGGGCCGCCAGGTATTTGCTAATGATCGTGGTACCATTTTAGTCGCTGCATCGCCGGCATTGTAGCTCAGTCATCCTGTTGTTTCCGTGCCGTCGTCGACACACAGTTATCGTGCATTTGCTGTAATGACGTCATCGTGATGGGTTGGTGGCGGTTACATATTCGTCACTCCAGCTTTTTCATGGAAATGTCGTCGCGCTGTCGTCATCACGCCATCGTCGTCGTACCGTTATCGTCACGCATTCGTTGTCATACTGTTTGTCTTGATGCCGTTGTCGTCATATGACTGTCATCCCATAGTCGTGACACTGTCGTGGGAACACCTTCTTCAATTCAGAAATGTTAACCAATTGTCGTCATGCCACTGTCATGATGTTAATTAAGCCATTCGATTTACATCATTCAGTCTTCGTCGCACTACAGTAATCATGCTCTAATCGATTAATCGTGATTATGCCGCTCTTGTCATGCTATTATCGTCGTTGCGTTGTCGTCAGACCGCCGCTCTCGTGGACCCATTGTCGGGCCCTTTTCGTTACTATGTTGTCGTTGCACCATTGTCGCCATTCCTCTTTGTCTTCCAGTTGGCACCACGCTATCTTTATAAAAGTAAACTCATCGCGATCCCATTGTCGTGATGCCAGCACCATCACACCATCTTCGCCACATGATCGTCATCTCATTTTCGTCACGCCATCACCGTCATACCGCTTTTGCCATCGATGTCATTCAGCCTTCGTCTTTCTATTGGCGGCACTGTGTCGCGATCATGCATTGGCGACATTGGCAAGCGAGCGCCACGGAAATCTAGGCTGGTAACGGAGGCACTGCGACTGTATATATAGCTGAAGCAAGGGAAGTCTCAGATAGACAAAAACAGATCGTAAACAGGCCTGATTTCAGCAATGCGGTGTGTCCCTAGATTTCTCGATTGCCAATCGCATTACTGCCTATACTCATCGTAAGATTTGTCCTGCAGCAATCTTGTAATATTGTAATATTTTCTGTTTTATGGTGTCGCTTCATGTGATCAGAAAATTGCTTTCTTGTTTTTCTTACAATGGTTGAAACATTCTTTGTGCTCGCTGCAACCTTCTACAGGTGTGTTAACATTGAACGCCGCAAGACTCACTGAAATCACCAAGTCTGTGCTATTGACTGGCGTTGCATGGATAAACGATATATGTTTACCACTATTATTATGAATCCGTAAAATCTTATAATTGCTGGGGTTTTGCGTGCCAAAACCACGATCTCATTATGAGGCACGCCATAGAGGGAGACTCTGGGTTAACTTTGGCCATCTGGTACCGTGCACGCAAATGCCCGGTACACGGGCGTTTTTGCATTTCGCTTCTGTTGAAATACGGCTGCCGCAACCGCGACTTGATCCCGCGACCTCGTGCTTAGCAGCCCAGCGCAAAATCCACTAGGTAACGAAGACGGGTACTATGAGGCAATTCGATAGTTTATAAAGAGTTGTGTACTTGGCTCGTTGCCAGCAGTTAGCTCCAGGAAATTGCCACCAATTTCGCCTGTCGCACACACATTTCCAAAAATACAATGGATGAGATCGCATAAAGATTATTTGCTGAAGAGAGAGGCTTATGTGAGGTAAGATGAGATAAAACGAATGCGTCTCACACCTGTTTTTAAAAATAAAGACATTGCGGTATAGAAAATAATTATAACCAAATTTATCAAACAAGACTTCTTAATCTAAAAAAAAAACGATTTACTAAGTTTTTCCTTCCAGGGAGAGAACATTGCATCTCTAAATTAACAGCATTGGGATTCTAACACTCAATATTGAGAAACGTCTCACGCTACTGATAGGACGTATAATGAAGCATTCTACATACAAGGCCAACCGAGGATGACTGTCATACGCATGACAACCAGAAGAAGGATTATATAACGCTTGGGAGCATGCATCTCTTCCACAAAAATAGGTAAGTGGTAGGGGCGTCCTAAGCGGCGTTCTGGAGAGAGTGGGTGAAGCGCATGATTGCAAAAAAAAAGAAAGAAATCTGATGTCAAAGAACAACTGACGCAAATATGTTTATAAGCGGGAAGAGTGAAGAGGAACGAGCAAGTATCCGTTTATTTGCTCGTTTCGAGCACGAGAAGCTTTCGCGCTCTCGCAGAGATCAAACAATGCATTGTGAGTAACATAAAGGAGGAAAACGCGTTAAGAAGATTTCTAACCACTTTACGACCCGAGTACGTTCTTTTAAGCCTGCATATGGCAATGTATTTTAGTTTTGCCCACGCACCAGTTGTGCGGCCATCGTCATAGCCAGTTGTTTACAACTGTAGATGAGAATATGCGTATGGAATATTTTTTTTTACAAAGGACAAACTTTCTTCTAGTTCTGAGAAGAGTATAAGTTGTTAAATGAGCGTGTCTCTATTGCGCCTGTGTACAAGTGCATCTCTACCCGTCCATAAAAGAAAACAAAAGAGCTTAAGAATGTGCATAGTTTCGTGTATTCGTCTCTTCTTGTTTAGGTTATTTCAAGCGAATAGAAAACAATAAAACTGACGTTGAGTGGCCGCAGCTTTAGCTGAGAATTTTTCTAACCCTGTTAGGAATTGTTGTTAATGAAATGTTAGTGTAAATTTTCCCTGGATGAAAAGATGTGCGAAATGCTCTAGTGCAAGGATACGTAATGTTTAAGGTAAAACAGAGGAGTCGCACGCAAACATTGACCCCTAACTTAAGTTTCACAAGAATCCGATTTATAGACAGTGGTTGCATATAACTGTGTTTCAAGAAAAAATGCGCCTGCAGAAGCGTTGGCCAAATGAGAGCAAATTGAATTGACAAGTCATAGGACGTGGAAAGAACGCAAAAGAAAGCAAAATAAGGACGTGATAACCGCACCTGTTGAACTAATAACCAATTTACTAGTAACATCTCTCTGTATTGGCTCCGGGGCAGTGCAGAACCTACTTGTTTCTGCACAGCGTATATTCAAATGCAGGTGTCGATATCAAAGCAATATGACTTCGAACGAGTGGGGACAACTTCGCCGAGCGGAATGTGAGAACAGATTTGGATTGCTTATAATAGTCCTACAATTTTAAGACCATTTCAAGCACTTAGTAATGCAGAGACCCAAGTGCCTTAATTGATTAAATAAATGTTTGTTTTAGGAAGATAGCCGGCTGCTATAAAGCAATTTGGGCGATGGTTTATGGTATAGGTGGTGCTTTCAAAGTCTGTCATTGAACGTCTGAAAATAACGCTATGAGATAGTTGATGCAGCAGTAAACTGTAACCGAGAGTGGCAGCATAGGTAACAGAATTGTTTCGGCCTCCTGAGTAACTTTTCTGGGCCACGTAGCCTTGAGTGGTGTAATGGAACGTGCCTTCAGTACAATCGCTTGAACGCGATTTCGTTTGTACAGCCACCCATTACGTCGCACCTGTAGTGTTTACGGAACATTCGTAATTTAGACATGCGATGCATTTCCAGCGCTTAAACGGAAACCGAAGCTGCTGAAAGTACAATACGTAGCACGGCAAAGAGGACGTTGGCCGTATACTGATTTTACTTCCCAGAAAGCCACTCGGCCCATGTGCGCGGGGCATAAGTTGAGGCAAAACTAACTGCACCCTTTAATTGCCAACGCGATAGACGAAGTGCAAGCACAATTCATCATACTTTTTTTCGTTGCTATAGGCTTCAGAAATCACTCCGTATTGTTCATCATTTTACTTTCCCAGAGCACGTGCGCTGTGAAGTGAAAGCACCACGCTGGCATCCCTTACAGTGATCTGCTAAGTGACCTGATCCTGCTAACGCCGTAACCTGCGCCCGGTGGTCCCTTCAGCTGTCCAGCACCAGGGCTGACCAAAGTAACATTTGCCCCATTGTGCGGACATGCTATAGACAACCACTGCGTCACACGTAACACAAGGAGTGGCATGCTTCATTGGGCAGCCGTGGCCTTTGTACATTTGGGCTTTTGGTCATTCACGACTCGGCACATAGGAGCTGACTTTCTCCGGTGTGGAATACAGCACGTGAACACCGCACTTTGTGGCTGTCCTTTGAAGACAGTGCGACAGGTGGTGCAAGTAAGGCCCCACAACTGCTCATTTATCTGTCCTAGTCGAAACGTCTTTTCCTTTCTGTTATTTGGACTTGAGCTCTTCGTGGAAACTCTCTAGCACAAAGCCAATAATCTGTTGCGGAAGAAACAGAGCCGTCCTTTTAAGACACTATGCCATAAAAGGACGGCCACCAACTGCGGCGTTCGCATGCTGTTTTCAGTGGCGGAGAAGCTGTCTCGCCTGTGCCGAGTCGTGAATGCAAACGAGCACAAGTTTCCTACCTGCGTAAACATGCATGCCAATCCTTTCCTTGCGTGTAGCACAGAGGTTGTTTACAACATTCCCTATTATGTGGCAAATTCTACGTCGGCCAGCGCCATTGTAGGCATCGCACCTTGGTGAGACACGAGATGAGAGCGAAGAAATAATGTTCTGTGGGAATGTCTCAGCAAATGCAAGAGATCGAAGCTCACTCAGCTGCTCACTCGACACCCGCTATGCCTCTTCGAGGAGCAAAAAGCAGCTGACGACGGACCGAAACCGACGGCAGTCCGAAACCGACGGCGTTCCGGATTAGGGCCTTGTCGCCTGAAAAGACGAACCATTTCCTCGATAAACAAGGCACAACGCTTTCCTTGGGTTGCTTGTTTCTGGAAAGGATCGCGCGTTCGGCCGTTCGGTTTCTTTAGGCACTGCTGTACGTGTCGCGGGATTGTCGGTGAAATTCCTACTAAATCGGTAATAGAGCCCTCATGGTTCTCGTACCAAGTTCCTGCGGAGTTTTGCGAGTCGAAGTGGACGTTCCGAAGGTTTCGAACGTTATATCCCGACGATTTAAAGGGGCAACCAGATCAAAATGGGCAAGCGAATCTTCGCCACCTTCAAAAAGAACTCCATGGAGGGATCTCTGGGTTAGCAGTGCATGGAGAACTAAACCATGGCGGACGAATAGTCCAGCTATCGCGAGTCTAGTTCATCTGGCTTTTAGTCGTGGTGGACATCCATTCCATAAGAGACACCATAAGAGACCAAGTTCGCTTAGTAGTCCACGCAGGCGTCGGCTCTTTCTAGATGGAGTGGCTGTGATTGTCTCTAGACTACCAGGAGTGATGGCGTAGAACCTATATCAATTGTGTCGCGGGCGACACAATTGATGACTCGGCGTCCACGCCACACACACACACGCGCGCGCGCACGCGCACGCGCACACACACACGCGCACGCACGCACGCACGCACACACACACACACACACACACACACACACACACACACACACACACACACACACACACACACACACACACACACACACACACACACACACACACACACACACACACACACACACACACACACACACACACACACACACACACACACACACACACACACACACACACACACACACACACACACACACACACACACACACACACACACACACACACACACACACACACACACACACACACACACACACACACACACACACACACACACACACACACACACACACACACACACACACACACACACACACACACACACACACACACACACACACACACACACACACACACACACACACACACACACACACACACACACACACACACACACACACACACACACACACACACACACACACACACACACACACACACACACACACACACACACACACACACACACACACACACACACACACACACACACACACACACACACACACACACACACACACACACACACACACACACACACACACACACACACACACACACACACACACACACACACACACACACACACACACACACACACACACACACACACACACACACACACACACACACACACACACACACACACACACACACACACACACACACACACACACACACACACACACACACACACACACACACACACACACACACACACACACACACACACACACACACACACACACACACACACACACACACACACACACACACACACACACACACACACACACACACACACACACACACACACACACACACACACACACACACACACACACACACACACACACACACACACACACACACACACACACACACACACACACACACACACACACACACACACACACACACACACACACACACACACACACACACACACACACACACACACACACACACACACACACACACACGCGCGCGCGCGCGCGCGCGCGCGCGCGCATATATATATATATATATATATATGCGCGCGCGCGCGCGCGCATATATATATATATATATATATAAATCGCAAAAACAGGACACTGCGAATTCTATCGCATGTTTATTTGCGAGAAATCAAGTTTGTTTTTGTTGTTTCTGCGTTGGCGACTTGATTGGCGATGTGCGTGCTGCAGGCGCCCCGATGGACATCAGCGGTCATCTTCTACGAAAATCACGTCTATTGCCCTGCTTTCCATCTGTCGTCTTCTGCAAGGAAACAAATAGTTTCAAAAAGTTATACAATGGTTAAGGATACCGAGGAATAAAAAGTAGGGACCCACAATTCCACCTTATTGGGAAATGTGCAAGAGAGATATTTGTAGCTTCACTTCAGGTTTCAGGAGAACTGACAATAAATGTGACCAGCGACCTGAAAAAGATCGAATCATCAAGAGGAACCGACAAGGAGTACTAAGCACAGTTTTCGCGTTCCGCCTAATTACATAATTAGCCTTCAATAATTGTTGAAATTTTCAGATATTGCTTATAGATAAAAAGTGTCAATGAGAAAATTGTAGAGCAGCATCAAAAACTTCCGATACAGCTTTCTGTTGCTGAATACGTGCCACATGAAAGCGTTTTTGCGTGCGTTGAAGAAGCCCGGGAATCAACGCAATATTTCCGCACGACTGGCCACTTGATGCACTTTGCGTGTATTCGCAGGATTCTTTCACGTTCGGAAAAACACATTTATGTAGCACGTGTTGAGAAACAGAAATCTGTATCGAATGTTTTTGGTTTTGCTTTGCAATTGTCTCACTGTCACTTTTCATCCAAGTATATTATTTGAGAAGTAGACTAGTTAAGACAAATTATGTAATTAGGCCGAATGCAAAAAATGATCTAAGTATCTCCAAGTGACTGCAAACAACCACACGTTGGTTGTATCCAGCTACGTGGCATTTGCGTATATTTAAATCTTAGTGCATGTAAGTTGGAATACCCTGTATATGTACCAACTAATTTTCCGCCATCCTCGACCGTGCATCTATCCCTCTGGCACCCATTCTTTAACTGTAATAGTCCAGGGCAGATAACTTTTACACCATCACAGTTACAGCATGGATACCAAGGGAAGAGAAGAGCTGTCGAGGACGCCAGAAAATTTGGCGGGGTGATGAAATCACGAATTTAGCAGGCGCCACTTGCTATCGGTTAATAAGACGGTGGTAATTGGAGATCACTGGGAGAAGCCTTCGTCCTGTAGCGGGCATAAAAATAGGCTAAACACACACACACACACACACACACACACACACACACACACACACACACACACACACACACACACACACACACACACAGGCACGCACACACACACAGGCACGCACACACACACAGGCACGCACGCACGCACGCACGCACGCGCGCACACGCACACACGCACACACACACACACGCACACGCACACGCACACGCACACGCACACGCACACGCACACACGCACACGCACGCACGCACGCACGCACGTTTGAGCCCAATCAACATTGAACTAAGCAGCACAGAACACACCAAAAACTAATAGGCTTTAAATAGTACACAGGAGATCATGGTGCAGAATCTAAATAAACGCGCACACACACACAAGATACATTCTTTAACAATATCTTGCTGCTTCTGTGGTTTTAGTGTTCAAAGCAGAATCTTCATCGCTGCTATATACGGGGAAATATTACATACTTGTGAAACAGCAATATGTTTTACGAGCAGTACATCTGAAATAACACAAAATTAACAAAGTTCCTACCAGTAACAAGGCTGTTGTGCTTGTTGATAGGGGCGGTGCAACAGAAGTTCATAAACCTCACCGTGTGAGTTTGCAGCTTCTGCCAAATTGCATTAACTGCGTAACCACATTACACGGCGGCCCTTTGCCGCAAGCTGAGAAGGCAGTTTTCGCACTGCTGCAATGGTGCTACAAAATATTTGACTGCTATTGGCAGTGTAGGCTAAGACCTTTCTGATGGCAAAAGCGCCTTAATGGCGACGCTTTGGTACATTTGCCTGGGGACCATGGTCCATCCCAAGATTTCTTCTTATAGTCTATTAGGACGATATAAAACCAACCTTATAGAGAAAAAGCTTTAATAACTGCGGACTATAATATTATAGGTAACAAGGTTATGCACGAGAGCATACTGGGTTTTATGCCGGGTCGTATATGATAATGTAGAAGTGCCTCGAGCGGCCAGTCGCGCGGCAATTTTGCGTGCATTTGCGGGCTGCTTTCACGTTCGGAAAAAAACACTTTTATGTAGCACGTATTGAGCAACAGAAAGCTGTATGGGGAGTTTTTCGCGTCGCTCTTCAATTTTCCCATTGACACTTTTATTCTAGTTAAACTATGTGAGCAGTTGATTACTTAATTAGGACTAATTATGTAATTAGGCAGAATCAAAAGATAATCTGATTATCTGTAATTGACGGCCAGGAACGCTACCTTGGTTCTGACCAGCTGCGTGGCACTCGCATGTTTGGAAATTCTGGCTAAAGTTAGCTGGGACACCCTGTATATTGCGTGGTTGTGAAGAAGAAACCTTGAGAGTTAGCGCCGTGTCTGTATCCTTCTTTTACTGGTGTTCCGTCTATCGCGTTGCTTTAAATTCCAATCATTTATCGCTGCTACAAATTATAACACATGCTATGCTTTCGGATATTCTAACAGATGTTAATAATTTGTTTTGGTGTCTGAAACGCCTGCTGCAGCATGACTGCCCAAACGTGCTCGCAAAATGACGACTGCAACTAAAGGATTACAGCCTTATTGCAAGAAACCTAGCAATGGTGATTTTAAACGTTAAGCGCGAAGTGCACGATGCCTTTATTAGATCAATACTACATGGTCTGTCGTATAGGACCCGTACAGTAAAAAAAGAGATATATATATATATATATATATATATATATATATATATTATATATATATATATATATCTAGCGCTTAAAAAGGCTTCAGAACAAGGTGCTTTCATTTATATTTATAAATATCGCAGGCTATATTCTCCTAATGAAATGACGAGTGCAGATAGTATCCCTACCTTAGCTGCATGCCGGAAATTAATACGTATAAAATCCTGGCGGAACATTAAATATGGAAAGACTAAAATAACTGCACCTCCATATCTTTAGTCCATCAGCAGACGAACAACGCGCCCACGCTCAGAAGGACTTCCTGCAGCCTATTCTCGCGAAAAAAAATACCTCCAGAGTTTCTCTGCTCGCAAAGTTTCGCACTGGACCTTTCTCACTCTAGGAGAAGTTAGGTGAAGCCTTTATACTCCTTTGTAGGCTTCACCTAACTTCTCCTAGAGTAAGCAGGATCCAGTGCGAAATTGTAGAAGGGAAAGAGGAAGAGGAAGACAACGCTGTTCGATCTGTTGCCACCTCAGCTCTGTAATTATTGCCTAGGTTTTGCTATACATTAAGTAAGTTATTTATATCTTTGGAAGACGGCCGCATCTTTAAGGCGGTACTGTCCCTATGGGAAGGGCACGGCTGCTTTCGCGCCGGCATCTTTAAAGGGACCGCGCCATCCGAAGGTAGCCGGCGTGGTGGAGGCGGCCATGGCCTCGCAAGGCGTGCAGCTGCCAGACATCAGGGACGATCAGCAGTCCAGTGCGTCATCATCGCTCAGTGGGGACGACTCAACTATCGTCGACCCTGACGAGGAAGTGGCTGATATGGCGGAAGTGGACAGTCACAGCTTCAAGGTGGTGAGTCATCGGAAGCAAAGAACGGCCGGAATCCCAGTGGTAGTTTTACCAACAGAGAAAGGTGTTAATTTGAGAGAGCGGAACCCTATCAGGCTCTTGGAAGCCTTTAAAGCTCTGCTGTGATCTGCTCCGATTCGCAGTCGCTTCACAATGCAAGGTGCTCTTCATCTAGATATCGCAACGGAAGAGCAAGTTGATATTCTTCTACGGTGCTCTCAGATTCGTGACATAAGAGATAAAGCCCGGTTGCCCCACTCCTATATGACTAAGAGATGTGTTATTAGGGGAGTACCAGTGTGGTATTCGGAAAGCGACTTTCTTGACTACTTGAAACGGCAAGGTGTTCTGCACGTGAAACGTATGATGCGCCGGGTGGAGACTCAAGAAAAAGAATGGGCAGTGAAACCTACTGCCTCTGTTGTGCTAACGTTTGCTCCCAACACCGAGCGCCCAGAAAAAAATTGACCTTGGTTTTACCAAGCATGCAGTCAAAGAATTCGTTGAAACTCCTCCCTGATGCTCTAAGTGCCAACGCTTTGGGCATGTAGCCAAAATTCGCATCAAAGATCAACGTTGCAAACGATGTGGTGGCGCCCACGATTACAAAGCCCGCAAGGCAAATTTTGCTTGCGCTAATTGTGGGGGTGGCTATCCAGCGAGTTTCGATGGCTGCCCCTTCCATTTAAGCGCGTTACACCGTCGAGTGTCCTGCATTAGTGGTCCCAAACCACAACTTACTGAGAAGCCGATACCTGGAAGTGACGAGTTCCCTGCGTTAGAGTCGGAAGTTGAGTTCCTTGCGTTAGAGTCGGAAGTTCGTGACGTGGTAACAAGCAACGTCAGTGAGCGACCTGACCTTAGCAAGATGGCAAAGTCCTCTGTGGATGAGTCACTTGTTCGATCTGCTTCAGCCAAAAGTGTCCAAGTTCCTCAGCGACCAGATCAAAGGCAGACTCGACGACAAGGAGGACATTCCTTTGCCTTAAAGGAGATGAAGAAGCCAGATGCAGTGGCCAAGAGTGGGTCCCAGTCCGCATCTTTTGTTGAAGTTGTGAGGCAGTGCGTCCAGGAAAATAAGGAGCTCAAAAATCGGGATCTGTTCGACCTTCTGCGAGTTTTGTTTGAAGTCCTCATTTCATATGTTCAAGTGATGCAGACTGGCAGCCTGAAGAACTTTCTACAGCTCGTTCTGTCCTTTCAGTCCATGATTACCGCCTTCGCAGCGAACTTTACCTTATAATATGGCTAGTTTTCTTCAACCTCGTGCAACTAAAAGTCACCGATAAGTCCCGTTTATTATGCAATGGAAATGCGCTCGGGTTATAGGTCGATTAGCAGAACTGAAATTATTTTTGAAAGAAACTTGTGTTCCAGTATTGAACCTCTCGGAGGCTGGCCTACTAAGCGGGAGATGTTTGACTGGATATGTCGCACGCAAGAAATGCCGCATAAAGTCACTTCCCGCAGGAAGTGCCGCCCTTTACATACGAAGAGAGATTCCTCATGTGGCTTTGAAGGTCACTGATCTTTGCAGCGATAGTATTGAGGTAGCGGCTGTGAGGATACGGCTCGGCTTCCGAACTCTTTCTGTTGCATCCGTATACGTGTCTCCGCGGAAGAAGGTAGCAATGGATTTGTTTCTCCAGCAGCTTTGTGACCGGTGCCCAGCGCCCCGAATTATCTGCAGTGACTTCAGCGCCCATCACTCTGTCTGGGTTGACAGGAACACAGATTCCCGCGGACGCAAACTTGTAGAAGTTATCGACAGTTTGGACCTGTGCATGGCCAATGAAGGAAGTCCCACTTTCTTCCGGCCTCCGGCCTCAGCCACATCTATAGACCTAACATTGCATTCACTTGCCGTCCGTGTGAAGTGGTCAACTGCACCTGACCGCATGGGGAGTGATCACTATCCAATTTTAGTGTTTACTGCTGACTTCCATATGCGCGGCTCTAAAATGAGTCATGTTGTTAATTGGGACAAGTACAGGGAGCAACTTGCAAGTATTTATGGTGATGTGATAGACAAAATGAATTATAGTGAGATGGCTGCTACAACGGCGGTAACGTTGCCTAATCATTTTCCGACTCCGGATTTAAAACTCGGGAACCTTTGCGCGGCGCGCAGAAGGGCGGAGCGACAAATGATGCGGAATAAGGACGACAGATCCTTGAAGACCACCTTCAATAGGCTTAACTCTGCCATTCGACGACATACGAACAAGCTCTGTAGGTCGCAGTGGGCGTCCTTCTGCGCTAGCTTGACTGTTTTCTCACCGATGACGTGAATTTGGCGAGTCATTGGTAGCCTTGCTGGTGATTGTCGTCCTAGTAAGCCTTTCCAAGCGCTTGCACTGCGCAAGCAGAAACCTCTCGCGTGATTGGCAGAGGAATTTGCAGATGCATTTCTACGTGCAAGTTCAGGAATTCATCCATGTGCTCTGCCTGCAACATCTACGTGTGTTATGGACGCCCTGTTCACACTTCGAGAGCTACAGACAGCACTCAGCAGCCTGCGGCGCCGATGTGCACCAGGTCCTGACGGCATTACCAACCACATAATGCAGAACCTACCTCTGGAACACCGCAAGATGCTCCTAAGCTATCTCAATCGAGTGTGGGAGACTGGCGCCGTTCCTCCTTCATGGAAGGTGGCTTGTGTTGTCCCAATGCTGAAGCCCGGCATAGAAATGACAGACTTGACCTCGTATCGTCCTGTATCACTGACGTCGTGTGTGGCTAAGCTCATGGAGAATCTGGCAAATAAGCGTTTATCTTGGTGGCTTGATGAAAGAAGGTCTCTACCAACATACATGACTGGAT
This sequence comes from Dermacentor variabilis, assembly GCF_050947875.1. Classification (NCBI taxonomy): domain Eukaryota; kingdom Metazoa; phylum Arthropoda; class Arachnida; order Ixodida; family Ixodidae; genus Dermacentor; species Dermacentor variabilis. The sequence goes on from NC_134575.1 coordinate 76,586,519, forward strand.
TACGCACAGGTTTAAGCGAGCAAGATAGCGTCTTGGACTTGATAAGCCACATTGAACATCAAAGAGCTTTCGGCCTCTCAACACTAGCTATTTTCCTAGACGAATCAAATGCGTATGATAATGCCCTTCAGAGCTCAATACTAAATAGTTTGCAGGCCATATGTGCACAGGGCTATCTTCTGGGATTCATTCACTCATTTGTCAGTGATCGTAAAATTCAAGTTTGGTTAGGAAGTACCATAAGCACCGAAAGGGCGGTATCGCGAGGTGTACCTCAGGGAAGTGTTCTTTCCCTAACGCTGTTTAATGCTGTAATGGCTGGTCTTCCCGCTGAAGTGCAAGAACCTTGCAGGCATATCCATATGTCGAGATATGCGGACGACATTTGTATTTGGTTAACCGGATATCAACACAAGCGTTTAGCTCTGATAGCTCGACGGGCATTACTTTCAGTTAAAAATTACCTTCATGGTGTTGGGTTGACTCTATCGGTGGAAAAATCTGGCTTCATCATGTTTTCAGGTAGAGGAAGACGTTATGCGCGGCTGAAGATAGACCTTTATCAATGTTGCCTTCGTCAATTGAAGCACGAGCGCTTATTGGGCGTCATTATTGGCTACCGTCTACAGCGGCGATGAGCTGTGGACTTTACTGTGACATCACTAACTCCGCGTCTCAATGTGATCCGTAGAGTTGCAAGTGAGAAATGGGGAAATCACCCTTCTTCAATAATCAGGCTGCACGATGCACTAGTGACGAGTCGAATAATGTACCAGCTCCCTTTAATTTCCCCCTCGCTGTCACAGCTGGAACGACTTGAGGTTCTGCACAGAATTGGCCTAAGGAGGGCTCTTGGCGTTCCGCAGACAGCTCCTAACAATGCAGTACTTTATGTGTCTCAATCGAGACCTCTTAGCCTAGTCGCTTCACAAAGGTTATTGATGCAAATTGGCCGCCTCATACAGACGATAGCCGGGCGAGCCCTTCTACAGCGTCTTCGAAAGGAATCTGAGCCCCGAGCATACTTGGCCCTTAATAATCTTGGTTACCTGGGTCTTGACGCAAGAGGTCGAACTAAGAGGTTGAAAGCACCTTGGTCATTCGCGAGCTCGATTGTTCGTTGACGATTCCTCACGTTCGCGCTAAGCGGAGTTCTCCATTGGCGGCAACGCGTTCGCCCGTACTAGAACATTTTGAGACTGAATATGCAGGTCATCTTCAAATTTTTACTGATGGCTCTGTGGACAAGGCCAGAGGATCTAGTGCAGCTGCTTTTCACATTCCCTCTTTGAAGTATGATTGGTCGGTTCGGTTCACTGTGTCCTCCACAACGGCCGAAAGCGTTGCCATTGAGGCAGCTCTAAAGAAGCTATGGTTTTGTACGCCTCAAACTGTTGTCATTCTTACAGATATAAAATCCGCCCTTCAAAGGTTAGAGCACGGCTTCCCTACTGATGCATTATGTCTTTGCTCCCTACGCTCCCTGCTCCCTACGCTAAGGAAGCGAGAGGAGGAAAGCGGAGAAGGAGGGTGCAGGGGAACCTAGCGGAACCATGGGGCGCAAAGCGGAGGAGAAGCGTGTGGCGAAAGCGTGAGAAAAGCGTAGTGCGGTCACTATGGTTACGAGATGGCGTCAGGGTAGCGCCCGTTGTCTGTATAGAAACAAAGCGCTGCATGAGCGGAAGTCTGTCTGCGGCGGCTGGTGTGAATCGCACCCACGCGTAACCCGCGAGCCGCTTCTCGCGATCCCGATTAGCGAGGTACACATCATCCCCTTTGCAACGTGACGCGCGAGACAGGTTGTCCGCGTCAGTCAATATATCGCGAATTGAAACACCTATATATCTGCGCTAAAATTTCGTATTAGGGAGTATCGTAACGGTCGGTCAATGTTTTTCTCACTTCATTTAAAACCAAGATTATCTTTGCCGCAGAAGAAGCAGTTGGATGAACTTCAGGGGATGTGCTGTTGTAAACGAGTCAAATGCGAACACGGCAACTCAAACTTCATCAGAAAGGCTCACTTGTTCTTTCTTTTTGATCGCTGGCCCGTTCTCCAGAACAATTTGATTTCAAAAGACGTAGCTACAGGACTTCAGGATCACTGCGATGCAGAGCCGCAGTTTTTTACGGGCAGGAGGAAAAGACGACAATTACACACGTGGTGGTTGTCGTTCGTACTGTGACGTCCTGCCTCGGCCTCGTTGGTGTAGTAGTAACGGTGCACTAGGGTAATGACCTACAATATTGATTCTAGTGAACTGTTCTTGGCAATACGATCGCACTATGCGCTTCCATAAGGAGCCTAGAATTTCTTTGTTCTCACCTCATTGAGCTGCCGGATTGACAGTCCTCAGGATCTCGCACGCATTGTTGGGAACCAGGCAGGTAGTACCTCCCATTGATGCACTCACACTTGCTGTCCGGCCAGATGCACATTCTACCACCGCCTGAACACATGCACCTGGCGCAGTCACTGCTGTGGAGGTAATTAGTTGTTTTACTGCAGTATCTGAGAGTCGATCATTCTGACATACTCCAGTGCAGAAATAGGTGACATATATATTGAAATAATGTTTGCCTTTCTACACATATATGCGGCTTGGCTAGGTACCTGGCCATATTTAAATAGTGCTTCTAGCTATACATTTTTGTCGTCATTATTAGGGTTTAGATTAGCGTACTATAAAGTCCGAGAAGGACTAGCTATTTATCTACTAAGGTTTTACGAGATCCATTTTCGCAGGTATAGAAAAACACCAACGTTTTGCCCAGTAATAGCTGGCTCTAGAAGAAAAGCTTGCGTTGAAATGAGCTTTGGAGCACCTTCGACAAGATGTTTTGCGTCAGCATGCTCTCCAAAGCAAATGCACACAAACCTGACATCACCCCCACAGACACACCCTGAAATTCCGCATTCTCTGTAGCAGAAAACGCGTAAGGCCAGCGAACTTTTCGTTTTGCTTTGGAGGCCTCTTCATACAGCTTTCGTTATTGTGATTTGCATTCTTAGGAAACTTCACGTACTTTCCGGAACAATCTTTGTCTGTCTGTATTGGTTGCTCACCGTTTTTTTGGTAACTTGGGTCACTGGGCGCCGCATTTGCCGACTATGCGAGAATAAGGCTAAAGACTACCCATTCGATAAACTTGGGTCTCGGCGTACGTGACAATGTTCCGCTCTTCAATGAATCTCTTTGACACTAACTTGTGTCACTCGGTGTGCACCACTCTTCAATAACGAAAATTTGACAGAAACTACCTCACTATGACTGTATACAGTAATGCATTTACCATAGAAAGAATATAGCTGCACAACGTAGTGCCATCATCGTAACCTATTATGTATGTGGCGTGTGCTTCAGCGGATGGATGGATGTTATGAGCGTCTCCTTTGGAACAGAGCGGTGGGTGGCGCCCCCACTTCTTCCTATTATACTGCTTACCCAGGTTAAACAATAAAAAACAAAAAAAAATACCACGTACTCCCGCAACCAAATGTTCTGATCCCCTATGGCGGGAGCCCACACTCGGCGTCATCTAGCGCCGTCGCCGCTAAGTAATCCTGCGCGTGGACTCCGAAATGCACGGCGCGCCGATTCGTGTGAACTTCGAGAAGCGCGTCATGCGGCAGCCGGGTTCCTCTCTCACGATTCTTTCTTGAAACGCAGCCCCATTTAGTCGCGTTGCAGTGAAGTCTGAGCGTAGCCTCCTAAAGCAGAAGCGTGGTGCGCCGGTGAATGCGAACGCTGACAATTGTTCCCTCGCTTGCGGAACACTCAGTGGCACATACTCAGTGATTAAAGTTTTGGAGAGGTTCATTGAAGGACGGTCCATGTCCTGTTCATTCATGTCACCGCTCACTAAAGGGTTGGCGTGAACGACGATCATTGAAAAGCGGCACACACCCCGTGCATTTGTGGCACAACCCTTCTAAAGCAACGGGTTGGTGCGTCCGAGGAACGCTTGTGGCATGGGTTCGATTCCGCTCTGCTTTGGAGAAATTTAAAGGATATTAAAGCGAAGCTTTCTATGCGTCACTGATTGGTACGTTAGCGTCGAAAACGCACTGCACGAAGGCCAACTTACACCGCATGCGTAGAACACTACAGTTTCCATTCGCAGTACCAAGCCAGCGTCGACTGGACGGAACCCTGCCTGTGCGTGATAACGGCGCGAAGCGACGAGCTCAGCAAGAGTAGCGCATGCGCACAAAGTTCACTGGAAGCGCACGTTCCGTCTGCTAGGCATGACACTACCCCTGTCGCAATTAACTGAGCTTCCCTGCTTATCAGAGATGGCAAGTGCGCGTGAACACGGGGCCGTCTTAGGATGTGAAAACAAATCAAAGCTCGTTACAGAAGTTAAAATGCCGCGCTTCCTAGACAGCGGCCGTGCCCAGACTAACTGTATACATGGTGTCCCATATAAGTTGAACCAATTTAAATATGAAAGGGGCGTCGGAAGCGAATTGAACCGAACGCGTACTATTCGCCATAGCCTGTAGTAACTCAGAAAGTTTTCCCCATAACTCACTAATTAATTCAGTTTAATTACCGAACTGTTTAATTATTGGCTTGGAACTCCAAGTATGTTACGCAGATTTGCAGATCACATTCAGAAACCACGGATCAAGTTGTTTCCTGTACGATAAGTCTCACGTAATCCTTTTTTCCGGGTTGCAAAGCAAGCCCAAGAAATACGAAAAAAGTCACGTGACGGAGCGCTTGCGCAGTGGTTTCGTGCTGCTCCCAAGCGTGCATTCCGTGAGCAACGTCGGCTCCCATCGGATGACGATGAAAATGCATGCTTCTGGCCGAGCGCTGCCGATGAGATAAAGAACACCCTGCCGCTTCGTCATCGCCAGTCACGATGCAGCCGACCTTGTTCACCGAACGCACGCTTGAGAGCAGCAGGATACCACTGCACAAACGCTCCGTCACATGTTTCTTGTTTCATTTCGCGGGCTTTCTTTGAAACCCGGAAAAACGGAGTACGTGAAACGTATCATAAAGGAAACAACTTGATCGGTGGTTTCTGAAGGCGCCCTACAAAGCTACGTAACATACTTCAGGTCCTCAGTCAATAATTGAAAAGTTGGGTAGTTAAACTTAATTAGTGAGTTATGGGGAAAAGAAGAAATTGTCTGAGTTACTATAGGCTATTGCAAATAGTATGCGTTCGGTTCAATTCGCAGCCGACGCGCATTACATTTTTGAATTTTTGGCTCAAGGTATGTGGGACACACTCTATATCTGCGCTGCATTCAGCGCGTCACGCAATATGTAGAGTTACGGCCGTCGCCATGGGTAGGCCGCGGGTGCAGCGCGCGGCAGGAAAAGAGGCTACCGCAGGTGTAGAGTCGTCCTCCGTGAAAGTGTGTGTGTGCGCGCGCGTGTAATCATCGGCTACGCGATCTAAAATAAAGCATATGCAACCTAGCGAAATGTGTCCTCATTCAACTCCAGCGTTAAAAAAATACAATCCTAAACAAGTAATCAAATCACATATGCATAGCATCGGGTCACTCAGCATTTCCTGGGCTCGTTGCGTGGTCGTTGGCTTTGGGCTTTGATTCAGTTTGCATTGGAGTAAAGCTTCGTGTTCAACCATCTTTCTTTAAGAAACGGGCTTCGATTTTTTTTTCGTCATTTTAGGGTGGCACAATCCCAGTCGCATACGCGTACTTAAATACGTTGGCGTCAAAGACGTTGATTGATGAGCGGCACACACCTACTGAAACATAACCAGCGACCAAAATAGACGTCAATGAGTTTCATCAAAAAGCGGTCCATGCGCAGCAACGCATCTACAGCGGCCAATGTTGGTGGGTAAGATGTTTGTTGAAGAGTGGCACCATATGTACACATTGCCACTTTCTCGGAGACTCAAATCAGTCCGATGGTTGGTTTCGCACCCTGTTCCCAGCACAACAGCATGCTGCTTTAAACATTCGACCATGGACCACACAGCGATCCAAGCGGCGGGACAACAGTTAGATACATACGGAGATAGGCACAAACACACATACAAACATAGATAAATGTCCCCCGAAATGGCGTGCCATACTTTAAAAAGTATAAGGTGTTCGACTCGTGCAAAAAATTCCGGCTCTGAGTGGAGTCGAATTTGTGCCATGCGGAGCGGGTGTTTTCTTTTAAGGTTATCAGAGTGTTTAAAAATCGTCTGTGCCACATACCACAAATATACTTATTAAGCTGGATTACTCGATGAGGGAAACATTGCATACACTGGAAATCTAATTTTCAAATTTTACCAAACAACCTTTTAAACTAATTACTTTAGCGCACATTTAGCGCATTTAGCGCTCTTGATTGTACAGTGGATAACCACTAGAAATAGATTTTCAAACGCACACCGGTGTTGATATATGCGCTGACTAACGTGAGGTGAAAGTGCACTCGTGTGCCACATAATGTTTTAAGAACATGTTTTTTTAGGTATTCGAGCTCGGAAGTAACTGAAAAACAAATGCATTTGGTATAAAATTTGGGAACGCCATATCTCGAAACTGATTTCATCCAGATAATTGAACTCAAGCAGATACAACCATCGAAGTCACCGGATGCAATTCGTAAACTGGAATATGCGCCGTAAAGCTTTTGTGTAAAAATTAGTTCGCGAAAAAAAACTTAATATATTGGTGTCATGTTCACTTTCAGATTTCAGATTAATGCAAAGAGTGCAGTAGAATGTTGCCGTGTGCCACGGGGCATCCTTAAAAACTCTGCCACGCTAAAAAAAGCCGTACTCAGACCATATTGACGATGTATATGCACACACATGCCACAAGTGGAAATGTGTGGCGGCGCCTCTAGATTACAGAACGCGTCCGGAGGGAAATGCGAGGAAGGAGCCAGGTTGCATACACGCCTGCTTGATGACGCGCCGATACGTTGCCTCGCTACATTGCTGCAACACTAATCGCATTAACACGAACATTGTTCACGAGAAGAGTTTTGCCAAAATTTATTTTTCCAGTGTGTTGCAGAAGTTTCTAATCATGGTCTGTCATAGGAATGGTTCATCGCCTCGTTCACCAAGGCTATGTGCGAAGAGAGAGAGAAAGTCGTAAGGGAAAGGCAGGGAGGTTAACCAGGCTGAGCCCGGTTGGCTACCCTGCACCGATGAAGCGGGAAAGGGAACAGAAAGAGAAGGAAGAAATAAGGTGACAGGCTCCACTGTTACGCCCAGAAGCGTGTACCACTGGGTCAGTCACAGGTGGTCATACAGGCCGGCGCATTTCAAGAAGCGCACCAGCGCGTTTGCGGCCTTGCACATAGCAGACGCACGAGACCACACGCCCACGATCTTCTCCTCTGCTAGAGTACGGTCATCTAAGTGCTCCAAAGTTGTACGAAGGGCACTCCTCTCGTCTTCGTAAGTAGGGCAGTCATACAGGATATGTTTCGTGTTTCTTCGACACCACATCTGCTGCAATTAGGACTGTCCGCCACTCCGATTAGGAATGAGTAAGCCTGTGTGAAAGACACCTACTTGCAAGCGGCACAGTAACGTTTCTTCCAGTTGGTTATGCGCGAAAGTTCACGCACAACTGTATAAATATCTTTTCTTAAACTGCACTATTTTACTTCAGTCAGCGATCTATGACAAAAGTGAGAGTATTGCGAGAACTTCTTCTTTTCTCCTTTCCATGACGCATTTCATTGTATTCGTCTATTGCAGCGGCACTGCGCCTTTGGCACCACTAGCACATTTTTTCAGGTCTATTTTTGTGTGAACGCAACATAAATTACTCGCGTTAGCGTTACTAACCGCCACTACGACACACCACGGAAGATTGTGAAACCGCAAGATAAAGCCATCCTGACCACGGAAATTTGGTGAACTAGTTTTGAGCTCAAGTCCACTCGACGACTCACCCTGCTGGGCTAGCGGCCGTGTGCACTCCCGCTCCATAGCAGGGACCACCGTCTCGTTTAGATATATTTCAATTTTGCCTAATATCTGATCAGTGACATTCTCCCGTTCTTCTATCCGCTCCAGTCTACTAATAATCTGATTTACATATTCTTGCAATGTCGCCATCATTGCTTTAAGCTCGCAATCGACTTTGCCCTGAATCCGCATGGTCGAGGATAGGGCCCTCTTTTTCGGAGCAGGCGTCTCCTCGTCCGCCATGTTCTCTTCTGCGACCTCCACAGACCTTGGTAGCTCAACCGAGTAATCATGTTTCCTAGCCTGTCCTAAGCTATCGCTGTTACCGGAAGGTAAGCCGTTCCTAAGTTCAGCTACCTCTTTGATAGGGCCGTCAATGGCTGATTTTAAGCTATGATTCTCTCTCTCCAATTGCGCAATCCTATCCCTATCCCTATCCCTATTACCATGCACATGCTCCTGGCGCTGCTCGCGCGCTCGGCCGGCACTGATGCCGCCCTTGATCTTGCCAGACCAGGTGGTCTGGCTTCCAGCTGCGCCGCCGCCTCCACCAGCTGCAGGAAAGCGCACCCGCGCCTTCCTAGAAACGGATCGGCTCCTGGTTGTTGGAGTCCCAGTCAATGGCCGCTGCTTCGACCTGGAGCGGATTCTAGAGCGCGAGCGTCCCTTAGAGCGTTGGCGGGCGCTCACCAGCTGCACCATATCGGTTGCCTCCTGTTCCGCCGTTAGCTCCACCCTGGCTCTCTCCTGTCGTCGAACAAGCACGACGTAGGAAAGCTGGTATCGTTGTCTGCATTGTTTATCCGCGGTCAGGTGTCGTCCGCCACAAAGCTTGCAACAAGGCACACAGTTTTGATCCTCTTCAGGGTTCTGAGCCTCACATCCTCGGCATTCAAAACAATCGGGTGCCAGACAGACGTCCGCCCAATGTCCAAGCTTGCCAAACACATAACATACATCCAACTGCTTTCGATGCAGGAAGCACCGGACCAGAGTTGGCCCATATCTGACGGAATTGGGCACCTTTATCTCATCGAAAACAATGATAACTGATCCTGTGTTTTTGATTCGTTTGACCGCCATAACCCGCGGATTGCGATCGTTAACAATGTTCCGGGGCCATCTATAACGTCTACATTGCGAATGACTCTCTCACACGTAGTGTGTGGGGCCGTCTCGTACGCACTGGCTTCAAAATCCTTGTCTGCCACTCTGATTGACCTGAGTCTCACATATCATTCAGCGTTGCTCCTTTCTGGCGTACTAGGCACCAAGATATTTTGCATAAAGTTAGGGCAAATAACATCTTCCCTAATCTGCTCAATACTGAGGCCTGCCGCCTCTACGATTGCCTTGCCCACCGCTGTAGAGCTAACTTTCTCCAAATTAAGTTCACCCCGTGGGCGAATGACTATATTGATGTGTTCTTGTGGCATCGGCGGCATGCGCGGCGCCTTCACAATGCGATTCTTGATTGCCGAGCCTCCGCGCCGTTCACCTGCGCACCGTCGTTAAGGCATCTCGCTTGGCGAACCGCCATCACCCAATCCAGGCCTCGTCGTAGCTCTAGATTTTCGGCTGAACCACCATCCCAGCTCTTCGGTAAAGTCCTCCGCCGGGAGCACTACCCCTTCAACAAGCATTGCTGCTATGCCGCGCTAGGTCTACCCGACGCTAGCTCTCGGCCAACGTGGCGTGAACACAAAAGTTCCAATGAAGTCCAAAAAAGGGGTGGCCCACCTCAAAATCAGGTATCCGCTGAATCTTCTCGTCTTCACGGATCCGATGATATCAAGTATGCACCAATAGATGACCAAAAAAAGGCTCGGAAGCTTCGAAAAAGACGGACCCATAAAAGCCCACATGCCTCTTTCGAACTTCGCCGTCGTCTTCCATACCAGATAGGGAGCTATCGCGGTTTTTGTGACGTCGCGTGACAGATAGGTGAAGTGGGGGTGGTCCAAAAAGTTGTTAACCAATCGCGGTTGGCTGATTGCAGAACTGGAATAGAAAATTTTGAAATAGTTTTACGTTATAGCGCCCATGGTTACGAGATGGCGTCAGGGTAGCGCGCGTCGTCTGTGTGGAAACGAAGCCCTGCATGAACGGAAGTCTGTCTGCGGCGGCTGGTGTGAATGGCACCCACGCGTCACTGGCACGCCACTTCTCGCGATCTTCCAATTAGTGAGGCAGACATCAACCCCCTTTGCAACGTGATGCGCGAGATAGGTTGTCCGCGTCAATCAATATACAGCGAATTGAAAACACCTATATATCTGCGCTAAAATTTCGCACTAGGGAGTATCGTAACCGTTGGTGAATTTTTTTCACCTCATTTAAAAGCAAGGTTGTCTTTGCTGCAGAAGCAATCGGATGAACTTCAGGGGATGTGCTGATGTGAACGATTGAAATGCCAACACGGCAACTCAAACTTCATCAGAAAGACTATCACTGGCCCGTTCTCCAGAAGCATCTGATTTCAAAACACGTAGTTAAAGGACTTCAGGATCACTGCGATGCAGAGCCGCACTTTTTTACGGGCAGAAGGAGAAAGGCGACAAGTCCACACATGGCGGCTGTCGTTTGCAGTGTGACGTCTTGCCTCGGCCCCGATCGTGGAGTAGAAACTGTGCACTATAGTAATGACCTACAAAATTGATTCTCGGGAACTGTTCTTTGCAAAACGACCGCACTATTAGCTTCAATGAGGAGTCTAGAATTTCCTTTGATCTCACCTTGTCGAGCTGCCGGATTCGCAATCTTTAGGATCTCGCACGCATTGCTTGGAACCAGGCAGGTAGTACCTCCCATTGATGCACTCACACTCGCTGTCCGGCCAGATGCACATTCTACCACCGCCTGAACACGTGCACCTGGCGCAGTCACTGCTGTGGAGGTAATTAGTTGTTTTACTGCAGTATCTGAGAGTCGATCATTCTGACATACTCCAGTGCAGAAATAGGTGACATATATATTGAAATAATGTTTGCCTTTCTACACATATATGCGGCTTGGCTAGGTACCTGGCCATATTTAAATAGTGCTTCTAGCTATACATTGTTGTCGTCATTATTAGGGCTTAGATTAGTGTACTACAAAGACCGAGAAGGACCAGCTATTTCTCTACTAGAAAGGTTTTACGATGTCCATTTTCGCAGGTATAGAACAACACCAACGTTTTGCCCAGTAATAACAGTCACTAGCAGGCTATAGAAAAAAAGCTTGCGTTGAAATGAGCTTTGAAGCACCTTGGACAAGATGTTATGCGTCAGCATGCTCTCGAAAGCACATGTACACCAACCTGGCATCACCCCCCAAAGACACACCCTCAAATTCAGCATTCTCTGTAGCAGAAAACGCGTAAGGCCAGCGAACTTTTTGTTTCGCTTTGGAGGCCTCTTCATACAGCTCTCGTTATTGCGATTTGCATTCTTAGGAAACTTCACGTACTTTCCGGAACAACCTTTTTCTCTCTGTATTGGTTGCTCACCGTTTTTTCGGTAACTTGGGTCACTGGGCGCCGCATTTGCCGGCTATGCGAGAACAAGGTTAAAGACTACCTATTCGATAAACTTGGGTAACGGCGTACGTGACAATGTGTTTGTTCCGCTCTTCAATGAACCTCTTTGACACCAACTTGTGTCCACTCGGTGTGCATCACTCTTCAATAACAAAAATTCGACAGAAACCACCTCACTATGATTGTATACAGTAATGCATTTACCATAGAATGAATATAGCTGCACAACGTAGTGTCATCATCGTGACCTATTGTGTATGTGGCGTGTGCTTCAGCGGATGGATGAGTGTTATGAGCGTCCCCTTTGGAACAGAGCGGTGGGTGGCGCCCCCAGCTCTTCCTATTATACTGCTTACCCAGGTTAAACAATAATAAACGAAAAAAAAAATACCACAAACTCCCGCAACCAAATTTTCTAATTATATTTGGGGTTTTACGTGCCAAAACCACTTTCTGATTATGAGGCACGCCGTAGTGGAGGACTCCGGAAATTTCGACCACCTGGGGTTCTTTAACATGCACCTAAATCTAAGTACACGGGTGTTTTCGCATTTCGCCCCCATCGAAATGCGGCCGCCGTGGCCGGGATTCGATCCCGCGACCTCGTGCTCAGCAGCCCAACACCCAAATTTTTTTTCTGGTGCCCTATGGCGGGAGCCCACACTCGGTGCCATCTAGCGCCGTCACCGCTAAGTAATTCTGTAATTCACCGCTAAGTAACTCCGAAACGCATGACGCGCCGATTCGTGCGAACTCCGAGAAGCGCGTTATGCACCAGCCGGGCTCCTCTCTCTCAGGGCTATTGTAATGAATGCATCACTAGGACCACACGAGCAAAGTCAATTCCATCACGGCCGAGTACGCCTCGAGTGGTCTCCAGCGATCGCCCTCATGATTCCTGAACGGTCGTGTCGAATCACCAGGCGAGCTACCACACCACGCGCTTTCCGGTCGCAATGACGCCGAAACGGCGCGCGCGAGGTTTACCCATTACCACTCGCGAAAATAAGGCGCCGACGGCACCTCACCAGGCGTATATCTCACGTCCCTCGACCACATTTTCAACGCATCTCACGTTTCAGGCGTCCCCGCCACGGCGACGCAAGCATTGACGACACAACCGCGCCTCACAGTGCAACATGCGCGTTTGCTTCTTTCGCGCACTTTGCGCCACGAGGCCGTGCAACATTCGTCCGCAGCGTCATGCTCAGCCGCGACCACTAAAGGACTTTGTGCGACCCCCATCGCCTTCACCAGAGCTCAGACTCCGTCTATGCAGCGTGGCGCCCTGTCGCAGTGCCGATGTGGTGACGCACCGATGACAACGAAGTCCGAGAAGGCGCGAGCGGAACGAGCGCATGAGGAGAAAAAAGAACAGAAAATTGGAATAGTCGCTTCTTGCATTTCAACGTGGCACCGTCTTTTTTCAACTTCAAAACTTAAATTTTTCAAAAATAAACGTCACTGCCACGCTCGTAACAGACTTGTATGGGACACTTACCTCACCGGGCTGCCGAATCTACAGTCCTCTTTATTTTGGACACATTCGTCGGAACCATGCATGTAGTATTTCCCATCGATACAATCGCACATGTTGCCGAGAAGGTGGCACTTCCTCTCGCCGGGCGGACAGGTGCATCGAGCGCAAGTGCTGTGGGAAGAAAATGCGGGATTGGCTGGATAAACCGAGAGCAGACTATTTGAGTTATAATAAAATTCGCATTCTGCGAGATTTTCTCGAAGTTTGCTGCATGTTTGTCAGTGTCCCTGCTTGTTTGTTTATCGGCAGGTAGCTTCTTTCACGTCAACTTGGTTCACTTGGTAGTCCATGGCTTTATGGGTAACGCACCGGATGCTATAGTTAAGGAAGAGGCTTCAAAACGATCGTTGGACCAGCTTCGTTCACTGTTTATATGCCACTGTGTATGCGGCACTTCTCATTGAACCTTTTTTATGCCAACATGGTTACCTGGTTTTGTGTCACTGAATATTTGCCATTCTTCAATGAGAAAAAAAATAAACTGATTTAAAATATCTCCATTGAAGGGACAAATCGAACACATGAAATATAGAATCATGCAAATTTGTTCAACTGCACATATACACAGTCGCTTCGCGCACATTTCGCTGGCATCAGGGTAACAATTAAGGAGCTGTGGATAATCGGAAGAGACTTGAACATATATAGAATCTATCCAGCGAGATACAAACTCCGTGTTTATTTATTTGTTTTTCTTACAGCGGAAGCTGTCACGGACCCATGCCAAAAGTGTTTTTGACGCGCTTATGCGCTGCAATTACCAAGTTAGAGACCCCGGCCGCACATTTAACTTAATCGAAGACAGGGACATATTTTTCAAACTATTGCGCAGTCGGAGAGAGATCGCTGCGAGCACCCTCTGCGGGGAGAGAGAAACGACGTCACTGCCGGCGAAACCAATGGCGCGCCCCAGATTTGCTGTGAGATAATTATATCATCATGATGTTGCCTGAAACCCCGTTCACCACTGTGTCTCTTCCATGGAATGACACGTAGATCACTGTATGTGTTCTATATGCATAAGCATTTCTATGCCAACCCAACGAGAGACTTTGATTGATTGATTGATTGATTGAAAACTTTATTGTTCCACCGAGCTGGGGTGCCCGCCTCTTAACCTACACGTACGTAAGGGGGGAGGACGAAGCAGTCCCCGCGAGTTGAGGACGGTGACTCTTCACGGCCTCAACGGCCCGGCGGATTGCTCGACGCTGGTCGTCTTCAGCCTCGCTCTGGAGCAAGGCCTCCTAGGCTTCTCTAATGTCAATGTTTTCCTTGGCCCCTGGGGAGCCAGCACACTCACATATTATATGGTATAGCCTATCTTTTTGCTTACAAATTTTGCAGAGGGCGTCGTTATAGTCCCTAGTCTGTGTTAAGTATATCCAATGTGGTGATGTATAATTGTTTCCCTGGAGGCGTCGCCAAATGCGAGCGTCCTCCTGAGATAGAGACCGATGCGGAGGCGGAAAGATTCTTCCTTCGGCTCTGTAGTGATGGACAATTTCCCTGTACGTGATCATGCTATCTTTCATCCCTGGAACTGGCTGCTCTAGAGTTGCCCGGTGGTAGAGTGCTCGGGCGAGCTGGTGAGCGGCTTCGTTGCCTGGGACTTCTTCATGGGCAGGTACCCAAATAAAGGTTATGTCCCTCCAGGGAGGGTTTTTATTAGAATTTGGAAGGCTTCTTCCGAGATTCTTCCTTTGTTAATATTTCGGATGGCTAATTTGTTATCGCATAATATTACTCCCGCTTTTGTACCCGCACAAGCGAGCGCTACTGCAACCTCCTCGGCTGTATAGGCGTCCCTCGTGCACGTGGAGCACGCTATCTTAACGCACCCGTCGCCACCAAGCACCGTCGATACCGCAGCCCCGTCTCTGCCGCAAGCGGCATCCACTACGCAACGTTATGAGCCGGTGTGTTTTTAAGTTTATTCACTAGAGCCTTGGCCCTGTGAGCTCTCCTCTCTTTGTTGTAGATAGGATGCATATTTTTACGTAGGGGGTGATTCGGAAGCGTTTACGCATGTCCAACGGAATGTCTTTCTTGTCAGTCGGGGCACCCCTGTCGCATTGAATTCCTACCCATTCCATGATTTTGCTCCCTGTTTTAGACTGGCCTAAGCTATCCTACTGAGACACTCGTACTGCGTCAGTGAGTTCAACTAGCGTGTTGTGAACCCCCATATTGAGGAGGAGGCCTGTCGAGGTCGAGTCTGGGAGCCCTAGGGCTCTCTTAACGCTTTTCCTAATTATCGCATCTATTTTATCCTTTTCTTCTCGTTTAAACACAAGATACGGTGTGGCATACGCTATACGGCTGGTAATGAAGGCTTGCATGAGTCTGAGGAGGCTGTTCTCTTTGAGGCCCCTGCCTTTGAGCGAAATTTTCCCAAATATGCCCGTGACCTGCGCCGCGTATCCTTCTAGCTTTTTGATCGTCGTGAGGTTGCATCCATTTCTCTGGATATACATGCCCAGAATTCTTATTTACTTCACCTTGGGTCCTCATTTCCCTTTACGAAAAGAGTGATGGGTCTGGTGCTTCCAGCGTGTCCCCTTTGAAGTTTTGGCTCAATGATTAACAGCTCCGATTTCGGTGGCTAGCACGCCAAGCCTCTGCTGGCCGCATACTCTTCCACAATATTCGCCGCAATCTGTAGTTTAAGTTCGATGGCTGCGTCACTCCCACTGTTAACCCAGATGTTGATATCATCCGCGTACATGCTAAATTTAATCAATTTAATCCTATTGAGTTCTGCCGGGACACCCCTCATCGCTATGTTGAATAGGAAGGGTGAGAGCACCGACCCTTGCGGAGTTCCCTTGCTCCCAAGTGTGATGGGAGGGGATTTTACACCCAGAAATTTTATATTCGCCTCCCTCTGTGACAGAAAGTCTTTGAGGTATGCATTTACCCCGTGTCCGACACCTACCTCTTCGAGGCCTACCAAGATAGCCTTATGGCTAACGTTGTCAAATGCCTTGGTGAGGTCGAGATCTAGGATCGCCCTGGTGTCAGTTGAGTCGTATCGGTCTAGGATATCGTGCTTAAGAGTGAGCATGACATCTTGTGTACGGAGCCCTGGCCTGAATCCAACCATTTCATGGGGCCAGAGATCATTCTCCTCCATGTACCTGCTCAGTCTCGTTTATTTATTTTATTTCAAGATTACTGCCAGCCTCTGGTTAGAGGCCTTAAGCAGGAGTGGTTACATACATGACGAACAAGACTGGGTACAAGGTGTGAAGCGTGAGCAAAATGAAATAGCACTGAATCTGAAAATATAAGCAGCGTGTCATTTGCGAAAACGTAGCAATTAGCGCTAAAAATGTGAAATTATTCCAGAAGAAAATGTAAACTGCTCTTAGCGCCAAGTTCACAAACACTTAATAGACAGAAAAACTAAACTAGAATAATATAAGCAAACCATGCGTGGTAAACGATTACAGAACATACATCCTGTCAGACAAATATAATGTGGTAGTGTGTAAAAATGTGTAGCCGTGGCAGAAGCATCAGAAAACACGTGCGTTCAGCTATGTGGAAGGACAAGCAGAAAAGAAAAGAAAAAAAGGAAAGGAGGGCAGGGATGTACCCCGGTCATTTACACAATTTCTTTGAGCAGCTTTAAGAATGATTCGATGGTGTCGCAGGCAACCACTGCAGCAGGAAGTACATTCCATTCCCTAATGGTTCGGGGAAAATATGAATTTCTAAAGGCTTCTGTTTTGCAGTAGTAATCTTTAAGCTGCTTAGCGCGGCTAGACCGAGTTGATCGACGAGTTAGAGGCTCGGTATACGTGTCCTTGTCGATGTTCAATTTTCAATTATAGAGCAGATACATGTACTTTAATCGTTCTTTAAATCGCCGTTTTTGCAGGGTAACCAGTTCTGCTGTTTCGAGCATAGCACTTGGTGATGCATACCGGCTGAAGGAATTGAATACAAATCTGATCGCCTTTCTCTGAATTTTTTCCACCTTTTTTATGTTAATATCGCTATGTGGATCCCAGACGACAGACCCATACTCAAGAATCGGGCGGACGAAAGTTTTGTAAGCTAGTAGCTTTATCTCATGGGGTGAATTCCTTAAGCAACGCCTCAAGTAACCAAGCTTCTGCATGGCTTTCTTTTCTATGTATGACACGTGCTCATTCCATTTTAAATCCTAGCTGATAACTACACCCAAATATTTATAGCTTGTCACGCGGTCTAAAATTTGCCCATCGATCGAATACCGGTTGTTTAAAGGGTGTCGTTTCCGCGTCACGGTCATCGCTACAGTTTTTTTCGCATTGATTTTCATTTGCCATGTGCTGCACCATGATTGCACTGTAGACAGCGAGGTATTTAACAGCGATTGGTCAGCGGGACTACGGATTTCTTTATATAAAACGCAATCGTCAGCAAACAACTTTATTTTAACTGGCAATTCCTGTGCAATATCATTGATGAAAATTAAGAAAAATAAGGGCCCAAGCACTGATCCCTGTGGGATTCCGGATAGTACAGGTCTTGAACGTGAATGTGTTCCGTTTATGTTTACAGTTTGTCGTCTCGAAGTAAGGTATGCTTGAATCCAAGAAAGAAGGGACTCATTTTTAAGTATAGGTTTCAATTTTATCATGAGTTTGGTATGTGATACCCGGTCAAACGCTTTCTCGAAATCTAGAAAAATAATATCAATTTGCCCTTGCTCATCCAGAATAGCGGCGAAATCATGAATGGTTTCTATAAGCTGAGTAGTAGTTGAAAGCCCTTTACGAAATCCATGCTGCCTGGGGTCAAGAAAACCATGAAGCTCAAGATAAGCTGTTAGATGTTTAAATATAATGTGTTCAAGAAGTTTGGAACATGTGCAGAGTATAGAAATGGGTCGATAGGAAGAAAGCAGCGATGGGTCTCCTCTTTTTGGCACTGGAACAATCTTTCCAAACTTCCAGTCATGAGGCAACTCGGATAGTTGTAACGACTTATTAAAAATCACACATAAGAATTTAGAGCACCACTCGGCATACCGGAATAGGAATGTGTTGGGTATCGCATCGACGCCAGAAGATTTTTTTGTATCAATGTTAAGTAGAAGCTTTAGAACACCTTCTTCCGTTATTATAATATTACTAATAGGTGGAACGCTTTGCAATGTGGAAAATATGGGTTTTTCACCGTTATCAACTGTAAATACGGAACAGTTGTTGAGCGATTCTGCAACTTGTAATTTCTCCGATACTGTTTCACCATTAATGCAGAGGGTGGGCATGGTTTTTGATTTTGAAGAAAAATGCCGCCAGAATTTTGCAGGGGACGAAAGGAGAAATTGTTTCATAGTGACATTGTGGTAGTAGTCTTTTGCTTTTTTACTGTTTTGGCTTAAATGAGTGCGCAGCGCTGAAAGTTTGCGCATGTGACTTTCAGAGGGGTGCTTCCGCAGTTGTTTTCTTGTCTTCTTCGCCTTGCGTTCCAAGCGTACAATTTCTTTTGTTATCCATGGGCGGGTTTTGCGGACAGTGATTACTTTAGTCGGTACGAAGTTATTCACGCATTGCAACACAAGATCTTTCAAGTATAGCCAAAGATCCTCTACTGAGCATAAAGCAGACTGGGAGAGGGAAACAAAGTTGGAAAAAGATAAGTCCAGAGCATCTAATATGTGTACATCATCTGCTTGTGAGAAAACAAGCACTGAGCGCTTTTCATGCTGAACCCGAGCGACATGGCCCAAACACATCGTAAGAGATACCATTCTGTGATCTGATATGCCGTTGACGACGCTAAGTCCCGTAACCCGAGGAAGCATACTTCTGCTCCAAGATAGATCCAAGATAGATTCTGAGTCGTTATGTATGCGTGTAGGTTGCTTTACTAATTGCGTTAGGTCATGATACATTAAAAGATCAACAAATGGTTCAGCGATTTGTGCACCTTGTTGGGGAAATTCACCGTCCCATACCACTGATGGAAAATTAAAATCACCGCCCAGTAGTATATTGCAGGCTGAAGCTCTGCATGAGCAGAGAAATTCATTAAGTTGGTCGCTGAAACTGCTGTCTGTGTTGGGAGGGCGGTAAAATCCCACGATAATGAAAGTGTTGTTAACAGTATGCACTTTTGCGAGGACACATTCAACTCCAGGAATGTCTGCCAACCTTTCTACGGGCAAAGATTCCTGGAAAATGATGGCGACCCCGCCCCCTCTCGAAATTCTATCTTTACGGAAGATTTTATAGCCGTTAGGTGCTATTTCTTTGTCACTGACATCAGGTTGCAGCCATGATTCTGTAATAATTACAATATGCGGCCTGTACGCAAGGATTATGCTTTCAAATTCGGAGGACTTGCCCACTATGCTGCGGGCGTTCAGGTTCAAGCACAAAAAACCGCCTGTGTCATTTTTATCGATTCATTGGTTTGCTGCCGCTGCATTTTCGGGTCTGCCTGAGAGGACCATTTTTCTCTGTTCGCTTTCCCAGTTGAACCATTCGCCGTCGACCTTAACTTTGTCGTAAACAAGTTTCACGTTCTTGCCCGCCCTTCTAGCGTCAGAAGTACTCTGCCATAGCATTTTCCTTTTGTACCTAGTGGCTGCCGAGAAGTCCTCCGAGATTGAAATAGATTTGCCCTTCAATTTGTAAGAATTCCTTAAAACACTTGTCTTTTCTTTGTGATCGAAAAATTTTACAATTACAGGACGCGTTTTACCGTGCTGTTTTCGTCCTATTCTGTGTGTTCTTTCAACTGAACGGGCTTCAACACCTAAAATATCATTAAATATTGTCGCCACACGCGCTGAAGGACCATTTGTTTCATCATCATCAGGAACACCGAAAATAAGCAGGTTGTTTCGGCGACTCCGGTCCTCCAAGTCTATGAGCTTACGCTCCAAGCATATCACAGTTTTTTCGAGGCCAGTGATCTGGCTGGTAAGTTGTTTAATTAAAGAAGCCGATTCTTCAACTGTTTTTAGTTTTGACTCGATTCCGTCAAGTCTCTTCTGAATGTTAT
This sequence comes from Dermacentor variabilis, assembly GCF_050947875.1. Classification (NCBI taxonomy): domain Eukaryota; kingdom Metazoa; phylum Arthropoda; class Arachnida; order Ixodida; family Ixodidae; genus Dermacentor; species Dermacentor variabilis. The sequence goes on from NC_134575.1 coordinate 76,606,507, forward strand.
TCTGACCATCCCGTAACTGAGCCAAGAGTTCCGTAGTGGTAGGACCGGGATTCGACTCAACATCGCCGCAGAGAATTAACAGGGACAAAAGAAAATCTTTCGCAACAGAAAGAAATACATAACAGCTATGAGGGCACGTCAGCTGGATGAAGCACGGATCACTAGATTTAACTGTAGAAAATTTGTTACAGACCTGCATGTAAAAAAGAAATGGTTTGGCCATATTGCGGATCCGATTCCAGCTGACGTGCCCACTGACTGAGAGCGGGTGCAACGGGGTTCTTATACGCGCATCCGCCGAGGTAGAGTGCGCTGTGTGCCGTGACGTCCAGGGTTCCTTGTAGAAATCCGGTCCATCACATGCTCCATCAATTTCCCTACAAACGGGGTGAGGGAGATTGGTCGCATGTTGTTCAAGCCGGGTACTTTGCCTGGCTTGGGAATAAAGACTGCGTCCGCCTGCTTCCATGTTTTTGGGAGTTCTCCTTTCTCACACACCTGGTTCAGAAATTTGGTTAATGCAATGATGGACTCATCGTCTAGTTTCCGAACAGCTGTGTTTGTTATCCCGTCCGGAGCGGGGGCGGATCTCTATCTGAGGTTATAAATCTCTGCTCTAACCTCTGTCGTAGTGATTGGAGCATCGAGGTCTCGATTGGGAGGTCCCTCGTAGTCCTGAAACACCTCGATCTCTGCTTTTCCAAGATAAGTCTCTTGGAGCTCGCTAATGAGCTCGTCATCTCTGCCAACAAAGCCATGCCTCGCTCTCACCTGGTTTGTACTAGCTTGCCTTTTTCATTTACTAGGGTCGATTAAATGTCTGAGAAGGCTCGATGTTTTGGAGAGACTCATATTAACTTCCATCTCATCGCACTTGCTGCACCAATTCTGCTCGTTGAGCTTAATCGCATATGTTTCTATTTCTTTGTTGAGTCTGGCTAGTTCGCGCCGGATATTCCTGTTCCATCTTTGTGCCTCGAGTCTTTTCTCCAGGTTACTCTTTCGGCTCCACATGTTCTGCAGTTTGTTGTCTAGTGCTTGGCGTGCGTCCTCATCCTCTATAGTTGTAGTCGCTTCCCCTATATGCGTTTTAAGGAGGTGTGTCCACCCGTCGATATTGTAGATATCGTCCAGCAGTGAGGCCTCCTTTCTTATCTCTTTGAATTTATCCCACTCCGTTAATTTCGGTTGTTTAATGAGGCGTGTTTTGACGCCTTTTCCTAGCGTGAGCGAAATAATAAAGTGGTCGCTGCCTAGATTTTGTCCTGTGCTTTTCTATGTTAATGTTCCCGCCATATGGCTTATCGTGAGGTCGGGTGCTGTGTCCCTGGTTATCCTGTTGCCTGTGCGCGTAGGGACGCATGGGTCAGTATGTAGAGTAAGCCATAGCGTTTGCATATCTTCCCATATTCGTGTGCCTTTAGGGTCCCTGTATGTATATCCCCATTCCTCGTGAGCCGCGTTGAAGTCTCCCTTAATGATGAAAGGTCTCCCATCTGCGGCTTTGAGTGCCTTGCGGAATGAGGTAATGAATCTAATTTTCTTTTGCTTGGGTGTGCTGTACACGTTCAGCAGGAATTTGCTATCTTTATTTTTCTTCCCTGTGATAATCTCAACGAGCACAGCTTCTGCCTCGCTGGCGGAGACATCATGGACAATGGTTGCAATGCTTCGCTTTACGAAGGTGGCGACTCGGCATTTATCCCCCTTGCCGCTGTCAAAGCATTGGTAACCCGATAATCTAACAGGGGCCTTTCTTGTTTCCTGCAGGACTATGGCTACGGGTGCTTCCTGTTGCAGCTCGAGGTATTGTTGCAGCAACGCTCTTTTCCTCTGGTACCCCCTACAATTCCCCTGCCAGAATGAATGTGGAGGCATTTTTCTTAACCGAATTTTGATCCATTTCTATTAAGAATCGCTTCTATGGCTCCGATTTTCTCGCACAGCCTAGCTATTGTCGTGCCTAAGGTATCCATAGACGTACTTAGGGCGTCTTTCTTGAAAGATTGTTGGTTCTATTGCGCCTGTAATAGCGCAATTGCTCCTCCATTCAGTAGCTGTCCTGCTTTCGTGGTTTCGTTCTCCTTGTCCATTTTCATCAGCCACGTTTCAATTTTCTATTGCCAGCTCGCCAGCGGGTCGGTCTCCCCCGCATTACGTTTGGAACGGGGTTATCTCGTAAAATCCACATTCATATCCTCTTCCTCCTGACCAGATGCAGCTGGCACAGGAGCAGGATGAGTGATGTGGGTGTTGCATTTTTCGGGAGCCTTTGCAGGTGCCTGCTCTGTTTTTAGCGCGCTCAGCTGATTTTGGGTTTCCCTCAGCAATCGTTCTAACCTCATGTTTGCTTTCTTCTGCTCCTCTAATTCTTTCTTAAATAAGCTAATCTCGTCTTTTTCAGCCTGGGAACCCTTGATACCGAAGCTTACCAAGTGGGTATTTTCCTCTTTCTTCTTTTTTACCCATGGGTCCATGGGGTTCCTGGGCGGAATGCCGGGTCCCCGGCCCTGGTTAGCAGGTCCCCGCCCCTGGTCAGCAGGCCACTTGACTGAAGCCTGCTGGCGGGCTCCTCCGGACCACGAATTGGACCTCCTTCCGGGTCTCGAGCTAGATCTCGCTCTCGACTGCTGCCCCGCCTGGTCTCTGGAAGCATCCCTTGCTCTGCCTAGGTGGTCCTCTCTAGGTGCCAAGGTGGTGGCCTGGGGCTTGTCTTGAGATGGGGCTTGCAACTGGAGCTTCCCTTGTTCTATCTTCTTCTTCCATAATTGTTTCTTGATGATGTACGGCATGCGACATATCTTCTGGCACTTGTTGTCGTCTAGGAGGTGGGCTTACTTGCATAGCAAGCATCGAGGCTCGCAGCTGTGATTTGGTTCGGGGTTTTCGGCTCCGCACACCCGACATCTGACGTCGTTGGGGTTCGGGCAAACATCCGCCCGATGTCCAAGTTTTCCGCAGGTGACGCATACTTCATATTTTTTGTTGTATAGGAAGCAGCGTGTGGGAAAGCATCGGAGCTAAACTTGCATCGGCACTTTCCAGTCTTCAAACAGGATCAATACAGATTTGGATTTCACCTCAAGTCTTCTGACTCCAATGATCGATGGGTTTTTCTTATTTCTTCTAAGTGCATCGTGAATTTCCTCGAGAGTTGCATCCAGCGGGACGTCATGGATCACTCCTTTTCCTCCGCTTTCCGGCATAGCAATATACGCCTTTGTCTCGACCATCGATCCACCGATGCGAAGGGCCGTGATCGCAGCGTACTTGCTTGCGCGTGCCGCATCTAGCGTAGCTATCATGATCGACTACTGCGTCAGGTTTGGTGATGGTACGTCTTCGTCTGCAGCCTCCGGGTCGACCCCGGCTGCCTGGGCCAGGTAGACGTGCATGCCCAATCTTCCAACTTCCTCCAGGATGCGATTGATACCTGCTTTCTGGCGAATAATAATTTTCTCAGCACCTTCCGGAACCTCCGCGAGCTGCTTCTCGACCGATCTGGCAACCAGCTTTTTCCCCAGCCGGGGGTTGGGCCTCGTACCGCTCCCCGCCGGCTCGCGCACGGCGGATGCGTCGCTTTGGTCGGGCGTGAAACGGCCTTTTCTCCGAATAAACCACGTTCCCCTGCTTGAGGGCTCGTCCGGGCGAGCAGCATCGTCCACGGTCTCCATTTCCAGGCTCCTGTTAGCTTGCGAGCGCCGCACGGCCTCGCCTGGGCTTCGGCTCGGCCCCTTCGCACTTTCCGGTCGCAGTGACGCCGAAACGGCGCGCGCGAGGTTTACCCATTACCACTCGCGAAAATAAGGCGCCGACGGCACCTCACCGGGCGTATATCTCACGTCCCTCGACCACATTTTCAACGCATCTCAGGTTTCAGGCGTCCGCGCCACGGCAACGCAAGCATTGACGACGCAACCGCGCCTCACCTTGCAACATGCGCGTTTGCTTCTTTCGCGTACTTTGTGCCACGAGGCCGTGCAACATTCGACCGCAGCGTCATGCTCAGCCGCGACCGCCAGAGGACTTTGTGCGACCCCCATCGCCTTCACCAGAGCTCAGACTCCGTCTATGCAGCGTGGCGCCCTGTCGCAGTGCCGATGTGGTGACGCACCGATGACAACGAAGTCCGAGAAGGCGCGAGCGGAACGAGCGCATGAGGAGAAAAAAGAACAGCAAATTCGAATAGTTTCTTCTTCCATTTGGAAGAAGAAGCAGTCGCCGAAGGGAGCGAACGCATTCCACGTCGGCTACGTTTTCCAAGAATTTCGCTTTGATTATCGCTCATTCACCTTATGAATGTAACACCAGCGTATTCAGGAAGTCACCAAGATTCTACTGGCACCATATTCAAGGTGGGAAACGACTTCCTTCCCAATCACAGAGGCTTTTGACCAGCTCCACGCTAACCCTCGCCGGAGCTCGCTTCGCCGGAGCAGTGATGGAAGTTCAAGTGAACGGGGAGGACATCTCCCCTGAAGAGTTTCTCCAAGGCAACGGTTGGTGCACCATTCAATACAAGACCCAATTCAACCGCGAGGCCGCGCAACGCAACACCCAGAACGGAACCCACTCCCGCACCGGCGAGGGAGCGAACGGCGACCGACAGCGTTCGCGTCAAAGACAGCGTAACGTCAAGCAGCAAGTCATCAGGAACAGTAAAATGCCACTACTCCCACGAAGTGATTTCAAGGTCGTGATACGACCAAGAGGAGGCCTCGACGTTGCCGCCATTGGAACCATGCTCCTCGCATCGGCCATTTACCGGGCGGCCAACGTACCGGGGCAAGAAGCAGGGGAGGACACGGTGTGCACCAACAACCGCCAAAACATCATAGTCGTGAGTACACCTCACGCTACTCACGCCGCTAAGTACAGACAATTAGAAGCCATCACCATCGGTGATCGCCGCCACGAGGTTAGTGCCTATGAGACGGCCCTCGACTACACGGTGAAGGGAATCATCAAGGGAATCCCAGGCCCCGATCACCAGTGCTCCCCACGTTGCAAGCTGTGCGGGGGAACACACATGACGGCGGATCGCAAGCGCCGCGAAAGGTACAAGACCCCCTACGTCGTGACAAAGAGGCAATGGGAACGACACAGGGCCGCCGAGGAAGCGGAGGCGGCCGCCAAGCCCCGCCGGCAAGCCGCGCTCGAGATCCAGGACCCGCAGCCGAGGCCGCTCCCGGTCCCGGAGCCGCACCCCATACCCACGGCAGCAGCAGCAACGCCGGTCTCGCAGCCGCACCCCCAGAAGGACCTCAACGAGAGACACTGAAACCACCGAGAAGGTGAGCTGGGCAGATGCGGTCACGGGAAAACTAGCACCAACCGCGAAGGCTGGCGACAAAGTACCCGCTAAAACAGAGACGGAGGTAACTAAATTAACACAGGCGATACAAGCGCTGCAGTAGCAAATAGAACACACGCAGAAACAGATTCGCGCAAAAGACGACCTCATACATAAACTCCAGCATGCCGTGAAGAGCGGTACCGATACAGATTCCATGCATGAAACTCAAGAACAACCCATAGAGGACGAGGAAGTCGTATACCCCGACACTATACCCAGACCCACTCCCTCACAGACCACTCAGGCCACGCAGGGAACAGAAGAGGAACCCATAGAGGACGACGAGGTCGAGTCCCCCGATACCAAACGAAGACCCACTCCCACCGTTACAGAGGCAACACGACCCAAGCGCACGCGCGCAGCAATACGCGACGCGCGAATAGATGCACTCGAGGCTCGCTTAAGCAATCTCGAGGAAACGATCATCGCGTCCATCACGCGTACCATCCAGCGGAGCCTCGAGAGTGTTCACCTCAGACTGTCGAGATTAGAAGCCGCAAACAGCACGATCGTACCGTCGCATAGGGAAGCGGCGCAACACATGTAACAAGATATAAACATGGCCCGACACTCATCGAAACAAAAACACACGATATGGCAGTGGAACTGCAGAAGTTACCAAAACAAACGAGCGCACTTACAACAATACCTGAAAACGATCCCCGAACGCCCAGACGTCATCATACTCCAGGAAACGAATGGTCCCGCCAAACTCGCGGGGCACCAGTCTATAACAGGCAAGGCGGAGAAACCGAACGTCACCACACTGGTCAAGCGAGCGCACACAGCTATCGAGCACGACACCAAAATCAGAGACATCGAAAACGTTCTCGTAGAATTAATTCCACCACGCAAAACTCGCAACAGCATTTTCGTACTCAACGTCTACAGCAGTCCCAGACGCCGCCAGCACCGCTTCCATGTCCTCTTCAAACGGGCAATCGACATCGCCAAGGGGCAACAGCTGTTCATTGGGGGGGACTTTAACGCGGCGCACACGGCGTGGGGTTACAAGCACGATCACCCTAAAGGCACCCATCTATGGGCAACGGCGCAATACGCCGGACTCGAGGTGGTCACCGACCCCGCGGCACCAACAAAGCAGGGCAACAGCGTAAGCACTGACACGACGCCGGACCCTTTCACGTGCAACACACGCAAAGTCACTTGGACAAACACCATGCAAGACTTGGGGAGAGATCACTACATTATTTCCATAGAAGCAGAAGGCGGTCCGCAGGAACACAATGCAGGTCGTCAAATGAAGATCACCAACTGGAATCGGCTACGCAAACATCGGGATGAGCAACAGATGGAAGACATCGAAGATGTAGAACAATGGACCGACCAACTGCGGTGGGATATCGAGCGCATGACGCAAACGATCCCGTCGACAGCTGGGCTCGAGACAATAGACTCCCGGTTGCTGCACATGTGGGAAGCCAAAACTCACCTGCAGCACCGATGGAAACAACAGAGACACAACAGGAGACTGCGTAAACGGATATCACAGCTCAACAAAGACATAGAAAAGCACGCGCTTAACCTGCAACATCAACAATGGGAAGAGAAATGCGCGGAGATGGATGGTCAACTAACCACGCGTTGGACGTGGCAGATACTGCGGTACCTGATCGATCCCGCCAACACCAAGACCACACACATGCAAGGCATATACAAAATCATACACGCTTACGGGGGAACGGAAGAACAATTCCTACGGGATGCGGAACGCCTTTACATATCCCAAACCCCACCGCAAATATATCCAGACTACTCAGGAGAAAGCAACGCCACCCTAGACGAGGAATTCTCCGTTGCCGAAATCCAGGCGGCCCTCGTAAAGCTGAACACCAAGTCGGCCCCTGCCCCCGATCGAATACCCAATAGGGCACTACGCAATCTCAATTACGGGTCGATCGAGAAACTAACAAAATACATTAACGAGTGTTGGGCGCACGGCAAGCTACCCCGGCAATGGAAAGAAGCAAATATCACACTGATACCGAAACCCGGCAAGAAATTACAGCTGGAGAACCTGCGCCCCATCTCCCTCACGTCTTCCGTGGGCAAGTTAATGGAGCACGCGTTTCTCAATAGACCCACGGATTACCTCGAGGACAACGACTTATTTCCACACACCATGATTGGGTTCAGAAGACATCTCTCCACGCAACACGCCCTTCTGCAACTAAAACACCGAATCATAGACAATCCGGGGCGCTCGACGAGAGCCATCCTCGGGCTGGACCTGAAGAGGGCCTTCGATAACGTTCGCCACGATGCCATATTGCGACAAATAGACAAGCTAAATCTCGGCCTGCGCACGTACAACTACGTCCGAGACTTCCTGACGGGAAGAACCGCTCGCATGCGAGTGGGGCAACTACAGTCAGAGCAAATCAACATCGGCAGCTCGGGCGCCCCGCAGGGCTCGTTGATCTCGCCAATGCTCTTCAACCTCGTCCTGCTGGGGTTGCCCGACCGATTGTTTCAAATCGAAGGACTGCATCACACGCTATACACGGATGATATTACGATCTGGACGACAACGGGCAGCGACGGAGCGATCGAGCAACGTTTACAACAGGTCATCCAATGCGTAGAAAACTACCTTGTGGACACGGGACTCGCCTTCTCGGGCGAAAAATCCGAACTGCTGCTATATAGACCAGTCAGAAAGGGGCGCCCACCTAAATGCTACACCCCCCTGGAAAAGCAAAAGATCCAATTAACGGTATCAAATGGCCTACCCATCCCGATAGTAGAGAAAATCCGGGTACTAGGAATGATGATAGAGCATAAGCGTGGCAATGGCGAAGCACTTCGCAAGATAACGGCAAAGGCCACCAGCACGATGCAGCTCATTCGACGCATCACCAACAAACACGTGGGCATGCGCGAAGGCGGCGTCATCCGACTCATACAAGCCTTCGTCATTTCTCCGATAAGGTACACGGCAGCGTTTCACAACTGGACGGTTGCGGTTACAAGTTCAACGCGCTCATACGCAAGGCGTACAAATGTGCTTTGGGACTTGCACCTGGAGTTAGCACCACCAAGCTCTTAGAACTAGGCCTACACAATACGCTCGAAGAACTCGGGGAGGCGCAACAAGTGTCCCAACTTGAACACCTATCCAAGACCCGCCCGGGCAGACACGTACTTGAAAATCTCGGCATCACATACCACTCGCAACACGGCGTGAGCAACTATACGTACCCCCATTGCCTCGCAACATGTACCCCCAACACCACACGGGGAGGCGTAAAGCCAGGGCAGAACAAATGAACAAGAGTTACTCTAACGACAAGGAGGCGGTCTTCACCGACGCAGCCCGCTATCGAGACAGGAAGAGTTTCGTGGCGGCAGTTACTGGCCACCGAGGCAACCACCTCATGAGCGTCACCGTGAACACGGCACATGCCGAAGCGGCCGAGGAAGCGGCCATAGCACTGGCCCTCACACAAACCAAAGCTACATACGTGATCTGCGACTCGCAAACGGCAATTCGCAATTTCGCAAATGGGCGCATCTCGCAAGAGGCGTATCAGTTACTCCAGCGACATCCCATACACAAGGGAGAGGCCGACGTTGATAACCGGAGGCATTTGCTATGGATCCCGGCACACACTGGAATGAGCACCCCCAACGAAGCGGCTCACAGCGTTGCTCGAGGCCTGACTCACTGAGCAGCATCGGAGGAAGAGCCCCCGTGGGATACTGCAAACATCTGGGCATGGGAGGATCGTATGACCAGTTTTCACGAGATCACGGCACACTACCAATTACAAAGACGCATATACCCATTCCCTCATGCTAGGTTAGACAGGACGCAAGTTGTACACTTCAGACAATTAGAAACAGACTCTTACAGAAACCCTAGACTCATGCACGCCATGTATCGAGACATGTACACTACAAACAGATGCCCATCGTGTGGCGAGGTTGCCACACTAAATCACGTGTTATGGGAGTGTCAGAACCTAACAAACAAGTCGGGCAGTGCTGACCCCTCCTTCTCTTCCACCGCCAGCCTCCAGTCACGCTGGATGACCGCACTGCTCAGCTCTGACCTGACAGCACAACTCTGGCCCTTCCAGCGAGCCGAGGAAGCCGCTTCGAGACGAGGTCTCGGAACCGCGTCCGCGGCGGGTGCCCAGACCCACTAAAAAGACGCCGGACTCAAATCTTGTTGATTTGAAATAAAAGTTTACGCTCTCTCTCTCTTCTTGCATTCAGACGTGGCATCGTCTTTTTTCATCTTCAAAACTTCAATTTTTTTAAAATTCAACGTCACTGCCACGCTCGTAACAGACTTATATGGGAGACTTACCTCACCGGGCTGCCGATTCTACAGTCCTCTTTATTTTGGACACATTCGTCGGAACCAGGCATGTAGTACTTCCCATCGATACAATCGCACCTGTTGCCGAGAAGAGTGCACTTCCTCTTGCCGGGCGGACAGGTGCATCGAGCGCAAGTGCTGTGGGAAGAAAATGCGGGATTAGCTGGATAAACCGAGAGCAGACTATTTCAGTTATAATAAAACTCGCATTCTTCGAGATTTTCTCGAAGTTCGCTGCATGTTTGTCAGTGTCCCTGCTTGTTTGTTTATCGGCAGGTAGCTTTTTTTACGTAAACTTGGTTCACTTGGTAGTCCGTGGCTTTATGGGTAACGCACCTGATGCTATAGTTAAGGAAGTTGCTTCAAAACGATCGTTGGACCAGCTTCGTTCACTGTCTATGTGCCACTGTGTATGTGGCACTTCTCATTGAACCTTTTTTATGCCGACATGGTTACCTGGTTTTGTGTCACTGAGTATTTGTCGTTCTTCAATGAGAAAAAAATAAACTGATTTAAAATATCTCCATTGCAGGGGCAAATCGAACCCATGAAATATGACACCATGCAAATTTGTTCAACTGCACATATACACAGTCGCTTCGCGCGCATTTCGCCGGCATCAGGGTAACAATTAAGGAGATGTCGATAATCGGAAGAGACTTTAATATATATAGAAGCTATCCAGCGAGATACAAACTCCGTGTTTATTTATTTGTTTTTTTTTACAGCGGAAGCTGTCATGGACCCATTCCAGTAGTGTTTATGACGCGGTTATGCGCTGCAATTACCAAGTTAGACACCCCAGCCGCACATTTAATTTAATTAAAGACAGGGACACATTTTTCAACCTATTGCGCAGTCGGAGAGAGATCCCTGCGAGCACGCTCTGCGGGGAGAGAGAAACGACGTCACTGCCGGCGAAGCCAAAGGCGTGCCCCAGCTTTGCTGTGAGATAATTATATCATCATGATGTTGCCTGAAACCCCGTTTCCCACTGTGTCTCTTCCCTGGAATGACACGTAGATCAATGTATGTGTTCTGTATGCGTAAGCATTTCTATGCCAACCCAACGAGAAACTTTGATTGATTGATTGATTGATTGATTGATTGATTGATTGATTGAAAACTTTATTGTTCCACCGAGCTGGGGTGCCCGCCTCTTAACCTACACGTACGTAAGGGGGGAGGACGAAGCAGTCCCCGCGAGTTGAGGACGGTGAGTCTTCACGGCTCAACGGCCAGGCGGATTGCTCGACGCTGGCCGTCTTCAGACTCGCTCTGGAGCAAGGCCTCCCAGGCTTTTCTAATGTCAATGTTTTCTTTGGCCCCTGGGGAGCCAGCACACTCCCATATTGTATGGTCTACCGTACCTTTTTGCTTACAAATTTTGCTGAGGACGTCGTTATAGTCCCTCGTCTGTGTTAGGTAGATCCAATGCGGTGATGTATAATTGTTTCCCTTGAGGCGTCGCCAAATGCGAGCGTCCTCCAGAGATAGAGATAATCACTAGATAGTCACTAGATAATCAAAAACTGCCCGAAGATTGGAAGACAGCCAACGTGACTCCGATATTTAAAGAAGGTGATCGTACACACGTAGGCAATTACAGGCCGATATCTTTAACTTCCGTTTGCTGTAAGACTCTCGAACATGTCCTGTACTCTAATCTGATGAAACATTTTCAAACAAATAACTTTTTCACTTCGGCTCAGCATGGGTTCCGCTCTGGTTTTTCGTGCGTAACACAACTAGCCGAATTCACTCATGACATTGCACTCGGCCTCGACCATGGTGAACAGATAGATGCACTCTTTCTTGATCTGCGGAAAGCATTTGATGTCGTCCCGCACAATCTACTTTGCTTAAAATTATCATTCCTAGGCCTTCCTGAACATATTTTTGGCTGGATAAAGGATTATTTACACCTGCGCAAACAGCAAGTTGTTCTTAATGGGGTAAACTCGGCTCCAATGCAGGTGCTATCGGGAGTGCCTCAAGGCTCTGTGCTTGGGCCTCTTTTGTTCCTAGTTTATATTAATGATTTAGTAGTAGGCCTTAATTCAACAGTTAGACTGTATGCCGATGACTGCGTCATGTATCGTGCAGTGAAATGTTATGCCGATATGTCTGTCTTACAGGACGACCTTGAAAAAGTTTCTATTTGGTGCAAGCGGTGGCAGATGATTCTGAATACTGGTAAATGCTACCATGTGCAGTTTACAAAGAAAAAGAAAAAATTCCCTAGTTCCTATTGCCTAAATAATATTGCACTCAGTACCGCTAAGGATGTTCAGTACCTCGGAGTTACGTTTTCTGAAACGCTTGACTGGACTAATCATGTTAACTCAATTAGCGCGAAAGCTTACCGTCTTCTTCACTTTTTCCGACGAAATTTTAAGCATTCTCCTTCATCACTGAAGGCAACCTTGTATTTAACAAACATCAGGCCTATCCTAGAATATGCATGCGTTATCTGGGATCCATACACTATAAACCTCACAGAAAAAATAGAACGCGTCCAAAAGCAAGCAGCACGCTTCGTAACAGGAAATTATAATTTTAGTACCAGAGGATCCAGAATAAGGGAAGGATTGGGTTGGAAAACTCTTTCTTCACGCAGGAAAATCCTAAGATTCAAATTCCTTTACAATATATATAAAAGTAAAACTGGTATCGACAAAACACTGTTCATCAAGGAGCCGCATTACGTTTCATCTAGGAGAGACCACGCTAACAAAATTAGAGCTTATCAGTGCCGTACCAATGTGTTTAAGTATTCATTTTTTCCTAACACGATTAGCGATTGGAATGAGCTCCCTAATGAAGTGATGGCAGCTTCTAGTTTTGAAAATGCTATTGAGAGTCATATTCTTTGATTGTTCTGTTATTCATCTCTGCACATACGCTACTTTTTTTTCTGTTTTGTTAGTTAGTTATTTTGTCACTCACTTTGTTTTGTACTTTGTTAGTTTCTATTCCGCTTTTGCGAATTTCAGTGCTTAAACTATGTTCTATTTACTGATGTATTCTTTTGATGTTGCTGAATATATTTCCATTGTGACCACCTGTATTTTAACCCCCCTACGATAATGCCGTACAGGCGATGTAGGTATACCGAATAAATAAATAAATAGAGACCGATGTAGAGGCGGAAAGATTCTTCTTTCGGCTTTGTAGTGATGGACAATTTCCCTGTACGTGATCATGCTATCTTTTATCCCTGGAACTGGGTGGTCTAGAGTTGCCCGATGGTAGAGTGCTCGGGCGAGCTGGTGAGCGGCTTCGTTGCCTGGGACTTCTTCATGGGCCGGTACACAAATAAAAGTTATGTCCCTCCTGGGAGGGTTCTTGAGTAGAATGTGCAGGGCTTCTTCAGAGATTTTCCCTTTGTAAAAATCTCGGATAGCTAATTTTTTTCGCAGAATATTACTCCCGCTTTTGTACCTGCATAAGGGAGCGCTACTGCAACCTCCTAGACTGTACAGGCGTCCCTCGTGCACGTGGAGCACGCTATCTTAACGCACCCGTCGCCATCAACCACCGTCGATACCGCAGCCCCGTCTCAGCCGCAAGCGGCATCCACGTACGCTACGTCATGAGACGGTGTGTTTTTAAGTTTATTTACTAGAGCCTTAGCCCTGTGAGCTCTCCTCTCTTTGTTGTAGATAGGATACATATTTTTAGGTAGGGGGCGATTCGGAAGCGTTTACGCACGTCCAACGGAATGTCTTTCTTGTCAGTCGGGGCACCCCTGTCGCATTGAATTCCTACCCATTCCATGATTTTTCTCCCTGTTTTAGACTGGCCTAATCTTTCCAACTGAGACACTCGTACTGCCTCAGTGAGTTCAACTAGCGTGTTGTGAACCCCCATTTTGATGAGGAGGCTGTCGAGGTCGAGTCCGTGAGCCCTAGGGCTCTCTTAACGCTTTTCCTAGTGATCGCATCTATTTTATCCTTTTCTTCTCGTTTAAACACAAGATACGGTGTGACATACGCTATACGGCTGGTAATGAAGGCTTGCATGAGTCTGAGGAGGCTGTTCTCTTTGAGGCCCCTGCCTTTGAGTGAAATTCTCCCAAATATCCCCGTGACCTGCGCCGCGTATCCGTCTAGCTGTTTGATCGTCGTAAGGTTGCATCCATTTCTCTGGATATACATGCCCAGAATTCTTATTTCCTCCACCTTGGGAACCTCATTTCCGTTTACGAAAACAATGATGGGTCTGCTGCTTCCAGCGTGTCCCCTTTGATGTTTGGGCTCAATGATTAACAGCTCCGATTTCGGTGGCGAGCACGCCAAGCCTCTGCTGGCCGCATACTCTTCCACCATATTCGCCGCTATCTGTAGTTTAAGTTCAATGGCTGCGTCACTGCCACTGTTAACCCAGATGTTGATATCATCCGCGTACATGCTAAATTTAATCGATTTAATCTTATTGAGTTCCACCGGGAGACCCCTCATCGCTATGTTGAATAGGAAGGGTGAGAGTACCGACCCTTGCGGGGTTCCCTTGCTCCCAAGTATGATGGGAGGAGATTTTACATCCAGAAATTTCATCTTTTTCAGCATGGGAGCCCTTGCTACCAAAGCTTACCAAGTGGGTATTTTCCTCTTTCTTCTTTTTTACCCACGGGTCGTTGGAGTCCCTCGGCTGCAAGCCGGGGTCCCGGCCCTGGTCAGCAGGCCACATGGCTGAAGTCTGCTGGCGGCCTCCTCCGGACCACGAATTGGACCTCCTTCCCGGTCTCGAGATAGATCTCGCTCTCGACTGCTGCCCCGCCTGGTCTCTGGTAGCATCCCTTGCTCTGCCTCGGTGCTGCTCTCTAGGTGCCGAGGTGGTGGCCTGGGGCTTGCCTTGAGTTGGGGCTTGCACCTGGAGCTTCTCTTGTACTTTCTTCTTCTTCCATAATTTTGTATTGATGATGTACGGCATGCAATATATCTCTCGGCACTTGTTGTCGCCTAGGAGGTGGGCTTTCTTGCATAGCAAGCATCGAGGCTCGCAGCTGTGATTTGGTTCGGGGTTTTCGGCTCCGCACCCCCGACATCTGACGTCGTTGGGGTTCGGGCAAACATCCGCCCGATGTCCAAGTTTTCCGCAGGTGACGCATACTTCATATTTTTTGTTGTATCTTATATATTTTTCTTGTAGGTAGCAGCCTGTGGGGAAGCATCGGAGGTAAACTTGCATCGGCACTTTCCAGTCTTCAAACAGGATCAATACAGATTTGGATTTCGCCCCAAGTCTTCTGACTCCAATGATCGATCGGTTTTTCTTATTTCTTCTAAGTGCATCGTGAATTTCCTCGTGAGTTGCATCCAGCGGGACGTCGTGGATCACTCCTTTTCCTCCGCTTTCCGGCATAGCAATATACGCCTTTGTCTCGACCATCGATCCACCGATGCGAAGGGCCGTGATCGCAGCGTACTTGCTTGCGCGTGCCGCATCTAGCGTAGCTATCATGATCGACTGCTGCGTCAGGTTTGGTGATGGTACGTCTTCGTCTGCAGCCTCCGGATCGACCCCGGCTGCCTGGGCCAGGTAGACGTGCATGCCCAATCTTCCAACTTCCTCCAGGATGCGATTGATACCTGCTTTCTGGCGAATAATAATTTTCTCAGCACCTTCCGGAACCTCCGCGTGCTGCTTCTCGACCGATCTTGCAGCCAGCTTTTTCCCCAGCCGGGGGTTGGGCCTCGTACCGCTCCCCGCCGGCTCGCGCACGGCGGATGCGACGCTTTGCTCGGGCGTGAAACGGCCTTTTCCCCGAACAAACCACGTTCACCTGCTTGAGGGCTCGTCCGGGCGAGCAGCATCGTCCACGGTGTCCATTTCCAGGCTCCTGTTAGCTTGCGAGCGCCGCACGACCTCGCCTGGGCTTCGGCTCGGCCCCTTCGCGCTTTCCGGTCGCAATGACGCCGAAACGGCGCGCGCGAGGCTTACCCATTACCACACGCGAAAATAAGGCGCCGACGGCACCTCACCGGGCGTATATCTCACGTCCCTCGACCACATTTTCAACGCATCTCAGGTTTCAGGCGTCCGCGCCACGGACACGCAAGCATTGACGACACAACCGCGCCTCACCTTGCAACATGCGCGTTTGCTTCTTTCGCGTACTTTTGCCGCGAGGCCGTGCAACATTCGACCGCAGCGTCATGCTCAGCCGCGACCACCAAAGGACTTTGTGCGACCCCCATCGCCTTCACCAGAGCTCAGACTCCGTCTATGCAGCGTGGCGCCCTGTCGCAGTGCCGATGTGGTGACGCACCGATGACAACGAAGTCCGAGAAGGCGCGAGCGGAACGAGCGCATGAGGAGAAAAAAGAACAGAAAATTAGAATAGTTTCTTCTTCCATTTGGAAGAAGAAGCAGTCGCCGAAGGGAGCGAACGCATTTCACGTCGGCTACGTTTTCCAAGAATTTCGCTTTGATTATCGCTCATTCACCTCATGAATGTAACACCAGCGTATTCAGGAAGTCGCCAAGATTCTACGGGCACCATATTCAAGGTGGGAAACGACTTCCTTCCCAATCACAGAGGCTTTTGACCAGCTCCACGCTAACCCTCGCCGGAGCTCGCTTCGCCGGAGCAGTGATGGAAGTTCAAGTGAACGGGGAGGACATCTCCCCTGAAGAGTTTCTCCAAGGCAACGGTTGGTGCACCATTCAATACAAGACCCAATTCAACCGCGAGGCCGCGCAAAGCAACACCCAGAACGGAACCCACTCCCGCACCGGCGAGGGAGCGAACGGCGACCGACAGCGTTCGAGTCAAAGACAGCGTAACGTCAAGCAGCAAGTCATCAGGAACAGTAAAATGCCACTGCTCCCACGAAGTGATTTCAAGGTCGTGATACGACCAAGAGGAGGCCTCGACGTTGCCGCCACCGGAACCGTGCTCCTCGCATCGGCCATTTACCGGGCGGCCAACGTACCGGGGCAAGAAGCAGGGGAGGACACGGTGTGCACCAACAACCGCCAAAACATCATTGTCGTGAGTACACCTCACGCTACTCACGCCGCTAAGTACAGACAATTAGAAGCCATCACCATCGGTGATCGCCGCCACGAGGTCAGTGCCTATGAGACGGCCCCCGACTACACGGAGAAGGGAATCATCAGGGGAATCCCAGGCCCCGATCACCAGTGCTCCCCACGTTGCAAGCTGTGCGGGGGAACACACATGACGGCGGATCGCAAGCGCCGCGAAAGGTACAAGACCCCCTACGTCGTGACAAAGAGGCAATGGGAACGACACAGGGCCGCCGAGGAAGCGGAGGCGTCCGCCAAAGCCACCAGCCCCGCCGGCAAGCCGCGCTCGAGATCCAGGACCCGCAGCCGAGGCCGCTCCCGGTCCCGGAGCCGCACCCCAAACCCACGGCAGCAGCAGCAACGCCGGTCTCGCAGCCGCACCCCCGGAAGGACCTCAACGAGAGACACTGAAACCACCGAGAAGGTGAGCTGGGCAGATGCGGTCACGGGAAAACGAGCACCAACCGCGAAGGCTGGCGACAAAGTACCCGCTAAAACAGAGACGGAGGTAACTAAATTAACACAGGCGATACAAGCGCTGCAGAAGCAAATAGAACACACGCAGAAACAGATTCGCGCAAAAGACGACCTCATAAATAAACTCCAGCATGCCGTGAAGAGCGGTACCGATACAAAGGCCATGCATGAAACTCAAGAACAACCCATAGAGGACGAGGAAGTCGTATACCCCGACACTAAACCCAGACCCACTCCCTCACAGACCACTCAGGCCACGCAGGGAACAGAAGAGGAATCCATAGAGGACGACGAGGTCGAGTCCCCCGATACCAAACGAAGACCCACTCCCACCGTTACAGAGGCAACACGACCCAAGCGCACGCGCGCAGCAATACGCGACGCGCGAATAGATGCACTCGAGGCTCGCTTAAGCAATCTCGAGGAAACGATCATCGCGTCCATCACGCGTACCATCCAGCGAAGCCTCGAGAGTGTTCACCTCAGACAGTCGAGATTAGAAGCTGCAAACAGCACGATCGTACCGTCGCATAGGGAAGCGGCGAAACACATGTAACAAGATATAAACATGGCCCGACACTCATCGAAACAAAAACACACGATATGGCAGTGGAACTGCAGAAGTTACCAAAACAAACGAGCGCACTTACAACAATACCTGAAAACGATCCCCGAACGCCCAGACGTCATCATACTCCAGGAAATGAATGGTCCCGCCAAACTCGCGGGGCACCAGTCTATAACAGGCAAGGCGGAGAAACCGAACGTCACCACACTGGTCAAGCGAGCGCACACAGCTATCGAGCACGACACCAAAATCAGAGACATCGAAAACGTTCTCGTAGAATTAATTCCACCACGCAAAACTCGCAACAGCATTTTCGTACTCAACGTCTACAGCAGTCCCAGACGCCGCCAGCACCGCTTCCATGTCCTCTTCAAACGGGCAATCGACATCACCAAGGGGCAACAGCTGTTCATTGGGGGGGACTTTAACGCGGCGCACACGGCGTGGGGTTACAAGCACGATCACCCTAAAGGCACTCATCTATGGGCAACGGCGCAATACGCCGGACTCGAGGTGGTCACCGACCCCGCGGCACCAACAAGGCAGGGCAACAGCGTAAGCACTGACACGACGCCGGACCCTTTCACGTGCAACACACGCAAAGTCACTTGGACAAACACCATGCAAGACTTGGGGAGAGATCACTACATTATTTCCATAGAAGCAGAAGGCGGTCCGCAGGAACACAATGCAGGTCGTCAAATGAAGATCACCAACTGGAATCGGCTACGCAAACATCGGGATGAGCAACAGATGGAAGACATCGAAGATGTAGAACAATGGACCGACCAACTGCGGTGGGATATCGAGCGCATGACGCAAACGATCCCGTCGACAGCTGGGCTCGAGACAATAGACTCCCGGTTGCTGCACATGTGGGAAGCCAAAACTCACCTGCAGCACCGATGGAAACAACAGAGACACAACAGGAGACTGCGTAAACGGATATCACAGCTCAACAAAGACATAGAAAAGCACGCGCTTAACCTGCAACATCAACAATGGGAAGAGAAATGCGCAGAGATGGATGGTCAACTAACCACGCGTTGCACGTGGCAGATACTGCGGTACCTGATCGATCCCGCCAACACCAAGACCACACACATGCAAGGCATATACAAAATCATACACGCTTACGGGGGAACGGAAGAACAATTCCTACGGGACGCGGAACGCCTTTACATATCCCAAACCGCACCGCAAATATATCCAGACTACTCAGGAGAAAGCAACGCCACCCTAGACGAGGAATTCTCCGTTGCCGAAATCCAGGCGGCCCTTGTAAAGCTGAACACCAAGTCGGCCCCTGCCCCCGATCGAATACCCAATAGGGCACTACGCAATCTCGATTACGGGTCGATCGAGAAACTAACAAAATACATTAACGAGTGTTGGGCGCACGGCAAGCTACCCTGGCAATGGAAAGAAGCAAATATCACACTGATACCGAAACCCGGCAAGAAATTACAGCTGGAGAACCTGCGCCCCATCTCCCTCACGTCCTGCGTGGGCAAGTTAATGGAGCACGCGTTTCTCAATAGACTCACGGATTACCTCGAGGACAACGACTTATTTCCACACACCATGATTGGGTTCAGAAGACATCTCTCCACGCAACACGCCCTTCTGCAACTAAAACACCGAATCATAGACAATCCGGGGCGTTCGACGAGAGCCATCCTCGGGCTGGACCTGAAGAGGGCCTTCTATAACGTTCGCCACGATGCCATATTGCGACAAATAGACAAGCTAAATCTCGGCCTGCGCACGTACAACTACGTCCGAGACTTCCTGACGGGAAGAACCGCTCGCATGCGAGTGGGGCAACTACAGTCAGAGCAAATCAACATCGGCAGCTCGGGAGCCCCGCAGGGCTCGGTGATCTCGCCAATGCTCTTCAACCTCGTCCTGCTGGGGTTGCCCGACCGATTGTTTCAAATCGAAGGACTGCATCACACGCTATACGCGGATGATATTACGATCTGGACGACAACGGGCAGCGACGGAGCGATCGAGCAACGTTTACAACAGGCCATCCAATGCGTAGAAAACTACCTTGTGGGCACGGGACTCGCCTGCTCGGCCGAAAAATCCGAACTGCTACTATATAGACCAGTCAGAAAGGGGCGCCCACCTAAATGCTACACCCCCCTGGAAAAGCAAAAGATCCAATTAACGGTATCAAATGGCCTACCCATCCCGATAGTAGAGAAAATCCGGGTACTAGGAATGATGATAGAGCATAAGCGTGGCAATGGCGAAGCACTTCGCAAGATAACGGCAAAGGCCACCAGCACGATGCAGCTCATTCGACGCATCACCAACAAACACGCGGGCATGCGCGAAGGCGGCGTCATCCGACTCATACAAGCCTTCGTCATTTCTCCGATAAGGTACACGGCAGCGTTTCACAACTGGACGGTTGCGGAAAAAAACAAGTTCAACGCGCTCATACGCAAGGCGTACAAATGTGCTTTGGGACTAGCACCTGGAGTTAGCACCACCAAGCTCTTAGAACTAGGCCTACACAATACGCTCGAAAAACTCGTGGAGGCGCAACAAGTGTCCCAACTTGAACGCCTATCCAACACCCGCCCGGGAAGACACGTACTTGAAAATCTCGGCATCACATACCACTCGCAACACGGCGTGAGCAACTATACGTACCCCCATTGCCTCGCAACATGTACCCCCAACACCACACGGGGAGGCGTAAAGCCAGGGCAGAACAAATGAACAAGAGTTACTCTAACGACAAGGAGGCGGTCTTCACCGACGCAGCCCGCTATCGAGACAGGAAGAGTTTCGTGGCGGCAGTTACTGGCCACCGAGGCAACCACCTCATGAGCGTCACCGTGAACACGGCACATGCCGAAGCGGCCGAGGAAGCGGCCATAGCACTGGCCCTCACACAAACCAAAGCTACATACGTGATCTGCGACTCGCAAACGGCAATTCGCAATTTCGCAAATGGGCGCATCTCGCAAGAGGCGTATCAGTTACTCCAGCGACATCCCATACACAAGGGAGAGGCCGACGTTGATAACCGGAGGCATTTGCTATGGATCCCGGCACACACTGGAATGAGCACCCCCAACGAAGCGGCTCACAGCGTTGCTCGAGGCCTGACTCACTGAGCAGCATCGGAGGAAGAGCCCCCGTGGGATACTGCAAACATCTGGGCATGGGAGGATCGTATGACCAGTTTTCACGAGATCACGGCACACTACCAATTACAAAGACGCATATACCCATTCCCTCATGCTAGGTTAGACAGGACGCAAGTTGTACACTTCAGACAATTAGAAACAGACTCTTACAGAAACCCTAGACTCATGCACGCCATGTATCGAGACATGTACACTACAAACAGATGCCCATCGTGTGGCGAGGTTGCCACACTAAATCACGTGTTATGGGAGTGTCAGAACCTAACAAACAAGTCGGGCAGTGCTGACCCCTCCTTCTCTTCCACCGCCAGCCTCCAGTCACGCTGGATGACCGCACTGCTCAGCTCTGACCTGACAGCACAACTCTGGCCCTTCCAGCGAGCCGAGGAAGCCGCTTCGAGACGAGGTCTCGGAACCGCGTCCGCGGCGGGTGCCCAGACCCACTAAAAAGACGCCGGACTCAAATCTTGTTGATTTGAAATAAAAGTTTACGCTCTCTCTCTCTTCTTGCATTCAGACGTGGCATCGTCTTTTTTCATCTTCAAAACTTCAATTTTTTTAAAATTCAACGTCACTGCCACGCTCGTAACAGACTTATATGGGAGACTTACCTCACCGGGCTGCCGATTCTACAGTCCTCTTTATTTTGGACACATTCGTCGGAACCAGGCATGTAGTACTTCCCATCGATACAATCGCACCTGTTGCCGAGAAGAGTGCACTTCCTCTTGCCGGGCGGACAGGTGCATCGAGCGCAAGTGCTGTGGGAAGAAAATGCGGGATTAGCTGGATAAACCGAGAGCAGACTATTTCAGTTATAATAAAACTCGCATTCTTCGAGATTTTCTCGAAGTTCGCTGCATGTTTGTCAGTGTCCCTGCTTGTTTGTTTATCGGCAGGTAGCTTTTTTTACGTAAACTTGGTTCACTTGGTAGTCCGTGGCTTTATGGGTAACGCACCTGATGCTATAGTTAAGGAAGTTGCTTCAAAACGATCGTTGGACCAGCTTCGTTCACTGTCTATGTGCCACTGTGTATGTGGCACTTCTCATTGAACCTTTTTTATGCCGACATGGTTACCTGGTTTTGTGTCACTGAGTATTTGTCGTTCTTCAATGAGAAAAAAATAAACTGATTTAAAATATCTCCATTGCAGGGGCAAATCGAACCCATGAAATATGACACCATGCAAATTTGTTCAACTGCACATATACACAGTCGCTTCGCGCGCATTTCGCCGGCATCAGGGTAACAATTAAGGAGATGTCGATAATCGGAAGAGACTTTAATATATATAGAAGCTATCCAGCGAGATACAAACTCCGTGTTTATTTATTTGTTTTTTTTTACAGCGGAAGCTGTCATGGACCCATTCCAGTAGTGTTTATGACGCGGTTATGCGCTGCAATTACCAAGTTAGACACCCCAGCCGCACATTTAATTTAATTAAAGACAGGGACACATTTTTCAACCTATTGCACAGTCGGAGAGAGATCCCTGCGAGCACGCTCTGCGGGGAGAGAGAAACGACGTCACTGCCGGCGAAGCCAATGGCGTGCCCCAGCTTTGCTGTGAGATAATTATATCATCATGATGTTGCCTGAAACCCCGTTTCCCACTGTGTCTCTTCCCTGGAATGACACGTAGATCAATGTATGTGTTCTGTATGCGTAAGCATTTCTATGCCAACCCAACGAGAAACTTTGATTGATTGATTGATTGATTGAAAACTTTATTGTTCCACCGAGCTGGGGTGCCCGCCTCTTAACCTACACGTACGTAAGGGGGGAGGACGAAGCAGTCCCCGCGAGTTGAGGACGGTGAGTCTTCACGGCTCAACGGCCAGGCGGATTGCTCGACGCTGGCCGTCTTCAGACTCGCTCTGGAGCAAGGCCTCCCAGGCTTTTCTAATGTCAATGTTTTCTTTGGCCCCTGGGGAGCCAGCACACTCCCATATTGTATGGTCTAGCGTACCTTGTTGCTTACAAATTTTGCTGAGGACGTCGTTATAGTCCCTCGTCTGTGTTAGGTAGATCCAATGCGGTGATGTATAATTGTTTCCCTTGAGGCGTCGCCAAATGCGAGCGTCCTCCAGAGATAGAGACCGATGTGGAGGCGGAAAGATTCTTCTTTCGGCTTTGTAGTGATGGACAATTTCCCTGTACGTGATCATGCTATCTTTTATCCCTGGAACTGGGTGGTCTAGAGTTGCCCGATGGTAGAGTGCTCGGGCGAGCTGGTGAGCGGCTTCGTTGCCTGGGACTTCTTCATGGGCCGGTACACAAATAAAAGTTATGTCCCTCCTGGGAGGGTTCTTGAGTAGAATGTGCAGGGCTTCTTCAGAGATTTTCCCTTTGTAAAAATCTCGGATAGCTAATTTTTTTCGCATAATATTACTCCCGCTTTTGTACCTGCATAAGGGAGCGCTACTGCAACCTCCTAGACTGTACAGGCGTCCCTCGTGCACGTGGAGCACGCTATCTTAACGCACCCGTCGCCATCAACCACCGTCGATACCGCAGCCCCGTCTCAGCCGCAAGCGGCATCCACGTACGCTACGTCATGAGACGGTGTGTTTTTAAGTTTATTTACTAGAGCCTTAGCCCTGTGAGCTCTCCTCTCTTTGTTGTAGATAGGATGCATATTTTTAGGTAGGGGGCGATTCGGAAGCGTTTACGCACGTCCAACGGAATGTCTTTCTTGTCAGTCGGGGCACCCCTGTCGCATTGAATTCCTACCCATTCCATGATTTTTCTCCCTGTTTTAGACTGGCCTAATCTTTCCAACTGAGACACTCGTACTGCCTCAGTGAGTTCAACTAGCGTGTTGTGAACCCCCATTTTGAGGAGGAGGTCTGTCGAGGTCGAGTCTGTGAGCCCTAGGGCTCTCTTAACGCTTTTCCTAGTGATCGCATCTATTTTATCCTTTTCTTCTCGTTTAAACACAAGATACGGTGTGACATACGCTATACGGCTGGTAATGAAGGCTTGCATGAGTCTGAGGAGGCTGTTCTCTTTGAGGCCCCTGCCTTTGAGTGAAATTCTCCCAAATATCCCCGTGACCTGCGCCGCGTATCCGTCTAGCTGTTTGATCGTCGTGAGGTTGCATCCATTTCTCTGGATATACATGCCCAGAATTCTTATTTCCTCCACCTTGGGAACCTCATTTCCGTTTACGAAAACAATGATGTGTCTGCTGCTTCCAGCGCGTCCCCTTTGATGTTTGGGCTCAATGATTAACAGCTCCGATTTCGGTGGCGAGCACGCCAAGCCTCTGCTGGCCGCATACTCTTCCACCATATTCGCCGCTATCTGTAGTTTAAGTTCAATGGCTGCGTCACTGCCACTGTTAACCCAGATGTTGATATCATCCGCGGACATGCTAAATTTAATCGATTTAATCTTATTGAGTTCCACCGGGAGACCCCTCATCGCTATGTTGAATAGGAAGGGTGAGAGTACCGACCCTTGCGGGGTTCCCTTGCTCCCAAGTGTGATGGGAGGAGATTTTACATCCAGAAATTTCATCTTTTTCAGCATGGGAGCCCTTGCTACCAAAGCTTACCAAGTGGGTATTTTCCTTTTTCTTCTTTTTTACCCACGGGTCGTTGGAGCCCCTCGGCGGCAAGCCGGCGCCCCGGCCCTGGTCAGCAGGCCACTTGGCTGAAGTCTGCTGGCGGCCTCCTCCGGACCACGAATTGGACCTCCTTCCCGGTCTCGAGATAGATCTCGCTCTCGACTGCTGCCCCGCCTGGTCTCTGGTAGCATCCCTTGCTCTGCCTCGGTGCTGCTCTCTAGGTGCCGAGGTGGTGGCCTGGGGCTTGCCTTGAGTTGGGGCTTGCACCTGGAGCTTCTCTTGTACTTTCTTCTTCTTCCATAATTTTGTATTGATGATGTACGGCATGCAATATATCTCTCGGCACTTGTCGCCTAGGAGGTGGGCTTTCTTGCATAGCAAGCATCGTGGCTCGCAGCTGTGATTTGGTTCGGGGTTTTCGGCTCCGCACCCCCGACATCTGACGTCGTTGGGGTTCGGGCAAACATCCGCCCGATGTCCAAGTTTTCCGCAGGTGACGCATGCTTCATATTTTTTGTTGTATCTTATATATTTTTCTTGTAGGTAGCAGCCTGTGGGGAAGCATCGGAGGTAAACTTGCATCGGCACTTTCCAGTCTTCAAACAGGATCAATACAGATTTGGATTTCGCCCCAAGTCTTCTGACTCCAATGATCGATCGGTTTTTCTTATTTCTTCTAAGTGCATCGTGAATTTCCTCGTGAGTTGCATCCAGCGAGACGTCGTGGATCAATCCATGTCCTCCGCTTTCCGGCATAGCAATATACGCCTTTGTCTCGACCATCGATCCACCGATGCGAAGGGCCGTGATCGCAGCGTACTTGCTTGCGCGTGCCGCATCTAGCGTAGCTATCATGATCGACTACTGCGTCAGGTTTGGTGATGGTACGTCTTCGTCTGCAGCCTCCGGGTCGACCCCGGCTGCCTGGGCCAGGTAGACGTGCATGCCCAATCTTCCAACTTCCTCCGGGATGCGATTGATACCTGCTTTCTGGCGAATAATAATTTTCTCAGCACCTTCCGGAACCTCCGCGTGCTGCTTCTCGACCGATCTTGCAGCCAGCTTTTTCCCCAGCCGGGGGTTGGGCCTCGTACCGCTCCCCGCCGGCTCGCGCACGGCGGATGCGTCGCTTTGCTCGGGCGTGAAACGGCCTTTTCCCCGAACAAACCACGTTCACCTGCTTGAGGGCTCGTCCGGACGAGCAGCATCGTCCACGGTGTCCATTTCCAGGCTCCTGTTAGCTTGCGAGCGCCGCACGGCCTCGCCTGGGCTTCGGCTCGGCCCCTTCGCGCTTTCCGGTCGCAATGACGCCGAAACGGCGCGCGCGAGGCTTACCCATTACCACACGCGAAAATAAGGCGCCGACGGCACCTCACCGGGCGTATATCTCACGTCCCTCGACCACATTTTCAACGCATCTCAGGTTTCAGGCGTCCGCGCCACGGACACGCAAGCATTGACGACACAACCGCGCCTCACCTTGCAACATGCGCGTTTGCTTCTTTCGCGTACTTTTGCCGCGAGGCCGTGCAACATTCGACCGCAGCGTCATGCTCAGCCGCGACCACCAAAGGACTTTGTGCGACCCCCATCGCCTTCACCAGAGCTCAGACTCCGTCTATGCAGCGTGGCGCCCTGTCGCAGTGCCGATGTGGTGACGCACCGATGACAACGAAGTCCGAGAAGGCGCGAGCGGAACGAGCGCATGAGGAGAAAAAAGAACAGAAAATTAGAATAGTTTCTTCTTCCATTTGGAAGAAGAAGCAGTCGCCGAAGGGAGCGAACGCATTTCACGTCGGCTACGTTTTCCAAGAATTTCGCTTTGATTATCGCTCATTCACCTCATGAATGTAACACCAGCGTATTCAGGAAGTCGCCAAGATTCTACGGGCACCATATTCAAGGTGGGAAACGACTTCCTTCCCAATCACAGAGGCTTTTGACCAGCTCCACGCTAACCCTCGCCGGAGCTCGCTTCGCCGGAGCAGTGATGGAAGTTCAAGTGAACGGGGAGGACATCTCCCCTGAAGAGTTTCTCCAAGGCAACGGTTGGTGCACCATTCAATACAAGACCCAATTCAACCGCGAGGCCGCGCAAAGCAACACCCAGAACGGAACCCACTCCCGCACCGGCGAGGGAGCGAACGGCGACCGACAGCGTTCGAGTCAAAGACAGCGTAACGTCAAGCAGCAAGTCATCAGGAACAGTAAAATGCCACTGCTCCCACGAAGTGATTTCAAGGTCGTGATACGACCAAGAGGAGGCCTCGACGTTGCCGCCACCGGAACCGTGCTCCTCGCATCGGCCATTTACCGGGCGGCCAACGTACCGGGGCAAGAAGCAGGGGAGGACACGGTGTGCACCAACAACCGCCAAAACATCATTGTCGTGAGTACACCTCACGCTACTCACGCCGCTAAGTACAGACAATTAGAAGCCATCACCATCGGTGATCGCCGCCACGAGGTCAGTGCCTATGAGACGGCCCCCGACTACACGGAGAAGGGAATCATCAGGGGAATCCCAGGCCCCGATCACCAGTGCTCCCCACGTTGCAAGCTGTGCGGGGGAACACACATGACGGCGGATCGCAAGCGCCGCGAAAGGTATAAGACCCCCTACGTCGTGACAAAGAGGCAATGGGAACGACACAGGGCCGTCGAGGAAGCGGAGGCGGCCGCCAAAGCCACCAGCCCCGCCGGCAAGCCGCGCTCGAGATCCAGGACCCGCAGCCGAGGCCGGTCCCGGTCCCGGAGCCGCACCCCAAACCCACGGCAGCAGCAGCAACGCCGGTCTCGCAGCCGCACCCCCGGAAGGACCTCAACGAGAGACACTGAAACCACCGAGAAGGTGAGCTGGGCAGATGCGGTCACGGGAAAACGAGCACCAACCGCGAAGGCTGGCGACAAAGTACCCGCTAAAACAGAGACGGAGGTAACTAAATTAACACAGGCGATACAAGCGCTGCAGAAGCAAATAGAACACACGCAGAAACAGATTCGCGCAAAAGACGACCTCATAAATAAACTCCAGCATGCCGTGAAGAGCGGTACCGATACAGAGGCCATGCATGAAACTCAAGAACAACCCATAGAGGACGAGGAAGTCGTATACCCCGACACTAAACCCAGACCCACTCCCTCACAGACCACTCAGGCCACGCAGGGAACAGAAGAGGAATCCATAGAGGACGACGAGGTCGAGTCCCCCGATACCAAACGAAGACCCACTCCCACCGTTACAGAGGCAACACGACCCAAGCGCACGCGCGCAGCAATACGCGACGCGCGAATAGATGCACTCGAGGCTCGCTTAAGCAATCTCGAGGAAACGATCATCGCGTCCATCACGCGTACCATCCAGCGAAGCCTCGAGAGTGTTCACCTCAGACAGTCGAGATTAGAAGCTGCAAACAGCACGATCGTACCGTCGCATAGGGAAGCGGCGAAACACATGTAACAAGATATAAACATGGCCCGACACTCATCGAAACAAAAACACACGATATGGCAGTGGAACTGCAGAAGTTACCAAAACAAACGAGCGCACTTACAACAATACCTGAAAACGATCCCCGAACGCCCAGACGTCATCATACTCCAGGAAATGAATGGTCCCGCCAAACTCGCGGGGCACCAGTCTATAACAGGCAAGGCGGAGAAACCGAACGTCACCACACTGGTCAAGCGAGCGCACACAGCTATCGAGCACGACACCAAAATCAGAGACATCGAAAACGTTCTCGTAGAATTAATTCCACCACGCAAAACTCGCAACAGCATTTTCGTACTCAACGTCTACAGCAGTCCCAGACGCCGCCAGCACCGCTTCCATGTCCTCTTCAAACGGGCAATCGACATCACCAAGGGGCAACAGCTGTTCATTGGGGGGGACTTTAACGCGGCGCACACGGCGTGGGGTTACAAGCACGATCACCCTAAAGGCACTCATCTATGGGCAACGGCGCAATACGCCGGACTCGAGGTGGTCACCGACCCCGCGGCACCAACAAGGCAGGGCAACAGCGTAAGCACTGACACGACGCCGGACCCTTTCACGTGCAACACACGCAAAGTCACTTGGACAAACACCATGCAAGACTTGGGGAGAGATCACTACATTATTTCCATAGAAGCAGAAGGCGGTCCGCAGGAACACAATGCAGGTCGTCAAATGAAGATCACCAACTGGAATCGGCTACGCAAACATCGGGATGAGCAACAGATGGAAGACATCGAAGATGTAGAACAATGGACCGACCAACTGCGGTGGGATATCGAGCGCATGACGCAAACGATCCCGTCGACAGCTGGGCTCGAGACAATAGACTCCCGGTTGCTGCACATGTGGGAAGCCAAAACTCACCTGCAGCACCGATGGAAACAACAGAGACACAACAGGAGACTGCGTAAACGGATATCACAGCTCAACAAAGACATAGAAAAGCACGCGCTTAACCTGCAACATCAACAATGGGAAGAGAAATGCGCAGAGATGGATGGTCAACTAACCACGCGTTGCACGTGGCAGATACTGCGGTACCTGATCGATCCCGCCAACACCAAGACCACACACATGCAAGGCATATACAAAATCATACACGCTTACGGGGGAACGGAAGAACAATTCCTACGGGACGCGGAACGCCTTTACATATCCCAAACCGCACCGCAAATATATCCAGACTACTCAGGAGAAAGCAACGCCACCCTAGACGAGGAATTCTCCGTTGCCGAAATCCAGGCGGCCCTTGTAAAGCTGAACACCAAGTCGGCCCCTGCCCCCGATCGAATACCCAATAGGGCACTACGCAATCTCGATTACGGGTCGATCGAGAAACTAACAAAATACATTAACGAGTGTTGGGCGCACGGCAAGCTACCCTGGCAATGGAAAGAAGCAAATATCACACTGATACCGAAACCCGGCAAGAAATTACAGCTGGAGAACCTGCGCCCCATCTCCCTCACGTCCTGCGTGGGCAAGTTAATGGAGCACGCGTTTCTCAATAGACTCACGGATTACCTCGAGGACAACGACTTATTTCCACACACCATGATTGGGTTCAGAAGACATCTCTCCACGCAACACGCCCTTCTGCAACTAAAACACCGAATCATAGACAATCCGGGGCGTTCGACGAGAGCCATCCTCGGGCTGGACCTGAAGAGGGCCTTCTATAACGTTCGCCACGATGCCATATTGCGACAAATAGACAAGCTAAATCTCGGCCTGCGCACGTACAACTACGTCCGAGACTTCCTGACGGGAAGAACCGCTCGCATGCGAGTGGGGCAACTACAGTCAGAGCAAATCAACATCGGCAGCTCGGGAGCCCCGCAGGGCTCGGTGATCTCGCCAATGCTCTTCAACCTCGTCCTGCTGGGGTTGCCCGACCGATTGTTTCAAATCGAAGGACTGCATCACACGCTATACGCGGATGATATTACGATCTGGACGACAACGGGCAGCGACGGAGCGATCGAGCAACGTTTACAACAGGCCATCCAATGCGTAGAAAACTACCTTGTGGGCACGGGACTCGCCTGCTCGGCCGAAAAATCCGAACTGCTACTATATAGACCAGTCAGAAAGGGGCGCCCACCTAAATGCTACACCCCCCTGGAAAAGCAAAAGATCCAATTAACGGTATCAAATGGCCTACCCATCCCGATAGTAGAGAAAATCCGGGTACTAGGAATGATGATAGAGCATAAGCGTGGCAATGGCGAAGCACTTCGCAAGATAACGGCAAAGGCCACCAGCACGATGCAGCTCATTCGACGCATCACCAACAAACACGCGGGCATGCGCGAAGGCGGCGTCATCCGACTCATACAAGCCTTCGTCATTTCTCCGATAAGGTACACGGCAGCGTTTCACAACTGGACGGTTGCGGAAAAAAACAAGTTCAACGCGCTCATACGCAAGGCGTACAAATGTGCTTTGGGACTAGCACCTGGAGTTAGCACCACCAAGCTCTTAGAACTAGGCCTACACAATACGCTCGAAAAACTCGTGGAGGCGCAACAAGTGTCCCAACTTGAACGCCTATCCAACACCCGCCCGGGAAGACACGTACTTGAAAATCTCGGCATCACATACCACTCGCAACACGGCGTGAGCAACTATACGTACCCCCATTGCCTCGCAACATGTACCCCCAACACCACACGGGGAGGCGTAAAGCCAGGGCACAACAAATGAACAATAGTTACTCTAACGACAAGGAGGCGGTCTTCACCGACGCAGCCCGCTATCGAGACAGGAAGAGTTTCGTGGCGGCAGTTACTAGCCACCGAGGCAACCACCTCACGAGCGTCACCGTGAACACGGCACATGCCGAAGCGGCAGAGGAAGCGGCCATAGCACTGGCCCTCACACAAACCAAAGCTACATACGTGATCTGGGACTCGCAAACGGCAATTCGCAATTTCGCAAATGGGCGCATCTCGCAAGAGGCGTATCAGTTACTCCAGCGACATCCCATACACAAGGGAGAGGCCGACGTTGATAACCGGAGGCATTTGTTATAGATCCCGGCACACACTGGAATGAGCACCCCCAACGAAGCGGCTCACAGCGTTGCTCGAGGCCTGACTCACCGAGCAGCATCGGAGGAAGAGCCCCCGTGGGGTACTGCAAACATCTGGGCATGGGAGGATCGTATGACCAGTTTTCACGAGATCACGGCACACTACCAATTACAAAGACGCATATACCCATTCCCTCATGCTAGGTTAGACAGGACGCAAGCAGTACACTTCAGACAATTAAAAACAGACTCTTACAGAAACCCTAGACTCATGCACGCCATGTATCCAGACATGTACACTACAAACAGATGCACATCGTGTGGCGAGGTTGCCACACTAAATCACGTGTTATGGGAGTGTCAGAACCTAACAAACAAGTCGGGCAGTGCTGACCCCTCCTTCTCTTCCACCGCCAGCCTCCAGTCACGCTGGATGACCGCACTGCTCAGCTCTGACCTGACAGCACAACTCTGGCCCTTCCAGCGAGCCGAGGAAGCCGCTTCGAGACAAGGTCTCGGAACCGCGTCCGCGGCGGGTGCCCAGACCCACTAAAAAGACGCCGGACTCAAATCTTGTTGATTTGAAATAAAAGTTTACGCTCTCTCTCTCTTCTTGCATTCAGACGTGGCATCGTCATTTTTCATCTTCAAAACTTCAATTTTTTTAAAATTCAACGTCACTGCCACGCTCGTAACAGACTTATATGGGAGACTTACCTCACCGGGCTGCCGATTCTACAGTCCTCTTTATTTTGGACACATTCGTCGGAACCAGGCATGTAGTATTTCCCATCGATACAATCGCACCTGTTGCCGAAAAGATTGCACTTCCTCTTGCCGGGCGGACAGGTGCATCGAGCGCAAGTGCTGTGGGAAGAAAATGCGGGATTAGCTGGACAACCGAGAGCAGACTACTTCAGTTATAATAAAACTCGCATTCTTCGAGATTTTCTCGAAGTTCGCTGCATGTTTGTCAGTGTCCCTGCTTGTTTGTTTATCGGCAGGTAGCTACTTTCACGTCAACTTGGCTCACTTGGTAGTCCATGGCGTTATGGGTAACGCATCGGATGCTATAGTTAAGGAAGTGGCTTCAAAACGATCGTTGGACCAGCTTCGTTGACTGTCTGTGTGCCACTGTGTACGCGGCAGTTCTCATTGAACCTTTTTTATGCCAAAATCGTTACCTGGTTTTGTGTCACTGAGTATTTGCCGTTCTTCAATGAGAAAAAAAATAAACTGATTTAAAATATCTCCATTGCAGGGGCAAATCGAACCCATGAAATATGACACCATGCAAATTTGTTCAACTGCACATATACACAGTCGCTTCGCGCGCATGTCGCCGGCATCAGGGTAACAATTAAGGAGATGTCGATAATCGGAAGAGACTTCAATATATATAGAAGCTATCCAGCGAGATACAAACTCCGTGTTTATTTATTTGTTTTTTTTACAGCGGAAGCTGTCATGGACCAATTCCAATAGTGTTTATGACGCGGTTATGCGCTGCAATTACCAAGTTAGACACGGCGGCTGCGCATTTAATTTATTTAAAGACAGGGACACATTTTTCAAACTATTGCGCAGTCGGAGAGAGATCGCTGCGAGCGCGCTCTGCGGTGAGATAGAAACGACGTCACTGCCGGCGAAGCCAATGGCGCGCCCCAGCTTTGCTGTGAGATAATTATATCATCATGATGTTGCCTGAAATCCCGTTCCCCACTGTGTCTGTTCCCTGGAATGACACGTAGATCAATGTATGTGTTCTATATGCGTAAGCATTTCTATGCCTACCCAACGAGAAACTTTGATTGATTGATTGAAAACTTTATTGTTCCACCGAGCTGGGGTGCCCGCCTTTTAACCTACACGCAGGTAGGGGGGAGGACGAAGCAGTCCCCGCGCGTTGAGGACGGCGAGTCTTCACGGCCTCAATGGCCAGGCGGATTGCTCGACGCTGGTCGTCTTCAGCCTCGCTCCGGAGCAAGGCCTCCCAGGCTTCTCTAATGTCAATGTTTTCTTTGGCCCCTGGGTGGCCAGCACACTTCCATATTATATGGTCTAGCGTATCTTTTTGCTTACAAATTTTGCAGAGGGCGTCGTTATAGTCCCTCGTATGTGTTAAGTAGATCCAAAGTGGTGATGTATAATTGTTTCCCTGGAGGCGTCGCCAAATGCGAGCGTCCTCCTGAGATAGAGACCGATGCGGAGGCGGAAAGATTCTTCTTTCGGCTTTGTAGTGATCGACAATTTCCCTGCACGTGATCATGCTATCTTTTATCCCTGGAACTGGCTGCTCTAGAGTTGCCCGGTGGTAGAGTGCTCGGGCGAGCTGGTGAGCGGCTTCGTTGCCTGGGACTTCTTCATGGGCAGGTACCCAAATAAAAGGTATGTCCCTCCTGGGAAGGCTTTTTTAGTAGAATGTGGAAGGCTTCTTCCGAGATTCTCCCTTTGTTAATATTTCGGACAGCTAACTTGTTATCGCATAATATTACTCCCGCTTTTGTACCCGCACAAGCGAGCGCTACTGCAACCCCCTCGGCTGTAGAGGCGTCCCTCGTGCACGTGGAGTACGCTATCTGAACGCACCCGTCGCCATCAACCACCGTCGATACCGCAGCCCCGTCTCTGCTGCAGGCGACATCCACGTACGCTACGTTACGAGCCGGCATGTTTTTAAGTTTATTTACTAGAGCCTTAGCCCTGTGAGCTCTCCTCTCTTTGTTGTAGATAGGATGCATATCTTTAGGTAGGGGGGCGATTCGCAAGCGTTCGCGCACGTCCAACGGAATGTCTTTCTTGTCAGTCGGGGCACCCCTGTCGCATTGAATTCCTACCCATTCCATGATTTTTCTCCCTATTTTAGATTCGCCTAATCTTTCCAACTGATACACTCGTACTGCCTCAGTGAGTTCAACTAGCGCGTTGTGAACCCCCATTTTTAGGAGGAGGTCTGACGAGGTCGAGTCTGGGAGCCCGTGGGCTCTCTTAACGCTTTTCCTAATGATCGTATCTATTTTATCCTTTTCTTCTCGTTTAAACACAAGATACGGTGTGGCATACGCTATACGGCTGGTTATGAAGGCTTGCATGAGTCTGAGGAGGCTTTTCTCTTTGAGGCCCCTGCCTTTGAGTGAAATTCTCCTAAATATCCCCGTGACCTGCGGAGCGTATCCTTCTAGCTTTTTGATCGTCGTGAGGTTGCATCCATTTCTCTGGATATACATGCCCAGAATTCTTATTTCCTCCACTTGCGGAACCTCATTTCCGTTTACGAAAACAGTGATGGGGCTGCTGCTTCCAGCGTGTCCCCTTTGATGTTTTGGCTCAATGATTAACAGCTCCGATTTTGGTGGCGAGCACGCCAAGCCTCTGCTGGCCGCATACACTTCCACCATATTGTCACGTGGTAGTGACGGTGAAGAAAGAAGCAGTACGGTGGAATACAAGACTTCCTTTTATTGGGCGAACCTGTGCCCACTAAACAGGCTACACTTATAGCACAACGATAGCGGCGAACACGGTCGGCGATCGTCGGAAATCTGATCAGCGGGTCAAGTGCGTCGGCTTTTATAGAGCAGTCGTCGAATGCTCCAGACTAATCGTTCGGACCCGCGTGCCTTCCACAATGTTCTACACCATTCGCGTTACGCGATGGAATCAGATAACACAAGGTTCGACGACAACAGAGAGCCGGGTAGAAGCATCGATAACTTTCGAGAAACGTCGGATACATGCAGGCGCGTTCCTCGCTGTGCGATTATATTTGTTAAGCGGCGAAACGTGGTCGCCCGATAACGGTAAGTACACGTGTCAATACCCCCATCTTAAAGAGCATCGACCCGATGCTGCAAACAAACGAAGGTAATAAACAAAAGCACTGGTAGCAAAGAAAAGAACAAAAATGGCGAAGTTTGTCAGCGTCCGTAAAAGGGTTTAAGGCGCACCACGTGGACCACTTCAGATCGTGCGCGGCGCCCCTGTGAATGCGAAATGCCGTCTTGCACGACCTCATAGTCCAGAGCGCCAATACGTCGGATGACCTTGTAGGGTCCGAAATAGCGTCGGAGTAGTTTCTCACTGAGTCTTCGTCGGCGTATCGGGGTCCAGACCAAAACACGGTCGCCAGGTTGGTACTCGACGAAGCGTCGTCGGAGGTTGTAGTGTCGGCTGTCGGTGCTCTGCTGGCTCTTGATTCGCAGGCGGGCGAGCTGTCGGGCTTCTTCGGCGCGCTGGAGATAGCTAGCGACGTCAAAATTCTCTTCGTCAGTTACGTGCGGCAGCATGGCGTCAAGCGTCGTCGTCGGGTTCCTGCCGTAAACCAGCTTAAACGGCGTGATCTGTGTTGTTTCTTGCACCGCCGTGTTGTACGCAAAGGTTACGTACGGCAGGACCGCGTCCCACGTCTTGTGTTCGATGTCGACGTACATTGCTAGCATGTCGGCGAGGGTCTTGTTCAGGCGCTCCGTGAGACCATTCGTCTGCGGATGGTAGGCAGTTGTCCTCCTGTGGCTTGTCTGGCTGTACTGCAGAATGGCTTGGGTGAGCTCTGCTGTAAAAGCCGTTCCTCTGTCGGTGATGAGGACTTCTGGGGCACCATGTCGCAGCAGGATGTTCTCCACGAAAAATTTTGCCACTTCGGCTGCGCTGCCTTTTGGTAGAGCTTTAGTTTCATCAAAACGGGTGAGATAGTCCGTCGCCACGACGATCCACTTATTCCCGGA
Organism: Dermacentor variabilis; assembly: GCF_050947875.1. Lineage (NCBI taxonomy): Eukaryota > Metazoa > Arthropoda > Arachnida > Ixodida > Ixodidae > Dermacentor > Dermacentor variabilis. The sequence continues at coordinate 76,642,299 of NC_134575.1, forward strand.
TGTTGATATCGGAAACGGCCCTAACAAATCCATCCCAATCTGCTGGAATGGTCGGCGAGGAGGTTCGATCAGCTGTAGTAATCCTGCTGGCCTTGTCGGTGGTGTCTTGCGTCGTTGACAGTCTCGGCATGCCTTGACGTAACGGGCGACGTCGGCGGTCAGACGCGGCCAGTAATACCTTTCCTGTATTCTCGACAGCGTCTGGGAGAGTCCGAGGTGCCCAGCGGTTGGATCGTCGTGTAGGGCGTGCAGTATTTCTGGACGCAGCGCTGACGGTACAACAAGAAGGTAGCTGGCGCGGACTGGTGAGAAGTTCTTCTTCACGAGCAGGTTGTTTTGTAGCGTGAACGAAGACAACCCGCGCTTAAATGCCCTAGGGACAACGTCAGTGTTCCCTTCCAAATACTCGATGAGGCCTTTTAGCTCGGGGTTGGCTCGTTGCTGTTTAGTGAAGTCTTCCGCGCTTATTATCCCAAGGAAGGCGTCGTCGTCCTCGTCGTCTTGCGGCGGGGGATCGATGGGGGCGCGCGATAAGCAGTCGGTGTCGGAGTGTTTTCTTCCGGACTTGTATATTACCGTGACGTCATATTCTTGTTGTCTGAGGCTCCACCGCGCTAGCCGTCCTGAAGGGTCCTTTAAGTTAGCTAGCCAACACAGTGCGTGATGGTCACTGACGACATTGAATGGCCTGCCATAGAGGTACGGGCAGAATTTAGCTGTAGCCCAAATGATGGCGAGGCATTCCTTTTCAGTCGTAGAATAGTTGCTTTCCGCTTTTGACAGCGACCGGCTAGCATACAATATCACCCTTTCAAGTCCTTCTTTCCTCTGGACTAGGACGGCACCGAGGCCTAGGCTACTGGCGTCAGGGAGGATTTTGGTATCGGCGTCCTCGTCGAAGTGTGCAAGTACTGGCGGCGACTGCATGCGTCGTTTGAGTTCTTGAAATGCCTTGGCCTGAGGCGCTTCCCACTTGAACGCGACATCACATTTGGTTAGATGTGTTAGCGGCTCCGCGATGCGTGAAAAGTCCTTGACAAAGCGCCTATAGTAGGCACACATGCCAAGGAATCTGCGCACTGCCTTCTTGTCGGTTGGCTGCGGGAACTTTGCGATGGCAGCTGTCTCCTGTGGGTCGGGGCGTACTCCTGATTTGCTGATCACGTGGCCTAGGAACAAAAGCTCATCGTAAGCGAAACGGCACTTTTCCGGCTTCAGAGTGAGCCCTGATGACTTGATGGCTTCTAACACTGTCGCAAGTCGCCTAAGGTGATCGTCGAAATTTCCGGCGAAGACAACGACGTCATCCAGGTAAACAAGGCACGTCTGCCACTTCAGTCCGGCTAACACCGTGTCCATGACGCGCTGAAACGTTGCAGGCGCCGAGCACAGTCCGAATGGCATGACCTTGAACTCGTAGAGGCCGTCTGGCGTGATGAAGGCAGTCTTTTCGCGATCTCTCTCGTCGACTTCTATTTGCCAGTAGCCAGACTTGAGGTCCATCGACGAGAAGTATTTAGCGTTGCAGAGCCGATCCAATGCGCCACCTATCCGTGGAAGGGGGTACACATCCTTCTTCGTGATCTTGTTCAGTCGACGATAATCGACGCAGAAGCGTAGGCTTCCGTCCTTTTTCTTTACCTGGACTACAGGACAGGCCCACGGGCTTTTCGACGGCTGGATGATGTCGTCGCGCAGCATTTCGTCGACTTGTTGCGTAATAGCTTCACGTTCTCGCGTCGAAACTCGCTAAGGGCTCTGGCGGAGTGGTCGAGCGCTCTCTTCGGTTATTACGCGATGCTTTGCAACTGGTGTTTGTCGAATCCTCGATGACGTCGAAAAGCAGTCTTTGTATCGTCTGCGAAGACTTCTGATCTGTTGCTGCTTACTCATAGGAAGACTTGGATTCACGTCGAAGTCTGGTTCGGGGATAATGCTCATCGGGGTAGATGCGGCTTAATCCGAGAGGACAAAGGCATTGCTGGTTTCCACAATTTCCTCGATGTATGCGATTGTCGTGCCCTTGTTGATGTGCTTGAACTCTTAGCTGTAGTTGGTTAGCATAACTTCCACTTGCCCTCCGTGGAGTCGAGCGGTCCCTCTTGCGACGCAAATTTCACGGTCGAGCAGTAGATGTTGGTCGCCCTCGATGACGCCTTCTACGTCAGCGGGTGTTTCAGTGCCGACGGAAATAATAATGCTGGTACGCGGCGGGATGCTCACTTGATCTTCGAGCACACTCAAGGTGTGGTGACAACGACAGCTCTCCGGCGGTATCACTTGATCTTGCGACAGCGTTATCGATTTCGACTTCAAGTCGATGACTTCGCCATGTTGATTCAGGAAGTCCATGCCGAGAATGACGTTTCGTGAACACTGTTGGAGGATAAAGAAGGTGGCAGGGTAAGTCCGGTCATGAATGGTAATTCTTGCCGTGCAGATTCCAGTCGGCGTAATGAGGTGTCCTCCAGCGGTCCGAATTTGGGGGCCGCTGGGGCTGCCATTGAGGTTGCCTTGGCCACAATCTTCTTGGTCTTCTCAGGTAGAAGTCCGTGCTCCACCAGATGTCACGTGGTAGTGACGGTGAAGAAAGAAGCAGTACGGTGGAATACAAAACTATCTTTTATTGGGCGAACCTGTGCCCACAAAACAGGCTACACTTATAGGACAACGATAGCAGCGAACACGCTCGGCGATCGTCGGAAATCTGATCAGCGGGTCAAGCGCGTCGGCTTTTATAGAGCAGTCGTCGAATGTTCCAGACTAATCGTTCGGACCCGCGTGCCTTCCACAATGTTCTACACCATTCACGTTACGCGATGGAATCAGATAACACAAGGTTCGGCGACAAAAGACAGCCGGGTAGAAGCATCGATGACTTTCCAGAAACGTCGGATACATGCAGGTGCGTCTCTCGCTGTGCGATTACATTTGTTAAGCGGCGAAACGTGGTCGCCCGATAAAGATAAGTACACGTGTCAATAGTCGCCGCTATCTGTAGTTTAAGTTCGATGGCTGCGTCACTCCCACTGTTAACCCCGATGTTGATATCATCCGCGTACATGCTAAATTTAATCGATTTAATCTTATTGAGTTCCGCCGGGAGACCCCTCATCGCTATGTGTAATAGGAAGGGGGAGAGCACCGATCCTTGCGGGGTTCGCTTGCTCCCAAGTGTGATGGGAGGGGATTTTACATCCAGAAATTTTGGATTCGCCTCCCTCTGCGACATAAATTCTTTGACGTATGCATATACCCTCTGTCCTACACCTACCTCTTCGAGGCCTACCAAGATAGCCTTATGGCTGACGTTGTCAAATGCCTTGGTGAGGTCGAGACCTAGGATCGCCCTGGTGTCAGTTGAGTCGTATCGGTCTAGGATATCATGCTTAAGTCTGAGCATGGCATCTTGTGTACTGAGCCCTGGCGTTAATGCAACCATTTCATGCGGCCAGAGATCATTCTCCTGCATGTACCTGGTTAGTCTCGTTTGAACAACCTGCTCCATCAATTTCCCTACAAACGAGGTGAGGGAGATTGGTCGCATGTTGTTCAAGCCGGGTAATTTGCCTGCCTTGTGAATAAAGAGTACGTCCGCCTGTTTCCATGTTTTTGGGAGTTCTCCTTTCTCCCCCACCTGGTTCATGAATTTGGTTAATGCAATGATGGACTCATCGTCTAGATTCCGAAGAACTGTGTTTGTTATACCGTCAGGACCGGGGGCCGATCTCTTTCTGGGGTTATTAATCTCTGCTCTAACCTCTGTCGTGGTGATGGGAGTCCGGACCACGAATTGGACCTCCTTCCGGGTCTCGAGCTTGATCTCGCTCTCGACTGCTGCCCCGCCTGGTCTCTGGTAGCATCCCTTGCTCTGCCTCGGTGCTGCTCTCTAGGTGCCGAGGTGGTGGCCTGGGGCTTGCCTTGAGTTGGGGCTTGCACCTGGAGTTTCTCTTGTACTTTCTTCTTCTTCCATAATTTTGTATTGATGATGTACGGCATGCAATATATCTCTCGGCACTTGTTGTCGCCTAGGAGGTGGGCTTTCTTGCATAGCAAGCATCGAGGCTCGCAGCTGTGATTTGGTTCGGGGTTTTCGGCTCCGCACCCCTGACATCTGACGTCGTTGGGGTTCGGGCAAACATCCGCCCGATGTCCAAGTTTTCCGCAGGTGACGCATACTTCATATTTTTTATTGTATCTTATATCTTTTTCTTGTAGGTAGCAGCCTGTGGGGAAGCATCGGAGGTAAACTTGCATCGGCCCTTTCCAGTCTTCAAACAGGATCAATACAGATTTGGATTTCGCCCCAAGTCTTCTGACTCAACTGATCGATGGGTTTTTCTTATTTCTTCTAAGTGCATCGTGAATTTCCTCGAGAGTTGCATCCAGCGGGACGTCGTGGATCACTCCTTTTCCTCCGCTTTCCGGCATAGCAATATACGCCTTTGTCTCGACCATCGATCCACCGATGCGAAGGGTCGTGATCGCAGCGTACTTGCTTGCGCGTGCCGCATGCTGCGTCAGGTTTGGTGATGGTACGTCTTCGTCTGCAGCCTCCGGGTCGACCCCGGCTGCCTGGGCCTGGTAGACTTGCATGCCCAATCTTCCAACTTCCTCCAGGATGCGATTGATACCTGCTTTCTGGCGAATAATAATTTTCTCAGCACCTTCCGGAACCTCCGCGTGCTGCTTCTCGACCGATCTTGCAGCCAGCTTTGTCCCCAGCCGGGGGTTGGGCCTCGTACCACTGCCCGCCGGCTCGCGCACGGCGGATGCGTCGCTTTGCTGGGGCGTGAAACGGCCTTTTCTCCAAATAAACCACGTTCCCCCGCTTGAGAGCTCGTTCGGGGGAGCAGCATCGTCCACGGTCTCCATTTCCAGGCTCCTGTTAGCTTGCGAGCGCCGCACGGCCTCGCCTGGGCTTCGGCTCGGCCCCTTCGCGCTTTCCGTTCGCAATGACGCCGAAACGGCGTGCGCGAGGTTTACCCATTCATCATCATCATCATCATCATCATCATCATAATCATCATCATCATCATCATCATCATCAGCCTGGTTTCGTCCACTGCAGGGCAAAGGCCTCTCCCATACTTCTCCAACAACCCCGGTCATGTACTAATTGTGGCCATGCCGTCCCTGCAAACTTCTTAATCTCATCCGCCCACCTAACTTTCTGCCGCCCCCTGCTACGCTTCCCTTCCCTTGGGATCCAGTCCGTAACCCTTAATGACCATCGGTTATCTTCCCTCCTCATTACATGTCCTGCCCATGCCCATTTGTTTTTCTTGATTTCAACTAAGATGTCATTAACTCGCGTTTGTTCCCTCACCCAATCTGCTCTTTTCTTATCGCTTAACGTTACACCTATCATTCTTCTTTCCATAGCTCGTTGTGTCGTCCTCAATTTGAGTAGAACCCTTTTAGTAAGCCTCCAGGTTTCTGCCCCGTAGGTGAGTACTGGTAAGACACAGCTATTATATACTTTTCTCTTGAGGGATAATGGCAACCTGCTGTTCATGATTTGGGAATGCCTGCCAAACGCACCCCAGCCCAATCTTATTCTTCTGATTATTTCCGTCTCAAGATCCGCATCCACCGTCACTACCTGCCCTAAGTAGATGTATTCCCTTACGACTTCCAGTGCCTCGCTGCCTATTGTAAATTGCTGTTCACTCCCGAGACTGTTAAGCATTGCTTTAGTTTTCTGCAGATTAATTTTTAGACCCACTCTTCTGCTTTGCCTCTCCAGGTCAGTGAGCATGCATTGCAATTGGTCTCCTGAGTTACTAAGCAAGGCAATATCATCAGCGAATCGCAAGTTACTAAGGTATTCTCCATTAACTTTTATCCCCAATTCTTCCCAATCCAGGTCTCTGAATACCTCCTGTAAACACGCTGTGAATAGCATTGGAGATATCGTGTCTCCCTGCCTGACGCCTTTCTTTATTGGGATCTTGTTGCTTGCTTTATGGAAGACTACGGTGGCTGTGGAGCAGCTATAGATATCTTCCAGTATTTTTACATATGGTTCATCTACAACCTGATTCCGTAATGCCTCCATGACTGCTGAGGTTTCGACTGAATCAAACGCTTTCTCGTTATCAATGAAAGCTATATATAAGGGTTGGTTATATTCTGCACATTTCTATAAGCCGCCCGGGCCCAGGGGCTCGTGGCTGCCTAACAACAAGGTCATCCGTCAATACCTTGTTTTCAAATAAAGTGTTTACTCACTCACTCTATCACTTGATTGATAGTGTGAATATGGTCTATTGTTGAGTAGCCTTTACGGAATCCTGCCTGGTCCTTTGGTTGACAGAAGTCTGAGGTGTTCCTGATTCTATTTGCAATTACCTTAGTAAATACTTTGTAGGCAACGGACAGTAAGCTGATCGGTCTATAATTTTTCAAGTCTTTGGCGTCCCCTTTCTTATGGTTTAGGATTATGTTAGCGTTCTTCCAAGATTCCGGTACGCTCGAGTTCATGAGGCATTGCGTATACAGGGTGGCCAGTTTCTCTAGAACAATCTGTCCACCATCCTTCAAGAAATCTGCTGTTACCTGATCCTCCCCAGCTGCCTTCCCCCTTTGCATATCTCCTAAGGCTTTCTTTACTTCTTCCGGCGTTACCTTCGGGATTTCGAATTCCTCTAGACTATTTTCTCTTCCATTATCGTCGTGGATGCCACTGGTACTGTATAAATCTATATAGAACTCCTCAGCCACTTGAACTATCTCATCCATATTAGTAATGATATTGCCGGCTTTGTCTCTTAACGCATACATCTGATTCTTGCCAATTCCTAGTTTCTTCTTCACTGTTTTTAGGCTTCCTCCGTTCCTGAGAGCATGTTCAATTCTATCCATATTATACTTCCTTATGTCAGCTGTCTTACGCTTGTTGATTAACTTCGAAAGTTCTGCATGTTCTATTCTAGCTGTATGGTTAGATGCTTTCATACATTGGCGTTTCTTGATCAGATCTTTCGTCTCCTGCGATAGTTTTCTGGTATCCTGCCTAAGGGAGTTACCACCGATTTCCATTGCACACTCCTTAATTACCCATTACCACTCGCGAAAATAAGGCGCCGACGGCACCTCACCGGGCGTATAGCTCACGTCCCTCGACCACATTTTCAACGCATCTCAGGTTTCAGGCGTCCCCCCCCCCCCCTGCGAAGCAAGCATTGACGTCCCAACCGCGCCTCACCTTGCAACATGCGCGTTTGCTTCTTTCGCGTACTTTGTGCCACGAGGCCGTAAAACATTCGTCCGCAGCGTCACTGTCAGCCGCGACTACCAAAGGACTTTGTGCGTCCCCCATCGCCTTCACTAGAGCTCAGACTCCGTCTATGCAGCGTGGCGCCCTGTCGCAGTGCCGATGTGGTGACGCACGGATGACAACGAAGTCCGAGAAGGCGCGAGCGGAACGAGCGCATGAGGAGAAAAAAGAACAGAAAATTCGAATAGTTCGTTCTTGCATTTCAACGTGGCATCGTCTTTCTTAAACATCAAAACTTCAATTTTTCAAAATTCAACGGCACTGCCACGCTCGTGACAGACTTATATGGGAGACTTACCTCACCGGGCTGCCGAATCTACAGTCCTCTTTATTTTGGACACATTCGTCGGAACCAGGCATGTAGAATTTCCCATCGATACAATCGCACTTGTTGCCGAGAAGATTGCACTTCTTCTTGCCGGGCGGACAGGTGCATCGAGCGCAAGTGCTGTGGGAAAAAAATGCGGGATTAGCTGGATAAACCGAGAGCAGACTATTTCAGTTATAATAAAATTCGCATTCTTCGAGATTTCCTCGAAGTTTGCTGCAGGTTTGTCAGTGTCCCTGCTTGTTTGTTTATCGGCAGGTAGCTTCTTTCATGTCAACTTGGTTCACTTGGTAGTCCATGGCTTTATGGGTAACCCACCGGATGGTATAGTTAAGGAAGTGGCTTCAAAACGATCGTTGGACCAGCTTCGTTCACTGTCTATGTGCCACTGTGTATGTGGCACTCCTCATTGAACCTTTTTTATGTCGACATGGTAACCTGGTTTTGTGTCACTGAGTATTTGCCGTTCTTCGATGAGAAAAAATAAACTGATTTAAAATATCTCCTTTGGAGGGGCAAATCGAACCTATGAAATATATAATTATGCAAATTTGTTCAACTTCACATATACACAGTCGCTTCGCGCGCATTTCGGCGGCATCAGTGTAACAGTTAAGGTGATGTGGATAATCGGAAGAGACATTAATATATATAGAAGCTATCCAGCGAGATACAAACTCCGTGTTTATTTATTTGTTTTTTTTTACAGCGGAAGCTGTCATGGACCCATTCCAATAGTGTTTTTGACGCGGTTATGCGCTGCAATTACCAGGTTAGACACCCCGGCCACACATTTAACTGAATCAAAGACAGGGACACATTTTTCAACCTATTGCGCAGTCGGAGAGAGATCGCTGCGAGCACGCTCTGCGGGGCGAGAGGAACGACGTCACTGCCGGCGAAGCCAATGGCGCGCCCCAGATTTGCTGTGAGATAATTATATCATCATGATGTTGCCTGAAACCCCGTTCCTCACTGTGTCTCTTCCCTGGAATGACACGTAGATCAATGTATGTGTTCTATATGCGTTAGCATTTCTATGCCAACCCAACGAGAAACTTTGATTGATTCATCGATTGATAACTTTTTTGTTCCACCGAGCTGGGGTGCCCACCTCTTCACCTACACGTAGGTATGGGGTGCGGACGAAGCAGTCCCCGCTTGTTGAGGACGGTGAGTCTTCACGGCGTCAACGGCCAGGCGGATTGCTCGACGCTGGTCGTCTTCAGCCTCGCTCTGGAGCAAGGCCTCCCAGGCTTCTCTAATGTCAATGTTTTCCTTGGCCCCTGGGGAGCCAGCACACTCCCATATTATATGGCCTAGCGTATCTTTTTGCTTACAAATTTTGCAGAGGGCGTCGTTATAGTCCCTCGTCTGTGTTAAGTAGATCCAATGTGGTGATGTATAATTGTTTCCCTGGAGGCATCGCCAAATGCGAGCGTCTTCCTTAGATAGAGACCGATGCGGAGGCGGAAAGATTCTTCTTTCGGCTTTGTAGTGATCGACAATTTCCCTGTATGTGATCATGCTATCTTTTATCACTGGAACTGGCTGCGCTAGATTTGCCCGGTGGTAGAGTGCTCGGGCGAGCTGGTGAGCGGCTTCGTTGCCTGGGACTTCTTCATGGGCAGGTACCCAAATAAAGTTTATGTCCCTCCTTGGAGGGTTTTTTAGTAGAATAGGGAAGGCTTCTTCCGAGGTTCTCCCTTTGTTAATATTTCGAATAGCTCATTTGTTATCGCATAATATTACTCCCGCTTTTGTACCCGCACAAGCGAGCGCTACTGCAACCTCCTCGGATGTACAAGCGTCCCTCTTGCACGTGAAGCACGCTATCTGAACGCACCCGTCGCCATCAACCACCGTCGATACCGCAGCCCCGTCTCTGCCGCAAGCGGCATCCACGTGCGCTACGTCATGAGACGGTGTGTTTTAAAGTTTATTTACTAGAGCCTTAGCCCTGTGAGCTCTGCTCTCTTTGTTGTAGATAGGATGCATATTTTTAGGTAGGGGGGCGATTCGGAAGCGTTCACGCACGTTCAACGGAATGTCTTTCTTGTGAGTCGGGACACCCCTGTCGCATTGAATTCCTACCCATTCCATGATTTTTCTCCCTGTTTTAGATTGGCCTAATCTTTCCAACTGAGACACTCGTACTGCCTCAGTGAGTTCAACTAGCGTGTTGTGAACCCGCATTTTGAGGAGGAGGCCTGTCGAGGTCGAGTCTGCGAGCCCTAGGGCTCTCTTAACGCTTTTCCTAATGATCGTATCTATTTTATCCTTTTCTTCTCGTTTAAACACAAGATACGGTGTTGCATACGCTATACGGCTGGTTATGAAGGCTTGCATGAGTCTGAGGAGGCTTTTCTCTTTGAGGCCCCTGCCTTTGAGTGAAATTCTCCTAAATATCCCCGTGACCTGCGGAGCGTATCCTTCTAGCTTTTTGATCGTGGTGAGGTTGCATCCATTTCTCTGGATATACATGCCCAGAATTCTTATTTCCTCCACCTTGGGAACCTCATTTCCGTTTACGAAAACAGTGATGGGGCTGCTGCTTCCAGCGTGTCCCCATTAATGTTTTGGCTCAATGATTAACAGCTCCGATTTCGGTGGCGAGCACGCCAAGCCTCTGCTGGCCGCATACTCTTCCACCATATTCGCCGCTATCTGTAGTTTAAGTTCGATGGCTGCGTCACTCGAACTGTTAACCCAGATGTTGATATCATCCGCGTACATGCTAAATTTAATCGATTTAATCTTATTGAGTTCCGCCGGGAGACCCCTCATCGCTATGGTGAATAGGAAGGGTGAGAGTACCGACCCTTGCGGGGTTCCCTTGCTCCCAAGTATGATGGGAGGAGATTTTACATCCAGAAATTTTATATCCGCCTCCCTCTTTGACAGCAAGTCTTTGACGTATGCATATACCCTGTGTCCCACAATTACATCTTCGAGGCCTACCAAGATAGCCTTATGGCTAACGTTGTCAAATGCTTTGGTGAAGTCGAGACGTAGGATCGCCCTGGTGTCAGTTGAATCGTATCGGTCTAGGATATCATGCATAAGTCTGAGCATGACATCTTGTGTACTAAGCCCTGGCCTGAATTCAACTATTTCACGCGGCCAGAGATCATTCTCCTCCATGTACCTGGTCAATCTCGTTTGAACAACTTGCTCGATCAATTTTTCTACAAACGCGTTGAGGGAGATTGGTCGCATGTTGTTTTAGCCGGGTACTTTGCCTGGCTTGGGAATAAAGACTACGTCTGCCTGTTTCCATGTTTTTGGGAGTTCTCCTTTCTGCCACACCTGGTTCATGAATTTGGTTAATGCAAAGATAGATTCATCGTCTAGATTCCGAAGAACTGTGTTTGTTATACCGTCCGGGCCGGGGGCCGATCTCTTTCTGGGGTTATTAATCTCTGCTCTAACCTCTGTCGTGGTGATGGGAGCATCTAGATCTCGATTGGGAGGTCCCTCGTAGTCCTTAAACACCTCGCTCTCTGGTTCTCCAAGATAAGTTTCTTGGAGCTCGCTAATGAGCTCGTCATCTGTGCCAACAAAGCCATGCCTCGCTCTCACCTGGTGTGTACTAGCTTGCATTTTTGATTTACTAGGGTCGATTAGATGTCTGAGAAGGCTCCATGTTTTGGAGAGACTCATATTGGCTTCCATCTCATCACACTTGCTGTACTAATTCTGCTCGTTGAGCTTAATCGTAAATGTTTCTATTTTTTTGTTGAGTCTGGCTAGTTCGCGCCGGATATTCCTGTTCCATCTTTGTGCCCCGAGTCTTTTCTCTAGGTTACTCTTTCGGCTTCACATTTTCTGGAGTTTGCTGTCTAGTGCTGGGGGTGCGTCCTCATCCTCTATATTTGTAGTCGCTTCCCCTATATGCGTTTTAACGAGGTGTGTCCACTCGTCGATAATGTAGATATCGTCCGGCAGTGAGGCCTCCTTTCTTATCTTTCTGAATTTATCCCACTCCGTTAATTTCGGTTCTTTTATGAGGCGTGTTTTGACGCCTTTTCCTAGCGTGAGCGAAATAATAAAGTGGTCGCTGCCTAGATTTTGTCCTGTGCTTTTCCATGTTGCCGTTCCCGCCATATGGCTTATCGTGATGTCGGGTGCTGTGTCCCTGGTTATACTGTTGCCTGTGCGCGTAGGGACGCATGGGTCAGTATGTAGAGTAAGCCCTGGCGTTTGCATATTTTCCTATATTCGTGTAGCTTTAGGGTCCCTGTATGTATATCCCCATTCCTCGTGAGCCGCATTGAAGTCTCCCTTAATGATGAAAGGTCTCCCATCTGCGGCTTTGAGTGCTTGGCGGAATAAGGTAATGAATCTAATTTTTTTTTGCTAGGGTGTGCTGTACACATTCAGCAGGAATATGCTATCTTTATTTTTTTCCCTGTGATAATCTCAACGAGAACAGCCTCTGCCTCGCTGGGGGAGACATCATGGACAATGGTTGCAATGCGTCGCTTTACGAAGGTGGCGACTCGGCATTTATCCCCCTTGCCCATGTCAAAGCTTTGGTAACCCGATAATCTAAAAGGGGCCTTTCCCGTTTCCTGCACGACTATGGCTACGGGTGCTTCCCGTTGTAGCTGGAGGTATTGTTGCAGCATCGCTCTTTTCCTCAGGTACCCCCTACAATTCCACTGCCATAATGTGGAGGCATTTTTCTTAACCAAATCTTTATCCATTTCTATTAGGAATCGCTTCTATGGCTCCGATTTTCTCGCACAGCCTAGCTATTGTCGTGCCTAAGGTATCCATCGACGCACTTAGGGCGTCTATCTTGCAAGATTGTTGGTTCACTTGCGCCTGTAATAGCGCTATTGCTCCTCCATTCTGTAGCTGTCCTGCTTTCATGGTTTCGTTCTCCTTGTCCATTTCCACCAGCCACGTTTCAATTTTCTTTTGCCAGCTCGCCAGCGGGCCGGTCTCCCCCGCCTTATGTTTGGAACGGGGTTGTCTCGTAAAATACACATTCATATCCTCTTCCTCCTGACCAGATGCAGCTGGCACAAGAGCAGGAGGAGTGATGTGGGTGTTGCATTTTTTGGGAGCCTCTGCAGGTACCTGCTCTGTTTTTAGCGCGCTCAGCTGATTTTGGATTTCCCTCAGCAATCGTTCTAACCTCATGTTTGCTTTCTTCTGCTCCTCGATTTCTTTCTTAAGTAAGCTAATCTCATCTTTTTAAGGCTGGGAGCCCTTGCTACCAAAGCTTACCAAGTGGGTATTTTCCTCTTTCTTCTTTTTTCCCCACGGGTCCTTGGGGTCTCTGGACGGCAAGCCGGGTACCCGGCTCTGGTTAGCAGGTCCCCGACGCTGGTCAGCAGGCCACTTGGCTGAAGTCTGCTGGCGGCCTCCTCCGGACCACGAATTGGACCTCCTTCCGGGTCTCGAGCTAGATCTCGCTCTCGACTGCTGCCCCGCCTGGTCTCTGGTAGCATCCCTTGCTCTGCCTCGGTGCTCCTCTCTAGGTGCCGAGGTGGTGGCCTGGGGCTTGCCTTTAGTTGGGGCTTGCACCTGGAGCTTCTCTTGTTCTAACTTCTTCTTCCATAATACTTTCTTGGTGATCTACTGCACGCGATATATCTCTCGGCACTTGTTGTCGCCTAGGAGGTGGGCTTTCTTGCATAGCAAGCATCGAGGCTCGCAGCTGTGATTTGGTTCGGGGTTTTCGGCTCCGCAACCCCGACATCTGACGTCGTTTGGGTTCGGGCAAACATCCGCCCGATGTCCAAGTTTTCCGCAGGTGACGCATACTTCATATTTTTTCTTGTATAGGAAGCAGCGTGTGGGGAAATATCGGAGGTAAACTTGCATCGGCACTTTCCAGTCTTCAAACAGGATCAATACAGATTTGGATTTCACCTCAAGTCTTCTGACTCCAATGATCGATGGGTTTTTCTTATTTCTTCTAAGTGCATCGTGAATTTCCTCGTGAGTTGCATCCAGCGAGAGGTCGTGGATCACTCCATTTCCTACGCTTTCCGGCATAGCAATATGCGCCTTTGTCTCGACCATCGATCCACCGATGCGAAGTGACGTGATCGCAGCGTACTTGCTTGCGCGTGCCGCATCTAGCGTAGTATCATGATCGACTGCTGCGTCAGGTTTGGTGATGGTACGTCTTCGTCTGCAGCCTCCGGGTCGACCCCGGCTGCCTGGGCCAGGTAGACGTGCATGCCCAATCTTCCAACTTCCTCCAAGATGCGATTGATACCTGCTTTCTGGCGAATAATAATTTTCTCAGCACCTTTCGCAGCCTCCGCGTGCTGCTTCTCGAGCGATCTTGCATCCAGCTTTTTCCCCTGCCGGGGGTTGGGCCTCGTACCGCTCCCTGCCGGCTCGCGCACGGCGGATGCGTCGCTTTGCTCGGGCGTGAAACGGCCTTTTCTCCGAATAAACCACGTTACCCTGCTTGAGAGCTCGTCCGGGGGAGCAGCATCGTCCACGGTCTCCATTTCCAGGCTCCTGTTAGCTTGCGAGCGCCGCACGGCCTCGCATAGGCTTCGGCACGGCCCCTTCGCGCTTTCCGTTTGCAATGACGCAGAAACGGCATGCGCGAGGTTTACCCATTACCACTCGCGAAAATAAGGCGCCGACGGCACCTCAGCGGGCGTATAGCTCACGTGCCTCGACCACATTTTCAACGCATCTCAGGTTTAAGGCGTCCCCGCCACGGCGACGCAAGCATTGACGACACAACCGCGCCTCACCTTGCAACATGCGCGTTTGCTTCTTTCGCGCACTTTGCGCCACGAGGCCGTGCAACATTCGTCCGGAGCGTCACTGTCAGCCGCGACCACCAAAGGACTTTGTGCGACCCCCATCGCCTTCACGGGAGCTCACACTCCTTCTCTGCAACGTGGCGCCCTGTCGCAGTGCCGATACGGTGACGCACCGATGACAACGAAGTCCGAGAAGGCATGAGCGGAACGAGCGCACGAGGAGAAAGAAGAACAGAAAATTCGAATAGTTGCTTCTTGCATTTCAACGTGGCATCGTCTTTTTTCAACTTCAAAACATCAATTTTTTTAAAATTCAACGTCACTGCCACGCTCGTAACAGACTTATATGGGAGACTTACCTCACCGGGCTGCCGATTCTACAGTCCTCTTTATTTTGGACACATTCGTCGGAACCATGCATGTAGTATTTCCCATCGATACAATCGCACCTGTTGCCGAGAAGATGGCACTTCTTCTCGCCGGACGGACAGGTGCATCGAGCGCAAGTGCTGTGGGAAGAAAATGCGGGATTAGCTGGATAAACCGAGAGCAGACTATTTCAGTTATAATAAAACTCGCATTCTTCGAGATTTTCTCGAAGTTCGCTGCATGTTTGTCAGTGTTTCCCTCTTGTTTGTTTATCGGCAGGTAGCTTCTTTTACGTCAACTTGGTTCACTTGGTAGTCCATGGCTTTATGGGTAACGCACCGGATGCTATAGTTAAGGAAGTGGCTTCAAAACGATCGTTGGACCAGCTTCGTTCACTCTCTATGTGCCACTGTGTATGTGGCACTTCTCACTGAACCTTCTTTATGCCAACATGGTTACCTCGTTTTGTGTCACTGAGTATTTGCCGTTCTTCAATGAGAAAAAAATAAACTGATTTAAAATATCTCCATTGCAGGGGCAAATCGAACCCATGAAATATGACACCATGCAAATTTGTTCAACTGCGCATATACACAGTCGCTTCGCGCGCATTTCGCCGGCATCAGGGTAACAATTAAGGAGATGTCGATAATCGGAAGAGACTTTAATATATATAGAAGCTATCCAGCGAGATACAAACTCCGTGTTTATTTATTTGTTTTTTTTTACAGCGGAAGCTGTCATGGAACCATTGCAATAGTGTTTATGACGCGGTTATGCGCTGGAATTACCAAGTTAGACACCCCAGCCGCACATTTAATTTAATTAAAGACAGGGACACATTTTTCAAACTATTGCGTAGTCGGAGAGAGATCGCTGCGAGCAAGCTCTGCGGGGAGAGAGAAACGACGTCACTGCCAGCGAAGCCAATGGCGCGCCCCAGCTTTGCTGTGAGATAATTATATCATCATGATGTTGCCTGAAACCCCGTTCCCCACGGTGTCTCTTCCCTGGAATGACACGTAGATCAATGTATGTGTTCTATATGCGTAAGCATTTCTATGCCAACCCAACGAGAAACTTTGATTGATTGATTGATTGATTGATTGAAAACTTTATTGTTCCACCGAGCTGGGGTGCCCGCCTCTTAACCTAAACGTAGGTAAGGGGGGAGGACGAAGCAGTCCCCGCGAGTTGAGGACGGGTAGTCTTCACGGCTCAACGGCCAGGCGGATTGCTCGACGCTGGTCGTGTTCAGCCTCGCTCTGGAGCAAGGCCTCCCAGGCTTCTCTAATGTCAATGTTTTCCTTGGCCGCTGGGGAGCCAGCACACTCCCATATTATATGGTCTAGCGTATCTTTTAGCTTACAAATTTTGCAGAGGGCGTCGTTATAGTCCCTCGTCTGTGTTAAGTAGATCCAATGTGGTGATGTTTCAATGTGGTGATGTGGTGATGTGGTGATATTGTTTCCCTTGAGGCGTCGCCAAATGCGAGCGTCCTCCAGAGATAGAGACCGATGCGGAGGCGGAAAGGTTCTTCTTTCGGCTTTGTGGTGATGGACAATTTCCCTGTACGTGATCTTGCTATCTTTTATCCCTGGAACTGGGTGGTCTAGAGTTGCCCGATGGTAGAGTGCTCGGTTGAGCTGGTGAGCGGCTTCATTGCCTGGGACTTCTTCATGGGCCGGTACACAAATAAAAGTTATGTCCCTCCTGGGAGGGTTTTTGAGTAGAGTGTGCAGGGCTTCTTAAGAGATTCTCCCTTTGTTAAAATTTCGGATAGCTAATTTGTTATCGCATAATATTACTCCCGCTTTTGTTCCTGCACAAGGGAGCGCTACTGCAACCTCTTCGACTGTACAGGCGTCCCTCGTGCACGTGGAGCACGCTATCTGAACGCACCCGTTGCCATCAACCACCGTCGATACCGCAGCCCCGTCTCTGCCGCAAGCGGCATCCACGTACGCTACGTCATGAGACGGTGTGTTTTTAAGTTTATTTACTAGAGCCTTAGCCCTGTGAGCTCTCCTCTCTTTGTTGTAGATAGGATGCATATCTTTAGGTAGGGGGCGATTCGGAAGCGTCCAACGGAATGTCTTTCTTGTCAGTCGGGGCACCCCTGTCGCATTGAATTCCTACCCATTCCATGATTTTTCTGCCTGTTTTAGACTGGCCTAATCTTTCCAACTGAGACACTCGTACTGCCTCAGTGAGTTCAACTAGCGTGTTGTGAACCCCCATTTCGAGGAGGAGGTCTGTTGAGGTCGAGTCTGGGAGCCCTAGGGCTCTCTTAACGCTTTTCCTAATGATCGCATCTATTTTATCATTTTCTTCTCGTTTAAACACAAGATACGGTGTGACATACGCTATACGGCTGGCAATGAAGGCTTGCATGAGTCTGAGGAGGCTGTTCTCTTTGAGGCCTCTGCCTTTGAGTGAAATGCTCCCAAATATCCCCGTGACCTGCCCCGCGTATTCGTCTAGCTGTTTGATCGTCGCGAGGTTGCATCCATTTCTCTGGATATACATGCCCAGAATTCTTATTTCCTCCACCTTGGGAACCTCATTTCCGTTTACGAAAACAATGATGTGTCTGCTGCTTCCAGCATGTCCCCTTTGATGTTTTGGCTCAATGATTAACAGCTCCGATTTCGGTGGCGAACACGCCAAGCCTCTGCTGTCCGCATACTCTTCCACCATATTCGCCGCTATCTGTAGTTTAAGTTCGATGGCTGCGTCACTCCCACTGTCAACCCAGATGTTGATATTGACACGTGTACTTATCTTTATCAAGCGACCACGTTTCGCCGCTTAGCAACTGTAATCGCACAGTGAGGGACGCGCCTGCATGTATCCGACGTTTCTGGAAAGTTATCGATGCTTCTACCCGGCTGTCTATTGTCGCCGAACCTTGTGTTATCTCATTCCATCGCGTAACGCGAATGGTGTAGAACTTTGTGGAAGGCACGCGGGTCCCAGCGGTTAATCTGGAACATTCGACGACTGATTTATAAAAGCCGACGCGCTTGACCCGCTGATCAGATTTACAACGATCGCCGACTGTGTTCGCCGCTCTCGTTGTGTTTTAAGTGTAGCCTGTTTTTTGGGCACAGGTTCGCCCAATAAAAGCTAGTTTTTGCCTTTCGCAGTTTTGCTACTGTGTTCTTTGACGTCACGACCACGTGACTTCTGGTGGAGGTGCTTTGCGTTCATGTACCGGACGCCCCCACAAAGCCGCGACCCAAGCCCTCACTCGGAAGACACCAACGTCGCGAGGAACCAGCGAGGTAGCCGCAGGCTGCAAGGACTGCCCCCGGAGCACGGACTTTTGCCTGAGACGACTAGGAAGATGGCCACCAAGTCCACCCCAATGGCAGACCCAGCGTCACCCGTCGTGCTGCAGCAGCACAGGGAGCCTCCGACGTTCCGCGGTTCGACTTTCGAGGACCCGGAAAGCTGGCTTGAGACGTACGAGAGAGTCGCTACCTTTAAGAACTGGAACAGCGACGACAAACTGCGATATGTCTTCTTCGCTTGGCAAGACGCGGCCAGGACGTGGTTTGAGAACCGAGAAGCCACGTTAACTACCTGGGAACTTTTCCGAAGCGGCTTCCTGCAGACATTCAAAGCGTCGTACGCCGAGAACGAGCCCAAGCGCTATTAGAAACCCGGGTGCAGCTACCTAATGAGACGACCGCGATCTACACGGAAGAAACGAGCCGTCTCTTCCGCTACGCCGACCCTGAAATACCCGAGGAGAAGAAAGTCCGCCTGCTGATGCGTGGTGTGAAGGAGGAACTTTTTGCCGGAATGATAGGAAGCCCACCGAAGACCGTCGACGAGTTTCTTCGCGAGGCCACGGCATCGAGAAGACACTCGAGATGCGAAACCGGCAATTCGACCGCCGCACAAACTCGACAAACTACGCCGGAGTTCAATCACTGGCCACCGACGACCTGCGCGAGACTATCCGAGCGGTCGTGCGGGAGGAGCTACAAAAGCTGTTCCCACCATCGCAGCCTCAAGTGGCTTCGATTGCCGACGCCGTGCGTGAGGAGCTCCAACAACAACTTGGAGTAGCCCCTGTATCGCCCCAGCCTGAGCCGCAAGCGATGACCTACGCTGCCGTCGCACGCCGTCAAGGTCCCCGTCCGCGACCACGCCAGGGCCCTGTCACGCCGCAGTTCCGTCGTCCACCGCCGCCAGCGCCAGCACGACCACCCGTCGCCCAGCGCACCTACGCGAGGAAGACGGACATTTGGCGCGCTCCTGACCACCGCCCGCTCTGCTACCACTGCGGAGAAGCGGGGCACATCTACCGCCGATGCCCATACCGGGAGATGGGACTCCGAGCGTTCGCCGTTAACGCGCCGCGACCACAGATTGGCGAAAGACCTCGCGATATCGCCGACTACCTCGCCGCTACTCAGTGGAGCTCTCGACTACCGCCGCGTTCGCCATCACCAGGCCGCTACCTGCCGCCGCAGCGCCGACCATACACTGGCCCAGCCCGGGGCCGGTCAGCGAGCCCATATCCGGAAAACTAAAGGCAGCAACCGATGGAGGTGCGGTTGCTGTTCGTCGAACTGACGAAGATCCTCCGCCGCCGACGAAGATACCGACGAAACTACCTCGACGACATAACGACACGCCGCCGTCCCGACGAAATCCGAAAGCCAAGACTACACCGATGAAAGACGACTTGACGACGCGACGTTCCAACTTCATTTCAACACGACGCAGCCGTGATCCGACGCCAAGACCAAACTGTAACGCGAGACAGAGAACCACCGACCTCGACGTGCTTCTCGACGGCCACGCAGTCACCGCCTTAGTAGACACAGGAGCCGATTACTCCGTCATGAGTGGACCCATCGCCGCCCAGTTGAGGAAAGTTAAAACTGCATGGGAAGGCCCTCAAATTCGGACCGCTGGAGGACACCTGATTACGCCGACCGGGATCTGCACGGCAAGAATTACCGTTCATGACCGGACTTACCCTGCCACCTTCGTTGTCCTCCAACAGTGTTCACGAGACGTCATTCTCGGCATGGACTTCCTGAATCAACATGGCGCAGTCATCAACCTGAACTCGAAATCGATAACGCTGTCACAAGACCAAGCGATACCGCCGGAGAGCTGTCGTAGTCACCACGCCTTGAGTGTGCGAGAAGATCAAGCGAGCATCCCGCCGCGCTCCAGCATTATTATTTCCGTCGGCACTGAAACACCCGCTGACGTAGAAGGCGTCATCGAGGGCGACCAACATCTACTTCGCGACCGTGAAATTTGCGCCGCAAGAGGGATCGCTCGACTCCACGGAGGGCAAGTGGAAGTTATGCTAACCAACTTCAGCCAAGAGTTCAAGCACATCAACAAGGGCATGACAATCGCATACCTCGTGGAAATTGTGGAAACCAGCAATGTTTTTGTCCTCTCGGATTCTGCCGCATCTACCCCGACGAGCATTGTCCCCGAACCAGACTTCGACGTGAATCCAAGTCTTCCGATGAGTAAGCAGCAACAGATCAGAAGTCTTCTCCGACGATACAAAGACTGCTTTTCGACGTCATCAAGGATTCGACAAACACCAGTTGCAAAGCATCGCATAATAACCGAAGAGAGCGCTCGACCACTCCGCCAGAGCCCTTACCGACTTTCGACGCGAGAACGTGAAGCTATTAGGCAACAAGTCGACTAAATGCTGCGCGACGACATCATCCAGCCTTCGAAAAGCCCGTGGGCCTCTCCTGTAGTCCTGGTAAAGAAAAAGTACGAAACCCTACGCTTCTGCGTCGATTATCGTCGACTGAACAAGATCACGAAGAAGGATGTGGACCCCTTTCCACGGATAGACGACGCATTGGATCGGCTCTGCAACGCTAAATACTTCTCGTCGATGGACCTCAAGTCTGGCTACTGGCAAATAGAAGTCGACGAGAGAGATCGCGAAAAGACTGCCTTCATCACGCCAGACGGCCTCAACGAGTTCAAGGTCATGCCATTCGGACTGTGCTCGGCGCCTGCAACGTTTCAGCGCGTCATGGACACGGTGTTAGCCGGACTGAAGTGGCAGACGTGCCTTGTTTACCTGGATGACGTCGTTGTCTTCGCCGGAAATTTCGACGATCAGCTTAGGCGGCTTGCGACAGTGTTAGAAGCCATCAAGTCATCAGGGCTCACTCTGAAGCCGGAAAAGTGCCGTTTCGCTTACGATGAGCTTTTGTTCCTAGGCCACGCGATCAGCAAATCAGGAGTACGCCCCGACCCACAGAAGACAGCTGCCATCGCAAAGTTCCCGCAGCCAACCGACAAGAAGGCAGTGCGCAGATTCCTTGGCATGTGTGCCTACTATAGGCGCTTTGTCAAGGACTTTTCACGCATCGCGGAGCCGCTAACACATCTAACCAAATGTGATGCCGCGTTCAAGTGGGAAACGCCGCAGGCCAAGGCATTTCAAGAACTCAAACGACGCATGCAGTCGCCGCCGGTACTTGCACACTTCGACGAGGACGCCGATACGGAAATCCACACTGACGCCAGTAGCCTAGGCCTCGGTGCCGTCCTAGTCCAGAGGAAAGAAGGACTTGAAAAGGTGATACCGTATGCTAGCCGGTGGCTGTCAAAAGCGGAAAGCAACTATTCTACGACTGAAAAGGAATGCCTCGCCATCATTTGGGCTACAGCTAAATTCCGTCCTTACCTCTATGGCAGGCCATTCAAAGTCGTCAGTGACCATCACGCATTGTGTTGGCTAGCTAACTAAAAGGACCCTTAAGGACAGCTGGCACGGTGGAGCCTCAGACTACAAGAATATGACGTCACGGTAATATACAAGTCCGGAAGAAAACACTCCGACGCCGCTGCTTATCGCGCGCCTCCATTGATCCCCCACCGCAAGACGACGAGGACGACGACGTCTTCCTTGGGATAATCAGCGCGGAAGACTTCGCTAAACAGCAACGAGCCGACCCGGAGCTAAAAGGTCTCGTCGAGTATTTGGAAGGGAACACCGACGTTGTCCCTACGGCATTTAAGCGCGGGTTGTCTTCGTTCATGCTACAAAACGACCTGCTCGTGAAGAAGAACTTCTCACCTGTCCGCGCCAGCTACCTTCTTATTGTACCGTCAGCGCTGCGTCCAGGAATACTGCACGCCCTACACGACGATCCAAACGCTGGGCATCTCGGATTCTCCCGGACGCTGTCGAGAATACAGGAAAGGTATTATTGGCCGCGTCTGACCGCCGACGTCGCCCGTTACGTCAAGACATGCCGAGACTGTCAACGACGCAAGACACCACCGACACGGCCAGCAGGATTACTACAGCCGATCGAACCTCCTCGCCGACCATTCCAGCAGATTGGGATGGATTTTTTGGGGCCGTTTCCGATATCAACATGCGGGAATAAGTGGATCGTCGTGGCAACGGACTATCTCACCCGTTTTGCGGAAACTAAAGCTCTACCAAAAGGCAGCGCAGCCGAAGTGGCGAAATTTTTCGTCGAGAACATCCTGCTGCGACATGGCGCCCCAGAAGTCCTCATCACCGACAGAGGAACGGCTTTTACAGCAGAGCTCACCCAAGCCATTCTGCAGTACAGCCAGACAAGCCACAGGAGGACAACTGCCTGCCATCCGCAGACGAATGGTCTCACGGAGCGCCTGAACAAGACCCTCGCCGAC
Source organism: Dermacentor variabilis (assembly GCF_050947875.1). Taxonomy (NCBI): domain Eukaryota; kingdom Metazoa; phylum Arthropoda; class Arachnida; order Ixodida; family Ixodidae; genus Dermacentor; species Dermacentor variabilis. The sequence goes on from NC_134575.1 coordinate 76,664,710, forward strand.
ATTCTAGCAATGTACCTCGACGTCGAACACAAGACTTGGGACGCGGTCCTGCCGTACGTAACCTTTGCGTACAACATGGCGGTGCAAGAAACAACACAGATCACGCCGTTTAAGCTGGTTTACGGCAGGAACCCGACGACTGCGTTTGACGCCATGCTGCCGCACGTAACTGACGAAGAGAATGTTGACGTCGCTAGCTATCTCCAGCGCGCCGAAGAAGCCCGACAGCTCGCCCGCCTGCGAATCAAGAGCCAGCAGAGGACCGACAGCCGACACTACAACCTCCGACGACGCTTCGTCCAGTACCAGCCTGGCGACCGTGTTTGGGTATGGACCCCGATACGCCGACGAGGACTCAGTGAGAAACTACTCCGACGCTATTTCGGATCCTACAAGGTCATCCAACGTATTGGTGCTCTGGACTATGAGGTCGTGCCAGACGGCATTTCGCATTCACAGCGGCGCCGCGCACGATCTGAAGTAGTCCACGTGGTGCGCCTTAAACCCTTTTACGGACGCTGACGAACTTCGTCATTTTCGTTCTTTTCTTTGCTACGAGCGCTTTTGTTTATTATCTTCGTTTATTTGCAGCATCGGGTCGATGCTTTTTAAGAGGGGGGTATTGACACGTGTACTTATCTTTATCAAGCGACCACGTTTCGCCGCTTAACAACTGTAATCGCACAGCGAGGGACGCGCCTGCATGTATCCGACGTTTCTGGAAAGTAATCGATGCTTCTACCCGGCTGTCTGTTGTCGCCGAACCTTGTGTTATCTGATTTCATCGCGTAACGCGAATGGTGTAGAACTTTGTGGAAGGCACGCGGGTCCCAGCGGTTAATCTGGAACATTCGACGACTGATTTATAAAAGCCGACGCGCTTGACCCGCTGATCAGATTTGCGACGATCGCCGACTGTGTTCGCCGCTCTCGTTGTGCTTTAAGTGCAGCCTGTTTTGTGGGCACAGGTTCGCCCAATAAAAGCTAGTTTTTGCATTTAACAGTTTTGCTACTGTGTTCTTTGACGTCACGACCACGTGACAATATCATCCGCGTACAAGCTAAATTTAATCGATTTAATCTTATTGAGTTCCGCCGGGAGACCCCTCATCGCTATGTTGAATAGGAAGGGTGAGAGCACCGACCCTTGCGGGGTTCCCTTGCTCCCACGTGTGATGGGAGGAGATTTTACATCCAGAAATTTTATATCCGCCTCCCTCTTTGACAGCAAGTCTTTGACGTATGCATATACCCTGTGTCCCACACCTACCTCTTCGAGCCCTACCAAGATAGCCTTATGGCTAACGTTGTCAAATGCTTTGGTGAAGTCGAGACGTAGGATCGCCCTGGTGTCAGTTGAATCGTATCGGTCTAGGATATCATGCATAAGTCTGAGCATGACATCTTGTGTACTGAGTCCTGGCCTGAATCCAACCATTTCACGCGGCCAGAGATCATTCTCCTCCATGTACCTGGTCAATCTTGTTTGAACAACTTGCTCAATCAATTTTCCTACAAACGCGGTGAGGGAGATTTGTCGCATGTTGTTCAAGCCGGGTACTTTGCCTTGCTTGGGAATAAAGACTACGTCTGCCTGTTTCCATGTTTTTGGGAGTTCTCCTTTCTGCCACACCTGGTTCATGAATTTGGTTCATGCAATGATAGATTCATCGTCTAGGTTCCCAAGAGCTGTGTTTGTTATCCCGTCCGGACCGGGGGCCGATCTCTTTCTGAGGTTATTAATCTCTGCTCTAACCTCTGTCGTGGTGATGGGAGCTTCGAGATCTGGATTGGGAGGTCCCTCGTAGTCCATAAACACCTCGCTCTCTGCTTTTTCAAGACATGTCTCTGGGAGCTCGCTAATGAGCTCGTCATCTGTGGCAACAAAGCCATGCCTCGCTCTCACCTGGTTTGTACTAGCTTGCCTTTTTGATTTACTAGGGTCGATAAGATGTCTGAGAAGGCTCCATGTTTTGGAGAGACTCATATTGGCTTCCATCTCGTCGCACTTGTGTACCAATTCTGATCGTTGAGCTTAATCGCATATGTTTCTATTTCTTTGTTGAGTCTCGCTAGTTCGTGCCGGATATTCCTGTTCAATCCTTGTGCCTCGAGTTTTTTCTCCAGGTTACTCTTTCGGCTCCACATGTTCTGCAGTTTGCTGTCTAGTGCTAGGGGTGCGTCCTCATCCTCTATATTTGTAGTCGCTTCCCCTATGTGCGTTTTAAGGAGGTGTGTCCACTCGTCGATAATGTAGATATCGTCCGGCAGTGAGGCCTCCTTTCTCATCTCTCTGAATTTATCCCACTCCGTTAATTTCGGTTGTTTGATGAGGCGTGTTTTGACGCCTTTTCCTAGCGTGAGCGAAATAATAAAGTGGTCGCTGCCTAGATTTTGTCTTGTGCTTTTCCATGTTACTGTTCCCGCCATATGGCTTATGGTGAGGTCGGGTGCTGTGTCCCTGGTTATACTGTTGCCTGTGCGCGTAGGGACGCATGGGTCAGTATGTAGAGTAAGCCCTGGCGTTTGCATATTTTCCTATATTCGTGTAGCTTTAGGGTCCCTGTATGTATATCCCCATTCCTCGTGAGCCGCGTTGAAGTCTCCCATAATGATGAGAGGTCTCCCATCTGCGGCTTTCAGTGCCTTGCGGAATAAGGTAATGAATCGAATTTTCTTTTGCTTGGGTGTGCTGTACACGTTCAGCAGGAATTTGCTATCTTTATTTTTCTTCCCTGTGATAATCTCAACGAAAATAGCTTTTGCCTCGCTGGCGGAGACATCATGGACAATGGTTGCAATGCTTCGCTTTACGAAGGTGGCGACTCGGCATTTATCCCCCTTGCCGCTGCCGAAGCTTTGGTAACCCGATAATCTAACAGGGGCATTTCCCGTTTCCTGCACGACTATGTCTACGGGTGCTTCCTGTTGCAGCTCGAGGTATTGTTGCAGCAACGCTCTTTTCCTCTGGTACCCCCTACAATTCCCCTGCCAGAATGAATGTGGAGGCATTTTTATTAACCGAATTTTGACCCATTTCTATTAAGAATCGCTTCTATGGCTTCGATTTTCTCGCACAGCCTAGCTATTGTCGTGCCTAAGGTATCCATCGACGCACTTAGGGCGTCTTTCTTGAAAGATTATTGGTTCTATTGCGCCTGTAATAGCGCAATTGCTCCTCCATTCTGTAGCTGTCCTGCTTTCGTGGTTTCGTTCTCCTTGTCCATTTTCATCAGCCACGTTTCAATTTTCTATTGACAGCTCGCCAGCGGGTCGGTCTACCCCGCATTACGTTTGGAACGGGGTTGTCTCGTAAAATCCACATTCATATCCTCTTCCTCCTGACCAGATGCAGCTGGCACAGGAGCAGGAGGAGTGATGTGGGTGTTGCATTTTTCGCGAGCCTCTGCAGGTGCCTGCTCTGTTTTTAGCGCGCTCAGCTGATTTTGGGTTTCCCTCAGCAATCGTTCTAACCTCATGTTTGCTTTCTTCTGCTGCTCTATTTCTTTCTAAAATAAGCTAATCTCATCTTTTTCAGCCTGGGAGCCCTTGCTACAAAAGCTTACCAAGTGGGTATTTCCCTCTTTCTTCTTTTTTACCCACGGGTCTTTGGAGTCCCTGGGCGGCAAGCCGGGGCCCCGGCCCTGGTCAGCAGGCCATTTGGCTGAAGTCTGCTGGCGGCCTCCTCCGGACCACGAATTGGACCTCCTTCCGGGTCTCGAGCTAGATCTCGCTCTCGACTGCTGCCCCGCCTGGTCTCTGGTAGCATCCCTTGTTCTGCCTCGGTGCTCCTCAGTAGGTGCCGAGGTGGTGGCCCGGGGCTTGCCTTGAGTTAGGGCTTGAACCTGGAGCGTCTCTTGTTCTATCTTCTTCTTCCATAATATTTTCTTGATGATGTACGGCATGCGATATATCTCCCGGGACTTGTCGCCTAGGAGGTGAGCTTTCTTGTATAACAAGCATCGAAGCTCGCAGCTGTGATTTGGTTCGGGGTTTTCGGCTCAGCACCCCCGACATCTGACGTCTTTGGGGTTCGGGCAAACATCCGCCCGATGTCCAAGTTTTGCGCAGGTGACGCATCACTTCATATTTTTTGTTGTATCTAGATTTTTTTTCTTGTAGGTCGCAGCCTGTGGGGAAGCATCGGAGGTAAACTTGCATCGGCACTTTCCAGTCTTCAAACAGGATCAATACAGATTTGGATTTCGCCTCAAGTCTTCTGACTCCAATGATCGATGGGTTTTTCTTATTTCTTCTAAGTGCATCGAGAATTTCCTCGTGAGTTGCATCCAGCGAGACGTCGTGGATCAATCCATGTCCTCCGCTTTCCGGCATAGCAATATACGCCTTTGTCTCGACCATCGATCCACCGATGCGAAGGGCCGTGATCGCAGCGTACTTGCTTGCGCGTGCCGCATCTAGCGTAGCTATCATGATCGACTGCTGCGTCAGGTTTGGTGATGGTACGTCTTCGTCTGCAGCCTCCGGGTGGACCCCGGCTGCCTGGGCCAGGTAGACGTGCATGCCCAATCTTCCAACTTCCTCCAAGGTGCGATTGATACCTGCTTTCTGGCGAATAATAATTTTCTAAGCACCTTCCGGAACCTCCGCGTGCTGCTTCTCGACCGATCTTGCAGCCAGCTTATTCCCCAGCCGGGGGTTGGGCCTCGTACCGCTCTCCGCCGGCTCGCGCACGGCGGATGCGTCGCTTTGCTCGGGCGTGAAACGGCCTTTTCTCCGAATAAACCACGTTCCCTTGCTTGAGAGCTCGTCCGGGTGAGCAGCATCGTCCACGGTCTCCATTTCCAGGCTCCTGTTAGCTTGCGAGCGCCGCACGGCCTCGCCTAGGCTTCGGCACGGCACTTCGCGCTTTCCGGTCGCAATGACGCCGAAACAGCATGCGCGAGGTTTACCCATTACCACTCGCGAAAATAAAGCGCCGACGGCACCTCACCGGGCGTATAGCTCACGTGCCTCGACCACATTTTCAACGCATCTCAAGTTTAAGGCGTCCCCGCCACGGCGACGCAAGCATTGACGACACAACCGCGCCTCTCCTTGCAACATGCGCGTTTGCTTCTTTCGCGTACTTTGCGCCACGAGGCCGTGCAACATTCGTCCGCAGCGTCACTGTCAGCCGCGACAACCAAAGGACTTTGTGCTACCCCCATCGCCTTCCCCAGAGCTCAGACTCCGTCTATGCAGCGTGGCGCCCTGTCGCAGTGCCGATGTGGTGACGCACCGATGACAGCGAAGTCCGAGAAGGCGCGAGCGGAACGAGCGCATGAGGAGAAAAAAAAAACAGAAAATTCGAATAGTTTCTTCTTGCATTTCAACGTGGCACCGTCTTTTTTCAACTTCAAAACTTCAATTTTTCAAAATTCAACGTCACTGAAACGCTCGTAAAAGACTTAAATGGGAGTCTTACCTGACCGGGCTGACCAATCTACAGTCCTCTTTATTTTGGACACATTCGTCGGAACCATGCATGTAGTATTTCCCATCGATACAATCGCACCTGTTGCCGAGAAGATGGCACTTCTTCTCGCCGGACGGACAGGTGCATCGAGCGCAAGTGCTGTGGGAAGAAAATGTGGGATTGGCTAGATAAACCGAGAGCAGACTATTTCAGTTATAATAAAATTGGCATTCTTCGAGATTTTCTCGAAGTTTGCTGCATGTTTGTCAGTGTCCCTGCTTGTTTGTTTATCGACAGGTAGCTTCTTTCACGTCAACTTGGTTCACTTGGTAGTCCATGGCTTTACGCGTAACGCACCGGATGCTATAGTTAAGGAAGTGGCTTCAAAATGATCGTTGGACCAGCTTCGTTCACTGTCTGTGTGCCACTGTGTATGTGGCACATCTCATTGAACCTTTTTTATGCCAACATGGTTACCTGGTTTTGTGTCACTGAGTATTTGCCGTTCTTCAATGAGAAAAAAATAAACTGATTTAACATATCTCCATTGGAGGGGCAAATCGAACCCCTGAATTATAGAATCATGCAAATTTGTTCAACTGCACATATACACAGTCGCTTCGCGCACATTTCGCTGGCATCAGGGTAACAATTAAGGAGCTGTGGATAATCGGAAGAGACTTGAACATATATAGAATCTATCCAGCGAGATACAAACTCCGTGTTTATTTATTTGTTCTTTTTTACAGCGGAAGCTGTCATGGACCCATTGCAATAGTGTTTATGACGCGATTATGCGCTGCAATTACCAAGTTAGACACCCCGGCCGCACATTTAATTTAATCAAACACAGGGACACATTTTTCAAACTATTGCGCAGTCGGAGAGAGATCGCTGTGAGCACGCTCTGCGGGGAGAGAGAAACGACGTCACTGCCGGCGAAGCCAATGGCGCGCCCCAGCTTTGCTGTGAGATAAATGTATCATCATGATGTTGCCTGAAACCCCGTTCCCCACTGTGTCTCTTCCCATGAATGACACGTAGATCAATGTATCTGTTCTATATGTGCAAGCATTTCTATGCCAACCCAACGAGAAACTTTGACTGATTGATTGATTGATTGAAAACTTCATTGTTCTATCGAGCTGGGGTGCCCGCCTCATACCCTACACGTAGGTAAGGGGGGAAGACTAAGCAGTCCCCGCGAGTTGAGGACGGTGAGTCTTCACGGCTCAACGGGCAGGCGGATTGCTCGACGCTGGTCGTCTTCAGCCTCGCTCTGGAGCAAGGCCTCCCAGGCTTCTCTAATGTCAATGTTTTCCTTGGCCCCTGGGGAGCCAGCACGCTCCCATATTATATGGTCTAGCCTATCTTTTTGCTTACAAATTTTGCAGAGGGCATCGTTATAGTCCCTCGTCTGTGTTAAGTAGATCCAATGTGGTGATGTATAATTGTTTCACTGGAGGCGTCGCCAAATGCTAGCGTCCTCCAGAGATAGAGACCTATGCGGAAGCGGAAAGATTCTTCTTTCGGCTTTGTAGTGATCGACAATTTCTCTTTACCTGATCATGCTATCTTTTATCCCTGGAACTGGTTGCTCTAGAGTTGCCCGGTGGTAGAGTGCTCGGGCGAGCTGGTGAGCGGCTTCGTTGCCTTGGTCTTCTTCAGGGGCCGTTACCCAAACAAAAGTTATGTCCCTCCTGGGAGGGTTTTTGAGTGGAATGTGGAGGACTTCTTCCGAGATTCTCCCTTTGTTAAAATTTCGGATAGCTAATTTGTTATCGCATAATATTACTCCCGCTTTTGTACCCTCACAAGTGAGCGCAACTGCAACCTCCTCGGCTGTACAGGCGTCCCTCGTGCACGTGGAGCACGCTATCTGAACGCACCCGTCGCCATCAACCACCGTCGATAACGCAGCCGCGTCTCTGCCGCAAGTGCATCCACGTGCGCAACGTTATGAGCCGGTGTGTTTTTAAGTCTGTTTACTAGAGCCTCAGCCCTGTGAGCTGTCCTCTCTTTGTTGTAGATAGGATGCATATGTTTAGGTAGGGGGGCGATTCAGAAGCGTTTACGCACGTCCAACGGAATGTCTTTCTTGTCAGTCGGGGCACCCCTGTCGCATTGAATTCCTACCCATTCCATGATTTTGCTCCCTGTTTTAGACTGGCATAATCTTTCCAACTGAGACACTCGAACAGCCTCAGTGAGTTTAACTAGCGTGTTGTGAACCCCTATTTTGAGGAGGAGGTCTGTCGAGGTCGAGTCAGGGAGCCCTATGGCTCTCTTAACGCTTTTCCTCATGATCGCATCTATTTTATCCTTTTCTTCTCGTTGAAACACAAGATACGGTGTGGCATACGCTTTACGGCTGGTAATGAAGGCTTGCATGAGCCTGAGGAGGCTGATCTCTATGAGGCCCCTGCCTTCGAGCGAAATTTTACTAAATATGCCCGTGACCTGCGCCGCGTATCCTTCTAGCTTTTTGATCGTCGTGAGTTTGCATCCATTTCTCTGGATAATACAGGCCAAGAATTCTTATTTCATTCACCTTGGGAACCTCATTTCCGTTTACGAAAATAGTGATGGGTCTGCTGCTTCCAGCGTGTCCCCTTTGATGTTTTGGCTCAATGATTAACAGCTCCGATTTCGGTAGCGAGCACGCCAAGCCTCTGCTGGCCGCATACTCTTCCACAATACGCTATCTGTAGTTTCGGTTCGATGGCTGCGTCACTCCCAGTGTTAACCCAGAGGTTGATATCATCCGCGTACATGCTAAATTTAATCGATTTAATCCTATTGAGTTCTGCCGGGACACCACTCATCGCTATGTTGAATAGGAAGGGTGAGGAGCACCGACCCTTGCGGAGTTCCCTTGCTCCCAAGTGTGATGGGAGGGGATTTTACATCCAGAAATTTTATATTCGCCTCCCTCTGTGACAGAAAGTCTTTGAGGTATGCATTTACCCTGTGTCCTACACCTGCCTCTTCGAGGCCTACCAAGATACCCTTAGGGCTAACGTTGTCAAATGCCTTGGTGAGGTCGAGACCTAGGATCGCCCTGGTGTCAGTTGAGTCGTATCGGTCTAGGATATCATGCTTAAGTCTGACCATGACATCTTGTGTACTGTGCCCTGGCCTGAATCCAACCATTTGAAGCGTCGAGAGATCATTCTCCTCCGTGTACCTGGTCAGTCTCGTTTGAACAACTTGCTCCATCAATTTCTTCACAAACGAGGTGACGGAGATTGGTCGCATGTTGTTCAAGCCGGGTACGTTGCCTAGCTTGGGAATTAAGACTACGTCCGCCTGCTTCCATGTTTTTAGGAGTTCTCCTTTCTCACACACCTGGTTCAGAAATTTGGTTAATGCAATGATGGATTCATCGTCTAGATTCCGAACAGCTGTGTTTGTTATCCCGTCCGGACCGGGGGCGGATCTCTTTCTGAGGTTATGAATCTCTGCTCTAACCTCGGTCGTAGTGATGGGAGAATCGAGATCTTGATTGGGAGGTCCCTCGTAGTCCTTAAACACCTCGCTCTCTGCTTTTCCAAGATAAGTCTCTTGGAGCTCGCTAATGAGCTCGTCATCTGTGCCAACAAAGCCATGCCTCGCTCTTACCTGCTTTGTACTAGCTTGTATTTTTGATTTACTAGGGTCGATTAGATGTCTGAGAAGGCTCCATGTTATGGAGAGACTCATATTGGCTTCCATCTCATCGCACTTGCTGTACCAATTCTGCTAGTTGAGCTTAATCGCATATGTTTCTATTTCTTTGTTGAGTATGGCTAGTTCGCGCCGGATATTCCTGTTCCATCTTTGTGCCTCGAGTCTTTTCTCCAGGTTACTCTTTCGGCTCCACATGTTCTTCAGTTTGCTGTCTAGTGCTGGGGGTGCGTGCTCATCCTCTATAGTTGTAGTCGCCTCCCCTATATGCGTTTTAAGGAGGTGTGTCCACTCCTCGATGTTGTAGAAATCGACCGGCAGTGAGGCCTCCTTTCTTATCTCTCTGAATTTATCCCACTCCGTTAATATCGGTTGTTTGATGAGGCGTGTTTTGACGCCTTTTCCTAGCGTGAGCGAAATAATAAAGTGGTCATGCCTAGATTTTGTCCTGTGCTTTTCCATGTTACTGTTCCCGCCATATGGCTTATCGTGAGGCCGGGTGCTTTGTCCCTGAATATACTGTTGTCTGTGCGCGTAGGGACGCATGCGCCAGTATGTAGAGTAAGCCCTAGCGTTTGTATACCTTCCGATATTCGTCTACCTTTGGGGTCCCTGTATGTATATCCCCATTCCTCGTGAGTCGCGTTGAAGTTTCCCTTAATGATGAGAGGTCTCCGATCTGCGGCTTTGAGTGTTTTGCGGAATAAGGTAATGAATGTAATTTTCTTTTGCTTGGGTGTGCTGTAGACGTTCAGCAGGAATATGCTACCTTTATTTTTCTTCCCTGTGATAATCTCAACGAGGACAGCCTCTGCCTCGCTGGGGGGACGTCAGCGACAACGGTTGCAATGTTTGGCTTTACGAAGGCGGCGACGCGGCATTTATGCCCCTTGCCGCTGTCAAAGCTTTGGTACCACGATAATCGAACAGGGGCCTTTCCCGTTTCCTGCACGACCATGGCTACGGGTGCTTCCTGCTGCAGCTCGAGGTATTCTTGCAGCAACGCTCTTTTCCTCTAGTACCCCTTACAATTCCCCTGCCAGAATGTGGAGGCATTTTTGTTAACCGAATTTTTATGCATTTCTATTAAGAATCGCTTCTACGGCTCCGATTTTCTCGCACAGCCTAGCCATTGTCGTGCCTAAGGTATCCATCCACGCACATAGGGCGTCTATCTTGCAAGATTGTTGGTTCACTTGCGCCTGTAATACCGCAATTGCTCCTCCATTCTGTAGCTGTCCTGCTTTCGTGGTTTCGTTCTCCTTGTCCATTTTCATCAGCCACGTTTCAATTTTCTATTGAGAGCTCGCCAGCGGGTCGGTCTACCCCGCATTACGTTTGGAACGGGGTTGTCTCGTAAAATCCACATTCATATCCTCTTCCTCCTGACCAGATGCAGCTGGCACAGGAGCAGGAGGAGTGATGTGGGTGTTGCATTTTTCGGGAGCCTCTGCAGGTGCCTGCTCTGTTTTTAGCGCGCTCAGCTGATTTTGGGTTTCCCTCAGCAATCGTTCTAACCTCATGTTTGCTTTCTTCTGCTGCTCTATTTCTTTCTAAAATAAGCTAATCTCATCTTTTTCAGCCTGGGAGCCCTTGCTACAAAAGCTTACCAAGTGGGTATTTCCCTCTTTCTTCTTTTTTACCCACGGTTCTTTGGAGTCCCTGGGCGGCAAGCCGGGGCCCCGGCCCTGGTCAGCAGGCCACTTGGCTGAAGTCTGCTGGCGGCCTCCTCCGGACCACGAATTGGACCTCCTTCCGGGTCTCGAGCTAGATCTCGCTCTCGACTGCTGCCCCGCCTGGTCTCTGGTAGCATCCCTTGTTCTGCCTCGGTGCTCCTCAGTAGGTGCCGAGGTGGTGGCCCGGGGCTTGCCTTGAGTTAGGGCTTGAACCTGGAGCGTCTCTTGTTCTATCTTCTTCTTCCATAATATTTTCTTGATGATGTACGGCATGCGATATATCTCCCGGGACTTGTCGCCTAGGAGGTGAGCTTTCTTGTATAACAAGCATCGAAGCTCGCAGCTGTGATTTGGTTCGGGGTTTTCGGCTCAGCACCCCCGACATCTGACGTCTTTGGGGTTCGGGCAAACATCCGCCCGATGTCCAAGTTTTGCGCAGGTGACGCATCACTTCATATTTTTTGTTGTATCTAGATTTTTTTTCTTGTAGGTCGCAGCCTGTGGGGAAGCATCGGAGGTAAACTTGCATCGGCACTTTCCAGTCTTCAAACAGGATCAATACAGATTTGGATTTGGCCTCAAGTCTTCTGACTCCAATGACCGATGGGTTTTTCTTATTTCTTCTAAGTGCATCGAGAATTTCCTCGTGAGTTGCATCCAGCGGGACGTCGTGGATCACTCCTTTTCCTCCGCTTTCCGGCATGGCAATATACGCCTTTGTCTCGACCATCGATCCACCGATGCGAAGGGCCGTGATCGCAGCGTACTTGCTTGCGCGTGCCGCATCTAGCGTAGCTATCATGATCGACTGCTGCGTCAGGTTTGGTGATGGTACGTCTTCGTCTGTAGCCTCCGGGTGGACCCCGGCTGCCTAGGCCAGGTAGACGTGCATGCCCAATCTTCCAACTTCCTCCAAGGTGCGATTGATACCTGCTTTCTGGCGAATAATAATTTTCTAAGCACCTTCCGGAACCTCCGCGTGCTGCTTCTCGACCGATCTTGCAGCCAGCTTATTCCCCAGCCGGGGGTTGGGCCTCGTACCGCTCCCCGCCGGCTCCCGCACGGCGGATGCGTCGCTTTGCTCGGGCGTGAAACGGCCTTTTCTCCGAATAAACCACGTTCCCTTGCTTGAGAGCTCGTCCGGGTGAGCAGCATCGTCCACGGTCTCCATTTCCAGGCTCCTGTTAGCTTGCGAGCGCCGCACGGCCTCGCCTAGGCTTCGGCACGGCCCCTTCGCGCTTTCCGGTCGCAATGACGCCGAAACAGCATGCGCGAGGTTTACCCATTACCACTCGCGAAAATAAAGCGCCGACGGCACCTCACCGGGCGTATAGCTCACGTGCCTCGACCACATTTTCAACGCATCTCAGGTTTAAGGCGTCCCCGCCACGGCGACGCAAGCATTGACGACACAACCGCGCCTCACCTTGCAACATGCGCGTTTGCTTCTTTCGCGTACTTTGCGCCACGAGGCCGTGCAACATTCGTCCGCAGCGTCACTGTCAGCCGCGACAACCAAAGGACTTTGTGCTACCCCCATCGCCTTCACCAGAGCTCAGACTCCGTCTATGCAGCGTGGCGCCCTGTCGCAGTGCCGATGTGGTGACGCACCGATGACAGCGAAGTCCGAGAAGGCGCGAGCGGAACGAGCGCATGAGGAGAAAAAAAAACAGAAAATTCGAATAGTTTCTTCTTGCATTTCAACGTGGCACCGTCTTTTTTCAACTTCAAAACTTCAATTTTTCAAAATTCAACGTCACTGAAACGCTCGTAAAAGACTTAAATGTGAGTCTTACCTGACCGGGCTGACCAATCTACAGTCCTCTTTATTTTGGACACATTCGTCGGAACCATGCATGTAGTATTTCCCATCGATACAATCGCACCTGTTGCCGAGAAGATGGCACTTCTTCTCGCCGGACGGACAGGTGCATCGAGCGCAAGTGCTGTGGGAAGAAAATGTGGGATTGGCTAGATAAACCGAGAGCAGACTATTTCAGTTATAATAAAATTGGCATTCTTCGAGATTTTCTCGAAGTTTGCTGCATGTTTGTCAGTGTCCCTGCTTGTTTGTTTATCGACAGGTAGCTTCTTTCACGTCAACTTGGTTCACTTGGTAGTCCATGGCTTTACGCGTAACGCACCGGATGCTATAGTTAAGGAAGTGGCTTCAAAATGATCGTTGGACCAGCTTCGTTCACTGTCTGTGTGCCACTGTGTATGTGGCACATCTCATTGAACCTTTTTTATGCCAACATGGTTACCTGGTTTTGTGTCACTGAGTATTTGCCGTTCTTCAATGAGAAAAAAATAAACTGATTTAACATATCTCCATTGGAGGGGCAAATCGAACCCCTGAATTATAGAATCATGCAAATTTGTTCAACTGCACATATACACAGTCGCTTCGCGCACATTTCGCTGGCATCAGGGTAACAATTAAGGAGCTGTGGATAATCGGAAGAGACTTGAACATATATAGAATCTATCCAGCGAGATACAACTCCGTGTTTATTTATTTGTTCTTTTTTACAGCGGAAGCTGTCATGGACCCATTGCAATAGTGTTTATGACGCGATTATGCGCTGCAATTACCAAGTTAGACACCCCGGCCGCACATTTAATTTAATCAAACACAGGGACACATTTTTCAAACTATTGCGCAGTCGGAGAGAGATCGCTGTGAGCACGCTCTGCGGGGAGACAGAAACGACGTCACTGCCGGCGAAGCCAATGGCGCGCCGCAGCTTTGCTGTGAGATAAATGTATCATCATGATGTTGCCTGAAACCCCGTTCCCCACTGTGTCTCTTCCCATGAATGACACGTAGATCAATGTATCTGTTCTATATGTGCAAGCATTTCTATGCCAACCCAACGAGAAACTTTGACTGATTGATTGATTGATTGAAAACTTCATTGTTCTATCGAGCTGGGGTGCCCGCCTCATACCCTACACGTAGGTAAGGGGGGAAGACTAAGCAGTCCCCGCGAGTTGAGGACGGTGAGTCTTCACGGCTCAACGGCCAGGCGGATTGCTCGACGCTGGTCGTCTTCAGCCTCGCTCTGGAGCAAGGCCTCCCAGGCTTCTCTAATGTCAATGTTTTCCTTGGCCCCTGGGGAGCCAGCACGCTCCCATATCATATGGTCTAGCGTATCTTTTTGCTTACAAATTTTGCAGAGGGCATCGTTATAGTCCCTCGTCTGTGTTAAGTAGATCCAATGTGGTGATGTATAATTGTTTCACTGGAGGCGTCGCCAAATGCTAGCGTCCTCCAGAGATAGAGACCTATGCGGAAGCGGAAAGATTCTTCTTTCGGCTTTGTAGTGATCGACAATTTCTCTTTACCTGATCATGCTATCTTTTATCCCTGGAACTGGTTGCTCTAGAGTTGCCCGGTGGTAGAGTGCTCGGGCGAGCTGGTGAGCGGCTTCGTTGCCTTGGACTTCTTCAGGGGCCGTTACCCAAACAAAAGTTATGTCCCTCCTGGGAGGGTTTTTGAGTGGAATGTGGAGGACTTCTTCCGAGATTCTCCCTTTGTTAATATTTCGGATAGCTAATTTGTTATCGCATAATATTACTCCCGCTTTTGTACCCTCACAAGTGAGCGCAACTGCAACCTCCTCGGCTGTACAGGCGTCCCTCGTGCACGTGGAGCACGCTATCTGAACGCACCCGTCGCCATCAACCACCGTCGATAACGCAGCCGCGTCTCTGCCGCAAGTGCATCCACGTACGCAACGTTATGAGCCGGTGTGTTTTTAAGTCTGTTTACTAGAGCCTCAGCCCTGTGAGCTGTCCTCTCTTTGTTGTAGATAGGATGCATATGTTTAGGTAGGGGGCGATTCAGAAGCGTTTACGCACGTCCAACGGAATGTCTTTCTTGTCAGTCGGGGCACCCCTGTCGCATTGAATTCCTACCCATTCCATGATTTTGCTCCCTGTTTTAGACTGGCATAATCTTTCCAACTGAGACACTCGAACTGCCTCAGTGAGTTTAACTAGCGTGTTGTGAACCCCTATTTTGAGGAGGAGGTCTGTCGAGGTCGAGTCAGGGAGCCCTATGGCTCTCTTAACGCTTTTCTTAATGATCGCATCTATTTTATCCTTTTCTTTTCGTTGAAACACAAGATACGGTGTGGCATACGCTTTACGGCTGGTAATGAAGGCTTGCATGAGCCTGAGGAGGCTGATCTCTATGAGGCCCCTGCCTTCGAGCGAAATTTTACTAAATATGCCCGTGACCTGCGCCGCGTATCCTTCTAGCTTTTTGATCGTCGTGAGTTTGCATCCATTTCTCTGGATAATACAGGCCAAGAATTCTTATTTCATTCACCTTGGGCACCTCATTTCCGTTTACGAAAATAGTGATGGGTCTGCTGCTTCCAGCGTGTCCCCTTTGATGTTTTGGCTCAATGATTAACAGCTCCGATTTCGGTAGCGAGCACGCCAAGCCTCTGCTGGCCGCATACTCTTCCACAATACGCTATCTGTAGTTTCGGTTCGATGGCTGCGTCACTCCCAGTGTTAACCCAGAGGTTGATATCATCCGCGTACACGCTAAATTTAATCGATTTAATCCTATTGAGTTCTGCCGGGACACCACTCATCGCTATGTTGAATAGGAAGGGTGAGGAGCACCGACCCTTGCGGAGTTCCCTTGCTCCCAAGTGTGATGGGAGGGGATTTTACATCCAGAAATTTTATATTCGCCTCCCTCTGTGACAGAAAGTCTTTGAGGTATGCATTTACCCTGTGTCCTACACCTGCCTCTTCGAGGCCTACCAAGATACCCTTAGGGCTAACGTTGTCAAATGCCTTGGTGAGGTCGAGACCTAGGATCGCCCTGGTGTCAGTTGAGTCGTATCGGTCTAGGATATCATGCTTAAGTCTGACCATGACATCTTGTGTACTGTGCCCTGGCCTGAATCCAACCATTTGAAGCGTCGAGAGATCATTCTCCTCCGTGTACCTGGTCAGTCTCGTTTGAACAACATGCTCCATCAATTTCTTCACAAACGAGGTGACGGAGATTGGTCGCATGTTGTTCAAGCCGGGTACGTTGCCTGGCTTGGGAATTAAGACTACGTCCGCCTGCTTCCATGTTTTTAGGAGTTCTCCTTTCTCACACACCTGGTTCAGAAATTTGGTTAATGCAATGATGGATTCATCGTCTAGATTCCGAACAGCTGTGTTTGTTATACCGTCCGGACCGGGGGCGGATCTCTTTCTGAGGTTATGAATCTCTGCTCTAACCTCGGTCGTAGTGATGGGAGAATCGAGATCTTGATTGGGAGGTCCCTCGTAGTCCTTAAACACCTCGCTCTCTGCTTTTCCAAGATAAGTCTCTTGGAGCACGCTAATGAGCTCGTCATCTGTGCCAACAAAGCCATGCCTCGCTCTTACCTGCTTTGTACTAGCTTGTATTTTTGATTTACTAGGGTCGATTAGATGTCTGAGAAGGCTCCATGTTATGGAGAGACTCATATTGGCTTCCATCTCATCGCACTTGCTGTACCAATTCTGCTAGTTGAGCTTAATCGCATATGTTTCTATTTCTTTGTTGAGTATGGCTAGTTCGCGCCGGATATTCCTGTTCCATCTTTGTGCCTCGAGTCTTTTCTCCAGGTTACTCTTTCGGCTCCACATGTTCTTCAGTTTGCTGTCTAGTGCTGGGGGTGCGTGCTCATCCTCTATAGTTGTAGTCGCCTCCCCTATATGCGTTTTAAGGAGGTGTGTCCACTCCTCGATGTTGTAGAAATCGACCGGCAGTGAGGCCTCCTTTCTTATCTCTCTGAATTTATCCCACTCCGTTAATTTCGGTTGTTTGATGAGGCGTGTTTTGACGCCTTTTCCTAGCGTGAGCGAAATAATAAAGTGGTCATGCCTAGATTTTGTCCTGTGCTTTTCCATGTTACTGTTCCCGCCATATGGCTTATCGTGAGGCCGGGTGCTTTGTCCCTGAATATACTGTTGTCTGTGCGCGTAGGGACGCATGCGCCAGTATGTAGAGTAAGCCCTAGCGTTTGTATACCTTCCCATATTCGTCTACCTTTGGGGTCCCTGTATGTATATCCCCATTCCTCGTGAGTCGCGTTGAAGTCTCCCTTAATGACGAGAGGTCTCCGATCTGCGGCTTTGAGTGTTTTGCGGAATAAGGTAATGAATGTAATTTTCTTTTGCTTGGGTGTGCTGTAGACGTTCAGCAGGAATATGCTATCTTTATTTTTCTTCCCTGTGATAATCTCAACGAGGACAGCCTCTGCCTCGCTGGGGGGACGTCAGCGACAACGGTTGCAATGTTTGGCTTTACGAAGGCGGCGACGCGGCATTTATGCCCCTTGCCGCTGTCAAAGCTTTGGTACCACGATAATCGAACAGGGGCCTTTCCCGTTTCCTGCACGACCATGGCTACGGGTGCTTCCTGCTGCAGCTCGAGGTATTCTTGCAGCAACGCTCTTTTCCTCTAGTACCCCTTACAATTCCCCTGCCAGAATGTGGAGGCATTTTTGTTAACCGAATTTTTATGCATTTCTATTAAGAATCGCTTCTACGGCTCCGATTTTCTCGCACAGCCTAGCCATTGTCGTGCCTAAGGTATCCATCCACGCACATAGGGCGTCTATCTTGCAAGATTGTTGGTTCACTTGCGCCTGTAATAGTGCAATTGCTCCTCCATTCTGTAGCTGTCCTGCTTTCGTGGTTTTGTTCTCCTTGTACAATTTCATCAGCCACGTTTCAATTTTCTTTTGCCGCTCGCCAGCGGGCCGGTCTCCCCCGCCTTACGTTTGGAAGGGGGTTGTCTCGTAAAATCCACATTCATATCCTCTTCCTCCTGACCAGATGCAGCTGGCACAGGAGCAGGAGGAGTGATGTGGGTGTTGCATTTTTCGGGAGCCTCGGCAGGTACCTGCTCTGTTTTTAGCGCGCTCAGCTGATTTTGGGCTTCCCTCAGCAATCGTTCTAACCTCATGTTTGCTTTCTTCTGCTCCTGTATTTCTTTGTTAAGTATGCTAACCTCATCTTTTTCAGCCTGGGAGCCCTTGCTACCAAAGCTTACCAAGTGGGTATTTTCCTCTTTCTTCTTTTTTCCCCAGGGGTCCTTGAGGTCCCTGGGCGGCAAGCCGGGTCCACGGACCTGGTTAGCAGGTCCCCGGCCCTGGTCAGCAGGCCACTTGGCTGAAGTCTGCTGACGGCCTCCTCCGGACCACGAATTGGACCTCCTTCCGGGTCTCGAGCTAGATCTCGCTCGCGACTGCTGCCCCGCCTGGTCTCTGGTAGCAACCCTTGCTCTGCCTCGGTGCTCCTCTCTAGGTGCCGAGGTGGTGGCCTGGGGCTTGCTTTGAGTTGGGGCTTGCACCTGTAGCTTCTCTTGTTCTATCTTCTTCTTCAGTAATTTTTTCTTGATGATGTACGGCATGCGATATAACTCCCGGCACTTGTTGTCGACTAGGAGGTGGGCTTTCTTGCATAGCAAGCATCGATGCTCGCAGCTGTGATTTGGTTCGGGGTTTTGGGCTCCGCACCCTCGACATCTGACGTCGTTGGAGTTCGGGCAAACATCCGCCCGATGTCCAAGTTTTCCGCAGGTGACGCATACTTCATATTTTTTCTTGTAGAGGAAGCGGCGTGTGTGGAAGCATCGGAGGTAAACTTGCATCGGCACTTTCCAGTCTTCAAACAGGATCAATACAGATTTGGATTTCACCTCAAGTCTTCTGAATCCAATGATCGATGGGTTTTTCTTATTTCTTCTAAGTGCATCGTGAATTTCCTCGAGAGTTGCATCCAGCGGGACGTCGTGGATCACTCCATTTCCTACGCTTTCCGGCATAGCAATATACGCCTTTGTCTCGACCATCGATCCACCGATGCGAAGGGCCGTGATCGCAGCGTACTTGCTTGCGCGTGCCGCATCTAGCGTAGCTATCATGATCGACTGCCGCGTCAGGTTTGGTGATGGTACGTCTTCGTCTGCAGCCTCCGGGTCGACCCCGGCTGCCTGGGCCAGGTAGACGTGCATGCCCAATCTTCCAACTTCCTCCAAGGTGCGATTGATACCTGCTTTCTGGCGAATAATAATTTTCTAAGCACCTTCCGGAACCTCCGCGTGCTGCTTCTCGACCGATCTTGCAGCCAGCTTATTCCCCAGCCGGGGGTTGGGCCTCGTACCGCTCCCCGCCGGCTCGCGCACGGCGGATGCGTCGCTTTGCTCGGGCGTGAAACGGCCTTTTCTCCGAATAAACCACGTTCCCTTGCTTGAGAGCTCGTCCGGGTGAGCAGCATCGTCCACGGTCTCCATTTCCAGGCTCCTGTTAGCTTGCGAGCGCCGCACGGCCTCACCTAGGCTTCGGCACGGCCCCTTCGCGCTTTCCGGTCGCAATGACGCCGAAACAGCATGCGCGAGGTTTACCCATTACCACTCGCGAAAATAAAGCGCCGACGGCACCTCACCGGGCGTATAGCTCACGTGCCTCGACCACATTTTCAACGCATCTCAGGTTTAAGGCGTCCCCGCCACGGCGACGCAAGCATTGACGACACAACCGCGCCTCACCTTGCAACATGCGCGTTTGCTTCTTTCGCGTACTTTGCGCCACGAGGCCGTGCAACATTCGTCCGCAGCGTCACTGTCAGCCGCGACAACCAAAGGACTTTGTGCTACCCCCATCGCCTTCACCAGAGCTCAGACTCCGTCTATGCAGCGTGGCGCCCTGTCGCAGTGCCGATGTGGTGACGCACCGATGACAGCGACGTCCGAGAAGGCGCGAGCGGAACGAGCGCATGAGGAGAAAAAAAAACAGAAAATTCGAATAGTTTCTTCTTGCATTTCAACGTGGCACCGTCTTTTTTCAACTTCGAAACTTCAATTTTTCAAAATTCAACGTCACTGAAACGCTCGTAAAAGACTTAAATGGGAGTCTTACCTGACCGGGCTGACCAATCTACAGTCCTCTTTATTTTGGACACATTCGTCGGAACCATGCATGTAGTATTTCCCATCGATACAATCGCACCTGTTGCCGAGAAGATGGCACTTCTTCTCGCCGGACGGACAGGTGCATCGAGCGCAAGTGCTGTGGGAAGAAAATGTGGGATTGGCTAGATAAACCGAGAGCAGACTATTTCAGTTATAATAAAATTGGCATTCTTCGAGATTTTCTCGAAGTTTGCTGCATGTTTGTCAGTGTCCCTGCTTGTTTGTTTATCGACAGGTAGCTTCTTTCACGTCAACTTGGTTCACTTGGTAGTCCATGGCTTTACGCGTAACGCACCGGATGCTATAGTTAAGGAAGTGGCTTCAAAATGATCGTTGGACCAGCTTCGTTCACTGTCTGTGTGCCACTGTGTATGTGGCACTTCTCATTGAACCTTTTTTATGCCAACATGGTTACCTGGTTTTGTGTCACTGAGTATTTGCCGTTCTTCAATGAGAAAAAAATAAACTGATTTAACATATCTCCATTGGAGGGGCAAATCGAACCCCTGAATTATAGAATCATGCAAATTTGTTCAACTGCACATATACACAGTCGCTTCGCGCACATTTCGCTGGCATCAGGGTAACAATTAAGGAGCTGTGGATAATCGGAAGAGACTTGAACATATATAGAATCTATCCAGCGAGATACAAACTCCGTGTTTATTTATTTGTTCTTTTTACAGCGGAAGCTGTCATGGACCCATTGCAATAGTGTTTATGACGCGATTATGCGCTACAATTACCAAGTTAGACACCCCGGCCGCACATTTAATTTAATCAAACACAGGGACACATTTTTCAAACTATTGCGCAGTCGGAGAGAGATCGCTGTGAGCACGCTCTGCGGGGAGAGAGATACGACGTCACTGCCGGCGAAGCCAATGGCGCGCCCCAGCTTTGCTGTGAGATAAATGTATCATCATGATGTTGCCTGAAATCCCGTTCCCCACTGTGTCTCTTCCCATGAATGACACGTAGATCAATGTATCTGTTCTATATGTGCAAGCATTTCTATGCCAACCCAACGAGAAACTTTGACTGATTGATTGATTGATTGAAAACTTCATTGTTCCATCGAGCTGGGGTGCCCGCCTCATACCCTACACGTAGGTAAGGGGGGAGGACGAAGCAGTCCCCGCGAGTTGAGGACGGTGAGTCTTCACGGCTCAACGGCCAGGCGGATTGCTCGACGCTGGTCGTCTTCAGCCTCGCTCTGGAGCAAGGCCTCCCAGGCTTCTCTAATGTCAATGTTTTCCTTGGCCCCTGGGGAGCCAGCACGCTCCCATATTATATGGTCTAGCGTATCTTTTTGCTTACAAATTTTGCAGAGGGCATCGTTATAGTCCCTCGTCTGTGTTAAGTAGATCCAATGTGGTGATGTATAATTGTTTCACTGGAGGCGTCGCCAAATGCTAGCGTCCTCCAGAGATAGAGACCTATGCGGAAGCGGAAAGATTGTTCTTTCGGCTTTGTAGTGATCGACAATTTCTCTGTACCTGATCATGCTATCTTTTATCCCTGGAACTGGCTGCTCTAGAATTGCCCGGTGGTAGAGTGCTCGGGCGAGCTGGTGAGCGGCTTCGTTGCCTTGGACTTCTTCAGGGGCAGTTACCCAAACAAAAGTTATGTCCCTCCTGGGAGGGTTTTTGAGTAGAATGTGGAGGACTTCTTCCGAGATTCTCCCGTTGTTAAAATTTCGGATAGCTAATTTGTTATCGCATAATATTACTCCCGCTTTTGTACCCTCACAAGTGAGCGCAACTGCAACGTCCTCGGCTGTACAGGCGTCCCTCGTGCACGTGGAGCACGCTATCTGAACGCACCCGTCGCCATCAACCACCGTCGATAACGCAGCCGCGTCTCTGCCGCAAGTGCATCCACGTACGCAACGTTATGAGCCGCTGTGTTTTTAAGTTTGTTTACTAGAGCCTCAGCCCTGTGAGCTGTCCTCTCTTTGTTGTAGATAGGATGCATATGTTCAGGTAGGGGGGCGATGCAGAAGCGTTTACGCACGTCCAGCGGAATGTCTTTCTTGTCAGTCGGGGCACCCCTGTCGCATTGAATTCCTACCCATTCCATGATTTTGCTCCCTGCTTTAGACTGGCATAATCTTTCCAACTGAGACACTCGAACTGCCTCAGTGAGTTCAACTAGCGTGTTGTGAACCCCTATTTTGAGGAGGAGGTCTGTCGAGGTCGAGTCAGGGAGCCCTATGGCTCTCTTAACGCTTTTCCTAATGATCGCATCTATTTTATCCTTTTCTTCTCGTTGAAACACAAGATACGGTGTGGCATACGCTTTACGGCTGGTAATGAAGGCTTGCATGAGCCTGAGGAGGCTGATCTCTATGAGGCCCCTGCCTTCGTGCGAAATTTTACGAAATATCCGCGTGACCTGCGCCGCGTATCCTTCTAGCTTTTTGATCGTCGTGAGTTTGCATCCATTTCTCTGGATAATACAGGCCAAGAATTCTTATTTCATTCACCTTGGGAACCTCATTTCCGTTTACGAAAATAGTGATGGGTCTGCTGCTTCCAGCGTGTCCCCTTTGATGTTTGGCTCAATGATTAACAGCTCCGATTTCGGTAGCGAGCACGCCAAGCCTCTGCTGGCCGCATACTCTTCCACAATATTCGCCGCTATCTGTAGTTTCGGTTCGATGGCTGCGTCACTCCCACTGTTAACCCAGAGGCTGATATCATCCGCGTACATGCTAAATTTAATCGATTTAATCCTATTGAGTTCTGCCGGGACACCACTCATCACTATGTTGAATAGGAAGGGTGAGAGCACCGACCCTTGCGGAGTTCCCTTGCTCCCAAGTGTGATGGGAGGGGATTTTACATCCAGAAATTTTATATTGGCCTCCCTCTGTGACAGAAAGTCTTTGAGGTATGCATTTACCCTGTGTCCTACACCTGCCTCTTCGAGGCCTACCAAGATACCCTTAGTGCTAACGTTGTCAAATGCCTTGGTGAGGTCGAGACCTAGGATCGCCCTGGTGTCAGCTGAGTCGTATCGGTCTAGGATATCGTGCTTAAGTCTGACCATGACATCTTGTGTACTGTGCCCTGGCCTGAATCCAACCATTTGAAGCGTCGAGAGATCATTCTCCTCCGTGTACCTGGTCAGTCTCGTTTGAACAACATGCTCCATCAATTTCTTCACAAACGAGGTGACGGAGATTGGTCGCATGTTGTTCAAGCCGGGTACGTTGCCTGGCTTGGGAATTAAGACTACGTCCGCCTGCTTCCATGTTTTTAGGAGTTCTCCTTTCTCACACACCTGGTTCAGAAATTTGGTTAATGCAATGATGGATTCATCGTCTAGATTCCGAACAGCTGTGTTTGTTATCCCGTCCGGACCGGGGGCGGATCTCTTTCTGAGGTTATGAATCTCTGCTCTAACCTCGGTCGTAGTGATGGGAGAATGGAGATCTTGATTGGGAGGTCACTCGTAGTCCTTAAACACCTCGCTCTCTGCTTTTCCAAGATAAGTCTCTTGGAGCTCGCTAATGAGCTCGTCATCTGTGCCAACAAAGCCATGCCTCGCTCTTGCCTGCTTTGTACTAGCTTGTATTTTTGATTTACTAGGGTCGATTAGATGTCTGAGAAGGCTCCATGTTATGGAGAGACTCATATTGGCTTCCATCTCATCGCACTTGCTGTACCAATTCTGCTCGTTGAGCTTAATCGCATATGTTTCTATTTCTTTGTTGAGTATGGCTAGTTCGCGCCGGATATTCCTGTTCCATCTTTGTGCCTCGAGTCTTTTCTCCAGGTTACTCTTTCGGCTCCACATGTTCTTCAGTTTGCTGTCTAGTGCTGGGGGTGCGTGCTCATCCTCTATAGTTGTAGTCGCCTCCCCAATATGCGTTTTAAGGAGGTGTGTCCACTCCTCGATGTTGTAGAAATCGACCGGCAGTGAGGCCTCCTTTCTTATCTCTCTGAATTTATCCCACTCCGTTAATTTCGGTTGTTTGATGAGGCGTGTTTTGACGCCTTTTCCTAGCGTGAGCGAAATAATAAAGTGGTCATGCCTAGATTTTGTCCTGTGCTTTTCCATGTTACTGTTCCCGCCATATGGCTTATCGAGAGGTCGGGTGCTTTGTTCCTGAATATACTGTTGTCTGTGCGCGTAGGGACGCATGCGCCAGTATGTAGAGTAAGCCCTAGCGTTTGTATATCTTCCCATATTCGTCTACCTTTGGGGTCCCTGCATGTATATCCCCGTTCCTCGTGAGTCGCGTTGAAGTCTCCCTTAATGATGAGAGGTCTCCGATCTGCGGCTTTGAGTGTTTTGCGGAATAAGGTAATGAATGTAATTTTCTTTTGCTTGGGTGTGCTGTAGACGTTGAGCAGGAATATGCTATCTTTATTTTTCTTCCCTGTGATAATCTCAACGAGGACAGCCTCTGCCTCGCTGGGGGGACGTCAGCGACAACGGTTGCAATGTTTGGCTTTACGAAGGCGGCGACGCGGCATTTATGCCCCTTGCCGCTGTCAAAGCTTTGGTACCACGATAATCGAACAGGGGCCTTTCCCGTTTCCTGCACGACCATGGCTACGGGTGCTTCCTGCTGCAGCTCGAGGTATTCTTGCAGCAACGCTCTTTTCCTCTAGTACCCCTTACAATTCCGCTGCCAGAATGTGGAGGCATTTTTGTTAACCGAATTTTTATGCATTTCTATTAAGAATCGCTTCTACGGCTCCGATTTTCTCGCACAGCCTAGCCATTGTCGTGCCTAAGGTATCCATCCACGCACATAGGGCGTCTATCTTGCAAGATTGTTGGTTCACTTGCGCCTGTAATAGCGCAATTGCTCCTCCATTCTGTAGCTGTCCTGCTTTCATGGTTTTGTTCTCCTTGTACAATTTCATCAGCCACGTTTCAATTTTCTTTTGCCAGCTCGCCAGCGGGCCGGTCTCCCCCGCCTTACGTTTGGAAGGGGGTTGTCTCGTAAAATCCACATTCATATCCTCTTCCTCCTGACCAGATGCAGCTGGCACAGGAGCAGGAGGAGTGATGTGGGTGTTGCATTTTTTGGGAGCCTCGGCAGGTACCTGCTCTGTTTTTAGCGCGCTCAGCTGATTTTGGGCTTCCCTCAGCAATCGTTCTGACCTCATGTTTGCTTTCTTCTGCTGCTCTATTTCTTTCTAAAATAAGCTAATCTCATCTTTTTCAGCCTGGGAGCCCTTGCTACAAAAGCTTACCAAGTGGGTATTTCCCTCTTTCTTCTTTTTTACCCACGGGTCTTTGGAGTCCCTGGGCGGCAAGCCGGGGCCCCGGCCCTGGTCAGCAGGCCACTTGGCTGAAGTCTGCTGGCGGCCTCCTCCGGACCACGAATTGGACCTCCTTCCGGGTCTCGAGCTAGATCTCGCTCTCGACTGCTGCCCCGCCTGGTCTCTGGTAGCATCCCTTGTTCTGCCTCGGTGCTCCTCAGTAGGTGCCGAGGTGGTGGCCCGGGGCTTGCCTTGAGTTAGGGCTTGAACCTGGAGCGTCTCTTGTTCTATCTTCTTCTTCCATAATATTTTCTTGATGATGTACGGCATGCGATATATCTCCCGGGACTTGTCGCCTAGGAGGTGAGCTTTCTTGTATAACAAGCATCGAAGCTCGCAGCTGTGATTTGGTTCGGGGTTTTCGGCTCAGCACCCCCGACATCTGACGTCTTTGGGGTTCGGGCACACATCCGCCCGATGTCCAAGTTTTGCGCAGGTGACGCATCACTTCATATTTTTTGTTGTATCTAGATTTTTTTTCTTGTAGGTCGCAGCCTGTGGGGAAGCATCGGAGGTAAACTTGCATCGGCACTTTCCAGTCTTCAAACAGGATCAATACAGATTTGGATTTCGCCTCAAGTCTTCTGACTCCAATGATCGATGGGTTTTTCTTATTTCTTCTAAGTGCATCGAGAATATCCTCGTGAGTTGCATCCAGCGGGACGTCGTGGATCACTCCTTTTCCTCCGCTTTCCGGCATAGCAATATACGCCTTTGTCTCGACCATCGATCCACCGATGCGAAGGGCCGTGATCGCAGCGTACTTGCTTGCGCGTGCCGCATCTAGCGTAGCTATCATGATCGACTGCTGCGTCAGGTTTGGTGATGGTACGTCTTCGTCTGCAGCCTCCGGGTGGACCCCGGCTGCCTGGGCCAGGTAGACGTGCATGCCCAATCTTCCAACTTCCTCCAAGGTGCGATTGATACCTGCTTTCTGGCGAATAATAATTTTCTAAGCACCTTCCGGAACCTCCGCGTGCTGCTTCTCGACCGATCTTGCAGCCAGCTTATTCCCCAGCCGGGGGTTGGGCCTCGTACCGCTCCCCGCCGGCTCCCGCACGGCGGATGCGTCGCTTTGCTCGGGCGTGAAACGGCCTTTTCTCCGAATAAACCACGTTCCCTTGCTTGAGAGCTCGTCCGGGTGAGCAGCATCGTCCACGGTCTCCATTTCCAGGCTCCTGTTAGCTTGCGAGCGCCGCACGGCCTCGCCTAGGCTTCGGCACGGCCCCTTCGCGCTTTCCGGTCGCAATGACGCCGAAACAGCATGCGCGAGGTTTACCCATTACCACTCGCGAAAATAAAGCGCCGACGGCACCTCACCGGGCGTATAGCTCACGTGCCTCGACCACATTTTCAACGCATCTCAGGTTTAAGGCGTCCCCGCCACGGCGACGCAAGCATTGACGACACAACCGCGCCTCACCTTGCAACATGCGCGTTTGCTTCTTTCGCGTACTTTGCGCCACGAGGCCGTGCAACATTCGTCCGCAGCGTCACTGTCAGCCGCGACAACCAAAGGACTTTGTGCTACCCCCATCGCCTTCACCAGAGCTCAGACTCCGTCTATGCAGCGTGGCGCCCTGTCGCAGTGCCGATGTGGTGACGCACCGATGACAGCGAAGTCCGAGAAGGCGCGAGCGGAACGAGCGCATGAGGAGAAAAAAAAACCAGAAAATTCGAATAGTTTCTTCTTGCATTTCAACGTGGCACCGTCTTTTTTCAACTTCAAAACTTCAATTTTTCAAAATTCAACGTCACTGAAACGCTCGTAAAAGACTTAAATGGGAGTCTTACCTGACCGGGCTGACCAATCTACAGTCCTCTTTATTTTGGACACATTCGTCGGAACCATGCATGTAGTATTTCCCATCGATACAATCGCACCTGTTGCCGAGAAGATGGCACTTCTTCTCGCCGGACGGACAGGTGCATCGAGCGCAAGTGCTGTGGGAAGAAAATGTGGGATTGGCTAGATAAACCGAGAGCAGACTATTTCAGTTATAATAAAATTGGCATTCTTCGAGATTTTCTCGAAGTTTGCTGCATGTTTGTCAGTGTCCCTGCTTGTTTGTTTATCGACAGGTAGCTTCTTTCACGTCAACTTGGTTCACTTGGTAGTCCATGGCTTTACGCGTAACGCACCGGATGCTATAGTTAAGGAAGTGGCTTCAAAATGATCGTTGGACCAGCTTCGTTCACTGTCTGTGTGCCACTGTGTATGTGGCACATCTCATTGAACCTTTTTTATGCCAACATGGTTACCTGGTTTTGTGTCACTGAGTATTTGCCGTTCTTCAATGAGAAAAAAATAAACTGATTTAACATATCTCCATTGGAGGGGCAAATCGAACCCCTGAATTATAGAATCATGCAAATTTGTTCAACTGCACATATACACAGTCGCTTCGCGCACATTTCGCTGGCATCAGGGTAACAATTAAGGAGCTGTGGATAATCGGAAGAGACTTGAACATATATAGAATCTATCCAGCGAGATACAAACTCCGTGTTTATTTATTTGTTCTTTTTTACAGCGGAAGCTGTCATGGACCCATTGCAATAGTGTTTATGACGCGATTATGCGCTGCAATTACCAAGTTAGACACCCCGGCCGCACATTTAATTTAATCAAACACAGGGACACATTTTTCAAACTATTGCGCAGTCGGAGAGAGATCGCTGTGAGCACGCTCTGCGGGGAGAGAGAAACGACGTCACTGCCGGCGAAGCCAATGGCGCGCCGCAGCTTTGCTGTGAGATAAATGTATCATCATGATGTTGCCTGAAACCCCGTTCCCCACTGTGTCTCTTCCCATGAATGACACGTAGATCAATGTATCTGTTCTATATGTGCAAGCATTTCTATGCCAACCCAACGAGAAACCTTGACTGATTGATTGATTGATTGAAAACTTCATTGTTCTATCGAGCTGGGGTGCCTGCCTCATACCCTACACGTAGGTAAGGGGGGAAGACTAAGCAGTCCCCGCGAGTTGAGGACGGTGAGTCTTCACGGCTCAACGGCCAGGCGGATTGCTCGACGCTGGTCGTCTTCAGCCTCGCTCTGGAGCAAGGCCTCCCAGGCTTCTCTAATGTCAATGTTTTCCTTGGCCCCTGGGGAGCCAGCACGCTCCCATATTATATGGTCTAGCGTATCTTTTTGCTTACAAATTTTGCAGAGGGCATCGTTATAGTCCCTCGTCTGTGTTAAGTAGATCCAATGTGGTGATGTATAATTGTTTCACTGGAGGCGTCGCCAAATGCTAGCGTCCTCCAGAGATAGAGACCTATGCGGAAGCGGAAAGATTCTTCTTTCGGCTTTGTAGTGATCGACAATTTCTCTGTACCTGATCATGCTATCTTTTATCCCTGGAACTGGTTGCTCTAGAGTTGCCCGGTGGTAGAGTGCTCGGGCGAGCTGGTGAGCGGCTTCGTTGCCTTGGACTTCTTCAGGGGCCGTTACCCAAACAAAAGTTATGTCCCTCCTGGGAGGGTTTTTGAGTGGAATGTGGAGGACTTCTTCCGAGATTCTCCCTTTGTTAAAATTTCGGATAGCTAATTTGTTATCGCATAATATTACTCCCGCTTTTGTACCCTCACAAGTGAGCGCAACTGCAACCTCTTCGGCTGTACAGGCGTCCCTCGTGCACGTGGAGCACGCTATCTGAACGCACCCGTCGCCATCAACCACCGTCGATAACGCAGCCGCGTCTCTGCCGCAAGTGCATCCACGTACGCAACGTTATGAGCCGCTGTGTTTTTAAGTTTGTTTACTAGAGCCTCAGCCCTGTGAGCTGTCCTCTCTTTGTTGTAGATAGGATGCATATGTTTAGGTAGGGGGGCGATTGAGAAGCGTTTACGCACGTCCAACGGAATGTCTTTCTTGTCAGTCGGGGCACCCCTGTCGCATTGAATTCCTACCCATTCCATGATTTTGCTCCCTGTTTTAGACTGGCATAATCTTTCCAACTGAGACACTCGAACTGCCTCAGTGAGTTTAACTAGCGTGTTGTGAACCCCTATTTTGAGGAGGAGGTCTGTCGAGGTCGAGTCAGGGAGCCCTATGGCTCTCTTAACGCTTTTCCTAATGATCGCATCTATTTTATCCTTTTCTTCTCGTTGAAACACAAGATACGGTGTGGCATACGCTTTACGGCTGGTAATGAAGGCTTGCATGAGCCTGAGGAGGCTGATCTCTATGAGGCCCCTGCCTTCGAGCGAAATTTTACTAAATATGCCCGTGACCTGCGCCGCGTATCCTTCTAGCTTTTTGATCGTCGTGAGTTTGCATCCATTTCTCTGGATAATACAGGCCAAGAATTCTTATTTCATTCACCTTGGGAACCTCATTTCCGTTTACGAAAATAGTGATGGGTCTGCTGCTTCCAGCGTGTCCCCTTTGATGTTTTGGCTCAATGATTAACAGCTCCGATTTCGGTAGCGAGCACGCCAAGCCTCTGCTGGCCGCATACTCTTCCACAATACGCTATCTGTAGTTTCGGTTCGATGGCTGCGTCACTCCCAGTGTTAACCCAGAGGTTGATATCATCCGCGTACATGCTAAATTTAATCGATTTAATCCTATTGAGTTCTGCCGGGACACCACTCATCGCTATGTTGAATAGGAAGGGTGAGGAGCACCGACCCTTGCGGAGTTCCCTTGCTCCCAAGTGTGATGGGAGGGGATTTTACATCCAGAAATTTTATATTCGCCTCCCTCTGTGACAGAAAGTCTTTGAGGTATGCATTTACCCTGTGTCCTACACCTGCCTCTTCGAGGCCTACCAAGATACCCTTAGGGCTAACGTTGTCAAATGCCTTGGTGAGGTCGAGACCTAGGATCGCCCTGGTGTCAGTTGAGTCGTATCGGTCTAGGATATCATGCTTAAGTCTGACCATGACATCTTGTGTACTGTGCCCTGGCCTGAATCCAACCATTTGAAGCGTCGAGAGATCATTCTCCTCCGTGTACCTGGTCAGTCTCGTTTGAACAACATGCTCCATCAATTTCTTCACAAACGAGGTGACGGAGATTGGTCGCATGTTGTTCAAGCCGGGTACGTTGCCTGGCTTGGGAATTAAGACTACGTCCGCCTGCTTCCATGTTTTTAGGAGTTCTCCTTTCTCACACACCTGGTTCAGAAATTTGGTTAATGCAATGATGGATTCATCGTCTAGATTCCGAACAGCTGTGTTTGTTATACCGTCCGGACCGGGGGCGGATCTCTTTCTGAGGTTATGAATCTCTGCTCTAACCTCGGTCGTAGTGATGGGAGAATCGAGATCTTGATTGGGAGGTCCCTCGTATTCCTTAAACACCTCGCTCTCTGCTTTTCCAAGATAAGTCTCTTGGAGCTCGCTAATGAGCTCGTCATCTGTGCCAACAAAGCCATGCCTCGCTCTTACCTGCTTTGTACTAGCTTGTATTTTTGATTTACTAGGGTCGATTAGATGTCTGAGAAGGCTCCATGTTATGGAGAGACTCATATTGGCTTCCATCTCATCGCACTTGCTGTACCAATTCTGCTAGTTGAGCTTAATCGCATATGTTTCTATTTCTTTGTTGAGTATGGCTAGTTCGCGCCGGATATTCCTGTTCCATCTTTGTGCCTCGAGTCTTTTCTCCAGGTTACTCTTTCGGCTCCACATGTTCTTCAGTTTGCTGTCTAGTGCTGGGGGTGCGTGCTCATCCTCTATAGTTGTAGTCGCCTCCCCTATATGCGTTTTAAGGAGGTGTGTCCACTCCTCGATGTTGTAGAAATCGACCGGCAGTGAGGCCTCCTTTCTTATCTCTCTGAATTTATCCCACTCCGTTAATTTCGGTTGTTTGATGAGGCGTGTTTTGACGCCTTTTCCTAGCGTGAGCGAAATAATAAAGTGGTCATGCCTAGATTTTGTCCTGTGCTTTTCCATGTTACTGTTCCCGCCATATGGCTTATCGTGAGGCCGGGTGCTTTGTCCCTGAATATACTGTTGTCTGTGCGCGTAGGGACGCATGCGCCAGTATGTAGAGTAAGCCCTAGCGTTTGTATACCTTCCCATATTCGTCTACCTTTGGGGTCCCTGTATGTATATCCCCATTCCTCGTGAGTCGCGTTGAAGTCTCCCTTAATGATGAGAGGTCTCCGATCTGCGGCTTTGAGTGTTTTGCGGAATAAGGTAATGAATGTAATTTTCTTTTGCTTGGGTGTGCTGTAGACGTTCAGCAGGAATATGCTATCTTTATTTTTCTTCCGTGTGATAATCTCAACTAGGACAGCCTCTGCCTCGCTGGGGGAGACGTCAGCGACAACGGTTGCAATGTTTCGCTTTACGAAGGCGGCGACGCGGCATTTATGCCCCTTGCCGCTGTCAAAGCTTTGGTACCACGATAATCGAACAGGGGCCTTTCCCGTTTCCTGCACGACCATGGCTACGGGTGCTTCCTGCTGCAGCTCGAGGTATTCTTGCAGCAACGCTCTTTTCCTCTAGTACCCCTTACAATTCCCCTGCCAGAATGTGGAGGCATTTTTGTTAACCGAATTTTTATGCATTTCTATTAAGAATCGCTTCTACGGCTCCGATTTTCTCGCACAGCCTAGCCATTGTCGTGCCTAAGGTATCCATCCACGCACATAGGGCGTCTATCTTGGCAAGATTGTGGTTTCACTTGCGCCTGTAATAGCGCAATTGCTCCTCCATTCTGTAGCTGTCCTGCTTTCATGGCTTTGTTCTCCTTGTACAATTTCATCAGCCACGTTTCAATTTTCTTTTGCCGCTCGCCAGCGGGCCGGTCTCCCCCGCCTTACGTTTGGAAGGGGGTTGTCTCGTAAAATCCACATTCATATCCTCTTCCTCCTGACCAGATACAGCTGGCACAGGAGCAGGAGGAGTGATGTGGGTGTTGCATTTTTTGGGAGCTTCGGCAGGTACCTGCTCTGTTTTTAGCGCGCTCAGCTGATTTTGGGCTTCCCGCAGCAATCGTTCTAACCTCATGTTTGCTTTCTTCTGCTCCTGTATTTCTTTGTTAAGTATGCTAATCTCATCTTTTTCAGCCTGGGAGCCCTTGCTACCAAAGCTTACCAAGTGGGCATTTTCCTCTTTCTACATTTTTCCCCAGGGGTCCTTGAGGTCCCTGGGCGGCAAGCCGGGTCCCCGGACCTGGTTAGCAGGTCCCCGGCCCTGGTCAGCAGGCCACTTGGCTGAAGTCTGCTGGCGGCCTCCTCCGGACCACGAATTGGACCTCCTTCCGGGTCTCGAGCTAGATCTCGCTCTCGACTGCTGCCCCGCCTGGTCTCTGGTAGCATCCCTTGCTCTGCCTCGGTGCTCCTCTCTAGGTGCCGAGGTGGTGGCCTGGGGCTTGCTTTGAGTTGGGGCTTGCACCTGTAGCTTCTCTTGTTCTATCTCCTTCTTGCGTAATTTTTTCTTGATGATGTACGGCATGCGATATAACTCCCGGCACTTGTTGTCGACTAGGAGGTGGCTTTCTTGCATAGCAAGCATCGATGCTCGCAGCTGTGATTTGGTTCGGGGTTTTGGGCTCCGCACCCTCGACATCTGACGTCGTTGGAGTTCAGGCAAACATCCGCCCGATGTCCAAGTTTTCCGCAGGTGACGCATACTTCATATTTTTTCTTGTAGAGGAAGCGGCGTGTGGGGAAGCATCGGAGGTAAACTTGCATCGGCACTTTCCAGTCTTCAAACAGGATCAATACAGATTTGGATTTCACCTCAAGTCTTCTGACTCCAATGATCGATGGGTTTTTTCTTATTTCTTCTAAGTGCATCGTGAATTTCCTCGAGAGTTGCATCCAGCGGACGTCACGTCGTGGATCACTCCATTTCCTACGCTTTCCGGCATGGCAATATACGCCTTTGTCTCGACCATCGATCCACCGATGCGAAGGGCCGTGATCGCAGCGTACTTGCTTGCGCGTGCCGCATCTAGCGTAGTACATGATCAACTGCTGCGTCAGGTTTGGTGATGGTACGTCTTCGTCTGCAGCCTCCGGGTGGACCCGGCTGCTGGGCCAGGTAGACGTGCATGCCCAATCTTCCAACTTCCTCCAAGGTGCGATTGATACCTGCTTTCTGGCGAATAATAATTTTC
Source organism: Dermacentor variabilis (assembly GCF_050947875.1). Lineage (NCBI taxonomy): Eukaryota > Metazoa > Arthropoda > Arachnida > Ixodida > Ixodidae > Dermacentor > Dermacentor variabilis. The sequence goes on from NC_134575.1 coordinate 76,697,825, forward strand.
TAAGCACCTTCCGGAACCTCCGCGTGCTGCTTCTCGACCGATCTTGCAGCCAGCTTATTCCCCAGCCGGGGGTTGGGCCTCGTACCGCTCCCCGCGGCTCGCGCACGGCGGATGCGTCGTTTTGCTCGGGCGTGAAACGGCCTTTTCTCCGGATAAACCACGTTCCCTTGCTTGAGAGCTCGTCCGGCGTGAGCAGCATCGTCCACGGTCTCCATTTCCAGGCTCCTGTTAGCTTGCGAGCGCCGCACGGCCTCGCCTAGGCTTCGGCACGGCCCCTTCGCGCTTTCCGGTCGCAATGACGCCGAAACAGCATGCGCGAGGTTTACCCATTACCACTCGCGAAAATAAAGCGCCGACGGCACCTCACCGGGCGCTATAGCTCACGTGCCTCGACCACATTTTCAACGCATCTCAGGTTTAAGGCGTCCCCGCCACGGCGACGCAAGCATTGACGACACAACCGCGCCTCACCTTGCAACATGCGCGTTTGCTTCTTTCGCGTACTTTGCGCCACGAGGCCGTGCAACATTCGTCCGCAGCGTCACTGTCAGCCGCGACAACCAAAGGACTTTGTGCTACCCCCATCGCCTTCACCAGAGCTCAGACTCCGTCTATGCAGCGTGGCGCCCTGTCGCAGTGCCGATGTGGTGACGCACCGATGACAGCGAAGTCCGAGAAGGCGCGAGCGGAACGAGCGCATGAGGAGAAAAAAAAACAGAAAATTCGAATAGTTTCTTCTTGCATTTCAACGTGGCACCGTCTTTTTTCAACTTCAAAACTTCAATTTTTCAAAATTCAACGTCACTGAAACGCTCGTAAAAGACTTAAATGGGAGTCTTACCTGACCGGGCTGACCAATCTACAGTCCTCTTTATTTTGGACACATTCGTCGGAACCATGCATGTAGTATTTCCCATCGATACAATCGCACCTGTTGCCGAGAAGATGGCACTTCTTCTCGCCGGACGGACAGGTGCATCGAGCGCAAGTGCTGTGGGAAGAAAATGTGGGATTGGCTAGATAAACCGAGAGCAGACTATTTCAGTTATAATAAAATTGGCATTCTTCGAGATTTTCTCGAAGTTTGCTGCATGTTTGTCAGTGTCCCTGCTTGTTTGTTTATCGACAGGTAGCTTCTTTCACGTCAACTTGGTAGTCCATGGCTTTACGCGTAACGCACCGGATGCTATAGTTAAGGAAGTGGCTTCAAAATGATCGTTGGACCAGCTTCGTTCACTGTCTGTGTGCCACTGTGTATGTGGCACTTCTCATTGAACCTTTTTTATGCCAACATGGTTACCTGGTTTTGTGTCACTGAGTATTTGCCGTTCTTCAATGAGAAAAAAATAAACTGATTTAACATATCTCCATTGGAGGGGCAAATCGAACCCCTGAATTATAGAATCATGCAAATTTGTTCAACTGCACATATACACAGTCGCTTCGCGCACATTTCGCTGGCATCAGGGTAACAATTAAGGAGCTGTGGATAATCGGAAGAGACTTGAACATATATAGAATCTATCCAGCGAGATACAAACTCCGTGTTTATTTATTTGTTCTTTTTTACAGCGGAAGCTGTCATGGACCCATTGCAATAGTGTTTATGACGCGATTATGCGCTGCAATTACCAAGTTAGACACCCCGGCCGCACATTTAATTTAATCAAACACAGGGACACATTTTTCAAACTATTGCGCAGTCGGAGAGAGATCGCTGTGAGCACGCTCTGCGGGGAGAGAGAAACGACGTCACTGCCGGCGAAGCCAATGGCGCGCCCCAGCTTTGCTGTGAGATAAATGTATCATCATGATGTTGCCTGAAACCCCGTTCCCCACTGTGTCTCTTCCCATGAATGACACGTAGATCAATGTATCTGTTCTATATGTGCAAGCATTTCTATGCCAACCCAACGAGAAACTTTGACTGATTGATTGATTGATTGAAAACTTCATTGTTCCATCGAGCTGGGGTGCCCGCCTCATACCCTACACGTAGGTAAGGGGGGAGGACTAAGCAGTCCCCGCGAGTTGAGGACGGTGAGTCTTCACGGCTCAACGGCCAGGCGGATTGCTCGACGCTGGTCGTCTTCAGCCTCGCTCTGGAGCAAGGCCTCCCAGGCTTCTCTAATGTCAATGTTTTCCTTGGCCCCTGGGGAGCCAGCACGCTCCCATATTATATGGTCTAGCGTATCTTTTTGCTTACAAATTTTGCAGAGGGCATCGTTATAGTCCCTCGTCTGTGTTAAGTAGATCCAATGTGGTGATGTATAATTGTTTCACTGGAGGCGTCGCCAAATGCTAGCGTCCTCCAGAGATAGAGACCTATGCGGAAGCGGAAAGATTCTTCTTTCGGCTTTGTAGTGATCGACAATTTCTCTGTACCTGATCATGCTATCTTTTATCCCTGGAACTGGTTGCTCTAGAGTTGCCCGGTGGTAGAGTGCTCGGGCGAGCTGGTGAGCGGCTTCGTTGCCTTGGACTTCTTCAGGGGCCGTTACCCAAACAAAAGTTATGTCCCTCCTGGGAGGGTTTTTGAGTGGAATGTGGAGGACTTCTTCCGAGATTCTCCCTTTGTTAAAATTTCGGATAGCTAATTTGTTATCGCATAATATTACTCCCGCTTTTGTACCCTCACAAGTGAGCGCAACTGCAACCTCTTCGGCTGTACAGGCGTCCCTCGTGCACGTGGAGCACGCTATCTGAACGCACCCGTCGCCATCAACCACCGTCGATAACGCAGCCGCGTCTCTGCCGCAAGTGCATCCACGTACGCAACGTTATGAGCCGGTGTGTTTTTAAGTCTGTTTACTAGAGCCTCAGCCCTGTGAGCTGTTGTCTCTTTGTTGTAGATAGGATGCATATGTTTAGGTAGGGGGGCGATTCAGAAGCGTTTACGCACGTCCAACGGAATGTCTTTCTTGTCAGTCGGCGCACCCCTGTCGCATTGAATTCCTACCCATTCCATGATTTTGCTCCCTGTTTTAGACTGGCATAATCTTTCCAACTGAGACACTCGAACTGCCTCAGTGAGTTCAACTAGCGTGTTGTGAACCCCTATTTTGAGGAGGAGGTCTGTCGAGGTCGAGTCAGGGAGCCCTATGGCTCTCTTAACGCTTTTCCTAATGATCGCATCTATTTTATCCTTTTCTTCTCGTTGAAACACAAGATACGGTGTGGCATACGCTTTACGGCTGGTAATGAAGGCTTGCATGAGCCTGAGGAGGCTGATCTCTATGAGGCCCCTGCCTTCGAGCGAAATTTTACTAAATATGCCCGTGACCTGCGCCGCGTATCCTTCTAGCTTTTTGATCGTCGTGAGTTTGCATCCATTACTCTGGATATACATGCCCAGAATTCTTATTTCGTGCACCTTGGGAACCTCATTTCCGTTTACGAAAATAGTGATGGGTCTGCTGCTTCCAGCGTGTCCCCTTTGATGTTTTGGCTCAATGATTAACAGCTCCGATTTCGGTAGCGAGCACGCCAAGCCTCTGCTGGCCGCATACTCTTCCACAATACGCTATCTGTAGTTTCGGTTCGATGGCTGTGTCACTCCCAGTGTTAACCCAGAGGTTGATATCATCCGCGTACATGCTAAATTTAATCGATTTAATCCTATTGAGTTCTGCCGGGACACCACTCATCGCTATGTTGAATAGGAAGGGTGAGGAGCACCGACCCTTGCGGAGTTCCCTTGCTCCCAAGTGTGATGGGAGGGGATTTTACATCCAGAAATTTTATATTCGCCTCCCTCTGTGACAGAAAGTCTTTGAGGTATGCATTTACCCTGTGTCCTACACCTGCCTCTTCGAGGCCTACCAAGATACCCTTAGGGCTAACGTTGTCAAATGCCTTGGTGAGGTCGAGACCTAGGATCGCCCTGGTGTCAGTTGAGTCGTATCGGTCTAGGATATCATGCTTAAGTCTGACCATGACATCTTGTGTACTGTGCCCTGGCCTGAATCCAACCATTTGAAGCGTCGAGAGATCATTCTCCTCCGTGTACCTGGTCAGTCTCGTTTGAACAACATGCTCCATCAATTTCTTCACAAACGAGGTGACGGAGATTGGTCGCATGTTGTTCAAGCCGGGTACGTTGCCTGGCTTGGGAATTAAGACTACGTCCGCCTGCTTCCATGTTTTTAGGAGTTCTCCTTTCTCACACACCTGGTTCAGAAATTTGGTTTATGCAATGATGGATTCATCGTCTAGATTCCGAACAGCTGTGTTTGTTATCCCGTCCGGACCGGGGGCGGATCTCTTTCTGAGGTTATGAATCTCTGCTCTAACCTCGGTCGTAGTGATGGGAGAATCGAGATCTTGATTGGGAGGTCCCTCGTAGTCCTTAAACACCTCGCTCTCTGCTTTTCCAAGATAAGTCTCTTGGAGCTCGCTAATGAGCTCGTCATCTGTGCCAACAAAGCCATGCCTCGCTCTTACCTGCTTTGTACTAGCTTGTATTTTTGATTTACTAGGGTCGATTAGATGTCTGAGAAGGCTCCATGTTATGGAGAGACTCATATTGGCTTCCATCTCATCGCACTTGCTGTACCAATTCTGCTAGTTGAGCTTAATCGCATATGTTTCTATTTCTTTGTTGAGTATGGCTAGTTCGCGCCGGATATTCCTGTTCCATCTTTGTGCCTCGAGTCTTTTCTCCAGGTTACTCTTTCGGCTCCACATGTTCTTCAGTTTGCTGTCTAGTGCTGGGGGTGCGTGCTCATCCTCTATAGTTGTAGTCGCCTCCCCTATATGCGTTTTAAGGAGGTGTGTCCACTCCTCGATGTTGTAGAAATCGACCGGCAGTGAGGCCTCCTTTCTTATCTCTCTGAATTTATCCCACTCCGTTAATTTCGGTTGTTTGATGAGGCGTGTTTTGACGCCTTTTCCTAGCGTGAGCGAAATAATAAAGTGGTCATGCCTAGATTTTGTCCTGTGCTTTTCCATGTTACTGTTCCCGCCATATGGCTTATCGTGAGGCCGGGTGCTTTGTCCCTGAATATACTGTTGTCTGTGCGCGTAGGGACGCATGCGCCAGTATGTAGAGTAAGCCCTAGCGTTTGTATACCTTCCCATATTCGTCTACCTTTGGGGTCCCTGTATGTATATCCCCATTCCTCGTGAGTCGCGTTGAAGTCTCCCTTAATGATGAGAGGTCTCCGATCTGCGGCTTTGAGTGTTTTGCGGAATAAGGTAATGAATGTAATTTTCTTTTGCTTGGGTGTGCTGTAGACGTTCAGCAGGAATATGCTATCTTTATTTTTCTTCCGTGTGATAATCTCAACGAGGACAGCCTCTGCCTCGCTGGGGGAGACGTCAGCGACAACGGTTGCAATGTTTGGCTTTACGAAGGCGGCGACGCGGCATTTATGCCCCTTGCCGCTGTCAAAGCTTTGGTACCACGATAATCGAACAGGGGCCTTTCCCGTTTCCTGCACGACCATGGCTACGGGTGCTTCCTGCTGCAGCTCGAGGTATTCTTGCAGCAACGCTCTTTTCCTCTAGTACCCCTTACAATTCCCCTGCCAGAATGTGGAGGCATTTTTGTTAACCGAATTTTTATGCATTTCTATTAAGAATCGCTTCTACGGCTCCGATTTTCTCGCACAGCCTAGCCATTGTCGTGCCTAAGGTATCCATCCACGCACATAGGGCGTCTATCTTGCAAGATTGTGGTTTCACTTGCGCCTGTAATAGCGCAATTGCTCCTCCATTCTGTAGCTGTCCTGCTTTCATGGCTTTGTTCTCCTTGTACAATTTCATCAGCCACGTTTCAATTTTCTTTTGCCGCTCGCCAGCGGGCCGGTCTCCCCCGCCTTACGTTTGGAAGGGGGTTGTCTCGTAAAATCCACATTCATATCCTCTTCCTCCTGACCAGATACAGCTGGCACAGGAGCAGGAGGAGTGATGTGGGTGTTGCATTTTTTGGGAGCCTCGGCAGGTACCTGCTCTGTTTTTAGCGCGCTCAGCTGATTTTGGGCTTCCCGCAGCAATCGTTCTAACCTCATGTTTGCTTTCTTCTGCTCCTGTATTTCTTTGTTAAGTATGCTAATCTCATCTTTTTCAGCCTGGGAGCCCTTGCTACCAAAGCTTACCAAGTGGGCATTTTCCTCTTTCTACATTTTTCCCCAGGGGTCCTTGAGGTCCCTGGGCGGCAAGCCGGGTCCCCGGACCTGGTTAGCAGGTCCCCGGCCCTGGTCAGCAGGCCACTTGGCTGAAGTCTGCTGGCGGCCTCCTCCGGACCACGAATTGGACCTCCTTCCGGGTCTCGAGCTAGATCTCGCTCTCGACTGCTGCCCCGCCTGGTCTCTGGTAGCATCCCTTGCTCTGCCTCGGTGCTCCTCTCTAGGTGCCGAGGTGGTGGCCTGGGGCTTGCTTTGAGTTGGGGCTTGCACCTGTAGCTTCTCTTGTTCTATCTTCTTCTTGCGTAATTTTTTCTTGATGATGTACGGCATGCGATATAACTCCCGGCACATGTTGTCGACTAGGAGGTGGGCTTTCTTGCATAGCAAGCATCGATGCTCGCAGCTGTGATTTGGTTCGGGGTTTTGGGCTCCGCACCCTCGACATCTGACGTCGTTGGAGTTCGGGCAAACATCCGCCCGATGTCCAAGTTTTCCGCAGGTGACGCATACTTCATATTTTTTCTTGTAGAGGAAGCGGCGTGTGGGGAAGCATCGGAGGTAAACTTGCATCGGCACTTTCCAGTCTTCAAACAGGATCAATACAGATTTGGATTTCACCTCAAGTCTTCTGACTCCAATGATCGATGGGTTTTTCTTATTTCTTCTAAGTGCATCGTGAATTTCCTCGTGAGTTGCATCCAGCGGGACTTCGTGGATCACTCCATTTCCTACGCTTTCCGGCATAGCAATATACGCCTGTCTCTCGACCATCGATCCACCGATGCGAAGGGCCGTGATCGCAGCGTACTTGCTTGCGCGTGCCGCATCTAGCGTAGTACATGATCAACTGCTGCGTCAGGTTTGGTGATGGTACGTCTTCGTCTGCAGCCTCCGGGTGGACCCCGGCTGCCTGGGCCAGGTAGACGTGCATGCCCAATCTTCCAACTTCCTCCAAGGTGCGATTGATACCTGCTTTCTGGCGAATAATAATTTTCTAAGCACCTTCCGGAACCTCCGCGTGCTGCTTCTCGACCGATCTTGCAGCCAGCTTATTCCCCAGCCGGGGGTTGGGCCTCGTACCGCTCCCCGCCGGCTCGCGCACGGCGGATGCGTCGTTTTGCTCGGGCGTGAAACGGCCTTTTCTCCGGATAAACCACGTTCCCTTGCTTGAGAGCTCGTCCGGGTGAGCAGCATCGTCCACGGTCTCCATTTCCAGGCTCCTGTTAGCTTGCGAGCGCCGCACGGCCTCGCCTAGGCTTCGGCACGGCCCCTTCGCGCTTTCCGGTCGCAATGACGCCGAAACAGCATGCGCGAGGTTTACCCATTACCACTCGCGAAAATAAAGCGCCGACGGCACCTCACCGGGCGTATAGCTCACGTGCCTCGACCACATTTTCAACGCATCTCAGGTTTAAGGCGTCCCCGCCACGGCGACGCAAGCATTGACGACACAACCACGCCTCACCTTGCAACATGCGCGTTTGCTTCTTTCGCGTACTTTGCGCCACGAGGCCGTGCAACATTCGTCCGCAGCGTCACTGTCAGCCGCGACAACCAAAGGACTTTGTGCTACCCCCATCGCCTTCACCAGAGCTCAGACTCCGTCTATGCAGCGTGGCGCCCTGTCGCAGTGCCGATGTGGTGACGCACCGATGACAGCGAAGTCCGAGAAGGCGCGAGCGGAACGAGCGCATGAGGAGAAAAAAAAACAGAAAATTCGAATAGTTTCTTCTTGCATTTCAACGTGGCACCGTCTTTTTTCAACTTCAAAACTTCAATTTTTCAAAATTCAACGTCACTGAAACGCTCGTAAAAGACTTAAATGGGAGTCTTACCTGACCGGGCTGACCAATCTACAGTCCTCTTTATTTTGGACACATTCGTCGGAACCATGCATGTAGTATTTCCCATCGATACAATCGCACCTGTTGCCGAGAAGATGGCACTTCTTCTCGCCGGACGGACAGGTGCATCGAGCGCAAGTGCTGTGGGAAGAAAATGTGGGATTGGCTAGATAAACCGAGAGCAGACTATTTCAGTTATAATAAAATTGGCATTCTTCGAGATTTTCTCGAAGTTTGCTGCATGTTTGTCAGTGTCCCTGCTTGTTTGTTTATCGACAGGTAGCTTCTTTCACGTCAACTTGGTAGTCCATGGCTTTACGCGTAACGCACCGGATGCTATAGTTAAGGAAGTGGCTTCAAAATGATCGTTGGACCAGCTTCGTTCACTGTCTGTGTGCCACTGTGTATGTGGCACTTCTCATTGAACCTTTTTTATGCCAACATGGTTACCTGGTTTTGTGTCACTGAGTATTTGCCGTTCTTCAATGAGAAAAAAATAAACTGATTTAACATATCTCCATTGGAGGGGCAAATCGAACCCCTGAATTATAGAATCATGCAAATTTGTTCAACTGCACATATACACAGTCGCTTCGCGCACATTTCGCTGGCATCAGGGTAACAATTAAGGAGCTGTGGATAATCGGAAGAGACTTGAACATATATAGAATCTATCCAGCGAGATACAAACTCCGTGTTTATTTATTTGTTCTTTTTTACAGCGGAAGCTGTCATGGACCCATTGCAATAGTGTTTATGACGCGATTATGCGCTGCAATTACCAAGTTAGACACCCCGGCCGCACATTTAATTTAATCAAACACAGGGACACATTTTTCAAACTATTGCGCAGTCGGAGAGAGATCGCTGTGAGCACGCTCTGCGGGGAGAGAGAAACGACGTCACTGCCGGCGAAGCCAATGGCGCGCCCCAGCTTTGCTGTGAGATAAATGTATCATCATGATGTTGCCTGAAACCCCGTTCCCCACTGTGTCTCTTCCCATGAATGACACGTAGATCAATGTATCTGTTCTATATGTGCAAGCATTTCTATGCCAACCCAACGAGAAACTTTGACTGATTGATTGATTGATTGAAAACTTCATTGTTCCATCGAGCTGGGGTGCCCGCCTCATACCCTACACGTAGGTAAGGGGGGAGGACTAAGCAGTCCCCGCGAGTTGAGGACGGTGAGTCTTCACGGCTCAACGGCCAGGCGGATTGCTCGACGCTGGTCGTCTTCAGCCTCGCTCTGGAGCAAGGCCTCCCAGGCTTCTCTAATGTCAATGTTTTCCTTGGCCCCTGGGGAGCCAGCACGCTCCCATATTATATGGTCTAGCGTATCTTTTTGCTTACAAATTTTGCAGAGGGCATCGTTATAGTCCCTCGTCTGTGTTAAGTAGATCCAATGTGGTGATGTATAATTGTTTCACTGGAGGCGTCGCCAAATGCTAGCGTCCTCCAGAGATAGAGACCTATGCGGAAGCGGAAAGATTCTTCTTTCGGCTTTGTAGTGATCGACAATTTCTCTGTACCTGATCATGCTATCTTTTATCCCTGGAACTGGTTGCTCTAGAGTTGCCCGGTGGTAGAGTGCTCGGGCGAGCTGGTGAGCGGCTTCGTTGCCTTGGACTTCTTCAGGGGCCGTTACCCAAACAAAAGTTATGTCCCTCCTGGGAGGGTTTTTGAGTGGAATGTGGAGGACTTCTTCCGAGATTCTCCCTTTGTTAAAATTTCGGATAGCTAATTTGTTATCGCATAATATTACTCCCGCTTTTGTACCCTCACAAGTGAGCGCAACTGCAACCTCTTCGGCTGTACAGGCGTCCCTCGTGCACGTGGAGCACGCTATCTGAACGCACCCGTCGCCATCAACCACCGTCGATAACGCAGCCGCGTCTCTGCCGCAAGTGCATCCACGTACGCAACGTTATGAGCCGGTGTGTTTTTAAGTCTGTTTACTAGAGCCTCAGCCCTGTGAGCTGTTGTCTCTTTGTTGTAGATAGGATGCATATGTTTAGGTAGGGGGGCGATTCAGAAGCGTTTACGCACGTCCAACGGAATGTCTTTCTTGTCAGTCGGCGCACCCCTGTCGCATTGAATTCCTACCCATTCCATGATTTTGCTCCCTGTTTTAGACTGGCATAATCTTTCCAACTGAGACACTCGAACTGCCTCAGTGAGTTCAACTAGCGTGTTGTGAACCCCTATTTTGAGGAGGAGGTCTGTCGAGGTCGAGTCAGGGAGCCCTATGGCTCTCTTAACGCTTTTCCTAATGATCGCATCTATTTTATCCTTTTCTTCTCGTTGAAACACAAGATACGGTGTGGCATACGCTTTACGGCTGGTAATGAAGGCTTGCATGAGCCTGAGGAGGCTGATCTCTATGAGGCCCCTGCCTTCGAGCGAAATTTTACTAAATATGCCCGTGACCTGCGCCGCGTATCCTTCTAGCTTTTTGATCGTCGTGAGTTTGCATCCATTACTCTGGATATACATGCCCAGAATTCTTATTTCGTGCACCTTGGGAACCTCATTTCCGTTTACGAAAATAGTGATGGGTCTGCTGCTTCCAGCGTGTCCCCTTTGATGTTTTGGCTCAATGATTAACAGCTCCGATTTCGGTAGCGAGCACGCCAAGCCTCTGCTGGCCGCATACTCTTCCACAATACGCTATCTGTAGTTTCGGTTCGATGGCTGTGTCACTCCCAGTGTTAACCCAGAGGTTGATATCATCCGCGTACATGCTAAATTTAATCGATTTAATCCTATTGAGTTCTGCCGGGACACCACTCATCGCTATGTTGAATAGGAAGGGTGAGGAGCACCGACCCTTGCGGAGTTCCCTTGCTCCCAAGTGTGATGGGAGGGGATTTTACATCCAGAAATTTTATATTCGCCTCCCTCTGTGACAGAAAGTCTTTGAGGTATGCATTTACCCTGTGTCCTACACCTGCCTCTTCGAGGCCTACCAAGATACCCTTAGGGCTAACGTTGTCAAATGCCTTGGTGAGGTCGAGACCTAGGATCGCCCTGGTGTCAGTTGAGTCGTATCGGTCTAGGATATCATGCTTAAGTCTGACCATGACATCTTGTGTACTGTGCCCTGGCCTGAATCCAACCATTTGAAGCGTCGAGAGATCATTCTCCTCCGTGTACCTGGTCAGTCTCGTTTGAACAACATGCTCCATCAATTTCTTCACAAACGAGGTGACGGAGATTGGTCGCATGTTGTTCAAGCCGGGTACGTTGCCTGGCTTGGGAATTAAGACTACGTCCGCCTGCTTCCATGTTTTTAGGAGTTCTCCTTTCTCACACACCTGGTTCAGAAATTTGGTTTATGCAATGATGGATTCATCGTCTAGATTCCGAACAGCTGTGTTTGTTATCCCGTCCGGACCGGGGGCGGATCTCTTTCTGAGGTTATGAATCTCTGCTCTAACCTCGGTCGTAGTGATGGGAGAATCGAGATCTTGATTGGGAGGTCCCTCGTAGTCCTTAAACACCTCGCTCTCTGCTTTTCCAAGATAAGTCTCTTGGAGCTCGCTAATGAGCTCGTCATCTGTGCCAACAAAGCCATGCCTCGCTCTTACCTGCTTTGTACTAGCTTGTATTTTTGATTTACTAGGGTCGATTAGATGTCTGAGAAGGCTCCATGTTATGGAGAGACTCATATTGGCTTCCATCTCATCGCACTTGCTGTACCAATTCTGCTAGTTGAGCTTAATCGCATATGTTTCTATTTCTTTGTTGAGTATGGCTAGTTCGCGCCGGATATTCCTGTTCCATCTTTGTGCCTCGAGTCTTTTCTCCAGGTTACTCTTTCGGCTCCACATGTTCTTCAGTTTGCTGTCTAGTGCTGGGGGTGCGTGCTCATCCTCTATAGTTGTAGTCGCCTCCCCTATATGCGTTTTAAGGAGGTGTGTCCACTCCTCGATGTTGTAGAAATCGACCGGCAGTGAGGCCTCCTTTCTTATCTCTCTGAATTTATCCCACTCCGTTAATTTCGGTTGTTTGATGAGGCGTGTTTTGACGCCTTTTCCTAGCGTGAGCGAAATAATAAAGTGGTCATGCCTAGATTTTGTCCTGTGCTTTTCCATGTTACTGTTCCCGCCATATGGCTTATCGTGAGGCCGGGTGCTTTGTCCCTGAATATACTGTTGTCTGTGCGCGTAGGGACGCATGCGCCAGTATGTAGAGTAAGCCCTAGCGTTTGTATACCTTCCCATATTCGTCTACCTTTGGGGTCCCTGTATGTATATCCCCATTCCTCGTGAGTCGCGTTGAAGTCTCCCTTAATGATGAGAGGTCTCCGATCTGCGGCTTTGAGTGTTTTGCGGAATAAGGTAATGAATGTAATTTTCTTTTGCTTGGGTGTGCTGTAGACGTTCAGCAGGAATATGCTATCTTTATTTTTCTTCCGTGTGATAATCTCAACGAGGACAGCCTCTGCCTCGCTGGGGGAGACGTCAGCGACAACGGTTGCAATGTTTGGCTTTACGAAGGCGGCGACGCGGCATTTATGCCCCTTGCCGCTGTCAAAGCTTTGGTACCACGATAATCGAACAGGGGCCTTTCCCGTTTCCTGCACGACCATGGCTACGGGTGCTTCCTGCTGCAGCTCGAGGTATTCTTGCAGCAACGCTCTTTTCCTCTAGTACCCCTTACAATTCCCCTGCCAGAATGTGGAGGCATTTTTGTTAACCGAATTTTTATGCATTTCTATTAAGAATCGCTTCTACGGCTCCGATTTTCTCGCACAGCCTAGCCATTGTCGTGCCTAAGGTATCCATCCACGCACATAGGGCGTCTATCTTGCAAGATTGTGGTTTCACTTGCGCCTGTAATAGCGCAATTGCTCCTCCATTCTGTAGCTGTCCTGCTTTCATGGCTTTGTTCTCCTTGTACAATTTCATCAGCCACGTTTCAATTTTCTTTTGCCGCTCGCCAGCGGGCCGGTCTCCCCCGCCTTACGTTTGGAAGGGGGTTGTCTCGTAAAATCCACATTCATATCCTCTTCCTCCTGACCAGATACAGCTGGCACAGGAGCAGGAGGAGTGATGTGGGTGTTGCATTTTTTGGGAGCCTCGGCAGGTACCTGCTCTGTTTTTAGCGCGCTCAGCTGATTTTGGGCTTCCCGCAGCAATCGTTCTAACCTCATGTTTGCTTTCTTCTGCTCCTGTATTTCTTTGTTAAGTATGCTAATCTCATCTTTTTCAGCCTGGGAGCCCTTGCTACCAAAGCTTACCAAGTGGGCATTTTCCTCTTTCTACATTTTTCCCCAGGGGTCCTTGAGGTCCCTGGGCGGCAAGCCGGGTCCCCGGACCTGGTTAGCAGGTCCCCGGCCCTGGTCAGCAGGCCACTTGGCTGAAGTCTGCTGGCGGCCTCCTCCGGACCACGAATTGGACCTCCTTCCGGGTCTCGAGCTAGATCTCGCTCTCGACTGCTGCCCCGCCTGGTCTCTGGTAGCATCCCTTGCTCTGCCTCGGTGCTCCTCTCTAGGTGCCGAGGTGGTGGCCTGGGGCTTGCTTTGAGTTGGGGCTTGCACCTGTAGCTTCCCTTGTTCTATCTTCTTCTTGCGTAATTTTTTCTTGATGATGTACGGCATGCGATATAACTCCCGGCACATGTTGTCGACTAGGAGGTGGGCTTTCTTGCATAGCAAGCATCGATGCTCGCAGCTGTGATTTGGTTCGGGGTTTTGGGCTCCGCACCCTCGACATCTGACGTCATTGGAGTTCGGGCAAACATCCGCCCGATGTCCAAGTTTTCCGCAGGTGACGCATACTTCATATTTTTTCTTGTAGAGGAAGCGGCGTGTGGGGAAGCATCGGAGGTAAACTTGCATCGGCACTTTCCAGTCTTCAAACAGGATCAATACAGATTTGGATTTCACCTCAAGTCTTCTGACTCCAATGATCGATGGGTTTTTCTTATTTCTTCTAAGTGCATCGTGAATTTCCTCGTGAGTTGCATCCAGCGGGACTTCGTGGATCACTCCATTTCCTACGCTTTCCGGCATAGCAATATACGCCTGTCTCTCGACCATCGATCCACCGATGCGAAGGGCCGTGATCGCAGCGTACTTGCTTGCGCGTGCCGCATCTAGCGTAGTACATGATCAACTGCTGCGTCAGGTTTGGTGATGGTACGTCTTCGTCTGCAGCCTCCGGGTGGACCCCGGCTGCCTGGGCCAGGTAGACGTGCATGCCCAATCTTCCAACTTCCTCCAAGGTGCGATTGATACCTGCTTTCTGGCGAATAATAATTTTCTAAGCACCTTCCGGAACCTCCGCGTGCTGCTTCTCGACCGATCTTGCAGCCAGCTTACTCCCCAGCCGGGGGTTGGGCCTCGTACCGCTCCCCGCCGGCTCGCGCACGGCGGATGCGTCGCTTTGCTCGGGCGTGAAACGGCCTTTTCTCCGAATAAACCACGTTCCCTTGCTTGAGAGCTCGTCCGGGTGAGCAGCATCGTCCACGGTCTCCATTTCCAGGCTCCTGTTAGCTTGCGAGCGCCGCACGGCCTCGCCTAGGCTTCGGCACGGCCCCTTCGCGCTTTCCGGTCGCAATGACGCCGAAACAGCATGCGCGAGGTTTACCCATTACCACTCGCGAAAATAAAGCGCCGACGGCACCTCACCGGGCGTATAGCTCACGTGCCTCGACCACATTTTCAACGCATCTCACGTTTCAGGCGTCCCCGCCCCGGCAACGCAAGCATTGACGACACAACCGCGCCTCACCTTGCAACGTGCGCGTTTGCTTCTTTTTCAATTTTCTTCAACTTCAATTTTTCAAGAATAAACGTCACTGCCACGCTCGTAACAGACTTAAACGGGAGTCTTACCTCACCGGGCTGACGAATCTACAGTCCTCTTTATTTTGGACACATTCGTCGGAACCATGCATGTAGTATTTCCCATCGATACAATCGCACTTGTTGCCGAGAAGATTGCACTTCCTCTCGCCGGGCGGACAGGTGCATCGAGCGCAAGTGCTGTGGGAAGAAAATGTGGGATTGGCTAGATAAACCGAGAGCAGACTATTTCAGTTATAATAAAATTGGCATTCTTCGAGATTTTCTCGAAGTTTGCTGCATGTTTGTCAGTGTCCCTGCTTGTTTGTTTATCGACAGGTAGCTTCTTTCACGTCAACTTGGTTCACTTGGTAGTCCATGGCTTTACGCGTAACGCACCGGATGCTATAGTTAAGGAAGTGGCTTCAAAATGATCGTTGGACCAGCTTCGTTCACTGTCTGTGTGCCACTGTGTATGTGGCACTTCTCATTGAACCTTTTTTATGCCAACATGGTTACCTGGTTTTGTGTCACTGAGTATTTGCCGTTCTTCAATGAGAAAAAAATAAACTGATTTAACATATCTCCATTGGAGGGGCAAATCGAACCCCTGAATTATAGAATCATGCAAATTTGTTCAACTGCACATATACACAGTCGCTTCGCGCACATTTCGCTGGCATCAGGGTAACAATTAAGGAGCTGTGGATAATCGGAAGAGACTTGAACATATATAGAATCTATCCAGCGAGATACAAACTCCGTGTTTATTTATTTGTTCTTTTTTACAGCGGAAGCTGTCATGGACCCATTGCAATAGTGTTTATGACGCGATTATGCGCTGCAATTACCAAGTTAAACACCCCGGCCGCACATTTAATTTAATCAAACACAGGGACACATTTTTCAAACTATTGCGCAGTCGGAGAGAGATCGCTGTGAGCACGCTCTGCGGGGAGAGAGAAACGACGTCACTGCCGGCGAAGCCAATGGCGCGCCCCAGCTTTGCTGTGAGATAAATGTATCATCATGATGTTGCCTGAAACCCCGTTCCCCACTGTGTCTCTTCCCATGAATGACACGTAGATCAATGTATCCGTTCTATATGTGCAAGCATTTCTATGCCAACCCAACGAGAAATTTTGACTGATTGATTGATTGATTGAAAACTTCATTGTTCCATCGAGCTGGGGTGCCCGCCTCATACCCTACACGTAGGTAAGGGGGGAGGACTAAGCAGTCCCCGCGAGTTGAGGACGGTGAGTCTTCACGGCTCAACGGCCAGGCGGATTGCTCGACGCTGGTCGTCTTCAGCCTCGCTCTGGAGCAAGGCCTCCCAGGCTTCTCTAATGTCAATGTTTTCCTTGGCCCCTGGGGAGCCAGCACGCTCCCATATTATATGGTCTAGCGTATCTTTTTGCTTACAAATTTTGCAGAGGGCATCGTTATAGTCCCTCGTCTGTGTTAAGTAGATCCAATGTGGTGATGTATAATTGTTTCACTGGAGGCGTCGCCAAATGCTAGCGTCCTCCAGAGATAGAGACCTATGCGGAAGCGGAAAGATTCTTCTTTCGGCTTTGTAGTGATCGACAATTTCTCTGTACCTGATCATGCTATCTTTTATCCCTGGAACTGGTTGCTCTGGAGTTGCCCGGTGGTAGAGTGCTCGGGCGAGCTGGTGAGCGGCTTCGTTGCCTTGGACTTCTTCAGGGGCCGTTACCCAAACAAAAGTTATGTCCCTCCTGGGAGGGTTTTTGAGTGGAATGTGGAGGACTTCTTCCGAGATTCTCCCTTTGTTAAAATTTCGGATAGCTAATTTGTTATCGCATAATATTACTCCCGCTTTTGTACCCTCACAAGTGAGCGCAACTGCAACCTCCTCGGCTGTACAGGCGTCCCTCGTGCACGTGGAGCACGCTATCTGAACGCACCCGTCGCCATCAACCACCGTCGATAACGCAGCCGCGTCTCTGCCGCAAGTGCATCCACGTACGCAACGTTATGAGCCGGTGTGTTTTTAAGTCTGTTTACTAGAGCCTCAGCCCTGTGAGCTGTCCTCTCTTTGTTGTAGATAGGATGCATATGTTTAGGTAGTGGGGCGATTCAGAAGCGTTTACGCACGTCCAACGGAATGTATTTCTTGTCAGTCGGGGCACCCCTGTCGCATTGAATTCCTACCATTCCATGATTTTGCTCCCTGTTTTAGACTGGCATAATCTTTCCAACTGAGACACTCGAACTGCCTCAGTGAGTTTAACTAGCGTGTTGTGAACCCCTATTTTGAGGAGGAGGTCTGTCGAGGTCGAGTCAGGGAGCCCTATGGCTCTCTTAACGCTTTTCCTAATGATCGCATCTATTTTATCCTTTTCTTCTCGTTGAAACACAAGATACGGTGTGGCATACGCTTTACGGCTGGTAATGAAGGCTTGCATGAGCCTGAGGAGGCTGATCTCTATGAGGCCCCTGCCTTCGAGCGAAATTTTACTAAATATGCCCGTGACCTGCGCCGCGTATCCTTCTAGCTTTTTGATCGTCGTGAGTTTGCATCCATTTCTCTGGATAATACAGGCCAAGAATTCTTATTTCATTCACCTTGGGAACCTCATTTCCGTTTACGAAAATAGTGATGGGTCTGCTGCTTCCAGCGTGTCCCCTTTGATGTTTAGGCTCAATGATTAACAGCTCCGATTTCGGTAGCGAGCACGCCAAGCCTCTGCTGGCCGCATACTCTTCCACAATACGCTATCTGTAGTTTCGGTTCGATGGCTGCGTCACTCCCAGTGTTAACCCAGAGGTTGATATCATCCGCGTACATGCTAAATTTAATCGATTTAATCCTATTGAGTTCTGCCGGGACACCACTCATCGCTATGTTGAATAGGAAGGGTGAGGAGCACCGACCCTTGCGGAGTTCCCTTGCTCCCAAGTGTGATGGGAGGGGATTTTACATCCAGAAATTTTATATTCGCCTCCCTCTGTGACAGAAAGTCTTTGAGGTATGCATTTACCCTGTGTCCTACACCTGCCTCTTCGAGGCCTACCAAGATACCCTTAGGGCTAACGTTGTCAAATGCCTTGGTGAGGTCGAGACCTAGGATCGCCCTGGTGTCAGTTGAGTCGTATCGGTCTAGGATATCATGCTTAAGTCTGACCATGACATCTTGTGTACTGTGCCCTGGCCTGAATCCAACCATTTGAAGCGTCGAGAGATCATTCTCCTCCGTGTACCTGGTCAGTCTCGTTTGAACAACATGCTCCATCAATTTCTTCACAAACGAGGTGACGGAGATTGGTCGCATGTTGTTCAAGCCGGGTACGTTGCCTGGCTTGGGAATTAAGACTACGTCCGCCTGCTTCCATGTTTTTAGGAGTTCTCCTTTCTCACACACCTGGTTCAGAAATTTGGTTAATGCAATGATGGATTCATCGTCTAGATTCCGAACAACTGTGTTTGTTATCCCGTCCGGACCGGGGGCGGATCTCTTTCTGAGGTTATGAATCTCTGCTCTAACCTCGGTCGTAGTGATGGGAGAATCGAGATCTTGATTGGGAGGTCCCTCGTAGTCCTTAAACACCTCGCTCTCTGCTTTTCCAAGATAAGTCTCTTGGAGCTCGCTAATGAGCTCGTCATCTGTGCCAACAAAGCCATGCCTCGCTCTTACCTGCTTTGTACTAGCTTGTATTTTTGATTTACTAGGGTCGATTAGATGTCTGAGAAGGCTCCATGTTATGGAGAGACTCATATTGGCTTCCATCTCATCGCACTTGCTGTACCAATTCTGCTAGTTGAGCTTAATCGCATATGTTTCTATTTCTTTGTTGAGTATGGCTAGTTCGCGCCGGATATTCCTGTTCCATCTTTGTGCCTCGAGTCTTTTCTCCAGGTTACTCTTTCGGCTCCACATGTTCTTCAGTTTGCTGTCTAGTGCTGGGGGTGCGTGCTCATCCTCTATAGTTGTAGTCGCCTCCCCTATATGCGTTTTAAGGAGGTGTGTCCACTCCTCGATGTTGTAGAAATCGACCGGCAGTGAGGCCTCCTTTCTTATCTCTCTGAATTTATCCCACTCCGTTAATTTCGGTTGTTTGATGAGGCGTGTTTTGACGCCTTTTCCTAGCGTGAGCGAAATAATAAAGTGGTCATGCCTAGATTTTGTCCTGTGCTTTTCCATGTTACTGTTCCCGCCATATGGCTTATCGTGAGGCCGGGTGCTTTGTCCCTGAATATACTGTTGTCTGTGCGCGTAGGGACGCATGCGCCAGTATGTAGAGTAACCCCTAGCGTTTGTATACCTTCCCATATTCGTCTACCTTTGGGGTCCCTGTATGCATATCCCCATTCCTCGTGAGTCGCGTTGAAGTCTCCCTTAATGATGAGAGGTCTCCGATCTGCGGCTTTGAGTGTTTTGCGGAATAAGGTAATGAATGTAATTTTCTTTTGCTTGGGTGTGCTGTAGACGTTCAGCAGGAATATGCTATCTTTATTTTTCTTCCGTGTGATAATCTCAACGAGGACAGCCTCTGCCTCGCTGGGGGGACGTCAGCGACAACGGTTGCAATGTTTGGCTTTACGAAGGCGGCGACGCGGCATTTATGCCCCTTGCCGCTGTCAAAGCTTTGGTACCACGATAATCGAACAGGGGCCTTTCCCGTTTCCTGCACGACCATGGCTACGGGTGCTTCCTGCTGCAGCTCGAGGTATTCTTGCAGCAACGCTCTTTTCCTCTAGTACCCCTTACAATTCCCCTGCCAGAATGTGGAGGCATTTTTGTTAACCGAATTTTTATGCATTTCTATTAAGAATCGCTTCTACGGCTCCGATTTTCTCGCACAGCCTAGCCATTGTCGTGCCTAAGGTATCCATCCACGCACATAGGGCGTCTATCTTGCAAGATTGTTGGTTCACTTGCGCCTGTAATAGCGCAATTGCTCCTCCATTCTGTAGCTGTCCTGCTTTCGTGGTTTCGTTCTCCTTGTCCATTTTCATCAGCCACGTTTCAATTTTCTATTGACAGCTCGCCAGCGGGTCGGTCTACCCCGCATTACGTTTGGAACGGGGTTGTCTCGTAAAATCCACATTCATATCCTCTTCCTCCTGACCAGATGCAGCTGGCACAGGAGCAGGAGGAGTGATGTGGGTGTTGCATTTTTCGGGAGCCTCTGCAGGTGCCTGCTCTGTTTTTAGCGCGCTCAGCTGATTTTGGGTTTCCCTCAGCAATCGTTCTAACCTCATGTTTGCTTTCTTCTGCTGCTCTATTTCTTTCTAAAATAAGCTAATCTCATCTTTTTCAGCCTGGGAGCCCTTGCTACAAAAGCTTACCAAGTGGGTATTTCCCTCTTTCTTCTTTTTTACCCACGGGTCTTTGGAGTCCCTGGGCGGCAAGGCGGGGCCCCGGCCCTGGTCAGCAGGCCACTTGGCTGAAGTCTGCTGGCGGCCTCCTCCGGACCACGAATTGGACCTCCTTCCGGGTCTCGAGCTAGATCTCGCTCTCGACTGCTGCCCCGCCTGGTCTCTGGTAGCATCCCTTGTTCTGCCTCGGTGCTCCTCAGTAGATGCCGAGGTGGTGGCCCGGGGCTTGCCTTGAGTTAGGGCTTGAACCTGGAGCGTCTCTTGTTCTATCTTCTTCTTCCATAATATTTTCTTGATGATGTACGGCATGCGATATATCTCCCGGGACTTGTCGCCTAGGAGGTGAGCTTTCTTGTATAACAAGCATCAAAGCTCGCAGCTGTGATTTGGTTCGGGGTTTTCGGCTCAGCACCCCCGACATCTGACGTCTTTGGGGTTCGGGCGAACATCCGCCCGATGTCCAAGTTTTGCGCAGGTGACGCATCACTTCATATTTTTTGTTGTATCTAGATTTTTTTTCTTGTAGGTCGCAGCCTGTGGGGAAGCATCGGAGGTAAACTTGCATCGGCACTTTCCAGTCTTCAAACAGGATCAATACAGATTTGGATTTCGCCTCAAGTCTTCTGACTCCAATGACCGATGGGTTTTTCTTATTTCTTCTAAGTGCATCGAGAATTTCCTCGTGAGTTGCATCCAGCGGGACGTCGTGGATCACTCCTTTTCCTCCGCTTTCCGGCATAGCAATATACGCCTTTGTCTCGACCATCGATCCACCGATGCGAAGGGCCGTGATCGCAGCGTACTTGCTTGCGCGTGCCGCATCTAGCGTAGCTATCATGATCGACTGCTGCGTCAGGTTTGGTGATGGTACGTCTTCGTCTGCAGCCTCCGTGTGGACCCCGGCTGCCTGGGCCAGGTAGACGTGCATGCCCAATCTTCCAACTTCCTCCAAGGTGCAATTGATACCTGCTTTCTGGCGAATAATAATTTTCTAAGCACCTTCCGGAACCTCCGCGTGCTGCTTCTCGACCGATCTTGCAGCCAGCTTATTCCCCAGCCGGGGGTTGGGCCTCGTACCGCTCCCCGCCGGCTCCCGCACGGCGGATGCGCCGCTTTGCTCGGGCGTGAAACGGCCTTTTCTCCGAATAAACCACGTTCCCTTGCTTGAGAGCTCGTCTGGGTGAGCAGCATCGTCCACGGTCTCCATTTCCAGGCTCCTGTTAGCTTGCGAGCGCCGCACGGCCTCGCCTAGGCTTCGGCACGGCCCCTTCGCGCTTTCCGGTCGCAATGACGCCGAAACAGCATGCGCGAGGTTTACCCATTACCACTCGCGAAAATAAAGCGCCAACGGCACCTCACCGGGCGTATAGCTCACGTGCCTCGACCACATTTTCAACGCATCTCAGGTTTAAGGCGTCCCCGCCACGGCGACGCAAGCATTGACGACACAACCGCGCCTCACCTTGCAACATGCGCGTTTGCTTCTTTCGCGTACTTTGCGCCACGAGGCCGTGCAACATTCGTCCGCAGCGTCACTGTCAGCCGCGACAACCAAAGGACTTTGTGCTACCCCCATCGCCTTCACCAGAGCTCAGACTCCGTCTATGCAGCGTGGCGCCCTGTCGCAGTGCCGATGTGGTGACGCACCGATGACAGCGAAGTCCGAGAAGGCGCGAGCGGAACGAGCGCATGAGGTGAAAAAAAAAACAGAAAATTCGAATGGTTTCTTCTTGCATTTCAACGTGGCACCGTCTTTTTTCAACTTCAAAACTTCAATTTTTCAAAATTCAACGTCACTGAAACGCTCGTAAAAGACTTAAATGTGAGTCTTACCTGACCGGGCTGACCAATCTACAGTCCTCTTTATTTTGGACACATTCGTCGGAACCATGCATGTAGTATTTCCCATCGATACAATCGCACCTGTTGCCGAGAAGATGGCACTTCTTCTCGCCGGACGGACAGGTGCATCGAGCGCAAGTGCTGTGGGAAGAAAATGTGGGATTGGCTAGATAAACCGAGAGCAGACTATTTCAGTTATAATAAAATTGGCATTCTTCGAGATTTTCTCGAAGTTTGCTGCATGTTTGTCAGTGTCCCTGCTTGTTTCTTTATCGACAGGTAGCTTCTTTCACGTCAACTTGGTTCACTTGGTAGTCCATGGCTTTACGCGTAACGCACCGGATGCTATAGTTAAGGAAGTGGCTTCAAAATGATCGTTGGACCAGCTTCGTTCACTGTCTGTGTGCCACTGTGTATGTGGCACATCTCATTGAACCTTTTTTATGCCAACATGGTTACCTGGTTTTGTGTCACTGAGTATTTGCCGTTCTTCAATGAGAAAAAATAAACTGATTTAACATATCTCCATTGGAGGGGCAAATCGAACCCCTGAATTATAGAATCATGCAAATTTGTTCAACTGCACATATACACAGTCGCTTCGCGCACATTTCGCTGGCATCAGGGTAACAATTAAGGAGCTGTGGATAATCGGAAGAGACTTGAACATATATAGAATCTATCCAGCGAGATACAAACTCCGTGTTTATTTATTTGTTCTTTTTTACAGCGGAAGCTGTCATGGACCCATTGCAATAGTGTTTATGACGCGATTATGCGCTGCAATTACCAAGTTAGACACCCCGGCCGCACATTTAATTTAATCAAACACAGGGACACATTTTTCAAACTATTGCGCAGTCGGAGAGAGATCGCTGTGAGCACGCTCTGCGGGCAGAGAGAAACGACGTCACTGCCGGCGAAGCCAATGGCGCGCCGCAGCTTTGCTGTGAGATAAATGTATCATCATGATGTTGCCTGAAACCCCGTTCCCCACTGTGTCTCTTCCCATGAATGACACGTAGATCAATGTATCTGTTCTATATGTGCAAGCATTTCTATGCCAACCCAACGAGAAACTTTGACTGATTGATTGATTGATTGAAAACTTCATTGTTCTATCGAGCTGGGGTGCCCGCCTCATACCCTACACGTAGGTAAGGGGGGAAGACTAAGCAGTCCCCGCGAGTTGAGGACGGTGAGTCTTCACGGCTCAACGGCCAGGCGGATTGCTCGACGCTGGTCGTCTTCAGCCTCGCTCTGGAGCAAGGCCTCCCAGGCTTCTCTAATGTCAATGTTTTCCTTGACCCCTGGGGAGCCAGCACGCTCCCATATTATATGGTCTAGCGTATCTTTTTGCTTACAAATTTTGCAGAGGGCATCGTTATAGTCCCTCGTCTGTGTTAAGTAGATCCAATGTGGTGATGTATAATTGTTTCACTGGAGGCGTCGCCAAATGCTAGCGTCCTCCAGAGATAGAGACCTATGCGGAAGCGGAAAGATTCTTCTTTCGGCTTTGTAGTGATCGACAATTTCTCTTTACCTGATCATGCTATCTTTTATCCCTGGAACTGGTTGCTCTAGAGTTGCCCGGTGGTAGAGTGCTCGGGCGAGCTGGTGAGCGGCTTCGTTGCCTTGGACTTCTTCAGGGGCCGTTACCCAAACAAAAGTTATGTCCCTCCTGGGAGGGTTTTTGAGTGGAATGTGGAGGACTTCTTCCGAGATTCTCCCTTTGTTAAAATTTCGGATAGCTAATTTGTTATCGCATAATATTACTCCCGCTTTTGTACCCTCACAAGTGAGCGCAACTGCAACCTCCTCGGCTGTACAGGCGTCCCTCGTGCACGTGGAGCACGCTATCTGAACGCACCCGTCGCCATCAACCACCGTCGATAACGCAGCCGCGTCTCTGCCGCAAGTGCATCCACGTACGCAACGTTATGAGCCGGTGTGTTTTTAAGTCTGTTTACTAGAGCCTCAGCCCTGTGAGCTGTCCTCTCTTTGTTGTAGATAGGATGCATATGTTTAGGTAGGGGGGCGATTCAGAAGCGTTTACGCACGTCCAACGGAATGTCTTTCTTGTCAGTCGGGGCACCCCTGTCGCATTGAATTCCTACCCATTCCATGATTTTGCTCCCTGTTTTAGACTGGCATAATCTTTCCAACTGAGACACTCGAACTGCCTCAGTGAGTTTAACTAGCGTGTTGTGAACCCCTATTTTGAGGAGGAGGTCTGTCGAGGTCGAGTCAGGGAGCCCTATGGCTCTCTTAACGCTTTTCCTAATGATCGCATCTATTTTATCCTTTTCTTCTCGTTGAAACACAAGATACGGTGTGGCATACGCTTTACGGCTGGTAATGAAGGCTTGCATGAGCCTGAGGAGGCTGATCTCTATGAGGCCCCTGCCTTCGAGCGAAATTTTACTAAATATGCCCGTGACCTGCGCCGCGTATCCTTCTAGCTTTTTGATCGTCGTGAGTTTGCATCCATTTTTCTGGATAATACAGGCCAAGAATTCTTATTTCATTCACCTTGGGAACCTCATTTCCGTTTACGAAAATAGTGATGGGTCTGCTGCTTCCAGCGTGTCCCCTTTGATGTTTTGGCTCAATGATTAACAGCTCCGATTTCGGTAGCGAGCACGCCAAGCCTCTGCTGGCCGCATACTCTTCCACAATACGCTATCTGTAGTTTCGGTTCGATGGCTGCGTCACTCCCAGTGTTAACCCAGAGGTTGATATCATCCGCGTACATGCTAAATTTAATCGATTTAATCCTATTGAGTTCTGCCGGGACACCACTCATCGCTATGTTGAATAGGAAGGGTGAGGAGCACCGACCCTTGCGGAGTTCCCTTGCTCCCAAGTGTGATGGGAGGGGATTTTACATCCAGAAATTTTATATTCGCCTCCCTCTGTGACAGAAAGTCTTTGAGGTATGCATTTACCCTGTGTCCTACACCTGCCTCTTCGAGGCCTACCAAGATACCCTTAGGGCTAACGTTGTCAAATGCCTTGGTGAGGTCGAGACCTAGGATCGCCCTGGTGTCAGTTGAGTCGTATCGGTCTAGGATATCATGCTTAAGTCTGACCATGACATCTTGTGTACTGTGCCCAGGCCTGAATCCAACCATTTGAAGCGTCGAGAGATCATTCTCCTCCGTGTACCTGGTCAGTCTCGTTTGAACAACATGCTCCATCAATTTCTTCACAAACGAGGTGACGGAGATTGGTCGCATGTTGTTCAAGCCGGGTACGTTGCCTGGCTTGGGAATTAAGACTACGTCCGCCTGCTTCCATGTTTTTAGGAGTTCTCCTTTCTCACACACCTGGTTCAGAAATTTGGTTAATGCAATGATGGATTCATCGTCTAGATTCCGAACAGCTGTGTTTGTTATCCCGTCCGGACCGGGGGCGGATCTCTTTCTGAGGTTATGAATCTCTGCTCTAACCTCGGTCGTAGTGATGGGAGAATCGAGATCTTGATTGGGAGGTCCCTCGTAGTCCTTAAACACCTCGCTCTCTGCTTTTCCAAGATAAGTCTCTTGGAGCTCGCTAATGAGCTCGTCATCTGTGCCAACAAAGCCATGCCTCGCTCTTACCTGCTTTGTACTAAATTGTATTTTTGATTTACTAGGGTCGATTAGATGTCTGAGAAGGCTCCATGTTATGGAGAGACTCATATTGGCTTCCATCTCATCGCACTTGCTGTACCAATTCTGCTAGTTGAGCTTAATCGCATATGTTTCTATTTCTTTGTTGAGTATGGCTAGTTCGCGCCGGATATTCCTGTTCCATCTTTGTGCCTCGAGTCATTTCTCCAGGTTACTCTTTCGGCTCCACATGTTCTTCAGTTTGCTGTCTAGTGCTGGGGGTGCGTGCTCATCCTCTATAGTTGTAGTCGCCTCCCCTATATGCGTTTTAAGGAGGTGTGTCCACTCCTCGATGTTGTAGAAATCGACCGGCAGTGAGGCCTCCTTTCTTATCTCTCTGAATTTATCCCACTCCGTTAATATCGGTTGTTTGATGAGGCGTGTTTTGACGCGTTTTCCTAGCGTGAGCGAAATAATAAAGTGGTCATGCCTAGATTTTGTCCTGTGCTTTTCCATGTTACTGTTCCCGCCATATGGCTTATCGTGAGGCCGGGTGCTTTGTCCCTGAATATACTGTTGTCTGTGCGCGTAGGGACGCATGCGCCAGTATGTAGAGTAAGCCATAGCGTTTGTATATCTTCCCATATTCTTCTACCTTTGGGGTCCCTGTATGTATATCCCCATTCCTCGTGAGTCGCGTTGAAGTCTCCCTTAATGATGAGAGGTCTCCGATCTGCGGCTTTGAGTGTTTTGCGGAATAAGGTAATGAATGTAATTTTCTTTTGCTTGGGTGTGCTGTAGACGTTCAGCAGGAATATGCTATCTTTATTTTTCTTCCGTGTGATAATCTCAACGAGGACAGCCTCTGCCTCGCTGGGGGGACGTCAGCGACAACGGTTGCAATGTTTGGCTTTACGAAGGCGGCGACGCGGCATTTATGCCCCTTGCCGCTGTCAAAGCTTTGGTACCACGATAATCGAACAGGGGCCTTTCCCGTTTCCTGCACGACCATGGCTACGGGTGCTTCCTGCTGCAGCTCGAGGTATTCTTGCAGCAACGCTCTTTTCCTCTAGTACCCCTTACAATTCCCCTGCCAGAATGTGGAGGCATTTTTGTTAACCGAATTTTTATGCATTTCTATTAAGAATCGCTTCTACGGCTCCGATTTTCTCGCACAGCCTAGCCATTGTCGTGCCTAAGGTATCCATCCACGCACATAGGGCGTCTATCTTGCAAGATTGTTGGTTCACTTGCGCCTGTAATAGCGCAATTGCTCCTCCATTCTGTAGCTGTCCTGCTTTCGTGGTTTCGTTCTCCTTGTCCATTTTCATCAGCCACGTTTCAATTTTCTATTGACAGCTCGCCAGCGGGTCGGTCTACCCCGCATTACGTTTGGAACGGGGTTGTCTCGTAAAATCCACATTCATATCCTCTTCCTCCTGACCAGATGCAGCTGGCACAGGAGCAGGAGGAGTGATGTGGGTGTTGCATTTTTCGGGAGCCTCTGCAGGTGCCTGCTCTGTTTTTAGCGCGCTCAGCTGATTTTGGGTTTCCCTCAGCAATCGTTCTAACCTCATGTTTGCTTTCTTCTGCTGCTCTATTTCTTTCTAAAATAAGCTAATCTCATCTTTTTCAGCCTGGGAGCCCTTGCTACAAAAGCTTACCAAGTGGGTATTTCCCTCTTTCTTCTTTTTTACCCACGGGTCTTTGGAGTCCCTGGGCGGCAAGCCGGGGCCCCGGCCCTGGTCAGCAGGCCACTTGGCTGAAGTCTGCTGGCGGCCTCCTCCGGACCACGAATTGGACCTCCTTCCGGGTCTCGAGCTAGATCTCGCTCTCGACTGCTGCCCCGCCTGGTCTCTGGTAGCATCCCTTGTTCTGCCTCGGTGCTCCTCAGTAGGTGCCGAGGTGGTGGCCCGGGGCTTGCCTTGAGTTAGGGCTTGAACGTGGAGCGTCTCTTGTTCTATCTTCTTCTTCCATAATATTTTCTTGATGATGTACGGCATGGGATATATCTCCCGGGACTTGTCGCCTAGGAAGTGAGCTTTCTTGTATAACAAGCATCGAAGCTCGCAGCTGTGATTTGGTTCGGGGTTTTCGGCTCAGCACCCCCGACATCTGACGTCTTTGGGGTTCGGGCAAACATCCGCCCGATGTCCAAGTTTTGCGCAGGTGACGCATCACTTCATATTTTTTGTTGTATCTAGATTTTTTTTCTTGTAGGTCGCAGCCTGTGGGGAAGCATCGGAGGTAAACTTGCATCGGCACTTTCCAGTCTTCAAACAGGATCAATACAGATTTGGATTTCGCCTCAAGTCTTCTGACTCCAATGACCGTTGGGTTTTTCTTATTTCTTCTAAGTGCATCGAGAATTTCCTCGTGAGTTGCATCCAGCGGGACGTCGTGGATCACTCCTTTTCCTCCGCTTTCCGGCATAGCAATATACGCCTTTGTCTCGACCATCGATCCACCGATGCGAAGGGCCGTGATCGCAGCGTACTTGCTTGCGCGTGCCGCATCTAGCGTAGCTATCATGATCGACTGCTGCGTCAGGTTTGGTGATGGTACGTCTTCGTCTGCAGCCTCCGGGTGGACCCCGGCTGCCTGGGCCAGGTAGACGTGCATGCCCAATCTTCCAACTTCCTCCAAGGTGCGATTGATACCTGCTTTCTGGCGAATAATAATTTTCTAAGCACCTTCCGGAACCTCCGCGTGCTGCTTCTCGACCGATCTTGCAGCCAGCTTATTCCCCAGCCGGGGGTTGGGCCTCGTACCGCTCCCCGCCGGCTCCCGCACGGCGGATGCGTCGCTTTGCTCGGGCGTGAAACGGCCTTTTCTCCGAATAAACCACGTTCCCTTGCTTGAGAGCTCGTCCGGGTGAGCAGCATCGTCCACGGTCTCCATTTCCAGGCTCCTGTTAGCTTGCGAGCGCCGCACGGCCTCGCCTAGGCTTCGGCACGGCGCCTTCGCGCTTTCCGGTCGCAATGACGCCGAAACAGCATGCGCGAGGTTTACCCATTACCACTCGCGAAAATAAAGCGCCGACGGCACCTCACCGGGCGTATAGCTCACGTGCCTCGACCACATTTTCAACGCATCTCAGGTTTAAGGCGTCCCCGCCACGGCGACGCAAGCATTGACGACACAACCGCGCCTCACCTTGCAACATGCGCGTTTGCTTCTTTCGCGTACTTTGCGCCACGAGGCCGTGCAACATTCGTCCGCAGCGTCACTGTCAGCCGCGACAACCAAAGGACTTTGTGCTACCCCCATCGCCTTCACCAGAGCTCAGACTCCGTCTATGCAGCGTGGCGCCCTGTCGCAGTGCCGATGTGGTGACGCACCGATGACAGCGAAGTCCGAGAAGGCGCGAGCGGAACGAGCGCATGAGGAGAAAAAAAAACAGAAAATTCGAATAGTTTCTTCTTGCATTTCAACGTGGCACCGTCTTTTTTCAACTTCAAAACTTCAATTTTTCAAAATTCAACGTCACTGAAACGCTCGTAAAAGACTTAAATGTGAGTCTTACCTGACCGGGCTTACCAATCTACAGTCCTCTTTATTTTGGACACATTCGTCGGAACCATGCATGTAGTATTTCCCATCGATACAATCGCACCTGTTGCCGAGAAGATGGCACTTCTTCTCGCCGGACGGACAGGTGCATCGAGCGCAAGTGCTGTGGGAAGAAAATGTGGGATTGGCTAGATAAACCGAGAGCAGACTATTTCAGTTATAATAAAATTGGCATTCTTCGAGATTTTCTCGAAGTTTGCTGCATGTTTGTCAGTGTCCCTGCTTGTTTGTTTATCGACAGGTAGCTTCTTTCACGTCAACTTGGTTCACTTGGTAGTCCATGGCTTTACGCGTAACGCACCGGATGCTATAGTTAAGGAAGTGGCTTCAAAATGATCGTTGGACCAGCTTCGTTCACTGTCTGTGTGCCACTGTGTATGTGGCACATCTCATTGAACCTTTTTTATGCCAACATGGTTACCTGGTTTTGTGTCACTGAGTATTTGCCGTTCTTCAATGAGAAAAAAATAAACTGATTTAACATATCTCCATTGGAGGGGCAAATCGAACCCCTGAATTATAGAATCATGCAAATTTGTTCAACTGCACATATACACAGTCGCTTCGCGCACATTTCGCTGACATCAGGGTAACAATTAAGGAGCTGTGGATAATCGGAAGAGACTTGAACATATATAGAATCTATCCAGCGAGATACAAACTCCGTGTTTATTTATTTGTTCTTTTTTACAGCGGAAGCTGTCATGGACCCATTGCAATAGTGTTTATGACGCGATTATGCGCTGCAATTACCAAGTTAGACACCCCGGCCGCACATTTAATTTAATCAAACACAGGGACACATTTTTCAAACTATTGCGCAGTCGGAGAGAGATCGCTGTGAGCACGCTCTGCGGGGAGAGAGAAACGACGTCAATGCCGGCGAAGCCAATGGCGCGCCGCAGCTTTGCTGTGAGATAAATGTATCATCATGATGTTGCCTGAAACCCCGTTCCCCACTGTGTCTCTTCCCATGAATGACACGTAGATCAATGTATCTGTTCTATATGTGCAAGCATTTCTATGCCAACCCAACGAGAAACTTTGACTGATTGATTGATTGATTGAAAACTTCATTGTTCTATTGAGCTGGGGTGCCCGCCTCATACCCTACACGTAGGTAAGGGGGGAAGACTAAGCAGTCCCCGCGAGTTGAGGACGGTGAGTCTTCACGGCTCAACGGCCAGGCGGATTGCTCGACGCTGGTCGTCTTCAGCCTCGCTCTGGAGCAAGGCCTCCCAGGCTTCTCTAATGTCAATGTTTTCCTTGGCCCCTGGGGAGCCAGCACGCTCCCATATTATATGGTCTAGCGTATCTTTTTGCTTACAAATTTTGCAGAGGGCATCGTTATAGTCCCTCGTCTGTGTTAAGTAGATCCAATGTGGTGATGTATAATTGTTTCACTGGAGGCGTCGCCAAATGCTAGCGTCCTCCAGAGATAGAGACCTATGCGGAAGCGGAAAGATTCTTCTTTCGGCTTTGTAGTGATCGACAATTTCTCTTTACCTGATCATGCTATCTTTTATCCCTGGAACTGGTTGCTCTAGAGTTGCCCGGTGGTAGAGTGCTCGGGCGAGCTGGTGAGCGGCTTCGTTGCCTTGGACTTCTTCAGGGGCCGTTACCCAAACAAAAGTTATGTCCCTCCTGGGAGGGTTTTTGAGTAGAATGTGGAGGACTTCTTCCGAGATTCTCCCTTTGTTAAAATTTCGGATAGCTAATTTGTTATCGCATAATATTACTCCCGCTTTTGTACCCTCACAAGTGAGCGCAACTGCAACCTCCTCGGCTGTACAGGCGTCCCTCGTGCACGTGGAGCACGCTATCTGAACGCACCCGTCGCCATCAACCACCGTCGATAACGCAGCCCCGTCTCTGCCGCAAGTGCATCCACGTACGCAACGTTATGAGCCGCTGTGTTTTTAAGTTTGTTTACTAGAGCCTCAGCCCTGTGAGCTGTCCTCTCTTTGTTGTAGATAGGATGCATATGTTTAGGTAGGGGGGCGATGCAGAAGCGTTTACGCACGTCCAACGGAATGTCTTTCTTGTCAGTCGGGGCACCCCTGTCGCATTGAATTCCTACGCATTCCATGATTTTGCTCCCTGTTTTAGACTGGCATAATCTTTCCAACTGAGACACTCGAACTGCCTCAGTGAGTTCAACTAGCGTGTTGTGAACCCCTATATTGAGGAGGAGGTCTGTCGAGGTCGAGTCAGGGAGTCCTATGGCTCTCTTAACGCTTTTCCTAATGATCGCATGTATTTTATCCTTTTCTTCTCGTTGAAACACAAGATACGGTGTGGCATACGCTTTACGGCTGGTAATGAAGGCTTGCATGAGCCTGAGGAGGCTGATCTCTATGAGGCCCCTGCCTTCGAGCGAAATTTTACTAAATATGCCCGTGACCTGCGCCGCGTATCCTTCTAGCTTTTTGATCGTCGTGAGTTTGCATCCATTTCTCTGGATAATACAGGCCAAGAATTCTTATTTCATTCACCTTGGGAACCTCATTTCCGTTTACGAAAATAGTGATGGGTCTGCTGCTTCCAGC
The DNA here is from genome assembly GCF_050947875.1 of Dermacentor variabilis. NCBI lineage: Eukaryota > Metazoa > Arthropoda > Arachnida > Ixodida > Ixodidae > Dermacentor > Dermacentor variabilis. The sequence continues at coordinate 76,729,497 of NC_134575.1, forward strand.
ATGTCCCCTTTGATGTTTTGGCTCAATGATTAACAGCTCCGATTTCGGTAGCGAGCACGCCAAGCCTCTGCTGGCGCATACTCTTCCACAATATTCGCCGCTATCTGTAGTTTCGGTTCGATGGCTGCGTCACTCCCACTTTTAACCCAGAGGTTGATATCATCCGCGTACATGCTAAATTTAATCGATTTATTCCTATTGAGTTCTGCCGGGACACCACTCATCGCTATGTTGAATAGGAAGGGTGAGAGCACCGACCCTTGCGGAGTTCCCTTGCTCCCAAGTGTGATGGGAGGGGATTTTACATCCAGAAATTTTATATTCGCCTCCCTCTGTGACAGAAAGTCTTTGAGGTATGCATTTACTCTGTGTCCTACACCTGCCTCTTCGAGGCCTACCAAGATACCCTTAGGGCTAACGTTGTCAAATGCCTTGGTGAGGTCGAGACCTAGGATCGCCCTGGTGTCAGTTGAGTCGTATCGGTCTAGGATATCATGCTTAAGTCTGACCATGACATCTTGTGTACTGTGCCCTGGCCTGAATCCAACCATTTGAAGCGTCGAGAGATCATTCTCCTCCGTGTACCTGGTCAGTCTCGTTTGAACAACATGCTCCATCAATTTCTTCACAAACGAGGTGACGGAGATTGGTCGCATGTTGTTCAAGCCGGGTACGTTGCCTGGCTTGGGAATAAAGACTACGTCCGCCTGCTTCGATGTTTTTAGGAGTTCTCCTTTCTCACACACCTGGTTCAGAAATTTGGTTAATGCAATGATGGATTCATCGTCTAGATTCCGAACAGCTGTGTTTGTTATCCCGTCCGGACCGGGGGCGGATCTCTTTCTGAGGTTATGAATCTCTGCTCTAACCTCGGTCGTAGTGATGGGAGAATCGAGATCTTGATTGGGAGGTCCCTCGTAGTCCTTAAACACCTCGCTCTCTGCTTTTCCAAGATAAGTCTCTTGGAGCTCGCTAATGAGCTCGTCATCTGTGCCAACAAAGCCATGCCTCGCTCTTACCTGCTTTGTACTAGCTTGTATTTTTGATTTACTAGGGTCGATTAGATGTCTGAGAAGGCTCCATGTTATGGAGAGACTCATATTGGCTTCCATCTCATCGCACTTGCTGTACTAATTCTGCTCGTTGAGCTTAATCGCATATGTTTCTATTTCTTTGTTGAGTATGGCTAGTTCGCGCCGGATATTCCTGTTCCATCTTTGTGCCTCGAGTCTTTTCTCCAGGTTACTCTTTCGGCTCCACATGTTCTTCAGTTTGCTGTCTAGTGCTGGGGGTGCGTGCTCATCCTCTATAGTTGTAGTCGCCTCCCCTATATGCGTTTTAAGGAGGTGTGTCCACTCCTCGATGTTGTAGAAATCGACCGGCAGTGAGGCCTCCTTTCTTATCTCTCTGAATTTATCCCACTCCGATAATTTCGGTTGTTTGATGAGGCGTGTTTGGACGCCTTTTCCTAGCGTGAGCGAAATAATAAAGTGGTCATGCCTAGATTTTGTCCTGTGCTTTTCCATGTTACTGTTCCCGCCATATGGCTTATCGTTAGGTCGGGTGCTTTGTCCCTGAATATACTGTTGTCTGTGCGCGTAGGGACGCATGCGCCAGTATGTAGAGTAAGCCCTAGCGTTTGTATATCTTCCCATATTCTTCTACCTTTGGGGTCCCTGTATGTATATCCCCATTCCTCGTGAGTCGCGTTGAAGTCTCCCTTAATGATGAGAGGTCTCCGATCTGCGGCTTTGAGTGTTTTGCGGAATAAGGTAATGAATGTAATTTTCTTTTGCTTGGGTGTGCTGTAGACGTTCAGCAGGAATATGCTATCTTTATTTTTCTTCCCTGTGATAATCTCAACGAGGACAGCCTCTGCCTCGCTGGGGGAGACGTCAGCGACAACGGTTGCAATGTTTGGCTTTACGAAGGCGGCGACGCGGCATTTATGCCCCTTGCCGCTGTCAAAGCTTTGGTACCACGATAATCGAACAGGGGCCTTTCCCGTTTCCTGCACGACCATGGCTACGGGTGCTTCCTGCTGCAGCTCGAGGTATTCTTGCAGCAACGCTCTTTTCCTCTAGTACCCCTTACAATTCCCCTGCCAGAATGTGGAGGCATTTTTGTTAACCGAATTTTTATGCATTTCTATTAAGAATCGCTTCTACGGCTCCGATTTTCTCGCACAGCCTAGCCATTGTCGTGCCTAAGGTATCCATCCACGCACATAGGACGTCTATCTTGCAAGATTGTTGGTTCACTTGCGCCTGTAATAGCGCAATTGCTCCTCCATTCTGTAGCTGTCCTGCTTTCATGGTTTTGTTCTCCTTGTACAATTTCATCAGCCACGTTTCAATTTTCTTTTGCCAGCTCGCCAGCGGGCCGGTCTCCCCCGCCTTACGTTTGGAAGGGGGTTGTCTCGTAAAATCCACATTCATATCCTCTTCCTCCTGACCAGATGCAGCTGGCACAGGAGCAGGAGGAGTGATGTGGGTGTTGCATTTTTTGGGAGCCTCGGCAGGTACCTGCTCTGTTTTTAGCGCGCTCAGCTGATTTTGGGCTTCCCTCAGCAATCGTTCTAACCTCATGTTTGCTTTCTTCTGCTCCTGTATTTCTTTGTTAAGTATGCTAATCTCATCTTTTTCAGCCTGGGAGCCCTTGCTACCAAAGCTTACCAAGTGGGCATTTTCCTCTTCCTTCTTTTTCCCCAGGGGTCCTTGAGGTCCCTGGGCGGCAAGCCGGGTCCCCGGACCTGGTTAGCAGGTCCCCGGCCCTGGTCAGCAGGCCACTTGGCTGAAGTCTGCTGGCGGCCTCCTCCAGACCACGAATTGGACCTCCTTCCGGGTCTCGAGCTAGATCTCGCTCTCGACTGCTGCCCCGCCTGGTCTCTGGTAGCATCCCTTGCTCTGCCTCGGTGCTCCTCTCTAGGTGCCGAGGTGGTGGCCTGGGGCTTGCTTTGAGTTGGGGCTTGCACCTGTAGCTTCTCTTGTTCTATCTTCTTCTTCCGTAATTTTTTCTTGATGATGTCCGGCATGCGATATAACTCCCGGCACTTGTTGTCGACTAGGAGGTGGGCTTTCTTGCATAGCAAGCATCGATGCTCGCAGCTGTGATTTGGTTCGGGGTTTTGGGCTCCGCACCCTCGACATCTGACGTCGTTGGAGTTCGGGCAAACATCCGCCCGATGTCCAAGTTTTCCGCAGGTGACGCATACTTCATATTTTTTTTTGTATAGGAAGCAGCGTGTGGGGAAGCATCGGAGGTAAACTTGCATCGGCTCTTTCCAGTCTTCAAAGAGGATCAATACAGATTTAGATTTCGCCCCAAGTCTTCTGACTCCAATGATCGATGGGTTTTTCTTATTTCTTCGAAGTGCATCGTGAATTTCCTCGTGAGTTGCATCCAGCGGGACTTCGTGGATCACTCCATTTCCTACGCTTTCCGGCATAGCAATATACGCCTGTCTCTCGACCATCGATCCACCGATGCGAAGGGCCGTGATCGCAGCGTACTTGCTTGCGCGTGCCGCATCTAGCGTAGTACATGATCGACTGCTGCGTCAGGTTTGGTGATGGTACGTCTTCGTCTGCAGCCTCCGGGTCGACCCCGGCTGCCTGGGCCAGGTAGACGTGCATGCCCAATCTTCCAACTTCCTCCAAGGTGCGATTGATACCTGCTTTCTGGCGAATAATAATTTTCTAAGCACCTTCCGGAACCTCCGCGTGCTGCTTCTCGACCGATCTTGCAGCCAGCTTATTCCCCAGCCGGGGGTTGGGCCTCGTACCGCTCCCCGCCGGCTCGCGCACGGCGGATGCGTCGCTTTGCTCGGGCGTGAAACGGCCTTTTCTCCGAATAAACCACGTTCCCCTGCTTGAGAGCTCGTCCGGGTGAGCAGCATCGTCCACGGTCTCCATTTCCAGGCTCCTGTTAGCTTGCGAGCGCTGCACGGCCTCGCCTAGGCTTCGGCACGGCCCCTTCGCGCTTTCCGGTCGCAATGACGCCGAAACAGCATGCGCGAGGTTTACCCATTACCACTCGCGAAAATAAGGCGCCGACGGCACCTCACCGGGCGTATAGCTCACGTGCCTCGATCACATTTTCAACGCATCTCAGGTTTAAGGCGTCCCCGCCACGGCGACGCAAGCATTGACGACACAACCGCGCCTCACCTTGCAACATGCGCGTTTGCTTCTTTCGCGTACTTTGCGCCACGAGGCCGTGCAACATTCGTCCGCAGCGTCACTGTCAGCCGCGACAACCAAAGGACTTTGTGCGACCCCCATCGCCTTCACCAGAGCTCAGACTCCGTCTATGCAGCGTGGCGCCCTGTCGCAGTGCCGATGTGGTGACGCACCGATGACAGCGAAGTCCGAGAAGGCGCGAGCGGAACGAGCGCATGAGGAGAAAAAAAAAACAGAAAATTCGAATAGTTTCTTCTTGCATTTCAACGTGGCACCGTCTTTTTTCAACTTCAAAACTTCAATTTTTCAAAATTCAACGACACTGAAACGCTCGTAAAAGACTTAAATGGGAGTCTTACCTGACCGGGCTGACCAATCTACAGTCCTCTTTATTTTGGACACATTCGTCGGAACCATGCATGTAGTATTTCCCATCGATACAATCGCACTTGTTGCCGAGAAGATTGCACTTCCTCTCACCGGGCGGACAGGTGCATCGAGCGCAAGTGCTGTGGGAAGAAAATGTGGCATTTGCTGGGTAAACCGAGAGCAGACTATTTCAGTTATAATAAAATTGGCATTCTTCGAGATTTTCTCGAAGTTTGCTGCATGTTTGTCAGTGTCCCTGCTTGTTTGTTTATCGACAGGTAGCTTCTTTCATGTCAACTTGGTTCACTTGGTAGTCCATGGCTTTACGCGTAACGCACCGGATGCTATAGTTGAGGAAGTGGCTTCAAAACGATCGTTGGACCAGCTTCGTTCACTGTCTGTGTGCCACTGTGTATGTGGCACTTCTCATTGAACCTTTTTTATGCCAACATGGTTACCTGGTTTTGTGTCACTGAGTATTTGCCGTTCTTCAATGAGAAAAAAATAAACTGATTTAACATATCTCCATTGGAGGGGCAAATCGAACCCCTGAATTATAGAATCATGCAAATTTGTTCAACTGCACATATACACAGTCGCTTCGCGCACATTTCGCTGGCATCAGGGTAACAATTAAGGAGCTGTGGATAATCGGAAGAGACTTGAATATATATAGAATCTATTCAGCGAGATACAAACTCCGTGTTTATTTATTTGTTCTTTTTTACAGGGGTAGCTGTCATGGACCCATTGCAATAGTGTTTATGACGCGATTATGCGCTGCAATTACCAAGTTAGACACCCCGGCCACACATTTAATTTAATCAAACACAGGGACACATTTTTCAAACTATTGCGCAGTCGGAGAGAGATCGCTGTGAGCACGCTCTGCGGGGAGAGAGAAACGACGTCACTGCCGGCGAAGCCAATGGCGCGCCCGAGCTTTGCTGTGAGATAAATATATCATCATGATGTTGCCTAAACCCCGTTCCCCACTGTGTCTCTTCCCCGGAATAACAAGTAGATCAATGTATGTGTTCTATATGCGTAAGCATTTCTATGCCAACCCAACGAGAAACTTGTCCGTCCGTGACGTAAGATGAATGCAATTGCTCATACCCTCCTAAACAATGGCTCATACCCCCGCAGTAGGGTTTCTGTGGTTGGACGACGAGTGTTTCGCCTGGGAATATACAGCTTTGCTGTAGAAGCGCTCGTAGAGTGCACATAAAGGTTTTATAGCTTTTAGGCGCTCTGATGTAAGCCGTGGTTTTCTGGCCTTGCGCGGCCATTCTCTAATTTTGTGAGGAAAACATTCGTTATACGCGCTTAAAAGTCGGTGTACAAAAAAAAACAAAAAAAAAACAATAGGTGCCTTGCCAGCGTCGGTGCCGCGGAAAACGTCGTCCCATTTCGCTATAGTCAAACGGTTGACACATTAAGGGTATCAGTGAATATGTGCTGAAAAGGGGTTGAACGTTTGAACTTGGCCTTGCACCGCAAAAATGAAATTCTTTATAGCCTAAAGCTAAATGAGGTAGGAGGTAGCATATGTGGTTTAAGGACACCCGAGCAGGCAGGTTCGTTTGTGGCACTTTTTATGATAACGCTAAGGAGCACGCAAATGTGAGCCTGACTGAGAGGGGATTTCGGTAGCAAGTTAATGCGTTAGCTTCCAATATATCACACAATTCGGGCAAGACGTAAGCACGTCAATGTTTAAATAGCCATCAAAGATTAGTTTCTCACCATTTTTATTGCTCCAAGAGAGGAAGGTACTTAAAATATAAAAGCAGCAGGCACGTTCTATTTGGGGGGGGGGGAGCGGTAAGCGACAGGAAAAATACCCAAGCTATATTTCACAGACAGTAATTCATACTCACCAGTAAGCACACAAAATGTCTGAAATCGTTCACATTTGAACCTTTTATTTGAAGCTTAAGTTCACGACCCTCTTATCACTGTGGTTCAAGAAATTAGGTATACGAAGCGATTCCTGTTCATCACAATACCAGGTGTTAGGGACCATGATAATGTAAAAAGAAAACTTGAAAAAATTCAAGCAGTGTCGTTATTTAGTCTTTCTTAATCCGAGCTGCCTGCGCGTTTATATGAAGGAAATAAACGTGGCGCAGTTTTTGGAAACTGAATTCCTCTGGCATTCCAAAAGTTGCAGCCATTGTGGGTTTACTTTTCTTCTTCTTTAATAATGCGGAGGCGGGGGGGTGGGGAGATCGGTTTAGACAATCTTTTGCAGATCCCTTTATATGGGTGGCTGAACCCCCCCCCCCCCAGATTTCGGTCATTCGTGCAAAAATCCTGCCGCCTTTTGACTGCGCGAACCTTGAGTTTGCTTCCTTCTTTCGCGCAGTAGTTTGTACGAGGACATTTTCTGAACGGTAGGCATAAGTGTTCGTTAACATGGTGAGGAGAAGCTGCTTGGCAACCGATGTCGGCTGCTAACAGACATTTTCCGCGCTTTGTCCAGGACGGCGGCGTGTTTCGACCGCCTGTTAAACTGCACTAAAATATGTGGACAAGAGCCATCTTTTTATCCCACTTGTAACACCGAAGTCTCAGAGGGAGAAAATATATTCCATTTACTCAGACTAGAGCTTTGTCATGCGTGAAGTGCGCGAGGATAAGTACAGTGAAGGGGAAACATACCTCTAGTCTAAGTAAATTTAATATATTGTCTGCCTCTGAGAAAATGGTGATGATCTGATGTGATGATTCCAGAGCGCGTGGATCTGTGTGCTGTGCTTTAGGAAAAGACGATCACGAAGAAGAGCGTGCTGGCAAGAGGTTGTGGGGCGCAAGGAATACAAAAAAAAGACAAGTACAGTAGCGAATCCCGGGAATCCACAAATCTCAAGGTAACCAATTCGTGAAAAACACGGAGCTTCTAGGACGACTAATGGTGAAGCAACTCGAAGCCAGGAAGAGGAGAGGAGCGCGAAATGCATTGCAGAACACCGCCGCCGATCCAGGAAGGGAACTGAAGACGGGCCGTAGTCTTCCGGACCCGAACCACCGGGCTCATCCGACCGCGGAACTTGTCAACCTGTTCCTGCGCTTCGCGACTTTCCGAGGCAAAGTAATTTTACCGTGACACGTGTGGATGCCTGCACGCGTTGCCAGAACGTGAATGGTTGGGCTACGGGCCGGAGCTTGTACGTCCCGCGTCCTGGCCAGGACGCCCCGGTCTCCTAACGCTTCATCCTCAAGGTTACCACGGCCACGCCTCAGTCTCCAAAACCGGCTGGACGCTACCTCGACCCGAGCCATATGTGACCCGCAGCAAAACATTATTGTTGCTATAGTAAGAAAGAACTCTGCTGCTTACATCACCTCGCCACCGTGAGCCAACCGTGATGAACTAGTTTACCTCTGACGTTACCACATGTTGGCACTTGTGATGTGCTATGCCGCCAATTAGTTTCATAGCTTTAGGATAAATATTGCGGTAATGCTGTTTTGCTAATATTTTATTAAGTGTTTAACACTATTCCTCAGTCCGGGGTGTATTGCATGTGAGACGAACGGCTTTGTACGCGCTTAATTCGGTCTCGGCTACCCACTACAAAAGAAAAAAAAAACATATGTGGATCCCACGTACTGTGGGAATCGATGTAAGCGAAGCTTTGTTTGCTGTTTGCTTTGCTTGGCGAAATTTTGCGTTGATGTTGGCGGCGAATGTGTACTTTCTTCTGCGTTTAGCCGAACACGAGAGTTTTGAGTTGATGTTAAATGTTACCCTGCGTGCACCACTACTGTTTGTGCGGTCCACAGACAAGGACACACAAGGAAACAAGTTTGTTTAAGCTCTTCTCGTGCGTCATTGTTCGTAATCTCTGGGAGGGTTGAGCATTACCATTGCTTCACATCGCACATCGCATCATGTGAGCAGCGGTGTGCACCACGCTTCGCTGCATAGCGAAGACGCTCCTGTTAAATATATGCGGATACCACGTAGCTGGACAGAACTAAGACAACGTTGTTTGCCGTTGCTAGGAAATAATCAGGTTATGTTTGACATTCCCCCTCATTACACAATTAGTCTTAACTAATTGATCTACTTCTCAGGTATTATAATTAGATGAAAAGTATAAATGATAATATCGTAAAACAACATGAGACATTCCCGATACAGCTTTCTCTTGCTCAATATGTGCATAAAAAAAGTGTTTTTCCAAGCGCGAAAGAAACTTGCGAACACATGCAAAGCTCCTTGGGTGGCCAGTCACGCGACTATTTTGCGTGTATTCGCGGGCTTCTGTCATGCTCGGAAAAACGCTTCTATATAGCACGTATTGGGCAACAGGAAGCTATATCCCGAGTTTCTTTATGTTGCTCCACAATTTTCTCACTGACACTTTTCATCTGAATAAAATAATTGATAACTTGGAGACTTAAGTAAGAATAATTACGCAATTATGGGCAATGCCGCACAATTATCTAAGTATCTCGAAGCGAAGGCAAAAAAATTACCTTGGTTGGGTTCAGCTATGTGGCATTCACATATTTTAAGCTTTGGTCATGTTACGCGAAATACCCCGTATGCGAAGCGAAGCTTGCATGAATCGGTTACGAAAATGCTATATATTCGCCAATTTTATTCCTCCATTTTGGGCATGGGGAAACCGGTGCGCGCACGTTCTCTGGCTGACCCGTATGACGGCAATGGGACAAATCTTATATTGCCTAGCATTCTCTCACTTGTTTTTATTTATTTTAAATGTACTGGCTGCTTCTCGGGCGATCACCGCTGTGGGTATGTGCATCTGTGTGGAAGTAATCCCGATCAGTATCAATGAGAAGTGGCGCTTCGTGCCCGATCCGTCGTTGTGCGTATGTTGTAGCCGCGTTTACATGAATGCGACAGTATGCGACGGCAGCGCTCGACATTTCCCAATGCATCGCGAGTAGTGGGATTGGCAGTCGTTTACATGTAGCGCATTGCCCTTGGGGCGATGGTGGCGGACAATGGTGTCACACATAGAGCGAAAAGCAGCACTTCTGGCGTCGAAATTGGGGACGGCCATTTTGTCAGCAATCTTGCGGTTCCGCAGCTTGGCGAGTGCAGCAGATGTACAGCAAGTTTCCATCCCATAATCCATAAAGCGATGCGATCTCGTGTTCATGTACTCCGAAATGCGACTTTTCTCTTTATTTCTTGTTTAGCTTGGCTTGCCACCCGGCATAATGTCAGTATGACACTAAATATAAGCTATCTGGTACATTTCATAGAGATACTTGACATCCGTAACTCCTCCTCTTTCCCTTCTTTCTGACCACCGCTCTCCCTTTACTTATTTATTTATTTATTTATTCCTGAAATGGGGCCCCTGGAGGGGGGTCTTACATGAGGGATTGTCAGCTTCAAAGAAGCTGCTCGTTGGCAGCCTTGAACTTAGTCGCACTGGAGTGGTCCGCCGCTTCTTCAGGCAAACCATTCCAGTCTCTCGCTGCACGTGGAAAAAACGAATGCAGATGGGATGATGTGCGCGCATGCGGGGTCTATGCTGATTTTGAATGATTAGTCCGAGATTATTGGCGGTGAGCGGGCGATATGACACTGTTACCAATTGGGGATGATAAAACTTGTGATATAGAAAGAGCTTGGACACTTCACTTCTCGTTTCTAGACTAGAAAGATTCGCATTACATTTTAGCGCTGTGACACTACTATATGAAGAATAGTCATGGAAGACAAATCGGGCTGGGCGGTGTTAAGAACGGCCAGGTGCAGTGCAAGTTTTGCCAACCAGTTGCGACTGTGGAGGCAACATTCCGAGAGTGTCGCCGCACACCTCTAGCCACGGCGTGACTAAGTCGACTGTGTGTGAACAACAATACGTGCGTCCTCGACTCTCCGTCGCTGGAGCCGAGTTTGACGAAGTCACCATTGTAACTAAACGGGCTCGGCGGACCAACTATTGTTACTGAGCCGCGGGAACGTCTATTTACACCCCTTCCCATGCGCCGACCAAGACGCCAGACAATGGGCGGCCGGCGGGCGCGCTGCAGTTCGGGCAATAAATGCCCCTACGGTGCCTGGTCAACTCACCTACGGTGCTTGGACGGCCGTTTTCGTCACCTGGGTATCGGGGGAGGACCGAGTGTTTAAAAACCGCTGTTGTGCGGCTGCTCAGAACACTCTCAAGCAGTCATGTTAAACTGATGTACTTTCTCAAACAGTCATGTTAGACTGATATAAATACTGTAAATAAACCCATATTCCTCGTTCTCGATGAGAAGCAGTCCTTCCCTTCATCAACGTCCTCAGCGTGGATAAGTTGGACGACGGCATGGGCCAGCTACCTTCTAATACATGCCCGACTCCAATCTTGACAACGGATCACGAGCGATGGGATTGAACCCCCAATCATAACAGCGGGTTTGGACAGATTCAAGCATGTTAGAAAGATTATAGTATGATGAGGGTCCCAAACTGAGCATGCACATTCATGTTTGGGCCTTATCAAAGATTTGTAGGCAAGGCTTTTTACCAAAGGAGGGGCGACTTTCACATTTCTCCGGAGAGAGAGAGAGAGGAATACAGGAAGGCAGGGATCTTAACCAGTCAATAGTCTGGTTGGCTACCCTACGCTGGGGGATGGGAGAAGGGGAAGAGAGAGAAGGGAGATAGAAGGTATAGATACGTGTACGAACAGCACTTCAGTTAAAGCCGCTGACGCAAACCAGAAGTTCTGAGAAAACACAAAAGTGCCTTCACTGCCTTCTGAGCCGATGATCGGTTGGGACAGTGCTCTAGTATTGTCTGTTCACTCAGAAGACGATCATCTAATTTCCTCAATGTGTTGGACAAAGATTGTCTTTGTGCCTGAAATTGAGGACAGTGGCACAATAAGTGGCCAGTGTTCTCTTCGCATCCGCAAACATAACATGCAGGACTATCAGCCATTCAAATTAGTGCTGAGTAGGCATTCGTGAAGGCAACTCCAAGCCATAACCGACACAGAAGAGACGCTTCACGTCGGTGCAGACCGGCTGGAGGTCTGAGTTGAAGTGACGGGTTTAGTCTGTGCAGTCTTGTGCACCTTGTATGTACGGTACTTCACTCTGCTAGGAGATCGTGCGTGCAAGAATGCCAAGTTGTCTCGTGGCGTCGGTCCTTGAGAGAGGAATGGGGACGCAGGGGTATTCTTGGTTTGACGGCCGAGCTGCGTTATCGGCGTCATCATTTGCAATGACACCGCAATGACCTGGTATCCACTGAAAAGAAATATCATGGCCTTTTACTATTTAGTGATGGACAAGTTTCGCGATTTCGCACGTGAGCTGATCGTGAGTTCCATGTCGGAGAAACGACTGCACACATTGCAAGGCCGGCCTTGATTCGCAGAAGACTGCCAATTATCTAGCACTTTCAGCATTTATCCCTTTAAGCGCGTCGCGGAGAGCCGCGAGCTGTGCAGCTGTAGACGTAGTGACATGGGAAGTCTTGAACCGCTTGGTTATTCTCATTGCTGGCATAACTACAGTGCCAGCAGAACTGGTTGATGGAGTTGATCCATCAGCGTTGACGTGTGTGTGTGCAGTCGCTGCATTTCTCCTACAAGAGAAGTAAAGTTAGTTGTTTGAGCGCTGATGATGGCAAGTCCGACTTTTTCTTAAATCCTGGGAATGTAAGGTTCACTCGAGTACGGTGCATACACCATGGAGGAATGGAAGGCCTTGGCACAGGTGCGTAACCTGACCTGAAAGAGGCACGGTGCGCGAAGACAGTCGCACTGAAAGTCGTGTGGGGCCTATCTACTGGGAGACTTGCTAGGGGGTGGGTAGAGGTCCGGGCGAAGTGTCTTATGTGCACACGCATTGTTTCTATGCTAATGGGCGTTGTAATAGTGGAATCTTGAGCGACTGCAAAAACTTCAGTCGTTGAGGCACTCCGCGGTAGACCAAGACATATCTTCAGGGCTTGGGCTTGGATGCTTTAGATTATATTCAGGTTAGTTCTGCAGGTGTTGGACATGACCGGTAGGCTGTACCGCAGGAATCCAATAAAGAGGACCCTGTACAGTTGCAGCATGGAGTGTATTGGCACTCTCCAGGTCTTTCCTGCAAGGAACTTAAACATATGGCAAATTCCTGTAAGGCGTTTTTTCACATAATTCACATGAGGCGTCCAGGAGAGATTTTTGTCAATGACCACCCCCAAAAATCTGCGACTCGTGCTGTGCGAGATCAGCTGTCTGTCGACGGATATCGCGTATGGATACATGGACTTCCTGGTAAATGCCACCACTGTGCACTTTTCGTATGATATATGAAGTCCTTGTTCTCGAATGTAGGATGATGTTAAAGTGGCTGACTTCTGAAGCCGCGCGCGAAGCTGCAGTCGGGTCACAGCCAACGTCCAAATGCAAATGTCGTCGGAATAGATGGGAAGCCTAACGGTGCCTGCCAGGATGTGTTGGACTGAAGAGCGTTGGGATGAGTACTACGCCCTGAGGCACCCCACGGTTACCGTAATGCTGGGAAGTCTGGCCACCCTAGGTAAGTAAGAAAAGGGATCTCTTATGTAGATAGCTACTTATCCAGAAATAGACTTCGCTGCCAAGTCCTTCTGCCTCTAACGCGTTCAAAATCGCTTCGTGCGTTACGTTATCGTACGCTCCTTTAACATCCAGAAACAGGGCAGCAGATAATCTTTCACAGGACTTCTGGCGCTCGACGTACGTCACCAAGTCGATAACGTTGTCTACGGAAGAACGGCCACGCCTGAAACCAACCACTGCATCTGGATATACCTGGTAATGTTCGAGGTATCATTCTAGCCGTGCTAGAACCATCATCTCCATTAGTTTTCCGATGAAACTGGCAAGCGCAATTGGTCGGTATGATGCAATGTCTACAGGCGACTTGCCAGGCTTGAGCAGTGGAATTAGGCGACTGGTCTTCCATTCCTGGGGAAGCGTACCTGTCTGCCAGGAGCTGTTGAACAAGTGCAGGAGCACTTTCCGAGCCTCTTCGCCAAGATTACATAGGGCACGGTAGGTTATACCATCGGGTGCTGGTGAAGATGAACGCTTGCACAAGGCCAGTGCAGCTTCGAACTCGTCCATGGAGAAAGGACTATCCATGCGGGGGTCGCGTGAAATTGGTGAGTGGTGGAGCGTCGATGTTCCAGTGCAACTAGTTTCGAGAGCAATCTTCCTACAGAAACTTCCGCTACGTCAATGTCGCTGCATTGTTGGTGAAGGGCCAAAGACTTAAAAGGGTGTCGCTGCTGAGGGGTTCCATGGAGACCACGAACAGTTCTCTATATGTGAGACAAAGGTTTTCGTGGATCCAAAGATTCGCAGAAGGACTTCCATCTTTGATATGCAAGTTTGTCCATGCGACGCTGAATTTTGTTTTGAGCCCTTCTGGCCAACCTGAAGTCATGTACAGACTTCGCGCGCCTGTATCTTCGCTCTGAACGACGACGAATTGCACGAAGCTTCTCTAGCTCAATGTCGTATTCGGTGCGTGTATACGTTCTCAGAAGCGAATGTTTCGTAGCCTCTAAGGCACCCTTTATGATGTCCTCTAGGCTAGAGGACAAGTCATCACGACAGCCGTCTTCGACAATTGACTTGAACATCAGCCAGTCGATGCATTGTGTGACGCCGGCTAACTTGGAGCCCGTCAGCCCTTTAATCCTAAGATAAGTATTTAGGTGGTCACTTCCCCGCGTTTCAATATCCGGAAACCACCTGACCTTTCTAGTGAAGGAGCGTGAAACAAAGGTGAGGTCCAAGCAGTTACAGTAGGCGGTTCCACGCAGAAAGGTGGGGCTTCCATCATTTAACAAGCACATTTCTTGTTCGGAGGCAAATGACACTAATTTTCTGCCTGTCGAGTTTATCTTAGAACTTCCCCAGAAATGGTGGTGGGCATTAAAATCTCCAGTAATCACCAAAGGCTGCGGAGTCGCTGTCCGTGATTCGCCGTAATCTCTCGCAGTCCAACCGGCTTGAGGGCTATATGTAGGCTCCAATTAATGTGAACGTGAGCTTGCTTTTCTTCACTGTCAGGTGCGGTTAGGCTCGTTAATTATTTTAGCGATTTATTTTATTTTAGCGGACCACAAGATATCGTGCGTTAAGATAAGCCCTAGATATTTATAACATGCCACAGGTGATAATATTGGTTTACCTAAGAGATATGAGGGTGCTGCATAAGAATGCCGATGATATAAAGAGATTAATAAGGTTTTATTTACGTTTCATGACATTAACCATATCTTACACCATTTTTCAACTGTTTGTTAGTCACGCTGTAGGACAAGGATATCTGAGCTATTATTAGTGGGTCGGTAAATAACACAGTCGTCTGCAAATAGGCGTATGCTAGAATATATATCATTAGGAAGATCATTAAGGTACATTAAGAAGAGAATGGGGCCCTTAAGACCCTTAAGGAACCCCAGAAAACACAGGAGACACAGGAGACGAAAAGTTATTTGCAAAAACGAACTGTTGCCGGCCGGTCAGAAAACTTCGCAACCAATTATAAATTAGGGGATTGAGATTCAAGACTGAAAGTTTCAAGAAAAGACGATTGTGGCGTACCTTATCAAAAGATTTCTCGAAGTCTCAAAACAATGAGTCTGCAGGTACAATGATGTCTAATTGGGAACTGATGTCATTTAAAAAGAGTGCAAGTTGAGTATCGCAAGATAAGTTGTTAAGGAATTCGTGCTGACTCTGATGAGAAAAGTTATTAGAAATTAGAAATCTTATGATGTGGGAAAAGATGACATGCTCAATCAGTTTGGAACAAACACTGGTAATGGAAATCGGCCGGTAGTCAAGACATGACGTTGAAGATGCTTTTTTGGGAACTGGAAAAAGTCGACTTTTCCACTTGTCTGGCGCATCATAGTGGCGCGCATTTCCAGCGCATCGGCCCCGTTTACAGCGATGGGATGAGCCAGAAAGTTGAAGTGATGCGATGTGATGAGCCAGTTGCCGTATTGATGTAAACGCGGCTTGTCCCGCAGTGTGGAAATGATAACCATAATGAACACACGGCAGTCATCTCAAAAAGGTAGCTGGCAGCGCGATATAAGCGCCCGCTTCTAGTCCAATCTCCCTTTGTGGATATGTGGCGTAGTACGCAACCCATCATTTTTAACATGCAGTGGTCGTCTCAAACAGATACTTCGTTACGGCACAATTCGTATGTACCGCCCAATCCTTGGTCACTTTCTTGTTGTGGTCACGTGCCATTCTACCGCTCGCGTCATCGGCATGTGCCATATTATGGGAATCCTTATCATTCTTATGAAAGCGCCGAAAGGCTTCTTGGCCCACTTCGCGTTCTGCGTATGTACCATTCTAGGACATCGTAATCATTACCGTAGGCCGATCATCTCAAATAGCAAGTTGCTGGCAAAATTTCAGCGTATGTGCGAAGCACTAAGTAGTTTTTTCGGGAATCTGGTGCTTAAGCTCGTAGTGTCTATTGTACACAATAAAGGCAACCGGAGTGATATCCTTGCTGGTGCTTGTATGTGCTTGCCGAACTTCTGAATGTGTTTCCAGTCATCTTAGATTTCTGTAGCACTTTGGTTTTCGGAATGTGCCGCTCCAATGGAGTAAAGGAAAATGAGTGCTTTTGTGACGTAGTGGTTAACGTATCGCGCTGCTAGGCTGGCGGGCCGAGTTTCGAACCCCTGTGCTGGATGCATGTTTCTTTTTTTTTAGGGTGACGGTAAATATATTTGGCAAGAACCGACAGACACAAGTACCACCGACCAAACCATGAGAAGAGCTGGAAAGAATACTCGTCCTTAAAAGGTAAAGGCTTATTGTTTGCCACGGACGTTGAAAGTGTAATCAGCACTGTGACGTTGGTTACGACAATACAATGTGAATCACTGCCCTGCCTGTCAGAGGACTGAAATGTGAGTCTTACCTCGTGGGGCTGGCTGATGTACAGTCAAACTCATTTTCGGCACAGTCACCGGAATCAGTCATGTAGTACCTCCCATTGATGCAGTCGCACTTGTTCCCAGGGGTACTGCACACCCTTGAGCCATGGGGACAGCTGCATTCAGCGCAAGTTCTGTGGGAAGAAAATGCAAAAGCTGTTGAATATATGGAGAGCAGAATACTTCAGCTGTGATAAAATTCGCATTTTGTGATAACTTCACCCAGTGTACTGTAGATTAGTTTGTCTGTCTCTTTGACAGTTGGTCCCTATTTAACCTCTTTCACACCAACTTTGGTCACGCGATAAATAAAGGTTCAAAGGCTAGACAGTCGGGACGCTTTGCTAAGGAACTGAGTTCGAAACTATTCATCGGGCCAAGTTTAGGCACGACGTACGTGATACTGCATCGTGTACATATGCGGTGAGTGAAGATGGCTAAGTGGACTAACTGGAATCTTGGATTATTGCTTACGTTTTTTAATAAAGAAAATCAAAGTGCCTTTGTGGCGCAATGGTTAAGCCATCATGCTGCTGGGCAGGCGTAGTTCCGCATCACGGCACTGGATGCGCTTTTTTGTTTTTACAGCGGAGTCGTATATGGCTAGGGCACCACAGAATTTTCATGTCCGCACACAAAAACTATCATAAACAATGGCTCATGGCGGCATAGGGCTAGGGTATAGAGTTTCATACAGTAATTACTAGAGAGAACTGTGGCGCTAGTGTCTACGGGAGCTGCAATAGGGGCGGTTCAGCGAGAGTGGGCATTGTGGGAACTACATGGATTTGCCTCTTTGTCCTTCTGGCTTCAGGCTGTTTCGTGACTTTGGAAAAACGTCAGTTTCAACAAAGGATTGCGTAATAAATAAATAAGTAACGATTATTAGAATTGTCCGAAGGCAGGAACTCTGACACAGAAGTCCGATGCTTAAAGCAATACGCCACGGACGCATGCATTGCAAGCGAAATAACACTCCCTTATGAATTTATTTTCGGCGAGCCATTGCCCTGAGACGCTTGGCGCATTTCGACTTGACCACGTCGATACGCTGAATCGTTTGAATTAGTAGCGATTGTGCGTGTTCGCAGCGTCTTCTACACTTCGAAATGTTTAGAGTGCTCTGAAATGGACGACAATGATGGCATATAAAGTGTAATAAACAAAGCCATGAGAACGTCTGAATCCACGAGCGCGAAGGTTCGACAAATCCATGTACTTCCTATCAATCCCATGGTGGTTGAACGAGTGTGGCGCCAGGGATCCCACTAGTAATTATTGCGGGAAACTAGATGGGCAGGGGTGTCATAAAATTTTATTGCCCGCACACGAAAACACGATACCCACGCAAGCACTCACACAATGGCTCATAGCTCAGTGAGGCAAAGACTACAAGCAGTCAGCAAAGTGAAGCGAACAGTGCTTACATTCTTCGGAATCACGCATAGAGTATGCAGAACGGCATGTCGAAAACTGTCATCGGCTGCCTCGGATAAAACAATGGTTGGTCTCGTCGGGGCTCTGCTGCGGCTCCGTAAAGAACCTTGTTGTTCGGTGTTTAGTAGGAGTTGCGATGGGGAGGCCACGCGTGGTTGGCACTGCCGAAGAGCAGCTCGCTTACGGAGCTCAACGGCGCGAACTTAGACGATAGCACGATCGCCGGTGGCATGGGGCAAACACCAACGGAGGGCGCGTCCGAAGGACCGACCGCAAGCGGCAGGCCAGATAGGGCGACGTGTTTCGCGAAACGGAGAATATGGCGAAGAAGTGCCAAAGCCTCTTCGATGTCGAAATGCGACGTTGAAAGATTCATGGCTACTCACTTCGCGTGGGTTAATTGCGATGACACATGACACTATCCCTCTGGTCATTGTCGGTGATTTCAATGTGGATGCGCCGAAACCAAAACAAAAAAGCAGTGCTTTGCGCGTTTCGTGTTGGACACATTTCGCTTGCGGTGCCACACCGATCCGGCCATGCCGACAACATAGCGGCGTACCTGCATCGATTTGACATTGTCAAAGAATGTGTCTGCAGTTGCGAGTATGCCGATCAGTGTAGGTATTAGCCACCAGAAATCCATTGTGACCGTCTTTACTAAATGACAATGCGTGATGCAATAAAGTCTTTACCGTTATGTTTAGAGCTCGGCCGGTCATCCACCTTTTTTATAGTGACGTTAAATGGTTTCGGCTAGAACCGACAGGCACAAATACCACCGACCAGTCCAGGCCGAACCATGCGAAGATATCGAAAGAAAACTCGATTTTAGCAGGTAAAGGTTTAATGTTTGCCATGGACGTTGAAAATGTAATCAGCACTGCGACGCTGGTTACAGCAGTACAACGTGAGTCGCTGCCTTGCCTGTCATAGGACTGAAATGTGAGTCTCACCTCGTGGGGCTGGGGAAAATACAGTCCTCCTCATTTCGGACGCATTCATCGGAATCAGGCAAGTAGTAGTTCCCATTGATGCAGCTGCACTTGCTCCAGGGGCTACCGCAGGTCCTTGAGCCATCGGGACAGGCGCATTTAGCGCAAGTTCTATGGGAAGAAAATGCAGAAATTGTTGCATAAACCGATAGCACAATACCTCAGCTGTAATAAAATTCGCATTTTGTGGTAACTTCAACCGGTGTAGTGTAGATTCGTCTGTCTCTCTGTATGTCAGTTGGTCCCTATCTAGCCTCTTACACGCCAGCTTTGGTTGCAGGTTAGACAATGGTCCAGTGGGTAGAGAATCGGGATGCTTTGCTAAAAAAAAACTGAGAAGCCACCCATCAAGCCAACCTCAGTCACTGGATACTTGATACTGCAATTTTTATATATGTGGTGAATGAAGACTATTAATTAGGCTAGTTGGAATCTTGGTTTGATCGTTACGTTTTTGGAGCCCCGCTGTTAGGCGCCCGTTACTACGGAGAACTTCGGCGTCGTACCTCGCAACCGAGCACATCGAAAGATGAAAGCGTATGCGGAGTGCAGCGGGGGATGGAAGACGCGAGAAGGAAAGCAGATTAGGAGATGCAGCGGAACCATGACCCGGAAGGCCGAAGAGGAGGGTATGGCGAAAGGGCTAGAGAAAAGGCGTAGTGCGGGACGGTGGCTACGAGATGGCGCCAGAGTAGCGTGCGTCGTCTGGCAGGTCTATAGGCGGTGGCTGCTGTGGATCGCGCCCACGCGTTACCTACGCGCTGGCTGTCGCGATCTCCAGATTAGCTAAGAAGTGGCGCCACACCTCCTTTCATTTGCAACGTCTCGCGCAAGATAGCTTGTTCGCGCCAGCCAATACATCGCGAAATGAAATGACAGATAGAGCTGCGCTCGAATTTCGCATTGGGGAGTATCGTAAACGTAGGTTAACTTTTTTTTTGTTCGCACTAGGGTAGTGGATTTCCTTCTTTTTGTCCCTTGTGTTTGCGCTGAATTTTCGTGATGATGTACACATGTGCTGTTTCATCAATGAACCTCTTTCACACTGACAAATGTCATTGTAGTTGCAGGACCGGGTAGGTACCACTGTTCAAAGAAACCCTTGGATGCCGACTTGGAGCACTAGGTATTTGTCAATCCGTCTGTGCTAGACTTCAACGACCCTCCTAGATGCCAGCTTGGGTCACCAGATGTGTGCCACTAGGTGTGCGCCGCGCTTCAACAAAAGTAGTGGTCGCCAACTTTTGTAGTAGATAAGTGCCACTAGGAATGCGCCGCCATACAAAGATGGAAACGATTCCATAAGTTCCCTCCATGCTGAGCGGAATCGAACCCACGTCCCAAGGGTTCCTCAAAGACAGCAAGCCGGCGCCCTAGCAGGCTGCGCCACAAACGTGCTGGTTATGTGCCCCTTTTCAACGAATGTTTTATGCGCCAATTCTTTAGTGAGCTGCGCCGAGAATGCACCGTGTGTGTGCCGCTCTTCAATGAACCTCTCGCTAATTAGGCTGGCCGAGTATGTGTCGCTGAGTGTTCGGTAAGCGAGGGAACGATTCTTAGCGCTCTCAGGCGCCGGCGCGCCACGCTTCTCGTCTTGGAGGCCACGCGCGGACCTATGCATGGGAAGTGCCGGTAGAAGGCGCAGCGTGGCCAGAACGAAGCGTGATAGCGTAGCCTGTTTGCAGCATAATGCTTTTCTCAGTGTTCGCTTGCACCGGCTCTCCATCGCAATTCGGAGACCGCGTGAAGGCTGTATGGCGGTGGCGCTAGATGGCGCCGAGTGTTCCTCAGTAAGCGTGAAAGAGGAACTCCGCTACAGTGCAGGCCCCATGCATAATTCGATTCGATGGTGGCCACACGTTGTATCGCTGTATTTATTCAGCTCTAAAAGCATTACTGTGGAGAGGAACCGAGAAATGGGTTCCACCGAATGTTCGTTACGCTAACTTCGGTAAATGGTCACGCGATGCTTTGTGCCGCTCTTCCTTGAAACTCGTTAGCGCCGCTTGTTATGTGGTGCTCTTCAATAAACCTTTTTCCTGGCAACCCTGGTCGCTGCGTAAGTACCGCTCTTCAGTGCCCCCCAAACATTTGGCAGAACGTATCTCACGATGACTTTCAATGGTAATACGTTAGCATTGAATCGATAGAGCGGCTCAACGTGCTGACGTCATTGAAACAAGTTATGTATGTAGCACATACTGCAGCAGGCCTCCTGTTTCGGCGTGCGTCTATTTGTCGTACAAAAATCCCTCACGTGATCTGATCCTAGGTGCCTAGGGACAGCATCGTTTAGGGATTTTTGAGAAGGCGCGATGCTGGCGCCGAGCGACGCCGTGTCGTGTTCGTCCTCGGCGTGATCGTTCTCTGGACCGCGCATTGTTCAACATTGCTCATGTGATCATGCGTGCGTTGCTTGTGTGGTGGTTGTAGGTTCTGTGTTACTTGGCGGAAAGTGTGAGTAGTGGCGGTGCGGCAGTGCGGCTTAGGCCTCGGTGAGCTCTGGAACTACAGAATCTGCGTTGTGTGACCCGTGCTTTCTAGAGAACCCGGCGGTGGTGACGATTGAAATATCGAAGTGGACTAGCGCCTCGGCAGCGAAGTTCAGCGAACCACGATGTGGCGTCGCCGTGTCCGACTTTGCTTAACGGACATCGAGGAATGTGCTGCTCGCTGCAAGTCATGTAAATGCAACTGCGTCGACAGCCCACTGTTCAGCGCTGAATGTGTGTTTGGTGTGCTGTGCTTGAAACGAGTGGTGCAGCCGTGCAGTGGGGGTGGCTGAGGAGCAGAGTGGCTTAAGGGCTCCGTTTGCGCGTTCACAGACATGTGCTTCCGTCTTGGTCTCATTAGCGGCTGGCGCGGGACTGTGGTGTGCTAGCTCCTTGCCTAGTATCATGTTTACGACGCTAACACACAGCATGTTCACGTTTTTCCGCGCTATATGTCATTTGCATGACGGCCGAGTTGAAAACGAGACATGTAGTGTTCGTTGCGTTTGTGTGTTGTAAATTACTTTCTATTGTGGAAGTTCTGGGAGGCTTATTACGCAAGGAGTGCGAACGTAAACATAAACACATGTGTGTCTGAAATTTTGAGTCACCCATAATACCTTTTACGACTGATAACTGGCCTACACGGCCTGTGTGAATCAGCTACCGTATGTTGCGACGCTCTTTCGTGTGGTAGAATGATGCATGGTGCGCGTTTATTTCTGTACTGTTGTAAAAACCATTTGTTTATTCACTCAATACAAATGTACAGCTTATTCGCCGCAGTACATTTTAGTTACGCGGTGAAGCATACTAAAAGTGGGAGGGGGCCGCTATCAGCCAGCATAGTATGTCCACTTCGGCGATCTGAGAGGCGGCGGGTGCGCGAGTGTGTAATTAAAGAACTCTTCTTATGTCCAGTGGCAGTGGAGATCATTAACTGTAGCACCAAAGTAGTGGACCACTACCAGAACAAAGGCATGTAGTATGCCCATCTCAATTCTTGTGCTTATGCCAGTCTTCTTTTTTACAGCAATAGCTGCTATGGGCGAACTCCCCTGGTTGTTCTGATGTTACTGGTGTTGTCACTGGAATTCCCGAATTTCTTGCTAGAATATTGCAAATAATGTTCTCATTGTGCTGCGAGGATTCAAACATATGATCAAAAGAGTAGCAGTCCACAATTCTACATTTCAGCCACTCTGCTGAAGGTTCAGTCGCGGTGAATACTGATCCCGGAGAGCGGGATCTAGCCAACAGGTGCCATGGTTGGCTAACACCTGCTCAATGTCTGCGTACTGTATATAGAGCTGGCATCCACACCTTCAAGTTCTTACACATCACCTTCCCACTTGTGAAGGCAGTCCTATGTTAAATTTTCTTCTTACATGTGATGACAATGATTCGGTGCACCTGCTTCATTAATCGTCTTCTAGTACTTGGCTTCTCAGATTTACTGGATGGAGCTGTGGGTGTCTTGTTTTCCTCAAGCAAAGCACAAGACCTAGCAATGGCTAGCCCAAATATAGATTTGAGAAAACCAAAACGAATTCAGCAGTAAGAAGCTAAAGGGTTGTTTTGGTGTAGATCAGTGGCTAAGTCCGGATATGAAAGAGGAGGAAGAAAAGCAGAGTCTTTCCACGTTAACTCTGTGAGGCACAACTCCCACAAATAAATACGACTCTTACTTATTTTACTTTTTTAAGGAGATTACCGACTTGCATTGGCAAGTGTTCACTTCAACAAACACTGCATGAAGTAAGCCTCCTGCGCATATTTCACCAGCTACTGCATCATTGTTTCCCATTATGAGTGAAACTGCAATGTTCTTTATGATACAAGTTGCCCAATTTTGTGTTTTGCAGTAAAATGTTAGCAGTGCTATTAAGGCACTTAAAACTCATGAATTGTAGTAGAGAGAAAAAAAAGTAAGAAAGCAGTGGCTTTTTGTGCGTAGACTATGCATACACCTGGCGCTCTTATGGTCATTTTTTTCCTATCCGCTAAACCATTCTAAACAAGAAAAGTTTATACACAATTAGTTTATACACAGACCACAACTAAACCACAGGTATCGTTGGTAAGCAAAGTATACTTTCTCGGTGACATTTTCTGCAGCCCTGCTATTGGGCTTTCCTTCCTTCCTTTTCAGCTGTGCAGGTTCATTAAGTGACGAGAGAGTTTGACAATTTTAATAATTGAGACAGCAAAACCCTTCTTGGTTTCAGACTGTGCACATTGCATTTTAAGGCGTGTTTTCTGTGTTTGTTGCTTTTTCTTTATGGGTAGGAGATGTCAACATTTTTTACACCATGTCAAGTATGTGGTGCTTGGATGGAGTCTTGCCCTTTCATTCTGTACAATATGATGTCGGTTTTTTGTGTCCAAGACCATTTAACAGCGCGATTGTAGCATTTTGCTAAGTTTTGCCTCTGTCTCCCAAGCTTGAAAGATTGCTACCCACTGCTAGTGGCATGATACATGTGACATTTCTTTTTCAATAAAAGGAAGTCTCACTTATCCTGTGCACTGGTTGTCTTTTGTCTCTTTGAATTGCAATTTGTTGCCTATATTTGCTCTTTTATTGCATTTCAGATTAGGAATGGCTATCATAATTGACATTTAACCATATTGCACACAATGCGGATGATGTGTAATAGCAATATATGGCCACCATAAATATAATAGAAGTTAATAATTCAAGAATAGTGCCGTTGCATGGTGGTGCAGCCATGAATTGTGGCTATAAGGTACCAGCGCTGTAGGTAGCAGTGCTTGTGCAGAATATAGTTCAACTCTACTACTTTGAAACATCATTGTTTTACCTGCATTTGCCTAGCTCCAGTTTCTGTGAACAACACACATCTGGTGGAAGAGTGGCTTGCACCTGCAGTTGGGTCCAATGAATGGCCAAATTTCTGCCCATTTTCATGTTATTAGCATATTAGTAAAGGCAGTCGTTTTTATAGTAGCCTGTTTGCCCAGTGTAGAAGTCGCTGCAGGGTGTCAGGATCTGATACACATCTTCAGCTTTGCAGGGGACACAGCATCTGGCACATAGTTTGTCACAGGTCATGTATTCGGGGCAAGATGAGTTTACTCACTAGCAAAGGAAGAACCAAGCTTGTTGGATATAAAGTAAACCGCCTGTACACTCAGTGGCCTTCATCTCGTGTGACACGTCGTTATAGCGACCCTTGTTTTAAGCAATTCTTGTCCAGCAGCGGTCGTTTGCTTTTGAAACACTCAGGATAGCTTTCAGCAAGCTGGACAGGAATAACACTGAAAAACCAGCAGATGTTAATTCTCGCACTTATCATGCGAAGCTTCGTACAGTATGATGAGGGCGTAAATAAATGAGGGTGTTCCTCAAGGCCTTGTAGCACATGTCACGAGTTTGGAGCAACATGATGTATAGCACTTTTTTGATTGCATGCTATAGGTTTAGCAGGTGTGGCCATGGTTGAAGTGCAGTGCAAGGTCAAGAAAACATATCTATGAGCAGCACCCTGGTAAAGGAGACTCTGGGAAAACTAGTGGGAAGCCTGTTGAACATCTGGTTGATGCACTTGCTGGCTCCATCAGGCAAAGTATGATAAAGAGAAGGAAGTCATCAACACATCAGAAGGTTTTTACATATAAACACTGTGCTAAGGTCATAACATGCCAACAAGACTTAGTGCGCAGGCTATGCACAACCAACTACATATGCCTTCTGTTCGGACATTGCTCATTGTAACTAACAAGGATGGAGTGGACAAAAAAAGAACAGCAGCTCCATTAATTTGGTTTCACTGGTATCAACAGTGTTTTGTAAGTGTACATTGCCATACTCCCCAATGCCTTCTTGGGTGACATCAGCAAGGACCAGCTTGAGGCAAGGGGTAATAGACGTCTTTACAAGCCAAAAATGCATGCATGCATGGAAAGCACACTGTGTCCAAAAAGCAGGCACTTCACAGGGGCACTGGAGAAGGAACAGGTTATTAACAGTGGGCAAAGACAAGCTACTAAACACCCAACACTGTTGCCATGTAACGACCTCTGAAACAATCCCTCTTAATGAGGAAATCATCTTTGTGTATCCATAAAGAGGGCAGACGGGCAAAGCCCCTTCAGTAATGCTGCCAGCTTCAAAAGCCCATTTTGCACATCTTGAATGCTTCCTTCTTAAGACTTTGCTGGGTGCAAGCACTCTACTGTCCAAAAGCTGTCATTGAGAGCACTGTTGGTTTGGTGGCAATAAAGTTCAGAAGCGATTGCAACAAACCTCCCGTCCTAGTTGGCCTGGATGCTCACCGTGCTTATGAAGCAGCACCATGAGGCAAGCAAGGTGAACTGATGCCTCCAAGCCCTTGTTCGTTTATCACACTGTTCTGTTAGTAACAACCACGAGACTTGAAACCAACAAGCTCAAGTTCTCCACTCGCATGGTTACTGTGGAGAATCCATAAAAAGCACAAAAACAGAAAACTCAAGGGAAAGGATAAAGCACCATTTAACACTTAGTATTGCTACAGCCCACCCACTTCTTTTATTTTGTCTGGTCGTGCTACATCTTTTTACTATAGATAGGCATGAACTTAGATGATGTTCCCAATCAGTGTCCAATTTTTATATACACTATGTGCTGGTTCAAAGAGGTTTGAAACACTGCAATGGAAGCTTCAAGTAGAAAAGGTGCCAGGAAGAAAAAAAGAAAGCTGTCTGCAACCATCTCGGCAACATCTTGTCCCTTTAATAAAAATTGTGCTTCCATATTAACTTGAGCACTCCAGTTTAGAGTAGAGTACCAGTGCATTTATGAACAATGAATCAATTCTCAAAGAGCATGTGCAGTCCAGCCAAAAGCAGGGGCAAGAATCCGCATTGTGCTCCTGCATTGAAGGTGAATAACACGTACCATAATGGTGAATGTGCTTTAGTAAGCTTCCCTGCAATATGAATTTGTAATGTACAAAGAATTGTCAATGAAGCTTACCACGAGCACAGATGCACTTGCAAATTATATCACAATTGAAGATAATGAGCAAACCTATGTGCCCTTTCCACTCTTAGTATGCTTTACAGCACGACGCTTATTTACACCCCTGTATTGCGGTGTAGCAAGCTACAAAAGAAACTTTGCATAATTAGGCTTTTTAGGATTCTTTCTCGCAATACACTAATATTTCGCGCTGAAGCCTAAGCAATGTACTGCGGTGAAGCATACTAAAAGTGAAAAGGGGCAAGAGTTCTTTAATCATACACTCGCGAACCCTCCGCCTCTCCCAAGTGGACATACTATGCTGGCTGATAGCAGCCCCCTCCCACTTTTAGTATGCTTCACCGCGTAACTAAAATGTACTGCGGCGAAGAAGCCGTACATTTGTATTGAGTGAATAAATAAATGGTGTTTACAACAGTACAGAAATAAACGCGCACCATGCATCATTCTACCACACGAAAGAGCGTCGCAACATACGGTAGCTGATTCACACAGGCCGTGTAGCCCACTTATCAGTCGTAAAGGGTATTATGGGTAATTCAAAATTTCAGACACACATGTGTTTATGTTTACGTTCGCACTCCTTGTGTAATAAGACTCCCAGAACTTCCACAATAGAAAGTAATTTACAACACACAAATGCAAATAACACAGACATATGTCTCGTTTTCAACTCGGCCGTCATGCAAATGACATATAGTGCGGAAAAACGTGAACATGCTGTGTGTTAGCGTGGTAAACCTTATACTAGGCAAGGAGCTAGCACACCACAGTCCCGCGCCAGCCACCTAATGAGACCAAGACGGAAGCACATGTCTGTGAACGCGCAAACGGAGCCCTTAAGCCACTCTGCTCCTCAGCCACCCCCACTGCACGGCTGCACCACTCGTTTCAAGCACAGCACACCAAACACACATTCAGCGCTGAACAGTGGGCTGTCGACGCAGTTGCATTTACATGACTTGCAGCGAGCAGCACATTCCTCGATGTCCGTTAAGCAAAGTCGGACACGGCGACGCCACATCGTGGTTCGCTGAACTTCGCTGCCGAGGCGCTAGGCCACTTCGATATTTCAATCGTCACCACCGCCGGGTTCTCTAGAAAGCACGGGTCACACAACGCAGATTCTGTAGTTCCAGAGCTCACCAAGGCCAAAGCCGCACTGCCGCACCGCCACTACTCACGGCTTTCCGCCAAGTAACACAGAACCTACAACCACCACACAAGCAACGCACGCACGATCACATGAGCAATGTTGAACAATGCGCGGTCCAGAGAACGATCACGCCGAGGACGAACACAACACGGCGTCGCTCGGCGCCAGCATCGCGCCTTCTCAAAAATCCCTAAACAATGCTGTCCCTAGGCATCTAGGATCAGGTCACGTGAGGGATTTTTGTACGACAATTAGACGCACGCCCTGTTTCGCGCTTTCCCCGAGAGCAGTCGGCGCCATAGAGGGGATCCGCAACGAAGCCTGCGCGTGGACTCTGGAACACATGACGCGCAAGTGCATGCGAACCACGGAGGAAGGAAAAACTGAGAGGCCTTGAGGGTAATGCTTGCTACGCTTACTGACGCCGGAAGTTAGCGTCGCTCCGTCATCTTGTCGGGGCAGAATCTCCGCTCTCTTTTACGTTTCTCTTCTTCGGTGCGCAACCATGTCGCGCTGTGCGGACGTGCGCGCGCCGTAGTGATGCGAACAACGAATCCAATCGCGGTGTATGCCGTGGCGATACCGTTGTCGAAGTCAATTCTCCCAAATATGGCGTTGAATGGAGTTCGGGATGAACTCCGCAAGATAGGCTGTGGGTCCAGTCCCCCGCTCTTTCTACCCGCTTTGCGGAAAATAAATCTTTGCGTTCTCACGGCACTGAACGACTGCACAGGCGATAACCGGCAGCACATTTTACGCACATCACGACCTACGGCTAGCCCATCTGCAGTTTCTGAGAACAAACACGTGAGCTGGGCGTGATTGATAGGAATCATTTTGTTTGACAAACAAGATTCGCGCGGCCGCGCACAGCGGAGATGTGACAAGCCACAGGCGCGCCGGCGAAAAGGCCGTTATGCGCTTAAATACAATGACTGCGGCCTGAGGTATATTGTTCGCACGGTAAGTGAATCTTCATGGAAGCAAAGTTTTCGCTGCGTGCCCAACAGTAAGCGCGTATGCGTGCGCCTAGCGCGTTGACCGGGCGTACGTGCGCCTATCAGCCGTTTGATGTGCGCGCAGGGTTACGTTCTTCTGTCGAGCCTTGTCGACTCGTGCACTGTAACCGCCAACCTTGACTTCCCTGCACCCGTTAAGCCCAAAGCTAAGGCATCTGCGGTAAAGAGGGTTCGTCCCTTAATTACCCAAAGCAGCCACTTCTTTTTCATCCTTCCACATGGCCTTTTTCATCCTTCCAGGCGTGCCACAAATGCGTCTTCAGCTGTCAAAAGCAGGGACACTGCGCAGCTGTCACTGACCCGCAACCCTTTTATCGTAGATATTCTGAAGCACAGCGGTTTCGGTCAGCGATGACGCTTTAGCACGAGTCTACCGAAGACGGAGAATGGCTTTCCAGATCGTCCGTGGCGTGGTGCTTGGGGTACGGCGTTTTCATAGAGTCTCTTGGAATAATTATTGTATGAAACTCTATGGGCGTTTCATGCGCGCTCGTTTTACGCTTTTTACATCTTCCAGTCTCACCTGGCCGCGACAACAGCCAGTATAGAGATCGGTCTATATAACATAGTGGAACAAAACACGGAGACTCAGTCATGCACACGACACCTTTGCCACAGTACGAGACCCACGAGGCAGCACACGCATGAGCACGCAACACCACAACAAAACCACCATTGTGGTCCGACAACATGGCCGCTACAGCGAAAAATACCGTTTGACTTCCTCCACACTCTTCTCCTAACGAGCGGAGGGGGTAAGGTCTGTTCTCAATTTTTTTTCTTCCTCCATGAAGCGAACGTCGATAAAGACGCCATGTGGCAACCCGGCTACACTATGCATCGTCTAGTGGTACTGCTGAGATCTGCGTACGTAACCTCGGAGACGTGATTCACGGCACGCCAGTGTGTGCGAGAGCTAAGAATGGCTTCCTTTCTTTATGTAGACCCGATGGACTAAGATCGGTGACCCAAGTTCCGGAAACGTTCGTTGAGAAGCGGCACACACCCCGTACATTCAATCGTGCAGCTCTATAAAGCGTTGGCATGAAATACTTTTATTGAAAAGTGGCACATAACAAGGAAATTTGTGGCACAGCCTGCTAAAGCGTTGGCTTTTTGCCCATGAAAAGCTTTTTCGTTTCCGCCGCGAATGGAATAAGTTTGTAGGATCTTTTTGTCATTTTAGTTTGGCACATTTGCAGTGGCACATTCCTAGTTACTAAGTTGGCATCCAATATGTTCATTGAAGAGGGCCACAGTCCAACTGGCACACATCAGTGACCCACGTCAGCGTCAGGGTGATTCGTTGGAAGCTAGCACAGACATGGTGAAACAGGCAGTGTTTTGTTGAACAGTGATACCTATGCAGTCCCGCAGCTACAGTGACCCATGTCAGCGTGAAAGAGGTTAAATTGAACGCAGCACATATCTACACATTGCCGCCTACACAGTGGCCGAAGTTGTTCCGGCGGTTGGTTTCGAACCTTTTCCCTCAGCACCGTTGCCCGGTGTGCTACCAATTTGACTTTGTACTATCCAGTAACCCAGGTAGGCGGGAAAGCGGTTACAAGCATACATGCATATGCGGGTAGATATACAGCTCGCGGAAAGTGCGTGACAAGCCCTAATAATTCTAACGCATAAAATTTTTTTTTATTTGTCTGGTGCCGGGCAGAATCGAACCCGCGTGATACATTTAAAAAAAAAGCTTGTCTCAACATCTATTCATGTATGTGCGACACGGTAACTTTGTAGCGGCTCCGCTAGATGGTACAAGGTGTCCAGAAAGGAGCGAGTTAGAGGAGCCCGGATGCATGCGCGCCCCATACATGACACCTTTCGGCGGTGACGGTGCGGCTTGTCGTTGCGTTCCATCGATGCTTTGACAGACGTTCGAAAAAATTTGCTGATATTAGTGGAGGAGCTTGTGAAGAAGAGAGATAGAGAAAAACTTAAAGAGGCCGCTAAAGTTGGGGTATAATGTATTTACTGATGTATCAAATTACCTTAATAAGCAGATGAAAAGTATTGTACCGGATACAATTATTCCGCTTGTATGTTGTATCTGTATCCCAAGTACCTATCGCTTCGTTATCTTGTCTCAGCGTCATGATACATTCGCAAATGAAATCTCCATAGCCCTGCACTGCAACAGTGACCGCCATCCGCGTCCATTGAAGACACAGATGTCAGTGTTCACCGAGCGCCCCTATTTGCTGTTCTGTTTGTTCAAATCTGCCTTTATTATATAGAGCGTGTTGCATTGCTGGCCCGATATGCTGTGGTGAACGTATGCAGGTGTATAGGTACATACCACTGTTGTACTCGTGCGTTACGAAGGAGTAGGTTTTCTTTTAACTTGGTTGCGCGAAAGGACGACCCCGTTCCACCGCCTTTGTAGCGGCGGTGAAAGCCAGATCACCACCGGCCACACCAAAAAACGGGCGAAAGAGCTCAAGAAAGCTATTCAAACCGATTTTTGTACAGGCATGGTGTTAGCATTATTTCAGAAAATGAGGAAACTACGAAAGCGCAATTTGTACACAGCGGAACAAGCTGCCATTGGTTGCATTCCATACATGTTCTTTCATGTACAACAGAAGAATATGATTCGAGGCTTAAGCCATCTGAAAAAAAAATGTGGGGTTCCAAGGTTTACCGTGCCCATTGCATTACTTCACAAGATTATATCTTATAAATGCTCGCAGAAGATAGGGCCTCAAAATTATTATCTCTGTGAGTGGAACACAGCCTTACCCTGTGTTGGAATAAGGCGGCCAGCACACGTTCATGTCACGAACACACTGATTACCACTGGCGGTGACGTATACGTTTCCGTCTCGGCACGTGCAGTCGCTGCCTATCAATTCACAGTGATCACTGCCACGTGAACACTGGCAAGACAAACAGCCCGGCTTGGAATTCCTGGAAAAAATAATCAGATAGCCAAATGGGGCCCTATTTATTTAAGCATGGTAAAATGCAAAGGCAGGGCTATTTATCTTCTTATACTCCTGGCATATTGCAATATATATTTAAACACTTCCTGTAAGTGCAGAATACGACGCGCAAAAAGACAGGTATGTACCCTTCAGAAAAATTGTGGAAAGTGATATGAAAAGCGTCACTATCTTCGGTCTAGGAGAAATGTCAGGGATATAATGACTTTTCATGTCAGTTCATAATGCCGACTTATGCCTTACGAATAGTCTAGAAGTTTGTTAGTGTAAGAATATTTTTAAAGCGTTAGCTTTTTCCTACATTGTTTCTTAGCCTCGCGGCTTTGTTGACATGGCTACCTCGCGCATTGTGGGGTTTTCCCATTGATGGAAGTACGCATGGCATCGCGTTCAGCTCCACCATCAAAGAAGAGAGTTCGGTCACGTGATGCAAAGCTCGGTTCCCTTGCACACCATCAGATGATGTAACATTTTACGCGCCAGAACTTCTTATGCAACAATCTATCGGGATGCATAAGAGGTTATATTCAGCATCATCATAGTCATCATAGTTTCAGGTTATCGCGATGGATACTGAATCAAAGGAGGGGTCAAGAAAATTAGCAATGAAGTACAGGGTAAGATAAAGTGTAAGTACAAACTCAGGGGTCAGCAGAACGATAGTCGGAGGAACAGATAGAGTAAATTTGCTGCAAATAATGGAAACATAAGAAATAAAAAGGACATGGAGATTTATTAAAACGGCCGGTGAAAAAGAAACTGGAAGCGGAAATCTGGAGTTTAACAGAATGGGCTCCAATTCGTAACCTGAGAACAGAAAGATATCGTAGAAAATATTCTGAACATAATTAGGCATGTGTCAGCTGCAGCAAAAGCCCGGAGAGAACTCGGTATATCGCAATGGCATCTAAAGGTATTCACCAGGCAAAACCCGTACATAACGGACACCTTACAGAAGTGCTGGATTTTGGGGTACACTGAGACATTAGCCGGTCAGCAGTAACAGTACAAATACATATAGATGTTTTAAAGACGAGAAAGAAGATTAGGAGGATGTACGACAGGTGTTGAACGGAAAAGCATGCACAGCAGACTCGATTAGCTCAAGCGGATAGGTGAGTATTTGTCACCGCCCCGTTTCGATGGGGATGCGAATAAATAGAATTATTATCACTGAGAGCTTTACCCACTATAGTACGAAGCTAATATGGCAACCTTGAAAAAGCCAACGGAAACCACGACAAAGAGGGGAAAGCGCGAGCTCGAGACGAACCTGCTTGGGAGCTCGAGGTTTCCGGAACGAACGAACGTACGTTTCAATTGTTGACTTCCTTTTACGTGTTTTTGTGATATGAGCGAATCTTCAATGTGGTTAAGTGCAGCCATATCGTATAGGACGTACGAGTGTACTATTTGTAACGCAGCTTCTCTTTTTTGTACCAGCTTTCTGCTGTACTGCTGCGGGCTGCTCCTTTTGTTACGGGAGCAGAGACCTCGTCAGGCAACCATGCCTTAGTCTCTGCCACCCGCAGCATGATGTGATTTTACAACAAATATAAAACCGACCGACCAACCGACCGACCGACCGACCGACCGCTGAGCTTGCGCTGAGCTTGCGCTATCGGGCCAGCCAAGGCGTCTACAGGTTCAACCTTAGACACGACACGGACCGAGCCGGCGCTACCAGACCAGCCGGGACGAGACTGGCATGTCTTACGGTAAACCTGCGTTCCGGCCATAGCTGTGATGCAGACCAGGCTGAACGGGTCGGTGCTGTTCCCGCGGTGAACGAGCGTTCGAGCCCAGCGGTACCAGACGGACTTCGTCGAGAGCGACAAGTTCGGGCGAGCCACGTGAAAAGGGACCGGCAAAACCTCCTGCTGGGGTCGTGGCCACGGTGCAGCATTGCTGACCGCGTGGGCCTACCGTGCTGTTGCGTGAGCAGTTCATCATCTGCCCGTTTGCTGGCTGTTTGTACGACGAAATCGTACAAACGAAGCTCCAAGTCTACACGCGCTGACACCTCCGACATCGTCAACTACTGTAAGTAGCCCTACGAAGATACGCAGACTCATCGTATTGTCAGGGAGACGCGCGCTGTGACAACTAGCGTGAGTCGTGGACTGCGTGGACCGTATATAAATAGTTCAGTGTCTTGTTAACTCATCATAATTGTAATTGTTGCCATCTGTCTGAAATAAATTGTTGTCCTGTCTACCACTTTGCTTCCTGCATCTGAGTCCCTGGTCCCACGAACTACCCCACCTACCAATGTTGCTGGCACAGTATTTGCACAGTACTTGTTTATATTCAACTGGTGATGACATTTCACGGGCTAGCAAATGTTAAAGGTAATCGCTTAACTCAAGACACACCTTCCTATACCGGAAGATTCTCGAGTGGTTCTATCTATTGTCTATGTTATCGCGGAGCTTTGTGTAATCAAATTCTGCAGACGATGGGAATACTGGTGTACATTCTAGTAGTTACACTAGCACCAGCGATTGCGCTGGACTATTCATTGACCTCTGTATAAATAGCTGACGCGTCTGATCTGCAGATCAGATTTCGACGATCGCCGACTGTGTTCACCGCTCTGCTTTGAGTGTCACTTTCTGTTGCGGGCAGAAGTTCACCCAATAGAAAGTTGACATTCAATGTAGCATACGCTAAAGGCGAAAGCCGGCGCACTCACGACACACTCAATAAATTACTTGACATTCTCATTCGAGTGCGTCGTTACTTCCTGTTACTTGATTTCTACCACCAAAGGTCGCGGCTTCGAGTGCCTTAATTAACTGTGCCTTAAAAACCTTAGCGTTAATTAACACCAAATGTCATGTGTTTGACTGCCTTCAGTGGTCGTGGGTTCATCCACTAATGCACCATGAATTTCGGTGGCACTGAATTTTGGGTTCAGCCAAAGGTCGAGGTTTCGACTGCCGTCAAAGGTCGTGCGCGCGAAGGCCTGAATTAACACCAAATGTCATGGGTTCGACTCCTACCAATGGTCGCAGGTGGCACCAGGAATTTTGGTGTCATTGAGTTTAGGTTCCATAGCGCCGGATATCGGATTTTTTGTCCGTTTAGTCGTCTAAGGCTTTCTTCGACTTGATAAGTTAGTTTTGCGATTCGCCGTTTTCCTATTGTCTTCTGCAATGCACTGCACTGCAACGCGACAGTATTGTGGAAGTTCTTCGCCGTCGCGACCACCAGCGCTCGCCTTTCGCTTCCGTTTTCCACCGCGTCGCGTTAACGAGATAGTGTTTCGCATCGTTTGGTCGGGAGCGCGCGCGGCGAGGTCTCGCTCCCGCGGTGTTAGCCCGGCAGCTGCCTCCACGGCGAGGTAAACTGGCTTTCCGGAGCAAGGGGCAATGATCCTCATGGCGAGGTAAACTGGCTTTCCGGAGCAAGGGGCAATGATCCTCATGGCGAGGTAAACTGGCTTTCCGGAGCAAGGGGCAATGACCCTCATGGCGAGGAAAACTGGCTTTCCGGAGCAAGGGGCAATGAACCCCACGGCGAGGTAAGCTGGCTTTCCGGAGCAAGGGCCAATGACCCTCATGGCGAGGGAAACTGGCTTTCCGGAGCAAGGGGCAAAGAACCCCACGGCGAGGCAAACTGGATTTCTGAAGAGCATCGGGGACAACGAAGTGACGGATGGTCGCAACAAGTAATTACACCGATATTTGGTTGGAGCAGATACTGAAATGGCGAAGCTGCCACGTGCGATGCTTTCGAATCTTTCCAACGCCGTTGACAAAAGTAGAACAAGTCAAATTTAACATTCACCGATTTATTTTGTAGTATTTCGGTTATCGTAAAAAAGATGTCTCTGCTCTCTCCTTCCGAAATTAAACTCACGCCGATAAGAATGTACGCCTTTCTTCGCGAGTGCTTTTTTGTGCGCAGGAAAGCTCTTACATTGCCACAAAAGGTAATCTTTGAGTAAAACTTATCAAGCACGTTTGTAGTAACAAACGCGGTTATAAAAACCCGCGTAAACGCGCCAACCGACCACATCACGGTTGCTGCAATGCAGGAAAACCTTTGCACAGGCAACTGCCGTATTAAAGAGACATCACTCACGTTCTATTGAGATGCAGGCCGCAGTCCTCAGCGTAGACGATGCAACCTCGTTTGTGGTCCAAGTACAGCCGTCCGTGTCTGCACACGCACTTGTCGGTTCCTAGTGCACATTTTGATCTGCCATTCTTACAGAAACAGAGAATGCAGGATGCACTCTGATCACCTGTAAATAACAAGCGTCACGCTTAAGGCGCGCACTCAGAACAGGCGTGATAAGCTAGCTGTTTTATAGCACCACATTTCATAAATGACAACTTGTCATTGGACAACAACCTTTGTTCGGTCGCTGGTTCGGCGCACATAGTCCTCCACTTGGCCTTGCTCGCAGTTCATTAGGCATGGCGAGTATGATGATCATTATGGTTGTAATTGTCATTAGCCTATTATGTGCGATGCTGCATTAAGGCCTAGCCCAATCGTATCATTTGGTTTACAGTATAGCGCTGGCGAGCAAGGACAGAGGTGAGTCGTAGGAGAATGATGCGCTCCCCTCTGTCCTTGTTCGCTAGCGCTGAGATGTTATCCAAGTTCGAATACTAAAACGCCCATCATACAGCCAGTGCTCCATCTAATCTCCAGTTACACGTATGCAGCGTTATGTGGCTACATCGGAATATTATACACGTAAAATTATTCATATCTCCGTGCACCAGTGGTTATTGTTACCAGGTGCACATGCTTTTCTTTTAAGGACGGCCTTCTGACTGCTAAGTAGCCACAAAACTTCACTTATACCCCCCAGAACATTGTACGACGTTGATTCCAATGTTTTAGACAGCTTCAAAGCGTGATGTCAGACTTTAACGAAAACATCGAAGCAGCACATTGAAAATATGTTCTGCACTAAACAAAGTGTAAAACAGCGTGGAAATCTTCCGGGTATGTATATAAGAGAATGAAGGCCATATGTACAGGTGGCTGTCATTTTCGCGCAAATGTATACTCCGAGGAAAAAAGATGCTATAGATTAATGACTTTAAAGCAAGAACAAGCCACATTTGGAGCATTACATTTCGAAATTGTCGCACAGTTGAGGAGAAGCATTCTATGTTTCGACGTAATGAAGGTAACTTTAATTTTCTCCAAATAATTTTCATGGCAGTGGTATTGAGTAAGATGAGGAATGAATAGGATCTTTGAAGATATTGCACGAAGTTATAACTAGAACGCTACCAAGGTAAAAAAACCCAACATCACAAAAAAAAAAGAATTTATCCCCGCAAGAGAACAGCAGGTATTTCTTACTGATCATGGATATTCCCCTTCACGCGCAAAGATTGAAGTCCCTCTTCACAACATACCTGGAGCCCTCGGTAGTTACTTCCTTGCTCTACATACTGAGCAAATACTGGCTCTAACGCAGTTTTAATTGCGCCTAGACATTGCAACGGTAAGCTATGTAAGCCTTCGAAGGTTTTGATTTTGTTTCCACTGCAAAGAATGAACGTTTCTACTGTCTATATTGAGATACCCTCTATGCCTGCAAGCTTTGTAGCGCTCTTGAGCACAGCTAATTCCGCAGCTGCTCGGTTCAGTAATTCAAACCACAGTGCGCTGCCCTTTAGCTCTGAACACATGCATGACCGAAATCCTTGTTCGCTTTGACGCTACCAGTGGGGCAGTAATGAAATGATATGCGACAGATACATTTCAAGGTGTAGATAACTAATTTTGAGCCAACACAAAACCAAGCCGTGCACAGGAAGCGTGATCACAAATAGCGCTCACCGTAAGCGATATCTGGAAGCGCTAGATTAAGTAAAACGCACAAGTACGCGCACAACGAAAAGTATTTCATAGTTAGTCCAATACGCATCCAGAGAAGTATTGACTGTATCTAAATTTTGGCTCATGAGAAGCATAGCAATTGACTTTAAAGACTTTTATGTTTTTTTATATTTCACTATAATAAGGAGCTACACAATAATAAAGCCTGGCGATGGGCGCCTGACAGTCTCTTTGAATGTGTGCCTCACAATACTGCCTTTCAAAGCAATTCCCTTTGTCCTAAGTAAATTTATATGATTCCATAGTTTAGACACGTTTTCAAAGCATATCTGGCTATAATTGCTTAGAAACAAAAGTACACGCCCAACTACACGCTAGCAGTTTCGCGTTAAAGATTTGTTTCAGGCGTTACAAGAAGAGATCGTAAGCATAATTAAAGATAAAATGGGTTCGAAGGAAAGAAAGTAACCATTTGCAAATATTGCCTCAAGTAAAGCTTAAAACATTTACAAGACGTTTCTA
This sequence comes from Dermacentor variabilis, assembly GCF_050947875.1. Classification (NCBI taxonomy): domain Eukaryota; kingdom Metazoa; phylum Arthropoda; class Arachnida; order Ixodida; family Ixodidae; genus Dermacentor; species Dermacentor variabilis. Next base: position 76,767,379 of record NC_134575.1, read on the forward strand.
ATTTGGGTCATGATTCTGGAAGATTGAAACGTTGTGTGGTAGGAACACCGAAAATTCAAAGGAATTGAGCGCGAAGACTGTACATATTGCGGCACAAATTGATGAGTGTAATCAATTGGTTATAGACATTTTAAACTCAGCAGTATGTCAGACTCCTTTATTATGGAAGCAACTGCACATGTTTCCGGGTAAAATATCTCAAAGACAGACTTTCATGCCACAGCGATCGCTGTTTCGTCTTCATAATCGCAAAAAAGAATGTATTTTACATAAGACATGAACCTAACACCGACCACATAAAGCCAACAGAGAATGAGGCGAAGAAAAGCACCGGAGAGATTAACTGTGGTTGAAATTGGAATGTAGAAAATAATGAAGGGAAATGAAAGCGGACGAAAAGATAACTTGTCGCCGGCGGGAACTGAACTCACAACCTCCGCATTACGCTAACGTTGCACTACCAATTTTTCTACGGCGACGACTATCAGTTCGTCCACTAACTTCGGCATTTATGCGTATGATAGTACGCGTTTAAGGTTAGATGCGTTGGGCGTTTTATATGGATTCACAGAAAGAGACAACGGGCTGAGAGGGGCAAGCGCGAGCAACAACAACCGTCTTCTGCTGACGCCCGTATTTCTCACTACATTCACTCCCCGACGAAAAAGGAGCCACCCTGGCGCACTGGTGCACTGTTTGGCCGTAGTGTGTGTTCAGTGGGTCCACACGAACAGTTTCACGTCCGCGACGCGAAACTCCGTTGGTCCGTGGATAACTGAACAGGCTCAATGACATAGTTGACCGGGGACGTCTGTTGTAGAACCTGGTAAGGGCCGTCTTACTTTGAGCTGAACTTTGTAGAAAGACCAGGAGTAGAGGAAGGAACGCGAAGCCGTACCAGCGTTCCAGGTGAATATGATGCAAAAGTCAAGCTTGCGTCACGGCCACGTTTCTGGTTGGCCTGGTCTTGCGCAGTAAGTGAGCGAACGATCGGACGACATTCTTCCGCATAAGTGGCGGCTTCGGATAGAGTCGTAGATTCGGAAGCGTCGGGGCGATACAAAAGAATTGTGTCTATAAACGAGGAAGGTTTGTGACGATAAAGAAGAAAGAAGGGAGAGAATCCCGTAGTATACTGAGTGGCGCTATCGTAAGCATACGTTACAAAGGGGAGGATTAGGTCCTAGTTAGTGCGGTCAGCGGAGACAGACATGACGAGCATGTCGACAAGAGTACGATTAAAGCGTTGGTCATACCATTGCTTTGCGGATGATAGACCCTTGTTCTATGGACAATGTTGCATTCGCCAAGGAGGGCTTCTACAGCTTCGGATAGAAATGAACGACCGCGGTCACTCAGTAGCTCGCGAGGCGCACCGTGTCGAAGAACAAGGTTGCGAAGGATGAACAAGCCGAATTCACGTGCTCCGGCCACCGGAAGCGCTGCAGTTTCAGCGTAGCGCGTGAGGTGGGCCATGGCGACGATGGCCCAGCGGTTGCCATCTAGGGTGTATGGTAGAGGGCCATACAAGTCAATGCCGATACGGTCGAAAGGCCGGGAGGGACACGGAAATGGTTGGAACGGCCCTGTTATCTTGTGAGGTGGGTTCGTGCGGCGTTGGCACTAGGAGCACAAGTGCACGTACTGCCGAAGGAAGCGGTACATTCCTCGCCAGCAGTATCGAAGCCATAGGCTTGCATATGTCTTTAGTGCACCGGCATGGGTGTATTGCGGATCCGCATGAAAAGAGGCGCAGACGTCGGAACCTAAATGGCGAGGAATCACTAGCAATCATTTACGACCATCTGGTAGGTAGTTGGGGCAGCACAGGAGCCCTTCGCGGATGGCAAAGTGGCGAGCAGGGCGACAAAGCGGCGAGTAGGGCGACAAAGCGAGCGGTCAGTGGTACGAGATGACAGTTGAGATATATACTGTAGAAGAGAGGCTTTCCAAGGATAACGGCGCTGCTCTGCTGGCATGTCGGTGAATGTAAGAGGCGAAGAATCGTAGCTGGAGACAGACGGAGTACCATGCTCATCGGACTGTGGTGAGCGCGAAAGAGCGTCGGCATCTGAATGCTTACAGCCTGACCGGTAGACAACACGGATGTCATAGTCCTGTAGATGATGCGCATGACGAGCTAAGCGGCCAGATGGGTCTTTTAATGACGACAACCAGCACAGGGCGTGGTGGTCGGTCACGACATCAAATAGACGGCCATATAGGTAAGGGCGAAATTTGGTGATTGCCCAAACGACCACATGACATTATTTTTCACTGACCGAATAGTTCGTTTACGCTTTGGTGAGAGTGCGGCTGGCGTAAGAGACGACGCACTCTTCGAAGCCAGACTTACGCTGGGCAAGAGTACCAGACCTAGCCCTAGGCGTGTTAGCCAACGCCACTCAGGGCCACATTGGATGGATCTGGAACATCTCCCCCCCCGACATGGCTCCACCGAACATAAGCCTATCATTGTGACGCCTTTTATAAATGCTGAACTATCGCATGTGTCCAATCTTGCTGTAAAGCTGTCAGGAGTACCGGAGCTGATGCTTTTCAACTACTGTTTAAAAATAACCTAGAGTAGAGTCATTTATGTGCATTATTTCTTAGAATGCCGCTTTGAGAAATTCTGTTCTATGAGCCGTCAGGTGTTGTTATCCTCTGTTATGGCCAAATGCGGGGTGGGATGATATGGCATAGATGTACCTAAGCTAATGTGTATAACCCAGAAATAACCCTGATACGGTAGGCCGATCTAAGCTAGGCTGGCTGACCCATGAAAAAGAGTTAGGTAGTCATAATGACCCATCCCGTGCCACTAAAGGTAAGGGGCATATTTTATGGCAGGACTAAAAAAAAAAGATTTATTTGTAGGTAGACAACACGAGCTGCCAGGTTTGGATCACCCAACTTGAAATAATAGTGATTTTGAGATTTTCTCACCACGAGAAGCTCAAAGAAAGTTTTGCTTTTTACACAAGAATAAACATTTGAATTAATTATGCTGCTTCCACTTTGTATTCCACATGTCCCTATTCAAGTTTCATGACCAGCCAGACACACACTCTCGCGTATTTTCACGTGTCAATATACAGTGAAACATAGTTATAACGAAGTTGAAGGGGCAGCCAAAATTAGTTCGGTATGCCATTATTTGTTATATCAATTATTGGGGGGGGGGGGCGGCCTTTAGTGGAATATATGCCCAAAGCGATGCACAACTTTACGCATGTGCGATGCAAGATGACATTGTGGTACGCGAAACCACTACATGTTCACGTATGCGATGAAATTTTAATGAAACAGTGAAAGAACCTTCTGCGTGTCCAGCAGACGACTTCTTAGCACTTGATGCGACTGCCTTTACAATAGCTGCCCTCCCTTCCAGTGTGATAGTTTTTTGTATCCGCCTTTCACTTGGCTTGTACATAGCGTCCTGGCACCAATGAAGTGGCGACACGGTGGCAGACAACAGCTTGCAAGCTGCGAGGCAAAGTCCACACTCTATGGAGACGGCACGTGACACACAGCACGGCGCACTCGCTGCACAGCAGATCCAGGCTGATGCGCCGCTCTCACGTGGCCCCGCTGTGTGATTGAAGAGGCTAACGATCCTCGCGGCACCAGCATGCCTTGGTCGATTTGTGACCTCAGAGAGTGCGCCGGAACCTACGCGATCTTGCAGGCTACTAATATGTGCACAGCCCACCTGGCCGCCGCAGTTAGTCTTTCGCACCGCCACGCGCAAGCAAGCACACACACACGATCGCCATAGCACGTCTCTAATTTCAATGTGGCGCGTTGTGCAGGCTGGCACTAAAGCCGCCTTTGCTGGCGTCGGTTGGGTGCAGCTAGGCCTCGTTTCGGAAATCGCACATGTGCAGTCTGGGTGTCCACACATAGCTGTACTTGCCTGCGCGGCGCCACAGCCAGACAGAGAAGTGCGATTGCGATGGTGAGCTGCTGCTTAAGTGCAGTTAGCGGCAGTGGCGAGAAGAAACAGTGTGGCTCGACAACTTATTCAACGCGGTCACATGGGAGTCTGGAACTTCCGCATCGAATGTTGGCTGAGTCCCGCGGAGAGTGGTAGGTACATTCAAGGAGCAAGGGTTGGGTATATTTTGTTTCGCAGAGAAATATAGTTCGTCCTATGAATGGGCAGGAGAATTTTACTTTGTTGAAACGAGGTTTGAAATGCACAGATCTCCATGGGGACTCTAAGGAGAATTTCACCTCCTTTGTCATTTTTGCAGTAATCAGGTCTGGCTATGTAACGCAGTCGAGCACTATGTTAGAATTTTTAACTTCCAAGGTACGGACTCTGCTACGTGAAGCTTTCTGCGTAACACGAACAGATCACTAATTCCCTCATGATGTTTGCAATCGCTCCTCCTTTGCTAAGCCCAACTTCAGTGCTAACAAAATTTACGCCGCAAACATTGGAAGGCGTTGAAGAGGTCGCGGTGCTATAATTCTATTGCGTGACCGAGGAATAATAGCTGTAACACAACGCATGCATTGCTGTGTAACATTTCGGCTAATGGATCATGGTTACGGAAACTTGTTCTTACCTACCTTTACAATTTGGCCATACTTGAGCCTTGCGCCAATAAACAAAATACATTCATTCACATTCATACCTTTACAATTATGGTGGCGACCATTGTCTGGTAGTAAAATTCAGGACTACAGCAGGAATTGTCAGTGATATATCTTGGCAGTTGTAAGAAGCGTGGCTACCTTAATCCGTTTGTTGTCCACGCGATTACTCCATTTGACATGTCTGTGGCATGGTGTTAAAGATATCTCCTTTTTATTTCGTGTGTTCTTTGTTAATAGTCAATGTTTATTGATAAGAAAGAAGCTTCTTAACTCTAGCTCCACGCACAAGCTTCAAGTGCCCTAGTTGCCATGCGCGAAGCTGAAACGTTTATTCGCTCGTCACCCTCCCTGACAGCTTAGTACTGTGCAGGCGTTTCCTACATCGCAGGACAGTGTGAGTGGAGAACTTGGAGCTCAAGCTCTTTTACGGACACGATGGGTGAGAAGATTGCATTTTATAGGAGATTCATTGGTTCACTGATATTTGCGCAATTTTATTTGTAGTTCTGGCTGGCTAACATGGTTCTTGGCAGCGCTGGGTAAGTTGGTACTGGGTAAAAAATGCGCACACGAACATCTTCGCTATTCTCGCAGAGTGCGTTCTAGCTCAGCTGGGACACAGACATGTGCGACCTGTGAATCTGCAGCCGTCAGCATTTATTTAGCGCTACCGCGTTCTTCGAGAATTTTAAATGACAGATTTGGTGTGCATAGGTAAAAGCCTTGCATAATATCCACCTCTCATTGCTCCCTTATGCGAATGGTGAACATGGATAATTTTCTACCGTAGATGTCTTGAGTAGGTCATTTGCATTATTGTAAATTTATATTGGATGTAAAGGCATTTATTGAGATTAGAAATCACATGCACTGTGCTTACTGTGCAATAATGCGATAGCCATTCTAGATGAGAAAATTAGCTTCCTGGTCAATAACCAAAGTAAAATTTTGAAAAAAAGTTAGTGACAGTTCACTTCGTGGACCCGTGTTGCGCGCAAGTGTACGGGTGCTGTTCCCTTTATTGTGCATCGTCCGTAGAATGATTTAAAGATGCTTTGGTTGTGTTTAACTGTGGTGGTTTTGCCAAGTATTATTTTTATTTTGTATGTTTTATGTCAGTTTTTCGATTATTACTAAGTGTAACGAAGTACCATTAGGAAAGATGGTAAGGTGCAGTAAGAAATTAAGCAATGTGGTAATTCGCTATTCCCGCTATTAATTTTGCCATTCTCCTTCTTCCCCTTCCGGAGACTCCCGGGCACGCCAAGCTCGCGCTCTTCCCGGACTTGTTGAGCTCGCGCCCGGCGCTTGGCGACGGCTTCGGCGTCGGTCGGCTGGCGCTCGGCTTGTCGCCGCTTGCTTCGCCGCTCCATCATTCTCAGCCGGCACACGGCCTGTGCATCTCCAGACGAACCCTGTACGTCCACAGCGCACACAAAACCCGCAGCAACTGTTAAGAAACAGGCGCACCTCCGTCTACCCTCCTCCTCCTTCGCGACGATTCGCCTTCTTTTTCCTTCCCCGCTTCGCTCAACGCCACCTAGACATTCCTCTAGATGGCGTTGCTTTTCCACACGGTTAGCGCGCTCCGTCGTACTTTCCCCGGCGGGTGGTTTTCTTCCCCACCTGCAGGCACCTCCTTCCCCCGGCACTGGCTACCCTCGCGGTGACACATAATCTCGCCGATTTCACAGACGGGGCACGTACGCTTGCGCGTGAAAAAGGAGGGCTGCCTCGTGCGTTACAAAGCTCACATTATTCGCACGCCTGTGAAAGTTTTGGAAGCTTCTCTTTCGAGCTATCTAACAAATGTGCACGACTTAACGAAGCAATCTAGAAACACTGGGAAGCGGGCTCAGTTCACGAAAAATAATAGGATTTGCCCAATTTGGCAAACGAGTCAAATGCAGCAGAAGAAGCACTTCTGTGAGCCGCTGCTTTTACCTTTCCAATATTTAAGAAAAAGAAACGTAACCTAACGCAGACGTCTGTGTTGGAACGAATACGACGATGACTGCGTTACACATACCAAGGATCCACCCGGTTTCTTCCCACTAATAATGAAGAGGATGGTGAGGTATACAACTGAATGAGTTTTTGTGCCCGCATCGTGAGATGGCGATGCTACAGGAGACTTCGCCTTCTGTCGACGCAATTTCCTTCATATCCGTGAAAATATTGATGTGCTAGACAATATTCAGGAATAATCGCGCCATAAATTGGCCTAACACGATCATTTCATCTCTTCTCTAGGTTATTTCTTCAATCAGCATACGTTTCCTTATGCGGAAGTTGGCAGCGGGTGAATCAAGGTTACTTGATTGTTGTAAACCCATGTAGGGCATATGGAATTGTAGAATATATACATCAGTCAGATCCGTTGAGCGGCTTCATATTCACTACTGTGCATGGTATCACTTTGAAATTGATAGAAGAAGTGGTTTATGGCGTTTTCACACATAACGCCACGTGACGGAAGGCTTTTTAATTAAAGTTGCTGCTATTTTGACGAAGTATATTGTGATTTTTATCTCTACAAGAACGACGCCAGATTACGCGTTGTCCACAAGGTACGGGTTTCTTAGTAATAACATCTTACTAACACAGCCGTTGCCCAGTGGGTAGCACGCCCGGATCCGCCGGACACCAATCAGATTTAAAATAGGTACGAGCGGCCCCAACTACCAGGCTTCCTGCTTGCCGGAGGTTCATGGCTTGGGAGGGATTTGTACAGACAGGCATGCTTGCTGAGCAACAACCAAGACACACAAATCTTTAGAAGGATGTCTACCAGTTCAATACAGGGAATTTACCACCAGGTGGGTGTCCTTCCTAAACGTTATAATCTCGTGTTGGCCGGGCACCTGGCTGGGAGTGCGGACGCCTGGCGTCCAGTGATTTCGCAGACTGTGAGGTCTCTGGGAGCCACGTGAAACATCCCATTCAAAGCCGAGCAACAATTCGGGAATACAGAAAGAATAAGGTGGGTTCCCGGCAGTACCGAGATTTGAACCCATTACTATCGGCATAGGACGCGGATGCTCCAGCTCTAGGCACTCCCACTGCTACAAGAGTATGTTGATGAAAAGAAAAAAAAAAACGTTGTGGCTGAACTCGCCTATGATGCCTATACAAGTACGCGCATAGCATTCTTTTGAAACAAAAGTGAATTCAGAGATATTTCAAGAGGATTTTTTTTTTCATTGAAGAACGCCGTGAGCCAGGTTATGCCCACATTTTTACAGTTGATTGCTTTCGGGATTGGCCAACATCTTCAGACTGTGCTATCTTCGGGAACGGACCATCTTTTTTGCACTGCACCAGTTTAGAGATCAGCCAACTAAAACGGGTAAATTGCAAAAAAGAAAATGCTACTCTAACAATCGCAAGAATGCTATCCCTATCAAATGTGAAACAGACTGGGTGTAGAGGATCTCAAACAGCAATAGATTGGCCTGCTTGCGCATGAGCTTGTTTTATTGTTCACGTGCTCACATGCCTCTTGATAGCGTACATGCAGCTTGCATGAGCCGAAGTAGACGCTGTATGATAAAAAGAAAGGACGGAGACCTAAAAAGTGATGTATCACTCCGGCACGTTCTTGGACATATCAAGAAAGCGAAATGAAGCGATCGGTAGCAATCAATCAATGAAATCAAAAAGAAAGTACATGTGTCACAAGTCAGTTGATGTATGTGATAGGGAACGGGGCAACATTAACAGCTTTTAATACTTTTACATTTTAACGTTTCTTCCGTGTGCCTCTCCTTCATTGTCGGGCGATGTACACCGGACGGGAAGAAAAAGGAATAAACGCTCATCTGTTCCTTTTTGCATCGTCATTAGCCTATATGTATGTCCACTGCCAATTACACCAGCCCTGAGCTAGCTGATTCCAACTTGCGCTGGCGAATTTCTTAGTTTCATGCCCTCACTTATTTTCTGCCTTCCTCGACTGCGCTTTCCTTTCCTTGACACCGAATGTACTTTTGCATATATCGGCTGAATTTTGCGACCTGTGCTTCTTTTCTTGTTTATTTGTTTGGTTATTTTGCTCTGATTGTATTGCTTTCCTTTCTGTATTTAGCTGTGAATGCGTCAAAATGAAGTTGCAGTTGTTAGCCTTCAGTCCTGGCTCGTTCCGTGCTCTTATTTTTGGCATTGTAGATATGCCGGCAATGTCCCACGAACCACCAAAAAGAACTGCGCTATCCTTTGCTTAACCATGGCGTCTCGTGGTGACGTGAGCACCTTACGCATAGTGATGATGGCGATGGCGTTCATGACTGTCACGCACATATTTTCACTCAGATTCACTAAATTAGTTACCACAGGGAAGTCCAGAACCAGGTAAGTAGTTCCCGTCATCCGCGAGGATGCCAATGCGATCAAGGAGTGACGGAGGCACGAACGATGACTAACAATGCTATATTTGTGCCACAAGATTAATGAAATAAGTAATGAATTACAGTCACAATCTCCAATGCAAATTCCGATCTATCTGAGAGCAATCGAATATTAGAACCCTTAAGGAATGACGTATTCTACCATAACGATTCTTGCTTTGTCTTACATTTAATCGGCAAAACAATCTCATAAATGCTGTTAACCTGTGTTTCCTGAACTTCCGGTGCAGTTTGACTCCCCACTTCTGCAGAACTTCTCGTCTCTGGTTTGTCTTCTCGTACGCAAAATGAGGCCGCCAATAGAGGTTACATAATGCCGTTACAGTGAAGTTGATTTGTCCAACAGAGAAGTTCATTGTTCAATATATATATATATATATATATATATATATATATATATATATATATATATATATATATATATATATATATATATATATATATATATATAGTTAACTGCTGAAAAACTTGGATGTAATCTCTACTTTTGTAAGGTTTGCGATCCTGTTTTTATCCAGTTCAAGTTTGCATCGGTGCTTGCAGCAGTTCAGAAAGACCAGAGTTTACCAGTCAGCTTTGCCTCTTTATCGACCGCTGACAGGGCCTTTACTAGATTTGTGCCACAAATCAAGTATTACATACTACTCTTCTTTTTTTTTAAATGCACCTGTTAACCGGTTCAGACCGTTTAACGCCGTACATGAATACTTGTCAACTTGCCCAGTCAGAAAACATTAACTGACAGTGACACTGGTTTCTTTTTTTACATCTTTATTGGCATTCTTTGAATCTCTACAGGCCGATAAAAGAACAACAAAAATAATGCTACGAAAGCATGATCTCATGGAGAACGAATAAATGGCCTGCAGTGAGCACTGTTATGCACACATTTCCCAGTTTTCTTGTAGCGGTACACTCTGTTAATGCAGTCGCAGTTGGTGCCTTCGACTGCGCACATCGGAATGTCTTCGGGGCAATTACACATTGCACACCCGTGTTCCGGTTCTATGCTGTTTGGGAAGAAAATATAAGACGTAATTAGCGCTGCTAGAATTGAGAAAAAAATATTGAGATAGGCTACGCTGGAGTTTCGAAGTAGCATTTGGGAAGTGGTGAGCATCAGTGGTGTCGTTTATGGAGACAACGTTATCTCCTTGACATCACCACTGAGATTATTACATGGCGGCCTTTAAGCGGGCAAAGACAAAATTTCAAATAATGTGTAGCGCATTTGACGAGCGATGACAGTCGCTGGGGATGCTTTGCATAATAACCGCTCTATCTGCTTTAACGCGCTGTTCTTAAGGAACATGGGCGTCCTATATTAAAGCAGTTAAAAAATTCCATGATCGACCACGTTAGGCACGGCTGCAGCATCTGGTATAATGGGTTGCAGCAAAAAAAAGAAAAAAAGAAAAACGCGTAGATATTTCGGCAAAAGCCATCGCACTATGCCTGTCGAGGGTGATGCGTTTGCATTGAATCAACATAGCGACACAAGGACGCCGGCGCGTGCGAACGCTGAGAAACGCGTCATGCGACAACTGGGTGCGTCTCTAGCGCTTTCTTCTGGACGCGCTTCGCCCTCTAGTGGCACTGCCGAGAAGTCTGCGCACAGCCTCCAAGACCAGCTGGCCCGCAACGCTGGCGCGACGAGGAACGTCACGAGTTGCGCGGCAGACATCGCACCTCGGTGCTGAATGACATAGAGTGGTGCACACGATGATCTTGAAGGGAAAGCGGTGGCGTTCCTCAGCGCCCAGCGAAATAAATAGTAGAATAACGTTAACTAGACCCCCTACTGCCCATTTCGTTCATGCCAGTGCAGATCAGCAGGTGTATTAGGGTGCTGGCAGTGTCGGGCTCATGACGCTCATGCCAGCAGCGAAAGGCTGAAAGCTGGCCTGCTTGCGTTGACATTTCTTGTGGGCGCGTTTACTTAGCCTCGTCGTTTTTCCTTGCAAACACACTCAGCGACTCAGGAGGCCCTCTAAACCATAGAGTTTCTCACTATAACACCTAGAGGGAAATCTGGCGCCTCCGTCTATGGGAGTTTCTAAGGGCGCCGTGCCGCCACGGTAATGACGGTATATGTGTCTGCGAGGCTTGGGTTGGCTGGTGTTGTGAGAGGCTTCGTCTAAGCTTCGTCTAAAACATGGCTACACAAATAACGCGTTCTTAAAGTAAAATCTTCATGAAACGTCTCCATTCACGCAAATTGCATCTTTACTCACCTACGATGCATGACGAAGGGAAGAACAGCAAGAACATACCACAAACTGTTTCAAAGGGAGCGCGAATATTGTCGTCTGTCTTCCAACTTTAGCGGCCCGCTGATACTTTTTACGTTTCATATAATTCTACATGCAATAATAAGCTCTCATAGTCAAACAAACATGTTTTTGTGGAATAATAAAGATAAAGCAGCTTTTTACGTGCAGCTTTAGTAGAAAATGAATGGTTGACAAAGACGGAACGGTGCTTGCCTGGCTCTCCGAGAACGATGCCAATCCGAAGTCACAATATACCACCATTCCCGTGCATACCATAGCGTAGCAGCGCCAGATTTCCCTCTAGGTAATATAGTGAGAAACTCTATGCTCTAAACCATGTGCTCTAACCATGTACCCGTGAGCTGCGCATGCGTTGTCGAGCGGTACATCACCGGAAAGTAGGCACCAAGGGCCGATGTGTTCTTGCACCTAGAGCACCCGTATAACTTATAGTGCAGTTAAAAAGAAGACAAACTAAGGACGACGTAAGAGTGGGAAAGCGCGAGGACGGCAAGTTAGAAATTCTGAAAATGCAAGCGCGAAATCGCGCTTCCTCAAGGCCTGCAGATATATTGACCTTTCTCGAGGAAAACCCCTGGGCACTGCCATATTTGATCACGTGGTGACGCGCCATTTGTTTGCCTCCACTGCCTCCGTTCCCTCCGTAAATACAATCGGTTTGTATGACGCCGGTGCGGCTTAGAAAACCTCTGTTTCGTGAGATATTGTAGACAGTGACTGGGCGAATGAAATAAAGCTTTGGCCACAGCCTCAGACAACATGCGAAAACGCTTTCGGAACTGATTAAGCTACAAGCTACATCCAAACGGCTCGAGCAGCATATCGCGTGCTGGCTTTAAAAGCGGGGCCAAATATGTATTCCAAGCTATCCGAACTTTCCGCTCATGAATTAAATCAGGATTACTGTGTTTTGCTCGTCGTGCTTTGTTTGGCGAATATTTTGAAGCAGCGGCTGGCCAGCTTTGACTATATGATTATTTTCTGCCTAATCACTCGCGGGCGTGCTCACTTCTGATATATTTGTTCTTGCTGCGCGCAAGGCTTGAAACGTAGCTATTTTGTATCTTGTAATACCTTGTAGCGAATATTTATTGTCGTTAGTAAGTCGCTTAGTCTTGTTGACAGTTACGAAACATTCAGCTTCGACCATTTGTGCGATATCGATATAGTCCGTTATTTATTGTGAGTATTTGGTGCATATATATTCAAGTGTGCGCTCATCCACTCATTGACACGTTGGCGATGACTGGGCGTAGGTTTCCGTGCCAGTTGAGGTAGGTGTGTGTTGATACTGTGCGCGAAACTTACTATGACAGGTAGCGACTCTAGTTCCTTTGCCATTGCCTGCCGAGCAATACTCACTCATGCAGACGTTACGGAGCTGAATCAATTTTTTCAAACGTTAGTGATGCAACGCTGGCAGACGAGCTAATTTCTGTATCCTCGAGGAAAGCCATGCATTTCGAAGTGCCGGTAACATCTACGGACAGTTGCAGCAGTGGTCCGCGAACTTGGTCATACAGATTCATTCCATTCCTAAATATGCCAGTCGCTATTCTTGCAGCAACTAGTGCATACTTCTTCAATCCGCAGGATTCCATCCAGCATGACTGGAGCACAGTGCGTTAGCGAGAACTCAGTTGCATTTCCGACAACTGATCACACAGAAGCAAAGTGGAAGCGGTAGTAGTTTTGTATTCGTGCGCTGTCGCTGAGGCTACGTGAGGCACGCCGCCGAAAGCGCCCCATCTCGTTTCCCTAAGAAAAAAAAACTGCTCCATGAAAGTCTTAATAGCGCCAACATTTTTTACAACGAACAACGAACCATTCCATTTCTATTACCGATTTTTTTGCAACGAACCATTCCTCTTTCTCTCTCTCTCTCTCTCTCTCTCTCTATCTAAGCGCGGAAAACGAATTGATCTACAGTTGCACGAGTGCCGTTATCTATGGAGTATACGTAACCAGTGAACAAGGGCCCCATCTTGCGATTTGTTTCTGTTGGACATAGTGATCCTGGCTATATTTATCGCTTCATTGCAACTCGAAAAAATTGTGTCGCAAGTGGCCGCAAAAGCCACCGTCGCGATATTGATAGTGACGTAGCTAAGCGTAGCTTGTTATATTCAGGTGCCCGTGAGGTTATCTTCAAAGGGAGCCTTCCACTGATGCTACTTGAGATTAATATTTTGTGTTATGAGGATTCGATTTCAGTTTTTCTATGTGATTATTGTACCTTAACTGATTTCGCTTTATCAGGCTGCTACATTGCTTTCAGTGGTTTTTAGATTGATAGCTGTACTACTCCAGGTACAAACCCTGAAAACGCCTGGTTCCGTAAATTTCACTTTCAAGCTCAGCTAAGGTCAAACTGCGATTTTTAGCCTGCCTAATGCGTTTCGAAATGAAAACTAACAGCAGCTCAAGGCCAGTCGTTCGTGCCCCCACCACCAGAGGCACTGGCTACATACAAGCAAAGTCTACCAGGAGAAAAAGTATATGGTTCAAATATTGGTTCAAGCAAAGATAAAAGGTGAAAGTGAACGTTGGTTTTCAGAAATACGTGAGAAAAAGAAGGCCGCACCTACTAGTTTGGAACCACGTGAGCTTATTAGGCAGGAAGTCTGTTACGGTACAAAATGTCCTAGACAAAGAAGGAAACCAATTGGAAAGCGACACGACAATAAATTACTCACGAAAAATAGCAACCGAATCTTTCCAAGACGATGATGAGGTTGTATATGAGGTAAAAGAGAGCATGAATGAGAAGGGCTGGAATAGGAGCAGTTCCTGACAAATTTCAACTGGAAAAAAGCCGAAGAGAAATTACTAAGCGCACAGCAACAAGGAAGCTCAGCAACCAAAAAGTAAGGAAGCTCAGTTGAAAGCAGCAGAAACAAACCTTAAAAGATAGTCGGATACCAGAGAGTTGGTGACAAAGTAGAAGGAATTTAATTTATAAAGGTAAGGGCGGAAAAAGAAAATGGATGCAGTTCCACTGAACGTGAAAGCTGCGGGAAGTGCGGGGCAGTGACACGCTACGGTTTTTGTGTTGCAGTAGTGAGTACCTTGTGTTTCTCTTGTGTTTGTTTTGCTTTTGTTATTCTGTTTTTATTCGTATAATTTTTCAGTGTTTAGCTTTGCTTTTTGTGTGTTTTACTTTTCTTTCTGTGTGTTTTGTTTTGCTTTATCTGTTCTTTTCTTTTCTTATGTTTATCCGCTGTTTCTATTCCTTTCTTAGTTGGGGTTGACTTTAGAACTCTAAGCGCAGGATTCGCTTTCCTTCGCTGTTGTTGAGCCTTGACTGCTGCGAATCTGGGTATTTTCCTCTCTTCATTGATGCTTGGCTTCTGCTTCACGTTGTCGCACATACGAGTCGGCCCTCCGGCGTCGCTGTCTTTCGCGAGGAAGCGTCCGCTGTCACTCGAACCGTGCCAACTGTTCAGCGTCCATGGCGGGAAAGACCGGATCTTTGTTCGCAGGGCCTTTGAGAGAGGCTGTGGCGCTTTGGCTTAAGAGGAAGCTTTAGCTCGGGTGCTCCTATCTAAATACCTGTAGAAGGAGAATTCGTTTTTCTCGGCAACCAATGTACCAAATCTGACGAGGTTTGTTGCATTTAAAAGAAAAGCTTAAAATCTAGTGACTGCTGGTTTTGACTTTTTGATTTAGGTCGTGACTTCTTTATTAAAAATTGACAGAAATCGAAAATTTTCAGAAAACGAAACTATCAAGTTTACAACTCCGTAACTCAGCAATGAAATGTGATAATACAATTCTGTGACTTTCATCTAATAGTGTATCTAAAGCGGACAAAATTAATATGTTACACATGAATCTCAAAAAGTTTTGCAATATGCAAATACAGCTTTTGCAGAACCCCTGTAAACAAATAAAAAATTCACGTAAGATGTAAAATGACATATCGAATTTGTCCGCTTTCAATGGTCTAATGGATGTCGTTTACAGCACCGCGATATCTGTTCTTGATGCAGAGCTATAAATTTTTAAACTTCATGCCTCTATTGTTTTCGAACTTCCAAATTTTCGAAAATCCTTGTAACAAAACTCAGAATCTAAATCGAAATTCCGCTTCAAACAGTCACTAGAATTTAACTTTCTCTCTCAAATGCAACAAATTTCATTAAAATCGGTCCCGGGGTTATCTCAGAAAAACGTTTTTCGTTTTACATGTACTTGAATAGGTCAGAGTTGGGCCCGAGCTAAAGCTTCCTCTTAACTAGTTTCGGTATCAGCATGAGTGTTGTGGCGCCCTCTCTTAACTAGTTTCGGTATCAGCCAGGGTGCGTGATGGCCAACGACATTGGGCGGACAACATCCCGGGACACTAAAGGGCTCCGCACTCAATAAAATTCACTCGTATAAATGATTGATATAAATTCGTTGTTACATCACTGATATATAAATCATATAAATTATCGGTAATATAGAGGTTAGCAGTGCAGGTGACTAAATTGAAGTAGCAAGCATGGGCAGAAAATATTGGTATATTGGGAGAACTTCAGAATGGCTTGAGAATCGGTAGGCGTCTGGACAACTTATTTGTCCTTGCTTAGTGTGTTGAAATCTGCAGGGTAGAAAGGAGACCGTTGTATGTGGCTTTTTTTACAAATTACAGGAGCGTATAAAACGTAGACTGACACATTTTGTGGCACGCAGAACGACTGCGGAATATGGTAAAAAGTAAATGGGCTGCAAGAGTATTAAGATATTTCTACATGAAAAGCAGACTCACAGTGACGGAAAATAACTAAGAACCTTAACAGCAAGTATGCGACCGGCATGGTGAGCATCATGGAAACAAAGAATGTCAAGCGGAAAGTCACAGAGGCTGAGATAATTTCATGGGTGGCGGTAATGGAAAAGACACCTACTATTAGTAATTACTTAATATCAAATAACGAAATCAGCAAAGAAACCATTCATGATGACTCAAAGCGAAGCTCAGTACTTTTCGAAGCGAGATCACGATGCCTTAGAATACGCACCTATAAAGCGAGATGCAACGAAGAAAAAGCATGTGCTTGCTGTGGTAAAGCTAGTGAAACCATGGAGCATGTTTTCTTAGAATGTGAAGATATCGTCCACAATAGAGATTAGTAAGAGGCGATTGGAAGACTGGTGGAAGACAAGTAGGGAAACGACACAGAACGAAGGCGTACAAAAACAAAGTTCCGATTAGGTGTTCAGAAAGGAAAGAAACTGGTGGTTGACAAATACAGGAACAACCGAATTAGAATAATGTACGTCGACAGACACATCTCAGCGAAAGATCGGTGACATTTGCTCTTGAGATCGTTGCACCTCGCTTCATCTTCAGTAACAGTATTGAAGAAGCACATACCCGCACTTGCACTTAGCTTGTCCTGCGGAGTCGTCTACGCCAACGCTACAACAACCACATAAAAAACCTAGCAATACCATGACACAAAATGGCATTAAGGTAGACTTTCATCGTGAGAAATAAATAAAATAAAGTGAGCTTTGCATGTAAAGGTTTACAATTTTAAACATTACCTTGGTTTCATTTAGGCTTTGCACATCATAATTAAATTTCTCAATTATCCTTTCTTCAGGCAACTGCTACGACGAGTTCACACTCAAAGTGCATTTCCTGCGGTATTTATGGGACAAGAAGACGAACATACTCCTAGGGCTACCAGAGTGGTTACTTACACTTTCAAAGGTTTAGTGCTGCAGTCTTCTTTTTTGGGGACACATTGCGAGGAGTTCCTGAGCAGAAAAAATCCATTGATGCAGTCGCACCAGCCACCATCGACAGGGCACTTGGCAAGATTTCCCGGGCACTTGCAAGCAGCACACATGCCTTCAGGATTCTGAAAGCTGAAATGTCATGGACGTAAGTTTTCTTTTGAAGGTTCCTGTATTGAAATGCATTAGCATACTTGAGCCATGCATGGGCGATTCTTAGGTAGAAGCTAACACGAGGAAACGGCAGTGACTCTTCTATAGTAAACAAATATTTTATGAGTCTTTAACAGTGAAATAAAACGGTCGTACCGACGACAGTGTTTCACAAGTAACGATAATTGACAGGTTAGCGCTAGGTGCATGAGTATATTATGGAAATTTTGTAGTGTGGACGGAAAGGTTGTGAGCGCCGGGCTTTTAAGCTTTATGCGTCATGACGGTGATAATAAATTACACGCGGCATATTGGATGAACTATGCGGACTGCCCAGCACATTTATTGACTTGATATGTGCAGGTTTTTTCCCTGAAAGAGTGAAACATACGCGGGGAGTGTGCTCCGTAGTAGCGTCGATAAAAGGTTCATTTTTGATACAAATGCTTGCAATGCGGTTTCTCCATATTTTTGATGATTTCATAGTTCTTCGTGAAATTATTAACAATTGTGCAAATGGTGGTCAGATGGCTCGAGAATATGTACTCTCTGTTGTGATGGCGTTGTGTATTTTTTTCACAGTGCAATAGATCATAATTCACTGGCAGGGTGTGTATTTTATTAGTTTTTGTAAGCTTTTTAGGAACTCGAATGAGCTGCAGGAACATGAAAGGGTTTTAGACAATGAAAGGAGTATGTAGTCCGTAAAGAGCAGCTTGATGAGACACGGGAGCCGGTTGGCAATATTCTCTATGTTTTGAGAATTGACCTGATAGCCAGCATGATCGCCTTTAGGGCTACGTCATCGGATAAAAATGTTTGTTTAGAAATCCTACCCGCATCTTCAAGTTCTTTCTCAGTCGCACTGCTGTCGAAACATTTCAGTAAACTGTGTTCATACATGTGGGCAAACATTGAGATTCATATTTTGGCTTACTTTCTTTGTTTTAGTGCGAAAGTTTGCAGCACGAGTCAACTGACGACCATTCTAACTTCGGAGAAAATGTTTAAAGAGGAGGCTATAGCTTTTGTACAAATTTTCAAGCTTTTAGGCATCGTAGAGCTATCAGAGATCAATGAAGAATCCCCATGTTCAGCATCAGCGTAGTGAAACATGTGCTTTTCTGAATCGTGCATGTGTGGCCAGGATTGGCCGCAGCAGTGCGGCAGATTTGTATCTTTCAAAAAGTGACTGTATCGAGACCAAAACATGCTAAAGCTCAATTCACTTACGATATCACTTGAGGCCATTCTAGTGACCTCCGTTTCTTCGTGAAAAAAATGACCTTAACTTAGGCCCTTGCTAGAAGTTGTGCTCTGTTTCAACTGGCACAGAGTCTTTTATATAGCAGTGTCAAATAGGGCTCGCTTATCTTTCGCGTTGCAATCATCTGCCGGGTGCATATTGCCATATCGCACGCCGCTGGTATACGGTGTTGGCTTTACAATGTGAAATAGCAATTGCTACAAGATACTGGCCAAAGATGGAGGCTCTTACCGCGGAGGAGGGTATAGTGAACCGCATTGGTGTTTACTGATGGCGCATTGTCCAGTCTGCCTCAAGCGTAGGCGTTCATTAACACAGTCGCATATGCTTCCTGCCATAGCGCACACCGGTTGGTTGTCGTAGCACTGGCATGGCACACAGTGATCTCTTTTTTCCGGCCTCGGGATACTGGGCAATAAGATAAAGAAATTGCATCAGAAATAAATAAAAGGCTAACGCTTCGTCATCAAAGAAAATATATTGCTTGTTGCGTAATTTCTAGTGCACATGACAGCACACCGCGGTCTTCATAACTTATAACTCATAAGGAAGCATGAAATGCATGTGAGAACAATAAGAAAGCCGTATTATTATGTACACAACCAACTTTAGAGCTCTAGAAGCATCCACTTTACAAGCGCTTACACGGACAGACGTTACGTTCAGTGCTCATAATGAAGGGCGTGCCAAGGTGAAGAATGAATTTCTATAGCGTTAAACGGGATATTGGGCTTCGCACAGGCCACAAGGAGCACTCCCCTAGTGTGGCGAGGTAGCCGGAGTGACATGATCGTTAGGTAGCTCAGCTTGTTTTTAACTGTGCTTCTGCGAAAAATTACGCTTGTATAGCAGACCAATTACTGTTTCTGTAAACATTTCCCTGCGATGCTTCGGTGTCATAGGTGCTAGTGATAAATCTAAATTGCTGAAGTTATGTTGCTGTTGATATCGTTTACCTATGGTGCCAGTAACGCTGACTCTTATATTGGGCCTTCCGTTATGTTAGATTCAGGAGCTTAGCGAATTTTGTTAGAATAATAAACTAGAAAGTGATCATGACATTGCGTTTGATATTCCGCGAAGTAATAATTGCAATGGGGTGCTCATGAAGTACGTTGTCATAATGTTTTGGCAAGTGAATCAGTGAAACATCGATTCCGAATTTGACATGAATGGTCAAGGGAATATCAGCACTATGGCTCGAATAGTAATTGGGCGTCACGAGAACTGTCGCTCGGAGACGTATATTTGTGTGAAAATGTTTTCACTGATTAGCAGTTAATCACACAGAAAGATAGACTCCACAAGTGTCAACGCCATGCTGGTTGGTCATGCTAGTCTGTATTCAGCAAGCATGGTCACCCCCCCCCCCTCGTAGGTTTTCACAACTGCAGTTACACGAGCATTCGGCCAAGCGTGTGATTCCTTTCTTTTTTCCTTTGATTGCTTGCAAATTGTCATATTGTAGCATAATACACGCTCTGCTTTCTCAGACAGGTCTGTACTGATTGCATCAGCATCCCATGAATAATAACTAGGAAGTTTAAAAGTAGCTAATACGATGTTACTTCAAGTGTATAATCATATGCTCCGGCATGAGCTGCGTTTTGTAAGACAGGTGGGGCGGAATGCAAAATTTAACGATATAGCCTTCTTTGTGTGATGCCCGCTTTCAAGGGGTTAATTTACCTGGCCATTTACTGCTAATAGCCACAGTGGGTGCTCCTAGGTATGATCCTGGTATATATCCCAGAACGACGGGTTTTCTACGCACGTCTACTTCACTTTATACGGAGTGTTTCCTATTATTAGCAGAGAATTGAAAATTGTGCATTGAAAGTAGCGCAGGTAGTGTTTTGGAGAGTAGAAACTTGTAGTGTCCGAAACCATAGTTTTGGACTCTTGACGGTCGTTTACGTATATTTTAATGTAATACGGTAATCCTTAAGCAGCATGCGTAAATCAGCAACGCCAAGATTTCACTGCACACTATAGCCTTAAGTGAAACACGGCACTGCATCATAGGGCTCACATCACATGCAGCGTAGCATATGGTATTATTTCCTTCCTGGAGTACTCTCAGGACACAAGGTCTTGCTGCCACAAGCGAATTCCGGCGAGCAATGGTTTAGCTTGATGGTTTTATTCTAAGTACAAGCTTGTGCTGCGCAAAAGCGACCAGTACAGAAGGCTTAAGCAGCAAGAACGAAGAAAAATACGCCAACTGTAGTGCACGCAGCAATCCTTTTCTGTGAACTGCAGCCGCTGCTCTCCAAGCTGAGTTTTGTTCTACTATGTGGCTGTTGATATTTGTCATTGTACTTGCCAAAACGCTTTTGAGCTTCTCGTACAGAATGATTTCGTCGACCATCTTTCAAAAGGTTCACTTCCTTATCTGCGTACAAATGCTGATTTTTCCCTTCTTCAGCACGTGTCATTTCCGCGTTTTTCATTCCGCAGTTTTGATGAAATTATTAACCCTACGAAAAGGGTGGTCAGCTACTTTGTGAATACGTATCCTGCCTTGCGATGGCGCTCTGCCTATTTTTCACAGCGCTAGATGGCAGAATTAATCGGAAGGCACTGTATTTGTTCAGCTTTCAAAGCATTCTATAAATTCGAATAAGCTACACAAACATGAAACGTATTCAAGCGATAAATGGACTACCTAGTCCGCAAAGAACATTGTAGTGTGAGGCGGATTCTGGTGGAATAAATAATCAATGTTTAAAGCACTGGTCATATTACGTATGCGATTTCGGCGAAGGCTACATCATCAGTAATAAATGTTTTATTTAGAATCAGTTGCCAAATTTCTGAGTCTCAGTAGCACTGTTGAGAAAAGATATCAGGGGAGAAAGAGCATACATCTGGCGAAATATTTTGATGCAAAATAATGTTTTCTTTCTAGCGTTGGCACCCGACTTGGAGCACGAGTCAGACGACTTTTCTAGCTTACAGTAAATTTTAAAGAACTTTTAGCTTTTGAAGAAGACATTCAATAAGGCTTCGATTGAGATCAGGTGGTATGAGGTGGTGCTGTTTACCGAGCCACACATTTCAACAAAGGGCAAAAAACAAAGTGACACGCATATTCAAGCTTCCAAATATTGCAGAGCCTTGAAGTGTTTATCGATATTACCCATATTCAGGGTCTGGTTAACAAGATTTACGCTTTTATTAATTGTGCATACGTGGTAGTGGACGGGCTGGCCAGCCTATTGAAAAGGGTGTCTATATCGGGAGATCAATGTGGTAAAACTGAAGTTAGAGATTACCTAAAGCCATTCAAGTGACCTCCGTACTCTCATCAAAAGTGAAGCACTTTTAATATGGGCCTTTGCGAGACCTTGAGCCCCGTCTAGTGCTGACTTCTATTTTGCATTGCATAGAGCCACCTACTGCATATTGCTACATCTAAGGCCACTTATATTTGGCGTTGGCTTCAGAATGTTTTGTAAGAACCCCTATTTTGACTGTAGCCAAAGAAGGCGGTCCTTACCGCGGATGAACGAGCGGTGCGCTGCAGTCGTCTTTGTTCGTGGCGCATTTTCCCGTCTCCCAGAACCGAAGGCTCCCATTAACGCAGTGGCACATGGTGTCGACAACAAAGCACGCCGGTTGCTTGTCGTCGCACTGGCATGGCGCGCAGTGCTCTTCTTTTTGTGGCTTTGGGATGCTAGGGAAAAAGAGTCAGGAGTTTGCAATCATAAATAGATAAAAGGCAAACGCTTGGTCACAAACGCAAATATGTTGCTCGTTGCATAAACTCTAGCGCATATGACGGCACACCATGGTCCTCATATAAACTGCGAAAGAAGCGTTAAACGTTCGTGTGAACAATTATAAGGTTAAAGTAATATACAAAGACCAAGTATAGGGCTGTAATATCTTCCCCTTTACAACGTGTTACAGTGATAGCTTTGCAATTACTTTCATTGCTCATCGTGAAGGGCGTGGAAAGATGAAGATTGGTCGTCTAAAACAATAATTGAGATATAGGGTGTCGCAAAGGCCGCTAGCAGCACGCCTTTCATGGCGTGGTAGTCGAAGCAGCATCATCTCCAGGTGAGGAAGGGGCGGTAGTTCTACTTTGTAAAACGTTGGTTGTTGGATAGACTCCTGGTATATGTTTGCAGCAATAGAAGCATTTTTTGTGCACAGTTTAGAGTAATCTATA
This sequence comes from Dermacentor variabilis, assembly GCF_050947875.1. NCBI lineage: Eukaryota > Metazoa > Arthropoda > Arachnida > Ixodida > Ixodidae > Dermacentor > Dermacentor variabilis. Next base: position 76,790,017 of record NC_134575.1, read on the forward strand.
AGGCTGGCTAGTGCACGCCACGGTCACTCATAATGTTTCTTTCAGATGAAATTTTAATTAAGCGAACAATCAACAGAGCTTACGGTGCGTACTAGTGTATGCTAAAGAAAATGTTGTCCAAGATCTTAAGCGAATTGAGTTATACGAGCCCATTCCCCCCGTAACGTAAGCTACAGTACAAAAGGCAATTTTCCTAGTGAAGAACGAACTGCACGGAGATGATTAGGCTACGACAAGGACCATTATTTTTTCGGTTTGTGGTGAATGAAGTTAAACAGAAAAAATTGAGAAATAATATTTCAAGCAAATGTAGTTGAAGTAAGGACAATATGAGCGATGCGTTGACCTAAAAGTAATTTTATTTGTGGGGCTAAAGGATAGTTTCTGAAATTCTGAAGGGTAATAATAGGATACGATATCCATATTGCGATGATTTACTTCGTTTTGCATCATTTTTAGGAACACTAGTCAAGCTATTCTTGCTGATCAGTTTTCGTGGTTACCATAAAAAGACTGCGGAGCAGAAGCGCGCCTGTGACAACGCTGCAGGAAGTATTGAAGAGCAGTTTCTTCACGTTATCTTGCAGGAAAAATAGAGAACGTAATATTTTAATTCTTTTACTTGCAGCACGGAATTTGACATAGTACTTAGGATTTACCAGCCAGCGACTGATATCTTTTGTACATTTCGTTTCGGCCGTCCAATTTCCCATATCCGAGACTGTCGCTTGTTTCACGCTGTCCCGAAAAGAAGAATGGTGCCCGCGCCTGTTGGTGAGTGTTTGTCACCTTCGGTCCTGCCTGTCAGGTCAGCTGAAAGATTGACGACCAACTTCAGCAAAAATGATTGTGGATATTTACAAAACAAGTTAGCGCAGTGTCTATCGGGGAACATAGGAAACCAATCCGTATATCAAGAATAGTCGGCCTATACAAAGGAAGGAGCGATCGTACTTATATTGGACTGTCTACGAACGCCGGCGTGAGCTGCGTGTTCTTAACGACTTCGAGGCTGTGCGAAGCTCCGCCACTGAGTGCGTTGCCGGCTGTTCAGAAAGCAATTACACATGTTGTTACGTGGTAGAGAGGGTCTGGAAAATAACAACAAAACTGTGAATGGCGAAATTCTTTAGTGGGAGCGCGTGTGCCAAGAGAAACCGGCTGCACTCAGAGCACAACGATAGCGGTGAACACGGTGAGTGATCGTCGAAAATTGATCAGCGGGTCAAGCGCGTCCGCTTTCATATCTGAGTCATCGAAGGTTACAGAGAAATAGCTGGTGCCCGCGTGTCTTCCAGGAAGTACTACACCACTAGCATCGAGCATACATACAACCAGATTACGCAAAGTTCGGTTACGCCATGGGACACGCCATCGGTAACATTCGCGAAATTTCCGATACATGCAGGCGCGTTCTGCGTTGAGCGATAACATTTGCTGGATGGTGAAATGCCGTCAACCCATAAAGGTACACAAGTACACGTTGTAAAAGGCGATTTCTATAAAAAATAAGCTCATGAAATTCGCGCCGACTTAACTCGGTGTGCCTTGAGTAAAACAAATGGGCTGTACATGGTCACAAAAACAACCTGTGCCAAGCTCGCCCGGTCTACACGTGCAAATGCATGTACACAACCTGCTCTTCTATAGCTTTTGCTTCATTGCCAAGGGAAATTATATGCACGCCTTGGCCTAAGTGTGCGTGCGCATGGCGCATGTTAACCCCGTACTCTAGAACACACCTCCCTGAAGATACACTGTCGACTCAACGGATAGATGAATGCTATTAGCGTCCCTTTTCAAGCAGGGTAGTGGGTTGCGCCACGAAGCTGTTGTTAGTATATTGCCTAATGTCCTACCTCGGATAAAAAAGAAAACATGAAGAATTCTTATCACCAAACTTTCTCAACCGGTATTCGTTACATTCTTTTCGTGCGCTTCCGTTAGTTATCGTTTCCCCGGTTTGCTTCCACCAATCTTCCAATCGCCCCTTTATCGGGCAAATGTTTCCTTTTTAGTGAACTCGGTGAACCGAAGCGCTTCAAGGAGGCCACACGTAGCTTAATGAACCGCTGGGCAGGTATCTTCCCATTCTAAAAAAAAATGCCTAGCTCTACCGAAGAAACCACCTGCTTCGTTTCCCTTGTTGTATCTCACTTGATAAGTACTTATTCCAAGGCGTCCTGATATCGCTTCGAAATATATAGAGCTTCCCTTTGAGTTATCATAAATTGTTCCTTTCCTGGTTTAGTTTTTTCCTCTTAAGTAGTTGCTCATAGAAAGTTTATTTTCCATTGCCGCAACCTATGAGACTATCTGTGCATTTATGACTTTCGGCTTGATGTTCTTTGTTGCCATTTTGCTCACCATACGGGTCGCATATTTGCTGTTAAGCTTCCTTGTTCTTTTCCTCCTTGTGAGTCCTAGTTCTTTTCTTCCCCTTTCGTCCCTGTGAGCCTAGCAGCGTTCAAGCAGCCAACGTATCCTGGTACTTTCTAGGCCCGACCATGCTTGGTGCCGCTGCCACTCAGCAGTGGCTTTCTTAGAATTTCCTTTGATTGACTTGCCAAGCGCTAATGGGCTCGGAGTGCTCCCTACGCCTTGCCCGTTCGCCTCTTATGCACACCGAACCTGTGGGAAGTGGTGACAGGGGAAAGCACATGATAGAGTAGGGCTTCTCTTCCTGCTGCTGCAGTCCCAGCTCCTCCTCATAGCTGTGCGAGCATGCGAAGCAACGCGCACGTGGCCCGTGACGCACCCCTAGGAGCTGGGGAGAGCTCTTGTCCAGAGGCCGACTCCACTCAAGCTGGATTACATGGACACGCAGCCGTCTGCATTGTTAAGGCACCTCTGGACCATGAATGGTTGTTGGAATAACCGAGGACCAACTTACAAGAACCGACTTCTGCGTTGGGGCCTCCAGTAAGCAGGATTACAGGGATGCGCAACCGAACCCCGGCCCTAACAGCGTGGTCATTGAACTCTCTCACAAGGACGCAGTCCCATACCGAGGCCTCCAAGTAGTTGCATTCTAGGGGCATACCAAAAACCCCGGTTATTTCAATATGGTCCTTGGTCGCCCTGTGGGTCCTTTTACCCAGGTGAACATTGAGGGTAACCTTTCTTGAACGTAAGGCGTTTGTACTTGAATTCATCCGACTACATTTGTGTACGCGTTGATCAAACCCTTGTACCCAGGCAATGGGTAACAGAAGCTCGCCACGAGCCTCCACCAAGGTCCAGCGATGGTATAGTACAACGCCCCACCGTTTAGCGTCACAAAGCGTCACATGTCTACTTCTTTCCATGCTGCTGATCTTTAAGTGCAAGGAGGAGTGCAGTGAGCAGTTTGCTGCTTCTCCAGCTGCTCAATTTCACCTAGTGCATCTGTTAAAGTCACGCTCAGTTCTTTGACAGATTCCGTCATCATTTCAGTATAATGTCTCAATGTACTGCCGTGGCCAGGTTTCCATTTTGATTATCCGGACACCGCATACGTATAGCCCTTCATTCTTAATGCAAATGTCACAGAAATCTTCTGCTTGTGTGAGGGGCTTGTTGTGTCTGTATCGTGCAGCAATTCACTTGACTCTTGTCCGGTGTATTCGCATTTGTGAGAGTATGAATACAACTGTGCAGTGATCAGCTATGCGGCTGCTGCTCCATGTGCTTCTTCAGTTCTTTTTTTGCGACAAGCCTCTTCGGGGTATTTTGGGTCCGTGCGAAAATGTATGAGGAGCCACTGCGGGCCAGACTTCAGGTTCGTGTTCGGTGCCCCAATTTGTGCTAACAGATGGGGACACGCATACGTCTTTCTTTATAACCAGTCCGGTGGCATCTAAAGCGCGGCAGCATTCTGGGTTCGTACGGTGACAACGGTGTCAACCAGCTGCAGTACCTCCCAATACGATAACGCCTAGGCGTCTGTAAAGTGAGCAGCCCCATTTGGCTTTCAAAGCACCAAAGGCACCGCCTTTCTTATTTGGCTGCTAGTATCGTGGCTGTTTCCGAGTCCAGTGCAGTTCTGCGAGTTGGCGGATGCAAATAGTGTGTTGCCGGTTTTAAATGGTTATGGTAACAGTGTTGGAAGTTTAAGTAGGTCAGGTTTGGCTGAAATCATCTTGTAGGGACTGTCAGACAATATCTTTGACATGGCCTGCTTGGCTCTGGGCGCAATATAGAGAGCAGGTATTTTTGTAGCCTTTGTCGTTCTTGCACACACATATGCCGTTGTCTAATGCATTTGGATTGCATGTAGACCCACTGGCTTGAATGTCATTCCGAACAATGTTGTCTTCACACTCAGGAGGTTCATTTGCAGGTCTGTTTTTTGCTGTTAGTGGAGACATTATGCGTCACTGTCACCTCTCTTGCACCAGAAGGCATGTCGCTGACTTCCATTGGCCTTGACATGGTGCTGTCTGAAGTCTAATTGGTTGGAAAAATTCATGCAATAATCCATGCACAGATCACACGCAAGCCATCATTTTCCAGTCAGTTCTAGGCATCATTCTCACACTGCATTGAAAGTGCGCAAAGCTAATGGAAAAGAAGATAGTGTACTCAATCGGTCTAGGATTACAATATGTGTATTATCACACTCCTGGAAGGAGCGCACTTACATAGAGGTCTTCCATATTGTATTAGAAGCCCAATTATGAATGAAAACATGACCCATGCTTGCAAGATCATGGGTCATCCAGTGCAACAGCAGCAACAGGTGCATGTTCAGTGAACTTTACCGGGGACACTTCAGGATTATCTGATTGCAAAATACACACATTTGAAAAACTGAACAATCGTAGATTGCTGCTTTACAGTGAGCACAATAATTTTGTATGTGTGAGTGGTAGCTTTACTCAGAAGACCTTGCTGTTGACTATCCAGTAAGGGCACCCAACAATACATGTATGAGGCAGTCAGTAAACATAAATGAGAAAGAAAAAGCTTTAATCAAATAATGCATGCAAAAGATGATTGCAATTTCAGAAGCACTTGCGTGTTCACTCGTTCACATAATGAAGCTGCGAAGCTGTGGCGGTGCAGTGCACGGCACGCTGTTATGAAAATTATGAAAATTCATTTGTGCTAAACTCTATATCAGTGCCTTAGTGGTGACTTCTCCGCATTGCATAACTTGGGCCACGTGACCGCACTCGACAAATAAAGGAGCAAGCGACGCATGAAATGCAGACATACACTTGCTACCTTTGCAAAAAGTAATGCCCGATTCATCGCAGCCAATCAAAATACGAGACAGAAGGCGGCGCTGTGTGCGCTCGATTACAAACCACGTGATGTGAACATCCGGCTCGCAGACGGCGTCCTGCATGTGCGCGGCTTGGTAATTCTTCTTGGCTGCGTACGCGAGTTCGTGTGTAAAGTCGTCAACGAATGAAATGCCACAACGCGATCGTTCAGCCCTTAAATGTATTCCGTGATCAATCTTAGTGTACCGAGAATCACTCATACATAGCTGCGTGATTAAAGTAAGAGCTGCTCAGATCCCCGTGGAACTCGTATGCTTTCACTTACTCGCCGTCGTAAGTTTCGCCACGGATAAACAGTGCTCGCCATAATGTCTTTCATCCACTGACGAGTGTACGTAAATTTTGTACTGAGAATGACTGAGACATGGCCGCATTAAGGTTAGAGGCATCCAGATTCACGAGCAAATCGTGTGCTTTCAGTTACACTGTGTACTACGTTTTGCAGAGTGATAATATGTGCAGCGGAGAAACAGCAGTCGCAATATGTGTTTCATATGTTCACGATTGTAGGCATGTCTGTGGGTGCTAGGACCTTTGCCAGATCCCATGAATTCTTTTAGTCAAAATATAATAAGTACTTCTCCGATAGTAGGCGGCACGGAAAATCTCTGCCGCGTTGATGATTTGATGAACGTATGTTTGAGAGTAGATAGCGCTTAAACTAACAGTCGGGGAAAAGTGCGAGAAAACGCGTGTGATGGTGGACGTGGGTATAAGCTGCGAAGGCATGAGCAACATCCTTGAACGATCACTTTCACGCGTTTACGGCACCTGACGGGTCGGCCGTTTACGGACGACAACATTATTGGCAGTCGGGGAGGGTGAAAGGGGAAACCGCGGTTAAAGGTCGTGGATTGTACTTTCACTATACGTATGTGCTATGTACTCGAAAACTCCAGACTCACTCAACTAAGTTACCTAGTGTAGCTTTCTGTATGGGGTTTCTCCCAAATCATTGGGTAATAAAGTGATTCTGAGAGGCACTCCTCGCTGCACGATCAGTTTTGTCACTGCACAAATTTTCTGCACAATGGATGTAGAGCAAGAGATGTCCGAAGTGTAGAGCAGTCTTGGGCACTATTGGACTTGGAAAAGCTCAAGTGGGAAACAAAAAAAATGGACTGACTTCATTCTTTACACAAATCCCGGCATTGCGTACGCCAGTGCTCAGTTTTGATCATATTTAACTCTTCCACTAGGTTGAGCGTTATTTTGAATGCCTTCAGAGCATACAATTTCCGGAAGTTCACCGCCATCACAAAAGTGCGATGGCCTTACTTTCAGAGGTTCCTCGAATCCTCTGCATTTAGCAGCTTTACTTACCGTGGTAGGTTGTAAAGAAATAAGAGAAGCTGAAAGCACCATCATCAGCTTCATTGTGTTTTTGTAATCTTTATCCGTCAAGTGAGGATAAAGATTACAACACATAAAGTTATCACAACACTGGTGTTCTGAATTTTTTATATTTTTGGTTTTATATTACCTTGCACCATCAACCCCCTACACATCGCCCTCTTTCATTGTTTCCAGTTTTTTAAACACTTTCTTTGCCGCTTCCCCAAGGCTTGGCAGTTGTCATTTTCTCGTCATATGTATTTGTGACAACTTGGGTCACTGGGTATTTACAAAAATAGACAACCTGTGCTGATTATTCGATGGCGCAGTAGGCAACTTTGTTACAGGGTATGTGCGATTGGGTATATGCTCTTTTTTGGCTAATCCCCCAACATGGATGCGCCACTGTGTCATACAGGTTATGAAACCTTAAATGAATTTAGGTACGTATTTATCTGTGCATACACCTCTCACTACTTGATCTTCTACACATGCTTTATCACATTGCCTAGCTGCAGACCAGTTCAACATTGCCCGCCATGTGTTTAAGCACAGGTTGGGACTAGGAATCGCGCATCCATTTTCCAGCCTATGAGCATGTCTATTGCACATGGCTCCCAAGAAGACTCAAGGTGACTGGCGCTTGAACGAGACCTGCCAGTGTTTGATGCCACCGTACCCAACAACTAGCCATTGCCCCACATTGAAGGCTTCGCAGCAGCACTGCATGGAGCTGCTATCTTCTACAAAAGCTTTCACATCCTCTCAGCAACATTTTTCCGTTGACAAGCTTCACACATCACTTTCATCTTTGACCCAGGTAGCTAACAGCTACAGGCAATGACACTGTCAATTCATTTGGCAACTTTGATGAGCTTCACCTCGCTACATACATATATTGCGGAGAGACCATTTAGCATGTGAAAATAAAAATACCGGCAAATAGAGAGCTTGAGAGCACCTGACATGACAGCAAAGCGGACGGCGCTGTATCTTCAGGGTGACGGGGATATAGAATCTGGAACTAGGGCTGCCACACTACCCGCTACCGCAATACAATGTTTGCTTCATCGCATTACACAAATGTGTTGCGGTGGAGTTATTGCGGAAGCATATACACATTCATTCGTCCGAACTTTGTACAGAACCCTGCGTCCCACTGGTAAAACTAAGAGCGTAAAAAACGGGCAGAAATGCAGCTGAACATCACAGGGCACGGTATCAAGCCCCATCTCACTGTGTTTATCGCGCCCTTAGTACCAATAATATTAAAGATCAACTCTGCATATTAGCTCGTGGAATTCTGCCAGACCATGTGATGTCACTAAAGGTCCGTCAGGTTCTGAGAACTACGTCATAATTGTCGTAAAGCCCACAATAAAAGTGAATCGCATGAAGTCACGGATAGCGCACTAGCGCTGAACACGATTGAAAACATGTGCTGCCACATTTCAAGGACGCCTGAACAATTGTGATGGAATACCGCCTGAAGCATTATATTACTTGCATAACGTAAGTCGTGGCGAGGGACTTCTGCAATACCTCCGCCTACGACGCCCGTCAAGTAAAGGTGCATGCGCGATGTGATGACGCTGCCTAAAAGGGCGAACACGAGCCGAGCCCTTACGCCACTTGAATATTTCGATCGTCAGCACCACTGAATTCTTCCGAAGTACGGGTCTCACACTACCAGAGTTCACCGAGACCAAAAGCCGACATACCACACCACTACTACTGTACGACGTTTCGCGAACAAATACTAAACCTACTGCGGAGAAATCATACAACCAGTGGTCAGCGTGGGCCAGAGCAATGCCTCCTTTAGAAGATGCCTGCCGCGTGAGCTGAGAAGCTGGTTCCGGCCCTTCTCTTTCCTCCTCTCCAACAGGGGTCGGCTGCGAGCGCTAGTTGCGGCTGCTGCTCCAAACATGAATCACGTTCCCCTGCCTCTGAGATTTGAGCGGTGCCTGTTGCGATCCCGGAGGCAGGGCCCACGGTCTCTCGTCAAGCCATTGGTCGAACGCGTGCTAGCCAAGTAATCGTCATTTCCTCCGCAACAGGAAGTAGGGTCGGCAGCGAACGCCGTCTCTTCGCGACTATCCTGAACTACAGGAACCTCCGCACCAACGAAAAAACTAACGACGCGACAGGCATCTAGTAAAGGAGGCATTGGCCACGAGCACATCATAATTGGATTTCTCCGCTCTTTCTGCGCATGCGCGTGGAGCAGTGGTTGCGAGAGAGAAATGTGGGGACTTTCGGTCCTTGAGATTTATCTTCGCCTAGGTACTACAGGGAAGAAAGTTGTTAGCTCCGTTCGTCTCTAGCCGAGCTGGCAGCACAATCGCCATAATGCGTGGCTGTTAAGGCGACTGACTGCACTTAGGTTACCAGGCCTTTTATCAACTTTAAATCATACACACAGGCGTACGTCATCATTCTTCATTTAGTAATGAGGGGTAAACATCGACACAATGATGCAGCTCAAATAACTTGAACCTGTATGCGTTTTCTATCCGCAGTGAGGGACAAGATGGCTCGAACATTGCAGAAAGCCGTTTGCCTAAAGTCAGCTTTGCCGTAGGGCATGAGTGTCGCGCAATCAAACATGCGCAGTGTACTGCGGCGAAGTATACAAAGAGTGGAAAGTGGTCACTGTCAAAGGATACAGTGTGATATACGTGCGCACCTGCCGTCACATCTCCTGTCGCAGTACAAGCACAGAGACGCCGAACAAGTGTACTGACAGGCCTTCAGAGCTCTTTCACACGCGGTTTTAGCGATGTGAGCCCTTGTTTCGCCCACATAGAGCGCCCCGTATATGAGCTAGACATCGTAACAGCCGGGATTTGTAATACGCGCTCCTTCATTAATAACCCTTGAGCACAAGCACCTCAGAATCGCTACGAATCTGCGCCACGTAGCCAATATCAGCGTTATTGTACAACTTTCACAACGGTCTACTGCTATGAAATCACATGACGACCATTTTCCTTTAGCATACATTTGTTCCGTATTCATCCGCAGGGCGTAGTGTTTTGCCAGTGTGGCTGTACAGCTCTCACAACGATCTATGGCTCAGACTGCATGGCGACGCAAGTTTTAGTACTTTCCCATACAGAGTACAAAATGTTCCCTTCTCACGAATCTCCAAGTGTGTTGTATGCTCAGTTACCTTAAGAACTAATGCGTCGGCACGGCAGTTGTATTCATAAACTGTTTCCGTTGCCGCGATTCCCCTGAAGTGTGTGGTATGCTCAACGACACTAATGAACTATGCATCGGCACGACGTAATGCTTTGCCATTAAAGTCATCCGAGAAAATGCCTCACGTCCAAACGTATCCCCCTGCGACTATCAGAATTTAATATGCTACCGCCGCAAGAAAAAAAAAAGAAAGCAACAAACTCGTATCGGCACGGCAGTCGAATTCCTAAACTGTTTCCGTTCGTGCGAATCTCCTGAACTGTGCGGTATGCTGACCTCGCTCTACGACACCAGTGAATAATCTATCGGCACGATGTAAAGCTGTGCCACTAAAGTCATCCGAGAAGACACCTCACTTCCAAACGTACCACCCTGCGACTATAAATATTTAATATGCTACCGTCGCAACAAAATAGCAACAAACACACCTCGGACACGGCTTCTTCGCCTTGCCGGCCATGCATTCTGTCGATTCTGTGCGGCCAGCTCGGCTAGAGACAAACGGAGCTAACAACTTTCTCCCCCATAGTAAATAGGCAAAGAGGAATTTTAAGCACCAAAAGCCCCCCCATGTCTCTCTCGCAACCACTGGTCCTCGCGCATGCGCAGAAAGAGCGGAGAAATCCAATTATGATGTGTTCCTGCATTGGCCAGAGATACAACGCGCCACATGGCGCCACGGCAATGCTTGGCGCCACCATCGCGCCTTCTCATAGGTCCCTAAACGATCCTGTCCCTGGGCACATAGGATCAGGTCACATGAGGGATTTTTGTGCGGCATTTAGACGCACGCTTCCTGTGCGGCGGCAATGATAGCGCCGGTTCGGTCGCGGCTGGTCTCGATGATGGTCTGCTTCCCTAGTCGAAGCGCATAGCTACCTCCGTTCTTTACTGCGTGTACACCTTCTGCCCCACTCCTCCGTGGCGGCGACCGCGCGACAGCCCGTGGTGTTCTCCGGTTGCCGAAGGACCGGCTCGGTATCAGCGGGTCACGGTGCGCACTTCGCAAACCGAAGCGCATAGCCACCTTCAGTTTGCTTGCTAGCAGCTGCAGCGGCGTCAGTCAGTCACTGCCATCTCTTCGCCGCACAATGTTCCTATGCGGCTACGAGCTGCATCGCTAGACCTCCTGATAAGCGAGGCATTTGTGCCAAGTTACCCCCCTTTTACGGCGGCTGGTGCGAAATGTTCTGCACGAGTCAGATTGTCCGAGGCACATACACGGTTTATATTATAACATAATCCGTCTGCCTGTATAGATAGTTTGTTCTCAGCCAGTTCTTTCTGAGCCATTAGCAAGGCAACCGCCGGCAGTCCTTCTTCTGCAGCTGCTGTAAAGCAAGCGGCCTGAGCAGAGGCCCAGCGCCTTCGCCGCCCGAAGCCAGACGTGTGCTACCCCGAATCAGGCATTAGTACAGCAGGTCCAGCAAATGTCCGTCTATTTCTCCAACCACATCATCATCATCATCATCATCATCATCCAGTTAACGTTCACTGCAGGGCAAAGGCCTCTCCCATACTTCTCCAACTACTCCGGTCATGTACTAATTGTGGCCATGTCGTCCCTGCAAAATTCTTAACCTCATCCGCCCACCTAACTTTCTGCCGCCCCCTGCTACGCTTCCCTTCACTTGGAAACCAGTCCGAAACCCTTAATGACCTCCCCGACCACAAAGCTTCCTTAATAAAAATCAAGAACAGGGAGTGGAGTGTTTCTTGAAGAAGGAAACTGTGTACATACATGTCTTGCTCGAATTTTTTGCCTCAATATATCGGAAAGCAGAAACAGCTGAAGAGCTGCGCTCAAACTTCGCATTAGGAAGTAAAGTAATCGTCGGTAATTCTTGTTGCGCTAACGCAATAAAATCGAATGGGCAGCATTGAAGCGTAGGACGGCCACCCCGACGGGTAAGGAGCCAATACCGTAAATTACCGTTCATGATTCTTACCACGAAAAGCCTTTCTCCTTACTCTCGCAAAGCCTTTATGTCCATCGGCATATAATTGGGACGTAAGCGCTTAACGATGTTATAAATATGTAGCAAGAACATATTTTAAGCTTTCTGCAGATGGCATTGTGCTGTTGAGCAACACTGGGGACGAGTTACAACAAATGATTGAGGACCTTAACCGATAGAGTTCAAGAGCGGGGTTTAAGATTAATATGCAGAAGACAAAGAGAATGATCAATAACCTGAAAAGGAAGCAGGCATTCAGGATCACCAGTAGCCTCTCGAGTCGGTGAAGGAGTACTTGTATCTAGCTCATTTACTCACGCGGGTTTCTGATTATGTGATGGAAATTTACAGGAGAACAAAAATGATTTGGAGCGCATACTACCGAAATTGTCCTTGCCTGACTGCAAGCTTACCATTATCATTGAAAAGAAACGTGCTAACACCGGCGCTTTTACCGGTGCTAACATATGGGGCAAAAACTTGGAGACTGACAAAGAAGCTTGAGAACAAGTTAAGGAGCGCGCAAAGAGCTATTGAACAAAGAATACTAGGCATAACGTTAAGAGACAGAAAGAGAGTGGTTTGGATCAGATAGCACACGGGTGTAGCCGATATTCTAATTGACCTTAACAGAGAAAACTGGAGCTAAGCTGGTAATGTAGTGCGCATGCTTGGTAACCGGTGCACCATTATAGGGTTACAAAATGGTTGCCAACAGAAAGGAAACGCAGAGTAGTCAAGGAGAGTAGACGACTAGGTGGGGCGTTGAAATGAGGAAATTCGCAGGCGCCCGTCGGCATCAGTTGGCGCAGGACAGGGGTAATTGGAAATCGCAGGAAGAGACCTTCGTGCTACAGCGGACATATAATAGGTCCGTGATCCATGATATGTATATATATACCGGAAGGACGCTTTTTATGCGCCTGTATTCTTCACTCTATGTAGAATGTTTTCTGAGTATTAAGAAAATTTTCAAAATTATGCTTTTAAAATAGCGATAGTAGCCTTTTCAGAGCAGAAGCTTGTAGCGCGCGAAACAATGGCCTCAATTCTTGATATTCCTGTAGGAATATTTGAATATAGTAGGGAACTTCCTAGGCCGCACGCGTAAATCACCAAAGCAAAGCGTTTGCAGCAAACTATAAGCTTAAATAAAACACGACCCTGCATCAGAGCGTTCACATTGCAGGTAGCACCCCGCGTCAGGTGTTCTTTCCTTTCTGGAGTACTCTAGGAGACAACCCATCGCTGGCCTGCACAAGCAGGTGTAGGCGTGAAATGGGTTACCTCGACGGTGCTCTTTGTAAGTACAAGTATGTGCGGCTCAAAAGCCACCAGTGTAGACTGCTTGAGCTATCGGAATAGGAAATGTCTGCCGACTGCTGTGCGTGCAGCAGGCGTTCTTTCGTGAGGTGCAGCCGCTGCACTTGAAGCTGAATTTTATTATTCTTTGTGGCTGTTGATGTTTGTCATCCTACTTGCCAAAAGGTCAAGTTCCTAATTGGGAATCACTTTGTCGACCATCTTTGGAAACGTTCACTGCCTCAACGGTGCAGAAGTATTGCTTCTTCACTTGTTAAACGCGCCCCATTTGGACAATTTTCATTGTTCCGTAGTTCTTGGTCAATTTACTTGCCCTATATAAATGGGGGTCGGATGGCGTACTCTTCTTTGTGATGCCGTTGTGTATGTTTTCACAGCTCTCAATGGCAGAATTAACAGGCGTGGTCTGTATTAGTTCAGTCTTTTCACAGCTTTTTATAAACTCAAGTAAGCTGCAGGAACCCGAAACGCATATTAAGCGATAAAAAGAATGGCGATTACGCAAAGAACAACATGAGGTGATACGTATGCCAGTGCACAATATTCTCAATATTTCGAGCACCGTGCTCATGAGCTACGTCAATTCTGCGAAGGCAACATCATCAGTTAAAATGCATTATTTAGAAATAGTTGCCACATTTCCGAGCCTCAGTAGCACTATTGTGAAATGATATCAGAGGAGAGTGCGCATCCATCAGGCGAAACATTTTGATTCAAAATAATGTTTACTTTCTAACGTTGGTGCTTCACTTTGGAGCACGAGTCAGCTGGCGACCTGTCTAGCTTATACTAATTTTTTGACGAAGAACTTCTAGCTTTTAAAGAAGATTTTCACTAAGGCTTCGAGTGAGGCCAGGTGGTATGATATGTTCTTTACAGCGCCATACATTTAAACAAATGATAAAAAGGAAGCTGACATGCATATTCAAGTTTGCTGGTATTGTGGAACCTTGAATTGTTTATCAATATTACCGATATTCAGCGTATGGTTAACAAGAGTTACGTTTCGGCCTATGTTTGACCTTTGAGTGACCTCTGTTCACTCGTCAAATCATGAAACACTTTTATTAGTGGCCTTTGCGAGAAATGTAGCACGATTATATCGCCGCATAATCTAGCGCTCACTTCTATTTTGCATTGCACACAGACACATGCTGCATACTGCTACATATAATGCCACTTATATATGGCGTTGGCTTTAGAATGCGGTATAGCAGCTAATATTTTGACTGTTGCCAAAGAAGACGGTTCTTACAGCGGAGGAGCGAGCAGTGTGCCGCAGTCATCTCTATTCATGGCGCATTTTCCCGTCTCCCAGAACCGAAGGCTCCCATTAACGCAGTGGCACATGGTGTCGACAACAAAGCACACCGGTTGCTTGTCGTCGCACTGGCATGGCGCGCAGTGCTGTTCTTCTTGCGGCCTCGGGATGCTAGGGAAGAAAAGTCAGGAATTTACTATCAGAAATAGATAAAAGGCTAACGCTTCGTCAGAAACACAAATATGTTGCTTGTTGCGTAATCTCTAGCGCATATGACGGCACACCATGGACCTCATATTATCTGCGAAAGAAGCGTTAAAACTTCGTGTGAACATCTATATGGTTAAATTGATATACAAGAACCGAATATAGTGCTGCAGTAGCCTACCCTTTACAAGCTTGTCAGTGATAGCTTTGCAGTTAATTACATCGCTTATCACGAAGAGCGTGCAAAGATGAAGAATGAACGTCTGAAGCGATGAGTGAGATACGGGGCGTCGCAAAGGCCGCTAGCAGCACACCTTTCATGGCGTGGTAGTCGAAGCGACATCTTCTCCAAGTGAGGAGGGGGTGGTAGTTGAAGTTCGTAAAACTGTGGTTGTAGGAAAGATTCTTAGCATATGTTTGGAGCAATAGAACAAGTATTTTTTGTGCACCGTTTGGAGTAATCTATATGGCTGGCTAGTGCATGGCACGTCACTGTCACTCACGTTTTCTATTTCAGATGAAATGGTGATTAAGCGAACAATTAACAGGGCTTACGGTGCATACCAGTGTTTGCTTAAGCAAACATTGTCGAAGGTCTTAAGCGAATTGAGTTATATGATACCATTCACTCCGTAACCTAAGCTACAGCAGAAAACGCAATTTTCGAAGTGAATAACATAATATACAGATATGACTAGGCTATGTCAACGGCTATCATTTTTTTGTCAATTTGGGGTGAATGAAGTTAAACAGCAGACAAATAGAGGCGTAATATCTTAAGAAAACATAGTCTAAGATAAGGACAATATAAGTGATGCGTTGATTTGAAAGTAATCTTTTTGTGGGGTGAAAGGATAGTTTCTCAAATTCTGAAGGGTAATTGGATAGGATAGGCATGTTCTGATTATTTATTTCGTTTACCATGATTTATCAAGAGCACTAGTGAAGCTATTCTTCCTCATCAGGTTTTCTTGGCTATGATGATAAGACTGCAGAGCAGAAGCGCGCCTGTAACAACGCTGCAGGAAGTATTGACGAGGAATTTCTTCAGGCTATCTTACAGGAAAAATAGAGAGCAGAATATTTCAATTCGTTTACTTGCAGCCTGGAATTTGCAGCGTGAAACAGACCCTACCAGTAAGGAATGAGCGGAGAGGAATGACTGATGAATAAGTAATTGCCAAGACTGGTTTTCAGTAAACGTTCGTTACCAACAACGGTGGGTGTTTATACTACCGCAAAGGACAGATGCTGGGCGGTGACTCCAATCATTTACTCGCCACATCACGCATCTTTACTGGAATTCAACTGGTTTTACCAACTCTCGCTTATATTCTATCGACCCTAAACTGCGACTTCGTCTGCCACCCGGGCTCCAGCTTTTCCTCTATTTGTGCCTCACTTCTTTCCCAATGTGCCGAGACGCGCTTTCACTGATGCTTGCTGCTCCTTTTTCTCAATAAACCCGCCGTGGTTGCTCAGTGGCTATGGTGTTGGGCTGCTGAGCACGAGGTCGCGGGATCGAATCCCGGCCACGGCGGCCGCATTTCGATGGGGGCGAAATGCGAAAACACCCGTGTGCTTAGATTTAGGTGCACGTTAAAGATCCCCAGGTGGTCAAAATTTCCGGAGTCCTCCACTACGGCGTGCCTCATAATCAGAAAGTGGTTTTGGCACGTAAAACCCCAAATATTATTATTATTTTTTTTTTCTCAATAAGTGAAGGCATTCATTCATTCATTCTTAAGTTCGTGCAGAAAATAACATGTCTTTCTCTCCATAACTACCGCGTCTCCCACCTGGACTCTCCCATCGCAAAACAATGTCGCTGTGTTGAAAATGGCTGGGCGTCACATATACAATTTTCTAGGAATGGCGAGCAGCGCAGCATGCAATTTTCGGTGGGTGTCGAGACAGTACATATAGCGCCTTCTCTGCCACATCCGCACTTAGCGCTCTGCTCCGTGAGCTACTATTAGCTGCTAGCGCAAAGTACGAAATGAAAGAAATCTATATGGGCTGGTCGGGGGCAGCTCATTTCGGATTCGTGATGCGTCGATTTAAAACATATATTTCTTATCTAAGCCTAAATGACAGCGATATAGGCGATGCGAGTTACAGTGGTTCGTTGGTTTGGACTAACGATGCTCTTCATGCAGCCCTTTCGTCTTACGCCTGTTTTCGAACGGGAATGAAAGGCAGGAGGGTAACACGCCTTCCTGAAATGAGACATTCGGAATAACTCTTTGTTTGACGGTTGGATGGTTTGACGGTCAAGGGTCCCCGATATGAACCACCTGTAAGTTGGTATCAGCTTGCAAAGGGGAACTCAGATGAAACCTTGTCAAGCGGACAGGCTTTTAATTATCATAAGGACATCTTTATTGAAATTCCTTAACATGAGATTAAAGCTGACTAACCAGCATTTAAATTCTCTCTGTTATAAAGACCTCATGTTAACATAAGGTTGCTGTCTTTCACACCTTCCTATATTAAAAAGTGAGTATGAATAACAAATTGTTGCGGTAAATGTGTAAACGCAGACGCCAAGGAGAGTCCTAGTCCGTTTCCCAGTATTCACTCAATGAAGATGGAGAACGTCTACACTCTCACCCGTTCTGGTGATGTGAAGAAGAAAACACTTCCAAAAGAGTGAGTCACGAATATAACATATTATAAAAGGTGAGCTTGCGCTGGAAAACACTCAAAGCACAACGATGGCGGCGCGCCTAGTAGTGCTTCCTCGGCATCTGATCTACGGTTCAAGACATCGGTTCATCAGATTGGAATGCCCGTACGTTGCAGTGCGATCTCGGGTCCTCAAATGTGATGGAATATGTGCGCGAGTATTCGCTTCAGGCGCGCAATCTGATAAGATAACGCTCTTTCGCTATTGAATCCGTGACAACATACTGGATATTAGAAACAAATGCAGGTGCGTCTTGAGCTAACCTGTAACTTTGGAACCGTGATTAAACGCTAAAAAAGGCTCCCCCCACCAAAAAAAGAAGAGAATACAGTTGCTTTTAATATTAGCTCAAACATAGTGCTCGTGGTAAAAAGGGCCCCCAAGGACTGCACAGCGGCCCCAACATGCAGAAAATTCAAGAGCTAAACACTTTGCAATTGCTGGTATTTGTCAAACCAGCATTTCGTGGTTCACTGTAGCCCTGTAGTCGAGGGGCCAGTTCCACCACGGGTACTGTGTCGCAGCTCATATTTCATGTCAGCATTAATTGTCACAAAGTCACAGCATTTTTTCCTTTAGATCTTAACATTAGACAGCCAAAATACTTGCAGCGAAACCGTCATCCTAATACTTTAGTACTTTTTGTTTTAACGTACATGTCCGCACTGATCCATATGTTACGAAGTACTGCAAATGTTTCCAATGCTTTCCCTCAGGCAGCTGTTTTTATTCCTGATGATGGCACGAAACCGAGCCTGATGCCACCAGCGCTCAGAAATCTAAACAGGAGCGTGGACAATGTTCTCGCACACCCTGTGTGATGTACCGTAGCGCTGAGAATAGTCCATTGTAAAGGCAGGAGTGCATGGTTGGGCACATGTGCTTAAGAGGAAGCTTTAGCTCAGATGCTCCTATTTAAATACATGTAAAAGCAGAATTCGTTTTTCTCGGCAACCACTGCGCCAAATTTGACGAGGTCTGTTGCATTTACAAGAAAGACCTAACATCTAGGGACTGGTCGTTTCAAATGTTTGATTGATGTCGCCAATTTTTATTAAAATTGGCAAAAATCGATAATTTTCAGCAAACGATGCTACCAATTTACAACTCCGTAACTCAGCAATGAAACATGATATCACAATTCTGTTAATTGCAACTAATAGTAGATCTCAAGCGGGGAAAAGTGATATGTTACACATGAACCTCAAGAAATTCAGCAATATGGAAATACAGATCTTGCAGAACCCTCGTACACAATGTAAAAATTTCGCGTAAGATATAAATTGACACAGACAACTTGTCCGCTTTGAATGATATAATGGATGCTGTTTATAGAACCACGATGTCTGTTCTTGATGCAGAGCTATTAATTTATAAACTTCGTGCGTCTATTAATTTGGAACTTCAAAATTTTTAAAATTTTTTTCACAAAATTCAGACATTAAATCTAAATTCCGCTTCCAACCGTCGTTAGAATTGAACTTACTCTTTCAAATGCGACAAATTTCATTTTAATTGGTCCAGGGTAATATCAAATAAACGTTTTTACGTTTTACATCTATAAGAGTTGGCCGTGTCAAAGTTGGGCGCAAGCTAAAGCTTCCTCTTCAGCTCATGAAGTTGATTTGCGCCACGATAACCTGTCCCTACTTTCATACTTGCCTTACCAGAAGCCTACCGCGACACCAATATGCTGGCTGCTTCTAACTGCACCAAACAAAACAATTAAACCAATACAGGCAATGGTGACATCATTTTATCATGCGAGTGTTCAGATTTGTAACCTTTGGACGCGGAGTAAGTTGAGAAATTGAGTGCAGAATCACCAAAGCTACTTTATTTAACTTTTCAGTAATTGATCTTACATGGATAAAGAAAATGAGCAGCTTGGAGCCCGTCCTTAATATCATGCAGCCAAGCGAAGAAATTTCGATTAAATATGCTTCTGTAAGAGGCATGCGAACAAAAATTTTCTAAGTAAACGCTTTTGGAAGGTGTAACTGACGCAGGAAAAGAACATATGTAAAGTCACAGAACAGCACTTCAAGACGGGACACAAAGGAGGAACCACACACAAACTGAGCTAACAACTTGAAGCGCTGTTCTTTCTGTGATAATGAAGCAACTAGCCCGTCAGTCATTACTTGCAAACCTGGAAAGTCAACCTGATCCCACCTAGCCTTTTGTGATGCTGTCATCAATAGTATGGCCCCGTGAGCATGTACTTTGTGGCCGGCCACTCCCCTTTCGAGTTTTATTCACGCTGTTGTTTCGAAGGCATGCAGTTTCGAAGGCATGCAAGAATACCATCTCAAATCTTATTTACTTATATTTATTTAAAAATCACTATAACCGTTCATACATTTGCTTCGTATGATTTATATAGTAGCTTGCCTCGTCAATCTCAAAAATGTATTCTCTTTGCGGGAGAAGGCCTTCGTCAAAAACGACGCAACATAACAGTAAAACATCCAGCAAGGTTCCTATCAAGATGATTGGCGAAATTGTGCACTGAGAGCGTGTTGACTAGCGTGTGATTGAAAGTTGAATTATGATAGTTGTAAGCTTGTGTTGCGTCTAGCGCGAAAAAAAAAATTAAATCATGAGGTTTTACGTGCCAAAACCACTTTCTGATTATGAGGCACGCCGTAGTGGAGGACTGCGAAAATTTTGACCACCTGGGGTTCTTTAACGTGCACTTAAATCGAAGAACACGGGTGTTTTCGCATTTCGCCCCCATCGAAATGCGACCGCCATGGGCGTCTAGCTCGAGCGAGTAGCGTTAACGATTACATTGGTGTGAAAATGGTCAGCATGGTCTGCGATAAGTTCTTGTGGAACTCCACATTTAACGTCGCAGTCGTCACGATGAGAGCACTCCTGTGACATTATTGGCCCAGTGGGCTGGGAAAACTCGAGTGGTAGCTCACATTGAGGGGTATTGGCTAACAATCATTATTATACGTACTTTGCGATGATGAAAAGGGTGCAGAAACACCACTGGTGTTGTCTAACTATTCGTAAACAGGCCCCCAAATTTCAATTAGCCCACCCCCAAACATTAATTAGGCCCACCCCCAAATTTTAGGTTGGCCCACCCTCAAATTTAAATTAGCCCACCCCCAAATTTAAGGTCAGCCACGCCCAATTTTAATTTCGCCCAGCCTTAAACCCTAAGTTGGCCCAATCCCAAATTGCAATTGGGCCACCCCTATGTTTGAAGTTGGTCCACCCACGAATTTCAATAAATCACCCCCAAATTTTGAGTCGACGCACCCGACAATTTAGGTTGGCCCACCTCGATATCGCCCCCAAATTCAGATTAGCCGACCTCGAGATTGCCCCCACATTTAGGTCGGAACAACTCCATATTACCCCCAAAAACAGTCAGTCAGTCAGTCAGTCAGTTTTTATTTGCAGGAAAATCACATCATCCTGCGGGTGGCAGAGACTAAAGGCATGATTGCCTGACGAGGTCTCTGCCCCCGTAACAAAAGGAGCAGTCTACAGCAGTACAGCAGAGAGCTGGTAACAAAAGAGAGGCGGCGTTACAAATAGTACACGCACACAACCTACATCATACATTCTATACAATATGGGTGTACTTAAACACTACGGACAGTTTATTTTTTAAAAATCACATTGAAGATTCGCTCATATCACAAAAATACTTAAAAGGAAGTAAACAATTGAAATGGAAATTTACATTTGTCATTGTAACTTAACAATTTCAACCAAAAACAGAGTCGACGGAAAACAAAATGAGCCGCAGTTCACGTTTGAAAGTTTTTCTGGGTAGGCAGAAATCCAGAATAGAAGCACAGTTATTTAACATGTCTATTACCTGATATTCCAGATCCTGTTTTCCATAATTTGTTCTGACTTTTTTATTTCTGCGGTTGGGGTTACGGATGTCATATTGCGCCAAGACAGGTGTGTAAATACTGTGGAGTTTCTGTTTATATATTCGCTGTGCCAGTGTCCATAAATATACTTTATTTGCAGGTAAAACATCAAATCTAGGAAAAAGTGGTTGTGTCGGCAACAAACTAATAGGGCCGGTGTGGTTCACAAAAATCCGGAGGACACGTTTTTGCAGCAGCTGTAGCCTATCGTAGTTCCCTTTTGTCGTTGTCCCCCAGACCAGAATGCCATACAAAAGTTTAGAATAGAACAGGGAGTAATATAGTGATTGCTTTAGCCAAAGGGGTAGAAGAGGAGCTATTTTTCTAATACATCCAACAGACTTCGCGAGTTCGGAGAGCAGATAATTGACATGGGGGGTCCAAGACAACTCTTCACTAAACCATACCCCAAGGAACTTTTGTACACTTACTTGTTCTAAGTTATGTCCTCTGTAGTGTAAGTTAATCATTTTTGTATGCTTATTGATTGGCTTAAATATCATGTACTTTGTTTTTACTGCATTTAACTGAAGTTTGTTTTGTTGCAACCATGCGGATAAATCATTTAAATACAGATTGGCCGAATGCTCAATGTCATGCAGTGTTCTACCTGTAAAGAATAAACTAGTGTCATCTGCAAACATGGTTATTGTGGGTGTTCTTTGTAGTTCCGTAATGTCATTAACATATAAGAGGAAAAGTAACGGGCCTAATATCGAACCTTGCGGGACACCTAGTTTAATGTCAAGCTGTTTTGAAGAACTGCAGTCTATTTTAACAAACTGACGCCGAAACGATAAGTAGCTCTTGATAAGGTCCAATGTGATACCTCGAATTCCATAGCAATCTAATTTTATAGCTAAGATTTTGTGGTCAACGGAATCAAAAGCTTTGCGCAGATCGAGAAATATGCCTAGGGTGAAGAGCTGATCTTCAATATTTCTGATTATTTGCTGCTTGACGGCAAGAAGAGCGTCCCGAGTTGTCTTGTTTTTCTGAAAACCATACTGTGAGGGTGATATTATATGGTACTTGGTTATATATTTTGACAGTCTGTTATTGATTGACAATTCGTAAATCTTTGAAAACACCGGTAGCACTGAGATTGGCCGGTAATTACTAATATCGTCAATTACCGCCTCCACAAACCCGCAAATTTAGATGGGCCCACTCCAATACTACCTGCAAATCTAGGTTGGCCTACCCTCATATCAGCCCCAAACTAACGCTGGCCCACCCCTCGATCACTTCAAATTTAGGATGGCACACCGCAAGTTACCCCCAATTAAGGTTAGTCCACCCATATATCACCCCCCAATTCAGCTTGGCCCAGCCGCACATCACCCCCATGGTTAGGTTAGCCCGTCCCCATGTTACCCCAAATATAGGTTGGCCCACCCCCATGTCAGCCTCAAACTTAGCCTGGCCCACCCCTCGATCTCCTCAAAGTTAGGATTGCCCACCGCAAATCACTCCCAAATTTAGGTTAGCCCGCCCCCACATCACCCCCTATTCAGCTTGGCCCAGCCCCATTCACCCCCATGTTTAGGCTGGCCCACCTTCCATATCACCCCTAAATTTAGGTTCTCCCAGCCCCATATCATCCCCAAATCCAGGCTGGCCCACCCCCCATATTCCCCCCAACTTAGGCTTACCCACCCCTATATCACCTCAAATTTAGGTTTGGCCGCCCCCATATCAGCCTCAAATTCAGCTTGGTTCACTACCATTTCACCCCAAATTTAGGTTGGGCCACTCCCATATCACTACCAAAGTCAGCTTGGCCCATCCGTGTATCATTGCCAAATTTATGGCGATGCCACTTCCAATTTTAAGTTGGCCACCCCAACCCTTCTTAAGAAGACCTATGTATTTATATGGGAAATGCGTCAAGTTTTTTGGCGTTACAGACACGATTTTGTACGATTTTGCTACCAAATTGCTGGGGTACTCGCCAAAGAATGCTGCGCATTAAAAGCAAATGCACCGAACGAGGGACGCCATATGTTGATCCTAAATGCTGACGGCTAGCCAAGGTAGCTTCTCTGTAGAGCGACCGGGGCAGACACAGCACGGGACATTTATTCAAATGGTTTTTTACGGCCACACCTACGGATTCATACCGCTTGGCTGTAGGGAACACATTAACAGTAGCTATTAATCCAGACACTGCACATCTTCTCCTAGTTGGTACATTTCTTATTTGGATGAATCTTTAGAAATAACGTTCGGTCAGCTACTCAGCCTAGCAGACCCTTTGTTCCAAACGAATGTTGCATAGGAATGGCACTGGCCACCGGGTGGCATTGTGGCCCAGGTGGACCTGATTCGCTCGAAGTGTGTGCCATTAGGGACAGCCGAAAGTCGAAGAAAACGGACCTTCCGGAAGAACGCAATAAGAATAGCCACTTTGTTCACCCAGGTTCCACGCTACAAAGCACGAAATTTTTTTTTTGCATAACACAAAGCCATGCGGAAGCTTCTAGTTATGATGTCCAATGAATAAAATCTTCATAAAAGCGATGACTTAACAAATGAACACGACACTGCTACGTTTTAGGAAGGAAAAATAGAAAACATAATATTTCAAGCGCACCACTGGAAAACCAGAACCCAAAGCAAATCTTGAGCTTTGTGTTTCTTCCATCTGGTAGGAGACTATAAAACTAAATCCTATGCGGCTTTAAAAAACTGCCTGCTGAAAAACAAGAACCGAAAGGAAATCTTGGGTTTTGTGTTTGTGCCATTTTGTGGGAGACTACAAAACTAGGTCCTATGCGGCTTTAAAAAAAAGTGCGAAGCGAGAATCGAACCCCGGCGACCGTGACTGTAGGTGCGCGCGATGCTACCACTCGGCCACGGCTTCCTTTTTTTTCTTTATTGCCTGTTTGCAGCACAAACCAAACACACATTCAAATGCTAAAACATGTCAACCACACTTTGGCCAGCATTATATATTAAAATCGCTTCAGCTTGATCAGATCATCGAGAATAGCCACCCACTCGGGAGGCTCACTCCGGGCACGATATATTTCCCGCATATATGCGACGCTTACGATGAAGTTTATTCTCGCCGCACAGGTATCTACATCCGAGTGTCGCACTGTCATTCTCGTTTTCCACAGACTGTGGCGGCGAAGGAGCATAAATATATCGTACGAAACCCCTCCTTCGTTATCGGTTGACAAATATCGAATACCAAGAGGTGTAATCGGTAGTTCTTTTTTAAGTGCACGTTGTAAGACATCCGAATGAAATATTGGATCCCAGCAATCAATGAAAACGCGTTCGATGGTTTCTGGCTTTTTACAAAGTAAGCAGTTTACTGTCCATGTCACATATATTCCTTTTTCTTCTAGCCATGTCCATGTTCTTACGGGTAGCGTGTTTGAGTGTAGCTTAAAGAAAAACGTTTTTTTGAGAGGGTATGATTGTCATTTTTTTTTACCCGTTTCAGTACATCATCTCCTTGGGCTCCGCACTTTACAGACCTGTACAATGGTATTGGCAAAACTGTGTCAACTCAATCTTTATACAGTGTTTTTCATGTCAAAGAGCACATATATTCCATTGAAAACCGCGCACGCATCATACGAAGTGAATCAACCACTTGGCGAAGATATCCCCTAATACTTCCTCCCTTCACATCACTGGTCGCTACAACATATTGCGGCAGTGCTTTTCCCAAACGGACTTGAATTACTGTGCGCAAAAAGTAATTTGTCTGATCACGAAAAAGAAGAAAACGCGACACAATTTGTCTGATAAACAAATGCGACAGGCCTGGCCCACCACTGCGGGCTGAACGTAACAATAGCCTCGGAAGCCGTGGCCGAAGCAGAACGAACTTGTTCCGGCCACGACTTCCGAGGCTTCGCCACGCGGTACGCTTATGCTTTTATAGATACCACGTGAAATTTCACGACAGTGTTACAGAAATCGCTTTTGGGAACAGTGTTACGCCACGTGTGGAGAGTCGAGATAGGCATCAATCAAAAGCTTAGTCTCCAGACTACATACACTGCACTGGGTATCACATGCGCCTAGTTTTATCACACGCATCGTTCTTGCCTCGAAAATCGAGTACAAATTTTCGTCGTTTCCACAGGCTTCCATTGCTAAATCTTTAACCGCGGTGGGAAGAAAATTCTTGCGTGCCATAACGTGATCACTGCATTTGGCTCGTGTGGATTGTCTTCCAGAACACGTCAGTCACCTGTCTTTTTCAATAATCGACCTGCAGCGCTTGTTATTCGCGAAAAACCCGTTCGTTCAATTGAAAACACGCTAGCTTCGTGCCACGCCCGCTTGGGGCGCTAGTTGGTACATGTCCAGAAAAGCTGGATATGGACTACAATTCCTTTCAAATGGCTGAAAATGCTTACTAATCAGCAGTAATGACTAGGAATGACTGAAATGACTCGTAATGACTACTAATGACTACGAATACATAGAAAGAAACAGAAGGAACGAAGAAAGAAGAAATAGGTAAAGCGAAGAAGGAAAGGTATAGACAAAGAAGAAGAAGAGGAAATGAAAGAAGAGAAAGAGAAGAGGAAAATAGAAAGAGGTGAATGCTAAGAGGAGGAAGAGTAGGATTTCGCCGTTCACCTCTTAAGAGAGATATTAAGACACCCTGTCATTTTCTTTGCTTGCTGCAAGCGGACGTAGAGAGAGAGAGAGAGAGTAAAACTTTATTCAATGTAAATAAAATAAGGCACGATGGTTGGAGCCCCTATTCCAGGGCCCCACTGGCACGAGCGGCTCGCTGGGCTTGGTCCAGAAGAGCCAACTGGCTCTCCCGACCCTCGTCCGCAAGGCATGCCTCCCACTGCCTATTCCTCATTAGTGGATGTTTGTGTAATATGGGACTGTCTATGTGCGGAGGCCTCCTGGGGCACTCCCATGTGATGTGTTTTAGTGTGGGTGTGTCTGTGCACCACGGGCACTCGTCAGAGAACCTCGTGGGGTGTATTCTGTGTAGGTGGTGCAGGTTGGGGTATGTATTCGTCTGAATACGACGCCAGTCCCTCTCCTGTTCGCCGTTTAAATCGGAGTGAGGATGTCCAAAAGGTCTCCGCTCCTGCCTTTGCTGTAGGAGGATGTCACGAGAATTCGGTGGAAGGACGTCGCTAGGCCATGCCGTTGCTCGGACGTTCAAACCTCGAGCAATACGGTCTGCCCTAGCGTTTCCTGCCAGTCGCTCGTGTGCCGGACACCAGACGATAGTGTGGTGCCCCTCTAGTTGAGTGCCTAAAATTTTGATTATTGATTTGGGTGCCGTTCCTTGTAAAAACAGGCGGCAAGCCGCTTGTGAGTCGGATAATATGACAGCCGAATTGGTTTGGCGCTCGGCGTCCTGAATGGCCAAGGTAACGGCTGCAGCCTCTGCCACGCATGCCGAAGCGGTTTTGAAGGATGCCGTTGTTACGTTGTTGTTGCATGTAGAGACTATGGTGAAAGTGTCTGAGCTGGCTCTACTGGCATCCGTATAATACACCCCCGGTCCCATGCCGAAACGTTTGTGAAGGGTCTTTGCCCTTGCTCTGCGTCGTCCGGGATGGTACTTGGGGTGCATGTTTTTGGGAATTGGGGCCACTGCGATGTGCGATCGAACATTGCGGTCTATCTGTGCCGTTTTCTCTCCGCAATACTGGGGTGTCAGGGGAAAGTCTAACCTCGCCAATACTTCCCTGCCCTGAGTTGAAGAACAAAGTCGTTTTTTCTGGGAATATAACGTCGCGACTGTGTACTCGTCAAAAGTATTGTGCAGGCCCAGTCCCTCGAATCTCTCTGTGCTAGTGCATTCGGGAAGACCAAGGGCGGCTTTGAAGACTTTTATTATTATTGCGTTTGCCTGTTTAATCTCTTGGTTTGTCAAGGCCTGATACGGAAGGGCGTATGTGAGTCGGCTAATTACGAATGCGTGAACCAGGCTGATGGTCTCTCCCTCAGTTAGGCCGTCTCTGCTTCTTGCCACTCTCCTTATCATTCTGGCCACGTTTCCTGTGACCGCCTTTAGTTTTTGTAGGGTGTGAGATGTTCCAGCATTCTGCTGTATCCACATCCCCAATATTCTGAGTGTCTCCACTTCACGAATTGGCACCCCGTCGAGAGTCAGAGTGAGCGGCACCCAGTCCTTCTTTCTTGCGTACTTCGCACGCACCCGAACGAATTCCGATTTTTCGGGTGCGCATGCCATGTCCGCCGCCCTCGCGTATTCCACGACTGCGTCTATGGCCTTTTGAAGGGTTTCTTGCTTGCTCCCGTAGGACCCCTGGTGAGCCCAGAACGTGATATCATCGGCATATATCGCACAACCGAGATTCGGGTGTTTATCTAGCTCCAGGGCTAGCTTTCTCATCCCTACATTGAATAGCAGTGGAGAGAGTATAGCTCCCTGAGGGGTACCTCTGTCGGGACAGTTGAAGGTGTCGGACCTCGTGGAGCCTAATCCGATTGTGGCCGTGCGGTGGCTGAGGAATGAGCGCACGTAGTTATAAATTCGCGTTCCGCAGTTCACCGCTTCCAGTCCCCCCAGAATAGCGTGGTGGGAGATGCTGTCGAAGGCCTTTTTGATGTCCAATGCCAGTACAAATATATCTTCCGACCCTCTGTTGGGGTGCAGGACCTCGTGCTTTAGTAGTAGAAAAACGTCCTGCGCTGACACGTGAGGTCGGAAACCGAACATGTTGGAGGGAAACATGTTGTTTAGCTCTATGTGGTTCGAGAGCCGGACCTGCACAACCTTTTCAAAGAGTTTCCCCACGCACGACGTTCGGGAAATGGGTCGAAGGTTGTTGATGTTACGAGGCTTACCTGGTTTTGGAATAAGAATAATTTTTGCTTCCTTCCATTCTTTTGGAAGGACGCCGTCCTCTGTCCAGACCGTGTCGTTAAAGAATTTGGTCAAGCTCTTTAGCGTGTCGTCACTTAGATTGCGAATCATTGCGTTCGTGACCTGATCTACCCCTGGGGTCGTGTTTTTTTTGAAGGAGTGTGCCGCTGCGTAAACCTCTTCAAAGGTTATAGGGGCGTCCAGTTCCGGTTGGTCCTGACCTTCGTAAACGGGTTTGGTGGATTGCCCCGTCGGTACAGTTCCTACGTATACCTCCTTAATTTTGTCTATCATGTCAGCTTCCCGACCTTCAAACTCGTTTTGAAGCAGCTTAAGTGTGCGATTCGCGACTGTTTTTGTTCCTCCCGGGTCAATCATACTTCGAAGAATGCGCCATGTTTTCTTTGTAGTCAACGTACCCCGAAGCGAGTCGCTGAACTGACGCCAATTGCTGTCGCTTAACTTTTGTGCGTATTCGTAAGCTTCCTGCGCTAGCTGAGCTATCCGTATCCTGAGTTTGCGATTAAGCTTCTGCCTTTTCCACCTTTTTGTGAGGCCTCTCCGGGCTTCCCAGAGATGCAACAGGTGACGATCCACGACTGGAGCCTCCGTTGTCGTTTCAATTGTTTTGGTGACCCTAGAGTGAATAACTCGGATCTGCTCGGCCCATTCTCCTACGTCTGTTATGCTGCCGATTGTTTTCTGTTTTTCACGAAATTTGGTCCAGTCGTATAGCCTTGCCTTGCCAATAGCTCTTCGAATCCTGGCTGCATTAACCGATATGCTTAAGATATAGTGATCACTTCCTAGGTTTTCACCGAGGTTCGTCCATCGCGTCTCACTTTCGTTGTTGGTGAACGTGAGGTCGGGGGAAGTGTCCTGGGACACGCTGTTCCCGATTGGCGTTGGGAGATCCGGTTGAGTTAGCTGGAAAAGTACGTAGCGCTCTACAACGTCTGCTAACAATATGCCCTTGGGATTGACTCTACTGTAGCCCCAGTTTGAGTGTTGAGCGTTAAAGTCGCCTAACAATATTAATTTGTCCCTACCTTGAGCGAGTCGCACCGCGGTGGCCACCACGTTTTCAAAATCCGCCTGTTTTTCTCTGGGAGAACTATAAACGTTGACAATAATTGTTTTAGGTTTGCCCCTTTTCTGCGGCCAAATCGTGATTATCTGGTGCTGAATAGGTTCCCGGAAAAAATAATTTACGCTAATCGCGACATCCTTCTTGGCAAAGGTGGCTACTTGAGGGTAGTCAGGGTGAGCATAAAGCTCGTACCCTTTGAGTTTTTGATTTTGTTTCCCTATTTCCTGAATACAGATAACGTCGGGAGGGATTGGCGCCGATTCTATGTAGTGCGTGAAATTAGCCAATTTAGTGCGTAGCGTGCAGCAATTCCATTGCCAGATTTCAATGTGTCCGGTCTTTGTGTTGTTTGCCATATTATCCATGGATATTACTGTCGCTATCAGTGTGCTCTATAGCTTTCGGTGTCCTGATAGGAGCTCCCGGACTTTGACTGACCCTCTTTCGGGGGACGGCTGCGGCTTTTGTTTGCACATCCTCTACCATTCGTTTGAGTTTGTGTAGCTCTGCGAACATTAGTTGCATGTTTTGTGCTAACTGTTCCAGCGTTAACGAATGAGTGCTGAGGCGGTACTTTGTTGCAGTGATGTTTGTGGTGATGATTTGGAAGTGTGGTCCGCAATTTGTATGGGTTGCTGTGATGTGCTGTTGTTTGCCGTGCGCTTAAAAGCTTCAAACTCGGCTCGTAGCTCGGCTAAACTGTTTCGAAGCCTTCGATATGTTGAGGGCACTTGCACCGCCTGAACGCCACCTTTCAACTGCGATACCGTCTGTAACAGTTCGCCGTCCTTCTAACAACAGGCAGCAAAATTAAATGTAATCATCGCTGTGCGTGGCTTGCTTTGGCCAGGAATTGGAACAACGCGGCATTGGGCATATTGACGTTGCTGTGCCGCTCGCCGCAGATTGTGTGCACGCGGCCCTTCGGGGCTCCTGACTATGAGTTGCCTTCCCATAGCGCTATCACAACACAAATGAAATCAATTGCTAGGCGGACTCCACTTTTGTATATGAAAAGGTAGTGAAATCATTCCCTATAATAATACTATAATATTTGGGGTTTTACGTGCCAAAACCACTTTCTGATTATGAGGCACGCCGTAGTGGAGGACTCCGGAAATTTTGACCACCTGGGGTTCTTTAACGTGCACCTAAATCTAAGCACACGGGTGTTTTCGCATTTCGCCCCCATCGAAATGCGGCCGCCGTGGCCGGGATTCGATCCCGCGACCTCGTGCTCAGCAGCCCAACACCATAGCCACTGAGCAACCACGGCGGGTCGAAATCAT
Organism: Dermacentor variabilis; assembly: GCF_050947875.1. Lineage (NCBI taxonomy): Eukaryota > Metazoa > Arthropoda > Arachnida > Ixodida > Ixodidae > Dermacentor > Dermacentor variabilis. The sequence continues at coordinate 76,820,389 of NC_134575.1, forward strand.
TCCCTGCTTCGTATGCTACGGTATCTGCTTCTCGGAAAATGCAGCTGGTACAACCCTAATCCTTACGGGGAAACGCAGGTGGTTAACTGCTTCGCATTGTTCAAACGCGCCTTAGCATCTACAAAGTGTTGTCTGCAATTGGTTTGAGCTTTACTACTTCATTCCAACAAATACTGAGGTGTGTCTTGTACAACTCAGTATGCAATATATATATATATATATATATATATATATATATATATATATATATATCATTACCGATCCCAAGAATATAGTAAAAGTATCAGCATAATTCCATTCTGACCTGTACAATGCCAAGAGCAGACACGATACCTTAATTCGAAGCAGTAAAGAGCAGGTTAGAGAGGTTGCTTCAATATGTAGCGATGCAGTTAGAAGGGCTTTGCAAAATAGGAAACGGAGAAAAGAGAAGAGGGAGTAACAGTAAGTTTAATCAATAATTGCAGAGACATCATGCTTGAAAAGCTGGCGGCCCTTTATAAAGCTGCCTCCCGACTTCAATGGTCCAAGAGAGCTGGAAGAATGCCAACATTATACTAAGCCACAAGAACGCAGACATTATGGAATAGAAAAAATGTAGGCCCACTACCTTCCACTATTATGTAAAATATTCACCAAGATAATTTCTAATAGATGAAGCGCAAGAATTGACTACCGCCAATATCCGCCGTGGTTGCTTAGTGGCTATGATGTTGGGCTGCTAAGCACGAGGTCGCGGGATACAATCCCGCCCGTAGCGGCCGCATTTCGATGGGCGCGAAATGCGAAAACGCAAGCGTACTTAAATTTGGGTGCACGTTAAAGAACCACAGGCGGTCCAAATTTCCGGTGTCGCCCACTATGGCGTGCCTCATAATCAGAAAGTGGTTTTGCAACGTAAGACCCCACAATTTTTTTTCAGCCAACCAAAGGAACAGACTGGATTCAGGAAGGGATACTCTTCAATGGATCACATCCATGTCATCAATCAGGCAATCGAGAAATCTGCAGAGTGGAATCAGACTCTCTATATGGGTTTCGTAGATTACGAAAAAGCATTTCATTCAACAGAGATACCAGCAGTCATAAATGCATTACGTAATCAAGGCGCACAGGAGGCTTACGTAAATATGTTGGAGAATATCTGCAGAGATTCCACAGCTACTTTAATTCTCCACAAGAAAAGAAGAAAATACCTATAAAGAAAGGGGTCAGAAAAGGAGATACAATCTCTCCTATGCTATTCACTGCATGCTTGGAAGAAGTATTGAAACTATTAAACTGAGAAGGCGTAGGAGTAAGAATCAATGGCGAATATCTCAGCAATGATCGGGTTGCAGATGACATTGCCCTGTTAAGCAATGCGGCGAACATGTTACAACAAATGATTGAGGACGTTAACAGACAGTGTAAAAGTGGGGTTGAAGATTAATATGCAGAAGACAAAGATAATGATCAATAGCCTGCCAAGGCAACGAGCTTTCAGGTTCGCAGTCAGCCTTTAGATTCAATGAAGAAATACGTTTACCTAGGTCAATTACTCACGGGGAACTCTAATCGTGAGAAGGAAATTTAAAGATGAATAAGAATTGGTTGGAGCGCATGCGGCAGACATTGTCATTTCCTGGCTGGAAGCTTATGATTATTATTGAATAGAAAGGCGTGCAATCATTCTCTTGTGCTAACATATGGGGCGGAAAGTTGGAGACTGACAAACAAGCCCGAGCACAAGTTAAGGACCGTGTATCGAGCGATGGGAAAAAGAATGTAGGCGTAACGCTAAGGAGAGGAAAAGAGCGGTGTGGGTCAGAAAGCAAACAGGGGTTAGCCGATATTCTAGTTGACATCAAGAGAAAAAAATGGAGCTAAGCTTGCCATGTGTTGCATAGGTTAGGTAACCGGTGGACCAATACTGGTGCAGAACGGGTTGCAAGTGGGGGAAAGCACAGTCGGAAGCGGCAGAAGACTATGAGGGGCGATGAAATTAGGAATTGCGCAGGCGCTAGGGTGTTGTAATCGCTTGACACAGAAGAACAGGGGCAATTGGAGATCTCAGGAAGAGGCCTTTGTCCTGCAATGGACATATAGAAAGTTCATAATATATATATATATATATATATATATATATATATATATATATATATATATATATATATATATATATATATATGGACACAATGATGTGGGGTTCCTACACCGCGGCACGGCGCGCGCAAAGGTCGGCGCCATGAAAGACGATGAAGGGCGTTAGCTGGACGTTCTTCTCCTGGCCCGCCATTAAACAGGGGCGTCTGTTTTGCAAGACGCCGTCTTCAATCTACGTTGAATTTTTCTGGTGAATTTGCTGGGTACATGCTACAACTCCCAGATCGAACACCGCCTACAAGCCAAGTACGAAGTCCGGTCGAGCTGACTCCAGTTCACGTACGGATAAGACGTCGACTTTAAGGACTGCCACCTGAGCACGAGCCTCTGCCCAATCGAGTCATAAGGATGAGTACCTCAGTTCCGTCTTCTTCCTCAACCACACAGACTGAGGGCGTGCTTAACCAGCCGCGAATTCCCACATCCTTCCATGGGGACGCATTCGAAGATGTTGAGGATTGGCTCGATCACTTTGAGCGGGTCGCAGAATTCAATGGCTTCACTCCAAAGCGTAAGCTTTGGAGTCAAGCCATTGGAATTGGCTTGACTCACAGCTTTGGGATATAATAGGGCTCAGTGAAGTTAGGAGGCCGAAAGAAGCCTATACAGTGCTAAAAAGCGGGCACGTCCTGTGCTACCAGGGCTTAGTGGAGAAAAGAGAACTAGGAGTCGGATTCCTGATCAATAAGAATATAGCTGGTAACATACAGGAATTCTATAGCATTAACGAGAGGGTGGCAGGTCTTGTTGTGAAACTTAATAAGAGGTACAAAATGAAGATTGTACAGGTCTACGCCCCTACATCCAGTCATGATGACCAGGAAGTCGAAAGCTTCTATGAAGACGTGGAATCGGCGATGGGTAGCGTGAACACTAAATACACTATACTAATGGGCGACTTTAATGCCAAGGTAGGCAAGAAGCAGGCTGGAGACAAGGCAGTGGGGGAATATGGCATAGGCACTAGGAATATCAGGGGAGAGTTATTAGTAGAGTTTGCGGAACAGAATAATATGAGGATAATGAATACCTTCTTCCGCAAGCGGGACATCCGAAATTGGACCTGGATGAGCCCGAACGGCGAGACTAGAAATAGACTTCATACTCTGCGCTAACCCTGGCGTCATACAAGATGTGGACGTGCTCGGCAAGGTGCGCTGCAGTGACCACAGGATGGTAAGAACTCGAATTAGCCTAGACCTGAGGAGGGAACGGAAGAAACTGGTACATAAGAAGCCGATAAATGAGTTGGCGGTGAGAGGGAAAATAGAGGAATTCCAGATCAAGCTACAGAACAGGTATTCGGCTTTAACTCCGGAAGAGGACCTTAGTGTAGAAGCAATGAACGACAATCTTGTGGGCATCATTAAGGAGTGTGCAATGGAAGTCGGTGGTAACTCCGTTAGGCAGGATACCAGCAAACTATCGCAGGAGACGAAAGATCTGATCAAGAAACGCCAATGTATGAAAGCATCTAACCCTACAGCTAGAATAGAACTGGCAGAACTTTCGAAGTTAATCAATAGCGTAAGACAGCTGACATAAGGAAGTATAATATGGATAGAATTGAACATGCTCTCAGGAACGGAGGAAGCCTAAAAACAGTGAAGAAGAAACTAGGAATTGGCAAGAATCAGATGTATGCGTTAAGAGACAAAGCCGGCAATATCATTACTAATATGGATGAGATAGTTCAAGTGGCTCAGGATTTCTATAGAGATTTATACAGTACCAGTGGCACCCTCGAGGATAATGGAAGAGAAATTAGTCCAGAGCAATTCGAAATCCCAAAGGTAACGCCGGAAGAAGTAAAGAAAGCATTGGGAGATATGCAAAGGGGGAAGGCAGCTGGGGAGGATAAGGTAACAACAGATTTGTTGAAGGATGGTGGAGAGATTGTTCTAGAGAAACTGGCCACCCTGTATACGCAATGCCTCATGACCTCGATCGTACCGGAATCTTGGATGAACGCTAACATAATCCTAATCCATAAGAAAGGGGACGCCAAAGACTTGAAAAATTATAGACCGATCAGCTTACTGTCCGCTGCCTACAAACTATTTACTAAGGTAATCGCAAATAGAATCAGCAACACCTTAGACCTCTGTCAAGCAAAGGACCAGGCAGGATTCCGTAAAGGCTACTCAACAATAGATCATATTCACACTATCAATCAGGTGATAGAGAAATGTGCGGAATATAACCAACCCTTCTATATAGCTTTCATTGATTACCAGGAAGCGTTTGATTCGGTCGAAACCTCAGCAATCATAGAGGCATTACGGAATCAGGGTGTAGACGAGCCGTATGTAAAAATGCTGAAAGATATCTATAGCGGCTCGACAGCCACCGTAGTCCTCCATAAAGCAAGCAACAAAATCCCAATAAAGAAAGGCGTCAGGCAGGGAGATACGATATCTCCAATCCTATTCACAGCGTGTTTACAGGAGGTATTCAGAGACCTGGATTGGGAAGAATTGGGGATAAAAGTTAATGGAGAATACCTTAGTAACTTGCGATTCGCTGATGATATTGCCTTGCTTAGTAATCAGGGGACCAATTGCAATGCATGCTCACTGAACCGGAGAGGCAAAGCAGAAGAGTGGGTCTAAAAATTAATCTGTAGAAAACTAAAGTAATGCTTAACAGTCTCGGAAGAGAACAGCAATTTACAATAGGCAGCGAGGCACTGGAAGTCGTAAGGGAATACATCTACTTAGGGCAGGTAGTGACGGCAGATCCGGATCATGAGACGGAAATAATCAGAAGAATAAGAATGGGCTGGGGTGCGTTTGGCAGGCATTCTCAGATCATGAACAGCAGGTTGCCATTATCCCTCAAGAGAAAAGTAAATAATAGCTGTGTCTTACCAGTACTCACCTGCGGGGCAGAAACCTGGAGGCTTACGAAAAGGGTTCTACACAAACTTGAGGACGACGCAACGAGCTATGGAAAGAAGAATGATAGGTTTAACGTTAAGGGATAAGAAAAGAGCAGATTGGGTGAGGGAACAAACGCGAGTTATTGACATCTTAGTTGAAATCAAAAAAAGAAATGGGCATGGGCAGGACATGTAATGAGGAGGGAAGATAACCGATGGTGATTAAGGGTTACGGGCTGGATCCCAAGGGAACATTACATTACATTATGGGGTTTTACGTGCCAAAACCACTTTCTGATTATGAGGCACGCCTTAGTGGAGGACTCCGGAAATTTTGACCACCTGGGGCTCTTTAACGTGCACCTAAATCTAAGTAAACGGGTGTTTTCGCATTTCGCTCCCATCGAAATGTGGCCGCCATGGCCGGGATTCGATCCCGCGACATCGTGCACAGCAGCCCAACACCGATCCCAAGGGAAGGGAAGCGTAGCAGGGGGCGGCAGAAAGTTAGGTGGGCGGATGAGATTAAGAAGTTTGCAGGCATGGCATGGCCACAATTAGTACATGACCGGGGTTGTTGGAGAAGTATGGGAGAGGCCTTTGCCCTGCAGTGGGCGTAACCAGGCTGATGATGATGATGATGATGATGATGATGATGATGATGATGACAGCTTTGGAATTGGCGCAGTACTGGCACAACGCCAGCACGGCCACGAGCGTGTTATCGCTTAAGCCAGTCGGCCCCTCTCACCCACGGAGCTCAACTATTCCATCACTGAGCGTGAGTGTCTGGCCCTAGTTTGGTCGGTTGCGAAATTCCGCCCATACTTATATGGCCGATCCTTTTCCGTTGTCACAGACCATCACGCGCTTCGCTGGTTATGCTCACTGAAAGATCCTACAGGAAGACTTGGTCGCTGGGCCTTACGCCTCCAAGAATATTTGTATACTGTCACCTATAAATCTGGCTGATTACGCAAGGACGCTGACTACCTGTCTCGCTACCAAGTCGACGAGCCTGACGACGCCAACAGCAGTAGCGCCAACGGCATTTTCTCTGTGTCTGCCTTCGCTAATGTCGCCGATGAGCAGTACCGAGACCTATCGCTGTGAGATCTTATCGAGCGTCTACCGACGCATCCGTTCACCGATATGTCCTCCATGGCGGCATTCCGTATCGAAGGAACTTCCTCCCTGACGGCTCTGATCTTCTTCTAGTCGTGCCAAAACCTCTACGACAGACTCTGCTCTTTGAGATGCATAGTGCACCCACTGCAGGACATCTTGGGGTAACCCGCACGTACGACCGCGTCCGCCGCCGCTTCTGTTGGCCTGGTCTCGCTCGCTCCGTTCGACGCTATGTTGCTGCCTGTGCTCCCTGCCAGCGTCGGAAAGCACCTCAGATGCTACCTGTCGGTCATCTCCAGCCGATCACTGTCCCTGTGCAACCGTTCTTTCGTGTTGGATTAGACCTTCTCGGTCCGTTTTCCACGTCATCCTCTGGGAACAAATGGGCAGCCGTCGCAACTGATTACGCCACCCGATACGCTATCACGCGGGCTCTCCCTACCAGTTGCGCATTGACGTCGCGGACTTCCTCTTGCTTCATGGCGCACCACGACAGCTGCTTACTGACCGTGGTTGCAACTTCCTCTCGAAAGTTATCGCCGACATTGTGCGCTCCTGCCCCATTCAACACAAGCTGACTACCTCATACCATCCTCAAACCAATGGCCTGCCAGAGCGGTTAAAGCTTACTCTTACCGATATGCTGTCCAAGTACGTTTCCAAGGACCACCACGACTGGGACATTGCCCTTCCTTAACTAACATTTGCGTACACTTCGTCCTGGCACGACACCGCCGGATTTTCTCCATTTTATCTAATGTACGGTCGCGAACCGACCTTGCCCCTAGACACGTGCGGCACTTCCGCCTGCGGCGATCTCAACAAGCGAGTATGCGCGCGACGTCATCGCCCTCGCCGACCATGCACGCCAGCTTGCCCGTGCTCGCCTGACGGCCTCACAAACCACTCAGCAGTGTCAGTACAACGCCCGCCATCGTGACGTACAGTTTTCGCCTGGGGCGCTCGTGCTCCTGTGGTCGCCCTCGCGTCACGTCGGTCTTTCAGAAAAGCTCCTTTCGCGATACACAGGGCCCTACCGCATGCTGCGCCAGGTGACGCCTGTGACATACGAAATTGCTCCTGTGCGTTCAACCTCGTCCTCTACTCCGGCATCTAGTGATGTTGTGCACATCAGTAGGCTCAAGGCCTACTGCACAGCTTCCGAGTTCGGCCTTTAGTCGCTCCGGGATGGCGCTTTTGCCGCCGGGGGTAGTGCTACGGAACAGTATTTGCAATCACGAAGAGGCGAGCAGTGTGAAAACGACGACGAAGATAGAGGCCAGCGCGGGCTCTTGCCTCTTGGCCAAGCGCGGCATATTTTCTTGTAAATATACTTCTATATAGCTTTTCATCTGCGTCTTCCTACGTAACAATGTATATATATATATATATATATATATATATATATATATATATATATATATATATATATATATATATATATATATGTATATATGTATATATATTAGAGTGACGCCTTTATGCGTGCCTCTACTCCACCGTATACAGAGTGTTTTCTTGTTGCTAAGACATTTTTCAAAATTATGGTTTTAAACAAGAGCAGGTACTGTTTTCAGAGTAGCTGCTTGTAGCGTGCGAAACAGTGGTCTCGACGCGGGATGGTCGTATAGGAATATTTGAGTGCATTAGGGTAATTCTCAGGTCACACGCGTAAGGGGCCACCAACGCCAAGTTTTGCAGCAAACTATAAGCTTAAGTGAAACACGAAACTGCGTCCGAACCCTCACATTAAAGGTTACGTAGCTTAAGGTGTTGTTTCCTTTCTGGAATACTCTCAGAAGACAACACATTGCTGGCATGCACAAGAAAGTGCAGGCGTGAGACGGGTTGGCTTGACGGTGCTCCCTTGTAAGTACAAGTATATGCTGCTCAAAAGCCACCAGTCTGGATGGCTTGAGCTGAAAGAAGTAAGAAAAATCGGCTAGCTGCAATGCACGCAACATTCGTTTTCTCGTGAACTGCAGCCGCTGCACTTCAAGCAGAATTTTATTATCCTATGTGGCTGTTGATATTTGTCATCGTACTTGCCAAAAGGTCAAATTCCTCATAGAGAATCATTTTGTCGACGGTCTTTCAAATCGTTCACTACCTCAGTGGTACACAAAAACTGATTCCTCACTTGTTAAACACGCGTCATTTGCACATTTTTCATTGTTCTGTACTTTTTGGGGAAATTAGTTGCCGTATACAAATGGGGGTCAGGTGGGGTATTCTGGCTTGTGAGTGCGTTCTGTATTTATTCGCAGCAGTAGATAGCGCGCTCCGAAGGACCAGAATAATGTTCTACCATACCATACCCTACTGAATGTCAGGATTCACTGGCAGGGTCTGTATTCGTTCAGCATTTGCAAGGCTTTTTGTAAACTCGAATAAGCTGCAGGAACATGAAACGCATTTAGGCGATAAAAGCGATACCTATTCCGCAAAGAAGAACGTGGGGAGAGCCGTATGCCGGTGCACACTATTCTCAATGATTCATGCGCCAGGCTCATGAGCTATGCTATTTCTGCTATGGCTACATAATGTGTTTTAAATGATTTATTGAGAAACAGTTGCCACATTTCCGAATCTCAGTGACACAGTTGTGAAAAGATATAAGGGGAGAATGACCACAGATCCAGGGAAACATTTTGATTCGCAATAATGTTTACTTTCTAGCCTTGGCACTCGACTTTGGAGCACGAGCCTGCTCACGACTTTTCTAGCTTAGAGTAACTTTTTCAAAAAATTCTAGGTTTTGAAGAAGATTTTCAGTAAGGCTTCGAGTGAGGTCACGTGGTATGTGGTATGAGATGGCGCCGTTTGCAGCTCCATAACTTCTGCACAAAGGACAAAAAAGAAAATCACATGAATTTTTAAGCTTTTAGGTATTGTAGAGCCTTGAAGTGTTTATCGATATTACAAATATTCAGCGTCTGGTTAACAAGACTTACGCTTTCCTGAACCGTGAATGTGTGGAAGCGGGTGGGCTGGTCAGCTTCTGGAGAAGGGTGACTATATCGAGCGTAAGCGTATTAAACAGAATTTAGACATTCACCTAAAACCATTATAGTGAGCTCCATTCACTCGTAAAAAAAAATAGAAACACTATTAGTATGTGCCTTTGCGAGAAATGGAGGCCTATTATATCGCCGCCCCATCTAGTCGTCCCTTCTATTTTGCATTGCATACAGCGAGTTGCTGCATACTGCCACATCAAATGCCACTTATATATGGCGTTGGCTTCAGAATGTGTTATAACAACCACTACCTTCACTTAGGCTAAAGAAGGCGGTACTTACCGTGGAGGAGCGAGCACTTTGCCGCAGTCGCCTCTATTCATGGCGCATTTTCCCGTCTCCCAGAACCGAAGGCTCCCATTAACGCAGTGGCACATGGTGTCCACAACAGCGCACTCCGGTTGCTTGTTGTCGCACTGGCATGGCGCGCAGTGCTCTTCCTGCGGCCTTGGGATGCTAGGGAAAGAAAGTCAGGCTTTTGCAATCAGAAATCAGCTAACCTCTACCTTTCCGTAATCTTCGCCAACGCACGCAGCTTCCTTCCTAAACGCGATATTCTGTCTAACCTCGTGTTGTCGTCTAACAGTAATTTGCTGATAATAACTGAAACCTGGCTCACTGACGATATTACTGATACTGAGGTTCTTGCTGACTTGCCGAATTTCTGCCTTTTCCGGAAAGATCGCGAAATCTCACGAGGTGGTGGTGTGCTAATCGCCGCGCATCACCATTTATCGTGCACGCTGGCAACCATTGAGACTGACTTGGAAATAATATGGCTAATCTGCCGCGCTTCACCACAGACTGTTCTCTTGGGCGTTTGTTACAGACCACCACATAACACTCCTGATTTTTCGCATAAACTTAATAACATCTTGAGCAAACTTAGGGAAAAACACCCTAACGCAGAAATCCTGCTTTTCGGTGACTTTAATTTTCCGCAAATCAACTGGACTAACAATAGTGCTTTAATCATAGGCAATGAAGCTGCTAAAGAATTTGTTAATGTGTGTCTTAATTTCAGTCTAACTCAACTTGTGCTAGAGCCTACGCGGGTTACAAAAGACACATCTAATGTACTCGACCTTATACTAAGCAGCCATCCTGACAGCCTATCATCCATAACTTACCTCCGTGAGGTAAGTGATCATAAAGTAATCCATACCACCTTCAACTTTCAACCCATGCGACATCCAAAATCTAACAAAACTATATGCCTGTATGATAAAGGGAACTACGAAGCTATTAATTACGAGTTACGTGACTTCTTTTCTACTTTTGAGACATTATTCCATATGCGCTCGCCTCAAGAAAACTGGACACTATTTAAAAATAAAATTAATGAACTCGTAAACAAACATATACCAAGAATAACTATGCACACTAATCAAAATAAGCCATGGTTCACCAGAGATTTAAAGAAGCTTGAAAACCAAAAGAAACGTCGCTTCCGGCTAGCCACGCGTCTTGGAAGCACCGAGGCTTGGTCAAGATACTACACGGCAGAGAACGCCTACCTGAGTGCCCTTCGCACTGCTAAAAAATCTTTTTATAACGTCGACCTGCCCAAGCTAATTACTCAAAATCCTCGGCAGTTCTGGCGAATTTTAAATCCCAAAGAAGCTCGTACCATCAGCGTGACGAATGCAGCAGGCGACACCGCCACGGACGCCGAGTGCGCCGATATATTCAACACAGCATTTTTTTCCGTGTTTACAAAAGAAACTACCACTCCAGACTCTCCACTACCTACTAACATAACATCACATATGCCACCCATTGTATTTTCGGTAGATGGTATACTATCAATCATTGAAAAAAACAAATTATGTACTTCTTCTGGTGTAGACGAAATTAACTCAAAGATCCTAATGAATACTAAGCATATATCCGCGGCATGTTTCACTCTGTTGTTCACGCAATCATTGTCTACAGGTACTTTACCGGATGATTGGAAAGTGGGAAAGGTCGTTCCAGTATTCAAAGCAGGTAACAAAGACTCCCCCTTAAACTACCGCCCCATTTCATTAACTAGTGTACCTTGCAAAATCATGGAACATGTCATATACTCGCATATCATGAACTTTTTAGACTCGGAAAACTTCTTTCATCCTTCACAACATGGTTTTCGTAAAGGGCTTTCCTGTGAAACACAACTAGCTATCTTCCTTAATGATCTCCACGTTAATCTTGACAACAACGTTCAAACCGATGCAATCTTTCTAGACTACTCTAAAGCTTTTGACACAGTGCCTCATAACCGCTTGCTAATAAAATTATCTAGATTGAACTTGGATCCTCTTGTAGTACAATGGATAAAAGAATTCCTTACTAATCGTTCCCAGTTCGTCTTTGTCAATAACGTCTCCTCCGAACCCCTCCCTGTCACTTCAGGTGTCCCTCAAGGCTCAGTCTTAGGACCGCTTCTTTTCCTAATATACATTAACGATCTTCCGCTGCATGTATCTTGTCCTATTCGTATCTTCGCTGACGACTGTGTGATTTATCGTACTGTGACTAACATCTCTGACCAAGCATCTCTCCAGAATGACCTTAATAACGTGCAGGAATGGTGCAACCGTTGGCAAATGGCCTTGAACCCTAACAAGTGCAAATTTATTTCAATTTCCCGCCGTCGTAATCCTTATCTGTCTACTTACACAATTGCAAACGTCCCACTAGAATCAGTTCTAACCTATAAGTACTTAGGCGTAACCCTGTCCCACGACCTTTCCTGGAATGCGCATGCTACTAACGTAATCTCGTCAGCAAACAAGTCCCTTGGGTTCATGAGGCGTCATCTTCGTCATGCTCCACAGCACGTCAAACTACTCGCATACAAATCATTTGTCAGGCCACAACTGGAATATGCCGCCGCCATCTGGAACCCTCATCAAACATATATCATCAATGCACTCGAGTCGGTTCAGAATCGTGCGACTAGATTCATCCATTCTTCATATTCATATAACATCAGCGTTTCACACTTAAAGGCACAATCTAGCTTGGCATCTCTTGCTTTTCGTCGTCGCATCGCCACGCTCTCTCTTTATCACAAATTTCTCTATCTTTATCTTTATCTCTTTATCTCTTTATCACAAAGCCGCCCGCCTTACGTCACGCCATCATCTTCACGCATGTCACAGCGCACCAGCCATCAACTCCACGTTTCTCGTCCTCGAACACGAACTGTCACTTTTCAATCATCATTTTTTCCTCGAGCTGCCAAGGACTGGAACGACCTACCCATTAATGTCGCTGCCATCACATGTCATTCACAATTTCTAGAAACTGTTGAAACTTGTATTTCAATGTAACACCTGCCTTTTCCTATGTTCACATGTTAACCACCCCTTATGTAATACCCCGAACGGGGTCTTTAAGGTAATAAAATGAAATGAAATGAAATGAAATGAAATACTTAAAAGGCTAACGCTTAGTCAGGAAAGCAAATATGTTGCTTGTTTCACAATCTCTAGCGCATATGACGGCGCACCATGGAATTCATATAAGTTGCGAAAGCAGCGTGAAATTTTCGCGTGGACATTTACAGCGTTTAATCGATATACACGAGCGAAGTTTAGTGATGTTGTAGCTTCCCCTTTACAGGCTCTTACAGTGATAGCTTCGCAGTCATTATTTTAGATTGAACTTCTAAAGCGATGAGCGAGTTACGACGCTTCGCACAGGCCGCAACAGCACGCTGTTGCGTACTCCAGGGTAGCGTACCGTACTGCTGCCAAGAAGTAGCGACGCCTGCCTGTCGAAGCTCGACCGACATTACTTATTGGGTAGCGTGGCGTTGTCGGCGGGCTGCAGGCATCCGGTAGACCATGGCGACCGAGCAAGGGCGAGACGATTTGCTAGTGCGAAACTTTCACTGTTTATTCAAAGGTAGTTGAAAGAAAATAAGAAGAGCATGAAGTATGAAGTATACCACAAGTGCATTTCGGAGCCCCTTAAATAGGCTCTCTACAAGTGTGGGCGGGATCTTGCTTCCGTCGATGACACGTGACAGGCACAGAGAGAGGGCCGCTCCTCCTGCATTACCGAGCACGGGATGGAGAACTCGATCCTCTTTTCGACGAATCCGGGGAGAAGGTCGGGTGAATGACCACTTCGGCGCCGTGGGGTCCGGCCGAATAGAAGGTAGGGGGATGACGTATAGTCCGTGGTGTCCGACCAAGTAGAGAGTAGGGGGATGACGTAGCGCCCTTGGCGTCCGACCAAGTAGAAGGTAGGGGGATGACTCATCGCCCTTGGCGTTCGGCCATAGCTAACCGCATCTCCGGTGGGGGAGGAAGATCCCGACGTGTAGGGGCCAGCAGCCGCTGTACGAGGGATTGGCGTTTCAGTATCAGGCTTCCCCGTAGAGGTCACGAACCCTTCGTTCGTAGCAGGTAGATTCCGGGGAGTGTTCATCCGTCCTCGTGGCGCTCTTGTGACTTTTCTCCTTGGTCCGGTCCGGTGAAATTGGTCTTTGCAAGCAGGTCTCGCAACTTTTCGTCTCCTGCGTGGGCAAGCAATCACCCCAGTAGAGCGCCGGACCCACAACCACAACGCAGTGAGCACAAGGCCACACTCCCCCAAGACACACCTGGCTTTTTAAAAAAAAAAACCCGCTACACCTTTCCCTTTTCCTACGCGCGTCCTCCCCCCATCAACACTAAAAACAGCCATTTCTTGAAAGCGTTAGGACGTGGTTATTAAAATCAACTAACAATCGGCTTCACTTCGGAAAAATATATGAATGAAAGAAAAAATGCCACGGAAACCCGAATGAGCTGGAGGCTTTCGATTCTCTAGGGGCAACGACTTACACCGTCGGCATTGCCGTTAAGCTTACCCTTCTTGTAGCGAATATCGTAGGTGTACTGTTGAAGAGCCAAGCTCCAGCGTAAAAGAAGACCGTTTTTCGTAGACATAGACTGCAGCCATCTGAGCGGACAGTGATCAGTCTCTATGGTGAATCTTGAGCCAGTGATATAGCAAGCTAGCTTCTGTACCGCCCAAACTACGCAGGCGCATTTCTTTTCTGATGCACTGTATGCTTCCTCAGCAACTGAAAGCTTTCTACTGGCGTACAGTACAGGATGTTCGTTCTCGTCATCTTTCTTTTGACAGAGCACCACCCCCATAACCCTGTCACTGGCATCACACTGAAGAATGAATGGCTTAGAGTAGTCGGGCGCTTTCAACACTGGCTGACTCGTTAGTGCATTCTTTAGCATACTAAAAGCCTTTTCTTTTGCGTCATCCTACTTTACCGTTTGTGGTTCTGTTTTTCTGAGAGCATCCGTTAAAGGACTTGCAATCTCGGAATACCGCGGAATATGTCTTTGGTAAGAACCCGCCACGCCAAGGAATGATCTGATGTCCCGCTTGGTGCGTGGTTGCGGGAAGTTGTCTATCGCGATCAGTTTAACCTCGGAAGGCCGACGATGGCCTTGCCTTATTACATGACCTAGATAAGCTACCTCTGCGCGCCCTAATTGGCATTTGGGAGCCTTAACAGTTAAGTTGGCCTGTCGTAGACGACACAACACGGTTCGCAGGTGTTGCATATGGTCCGCCCATGATGAAGAAAAGATAGCTAGGTCATCGAGATAGGGAAGTGCAAAGTCCTTCATTCCTCGTAGCACCTAGTCCATAAGGCTAGAGAAGCAATATGGCGCATTCTTCAATCCAAAACACAGGACTTTCGGACGAAAGGTTCCCATCGGGGAAATAAACGCTGCAAGCTTGCTTGCCCTCTCGGTCAATAGAACCTGCCAATACCCTCTGACTAAATCGAGCGTAGAGATGAAATTAGCACGGCTCACCTTTTCAAGCCTTTCCTCGATATGCGGTATTGGGTAAGTCTGGTCCTTCGTGATTAAATTGAGCCTGCGGTAGTCGATACATGGCCGCGGCTCTTTTCCTGGGACCTCAACCAAGATAAGAGGCGAGGTTAATCACTGTCTCCTGGCTCGATTACACCTTGCTCTAACATCTTGTTTATTTCAGCAGTCATGACTTCACGTTGACGAGGCGAAACGCGATAAGCTTTCGAACGAACTGGGTCCGACGAGGTTAACTCGATATCGTGAACGATCGCAGTTGTCCTGCCCGGTGTATCTGAAAATACGTCTTTAAATTCAAACACGAGTTCCCTCAGTTCGGCCCTATGAATGGGATTCAACTCCGCCTGTTCTACTAACTTATCAATGGTCTCGTCAATGTCTTTTGTTTCCGTCACTGCTGGTAACTCTGGAAAGTCGATAGGCAACTCCTCAGATTGGTTATTCAACAAGGGTTTCAGGATTATTCCCTTATCCCCAACTTCAAAGCGTCGCGTATGAGCCGTCCTGTCCTAGAAATGCTCAGCATTGTTTTGTGCTTTACGCATTTCCTGCTCAACAATCACTGTGGCAGGGCTTACGTTTAACAACTTTCTCCTACATTCTGCCTCTCGCGACATTTCAGGTTCCGCCGCTTTCCTGGTTTTTTCATTAGCTGTCGTACTTTCCGCCTCATCCCCTATAGGGCTATCCTGTTCAGTACTGGTTGACGAATCAGCTGTCAATCCTGTTTGTTTCACCACTGGACATTCATACACTGCTTTGGCCGCGAGCTCCTTTGCCTTGGAACGAGTTAGGGCTTGCACTGTTCTCTCAGAAAACCCGATTCCCTTGCGTCGTAGCAAATCCACTGATTTGTTAGAAAACAAATATGGGTACTGCGGCGGGAGATGTGCCGACATCGCGGCTTCAGTGTCCAGCACTCCGAAAGGGCCTTCAATACAAATTTTGGCCACCGGGAAACAAACACTGGAGGCCTCTACGGCTTGCCTTATCGAAGCACATTCCCCCGTGAACTGGCCTGCCTCTACGTACGACGGGTGCACTACGTCCATGGTGGCTGCTGAGTCGCGAAGCACTCTACACGGTTTGCCGTTTACCACGAGGTCTTGAATGTATGGTTCTAGCAAGCTCAGATTTTCTGCGTTACTACTTAGTGACATCAACAATAGTTTGGGATTTCTGCCTCCCACGGAGATATGCCCCGTTTGCCGGCAGTTGTAGCAAACTACTGGTTTCTTGGCCTCGAAAGCCTTTTTCTTTTGCTTTTCTGCCCTCTGTTCGGGTGACTACTTTTCGCCTTCGCTGTCCTCGTCACTACTTTTTCCTGAATCTGATCTTTCATTTGTTTTATACCGACTCGACTTTGACCATCGTTTTGCTTGTCGGGTCTGCATTTATTCATCTCCTCCTTAGGAGCTTCGCTGCCTTCGTCCGCATGGCGAGTTACGTACTCCGCAGCGAGATCGGCCGCTCTCGAAACAGTGTCTACGCCTGGCCTATCCTGAACCTAATACTTGATGTTTACTGGCAGCCGGCTTTAGAACTGGTCTAAAGCAACGCACTGCATTGTCGTTTCGGCGTAGCAGAGTGCACCCTCTTCTCTCAGCCATTCCTTCAGGTTTAATTCTAAGGTGTATGCAAAATCTGAGTATGACTCGCTTTTGGTCTTCTCGACTTCCCTGAACTTTCGCCTGAATGCTTCAGCTGATAATCTATACTTTTTAAGCAGATTTGCTTTGACTTCATCGAAGTCCTCTGCTTCTTCTTTCCCCATGCGGGCGATAATATCAGCTACCTCACGTGGCAGTAACGTAACCAAGCGTTGCGGCCACGTGTTTCTCGCGAATTTTGCCTTCTCACACGCGTGCTCATACTGCACCAGAAAAAGACCTATGTCCCCTCCTACTGCGTAGGGTGCCATCAAGTCTGTCATTCTGCGCTCGCTTTCACGTGCCTCTGTGCTAGGTCTTTCGCTATTTTGTGCTTTCAGAAGCTCAATCTCTAGGCGCTTCATTTCGAGTGCGTCGCGTGCAACACGGTCACGCTCTTCTTTGGCCTCACGTGCGGCGCGCTTGCGCTCTTCGTTTTCCTCTAGACGCTTGCACTCTTCTTTTTCCTCTAGGCGCTTACGCTCTTCTTTTTCCTCTAGGCGCTTACGCTCTTCTTCTTTTTCTTTAATGCTCTCGAGGCCTCAATGATGTCCGGCTTTCTCTTTGATTCCGCAATTTGGAGGCCCAACTGTTTGGCCAAGCTCAACAATTCCGGCTTCTTTAGTGCCTTCAAGTTTATGGCTGCCCTTAGTGCTGCTTAACCTTCGCTCTATACAACCTTGACGTACTCAATCTTCCGTCAATGGTTTAAAAAAAATCACTGCAATGTACTTTCCAAAAAAATACGTAAAAGCCAAGCGATATCTCAGTGAAGAAAAGCCGTGCACTCACCACATGCAGTTATGATCCAGACACCTTCCTTCCGAACGTTGTTTCCAGGACGAAGAGGCTACGATCTCGTAGTTGTCGTCCAAGTTGGGGTCTCCAGGATTCCGTATCCCAATCGCTGCCAGCCAGTTTGTTGCGTACTCCAGGGTAGCGTACCGTACTGCTGCCGAGAAGTAGCGACGCCTGCCTATCGAAGCTTGACCGACATTACTTATTGGGTAGCGTGGCGTTGTCGGAGGGCTGCAGGCATCCGGTAGAACATGGCGACCGAGCAAGGGCGAGACGATTTGCTAGTGCGAAACTTGCACTGTTTATTCAAAGGTAGTTGAAAGAAAATAAGAAGAGCATGAAGTATCAAGTATATCACAAGTACATTTCGGAGCCCCTTAAATAGGCTCTCTACAAGTGTGGGCGGGATGTTGCTTCCGTCGATGACACGTGACAGGCACAGAGAGAGGGCCCCTCCTCTTGCATTACCGAGCACGGGCTGGAGAAGTCGATCCTCTTTTCGACGAATCCGGGGAGAAGGTCGGGTGAATGACCTCTTCAGCGCCGTGGGGTCCGGTCGAATAGAAGGTAGGGGGATGACGTGTCGCCCGTGGTGTCCGACCAAGTAGAGGGTAGGGGGATGACGTATCGCCCTTGGCGTCCGACCAAGTAGAAGGTAGGGGGATGACGTATCGCCCTTGGCGTCCGGCCATACCTAACAACGCCCAGCGTGTCGTGGTAGTCGCAGCGACGTTATCACCGGATGACGCTTGTTTCAACTGTGGCTGTAGGAACGATTCCTGGTAAATGTTTGGAGCAATAGAACAAGTATTTCTTATGCACCGTTTTTACTAGTCTATATGGCTCACTAGTGGACGTCAATTCAACACCCAAGGGCGCATGTGGCAACGCAGGAACTATTGAACAGGAATTTCTTCATGTTTCCTTACAGGTGAAATAGCGAACATAATCTTTCAATTCTTTTGTTTTCAGCATGGAATTTAAATAATACTTAGGATTGATAGCCTGCTACTGATATCTTTTGTGGATTTAGTTTCGGCAGTAATCTTCTCGCACATTTGAAACAGTCGCTTGTTTGGTGCTCTCCTGCAAATAAGAATGGCTTCGGCGTCCTATAGTAAGTGTTTGTCACCTTCGGCCCCGTCTATCAGGTCAGCTGAAAGATTTAGAATCAACTTGAGCGAAAATGATTGTTGATAGTTACAAAGAAAGTGAGCGCAATTTCTATGCGGGAACGAGGAGAACCGATCCGGATATCAAGAATCGTCGGCGTATACAAAAGATTGAGCGAGCTTACTTATGCTCGGCCGTCTACCAACGCCGGCGTCAGCAGCGTGTTCTTAACGACCCCGAGGCGGTGCGGGGCTACAAAACTGGCTGCGTTGCCGGCTGTTCCTAAATCAATTACATATATTGTCACGTGACACTAACGGTCAAGAACATAGCTGCAAAACTGCGAATGGAGGAACTCTTTATTGAGCGCACCTATGCCTAGAAAAACAGCCTTCACTTAAAGCTCAGCGATTGCATCTAACAGTGTCGGAAATCGTCGAGAATTGATCACCGAGTCAAGCACGTAGGCTTTTATTCCTGAGTCATCGAAGGTTACAGAGAAACCGCTTGTGCCCACGTATTTTCCAAAGGGTACTACGAACTTCGCGTTGCGCATTCATGCAATCAGATTACACAAAGTTCGGTGACAACAGACAGCGGATAGACCCATCAAGAACATTCGAGAAACTTCCGATACATGGTCACATGATACATGAACGTGGTCACCCGTAAAGATAAACAAGTACACGTGTCGGTACCCTCTCCTAAAACGCATAATCTCGATGCTGCAAGCAAAAAAGGAGAGTGAATAACAAAGTGCTTGTTTGTGAAAAATATAGCAAAGAACCAAGCAGGAAACAATGTCCTGAATTTTGTTAGGGCTGGCGTAACGGCTTAAAGCGCACATCATGGACTATCTCAGGTCGCGATTTTGATTGGGAAATACCATCTGGCACATCCTCAGAGTTCAGTGCACCAGTGTGTTGGTTAATCGGGAGGGGTCAAAAATGACGTCGCAGTTTTTGCTGACTGAGTTCTCGTCGGTTTATCGGGGTCCAAACATTGTTGCCGGGCTGTCATTCCACGTAGCGTCGTCGACGATTGTAGTGCCGGCTGCCGGTCCCCTGCCTATTCTAGATGCTGGGCGGGAAAGAACAACTATTCGCCGGGTAGATAAGGAACCCGCCCAAGACTATCGTTGCAATTGTTTCGGAGCCCACAATGATTGAGAAGACGCTTGCAATACGCGCCAGAGAATACAAACGCCAAGGTCGATCCAAATTGGTCGCGAAACTTCGGGGGAAAGGCGTTTCAGAACAAATTGTCAGTGACATCAGGAAGGGTGGTTTTGGGAGCAGCGATTGAAGCGCGACTATCTTTAGAAGAACGAACATTGGGAAATAAAAAAGCGTTTTAATTAAAGCGAGACAAAGTTAGATTCATTCAACGAAAATAAAATTCCTTATCAGTTTTATATGTGCGTCACGAGAAAAATAATGACAACTCTATTTAATCATTATCAGTTAACCCGTTTACTCAGTGCTAGGGTAAGACAGGGCGTTGACACCGCTATCGCTTGCACAGCAATGTATCTGTTGAAGTGTTCAGAAAGGCGAGCTCATAAAGTTCACCTGTTGCAATACGCCCCCCTAACACGTTGGTCTCTTGTGCTTGTCCAAGTTTAATTGCCTGAATTTGTTGACGCAGGTAGTTTCGTAATTTGTGAACCTGTTCAGTCAAAAGTAGTGTGTTACAACCACCACATAATTGTTTAGTTTAGTTGTGTTCGTGGAACTGCGCAGGCCAACGGGCTTGGCGTCCGACAATAGAACCAGCACTCTAGACTTAAAGCTTTCGTCAGCTTCCAAAGAAATTATGTTTTGTGCAGGGGTGCGATTTCGAAATACGTACGGCTGGCATTTTTCTTGCACTGCTTTCTGCTTTGAAAGCCCGAAATGCGCATCAAGTCGAATGGCGGGGCATTTAATGATACAGCTCTAACGGCAGACCACAAACACAAATTTCGCGCCTTAGAGAACAAGATGACGTCACTTCTACTTTTAGCGTAAATGACGTCACATTGTTTTTTTCGTTCGCCATAAGTGTTCTCTCCTCGTACAGGTGGCGCTAAGCCCCATAAACCGCCGATGAACCACCATGCCTTGAACATGTGGCTTTCTATGGAAACTTCGCTACCAGGTATATTTCCGCCGTGTGGTAACAATAACATGCGCCGAAGCTCAAGCGCTACATGCCGGTGACCTGCGCGAGACGATCAGAGCGGCCGTACGGGAAGATCTACAGAAGGTGTGCCAAAAATCGCTGCCCAAAGAGGCCTCGATCTTTGACATTGTTAAAGAAGAGCTTCAGCGGTCACAAGAAGTACGAGAAGTTCCGGCATCACCACAGTCCCAGCCCGAAGCAATGACAAATGCTGCCGTAGCCCGCAGTTAACCCTTTCAGCGACCACGTCAGGGATGTGTAACGCCGCCGCTGCCTGCACACCCGCCCATCGCCCAGCGCAGTACCTTAGCGAGTGGAACTCCCAGTGCGCACCCGCCCATAGCCCGCTCTGTTATCACTGCTGGGAAGGCGCATATGTCTACTACCGGTGCCCATACCGTGACTTGGGACTAGAAAAGTTCGCCGTGAACGCGCTGCGCCCACAGCAAGGGGAACGGCCACATGATATCGTCGACTACCTCGCCACCATTCAGTGGAGCCCTCGACGACTGCGCCGTTCGCTGTCACAAGGGCGCGGTCTGGCCACCTCCCGAAAACTTAAAGCTGCAACCCACGGAGGCGTGGTTTCTGCCCATCGAAATGACGAAGATCTTCCGCCGCTGACGACGACTCTTCGAGGACCATCTCGACGACGCAGCAACGAAAGGACGCGACGATCTTCTTGGTTTTGTCAGGTGAAAGTTCATTTTACGCGTTTCATTTTACAGGTGCTGTAGCGTGCTGCTTCGTCGACGATCCCGGGGAGCGCTGGTGTTGTCTTCACGGTCAGGATGTGGATCGCGCCTTTTCGGGGGTATCTGGTATCTGAACGCAAAGCACCACCACCATAAATTAACTAGTATGTAAGCGCGATAAAAAACCGCAGAGACAAGAAAGGTGGACAAAGACAAGCACTAAGTTACTAGTTCAAATATGGAAAACCAACTGGCCCAGCAATCAACCCTCCTGGAATCTATCTCCTCCCGATGTCACGTGGTAGTGACGGTCAAGAACATAACAGCAAAACTGAATGGCACAAATATATTTCTATTGGACACACGTGTGCCCAGAAAAAGGGGCTTCACCCGATGCATAACGATAGTGGTGAACACAGTCGGTGATCGCCGAAAGTTGATCAGCGGGTAAAGCGTGTCGGCTTTCGCACATCAGTGATGGAAGGTTCCAGATACATCGCTGGTGACCGCGTATCTTCCGGAAAGTACTACATGGTTTGCGTTGCGCATACATGCAGTTAGGTTACACAAAGTTCGGTGACAACAGGCAGCGGTTACACCATCGATAAACTTCGAAAAAATTTCGATACGTACAGGCGCGTCCTGCTTTGAGTCCAACATTTGTTGGACGGTGAAACGTGGTAAACCCATCAGAATAAGCAAGTACACCCGTCAATATGCGATTTCTATAAACAATGAGCTTAAAAAATGTGCTCCAGCCTAACTGTGCCGGCCTTCAGTAAAGCAAAGGTGCTAGGAATAGTCAAAGAAACCTAAACCTGTGCCAAACTCGCCTGGACTATACGTGCGAATGCATGTGCACAACCTGCTCCTGTAAAGATTTCGCTCCATTGCCGAGAGAAGATTTACGCGCGCCTAGGCCTAAGTGCAGGTGCGCATGACGCTTGTTACCCTCGTACTCTGGAACTTTGCTCCCTGAACGTACCCTGTCGACTCAATGAATTGATGGATGCTATCACCGTCCATATTGAAACGGGTTGGTGGGTTGCACCACCAAGCTCTTTTTCCTGTAATGCCTAATCTTCTATCTCAGCGAAAAAAAAATGAAAAACTACGAAGAATTCTCATCACCAACCTTTCTCCGACCCTATTGGTAACTTTGATTTTGTACGCTTCCGCTATTTGTAGTTTCCCTTAGTTTCGTTCCAGCAATATTCCAATCTCACCTTACTAATGTCTACAGTGGACATGTTTACCTTTCCCCTGTGCTCGCTGAAACCAAGGGCTTCAAGGAGGCCACACACAGCTAAATGGACCGCTGGGCCGATATCTTCATATTCTAATAAAAATTGCTCTATCCTTTCTCTGGCTTTACCGCAGCAAGCACCTGCTTCTTTTCCCTTGTTGTGTATCACTCTATAGGTGCGTATTCTAAGGCATCCTGATCTCCGTTCGAAATGTAATGAGCTTCACTTCGAGTTTCAAAAATAGTTTCTTTCCTGATTTCGTTTTTTCCTCTTAAGTAATTACTGATAGCAAGTGTATTTTCGATTGTCTAGTTTACTTATGCATTTCTTACTTTCCGATTGGGGTTTTTGTTTGCCATTTTGCTCACCATACGTGTCGGAGACTTGCTGGTAAGCGTCCTAGTTCTTTTCTTCCACTGTCAATCAATTTTCTTCCTACACAGATATCGGAACACTCTCGCTTCCCTTACTTGAAAACTTCTCCAGCCCATATCACCCTGCCTAACTTCATTTGTATTCTTCGAGGGTCCGCCAATGCGAGGATTCCCACTGGCGTCTGGTTGCTATCGAGTTCTCATTGTACTCTTGATTTCAAAGAAAGAACCGCATTTGAAATGCAGGTTTCGGAACCAATAAATCTTTCAGATACCCTGAAGCACCGCCTACCTATTCTATCGCCACAGTGCTCGGTTTTCATTAGGGGCGCATTTCTCTTGCCGTTTGCTGTCATTATTTTTTTCCTGTGTTTACGTATATCTATGGTCTATCTATCTATTGCGTATCTTTATTTGTCTATTGCTTCATGAAAAGAGACAGAAGATGCAACCTCGAGGGTATTCTGTAAGAGTCCACCTAGTGGACTGTGCATTTCGGCCTCTCTTGATTGATGCAGCTGAACGAGGGAGGAGGTGACGAGTGGCTCTAGCCAATGAGCAGCGGCCCAAATTGACAGTCCAGTAGGTGGACTTTTAAAAAATGCCGCCCCCCCTTCCCAGCCAATCCTGGACTGAAGTAGTTGATTCTGTGAGACGCGTAGGAGTTTCATCAGTCGAATAGGGGCGCGCTACACCACTCGGAAGAGTTGAGAGAAAAACTTCGACTCGCGGAGCATTACAAATTTGCTACCGCAATAAAATGAGATGGGCGGCATTGTCGCCAGAGTCCGGAAGTACTAGGTCTACGGTGCCAAGGACGTAAAGTATTGCTAATGAATCTTACGTTGGAAAGCCCTCCTTCTTACTCTGGCTAAGGCTTTAAGTTCACCGGCATGTAAAATCAACCTAAGGTTCAGCAACGCTCTAAGGACGAAGTCAGAATATATCTTAAGCTTGCTTCGTATCTTTTAAACTAACATCTTCAAACAGAGATAAATTATAACTAAAACTGGGATGTGGAAATGCTGGATATATATAGGAACCAGCAAATGAGATGTCGAAATAGGACGATTTTTAGATGAAACTCTCAGCAAAGCTCACATTGGTCAGCTATCATTGGTAACGATAGGTTGCGCATTACAAGAAACGCGCAAGAAATTTCAGCCACGAGCGTTTCCCTCAGCCACATTGAGGACCTTGCAGAGGAAGCGGAGCATTTATTCAGGATTAAAACGGATTGTGTTGGAAGGCACGACGTGCTTGATATTGCAGAAACAGCACAGCACGAACCGGCAGCTGAAGAGCAACAATAACATAAGGATTAGGACAAAATTTCATTTTTTTTGCTTGTTGCAGTTGGAACTAGCCTTTTAGAAGTTGCCGGCACTTGTTCCGCCATAGCGCCACTTTTAAACTGCGATACCATCTGCAATAGTTTGCCATCCATCCACAGTTGCTTGTTTCGCGCTGCCCCTAAAAGACGAATGGCGCCGAGCCTTTTGGTGAGTGTTTGTCGCCATCGGTTCCACCAGTCAGTTCAGCTGAAACTCTGATGACATACTTCAGCAGAAACGTCTGTCGAAGCTTACAACACATGTGTGCACAATGTCTGTGCGGGAACAAGGAAAGCAGATTCCAATATAACAATCGCTGGAGAAAACAAACGAATCAGCTAGCTTACTTCTGCTAAGCCGTCTACCAATGCCGGCGTCAGCAGCACGTTCTTATGGACTCCGAGGCCATGCGGGGCTCCGAAACTGGCTGCGTCGCTCGCTGACCAGAGACCAGTTACATATTTGCGACATCTATAAACAATGAACATCACAGATTCTCGCCGACTTAGCAGCGTCTGCATTCAGTAAAGCAAATATGTTATGCATAGTCAAATGAAGGTAAAGCCTTGTGAAGCTCGCCCGGACTACATGCGCAAATAAATATGCACAACCTGCTCTCCCATAGCTTTTGCTTCATTGCCAAGGGAAGTTATACGCACGCCCTGGCCTAAGTGAGCTTGCGTATGAGGCATAGTAACCGCGTGCTCTAGATGATTCGTACCGCTACACTCCCTGTCGACTCAATGGATTTGATGGATGGATAGACGGATGCAAGCAACCCTTTGCAACGGGGCTGTGGCTTCTGCCACCAAGCGCTTCTTTCTATATTACCTAATGTCCTGCCTATCATGAAAACAAGATTATAGATAATTTTCATGACCAAACTTTCTGAACCCCTATTGATAACTATGTTTATATGCGTTCCGTTTCTTGTAGTTCTCCTAGTTTTCTTGCAGCAATCTTCCACTCGCGCTTACTAATCTCTAATGCGCATATGTTTACCATTCCCCTGCGCTCTGGGAAATCGAGGGCTTCAAGGAGGCCACAGGTGCCTAAATGAACCGCTGGGCACATATCTTCACGTTCGAATAAAAATTCCTCCATCGTGTACCTAGATTTACCACAGCAAGCACCTGCTTCTTTGCCCTTCTTGTAGATCACTCTATATGTGCGTATTCTAAGGCATCCTCATATCGCTTCGAAATAAAAAGAGCTTCTATTTGCCTTGTAATGAATTGAGTCTTTCCTGAAATTCCGTTTTCCTCCTAAATAGTTACTCATACCACGTATCTTTTCCATTGCCACCACCAATGAGATTGCCTTATTCTCTTTGGATTTCAGCTCGATATTCTCTGTTGCCATGTTGCTCACCTTACGCGTCGCATATTTGCTGATAAACTGCCTAGTTGCTTTCCTCCACCGTGAATCAGCGTTCTTTGTGAGCAAATGCCTCAACACTCTCCCAGTCCATTTGCTTTATTCTTTGGTCCAGAGTCGTTCTTCACAATCAATTTTACGCTGAGCATCCATCAATAGTCCAGCTCATGTGACCCTGCAGAGACTCATTGTACTCTTCCCTTCAGCGCTCAGTGCGAGGCGTCTCATTAAGCTCATTGCCATCGGGTCCTGATTTTGACCATGACTTCCGACAAACAACCGCATTTCCAAATGTAAGTGGTTTCCTCGTATCCCGGAGCACCTCGTACCTATTGTATCCCCGTAGCACTCTGTGTTTGATTATGGCCGCATTTTTCTTCCCTTTTGCTTTGTTTCCAAATATATATTGCCACATATTTATATCTATCTACTATTTCAAGAAAACAGATAGCGGTGCGTCTTCCCCAGAGAATTGGTCACTTCGCTTCATGATCATTTACGACAATTCTTCTAGACGTGTAAAGGTTTCATCACTTGAGTGGTGGTGCTGCACGTCGCTCTGTGGAGTGGCGAAAAAAGTTCGAGCCGAGGTTCATTCGAAAATAGTTTGCTGCGTTTGCATGCTTTCTAGCTAAATAATATGAATTGGTAAAACTACACACCTGCCTCTACACGTCTATGGAGCCGATGGTCCTGCTTATTGCTAAGGAATCTTATCTTGAAAAGCCTTCGTCCTTTCTCCAGCTAAGCCGTTTATTTCACCGGCATATAAAATAAACGCAAAAGCTGAAATTTGTTATGAATATGTAGTAAAATATATTTCAAGGTGCCTTGATATCCTTTAAACTAATATCACCAAATAAAAATAAATAGTGGCTAAATCTGGCAAGTGGAAGCGCTGGCCACTAAAAGACACCAACAAATGTGATGTCGAAATAGGGCCTCGTCTCTAAATGAAACTACCGGCAGAGCGGAGCTTGGTCTGATATCATTGTGAACGATACCTTGCGCGTTACAAGAAACGTGCAACAGATTTCAGTTACGACTGCATCCCTCAGACACTGTGGTGCACCTTGCAGGAAAACCGGAACATTTTTAGCAGCATTGAAACATGTTGCATACCAAAATACAACGTGCTTGATCTTGCAAAAGCACCACAGTGCGATGCGTCTGTTGAAGTGCCACAATAAGAGAATGATTAGGAGGGTATTTTTTTATTTGCTTGCTGCAGGTATACCTAGCATATTTAAATGCACCGCCCAAACACCACCTTTCAATAGCGGCGCGGTCTGAAATATTTCGCGGTCGACCTGACAACACTAGACATCAAAAATTGAATGTGCTCATAGCTCATCGTATCCGCGCTGCACTTCGAGTGTCCTAACTGTGCGTTGTTTGGCCAGGAACCGCGGCGTCCTGCCTCGCCTGAGTGCGACGCTGTTGTACATGATGACTTTGCTCTTACCTCCGCTGCTGATCGTTTTCACGCTGGTCTTCGGGACTCCTATCTACGAGTGGCCTTTCTATATCGCTATAACAGACATCAAATCAGTTGTTAAGTGGATGTTTCTTTTGCATATGAAATTGTAGGCACATCCCTCCCTTCTTCGTATGCCACAGTGGCCGCTTCAGGGCAACTGTAGAGTATGTAACGCCAATCCATGCAGGGAAATGCATGTGGCTGTGTGCTTCGCATTGTTTGAACACGTCTTAGAATGGATCAGGTGAAGTTGCTCTTGTTTTGAGCTGTTCTTCACTGAAGCGAATTACTGAGGTTCATGGTTATATCTATCTATCTATCTATCTATCTATCTATCTATCTATCTATCTATCTATCTATCTATCTATCTATCTATCTATCTATCTATCTATCTATCTATCTATCTATCTATCTATCTATCTATCTATCTATCTATCTATCTATCTATCTATCTATCTATCTATCTATCTATCTATCTATCTATCTATCTATCTATCTATCTATCTATCTATCTATCTATCTATCTATCTATCTATCTATCTATCTATCTATCTATCTATCTATCTATCTATCTATCTATCTATCTATCTATCTATCTATCTATCTATCTATCTATCTATCTATCTATCTATCTATCTATCTATCTATCTATCTATCTATCTATCTATCTATCTATCTATCTATCTATCTATCTATCTATCTATCTATCTATCTATCTAACAGTTCAGGAGACCTTTAAAAATTACGCTTTGGAAGTAGCGCATGTAGCGTTTTGACAGTGGTAGCTTGTAGCGAACGAAACAATAGCCTGGACTCTTGAGTGTCGTACATGCATATTTCAAAGTAATAGGGCAATTATTAGGTCCGCGCGTAAACCAGCAACGCCAAGCTTTTACAAAAAATGATAGGCTGGAATGAATCAAGACACTGCATCACAGCGCTCACATTACGCGTAGCGTAGCGCGATGTGTTATTTTCTTTCTGGAGTACTCTCACGAGACAACCCATTGTTCGTCTGCACAAGCAAGCACAGGCTAGCAAGCGGTTAGCTTGATGGTACTCTTCGCAAGTACTATGTGCAGCTCAAAAGCCACTAGTCTAGGCTGCTTGAGCTGCAATAAGTAAGAAAAGTCTGCCACCTGCAGTAAAGGCAGCAATCGTTTTCTTCCTAACTGCAGCCGCTGCATTTGAAGGTGAATTATATATCCTATGTTCATGTTGATGTCTGTCATTGTACTTGCGAAAACGTCGTTTCCCATGCGGAATCATTTTGTCGATCGTCTTTAAAAACGCTCACTACCTCACTGGTGCGCAAATGAAGATTCTAGTTCAACTTCAACATGCATCATTTGCACATTTTTCATTCTTCCGTAGTTCTTGATGAACTTATTAGCTGCGTACAAATGGTGGTCAGATACATTTTGTGAATACGTACTCTGATTTCTGATGGCGGTGTGTATTTTTCAGAGTGCTAGATGGCAGAATTCCGTGGCCGGGTCTTTATTTGATCGGCATTTGCAGGCTTTCTATAAACGAAATAAGTTGCAGGAATTGAAAAGCATTTAACAGATAAAAGAAGTACCCAGTCCACAAGGAACACCATGGGGACAGGTGAATGCCGGTGCACAATATTATCAATGTTTTCAAGCACCGGCCTGATGAGCTAGGTGATTTTTGCGAAGTCTACATCCTCATTTATAAAGGCTTCATTTAGAAATCTTAGCCACATTCTCCAGTCTCGGTAGTAGTGTTGTCCAACCGTATCACGGGACAGTGTAGATAGACCTGGCGAAATATTTGGATTGACATTTTGGTTTACTGTCTAGTTTTGGTGCCCGAATTTAAAGCACCAGTCAGTAGACGATCTCATTAGCTCAAGATTATTTTTTTTGAAGAGGAACTTCTAGATTTTCAATAAGATTTTCAATAAGACTTCCAATGAGGCCAGTTGGCATATGATGGTGGTGTTTACAGTGCCATACTTGCCATAGAGTGCCAAAAAAGAAAGAGAAATATATTTGCAAGCTTGTAGGTATTTTCGAACGAGGAAGGATTTATTGAGATTATGTATGTTCAGCGTCTTGTTAGACGCTGAACGATATAGTGACGATATAGAACGATATAGGGTGACGATATCGAACGAAAACATGCTAAAATGCAATTCAGATTTCATCTAAGGACATTCTAGTGACCTCTGTTTACTCCTCAAACAAAGAATATTTATCTCAGGTCCATGGAGGAAATTGAGTTCTGTTATATTGCTCGAAATATAGTGGTGACTTCCCTTTGGATTGCACACAGTAACTTGCTGCATATTACCATATCGACTGCCACTGTTGCATGGCAATGGATTTAGGAAAATAACAACTACTATAAGACAATGACCAAAGAAAGGTGTTCTTACACTGGAGGCACGAGCAATGCACCGCAGTCGTCCTTGTTGATGGCGCATTTCCCCGTCTCCCTGAATTGCAGGCGCTCGTTAACGCAGTCGCACATGGTGTCCACAACAGCGCATACCGGTTGCTTATCGTTGCACTTGCATGGCGCGCAGTGATCTTTTTCTGCTGGCCTCGGGATGCTAGGCAGCAAAATCAAGAGATTGCAATCAGAAATGGATAAAGGGCTAAGACTGGGACACAAAAGTAAATGTTTCGCTTGTTGCGCATTCTCTGACGCATATGACGGCCAACCGTAGAGTTCATGAGTTACGAACGAAACATTAAATGCACGTGTGGACAATTATAACGCTATACTGATATATACAAACCAAGTTTAGTGCTGTAGGAGCATCCCCTTTTGACGTTGTTTCAGTGATAGCTTCGCAGCCATTACTTTCGTCGCTCATCGCGAAGCGCGTGAACACGTGAAGAATGAACGTCTAAAGCGATGGCTGATATATAAGGCTTCGCGCAGGCCGCAAACAGCACGCCCCACATTACGTGGTAACCGGAGCACCATAATCTTCAAGTAAGGTTGGTGTGGTAGTTCAACTTGTTTTCAACTGTGCTTGTAGGCATCAATCCTGAGACATGCTTTTAGGAATACAATTATGTAGTGGGTATCGTTTATAAAAGTCCATATGGCTCGCTAGTTATGTCAGTCTAACTCACAGTTTCTACTTAAAATGAAATGGTGATTAAGCGAAGTTAGGGTTTACGGAACGTACAATTGCATACTAAAGAAAATTCTTTGGAAGAACTTAATAAAATAAATGAAATGACACCATTTTCTACGTGACATGCACTACAGCACAAAAATTAAATTTTCGAAGTGAAGAACGAACTGCACAGTGATGATTAGGCTATGATAAGGACAAAACATTTTTTCAGGCGTGTGGTGATTAGTTTAAACAGGAGAGAAACTATTGAGAAATAATGTTTTAAGTGAATGAAGTTGAAGATGAGGGCTATAAGTACGATGCATTGGTTTTATAGTAATATTGCTTATGGGATGAAAGCATTGTTGCTGCATTTCTTAAGGTAAAGGGTGCGCATATAGTCTAGGGTGCGCATATTCGGATGATTTTCTTGTGACGCTTAGCACGAAGTGACCCATCGCGGCAATAACTGTGATCCGTCATCACTCCAACTAGCAAGAAAGGCGGAAAGGATCCAGAAAAGAGATGGGGAATCTCCGAAATGCAACTCCATGAACCTTGCAAACGCATTTCTGAGCAGCATCTTCCTCGTCCTCTGAATAAACAATTTTTATGGCACCTCAAACCTACTACTCCAACAAGCCTGGCGCAGCACTAAAGATAAGCAGCGGGGCTGGTTGGTACCTTCAGTGGTAGTTATTTAGGTAATGTTAATTTTGTTTAGGTTAATTTAGTTATGGCTGGAAAGCAAAAAAGAACGTGATTCCCAAGAAAAAGACAGCAGCAAGATTCAGTGACCGAATAGAGTCGGGTGATGCTGCAACGAATAGATTTCAGCTACTTGTGGAGTAGTACTGTGGAGTATGGTTCACATAGACATTGCTCACAAATGAAATGTGAAATCCCATTCGGGTAAAGCAAGACATTTATAAATCGTAGGGGTTGAGGCGAAAAAATATAGAGCGCTATAAACATGTTTCCCAAATGTAAACGATCCCTATGCCGCCTACCAAGTTCACTGCCGTAAGCTATTAAGAGATGGAGGAATGAGTAAAGTATGCTGTTGGTTAAGGATTATATATTTTTTACTAATAATTAACACAATTCTTTGTAGATCCCTAAATGCTTTATTGTTCTGAAATCTACAAAAAAGTGAAGTGCTCCTTGACGTCCTCATGGCAAATAAGAATGCGCTTTAAATGTGAAGCTCTATTTGTGCTTTCATGTGTTTACCACCGAAACATCGACATTGAATGAATGGCAGGTAGTAAAAGGCGAGCAGTTTTGACAACTTTTCAGAAGACATAAGGCGCACCCTTGCATAAAGCATTCTTCCTGCTCAACATGGCAAATATTAGCGTTAGATTTGCCTTACACGACGTACTTGGTGTAAATGGAATACGTCACTTCTTTGATTATTCCGCAACAATCCTAAACAGAATTATTGCTCCTATATCTCCTAATTTTCACAATATATGATACCTCTGTTACATGGGCACTCGAAAGTCTTTTGAGCAAGAAAAGCTCTCCCGAAAAAGAGTTTTGCTCGCAGACACACGACAGGGAGCGATCTCTTCTTCAGAAGCAGCCTTTTCTGGAAGCGGAATTCGTCGACGTCTTTTACGGCTGAAAATGAGTAGCCTCGAAACCAGTGGACGTCAGCAATTATCACATATTAAAAAATTAAGCAAATGCGTACTTTTCTGTCGCCAAGGCTCATCGTAAAAAAATATATTGTGTCTCGCAGAAGGTTTAGTAAATCCAGTAATGCTCACTTTCTTCTGCCCCTTCGTGAGCAGGTCGAACGCGCCTCGAAAGGAGGTCTAACGCTCTCTAAACTACTATAATAAGTCATTACATTAACATATCTTAATCTGGCGTTATTAAATTTATTTGAAAACCTTGCAACCAAATGTGCTTTCACTTTATATCTTGAGATACATCAGTATATTTCGACCCATCTTATATTGAACGCTAGCGTCACGCTTTCCGTAAAGCGTGAGCAGAAGGAAACACTAAGAAGAGATCGTCGGTGCCGTGCGTCTGCCGCACGGAACCTCTTCACTAACAAGTCTTTCAACTTCGTAAAAGACTGCTTACGTAAAAGAGCTTTTGCGAGCTTGTGTGACAGAGGTATGAGTTATAATTCATGATATGCTTTTGGCCATGGTGCTACCTTTAAAGCCTGTATAGCCGCTTTGTGTCACAAAATTGATGACTGCAAATTCTGACTTGTAATCACAGCTCAAAGGGAAACTTGCTACGCGGGGCGTCCTGCTGTAGGTCGCGTTACGGCTTTAATGTTTTGCAAGCAGTTTCATGAACCTGGCCCGTTTACAAGCGAATGCGTTCTAAAAGAACGGTAGTAATTGTCGATTTCGACGTGGGCGCCCTTGTTTATGAGGCAGCCAACCCTCAAGCAAGTGTGAGGCAAGTACAAGATTTGGAAAGCTCCGTAAGCACTATGCGGAGGGTGATGAAGGAGCGCAATTTCTACTCTCCCCACCTGTGATTTACGCTTCATTGGCACATCAATAAATACAGTTAAAGTGCCTCTAGCGGCCAGTCGCGCGGTAATTTTGCGCGCATTTGCGGCCTTATTTCACGCCCGGAAAACACTTTTATGTATCACGTATTGAGCAACAGAAAGTTGTATCGGGAATTTTTCATGTCGCCCTACAGTTTTCTCTTTGGAACGTTTCTTCTTATTATAATATTTGAGAATTTCAATATTAATTTTTTCTAATTGTCTAATTAGGCGGAATGTAAAAAAAATTAATTTTAGTATCTCCGAGTGATGGCAAACAACATTACCTTGGTTCTGTCCACCTACCTGACATTTGCATATTTTAAGCCCCCGCTAAAATCTGCTGGGACACACTGTATGAAGATGGTGATAATGCTAAAGGATTACATGCATCATTACGGAAAAAGTCGTCGTAGTCGAGAAGACCGAAATACGGTGCCAGAAGGAATGGTCGACTGCGCAAGTAATAAAAACACGCAAAAGGGTGCTCACATTTACGTCAAATTTCTCAGGGACGTTATCGAAAGCAAAGTAAATGAACGGCTTCGAAAATTGCATTCTGTACATTCCGGTCTGGGTGGGAACCGACCTTGGGTCTCCGGGTTGCGAGACGCGAACGCTTCCCTACACCACGGCGGCACCACGATTATGGCTGACTCAAGGTGTGCCAATTGCTTGCAATAATACTCGTGGACTGTGGTTATTTCATTAATACTCGTGGACTCGCGACTGTGTACGAACACCGCAAACTCGTCAGCGAGTATCCCTTCACGTGTGCCGTCTACTTCAAACATGTCGTGAGGATGATAATATCCATTCTTGCTGAGTAAAGGTGGGCCTATTGCGCGCATCGACGCCGGTGGAGAGATTCACGCTGTGTGAACGCTTGCAACTCGTCAGCGGCGATCCCAACAGGCGCGCTCTCTTCTTCGACCACATCGTTCAAGAAAAAGAAAACACAATTTCGCTATTTGCGTCCTACTACGTTGTAGAACGTTCCAAGCGTATAGAGTTCCATACATGTCGGAAGCGTCGATCGAAAACAGTTCCCCAAAGCGACTATAATGCTTTCGCATTCCCCCAGGTAAGCACACAAGAGTCTATGCTGAATTTTACAGCTATTGATGAAGCCGAAAACAATATACGGCCATCATCGTTTATTCATGCAACAATCGACATCAGAGTTGAGCCGAAGTGTTGCTTGGTCGAGTTCATGGACAAATACGACGATCATGAGTAGATGTTGACAGCCTGAGTGCAATAAAATGGAGGCATTGTAGCATCCACGCCATATGACGACGACGGCATAACCACAATGGGAAGATCCTGTAGCATTGTCAACGGTATGACGACCAGAGGAAGACGGAAGCCAGTTTCAATCAGCTTGTCATGCCCGTCAATTATTCTTAATCTACCATATGCCTTATTACGAGCTCTACTTTAATCACTCTTAGTGCTGAATTATTCACGACAAGTTCGCTTCAATATCTATACTATTTTGAGCCCGGCCAAGCCAAACCGCCCCCCCCCCCCAGCAAAAAAGTAGGAATTCGGTGCATCTGTCATTTGAAAATAATGGTGGATGGTAATGCCATTAGCTGTTTTTATTATATTGAGCATGTATTTCATCACATGTTTATATGCTATGATGAGGTAGTAATTCTGGAGATTACCTCACTACCCTGTCTTAACCACCACTCGGTTAACTGCCTCACTGGTAGTTATGACTACGGGTAAGGTAGTTATGATCATTATTGTACTTCTTTGCCATGTCCCCATTACAACCTTCAATAATGAATCTTTATGGGCACACAAACAGAGACATGAAGAGGCGATCTCGCATCCTAAGAAGCCTGAGTGAGCGAATAAATTTATCATGTTTTCTTTTCATATTATCCTCCTTTTGAAATAAAGAATGTGTGATAATGAGCATTTTAATCACAGATACATCGATATCTTCTAAATACTAGGACGCAAACATTGCTTTTTATAATTGTGAAAATGCCCGCTTATTATTCCAGTGTAATATTTAAAAATATATTGAGTATTCCATTCAATTCGACTTGTATCCAGACGTGCTCTAAGAAACCGACGACATATGCCAAACCACAGGTGGTTTGCAATGGAAGCTTTGCTTTCTGGCAGAACGGATAGCGACACAAAGAATGTGCAGTTGGGACCGCCAGGTGATTAGGCATAACAGTGTGAGATCAAGAAATTGGAATGCACACAAAGTCATCACATTAAGCAGGGCAGGACAATTGCTATGAATAGTACCATCACGATGGGGTCGACTGAGGTTGAAATATGCTGTACAGGAAGGAACTGTTCCTACAAGAACGAGCTCTTAGTGACTAAATTTACTTCGCCTATTATTTTTGCAGCAGCAGCATTTCCATTAGCTCAACGACAATGCGAGGTGCATGCCAAAGAACCGGGAACGGCGCGGCCACTACCCAGTCATTACGTTATGCATTTTTCTTTGAAGCCCATGTACTGCCAGGAACATCTGAATAATTCGAGACGATGTAGCGAACCTCGCGTCACTATATTGGTGTCCTGACCATCAATCGAACACGAAATCGAACACGGAACAGGATTTGCGATCACGAAGAGGCGAGCAGTGTGAAAACGACGACGAAGATAGAGGCTAGCGCGGGCTGTTGCCTCTTGGCGATGCGCGGCGTGTTTTCTTGTAAATATACTTGTATATAGCTTTTCATCTGCGTCTTCCTACGTGACAATATATATATATATTAGAGTGACGCCTTTCTGCGTGCCTCTACTCCACTGTATACAGAGTGTTTTCTTGTTGCTAAGACATTTTTCAAAATTATGGTTTTAAACAAGAGCAGGTACTCTTTTCAGAGTGGCTGCTTGTAGCGTGCAAAACAGTGGTCTCGACGCTTGATGGTCGTGTAGGAATATTTCAGTGCATTAGGGTAATTCTCAGGTCACACGCATAAGGGGCCACCAACGCCAAGCTTTTGCAGCAAACTATAAGCTTAAGTGAAACACGAAACTGCATCCGAGCGCTCACATTACAGGTTACGTAGCTTAAGGTGTTGTTTCCTTTCTGGAACACTCTCAGGAGACAACACATTGCTGGCATGCACAAGCAAGTGCAGGCGTGAGACGGGTTGGCTTGACGGTGCTCCCTTGTAAGTACAAGTATGTGCTGCTCAAAAGCCACCAATCTGGATGGGTTGAGCTGAAAGAAGTAAGAAAAATGTGCTAGCTGCTATGCACGCAACATTCGTTTTCTCGTGAGCTGCTGCCGCTGCACTTCAAGCAGAATTTTATTATCCTATGTGGCTGTTGATGTTTTTCATCGTACTTGCCAAAAGGTCAAGTTCGTCAAAGATAATCATTTTGTCGACCGTCTTTCAAAGCGTTCGCTACCTCAGTGGTACGAAAAAACTGATTCTTCACTTGTTAAACACGCGTCATTTGCACATTTTTCATTGTTCTGTACTTTTTGGGGAAATTAGTGGCCGTATACAAATGGGGGTCAGGTGGCGTACTCTGTATTGTGAGTGCGTTCTGTATTTCTTCACAGCAGAAGATAGCGCGCTCCGAAGGACCATGATAAAGTTTTACCATACCATACCCTACTGAATGTCAGGATTCACTGGCAGGGTCTGTATTCGTTCAGCCTTTGCAAGGCTTTTTGTAAACTCGAATAAGCTGTAGGAATACGAAACGCATTTAGGCGATAAAAGCGATACCTATTCCGCAAAGAAGAACGTGGGGAGAGCCGTAAGCCGGTGCACACTATTCTCAATGTTTCAAGCGCCAGTCTGATGAGCTTTGCTATTTCTGCTATGGCTACATAATGAGTTTTAAATGATTTATTGAGAAACAGTTGCCACATTTCCGAGTGTCAGTGACACTGTTGTGAAAAGATATAAGGGGAGAATGAGCATACATCCAGGGAAACATTTTCATACGCAATAATGTTTACTTTCTAGCCTTGGCACTCGACTTTGGAGCACGAGCCTGCTCACGACTTTTCTATCTTTGAGTAAGTTTTTCAAAAAATTCTAGCTTTTGAAGAAGATTTTCAATAAGGGTTCGAGTGAGGACAGGTGGTATGAGATGGCGCCGTTTGCAGCGCCATAACTTCTGCACAAAGGACAGAAAAGAAAATGACATGAATTTTTAAGCTTTTAGGTATTGTAGAACCTTGAAGTGTTTATCGATATTACAAATATTCAGCGTCTGGTTAACAAGACTTACGCTTTCCTGAATCGTGAATGCGTGGTAGCGTGTGGACTGGTCAGCTTCTTGAGAAGAGCGACTATATCGAGCGTAAGCGTATTAAACGGAATTTAGACATTCACCTAAAACCATTATAGTGAGCTCCATTCACTCGTAAAAAAAAATAGAAACACTATTAGTATGTGCCTTTGCGAGAAATGGAGGCCTATTATATCGCCGCCCCATCTAGTCCTCCCTTCTATTTGCATTGTATACAGCCACATCTAATGCCACTTATATATGGCGTTGGCTTCAGAATGTGTTATAACAACTACTACCTTTACTTAGGCTAAAGAAGGTGGCGCTTACCGTGGAGGAACGAGCAGTTTGCCGCAGTCGTCTCTGTTCGTGGCGCATTTTCCCGTCTCCCAGAACCGAAGGCTCCCGTTAAGGCAGTGGCACATGGTGTCCACAACAGCGCACTCCGGTTGCTTGTTGTCGCACTGGCATGGCGCGCAGTGCTCTTCCTGCGGCCTTGGGATGCTAGGGAAAGAAAGTCTGAATTTTGCAATCAGAAATACTTAAAAGGCTAACGCTTAGTCAGCAAAGCAAATATGTTGCTTGTTTCACAATCTCTAGCGGATATGACTGCACACCACGGAATTCATATAAGTTGCGAAAGCAGCGCGAAATTTTCGCGTGGACATTTATAACGTTAAATCGATATACACGAGATAGTTTAGTGCTGTTGTAGCTTCCCCTTTACAAGCTCTTACAGTGATGGCTTCGCAGTCATTGTTTTAGATTGAACGTCTAAAGCGATGAGCGAGTTACGGCGCTTCGCACAGGCCGCAACAGCGCGCCCAGCATGTCGAGGTAGTCGCAGCGACGTTATCACCAGATGAAGCTTGTTTCAACTGTGGCTGTAGGAACGATTCCTGGTGTGTGTTTGGAGCAATAGAACAAGTATTTCTTATGCACCGTTCAGAGTAGTCTATACGGCTCGCTAGTGGACGTCAATTTAACTCACAAGGACGCATGTGACAACGCAGGAACTATTGAACAGGAATTTCTTCATGTTTCCTTAATGGGGAAATAGGGAACATAATCTTTCAATTCTTTTGTTTTCAGCATGAAATTTAAATAGTACTTAGGATTGATAGCCTGCTACTGATATCTTTTCTGTATTTAGTTTCGGCAGTAATCTTCTCGCACATCTGAAACAGTCGTTTGTTTGGCGCTCTCCTGCAAATAAGAATGGCTTCGGCGTCTTATAGTAAGTGTTTGTCACCTTTCCCGCCTATCAGGTCAGCTGAAAGATTGAGAATCAACTTGAGCGAAAATATTTGTCGATACTTACAAAGCAAGTCAGCGCAATTTCTATGCGGAAACGAGGAGAACCGATCAGGATATCAAGAATCGTCGGCGTATGCATAGGATTGAGCGAGCTTACTTATGCTCCGCCGTCTGCAAACGCAGGCGTCAGCAGCCTGTTCTTAACGACTCCGAGGCCGTGCGGGGCTACAAAACTGGCTGCGTTGCTAGCTGTTCCTAAATCAATTACATATATCGTCAAGTGGCACTAACGGTCAAGAACATAGCTGCAAAACTGCGAATGGAGGAACTCTTTATTGAGTGCACCTATGCCTAGAAAAACAGGCTTCACTCAAAGCACAGCGATAGCGCCTAACACTGTCGGTGATCGTCGAGAACTGATCACCGAGTCAAGCGGGTAGGCTTTTATTCCTGAGTCATCGAAGGTTACACAGAAATCGCTTGTGCCCACGTATTTTCCAAAGGGTACTACAAACTTCGCGTTGCGCATACATGCAATCAGATTACAAAAAGTTCGGTGACAACAGACAGCGGATAGACCCATCGAGAACATTCGTGAAACTTCTGATACATACAGGTGTGTCCTGCGTTGAGCGATAACATTTGTTGGACGGTCCAACGTGGTCAACCCGTAAAGTTAAACAAGTAGACGTGTCGGTAGCCCCTCTTAAAACGCATAATCTCGATGCTGGAAACAAAAAAGGAGAGTGAATAACAAAATGCTTGTTTGTAAAAAATATAGTAAGAAACCAAGCAGGAAACAAAGTCCTGAATTTTGTTAGCGCTGGCCTAACGGCTTAAAGCGCACATCATGGACTATCTCAGGTCGTAATTGTGATTGGGAAATACCACCTGGCACATCCTCAGGATTCAGTACAGTAGTGTGTTGGTTAATCGGGAAGGGTCAAAAATGACGTCGCAGTTGTTGCTGACTGAGCTCTCGTCGGTTTATCGGGGTCCAAACATTGTTGCCGGGCTGTCATTCGACGTAGCGTCGTCGAAGATTGTAGTCCCGGCTGTCGTTCCCCTGCCTATTCTAGATGTTGAGCGGGAAAGAACAACTATTCGCCGGGTTGATAAGCAACCCACCCAAGACTATCGTTGCAATTGCTTCGGAGCCCACAATGATTGAGAAGACGCTTGAAATACGCGCCTGAGAATACAACCGCGAAGGTCGATCTAAATAGGTCGCGAAGCTTTGGGCGAAAGGCGTTTCAGAACAAATTGTCAGTGACATCAGGAAGGGTGGTTTTAGGAGCAGCGATTGAAGCGTGACTATGTTTAGAAGAACAAACATTGGGAAATAAGAAAAGCGTTTTAATTAAAGCAAGAGAAAGTTAGATTCATTTAACGAAAATAACATTCCTTATCAGTTTTATATGTGCGTCACGAGTAAAAAAATTACAACTCTATTTTTTCATTAGCAGTCAACGCGTTTTCTCAGTGCTAGGCTAAGACAGGGCGTTGACGCCGCTATCGCTTG
Organism: Dermacentor variabilis; assembly: GCF_050947875.1. NCBI lineage: Eukaryota > Metazoa > Arthropoda > Arachnida > Ixodida > Ixodidae > Dermacentor > Dermacentor variabilis. The sequence goes on from NC_134575.1 coordinate 76,860,281, forward strand.
CACAGCAATGTAGCTCTTGAAGTGTTCAGAAAGGCGAGCTCGTAAAGTTCACCTCTTACAATACTCCGCCCAAACACGTTGGTCTCTTTTGCTTGTCCAGGTTTAATTGCTTGAATTTGGCGACGCGTGTAGTTTCGTAATTTCTGAACCTGTGCAGTCTAAAGTAGTGAGTTAGAACCACCAGATAATTGCTTACTTTAGTTGTTTTAATGGAACTGCACAGGCGAACGGGCTTGCCGTTCGACAATAGAACCAGCACTCTACACCTAAAGCTTTCGTCAGCTTCCAAAGAAATTATGTTTTGTGCAGGGATGCGATTTCGAAATACGTACGGCTGGCATTTTTCTTGCACTGCTTTCTGCTCTGAAAGCCCGAAATGCGCATCAAGTCGAATGGCGTGGCATTTAATGATGCAGCGCTAACGGCAGGCCCCAAACACAAATTTCGCACCTTAGAGAACACGATGGCGTCACTTCTAGTTTTAGCGTAAATGACGTCACATTGCTTTTTTCTTCCGCCATAAGTGTTCTCTCCTCGTACAGATGGCGCTAAGCCCCATAAACCGCCGATGAACCGCCATGCATTGAACATGTGTGCTTCTATGGAAGCTTCGCTACCAGGTATATTTCCACCGTGCGGTAACAGTAACATGCGCCTAAGCTCAAGCGCTAGGTACCGGTGACCTGCGCGAGGCGATCAGAGCGGCCGTACGGGGAGATCTACAGAAGTTCTGCCTAAAATTGCTGCCCAACGAGGCCTCGATCTTTGACACAGTGAAAGAAGAGCTTCAGCAGTCACAAGAAGTGCGAGAAGTTCCGGCATCACCACAGCCCCAGCCCGATGCGATGACAAATGCTGCCGTAGCCCGCAGTTGAGATCCCTTTCAGCGACCGCGTCAGGGATGTGTAACGCCGCCGCTGCCTGCACACCCGCCCATCGCCCAGCGCAGTACCTTAGCGAGAGGAACACCTAGTGCGCCCCCGCCCATATCCCGCTCTGTTACCACTGCTGGGAAGGGGCACATGTCAACTACTGGTGCCCATACCGTGACTTGGGACTACAAAAGTTCGCTGTGAACGCGCTGCGCCTTCAGCAAGGGGAACGGCCACATGATATCGTCGACTACCTCGCCACCGTTCAGTGGAGCCCTCGACGACCGTGCCGTTCGCTGTCACAAGGGTGCGGTCTGCCCGCCTCCAGAAAACTTAAAGCAGCAACCCACGGAGGCGTGGTTTCTGCCCATAGAAATAACGAATATCTTCCGCCGCTGACGACCACTCTTCGAGGACCACCTCGACGACGCAGCAACGAAACGACGTTACGATCTTCTTGGTTTTGTCAGGTGGTGGTTCATTTTACGCGTTTCATTTTACAGGTGTTGTAGCCTGCTGCTTCGTCGATGATCCGGGAGAGCGCTGGTGTTGTCTTCACGGTCAGGATGTGGATCGCACCTTTTCGGGGGTATCTGGTATCTGAACGCAAAGTACCTCTCCCATAAATGAACTGGTATGTAAGCGCGATAAAAAACCGCAGAGACAAGAAAGGTGGACAAAGACAAGCACTAAGTTACTAGTTCCATCATGGAAAACCAACTGGCCCAACAATCAACCCTCCTGGAATCTATCTCCACCCGATGTCACGTGGTAGTGACGGTCAAGAATATAACAGCAAAAGTGAATGGCACATATATATTTCCATTCGACACACGTGTGCCCAAAAAAGAGGCTTCTTTCGATGCATAACGATAGTGGTGAACACAGTCGGTGTTCGTCGAAAGTTCATCAGCGGGTAAAGCGTGTGGGCTTTCACACATCAGTGATGGAAGGTTCCAGATACGTCGCTGGTGCCCGCGTATCTTCCGGAAAGTACTACATGGTTCGCGTTGCGCATACATGTCGTTAGGTTACACAAAGTTTGGTGACAACAGGCAGCGGTTACACCATCGATAAAATTCGAAAAAAATTCGATACGTAGAGGTACATTTGTTGGACGGTGAAACGCGGTAAACCCATAAGAATAAACAACTACACCTGTCAATATGCGATTTCTATAAACAACGAGCTTAAAAAATGTGCTCCAGCCTAACTGTGCCTGCCTTCATTAAAGCAAAGGTGCTAGGAATAGTCAAAGAAACCTAAACCTGTGCCAAACTCGCCTGGACTATACGTGCGAATGCATGTGCACAACCTGCTCCCATATAGATTTCGCTCCATTGCTGAGAGAAGATTTACGCGCGCCTAGGCCTAAGTGCAGGTGCGCATGACGCTTGTTACCCTCGTACTCTGGAACATTGCTCCCTGAACGTACCCTGTCGACTCAATGAATTGATGGATGCTATGAGCGTCCATTTTGAAACGGGTTGGTGGGTTGCACCACCAAGCTCTTTTTCCTGTAATGCCTAATCTTCTATCTCCGCGAAAAAAAAAAGAACTACGAAGAATTGTCATCACCAACCTTTCTCAGACCCTATTGGTAACTTTGATTTTGTACGCTTCTGCTATTTGTAGTTTCCTAGTTTCCTTCCAGCAATCTTCCAATCTCACCTTACTAATGTCTACAGTGGACATGTTTACCTTTCCCCTGTGCTCGATGAAACGAAGGGTTTCAAGGAGGCCACACACTGCTAAATGGACCGCTGGGCCGATATCTTCATATTCTAATAAAAATTGCTTTATCGTTTCTCTGGCTTTACCGCATCAAGCACCTGCTTCTTTTCCCTTGTTGTGTATCCCTTACTTCAAAACTTCTCCAGCCCATATCACCCTGCCTAACTTCATTTGTAATCTTCAGGGGTCCACCAATGCGAGGATTCCCACTGGCGTCTGGTTGCCATCGAGTTCTCATTGTACTCTTGATTTCAAACAAAGAACCGCATTTGAAATGGAGGTCTCGGAGCCAATAAACCTTTCAGATACCCTGGAGCACCGCCTACCTATTCTATCGCCACAGTGCTCGGTTTTCATTAGGGCCGCATTTCTCTTGCCGTTTGCTGTCATCCTTTTTTCCTGTGTTTATGTATATCTATGGTATATCTATTGCATATTTTTATCTGTCTATTGCTTCATGAAAAGAGACAGAAGATCCAACCTCGAGTGTATTCTGTAAGAGTCCTCCTAGTGGACTGTGCATTTCGGCCACTACTGATTGATGCAGCTGGACGAGGGAGGAGGTGACGAGCGGCTCTAGCCAATGAGCAGCGGCCCAAATTGACAGTCCAGTAGGTGGACTTTTAAAAAATGCCCCCCCGCCAGCCCATCCTGGACTGAAGTAGCTGATTCTGTGAGACGCGTAGGAGTTTCATCAGTCGAATAGGGGTGCTCTACGCCACTCGGAAGAGTTGAGAGAAAAACTTCGACTCGCGGAGCATTGCAAATTTGCTACCGCAATGAAATGGGATGGGCGGCATTTACCTGAGTCGGGAGGTACTAGGTCTACGGTGCCAAGGACGTAAAGTATTGCTAATGAATCTTACGTTGGAAAGCCCTCCTTATTACTCTGGCTAAGCCTTTAAGTTCACCGGCATGTAAAATCAACCTAAGGTTCAGCAATGCTCTAAGGACGAAGTCAGAATATATTGTAAGCTTGCTTCGTATCTTTTAAACTATTATCTTCAAACAGAGATACTTTGTTTTGCTGCGTTTGCATGCTTTCTAGCTAAATAATATGAATTGGTAAAACTACACACCTGGCTCTACACGTTTATGGAGCCGAGGTTCCTGCTTATTGCTAAGGAATCTCGTCTTGAAAAGCCTGCGTCCTTGCTCCCGCTAAGCGTTTTATTTCACCGGCATATAAAATAAACGCAAAAGCTGCAATTTGTTATGAATATGCAGTAAAATATATTTCAAGGTTCCTTGATATCCTTTAAACTAATATCACCAAATAAAAATAAATAGTGGCTAAATCTGGCAAGTGGAAGCGCTGGTCACTAAAAGATACCAACAACTGTGATGTCGAAATAGGGCCTCGTCTCTAAATGAAACTACCGGCAGAGCGGAGTTTGCTCTGATATCATTGTGAACGATACCTTGCGCGTTACAAGAAACGTGCAACAGATTTCAGTTACGACTGCATCCCTCAGACACCGTGGTGCACCTTGCAGGAAAACCGGAACATTTTTAGCAGCATTAAAACATGTTGCATACCAAAATACAACGTGCTTGATCTTGCAAAAGCACCACAGTGCGATGCGTCTGTTGAAGTGCCACAATAAGAGAATGATTAGGAGGGTATTTTTTTATTTGCTTGCTGCAGGTATTCCTAGCCTAAATGCACCACCCGAACACCACCTTTCAACAGCGACATGGTCTGAAATACTTCGCGGTCCACCTGACAACACTAGACACCAAAAATTAAATGTGGTCATAGCTCATCGTGTTCGCGCTGCACTTCGAGTGTCCTAACTGTGCGTTGTTTGGCCAGGAACAGCGGCGTCCTGCCTCGCCTGAGTAAGACGCCGTTGTACATGATTACTTTGCTCTTACCGCCGCTGCTGATCGTTTTCACGCTGGTCTTCGGGACTCCTATGTACGAGTGGCCTTTCTATATCGCTATAACAGACATCAAATCAGTTGTTAAGTGTATGTTTCTTTTGCATATGAAATTGTAGGCACATCCCTCCCTGCTTCGTATGCCACAGTGGCCGCTTCAGGGAACTGCAGAGTATGTAACGCCAATCCATGCAGAGAAATGCATGTGGCTGTGTGCTTCGCACTCTTTGAACACGTCTCTGAATCGATCGTGTGAAGTTGCTCTTCTTTTGAGCTGTTCTCCACAGAAGTGAATTACTGAGGTTCATGGTTATATCTATCTATCTATCTATCTATCTATCTATCTATCTATCTATCTATCTATCTATCTATCTATCTATCTATCTATCTATCTATCTATCTATCTATCTATCTATCTATCTATCTATCTATCTATCTATCTATCTATCTATCTATCTATCTATCTATCTATCTATCTATCTATCTATCTATCTATCTATCTATCTATCTATCTATCTATCTATCTATCTATCTATCTATCTATCTATCTATCTATCTATCTATCTATCTATCTATCTATCTATCTATCTATCTATCTATCTATCTATCTATCTATCTATCTATCTATCTATCTATCTATCTATCTATCTATCTATCTATCTATCTATCTATCTATCTATCTATCTATCTATCTATCTATCTATCTATCTATCTATCTATCTATCTATCTATCTATCTATCTATCTATCTATCTATCTATCTATCTATCTATCTATCTATCTATCTATCTATCTATCGAACAGTTTCTTCTGATCATTAGGAGAGCTTTAAAAATTACGCTCTGGAAGTAGCGCATGTAGCGTTTTGACAGTGGTAGCTTGTAGAGAACGAAGCAATAGCCTGGACTCTTGAGTGTCGTACATGCATATTTGAACGTAATAGGGAAATTCTTAGGTCCACGCGTAAACTAGCAACGCCAAGCTTTTACAAAAAATAATAGGCTGGAATGAATCATGACACTGCATCACAGCGCTCACATTACGCGTAGCGTAGCGCGATGTGTTATTTTCTTTCTGGAGTACTCTCACGAGACAACACATTGTTCGTCTGCACAAGCAAGCCCAGGCTAGCAAGCGGTTAGCTTGATGGTGCTCTTCGCAAGTACTATGTGCAGCTCAAAAGCCACTAGTCTAGGCTGCTTGAGCTGCAATAAGTAAGACAAGTCTGCCACCTGCAGTAAAGGCAGCAATCGTTTTCTTCCTAACTGCAGCCGCTGCACTTGAAGGTGAATTATATATCCTATGTTCCTGTTGATGTTTGCAATTGTACTTGCGAAAACGTCAAGTTTCCCATCCAGAATCATTTTGTCGATCGTCTTTAAAAACGCTCACTACCTCACTGGTGCACAAATGAAGATTGTAGTTCAACTTCAACATGCGTCAATTGCACATTTTTCATTCATCAGGAGTTCTTGATGAAATTATTAGCTGCGTACAAATGGTGGTCAGATACATTTTGTGAATACGTACTCTGATTTCTGATGGCGGTGTGTATTTTTCAGCGTGCTAGATGGCAGAATTCCGTGGCCGGGTCTTTATTTGATCGGCATTTGCAGGATTTCTATAAACGAAATAAGTTGCAGGAATTCAAAAGCATTTAACAAATAAAAAAAGTACCCAGTCCGCAAGGAACACCATGGGGAGAGGTGAATGCTGGTGCACAATATTATCAATGTTTTCAAGCACCGGTCTGATGAGCTAGGTGATTTTTTCGAAGTCTACATCCTCATTTATAAAGGTTTCATTTAGAAATCTTAGCCACATTCTCCAGTCTCGGTAGTAGTGTTGTCCAACCGTATCACAGATCAGTGTAGATAGACCTGGCGAAATATTTGGATTGACATTTTGGTTTACTTTCTAGTTTTGGTGCCCGAATTTAAATCACCAGTCAATAGACGATCTCATTAGCTCAAGATTATTTTTTTTTGAAGATGAACTTCTAGATTTTCAATAATATTTTCAATAAGACTTCCAATGAGGCCAGTTGGCATAAGATGGTGGTGTTTACAGTGCCATACTTGCCATAGAGTTCCAAAAAAGAAGGAGAAATATATTTGCAAGCTTGTAGGTATTGTCGAACGAGGAAGGATTTATTGAAATTATGTATGTTCAGCGTCTTGTTAGACGCTGAACGATATAGTGACGATATAGGACGATATAGGGTGACGATATAGAACGAAAACATTCTAAAATGCAATTAATATTTCATATAAGGACATTCTAGTGACCTCTGTTTACTCCTCAAACAAAGAATATTTATCTCAGGTCCATGGAGGAAATTGAGTTCTATTATATTGCACGAAATATAGTGGTGACTTCCCTCTGGATTGCACACACGAACTTGCTGAATATGACCATATCGAATGCCACTGGTACATGGCATTGGATTTAAGAAAATAACAACTACTATAAGACAATGACCAAAGAAAGGTGTTCTTACACTGGAGGCACGAGCAATGCGCCGCAGTCGTCCTCGTTGATGGCGCATTTTCCCGTCTCCCGGAATTGCAGGCGCTCGTTAACGCAGTCGCACATGGTGTCCGCAACAGCGCACACCGGTTGGTTGTCGTTGCACTTGCATGGCGCGCAGTGATCTTTTTCTGCTGGCCTCGGGATGCTAGGCAGCAAAATCAAGAGATTGCAATCAGAAATGGATAAAGGGCTAAGACTGGGACATACAAGTAAATGTTTCGCTTGTTGCGCATTCTCTGACGCATATGACGGCCCACCGTGCAGTTCATCAGTTACGAACGAAGCGTTAAATGCACGTGTGAACAATTATAACGCTATACTGATATATACAAACCAAGTTTAGTGCTGTAGGAGCAGCCCCTTTTGACGTTGTTTCAGTGATAGCTTCGCAGCTATTACTTTCGTCGCTCATCGCGAAGCGCGTGAACACGTGAAGAATGAACGTCTAAAGCTATGGGTGATATATAGAGCTTCGCGCAGGCCGCAAACAGCACGCCCCACATTTCATCGTAACCGGAGCACCATAATCTTCAAGTAAGGTTGGTGTGGTGGTTCAACTTGTTTTCAACTGTGCTTGTAGGTATCAATCCTCAGACATGCTTTTAGGAATACAATTATTCAGTGGGTATCGTTTATAATAGTCTGTATGGCTCGCTAGTTATGTCAGTGTAACTGACAGTTCCTACTTAAAATAAAATGGTGATTAAGCGAAGTTGGGGTTTACGGAACGTACAATTGTATACTAAAGAAAATGTTTTGGAAGAACTTACTAAAATAAATGAAATGACACCATTTTCCACGTGACATGCACAGCAGCACAAAAAGTAAATTTCCGGAGTGAGGAACGAACTGCACAGAGATGATTAGGCTATGATAAGGACAAATACCATTTTTTCAGGTGTGTGGTGAATTAGATTAAACATGAGAGAAACTATTCAGAAATAATGTTTTAAGTGAATGAAGTTGAAGATGACGACTATAAGTACGATGCATTGGTTTTATAGTAATTTTGTTTATGGGATGAAAGCATTGTTGCTGCATTTCTTAAGGCAAAGATTGCGGATGTAGTCTAGGGTGCGCATATTGCGATGATTTTTTTCTCACGCTTAGCACGACGTGACCCATCGCGGCAATAACTGTGATCCGTCATCCCTCCAACTAGCAAGAAATGCGGAAAGGATCCGGAAAAGAGATGGGGAATCTCCGAAATGCAACTCCATGAAGCTTGCAAACGCAATTCTGAGTAGCATCTTCCTCGTCCTTCGAATAAACAATTTTGATGGCACCTCAAGTAGAATACTCCAACAAGCCTGGCGCAGCACTAAAGATAAGCAGCGGGGCTGGTTGAAACCTTTAGTGGTAGTTATTTAGGTAATGTTAATTTTGTTTAGGTTAATTTACTTATTTCTCGAAAGCTAAAAAGAACGTGATTCCCAAGAAAAAGACAGCAGCAAGATGCAGTGACTGAATAGAGTCGGGTGAGGCTGCAACGAATAGATTTCGGCTCCTTGTGGAGTAGTACTGTGGAGTACGGTTCACATTGACATTGTACACCACCGAAATTTGAAATCACATTCGGGTAAAGCAAGACATTTATAAATCATAGGAGTTGAGGCAAAAAAAATAATGAGCGCTATAAACATGCTTCCCAAATGTAAACGATCCCTATGCCGCCTACAAAGTTCACTGCCGTAAGCTATTAACAGATCGAGGTATGAGTAAAGTATGCTGTTGGTTAACGATTGTAAATTTTTTCGCTAATAATAAACACAATTGTTCGTAGATGTCTAAATGCTTTATTGTTCTGAATTCTACAAAAAAAGTGAAGTGCTCCTGGACGTCTTCATGTAAAATAAGAATGCGCTGTTTACCACCGAAACATCGACATTGAACGAATTCCAGGTTGTAAAAGGCCAGCAGTTTTGAGAACTTTTCAGAAGAAATAAGGCGCACCCTTGCATATCGCATTCTTCGAGCTCAACATGGCAAATATTAGCGATAGATTTGCCTTACATGGCGTACTTTGTGTAAATGGAATACGTCACTTCTTTGATTATTACGCAACAATCATAAAGACAATTATTTCTCCTATATCTCCTAATTTTCACAATATATGATACCCCTGTTACATGGGCACTCGAAAGTGATTTGAGCAAAAAAAACCTCTCCCGAAAAAGAGTTTTGCTCGCAGACACACGACAGGGAGCGATCTCTTCTTCAGGAGCAGCCTTTTCTGGAAGCGGAATTCGTCGATGTCTTTTACGGCTGAAAATGAGTAGCCTCGATACCAGTGGACGCCAGCAATTATCATATAATAAAAAATTAAGCAGATGCGTATTTTTCTGTCGCCAAGGCTCATCGTAAAAAATATATTGTGTCTCTCAGAAGGTTTAAAAAATCCAGTAATGCTCACTTTCTTTTGCCCCTTCGTGAGCAGGCCTAACGCGCCTCGAAAGGAGGTCTAACGCTCTTTAACTACTATAATAAATCATTACATTTACCTATCTTAATCTGGCGTTATTAAACTTATTTGAAAACTTTGCAATCAAATGTGCTTTCACTTTATATCTTGAGATACATCAGTATATATCGACCCATCTTATTTTGAACGCTAGCGTCACGCTTTCCGTAAAGCGGGAGCAGAAGGAAACACTAAGAAGAGATCGTCGGTGCCGTGCGTCTGCCGCACGGAAACTCTTCACTAACAAGTCTTTCAACTTCGTAAAAGACTACTTACATAAAAGAACTGGTGCGAGCTTGTGTGACAGAGGTATGAGTTATAATTCATGATATGCTTTTGGCCATGGTACCACCTTTAAAGCCTTTATAGCCGCCTTGTGTCACAAAACTGATGACTGCAAATTCTGACTTGTAATCGCAGCTCGAAGGGACAGGATATCAACTGTTCAGATTATATTTCCTTCTTGGTAATTATGAAAATAGTCATCATATTTCGGGGCACGAAGAAGAAGAATGTCTGAAATTTAGGGATTCTGAAATATTACCATGAGGTGGGTTTTAGCGTAGGCCATATGGGATTTATAATAAGTCAGGACGTTTTATTTTATTATGAAACAATGTGCCGTAGAAAAGAAAGTTTAGTAGCCTGATTGAGCAACAGCACGTGATGTTTTTTAATGCAATGTGTTTTCACACCAGCGCTACTAATAATGTAAAGGCGCTGAATACCAGATGTTACAAGAGAGATATTTCTACGTTTACCTCCCTATATGTTAATTCATGTGCTTTCTTTACGTGTATGCTTTTCATAATCATGCAGGAATGTGACTGAGGCTTATTGGTAGTAATTACTACAAGAGCCTAGCTTTTACAATGTTTGCTTTCAAATGTACTTGTACAGAACAATGACTGATTTTGTTAACCTGTCATTGCAATGCTTCTGTGTGATGAGTGCTACTAATTTTTCTAAATGGCTGAAAGTGCCTTGCAACTGATGCTCTTTACCAAATTGAAAATAACACTGCTTCATATACTGTGCCTTTCACCATGCTAGATTCTGAAGCTTAGTGTGTTTGCTGAAATAATAGTTTAGTTGAAATAATAATTTGCGCTTGATATTCAGGACAGCAATTATTGTAATTATTCACTCATGAAGTATGGAAAGAAGAATGATGGGTGTAACGTTAAGGGATAAGAAAAGAGCAGATTGGGTGAGGCAACAAACGCGGGTAAACGACATCTTAGTTGAAATCAAGAAAAAGAAATGGGCATGGGCAGGACATGTAATGAGGACTGGATTCCAAGGGAAGGGAAGCGTAGCAGGGGGCGGCAGAAAGTTAGGTGGGCGGATGAAATTAAGACGTTTGCAGGGACAACATGGCCATAATTAGTACATGACCGGGGTAGTTGGAGAAGTATGGGAGAGGCCTTTGCCCTGCAGTGGGCGTAACTAGGCTGATGATGATGATGATGATCTTGGTCTGGAGGCATTGTAAAGTGAATGAACCAAACATTGATTTCGACTTTGACATTAATGGCGTATCAGCATCCAGCGCGAATAATAATTGGACCTCACGAGAACTGTCACTAGGAGACCTCTATCGGTGATAAAATGAATGGTAAAATGTTTTCATTGTTGAGTATTTCATTACATTGAAACACCGACTCCACAAGTGCACGCGCTATGCTGGTTAGTGACGCTGTTCTGTAGTGAGAATGTCCAGTCACAGGCTTTCCCAAATACAGTTACGCGAGCAATTGTTCAAGTGTCTGACGCCCGGATTTTTTCCCGCTGATTGTTTGAAAAATGATGTGAGCATATGGCATATTACAGGCTTTGCGGAAGCCTGTGTTATCCACGCAATCCTTGTTCGGCCAAGCTCTCGCCTGCGCTCTAACTTTGCCTTGGCAATCGCTGCAAAGAAATTAATGTATAAAAACAGTATTAACCAGAAAGGAAAAAAAAATTTGGCGGTAATTAGTTTCGAATTCACGAATTCACGCGCCGATGCCGGCTGTATTATTCCTTGTGCTAAGCAAAATCTTCCCTAATAACGGGCCTGTTCACTCTGCTTTATGGCATCTTGCCACTTGGCCAGAAATCTGCATTGCCAAAGCCGGCGTGACGAAGGCGATGAAGTAAAAATCACCTTGGCTAACTTGGAGCGTCCCCATTAGACAACGTGGCAGTCGGGTGAGGCAGCATGACGTCGCGGATCCAAATGCATCGGCCTTGTGCCAAGAGAAGCGTTGGCTTAGCATCTGAACTCGCTCACCTTCCCGCGAGGAGTTCATAACTAGTAAGGCCGCTCAGCAGCGCTCAATTGAGTAAAGTGCCTTCGCATTCACAACTCGTAAGAAGTGGTTAGGTGTCGTCGGACTTCTTTTTTAAGAAATACCGTGTTTTTTTAAAGAATTGCAGCTGGTGTTTTCACACATATTTTATTATGAGGGCTGCATGAAACCCAGCGAAGAAACCGAAATCAACTATCTAATTAACGAAAATCACTAATTTCCTAAACTACCACGTTCATAGAAATAGTTTTATGCCGAAGAAGGCAGCAATCATATTTAAACATCAACCTTAAAAGCGTATAGAAAGTTTCTATGCGTCGCGAACCAATTGAATTTCTGGAATTGTAACCCCGTGAAATTAATTGAAACTGCTTCTTTTCTTCTTGTGTAGGCCATTTAGATTGTGTTGCAACGGCTTCCATAGGGACGGCAAGGTACTCACTGACGGAAAGAGTAAATATGGCACTGGTGCGCGCTCGAGGCAACTCTAGATTTCAATAGTGGTTGTACTCGTTCTTGCTACGCGTGGCGTCCTGCTCTAGGTCGCGTTACGGCTTTAATATATTTCAAGCTGTTTCATGAACCTGGCCCGTTTACAAGCGAATGCGTTCTAAAAGAACGGTAGTAATTCTCGATTTCGACGTGGGCGCCCTTGTTTATGAGGCAGCCAACCCTCAAGCAAGTGTGAGGCAAGTACAAGATTGGGAAAGCTCCGTAAGCACTATGCGGAGGGTGATGAAGGAGCGCAATTTCGTCTCTCACCACCTGTGCTTTACGCTTCATTGGAACATCAATAACTACAGGTAAAATGCCTCTAGCGGCCAGTCGCACGGTAATTTTGCGCGCATTTGCCGGCTTATTTCACGCCCGGAAAACACTTTTATGTATCACGTATTGAGCAACAGAAAGTTGTATCGGGAGTTTTTCATGTCGCCTTACAGCTTTCTCATTGAAACGTTTCTTCTTATTATAATATTTGAGAATTTCAATAATTATTTAATTCGAATGGTCTAATTAGGCGGAGTGTAAAAAAAATAATTTGAGTATCTCCGAGTGACGGCAAACAACATTACCTTGGTTCTGTCCAGCTACGTGACATTCGCATATTTTAAGCCCCCGCTAAAGTCAGCTGGGACACCCTGTATAAAGATGATGATAATGCTAAAGGATTACACATCACGCAAAAAGTCGTCGTTGTCGAGAAGACCGAAATACAATGCCAGAAGGAATGGTCGATTGCGCAAATAATAAAAACACGCAAAAGGGTGCTCGCATTTACGTCAAGTTTCTCAGGGACGTTATCGAAAGCAACGTAAATGAATGGCTTCGAAAATTGCATGTTGTACATTCCGGTCTGGGTGGGAACCGAACCTGGGTCTCCGGGTTGCGAGACGCGAACGCTTCCCTACACCACGGCGGCACCACGATTATGGCTGACTCAAGGTGTGCCAAATGCTTGCAATAATACTCGTGGACTGTGTTATATGCAATAATACTCATGGACTGTGTTAATTGCATTAATACTCGTGGACTCGCGACTGTGTACGAAAGCCGCAAACTCGTCAGCGAGTATCCCTTCACGTGTGCCGTCGACTTCAAACATGTCGTGAGGATGATAATATCCATTCTTGCTGAGTAAACGTGGGCCTATTGCGCGCATCGACGCCGGTGGAGAGATTCACGCTGTACAAACGCATGCAACTCGTCAGCGGCGATCCCAACAGGTGCGCTCTCTTCTTCGACCACATCGTTCAAGAAAAAAAAAAAACATAATTGCGCTATTTGCGCCCTACTACGTTGTCGAACGTTCCAAGCGTATAGAGTTCCATACATGTCGGAAGCGTCGATCGAGAACAGTTCCCCAAAGCGACTATAATGCTTTCGCATTCCCCCAGGTAAGCACATAAGAGTCTATGCCGAATTTTACAGCTATGGATGAAGCCGAAAACAATATACGGCCGTCATCGTTTATTCATGCAACCATCGACATCAGAGTTGAGCCGAAGTTTTGCTTGGTCGAGTTCATGAACAAATGACGATGATCATGAGTAGATGTTGACAGCCTGAGTGCAATAAAATGGAGGCAATGTAGCATCCACGCCATATCACGACGACGGCATAACCACAATGGGAAGATCCTGTAGCATTGTGAACGGTATGACGACCAGAGCACGACGGAAGCCAGCTTCAATCAGCTTGTCATGCCCGTCAATTATTCTTAATCTACCATATGCCTCATTACGAGCTCTACTTTAATCACTCTTAGTGCTGAATTAGTCACTACAAGTTCGCTTCAATATCCATACCATTTGGAGCCCGGCCAAGCCAAACCACCCCCCACCCCACCAAAAAAATAGCAATTCGGCGCATCTGTCATTTGAAAATAATGGTGGACGGTAATGCCATTAGCTATTTTTATTATATTGAGCAGGTATTTGATCACATGTTTATATGCTATGATGAGGTAGTAAATCTGGAGATTACCTCACTACCCCGTCTTAACCACCACTCGGTTAACTGCCTCACTGGTAGTTATGACTACGGGTAAGGTAGTTATGATTTATTATTGTACTTCTTTGCGATGTCCCCATTACAACCTTCAATAATGAATCTTTATGGGCACACAAACAAAGAAATGAAGAGGCGATCTCGCATCCTAAGAAGCCTGAGTGAGCGAATAAATTTATCATGTTTTTTTTCATATTATCCTCCTTTTTAAACAAAGAATGTGTCATAATGAGCATTGTAATCACAGATACATCGATATCTTCGAAATGCTAGGACGCGAACATTGCTTTTTAATATTGTGAAAATGCCCGTTTGTTATTCCAGAGTAATATTTAAAGAAATATTGAGTATTCCATTCAATTCGACTTGTATCCAGATATGCTTTAAGAAACCGACGACATATGCCAAACCACAGGAGGTTTGCAATGGAAGCTTTGCTTTCTGTCAGAACGGATAGCGACACAAAGAATGTGCCGTTGGGACCGCCAGGTGATTAAGCATAACAGTGTGAGATCAAGAAATTGGAATGCACACAAAGTCATCACATTAAGCAGGGCAGGACAATTGGTATGAATAGTACCATCACGATGGGGTCGACTGAGGTTGAAATATGCTGTACAGGAAGGAACTGTTCCTACAAGAAGGAGCTCTTCGTGCCTAAATTTACTTCGCCTATTATTTTTCCAGCAGCAGCATTTCCATTAGCTCGACGACAATGCGAGGTGCATGCCAAAGAACCGGGAACAGCGCGGCCACTACCCAGTCATTACGTTATGCATTTTTCTTTGAAGCCGATGTACTGCCCGGAACATCTGAATAATTCGAGACGATCTAACGAACCTCGCGTCACTATATTGGTGTCCTGACCATCAATCGAACACGAAATCGAACACGGAACAGGATTTGCGATCACGAAGAGGCGAGCAGTGTGAAAACCACGACGAAGATAGAGGCTAGCGCGGGCTGTTGCCTCTTGGCGATGCGCGGCGTGTTTTCTTGTAAATATACATGTATATAGCTTTTCATCTGCGTCTTCCTTTGTGGCAATGTATATATATATATATATATATATATATATATATATATATATATATATATATATATATATATTTATATATATTTATATATATTAGAGTGACGCCTTTATGCGTGCCTCTACTCCACTGTATACAGAGTGTTTTCTTGTTGCTAAGACATTTTTCAAAATTATGGTTTTAAACAAGAGCAGGTACTATTTTCAGAGTAGCTGCTTGTAGCGTGCGAAACAATGGTCTCGACGCTTGATGGTCGTGTAGGAATATTTGAGTGCATTAGGGTAATTCTCAGGTCACACGCATAAGGGGCCACCAACGCCAAGCTTTTGCAGCAAACTATAAGCTTAAGTGAAACACGAAACAGCATCCGAGCCCTCACATTACAGGTTACGTAGCTTAAGGTGTTGTTTCCTTTCTGGAACACTCTCAGGAGACAACACATTGCTGGTATGCACAACCAAGTGCAGGCGTGAGACGGGTTGGCTTGACGGTGCTCCCTTGTAAGTACAAGTATGTGCTGCTCAAAAGCCACCAGTCTGGATGGCTTGAGCTGAAAGAAGTAAGAAAAATGCGCTAGCTGCTATGCACGCAACCTTCGTTTTCTCGTGAACTGCAGCCGCTGCACTTCAAGCAGAATTTTATTATCCTATGTGGCTGTTGATGTTTGTCATCGTACTTGCCAAAACATCAAGTTCCTCATAGAGAATCATTGTGTCGACCATCTTTCAAAGCGTTCACTACCACAGTGGTACCCAAAAACTGATTCTTCACTTATTAAACACGCGTCATTTGCACCTTTTTCATTGTTCTGTACTCTTTGGGGAAATTAGTGGCCGTATACAAATGGGGGTCAGGTGGTGTACTCTGGCTTGTGAGTGCGTTCTGTATTTCTTCACAGCAGTAGATAGCGCGCTCTGAAGAACCAGAATAAAGTTTTAACATACCATACCCTACTGAATGTCAGGATTCACTGGCAGGGTGTGTATTCGTTCAGCCTTTGCAAGGCTTTTTGTAAACTCGAATAAGCTGTAGGAACATGAAACGCATTTAGGCGATAAAAGCGATACCTATTCCGCAAAGAAGAACGTGGGGAGAGCCGTATGCCGGTGCACACTATTCTCAATGTTTCAAGCGCCAGTCTCATGAGCTATGCTATTTCTGCTATGGCTACATAATGAGTTTTAAATGATTTATTGAGAAACAGTTGCCACATTTCCGAGTCTCAGTGACACTGTTGTGAAAAGATATAAGGGGAGAATGAGCATACATCCACGGAAACATTTTGATTCGCAATAATGTTTACTTTCTAGCCTTGGCACTCGACTTTGGAGCACGAGCCTGGTCACGACTTTTCTAGCTTTGAGTAAGTTTTTCAAAAAATTCTAGCTTTTGAAGAAGGTTTTTAATAAGGCTTCGAGTGAGGTCAGGTGGTATGAGATGGCGCCGTTTGCAGCGCCATAACTTCTGCACAAAGGACAGAAAAGAAAATGACATGAATTTTTAAGCTTTTAGGTATTGTAGAACCTTGAAGTGTTTATCGATATTACAAATATTCAGCGTCTGGTTAACAAGACTTACGCTTTCCTGAATCGTGAATGCGTGGTAGCGGGTGGACTGGTCAGCTTCTTGAGAAGAGTGACTATATCGAGCGTAAGCGTATTAAACTGAATTTAGACATTCACCTAAAACCATCATAGTGAGCTCCATTCACTCGTCAAAAAGCATGAAACACTTTTAGTATGTGCCTTTGCGAGAAATGGAGGCCTATTATTTCGCCGCCCCATCTAGTCCTCCCTTCTATTTGCATTGCATACAGCCACTTGCTGCATACTGCCACATCTAATGCCACTTATATATGGCGTTGGCTTCAGAATGTGTTATAACAACTACTACCTTCACTTAGGCTAAAGAAGGTGGCACTTACCGTGGAGGAACGAGCAGTTTGCCGCAGTCGTCTCTGTTCGTGGCGCATTTTCCCGTCTCCCAGAACCGAAGGCTCCCATTGACGCAGTGGCACATGGTGTCCACAACAGCGCACTCCGGTTGCTTGTCGCACTGGCATGGCGCGCAGTGCTCTTCCTGCGGCCTTGGGATGCTAGGGAAAGAAAGTCTGAATTTTGCAATCAGAAATACTTAAAAGGCTAACGCTTAGTCAGGAAAGCAAATATGTTGCTTGTTTCACAATCTCTAGCGGATATGACGGCACACCACGGAATTCATATAAGTTGCGAAAGCAGCGCGAAATTTTCGCGTGGACATTTATAACGTTAAATCGATATACACCAGCCAAGTTTAGGGCCGTTGTAGCTTCCCCTTTACAAGCGCTTACAGTGATAGCTTCGCAGTCAATGTTTTACATTGAACGTCTAAAGCGATGAGCGAGTTACGACGCTTCGCGCAGGCCGCAACAGCACGCCCAGCGTGTCGTGATAGTCGCAGCGACGTTATCACCAGATGAGGCTTGTTTCAACTGTGGCTGTAGGAACGATTCCTGGTGTGTGTTTGGAGCAATGGAACAAGTATTTCTTATGCACCGTTTAGAGTAGTCTAAATGGCTCGCTAGTGGACGTCAGTTTAACTCACAAGGGCGCATGTGACAACGCAGGAACTATTGAACAGGAATTTCTTCATGTTTCCTTACAGGGGAAATAGGGAACATAATCTTTCAATTCTTTAGTTTTCAGCATGGAATTTAAATAGTACTTAGGATTGATAGCCTGCTACTGATATCTTTTGTGTATTTAGTTTCGGCAGTAATCTTCTCGCACATCGTAAACAGTCGCTTCTTTGGCGCTCTCCTGCAAATAAGAATGGCTTCGGCGTCTTATAGTAAGTGTTTGTCACCTTCGGTCCCGCCTATCAGGTCAGCTGAAAGATTGAGAATCAACTTGAGCGAAAATGATTGTCGATACTTACAAAGCATGTCAGCGCAATTTCTATTCGGGAACGAGGAGAACCGATCCGGATATCAAGAATCGTTGGCGTATACAAAGGATTGAGCGAGGTTATTTATGCTCGGCCGTCTACCAACGCCGGCGTCAGCAGCGTGTTCTTAACGACTCCGACTCCGACTCATGTGGCACTAACGGTCAAGAGCATAGCTGCAAAACTGCGAATGGAGGAACTCTTTATTGAGCGCACCTATGCCTAGAAAAACAGGCTTCACTCAAAGCACAGCGATAGCGCCTAACACTGTCGGTGATCGTCGAGAACTGATCACCGAGTCAAGCGGGTAGGCTTTTATTCCTGAGTCATCGAAGGTTACAGAGAAATCGCTTGTGCCCACGTATTTTCCAAAGGGTACTACAAACATCGCGTTGCGCATACATGCAATCAGATTACAAAAAGTTCGGTGACAACAGACAGCGAATAGACCCATCGAGAACATTCGTGAAACTTCCGATACATACAGGTGTGTCCTGCGTTGAGCGATAACATTTGTTGGACGGTGAAACGTGGTCAACCCGCAAAGATAAACAAGTACACGTGTCGGTAGCCCCTCTTAAAACGCATAATCTCGATGCTGCAAACAAAAAAGGACAGTGAATAACAAAATGCTTGTTTGTAAAAAATATAGTAAGAAACCAAGCAGGAAACAATGTCCTGAATTTTGTTAGCGCTGGCCTAACGGCTTAAAGCGCACATCAAGGACTATCTCAGGTCGCAATTGTGATTGGGAAATACCACCTGGCACATCCTCAGAATTCAGTACGCCAGTGTGTAGGTTAATCGGGAAGGGTCAAAAATGACGTCGCAGTTCTGCTGACTGAGTTCTCGTCGGCTTATCGGGGTCCAAACATTGTTGCCGGGCTGTCATTCCACGTAGCGTCGTCGAAGATTGTAGTGCCGGCTGTCGGTCCCCTGCCTAGTCTAGATTCTGGGCGGGAAAGAACAACTATTCGCCGGTTTGATAAGGAACCCGCCCAACACTACTGTTGCAATTGTTTCGGAGCCCACAATGATTGAGAAGACGCTTGCAATACGCGCCAGAGAATACAACCGCGAAGGTCGATATAAATAGGTCGCGAAGCTTCGGGTGAAAGGCGTTTCAGAACAAATTGTCAGTGACATCAGGAAGGGTGGTTTTGGGAGCAGCGATTGAAGCGCGACTAGTTTAGAAGAACAAACATTGGGAAATAAAAAAAGCGTTTTAATTAAAGCGAGAGAAAGTTAGATTCATTCAACGAAAATAACATTCCTTATCAGTTTTATATGTGCGTCACGAGTAAAAAAATGACAACTCTGTTTTATCATTATCAGTCAACGCGTTTTCTGAGTGCTAGGGTAAGACAGGGCGTTGACGCCGCTATCGCTTGCACAGCAATGTAGCTCTTGAAGTGTTCAGAAAGGCTAGCTCGTAAAGTTCACCTGTTACAATACTCCGCCCTAACACGTTGGTCTCTTTTGTTTGTCAAGGTTTAATTGCCTGAATTTGGCGAATCGTGTAGTTTCGTAATTTCTGAACCTGTTCAGTCAAAAGTAGAGAGTTACAACCACCAGATGATTGCTTACTTTAGTTGTTTTCATGGAACTGCGCAGGCCAACGGGCTTGGCGTTCGACAATAGAACCAGCACTCTACACCTAAAGCTTTCGTCAGCTTCCAAAGAAATTATGTTTTATGCAGGGGTGCGATTTCGAAATACGTACGGCTGGCATTTTTCTCGCACTGCTTTCTGCTCTGAAAGCCCGAAATGCGCATCAAGTCGAATGGCGGGACATTTAATGATACAGCTCTAACGGCAGGCCCCAAACACAAATTTCGCGCCTTAGAGAACAAGATGACGTCACTTGTAGTTTTAGCGTAAATGACGTCACATTGCTTTTTTCTTCCGCCATAAGTGTTCTCTCCTCGTACAGATGGCGCTAAGCCCCATAAACCGCCGATGAACCGCCATGCATTGAACATGTGGGCTTCTATGGAAGCTGCGCTACCAGGTATATTTCCGCCGTGCGGTAACAGTAACATGCGCCGAAGCTCAAGCGCTAGGTACCGGTGACCTGCGCGAGACGATCAGAGCAGCCGTACGGGAAGATCTACAGAAGTTCTGCCTAAAATTACTGCCCAACGAGGCCTCGATCTTTGACACAGTGAAAGAAGAGCTTCAGCGGTCACAAGAAGTGCGAGAAGTTCCGGCATCACCACAGCCCCAGCCCGAATCGATGACAAATGCTGCCGTGGCCCGCAGTTGAGATCCCTTTCAGCGACCGCGTCAGGGATGTGTAACGCCGCAGTTGCGTCGTCCACGGCCGCCGCTGCCTGCACACCCGCCCATCGGCCAGCGCAGTACCTTAGCGAGAGGAACACCTTGTGCGCCCCGCCCATATACCGCTCTGTTACCACTGGTGGGAAGGGGCACATGTCTACTACTGGTGCCCATACCGTGACTTGCGACTACAAAAGTTCGCCGTGAACGCGCTGTGCCCACAACAAGGGGAACAGCCACATGATATCGTCGACTACCTGGCCACCATTCAGTGGAGCCCTCGACGACTGCGCCGTTCGCTGTCACAAGGGCGCGGTCTACCCTCCTCCAGAAAACTTAAAGCAGCAACCCACGAATACGTGGTTTCTGCCCGTCGAAATGACGAAGATCTTCCGCCGCTGACGACGACTCTTGGAGGACCATCTCGACGACGCAGCAACGAAACGACGTTACGATCTTCTTGGTTTTGTCAGGTGGAAGTTCATTTTACGCGTTTCATTTTACAGGTGTTGTAGCCTGCTGCTTCGTCGACGATCCGGGAGAGCGCTGGTGTTGTCTTCACGGTCAGGATGCGGATTGCGCCTTTTCGCGGGTATCTGGTATCTGAACGCAAAGCACCTCCACCATAAATGAACTAGTATGCAAGTGCGGTAAGAAACCGCAGAGACAAGAAAGGTGGACAAAGACAAGCACTAAGTTACTAGTTCAATTATGGAAAACCAGCTGGCCCAACAATCAACCCTCCTGGAATCTATCTCCACCCGATGTCACGTGGTAGTGACGGTCAAAAATCTAACAGCAAAACTGAATGGCACAAATATATTTCTATTGGACACACGTGTGCCCAAAAAAGAGTCTTCTTTCGATGCATAACGATAGTGGTGAACACAGTCGGTGATCGTCGAAAATTGATCAGCGGGTAAAGCGTGTCGAATTTCACACATCTGTGATGGAAGGTTCCAGATACATCGCTGGTGACCGCGTATCTTCCGGAAACTACTACATGGTTAGCGTTGCACATACATGCAGTTAGGTTACACAAAGTTTGGTGACAACAGGCAGCGGTTACACCATCGATAAACTTCGAAAAATTTCGATACGTACAGGCGCGTCGTGCGTTGAGTCCAACATTTGTTGGACGGTGAAACGCGGAATATGAACCTGGCAACGTTTAACGCTAGAACGTTATCTAGTGAGGCGAGTCTAGCAGTGCTATTGGAGGAATTAGAGGGCAGTAAATGGGATATAATAGGGCTCAGTGAAGTTAGGAGGCCGAAAGAAGCATATACAGTGCTAAATAGCGGGCACGTCCTGTGCTACCGGGGCTTAGCGGATAGAAGAGAACTAGGAGTCGGATTCCTGATTAATAAGAATATAGCTGGTAACATACAGGAATTCTATAACATTAACGAGAGGGTGGCAGGTCTTGTTGTGAAACTTAATAAGAGGTACAAAATGAAGATTGTACAGGTCTACGCCCCTACATCCAGTCATGATGACCAGGAAGTCGAATGCTTCTATGAAGACGTGGAATCGGCGGTGGGGAGAGTGACAACTAAATACACTTTACTAATGGGCGACTTTAATGCCAAGGTAGGCAAGAACCAGGCTGGAGACAAGGCAGTGGGGGAATATGGCATAGGCACTAGGAATAGCAGGGGAGAGTTATTAGTAGAGTTTGCGGAACAGAATAATATGAGGATAATGAATACCTTCTTCCGCAAGCGGGATAGCCGAAAGTGGACGTGGAGGAGCCCGAACGGCGAGACTAGAAATGAAATAGACTTCATACTCTGCGCTAACCCTGGCATCATACAAGATGTGGACGTGCTCGGCAAGGTGCGCTGCAGTGACCGCAGGATGGCAAGAACTCGAATTAGCCTAGACCTGAGGAGGGAACGGAAGAAACTGGTACATAAGAAGCTGATCAATGAGTTAGCGGTAAGAGGGAAAATAGAGGAATTCCAGATCAAGCTACAGAACAGGTATTCAGCTTTAACTCAGGAAGAGGACCTTAGTGTTGAAGCAATGAACGACAATCTTGTGGGCATCATTAAGGAGTGTGCAATGGAAGTCGGTGGTAACTCCTTTAGGCAGGATACCAGCAAACTATCGTAGGAGACGAAAGATCTGATCAAGAAGCGCCAATGTATGAAAGCATCGAACCCTACAGCTAGAATAGAAGTGGCAGAACTTTCGAAGTTAATCAACAAGCGTAAGACAGCTGACATAAGGAAGTATAATATGGATAGAATTGAACATGCTCTCAGGAGCGGAGGAAGCCTAAAAACAGTGAAGAAGAAACTAGGAATTGGCAAGAATCAGATGTATGCGTTAAGAGACAAAGCCGGCAATATCATTACTAATATGGATGAGATACTTCAAGTGGATGAGGAGTTCTATAGAGATTTATACAGTACCAGTGGCACCCACAACGATAATGGAAGAGAAAATAGTCTAGAGGAATTCGAAATCCTGAAGGTAACGCCGGAAGAAGTAAAGAAAGCCTTTGCAGATATGCAAAGGGGGAAGGCAGCTGGGGAGGATCAGGTAACAGCAGATTTGTTGAAGGATGGTGGACAGCTTGTTCTAGAGAAACTGGCCACCCTGTATACGCAATGCCTCATGACCTCGAGCGTACCGGAATCTTGGAAGAACGCTAACATAATCCTAATCCATAAGAAAGGGGACGCCAAAGACTTGAAAAATTATAGACCGATCAGCTTACTGTCCGTTGCCTACAAAGTATTTACTAAGGTAATTGCAAATAGAATCAGGAACACCTTAGACTTCTGTCAACCAAAGGACCAGGCAGGATTCCGTAAAAGCTACTCAACAATAGACCATATTCACACTATCAATCAAGTGATAGAGAAATGTGCAGAATATAAGCAACCGTTGTATATAGCTTTCATTGATTACGAGAAAGCGTTTGATTCAGTCGAAACCTCAGCAGTCATGGAGGCATTTCAGAATCAGGGTGTAGATGAGCCATATGTAAAAATACTGGAAGGTATCTATAGCGGCTCCACAGCCACCGTAGTCCTCCATAAAGCAAGCAACAAAATCCCAATAAAGAAAGGCGTCAGGCAGGGAGATACGATATCTCCAATGCTATTCATAGCGTGTTTACAGGAGGTATTCAGAGACCTGGATTGGGAAGAATTGGGGATAAAAGTTAATGGAGAATACCTTAGTAACTTGCGATTCGCTGATGATATTGCCTTGCTTAGTAACTCAGGGGACCAATTGCAATGCATGCTCAATGACCTGGAGAGGCAAAGCAGAAGAATGGGTCTAAAAATTAATATGCAGAAAACTAAAGTAATGCTTAACAGTCTCGGGAGAGAACAGCAATTTACAATAGGCAACGAGGCACTGGAAGTCGTAAGGGAATACACATACTTAGGGCAGGTAGTGACGGCGGATCCGGATGATGAGACGGAAATAATCAGAAGAATAAGAATGGGCTGGAGTGCGTTTGGTAGGCATTCCCAAATCATGAACAGCAGGTTGCCGTTATCCCTCAAGAGAAAAGTATATAATAGCTGTGTCTTGCCAGTACCCACCTACGGAGCAGAAATCTGGAGGCTTACGAATAGGGTTCTACTCAAATTGAGGACGACATAACGAGCTATGGAAAGAAGAATGATAGGTGTAACGTTAAGGGATAAGAAAAGAGCAGATTGGTTGAGGGAACAAACGCGAGTTAATGACATCTTAGTTGAAATCAAGAAAAACAAATGGCAATGGGTAGGACATGTAATGAGGAGGGAAGATAACCGATGGTCATTAAGGGTTACGGATTGGATCCCAAGGGAAGGGAAGCGTAGCAGGGGGCGGCAGAAATTTAGGTGGGCGGATGAGATTAAGAAGTTTGCAGGGATGGCATGGCCACAATTAGTACATGACCGGGGTTGTTGGAGAAGTATGGGAGAGGCCCTTGCCCTGCAGTGGGCGTAACCAGGCTGATGATGATGATGATGATGATGATGATGAAACGCGGTAAACCCATAAGAATAAACAAGCACACCTGTCAATATGCGATTTCTATAAACAATGAGCTTAAAAAATGTGCTCCAACCTAACTGTGCCTGTCTTCAGTAAAGCAAAGGTGCTAGGAATAGTCAAAGAAACCTAAGCCTGTGCCAAGCTCGCCTGAACTACACGTGCGAATGCATGTGCACAACCTGCTCCTATATAGATTTCCCTCCATTGCCGAGAGAAGATTTACGCACGCCTAGGCTTAAGTGCAGGTGCGCATGACGCTTGTCACCCTCGTACTCTGGAACATTCCTCCGTGAACGTACCCTGTCGCCTCAATGAATTGATGGATGCTATGAGCGTCCATTTTCAAACGGGGCGGTGGATTTCGCCACCAAGCTCTGTTTACTATAATGCCTAATGTTCTATCTCCGTGAAAAAAAAGAAAAACCACGAAGAATTTTCATCACCAACCTTTCTCAGACCCTATAGATAACTTTGTTTTTGTACGCTTCTGTTATTTGTAGTTTCCCTAGTTTCCTTCTAGGAATCTTCCAATCTCACCTTACTAATGTCTAAAGCGGACATGTATACCTTTCCCCTGTGCTCGCTAAAACCAAGGGCTTCAAGGAGGCCACACATTGCTAAATCGACCACTGGGCAGATATCTTCATATTCTAATAAAAATTGCTCTATCGTTTCTCTGGGTTTACCGTAGCAAGCACCTGCTTCTTTTCCTTTGTTGTGTATGATCATCATCATCATCAACAACAACATCATCAACAATATCATCATCATCATCAGCCCGTTTACGCCCGCTGCAGGGCAAAGGCCTCTTCCATACTTCTCCAACAACCCCGGTGATGTACTGATTGTGGCCATGTCGTCCCTGCAAACTTCTTAATCTCTATTGCCCACCTAACTTTCTGCCGCCCCCTGTTACGCTTCTCTTCCCTTGGAATCCAGTCCGGAACCCTTAATGACCATCGATGATCTTCCCTCCACCTTACATGTCCTGCCCATGCCCATTTCTTTTTCTTGATTTCAACTAAGATATTATTAACTAGCGTTTGTTCCCTCACCCAATCTGCTCTTTTCTTATCCCTTAACGTTACACCTATCATTCTTCTTTCCATAGCTCGCTGCGTCATCCTCAATTGGACTTTGAAAAAATACCCCCTAGCCCAGCCCATCCTGGACAGAAGTAGTTGATTCTGTGAGACGCGTAGGAGTTTCATCAGTCGAATAGGGGCGCTCTACGCCACTCGGAAGAGTTGAGAGAAAAACTTCGATTCGCGAAGCATTGCAAATTTGCTACCGCAATAAAATGAGATGGGCGGCATCGTAGCCAGAGTCGGGAGATACTAGGTCTACGGTGCCAAGGACGTAAAGTAATGCTAATAAATCTTACGTTGGAAAGCCCTCCTTCTTACTCTGGCTAAGCCTTTAAGTTCACCGGCATTTAAAATCAACCTAAGGTTCAGCAATGCTCTAAGGACGAAGTCAGATATATTTTAAGCTTGCTTCGTACCTTTTAAACTAACATCTTCAAGCAGAGAAAAATGTAACTGAAACTGAGATGTGGAAATGCTGGATATTTATAGGTACCAGCAAGTGAGATGTCGAAATAGGACCATTTTTAGATGAAACTCCCAGCAAAGCTCACATTGGTCAGCTATCATTGTTAACGATAGGTTGCGCATTACAAGAAACGCGCAAGGAATTTCAGCGACGACGTTTCCCTAAGCCACATTGGAGGACCTTGCAGAGGAAGCGGAGCATTTATTCAGCATTGAAACAGATTGTGTTGGAAGGCACGACGTGCTTGATATTGCAGAAACAGCACAGCACGAACCGGCAGCTGAAGAGCAACAATAACATAAGGATTAAGACAAAATTTCTTTTTTTTGCTTGTTGCAGGTGGAACTAGCCTTTTCGAAGTTGCCGGCACTTGTTCCGCCATAACACCACCTTTAAACTGCGATACCGTCTGCAATAGTTTGCCAACCATATATCGGCTTACGCCAGAGCCCGCGCATCTAACAGAAAGATCGCCTTCCTGCATTGCGTTCGGCGTCAGCCCTTCCCAGTGAAATTCACAAATACATAAGCGACAGTTGCCGGCAAGTGTGAGAAGCAGTGAGATCTTACAACGATGCTGCTCATGGCGACCCTGCGTCGCAGTCGGAGTTCGCTAAAACTATCATCATCAATCGCTCGAGCGTTGTCGTTTTCTTCCACAGCTGGATCCGTTGCCGCTCGTCATTCTAGCGTAGAATTTGACTTCTCTTGTGTCATCATAATGGGCAGGCTACGTTTACGGGGGTAGGAGCCATTCAGTGCCTTACGTGAAAGGACAGATTTAATTTTGAAGCAATCTAATTTTGAAGAGTGGCTAGCGGCAATGCCGGGCGGATGCTGCTGACCACGCCACCGAGTAAGCTCGAGACCCCGAACTGAAGCGACCACGGCGGACTGTGGGCATGCCGTCACTGATATCGTTCTCTCCGTCGCAGCCAAATGTGCGCGTAATCTCATATAGAAACACAAAGACGTCAATCCTCAAAACAATCCAAGTAATTGTCCAAACGACTGCAGCGCCCGCGTCTCCAGTGGCGGTCTTTGCGCCCAATATACGGAGCTTTGGTTTAGTCATATAGAAACACAAAGACGTCAATCCTCAAAACAATCTAAGCAATTGTTCAAACGACTGCAGCGCCAGCGTCTCCAGTGGCGGTCATTGCGCCCAATATACGGAGCTTTGGTTTTGTCATATAGAAACACAAAGACGTCAATCCTCAAAACAATCAAAGCAATTGTCCAAACGACTGCAGCGCCCGCGTCTCCAGTGGCGGTCTTTGCGCCCAATATACGGAGCTTTGGTTTTGTCATATAGAAACACTAAGAAGTCAATCCTCAAAACAATCCAAGCAGTAGTCCAAACGACTGCAGCGCGCGCGCCTCCATTGGCGGTCATTCCGCCCAAAATACGGAGCTTTGGTTTTGTCATATAGAAACACAAAGACGTCAATCCTCGAAACAATCCAAGCAATCGTCCAAACGACTGCAGCGCCCGCGTCTCCAGTGGCGGTCATTGCGCCCAATATACGGAGCTTTGGTTTTGTCATATACAAAGACAAAGACGTCAATCCTCAAAACAATCAAAGCAGTTGTCCAATCGACTGCAGCGCCCGCGTCTCCAGTGGCGGTCATTGCGCCCAATATACGGATCTTTGGTTTTGTCATATAGAAACACTAAGACGTCAATCCTCAAAACAATCCAAGCAGTTGTCCAAACGATTGCAGCGCCCGCGTCTCCAGTGGCGGTCTTTGCGCCCAATATACGGAGGTTTGGTTTAGTCATATAGAAACACAAAGACGTCAATCCTCAAAACAATCCAAGCAATTGTTCAAACGACTGCAGCGCCCGCGTCTCCAGTGGCGGTCTTTGCGCCCAATACAGGGAGCTTAGGTTTTGTCATATAGAAACACAAAGACGTCAATCCTAAAAACAATCCAAGCAATTGTCCAAACGACTGTAGCGCCCGCGTCTCCACTGGCGGTCATTGCGCCCAATATACGGAGCTTTGGTTTGGTCATATAGAAACACAAAAACGTCAATCCTCAAAACAATCCAAGCAATTGTCCAAACGACTGCAGCGCCCGCGTCTCCTGTGGCGGTCATTGCGCCCAAAATACGGAGCTTTGGTTTTGTCATATAGAAACACAAAGACATCAATCCTCAGAACAATCCAAGCAATTGTTCAAACGACTGCAGCGCCCGCGTCTCCTGTGACGGTCATTGCGCCCAATATACGGAGCTTTGGTTTTGTCATATAGAAACACTAAGACGTCAATCCTCAAAACAATCCAAGCAGTTGTCCAAACGACTGCAGCGCCCGCGTCTCCAGTGGCGGTCATTCCGCCCAATATACGGAGCTTTGGTTTTGTCATATAGAAACACAATGACATCAATGCTCAAAACAATCCAAGCAGTTTTCCAAACGACTGCAGCGCCCGCGTCTCCAGTGGCGGTCATTGCGCCCAATCTACGGATCTTTGGTTTTGTCATATAGAAACACTAAGACTTCAATCCTCAAAACAATCCAAGCAGTTGTCCAAACGACTGCAGCGCCCGCGTTTCCAGTGGCGGTCATTGCGCCCAGAATACGGAGCTTTGGTTTTTGTCATATAGAAACGCAAAGACGTCAATCCTCAAAACAATCCAAGCATTGTCCAAACGACTGCAGCGCCCGCGTCTCCAGTGGGGGTCATTGCGCCCAATATACGGAGTTTTGGTTTTGTCATATAGAAAGACAAAGACGTCAATCCTCAAAACAATCCAAGCAGTTGTCCAAACGACTGCAGCGCCTGCGTCTCCAGTGGCGGTCATTGCGCCCAATGTACAGATCTTTGGTTTTGTCATATAGA
The DNA here is from genome assembly GCF_050947875.1 of Dermacentor variabilis. NCBI lineage: Eukaryota > Metazoa > Arthropoda > Arachnida > Ixodida > Ixodidae > Dermacentor > Dermacentor variabilis. The sequence goes on from NC_134575.1 coordinate 76,889,219, forward strand.
AACACAATGACGTCAATGCTCAAAACAATCCAAGCAGTTGTCCAAACGACTGCAGCGCCTGCGTCTCCAGTGGCGGTCATTGCGCCCAATGTACAGATCTTTGGTTTTGTCATATAGAAACACTAAGACGTCAATCCTCAAAACAATCCAAGCAGTTGTCCAAACGACTGCAGCGCCCGCGTCTCCAGTGGCGGTCATTGCGCCCAAAATACGGAGCTTTGGTTTTTGTCATATAGAAACACAAAGACGTCAATCCTCAAAACAATGCAAGCAATTGTCCAAACGAATGCAGCGCCCGCGTCTCCAGTGGCGGTCATTGCGCCCAATATACGGAGCTTTGTTTTGTCATATAGAAAGACAAAGACGTCAATCCTCAAAACAATCCAAGCAGTTGTCCAATCGACTGCAGCGCCCACGTCTCCAGTGGCGGTCATTGCGCCCAATAAACGGAGCTTGGGTTATGTCATATAGAAACACAAAGATGTCAATCCTAAAAACAATCCAAGCAGTTGTCCAAACGACTGCAGCGCCCGCGTCTCCAGTGGCGGTCATTGCGCCCAAAATACGGAGCTTTGGTTTTGTCATATAGAAAGATAAAGACGTCAATCCTCAAAACAATCCAAGCAGTTGTCCAATCGACTGCAGCGCCCGCGTCTCCAGTGGCGGTCATTGCGCCCAAAATACGGAGCTTTGTTTTTTGTCATATAGAAACACAAAGACGTCAATCCTCAAAACAATACAAGCAATTGTCCAAACGACTGCAGCGCCCGCGTCTCCAGTGGCGGTCATTGCGCCCAATATACGGAGCTTTGGTTTTGTCATATAGAAACACAATGACGTCAATGCTCATAACAATACAAGCAGTTGTCCAAACGACTGCAGCGCCCGCGTCTCCAGTGGCGGTCATTGCGCCCAAAATACGGAGCTTTGGTTTTTGTCATATAGAAACACTAAGACGTCAATCCTCAAAACAATCCAAGCAGTAATCCAAACGACTGCAGCGCCCGCGTCTCCAGTGGCGGTCATTGCGCCCAAAATACGGAGCTTTGGTTTTTGTCATATAGAAACACAAAGACGTCAATCCTCAAAACAATCCAAGCAATTGTCCAAACGACTGCAGCGCCCGCGTCTCCAGTGGCGGTCATTGCGCCCAATATACGGAGCTTTGGTTTTGTCATATAGAAAGACAAAGAATTCAATCCTCAAAACAATCCAAGCAGTTGTCCAATCGACTGCAGCGCCCGCGTCTCCAGTGGCGGTCATTGCGCCCAATAAACGGAGCTTGGGTACTGTCATATAGAAGCACAAAGACGTCAATCCTCAAAACAATCCAAGCAATTGTCCAAACGGCAGCAGCGCCCGCGTCTCCAGTGGCGGTCATTGCGCCCAATATACGGAGCTTTGGTTTTGTCATATAGAAAGACAAAGACGTCAATCCTCAAAACAATCCAAGCAGTTGTCCAAACGACTGCAGCGCGCGCATCTCCAGTGGCGGTCATTGCGCCCAAAATACGGAGCTTTGGTTTTGTCATATAGAAACACAAAGACGTCAATCCTCAAAACAATCCAAGCAGTTGTCCAATCGACTGCAGCGCCCGCGTCTCCAGTGGCGGTCATTGCGCCCAATAAACGGAGCTTGGGTTTTGTCATATACAAACACAAAGACGTCAATCCTCAAAACAATCCAAGCAATTGTCCAAACGACTGCAGCGCCCGCGTCTCCAGTGGCGGTCATTGCGCCCAAAATACGGAGCTTTGGTTTTGTCATATAGAAAGACAGACTTCAATCCTCAAAACAATCCAAGCAATTGTCCAAACGACTGCAGCGCCCGCGTCTCCAGTGGCGGTCATTGCGCCCAATAAACGGAGCTTGGGTTTTGTTATATAGAAACACAATGACGTCAATGCTCATAACAATACAAGCAGTTGTCCAAACGACTGCAGCGCCCGCGTCTCCAGTGGCGGTCATTGCGCCCAAAATACGGAGCTTTGGTTTTTGTCATATAGAAACACTAAGACGTCAATCCTCAAAACAATCCAAGCAGTAGTCCAAACGACTGCAGCGCCCGCGTCTCCAGTGGCGGTCATTGCGCCCAAAATACGGAGCTTTGGTTTTTGTCATATAGAAACACAAAGACGTCAATCCTCAAAACAATCCAAGCAATTGTCCAAACGACTGCAGCGCCCGCGTCTCCAGTGGCGGTCATTGCGCCCAATATACGGATCTTTGGTTTTGTCATATAGAAACACTAAGACGTCAATCCTCAAAACAATCCAAGCAGTTGTCCAAACGATTGCAGCGCCCGCGTCTCCAGTGGCGGTCTTTGCGCCCAATATACGGAGGTTTGGTTTAGTCATATAGAAACACAAAGACGTCAATCCTCAAAACAATCCAAGCAATTGTTCAAACGACTGAAGCGCCCGCGTCTCCAGTGGCGGTCTTTGCGCCCAATACAGGGAGCTTTGGTTTTTGTCATATAGAAACACAAAGACGTCAATCCTCAAAACAATCCAAGCAATTGTCCAAACGACTGCAGCGCCCGCGTCTCCAGTGGCGGTCATTGCGCCCAATATACGGAGCTTTGGTTTTGTCATATAGAAAGACAAAGAATTCAATCCTCAGAACAATCCAAGCAGTTGTCCAATCGACTGCAGCGCCCGCGTCTCCAGTGGCGGTCATTGCGCCCAATAAACGGAGCTTGGGTACTGTCATATAGAAGCACAAAGACGTCAATCCTCAAAACAATCCAAGCAATTGTCCAAACGGCAGCAGCGCCCGCGTCTCCAGTGGCGGTCATTGCGCCCAATATACGGAGCTTTGGTTTTGTCATATAGAAAGACAAAGACGTCAATCCTCAAAACAATCCAAGCAGTTGTCCAAACGACTGCAGCGCGCGCATCTCCAGTGGCGGTCATTGCGCCCAAAATACGGAGCTTTGGTTTTGTCATATAGAAACACAAAGACGTCAATCCTCAAAACAATCCAAGCAGTTGTCCAATCGACTGCAGCGCCCGCGTCTCCAGTGGCGGTCATTGCGCCAAATAAACGGAGCTTGGGTTTTGTCATATACAAACACAAAGACGTCAATCCTCAAAACAATCCAAGCAATTGTCCAAACGACTGCAGCGCCCGCGTCTCCAGTGGCGGTCATTGCGCCCAAAATACGGAGCTTTGGTTTTGTCATATAGAAAGACAGACTTCAATCCTCAAAACAATCCAAGCAATTGTCCAAACGACTGCAGCGCCCGCGTCTCCAGTGGCAGTCATTGCGCCCAATAAACGGAGCTTGGGTTTTGTTATATAGAAACACAATGACGTCAATGCTCATAACAATACAAGCAGTTGTCCAAACGACTGCAGCGCCCGCGTCTCCAGTGGCGGTCATTGCGCCCAAAATACGGAGCTTTGGTTTTTGTCATATAGAAACACTAAGACGTCAATCCTCAAAACAATCCAAGCAGTAGTCCAAACGACTGCAGCGCCCGCGTCTCCAGTGGCGGTCATTGCGCCCAAAATACGGAGCTTTGGTTTTTGTCATATAGAAACACAAAGACGTCAATCCTCAAAACAATCCAAGCAATTGTCCAAACGACTGCAGCGCCCGCGTCTCCAGTGGCGGTCATTGCGCCCAATATACGGAGCTTTGGTTTTGTCATATAGAAAGACAAAGAATTCAATCCTCAAAACAATCCAAGCAGTTGTCCAATCGACTGCAGCGCCCGCGTCTCCAGTGGCGGTCATTGCGCCCAATAAACGGAGCTTGGGTACTGTCATATAGAAGCACAAAGACGTCAATCCTCAAAACAATCCAAGCAATTGTCCTAACGGCAGCAGCGCCCGCGTCTCCAGTGGCGGTCATTGCGCCCAATATACGGAGCTTTGGTTTTGTCATATAGAAAGACAAAGACGTCAATCCTCAAAACAATCCAAGCAGTTGTCCAAACGACTGCAGCGCGCGCGTCTCCAGTGGCGGTCATTGCGCCCAAAATACGGAGCTTTGGTTTTGTCATATAGAAACACAAAGACGTCAATCCTCAAAACAATCCAAGCAGTTGTCCAATCGACTGCAGCGCCCGCGTCTCCAGTGGCGGTCATTGCGCCCAATAAACGGAGCTTGGGTTTTGTCATATACAAACACTAAGACGTCAATCCTCAAAACAATCCAAGCAGTAGTCCAAACGACTGCAGCGCCCGCGTCTCCAGTGGCGGTCATTGCGCCCAAAATACGGAGCTTTGGTTTTGTCATATAGAAAGACAAAGACTTCAATCCTCAAAACAATCCAAGCAATTGTCCAAACGACTGCAGCGCCCGCGTCTCCAGTGGCGGTCATTGCGCCCAATAAACGGAGCTTGGGTTTTGTCATATAGAAACACAAAGACGTCAATCCTCAAAACAATCTAAGCAGTTGTCCAATCGACTGCAGCGCCCGCGTCTCCAGTGGCGGTCATTGCGCCCAATATACGGAGCTTTGGTTTTGTCATATAGAAAGACAAAGACGTCAATCCTCAAAACAATCCAAGCAGTTGTCCAATCGACTGCAGCGCCCGCGTCTCCAGCGGCGGTCATTGCGCCCAATAAACGGAGCTTGGGTTTTGTCATATAGAAACACAAAGACGTCAATCCTCAAAACAATCCAAGCAATTGTCCAAACGACTGGAGCGCCCGCGTCTCCAGTGGCGGTCACTGCGCCCAAAATACGGAGCTTTGGTTTTGTCATATAGAAAGACAAAGACTTCAATCCTCAAAACAATCCAAGCAATTGTCCAAACGACTGCAGCGCCCGCGTCTCCAGTGGCGGTCATTGCGCCCAATAAACGGAGCTTGGGTTTTGTCATATAGAAACACAAAGACGTCAATCCTCAAAACAATCCAAGCAGTTGTCCAATCGACTGCAGCGCCCGCGTCTCCAGTGGTGGTCATTGCGCCCAATAAACGGAGCTTTGGTTTTGTCATATAGAAACACAAAGACGTCAATACTAAAAACAATCCAAGCAGTTGTCCAAACGACTGCAGCGCCCGCGTCTCCAGTGGCGGTCATTGCGCCCAACATACGGAGCTTTGGTTTTGTCATATAGAAAGACAAAGACGTCAATCCTCAAAACAATCCAAGCAGTTGTCCAATCGACTGCAGCGCCCGCGTCTCCAGTGGCGGTCATTGCGCCCAATAAACGGAGCTTGGGTTTTGTCATATACAAACACAAAGACGTCAATCCTCAAAACAATCCAAGCAATTGTACAAACGACTGCAGCGCCCGCGTCTCCAGTGGCGGTCATTGCGCCCAAAATACGGAGCTTTGGTTTTGTCATATAGAAAGACAAAGACTTCAATCCTCAAAACAATCCAAGCAATTGTCCAAACGACTGCAGCGCCCGCGTCTCCAGTGGCGGTCTTTGCGCCCAATATACGGAGGTTTGGTTTAGTCATATAGAAACACAAAGACGTCAATCCTCAAAACAATCCAAGCAATTGTTCAAACGACTGCAGCGCCCGCGTCTCCAGTGGCGGTGTTTGCGCCCAATACAGGGAGCTTAGGTTTTGTCATATAGAAACACAAAGACGTCAATCCTAAAAACAATCCAAGCAATTGTCCAAACGACTGTAGCGCCCGCGTCTCCACTGGCGGTCATTGCGCCCAATATACGGAGCTTTGGTTTGGTCATATAGAAACACAAAAACGTCAATCCTCAAAACAATCCAAGCAGTTGTCCAATCGACTGCAGCGCCCGCGTCTCCAGTGGTGGTCATTGCGCCCAATAAACGGAGCTTTGGTTTTGTCATATAGAAACACAAAGACGTCAATACTAAAAACAATCCAAGCAGTTGTCCAAACGACTGCAGCGCCCGCGTCTCCAGTGGCGGTCATTGCGCCCAACATACGGAGCTTTGGTTTTGTCATATAGAAAGACAAAGACGTCAATCCTCAAAACAATCCAAGCAGTTGTCCAATCGACTGCAGCGCCCGCGTCTCCAGTGGCGGTCATTGCGCCCAATAAACGGAGCTTGGGTTTTGTCATATACAAACACAAAGACGTCAATCCTCAAAACAATCCAAGCAATTGTACAAACGACTGCAGCGCCCGCGTCTCCAGTGGCGGTCATTGCGCCCAATATACGGATCTTTGGTTTTGTCATATAGAAACACTAAGACGTCAATCCTCAAAACAATCCAAGCAGTTGTCCAAACGATTGCAGCGCCCGCGTCTCCAGTGGCGGTCTTTGCGCCCAATATACGGAGGTTTGGTTTAGTCATATAGAAACACAAAGACGTCAATCCTCAAAACAATCCAAGCAATTGTTCAAACGACTGCAGCGCCCGCGTCTCCAGTGGCGGTGTTTGCGCCCAATACAGGGAGCTTAGGTTTTGTCATATAGAAACACAAAGACGTCAATCCTAAAAACAATCCAAGCAATTGTCCAAACGACTGTAGCGCCCGCGTCTCCACTGGCGGTCATTGCGCCCAATATACGGAGCTTTGGTTTGGTCATATAGAAACACAAAAACGTCAATCCTCAAAACAATCCAAGCAATTGTCCAAACGACTGCAGCGCCCGCGTCTCCTGTGGCGGTCATTGCGCCCAAAATACGGAGCTTTGGTTTTGTCATATAGAAACACAAAGACATCAATCCTCAGAACAATCCAAGCAATTGTTCAAACGACTGCAGCGCCCGCGTCTCCTGTGACGGTCATTGCGCCCAATATACGGAGCTTTGGTTTTGTCATATAGAAACACTAAGACGTCAATCCTCAAAACAATCCAAGCAGTTGTCCAAACGACTGCAGCGCCCGCGTCTCCAGTGGCGGTCATTCCGCCCAATATACGGAGCTTTGGTTTTGTCATATAGAAACACAATGACATCAATGCTCAAAACAATCCAAGCAGTTTTCCAAACGACTGCAGCGCCCGCGTCTCCAGTGGCGGTCATTGCGCCCAATCTACGGATCTTTGGTTTTGTCATATAGAAACACTAAGACTTCAATCCTCAAAACAATCCAAGCAGTTGTCCAAACGACTGCAGCGCCCGCGTTTCCAGTGGCGGTCATTGCGCCCAGAATACGGAGCTTTGGTTTTTGTCATATAGAAACGCAAAGACGTCAATCCTCAAAACAATCCAAGCATTGTCCAAACGACTGCAGCGCCCGCGTCTCCAGTGGGGGTCATTGCGCCCAATATACGGAGTTTTGGTTTTGTCATATAGAAAGACAAAGACGTCAATCCTCAAAACAATCCAAGCAGTTGTCCAAACGACTGCAGCGCCTGCGTCTCCAGTGGCGGTCATTGCGCCCAATGTACAGATCTTTGGTTTTGTCATATAGAAACACTAAGACTTCAATCCTCAAAACAATCCAAGCAGTTGTCCAAACGACTGCAGCGCCCGCGTCTCCAGTGGCGGTCATTACGCCCAAAATACGGAGATTTGGTTTTGTCATATAGAAACACAAAGACGTCTATCCTCAAAACAATACAAGCAATTGTCCAAACGACTGTAGCGCCCGCCTCTCCAGTGGCGGTCATTGCGCCCAATATACGGAGCTTTGGTTTTGTCATATAGAAACACAATGACGTCAATGCTCAAAACAATCCAAGCAGTTGTCCAAACGACTGCAGCGCCCGCGTCTCCAGTGGCGGTCATTGCGCCCAAAATACGGAGCTTTGGTTTTTGTCATATAGAAACACAAAGACGTCAATCCTCAAAACAATGCAAGCAATTGTCCAAACGAATGCAGCGCCCGCGTCTCCAGTGGCGGTCATTGCGCCCAATATACGGAGCTTTGTTTTGTCATATAGAAAGACAAAGACGTCAATCCTCAAAACAATCCAAGCAGTTGTCCAATCGACTGCAGCGCCCACGTCTCCAGTGGCGGTCATTGCGCCCAATAAACGGAGCTTGGGTTATGTCATATAGAAACACAAAGATGTCAATCCTAAAAACAATCCAAGCAGTTGTCCAAACGACTGCAGCGCCCGCGTCTCCAGTGGCGGTCATTGCGCCCAAAATACGGAGCTTTGGTTTTGTCATATAGAAAGATAAAGACGTCAATCCTCAAAACAATCCAAGCAGTTGTCCAATCGACTGCAGCGCCCGCGTCTCCAGTGGCGGTCATTGCGCCCAAAATACGGAGCTTTGTTTTTTGTCATATAGAAACACAAAGACGTCAATCCTCAAAACAATACAAGCAATTGTCCAAACGACTGCAGCGCCCGCGTCTCCAGTGGCGGTCATTGCGCCCAATATACGGAGCTTTGGTTTTGTCATATAGAAACACAATGACGTCAATGCTCATAACAATACAAGCAGTTGTCCAAACGACTGCAGCGCCCGCGTCTCCAGTGGCGGTCATTGCGCCCAAAATACGGAGCTTTGGTTTTTGTCATATAGAAACACTAAGACGTCAATCCTCAAAACAATCCAAGCAGTAGTCCAAACGACTGCAGCGCCCGCGTCTCCAGTGGCGGTCATTGCGCCCAAAATACGGAGCTTTGGTTTTTGTCATATAGAAACACAAAGACGTCAATCCTCAAAACAATCCAAGCAATTGTCCAAACGACTGCAGCGCCCGCGTCTCCAGTGGCGGTCATTGCGCCCAATATACGGAGCTTTGGTTTTGTCATATAGAAAGACAAAGAATTCAATCCTCAGAACAATCCAAGCAGTTGTCCAATCGACTGCAGCGCCCGCGTCTCCAGTGGCGGTCATTGCGCCCAATAAACGGAGCTTGGGTACTGTCATATAGAAGCACAAAGACGTCAATCCTCAAAACAATCCAAGCAATTGTCCAAACGGCAGCAGCGCCCGCGTCTCCAGTGGCGGTCATTGCGCCCAATATACGGAGCTTTGGTTTTGTCATATAGAAAGACAAAGACGTCAATCCTCAAAACAATCCAAGCAGTTGTCCAAACGACTGCAGCGCGCGCATCTCCAGTGGCGGTCATTGCGCCCAAAATACGGAGCTTTGGTTTTGTCATATAGAAACACAAAGACGTCAATCCTCAAAACAATCCAAGCAGTTGTCCAATCGACTGCAGCGCCCGCGTCTCCAGTGGCGGTCATTGCGCCAAATAAACGGAGCTTGGGTTTTGTCATATACAAACACAAAGACGTCAATCCTCAAAACAATCCAAGCAATTGTCCAAACGACTGCAGCGCCCGCGTCTCCAGTGGCGGTCATTGCGCCCAAAATACGGAGCTTTGGTTTTGTCATATAGAAAGACAGACTTCAATCCTCAAAACAATCCAAGCAATTGTCCAAACGACTGCAGCGCCCGCGTCTCCAGTGGCAGTCATTGCGCCCAATAAACGGAGCTTGGGTTTTGTTATATAGAAACACAATGACGTCAATGCTCATAACAATACAAGCAGTTGTCCAAACGACTGCAGCGCCCGCGTCTCCAGTGGCGGTCATTGCGCCCAAAATACGGAGCTTTGGTTTTTGTCATATAGAAACACTAAGACGTCAATCCTCAAAACAATCCAAGCAGTAGTCCAAACGACTGCAGCGCCCGCGTCTCCAGTGGCGGTCATTGCGCCCAAAATACGGAGCTTTGGTTTTTGTCATATAGAAACACAAAGACGTCAATCCTCAAAACAATCCAAGCAATTGTCCAAACGACTGCAGCGCCCGCGTCTCCAGTGGCGGTCATTGCGCCCAATATACGGAGCTTTGGTTTTGTCATATAGAAAGACAAAGAATTCAATCCTCAAAACAATCCAAGCAGTTGTCCAATCGACTGCAGCGCCCGCGTCTCCAGTGGCGGTCATTGCGCCCAATAAACGGAGCTTGGGTACTGTCATATAGAAGCACAAAGACGTCAATCCTCAAAACAATCCAAGCAATTGTCCTAACGGCAGCAGCGCCCGCGTCTCCAGTGGCGGTCATTGCGCCCAATATACGGAGCTTTGGTTTTGTCATATAGAAAGACAAAGACGTCAATCCTCAAAACAATCCAAGCAGTTGTCCAAACGACTGCAGCGCGCGCGTCTCCAGTGGCGGTCATTGCGCCCAAAATACGGAGCTTTGGTTTTGTCATATAGAAACACAAAGACGTCAATCCTCAAAACAATCCAAGCAGTTGTCCAATCGACTGCAGCGCCCGCGTCTCCAGTGGCGGTCATTGCGCCCATTAAACGGAGCTTGGGTTTTGTCATATACAAACACTAAGACGTCAATCCTCAAAACAATCCAAGCAGTAGTCCAAACGACTGCAGCGCCCGCGTCTCCAGTGGCGGTCATTGCGCCCAAAATACGGAGCTTTGGTTTTGTCATATAGAAAGACAAAGACTTCAATCCTCAAAACAATCCAAGCAATTGTCCAAACGACTGCAGCGCCCGCGTCTCCAGTGGCGGTCATTGCGCCCAATAAACGGAGCTTGGGTTTTGTCATATAGAAACACAAAGACGTCAATCCTCAAAACAATCTAAGCAGTTGTCCAATCGACTGCAGCGCCCGCGTCTCCAGTGGCGGTCATTGCGCCCAATATACGGAGCTTTGGTTTTGTCATATAGAAAGACAAAGACGTCAATCCTCAAAACAATCCAAGCAGTTGTCCAATCGACTGCAGCGCCCGCGTCTCCAGCGGCGGTCATTGCGCCCAATAAACGGAGCTTGGGTTTTGTCATATAGAAACACAAAGACGTCAATCCTCAAAACAATCCAAGCAATTGTCCAAACGACTGGAGCGCCCGCGTCTCCAGTGGCGGTCACTGCGCCCAAAATACGGAGCTTTGGTTTTGTCATATAGAAAGACAAAGACTTCAATCCTCAAAACAATCCAAGCAATTGTCCAAACGACTGCAGCGCCCGCGTCTCCAGTGGCGGTCATTGCGCCCAATAAACGGAGCTTGGGTTTTGTCATATAGAAACACAAAGACGTCAATCCTCAAAACAATCCAAGCAGTTGTCCAATCGACTGCAGCGCCCGCGTCTCCAGTGGTGGTCATTGCGCCCAATAAACGGAGCTTTGGTTTTGTCATATAGAAACACAAAGACGTCAATACTAAAAACAATCCAAGCAGTTGTCCAAACGACTGCAGCGCCCGCGTCTCCAGTGGCGGTCATTGCGCCCAACATACGGAGCTTTGGTTTTGTCATATAGAAAGACAAAGACGTCAATCCTCAAAACAATCCAAGCAGTTGTCCAATCGACTGCAGCGCCCGCGTCTCCAGTGGCGGTCATTGCGCCCAATAAACGGAGCTTGGGTTTTGTCATATACAAACACAAAGACGTCAATCCTCAAAACAATCCAAGCAATTGTACAAACGACTGCAGCGCCCGCGTCTCCAGTGGCGGTCATTGCGCCCAAAATACGGAGCTTTGGTTTTGTCATATAGAAAGACAAAGACTTCAATCCTCAAAACAATCCAAGCAATTGTCCAAACGACTGCAGCGCCCGCGTCTCCAGTGGCGGTCATTGCGCCCAATAAACGGAGCTTGGGTTTTGTCATATAGAAACACAAAGAGGTCAATCCTCAAAACAATCCAAGCAGTTGTCCAATCGACTGCAGCGCCCGCGTCTCCAGTGGTGGTCATTGCGCCCAAAATACGGAGCTTTGGTTTTTGTCATCATCATCATCATCATCAGCCTGGTTACGCCCACGGCAGGGCAAAGGCCTCTCCCATACTTCACCAACAACCCCGGTCATGTACTAATTGTGGCCACGTCGTCCCTGCAAACTTCTTAATCTCATCCGCCCACCTAACTTTCTGCCGCCCCCTGCTACGCTTCCCTTCCCTTGGGATTCAGTCCGTAACCTTTAATGACCATCGGTTATCTTCCCTCCTCATTACATGTCCTGCCCATGTCCATTTCTTTTTCTTGATTTCAACTAAGATGTCGTTTACCCGCGTTTGTTGCCTCACCCAATCTGCTCTTTTCTTATTCCTTAACGTTACACCCATCATTCTTCTTTCCATAGCTTGTTGCGTCGTCCTCAATTTCAGCAGAACCCTTTTCGTAAGCCTCCAGGTTTCTCCCCATATGTGAGTACTGGTAACACACAGCTGTTATACACTTTCCTTTTGAGGGATAGTGGCAACCTGCTGTTCATGATTTGAGAATGCCTGCCAAACGCACCCCAGCCCATTCTTATTCTTCTGATGATCCGGATCCGTGGTCACTACCTGCCCTAAGTAGATGTATTCCCTTACCACTTCCAGTGCTTCGCTACCTATCGTAAACTGCTGTTCTCTTCCGAGACTGTTAAACAATACTTTAGTTTTCTGCAAATTAATTTTCAGACCCACCCTTCTGCTTTGCCTCTCCAGGTCAATGAGCATGCATTGCAATTGGTCTCCTGAGTTACTAAGCAAGGCAATATCATCAGCGAATCGCAAGTTGCTAAGGTATTCTCCATCAACTTTTATCCCCAATTCTTCCCACTCCAGGCCTCTGAATACCTCCTGTAAACATGCTGTCAATAGCATTGGAGATATTGTATCTCCCTGTCTGACGCCTTTCTGTATAGGGATTTTGTTACTTTCTTTGTGGAGGACTACGGTGGCTGTGGAGCCGCTATAGATATCTTCCAGTATTTTTACATATGGCTCATCTACACCCTGATTCCGTAATGCCTCCATGACTGCTGAGGTTTCGACTGAATCAAACGCTTTCTCGTAATCAATGAAAGCTATATATAGGGGTTGGTTATATTCTGCACATTTCTCTATCACTTGATTGACAGTGTGAATATGGTCTATTGTTGAGTAGCCTTTACGGAATCCTGCCTGGTCCTTTGGTTGACAGAAGTCTAAGGTGTTCCTGATTCTATTTGCGATTACCTTAGTAAATACTTTGTAGGCAACGGACAGTAAGCTGATCGGTCTATAATTTTTCAAGTCTTTGGCGTCCCCTTTCTTATGGATTAGGATTATGTTAGCGTTCTTCCAAGATTCCGGTACGCTCGAGGTTATGAGGCATTGCGTATACAGGGTGGCCAGTTTCTCTAGAACAATCTGACCACCATCCTTCAACAAATCTGCTGTTACCTGATCCTCCCCAGCTGCCTTCCCCCTTTGTATAGCTCGTAAGGCTTTCTTTACTTCTTCTGGCGGTACCTGTGGGATTTCGAATTCCTCTAGGCTATTCTCTCTTCCACTATCGTCGTGGGTACCAGTGGTACTGTATAAATCTCTATAGAACTCCTCAGCCACTTGAACTATCTCATCCGTATTAGTAACGATATTGCCGGCTTTGTCTCTTAACGCACCCGTCTGATTCTTGCCTATTCCTAGTTTCTTCTTCACTGTTTTTAGGCTTCCTCCGTTCCTGAGAGCCTGTTCAATTCTATTCATATTATAGTTTCTGATGTCCGCTCTCTTACGCTTGTTGATTAACTTAGAAAGTTCTGCCAGTTCTATTCTAGCTGTAGGGTTAGAGGCTTTCATACATTGGCGTTTCTTGATCAGATCTTTCGTCTCCTGCGATAGCTTACTGGTTTCCTGTATAACGGCGTTACCACCGACTTCTATTGCGCACTCCTTAATGATGCCCATGAGATTGTCGTGCATTGCTGCAACACTAAGGTCCTCTTCCTGAGTTAAAGCCGAGTACCTGTTCTGTAGCTTGATCCGGAATTCCTCTAGTTTCCCTCTTACCGCTAACTCATTGATTGGCTTCTTGTGTACCAGTTTCTTCCGTTCCCTCCTCAAGTCTAGGCTAATTCGAGTTCTTACCATTGTATGGTCACTGCAGCGTACCTTGCCGAGCACGTCTACATCTTGTATGATGCCAGGGTTCGCGCAGAGTATGAAGTCGATTTCATTTCTAGTCTCACCATTCGGGCTCCGCCACGTCCACTTTCGACTAACCCGCTTGCGGAAAAAGGTGTTCATTATCCGCATATTATTCTGTTCTGCAAACTCTACTAATAATTCTCCTCTGCTATTCCTAGAGCCTATGCCATATTCCCCCACTGACTTGTCTCCAGCCTGCTTCTTGCCTACCCTGGCATTGAAGTCGCCCATCAGTATAGTGTATTTTGTTTTGACTTTACCCATCGCCGATTCCACGTCTTCATAAAAGCTTTCGACTTCCTGGTCATCATGACTGCATGTAGGGGCATAGACTTGTACCACCTTCAATTTGTACTTCTTATTAAGCTTCACAACAAGACCTGCCACCCTCTCGTTAATGCTATAGAATTCCTGTATGTTACCAGCTATTTCCTTATTAATCAGGAATCCGACTCCTAGTTCTCGTCTCTCTGCTAAGCCCCGGTAACACAGTACATGCCCGCTTTTTAGCACTGTATATGCTTCTATTGTCCTCCTAACCTCACTGAGCCCTATTATATCCCATTTACTACCCTCTAATTCCTCCAATAACACTGGTAGACTCGCCTCGCTAGATAGCGTTCTAACGTTAAACGTTGCCAGGTTCAGATTCCAATGGCGGCCTGTCCGGAGCCAGGTATTCTTAGCACCCTCTGCAGCGTCATAAATCTGACCGCCGCCGTGGTCAGTTGCTTCGCGGCTGCTGGGGACTGAGGGCCGGGGTTTGATTGTTGTATTCATATAGGAGGTTGTGGCCCAGTACTGCACCAGGGTGGCCAATCCTGCTCTGGTGAGAGAGTGCGTTACCGGTTCTGGTCACCGGGATCAGGCCGCACTCCAGGCCTGTTTGTGCAATTTTCTCAACACACGTTTTTTTTTGTATTTTCCGGTGGAGAATTGCGCTGCACCGGGATTTGAATCACGGTCCTTTTGCACTGGAGAGGGATACTCTACCGTCCCCGCAGGAGTTAAATTAAAAATTGGAGAATGGGGATTTGCGTGACAAAACCACTTTCTGATTATGCACGCTTTAGTGGAGGACTCCGAAAATTTCGACCACCTGGGGTTCTTTAACGTGCACCAAATTCTAAGTACACGGGTGTTTTCGCATTTCGCCCCCATCGAAATGCGGCCGCCGTGGCCGGGGTCCGATCCCGCGACCTCGTGCTCAGCAGTCTAACACCATGACCACTGAGCAACCACGGCGGGTCCCGCAGGAGTTGTACGCCTCATTTAACCTACAGTGGTGCCCAATTTGATCAGTCAAGGTGGGCCAATCTGAGCTCGGTTATACCGCATGGATGGCACTCGGCTAGAGAACCTGGTATTTATGACCTGCACATGTGTGGCCACACATAATTGAGGATATATAATTTTTTCTTTTAGGAGGGTTTCCGTACAGTGATAAAGTGAAGGAAAAGACATTAAAAAAAGAAAAGAAAGAAAGGGTAAAAAAAAAGAACATAACTTGTGATTTGAACTCGTGATCCTTCAATGTTGCCCGGAAAGGTAGCTCAGTCGGTTGGTTCGTCAAGCCAGCGGTTACTTTCAAGCGCTATAGCTCCTGCTCCGAGCCTCATACATATGTGGAAAGGGGCTGGTGTTGTCCGCGACAGTCGATTTTGGAAGTCGAGTGGTTGGAAGGCATAATTTCTTGGAAAAATGGCCGCCAGAGGAGCAGCGTGAATTCGAGCGGCTTTAGAGACTAGGAAAACTGCCTTAAAGTATTTAGACTTGAGGGGAAGCTTCGTTAACAAACTATAACACGGCAATCAGCACTCGAATATAATTATAACCCTAATAATAATTGTAAATATTCATCTCATCTATAGGATCTAAAGCGCGCGCTGTTTCTTGCCTCTGCGTGTAGTAGTTAAGAGAGCCAGTTTAAGGGCGGAAAAGAGGGAAGGAAAAGAAAGCAAACTTGCAGTGCCGTGGTTTTAAGGCGCAACCATGGTAGAGAAACGGAAAGGCGATATAAGCATGCGTGGCCATGATACGCACACGACAAACTGCCTTACAATATTTAGACTTGAGGGGAAGCTTCGTTAACAAACTATAACACGGCAATGAGCGCTCGAATACGACGAGAGAAATAATTGAGATGTGGAAAATTCCCTTGAAATAAATCTGGTTTGCGAGAGAAATGCTTGTATGTATTGAATCTCTTAAAAGATGAGGGGGGAAATATGCGCTCACCGAGAGGGCATCGTCAGCGCGAGACCACCACCAGGCTCCTTCGGGAGTGTGGAGAGCTTCGCGGCCGGAACGAAGCCTCCCCTCTCCGCCGGCCAGGCGTGGAAAACGCGCTTTCCGATCGCTCAAGGTTGCGTAGGAATAGTATAGTTCTAGCGTCTAGGAAAAGCTTTAACAGGTGCGAGGACGGCACGCATAGCGTGGGAAGCTAGCCGCCGGAATAGCTATCTTCGAGAGCTATTCTATATTATATTATATTATACTTCGAGAGCTATGACTGATGCTTTTCTATATATATGTATTCATCTCATCTATGCGATCGTATGCGCGTGCTGTTTCTTTGTCTCTGAGTGTAGTAGTTAAGAGAGCCAGTTTAAGGGCGGAGAAGAGGGAAGGAAAGGAAAGCAAACTTGCAGCGCCGTGGTTTTAAAGCGCAACCGTGGTAGAGAAACGGAAAGGCGATATAAGCATGCGTGGCCATGATACGCACACGACAAACTGCCTTACAATATTTAGAATTGAGGGGTAGTTTCGTTAACAAACTATAACACGGCAATCAGCACTCGAATATAATTATAACCCTAATAATAATTGTAAATATTCATCTCATCTATAGGATCTAATGCGCGCGCTGTTTCTTGCCTCTGCGTGTAGTAGTTAAGAGAGCCAGTTTAAGGGCGCAGAAAAGGGAAGGAAAAGAAAGCAAACTTGCAGCGCCGTGGTTTTAAGGCGCAACCGTGGTAGAGAAACGGAAAGGCGATATAAGCATGCGTGGCCATGATACGCACACGACAAACTGCCTTACAATATTTTGACTTGAGGGGAAGCTTCGTTAACAAACTATAACACGGCAATGAGCATTCGAATACGACGAGAGAAATAACTGAGACGTGGAAAATTCCCTTGAAATAAATCTGGTTTGCGAGACAAATGCTTGTATGTATTGAATCTCTTAAAAGTTGAGGGGGGAAATATGCGCTCACCGAGAGGGCATCGTCAGCGCGAGACCACCACCAGGCTCCTTACGGGGGTGTGGAGAGCTTCGCTGCCGGAACGAAGCCTCCCCTCTCCGCCGGCCAGGCGTGGAAAACGCGCTTTCCGATCGCTCAAGGTTGCGTAGGAATAGTATAGTTCTAGCGTCTAGGAAAAGCTTTAACAGGTGCGAGGACGGCACGCATAGCGTGGGAAGCTAGCCGCCGCAATAGCTATCTTCGAGAGCTATTCTATATTATATTATATTATACTTCGAGAGCTATGACTGATGCTTTTCTATATATATGTATTCATCTCATCTATGCGATCGCATGCGCGTGCTGTTTCTTTGTCTCTGCGTGTAGTAGTTAAGAGAGCCAGTTTAAGGGCGGAGAAGAGGGAAGGAAAGGAAAGCAAAGTTGCAGCGCCGTGGTTTTAAAGCGCAACCGTGGAAGAGAAACGGAAAGGCGATATAAGCATGCGTGGCCATGATACGCACACGACAAACTGCCTTACAATATTTAGAATTGAGGGGTAGTTTCGTTAACAAACTATAACACGGCAATCAGCACTCGAATATAATTATAACCCTAATAATAATTGTAAATATTCATCTCATCTATAGGATCTAAAGCGCGCGCTGTTTCTTGCCTCTGCGTGTAGTAGTTAAGAGAGCCAGTTTAAGGGCGGAGAAGAGGGAAGGAAAAGAAAGCAAACTTGCAGCGCCGTGGTTTTAAGGCGCAAGCGTGGTAGAGAAACGGAAAGGCGATATAAGCATGCGTGGCCATGATACGCACACGACAAACTGCCTTACAATATTTTGACTTGAGGGGAAGCTTCGTTAACAAACTATAACACGGCAATGAGCACTCGAATACGACGAGAGAAATAATTGAGACGTGGAAAATGCCCTTGAAATAAATCTGGTTTGCGAGACAAATGCTTGTATGTATTGAATCTCTTAAAAGATGAGGGGGGAAATATGCGCTCACCGAGAGGGCATCGTCAGCGCGAGGCCACCACCAGGCTCCTTACGGGGGTGTGGAGAGCTTCGCGGCCGGAACGAAGCCTCCCCTCTCCGCCGGCCAGGCGTGGAAAACGCGCTTTCCGATCGCTCAAGGTTGCGAAGGAATAGTATAGTTCTAGCGTCTAGGAAAAGCTTTAACAGGTGCGAGGACGGCACGCATAGCATGGGAAGCTAGCCGCCGGAATAGCTATCTTCGAGAGCTATTCTATATTATATTATATTATACTTCGAGAGCTATGACTGACGCTTTTCTATATATATGTATTCATCTCATCTATGCGATCGCATGCGCGTGCTCTTTCTTTGTCTCTGCGTGTAGTAGTTAAGAGAGCCAGTTTAAGGGCGGAGAAGAGGGAAGGAAAGGAAAGCAAACTTGCAGCGCCGTGGTTTTAAAGCGCAACCGTGGTAGAGAAACGGAAAGGCGATATAAGCATGCGTGGCCATGATACGCACACGACAAACTGCCTTACAATATTTAGAATTGAGGGGTAGTTTCGTTAACAAACTATAACACGGCAATCAGCACTCGAATATAATTATAACCCTAATAATAATTGTAAATATTCATCTCATCTATAGGATCTAAAGCGCGCGCTGTTTCTTGCCTCTGCGTGTAGTAGTTAAGAGAGCCAGTTTAAGGGCGGAGAAGAGGGAAGGAAAAGAAAGCAAACTTGCAGCGCCGTGGTTTTAAGGCGCAAGCGTGGTAGAGAAACGGAAAGGCGATATAAGCATGCGTGGCCATGATACGCACACGACAAACTGCCTTACAATATTTTGACTTGAGGGGAAGCTTCGTTAACAAACTATAACACGGCAATGAGCACTCGAATACGACGAGAGAAATAATTGAGACGTAGAAAATGCCCTTGAAATAAATCTGGTTTGCGAGACAAATGCTTGTATGTATTGAATCTCTTAAAAGATGAGGGGGGAAATATGCGCTCACCGAGAGGGCATCGTCAGCGCGAGGCCACCACCAGGCTCCTTACGGGGGTGTGGAGAGCTTCGCGGCCGGAACGAAGCCTCCCCTCTCCGCCGGCCAGGCGTGGAAAACGCGCTTTCCGATCGCTCAAGGTTGCGAAGGAATAGTATAGTTCTAGCGTCTAGGAAAAGCTTTAACAGGTGCGAGGACGGCACGCATAGCATGGGAAGCTAGCCGCCGGAATAGCTATCTTCGAGAGCTATTCTATATTATATTATATTATACTTCGAGAGCTATGACTGATGCTTTTCTATATATATGTATTCATCTCATCTATGCGATCGCATGCGCGTGCTCTTTCTTTGTCTCTGCGTGTAGTAGTTAAGAGAGCCAGTTTAAGGGCGGAGAAGAGGGAAGGAAAGGAAAGCAAACTTGCAGCGCCGTGGTTTTAAAGCGCAACCGTGGTAGAGAAACGAAAAGGCGATATAAGCATGCGTGGCCATGATACGCACACGACAAACTGCCTTACAATATTTAGAATTGAGGGGTAGTTTCGTTAACAAACTATAACACGGCAATCAGCACTCGGATATAATTATAACCCTAATAATAATTGTAAATATTCATCTCATCTATAGGATCTAAAGCGCGCGCTGTTTCTTGCCTCTGCGTGTAGTAGTTAAGAGAGCCAGTTTAAGGGCGGAGAAGAGGGAAGGAAAAGAAAGCAAACTTGCAGCGCCGTGGTTTTAAGGCGCAACCATGGTAGAGAAACGGAAAGGCGATATAAGCATGCGTGGCCATGATACGCACACGACAAACTGCCTTACAATATTTTGACTTGAGGGGAAGCTTCGTTAACAAACTATAACACGGCAATGAGCACTCGAATATGACGAGAGAAATAATTGGGACGTGGAAAATTCCCTTGAAATAAATCTGGTTTGCGAGACAAATGCTTGTATGTATTGAATCTCTTAATAGATGAGGGGGGAAATGTGCGCTCACCGAGAGGGCATCGTCAGCGCGAGACCACCACCAGGCTCCTTACGGGGGTGTGGAGAGCTTCGCGGCCGGAACGAAGCCTCCCCTCTCCGCCGGCCAGGCGTGGAAAACGCGCTTTCCGATCGCTCAAGGTTGCGTAGGAATAGTATAGTTCTAGCGTCTAGGAAAAGCTTTAACAGGTGCGAGGACGGCACGCATAGCGTGGGAAGCTAGCCGCCGGAATAGCTATCTTCGAGAGCTATTCTATATTATATTATATTATACTTCGAGAGCTATGACTGATGCTTTTCTATATATATGTATTCATCTCATCTATGCGATCGCATGCGCGTGCTCTTTCTTTGTCTCTGCGTGTAGTAGTTAAGAGAGCCAGTTTAAGGGCGGAGAAGAGGGAAGGAAAGGA
The DNA here is from genome assembly GCF_050947875.1 of Dermacentor variabilis. Lineage (NCBI taxonomy): Eukaryota > Metazoa > Arthropoda > Arachnida > Ixodida > Ixodidae > Dermacentor > Dermacentor variabilis. Next base: position 76,909,515 of record NC_134575.1, read on the forward strand.
AAGCAAACTTGCAGCGCCGTGGTTTTAAAGCGCAACCGTGGTAGAGAAACGGAAAGGCGATATAAGCATGCGTGGCCATGATACGCACACGACAAACTGCCTTACAATATTTAGAATTGAGGGGTAGTTTCGTTAACAAACTATAACACGGCAATCAGCACTCGAATATAATTATAACCCTAATAATAATTGTAAATATTCATCTCATCTATAGGATCTAAAGCGCGCGCTGTTTCTTGCCTCTGCGTGTAGTAGTTAAGAGAGCCAGTTTAAGGGCGGAGAAGAGGGAAGGAAAAGAAAGCAAACTTGCAGTGCCGTGGTTTTAATGCGCAACCGTGGTAGAGAAACGGAAAGGCGATATAAGCATGCGTGGCCATGATACGCACACGACAAACTGCCTTACAATATTTAGACTTGAGGGGAAGCTTCGTTAACAAACTATAACACGGCAATGAGCACTCGAATACGACGAGAGAAATAATTGAGACGTGGAAAATTCCCTTCAAATAAATCTGGTTTGCGAGACAAATGCTTCTATGTATTGAATCTCTTAAAAGGTGAGGGGGGAAATATGCGCTCACCGAGAGGGCATCGTCAGCGCGAGACCACCACCAGGCTCCTTACGGGGGTGTGGAGAGCTTCGCGGCCGGAGCGAAACCTCCCCTCTCCGCCGGCCAGGCGTGGAAAACGCGCTTTCCGATCGCTCAAGGTTGCGTAGGAATAGTATAGCTCTAGCGTCTAGGAAAAGCTTTAACAGGTGCGAGGACGGCACGCATAGCGTGGGAAGCTAGCCGCCGGAATAGCTATCTTCGAGAGCTATTCTATATTATATTATATTATACTTCGAGAGCTATGACTGATGTTTTTATATATATATGTATTCATCTCATCTATGCGATCGCATGCGCGTGCTGTTTTTTTGTCTCTGCGTGAAGTAGTTAAGAGAGCCAGTTTAAGGGCGGAGAAGAGGGAAGGAAAGGAAAGCAAACTTGCAGCGCCGTGGTTTTAAAGCGCAACCGTGGAAGAGAAACGGAAAGGCGATATAAGCATGCGTGGCCATGATACGCACACGACAAACTGCCTTACAATATTTAGAATTGAGGGGTAGTTTCGTTAACAAACTATAACACGGCAATCAGCACTCGAATGTAATTATAACCCTAATAATAATTGTAAATATTCATCTCATCTATAGGATCTAAAGCGCGCGCTGTTTCTTGCCTCTGCGTGTAGTAGTTAAGAGAGCCAGTTTAAGGGCGGAGAAGAGGGAAGGAAAAGAAAGCAAACTTGCAGCGCCGTGGTTTTAAGGCGCAACCGTGGTAGAGAAACGGAAAGGCGATATAAGCATGCGTGGCCATGATACGCACACGACAAACTGCCTTACAATATTTTGACTTGAGGGGAAGCTTCGTTAACCAACTATAACACGGCAATGAGCACTCGAATACGACGAGAGAAATAATTGAGACGTGGAAAATGCCCTTGAAATAAATCTGGTTTGCGAGACAAATGCTTGTATGTATTGAATCTCTTAAAAGATGAGGGGGGAAATATGCGCTCACCGAGAGGGCATCGTCAGCGCCAGGCCACCACCAGGCTCCTTACGGGGGTGTGGAGAGCTTCGCGGCCGGAACGAAGCCTCCCCTCTCCGCCGGCCAGGCGTGGAAAACGCGCTTTCCGATCGCTCAAGGTCGCGAAGGAATAGTATAGTTCTAGCGTCTAGGAAAAGCTTTAACAGGTGCGAGGACGGCACGCATAGCATGGGAAGCTAGCCGCCGGAATAGCTATCTTCGAGAGCTATTCTATATTATATTATATTATACTTCGAGAGCTATGACTGATGCTTTTCTATATATATGTATTCATCTCATCTATGCGATCGCATGCGCGTGCTCTTTCTTTGTCTCTGCGAGTAGTAGTTAAGAGAGCCAGTTTAAGGGCGGAGAAGAGGGAAGGAAAGGAAAGCAAACTTGCAGCGCCGTGGTTTTAAAGCGCAACCGTGGTAGAGAAACGAAAAGGCGATATAAGCATGCGTGGCCATGATACGCACACGACAAATAGCCTTACAATATTTAGAATTGAGGGGTAGTTTCGTTAACAAACTATAACACGGCAATCAGCACTCGGATATAATTATAACCCTAATAATAATTGTAAATATTCATCTCATCTATAGGATCTAAAGCGCGCGCTGTTTCTTGCCTCTGCGTGTAGTAGTTAAGAGAGCCAGTTTAAGGGCGGAGAAGAGGGAAGGAAAAGAAAGCAAACTTGCAGCGCCGTGGTTTTAAGGCGCAACCGTGGTAGAGAAACGGAAAGGCGATATAAGCATGCGTGGCCATGATACGCACACGACAAACTGCCTTACAATATTTTGACTTGAGGGGAAGCTTCGTTAACAAACTATAACACGGCAATGAGCACTCGAATATGACGAGAGAAATAATTGAGACGTGGAAAATTCCCTTGAAATAAATCTGGTTTGCGAGACAAATGCTTGTATGTATTGAATCTCTTAATAGATGAGGGGGGAAATGTGCGCTCACCGAGAGGGCATCGTCAGCGCAAGACCACCACCAGGCTCCTTACGGGGGTGTGGAGAGCTTCGCGGCCGGAACGAAGCCTCCCCTCTCCGCCGGCCAGGCGTGGAAAACGCGCTTTCCGATCGCTCAAGGTCGCGTAGGAATAGTATAGTTCTAGCGTCTAGGAAAAGCTTTAACAGGTGCGAGGACGGCACGCATTGCGTGGGAAGCTAGCCGCCGGAATAGCTATCTTCGAGAGCTATTCTATATTATATTATATTATACTTCGAGAGCTATGACTGATGCTTTTCTATATATATGTATTCATCTCATCTAAGCGATCGCATGCGCGTGCTGTTTCTTTGTCTCTGCGTGTAGTAGTTAAGAGAGCCAGTTTAAGGGCGGAGAAGAGGGAAGGAAAGGAAAGCAAACTTGCAGCGCCATGGTTTTAAAGCGCAACCGTGGTAGAGAAACGGAAAGGCGATATAAGCGTGCGTGGTTTTTGTCATATAGAAACACAAAGACGTCAATCCTCAAAACAATCCAAGCAATTGTCCAAACGACTGCAGCACCCGCGTCTCCAGTGGCTGTCATTGCGCCCAATATACGGAGCTTTGGTTTTGTCATATAGAAAGACAAAGACGTCAATCCTCAAAACAATCCAAGCAGTTGTCCAATCGACTGCAGCGCCCGCGTCTCCAGTGGCGGTCATTGCGCCCAAAATACCGAGCTTTGGTTTTTGTCATATAGAAACACAAAGACGTCAATCCTCAAAACAATACAAGCAATTGTCCAAACGACTGCAGCGCCCGCGTCTCCAGTGGCGGTCATTGCGCCCAATATACGGAGCTTTGGTTTTGTCATATAGAAAAACAAAGACGTCAATCCTCAAAACAACACAAGCAATTGTCCAAACAACTGTAGCGCCCGCGTCTCCGGTGGCGCTCATTGCGCCCAATAAACGGAGCTTGGGTTCTATCATATGGAAACACAAAGACGTCAATCCTCAAAACAATCCAAGCAATTGTCCAAACGACTGCAGCGCCCGCGTCTCCAGTGGCGGTCATTGCGCCCAATATACGGAGCTTTGGCTTTGTCATATAGAAAGACAAAGACGTCAATCCTAAAAACAGTCCAAGCAGTTGTCCAAACGACGGCACCGCGCGCGTCTCCAGTGGCGGTCATTGCGCCCAAATACGGAGCTTTGGTTTTGTCATATAGAAACACAAAGACGTCAATCCTCAAAACAATCCAAGGAGTTGTCCAAACGACTGCCGCGCCCGCGTCTCCAGTGGCGGTCATTACGCCCAAAATACGGAGATTTGGTTTTGTCATATAGAAACACAAAGACGTCAATCCTAAAGACAATCCAAGCAGTTGTCCAAACGACTGCAGCGCCCGCGTCTCCAGTGGCGGTCATTGCGCCCAAGATACGGAGCTTTGGTTTTTGTCATACAGAAACACAAAGACGTCAATCCTCAAAACAATGCAAGCAATTGTCCAAACGGATGCAGCGCCCGCGTCTCCAGTGGCGGTCATTGCGCCCAATATACGGAGCTTTGGTTTTGTCATATAGAAAGACAAAGACGTCAATCCTCAAAACAATCCAAGCAGTTCTCCAATCGACTGCAGCGCCCGCGTCTCCAGTGGCGGTCATTGCGCCCAATAAACGGAGCTTGGGTTTTGTCATATAGAAACACAAAGGTGTCAATCCTAAAAACAATCCAAGCAGTTGTCCAAACGACTGCAGCGCCCGCGTCTCCAGTGGCGGTCATTGGGCCCAAAATACGGAGCTTTGGTTTTGTCATATAGAAAGATAAAGACGTCAATCCTCAAAACAATCCAAGCAGTTGTCCAATCGACTGCAGCGCCCGCGCCTCCAGTGGCGGTCATTGCGCCCAAAATAAGGAGCTTTGGTTTTTGTCATATAGAAACACAAAGACGTCAATCCCCAAAACAATACAAGCAATTGTCCAAACGACTGCAGCGCCCGCGTCTCCAGTGGCGGTCATTGCGCCCAATATACGGAGCTTTGGTTTTGTCATATAGAAACAGAATGACGTAAATGCTCATAACAATACAAGCAGTTGTCCAAGCGATTGCAGCGCCCGCGTCTCCAGTGGCGGTCATTGCGCCTAATGTACGGAGCTTTGGTTTTTGTCATATAGAAACACAAAGACGTCAATCCTCAAAACAATCCAAGCAATTGTCCAAACGACTGCAGCGCCCGCGTCTCCAGTGGCGGTCATTGCGCCCAATATACGGATCTTTGGTTTGGTCATATAGAAAGACAAAAAATTCAATCCTCAAAACAATCCAAGCAGTTGTCCAATCGACTCCAGCGCCCGCGTCTCCAGTGGCGGTCATTGCGCCCAAAATAAGGAGCTTTGGTTTTTGTCATATAGAAACACAAAGACGTCAATCCTCAAAACAATACAAGCAATTGTCCAAACGACTGCAGCGCCCGCGTCTCCAGTGGCGGTCATTGCGCCCAATATACGGAGCTTTGGTTTTGTCATATAGAAACAGAATGACGTAAATGCTCATAACAATACAAGCAGTTGTCCAAACGATTGCAGCGCCCGCGTCTCCAGTGGCGGTCATTGCGCCCAATGTACGGATCTTTGGTTTTGTCATATAGAAACACTAAGACGTCAATCCTCAAAACAATCCAAGCAGTAGTCCAAACGACTGCAGCGCCCGCGTCTCCAGTGGCGGTCATTGCGCCCAAAATACGGAGCTTTGGTTTTTGTCATATAGAAACACAAAGACGTCAATCCTCAAAACAATCCAAGCAATTGTCCAAACGACTGCAGCGCCCGCGTCTCCAGTGGCGGTCATTGCGCCCAATATACGGAGCTTTGGTTTGGTCATATAGAAAGACAAAGAATTCAATCCTCAAAACAATCCAAGCAGTTGTCCAATCGACTCCAGCGCCCGCGTCTCCAGTGGCGGTCATTGCGCCCAATAAACGGAGCTTGGGTACTGTCATATAGAAGCACAAAGACGTCAATCCTCAAAACAATCCAAGCAATTGTCCAGATGACAGCAGCGCCCGCGTCTCCAGTGGCGGTCATTGCGCCCAATATACGGAGCTTTGGTTTTGTCATATAGAAAGACAAAGACGTCAATCCTCAAAACAATCCAAGCAGTTGTCCAAACGACTAAAGCGCGCGCGTCTCCAGTGGCGGCCATTGCGCCCAAAATACGGAGCTTTGGTTTTGTCATATAGAAACACAAAGACGTCAATCCTCAAAACAATCCAAGCAGTTGTGCAAACGACTGCAGCGCCCGCGTCTCCAGTGGCGGTCATTGCGCCCAATAAACGGAGCTTGGGTTTTGTCATATAGAAACACAAAGGTGTCAATCCTAAAAACAATCCAAGCAGTTGTCCAAACGACTGCAGCGCCCGCGTCTCCAGTGGCGGTCATTGCGCCCAAAATACGGAGCTTCGGTTTTTGTCATATAGAAGCACAAAGACGTCAATCCTCAAAACAATCCAAGCAATTGTCCAAACGAATGCAGCGCCCGCGTCTCCAGTGGCGGTTATTGCGCCCAATATACGGAGTTTTGGTTTTGTCATATAGAAATACAAAGACGTCAATCCTCAAAACAATCCAAGCAGTTGTCCAATCGACTGCAGCGCCCGCGTCTCCAGTGGCGGTCATTGCGCCCAATAAACGGAGCTTTGGTTTTGTCATATAGAAACACAAAGACGTCAATCCTCGAAACAATCCAAGCAGTTGTCCAAACGACTGCAGCGCCCGCGTCTCCAGTGGCGGTCATTGCGCCCAATATACGGAGCTTTCGTTTTGTCATATAGAAAGACAAAGACGTCAATCCTCGAAACAATCCAAGCAGTTGTCCAATCGACTGCAGCGCCCGCGTCTCCAGTGGCGGTCATTGCGCCCAATAAACGGAGCTTGGGTTTTGTCATATAGAAACACAAAGACGTCAATCCTCAAAACAATTCAAGCAATTGTCCAAACGACTGCAGCCTCCGCGTCTCCAGTGGCGGTCATTGCGCCCAATATACGGAGCTTTGGTTTTGTCATATAGAAAGACAAAGACTTCAATCCTCAAAACAATCCTAGCAATTGTCCAAACGACTGCAGCGCCCGCGTCTCCAGTGGCGGTCATTGCGCCCAATAAACGGAGCTTGGGTTTTGTCATATAGAAACACAAAGACGTCAATCCTCAAAACAATCCAAGCAGTTGTCCAATCGACTGCAGCTCCCGCGTCTCCAGTGGTGGTCATTGCGCCCAATATACGGAGCTTTGGTTTTGTCATATAGAAAGACAAAGACGTCAATCCTCAAAACAATCCAAGCAGTTGTCCAATCGACTGCAGCGCCCGCGTCTCCAGTGGCGGTCATTGCGCCCAAAATACCGAGCTTTGGTTTTTGTCATATAGAAACACAAAGACGTCAATCCTCAAAACAATACAAGCAATTGTCCAAACGACTGCAGCGGCCGCGTCTCCAGTGGCGGTCATTGCGCCCAATATACGGAGCTTTGGTTTTGTCATATAGAAACACAATGACGTCAATGCTCAAAACAATCCAAGCAGTTGTCCAAACGACTGCAGCGCCCGCGTCTCCAGTGGCGGTCATTGCGCCCAAAATACGGAGCTTTGGCTTTTGTCATATAGAAGCACAAAGACGTCAATCCTCAAAACAATCCAAGCAGTTGTGCAAACGACTGCAGCACCCGCGTCTCCAGTGGCGGTCATTGCGCCCAATATACGGAGCTTTGGTTTTGTCATATAGAAAAACAAAGACGTCAATCCTCAAAACAATCCAAGCAATTGTCCAAACGACTGCAGCGCCCGCGTCTCCAGTGGCGGTCATTGCGCCCAATATACGGAGCTTTGGTTTTGTCATATAGAAAGACAAAGACGTCTGTCACATATAAGAGGGAAGATAAAATAAAATGCTAGACGAAGAAAGGTTTCAAGAAGACGACGAGGATGGCGTTAAGAATGACGTGGATTAACCGAGAACGAAAGAAGATAAAGAAGAAGTTTCCAGTGAGGTGACAAGAGATTATTGGTGGAGAAGAGAAGACGAAGAGAAGGATTACGTGGACTAACAAGGCTATAAAAGGGCGAGGAAGGGCGAGACACGGGGGGAGAAGAAAGCAGCGGAGACTCGGCGGGTGAGGGACGGTTCGACCGGAAGAGAGCGACGCCGGCTAGTGCTCCGGTGAGCTCGCGTTCTACGGCTTTGCTCCGCAGGCTTCCTGCCGTTCCTCAGCCCGTTCCGGGGAGTCCACGGAGGACGCCACCACCTGCTACGGCCAGGGGTGTCTCTACCGCAGTCACCACTCTTCCGGGTGGTGCCCCAACGCCAACATCATCGGCCACACCTCCACGGGCGCTTGGACCGGGAGCGTGCACGACGCAACCAACGACGCCAGCCCTCGAACGTCGAACGCCACTCCGACGCCGGCTACGGGACCCACACCACGCCACATCCGCACCGAACCAGACGTGAGCACGAACGCCAACCACTCTCAGTAGAACGCTAGTGGCAGTGTTACCGGTTCGTGTGTACTGATAGTTTTTGTATCTTGTGTGTTAGTTTTGTTAGGTTTGTGTGCTGCTGTTCTTGTCGCGTGGGTTGTATTAAATGTGCATCTGTGTGGGTACGCCTGTCGCCTAGTCCATTCTTTCGGCCAGAGTGTTCTCCGGAGGAGATCCGTGACAAAGACAAGTGGCGAGCCCGCCAGGATTCATTTCCTTGTTTCTTTTTTCTTTGTCTCGGATCTTTCCGATCTCTCGACGGCAGAAAGGATGGATTTGGTAAAAACGCTAGAACTTGCGCTCAAGCTAGGGTTAAGCAAGGAAGAGGCGATGCGTCTCTGGGACGAGAAGAAAGAAGAAGCAAAAAGGCGGAGAGAAGAAAGGGCGCAAGCACGCGCAGACGCTCGCGAGGCAGAAGAGCGAGAGGCTAGAAGAGCTCGCGAGGCAGAAGAGCGAGAGACTAGAAGAGCTCGCGAGGCAGAAGAGCGAGAGGCTAGAAGAGCTCGTGAGGCAGAAGAGGAGGAGAAAAGAAAGATAGAACGGGAGAAGGAGTTCCTTTTGTGGAAACAGGCGCATATCGCAGGAGGAGATGAGGGGATCACGGAAGATGATCAGCGTTCCTTAGCGGGTACCGAATCTCCTAGACCGGCCAGGGTTTGTCCAAGAAAGTCAATGGCTCCTTTTGATAACAAAAGAGATGATTTGGACGCGTATCCGCAGCGATTCGAGCGGATAGCTCTGGGGCAGGACCAAGCTGCACGCGTTGTCGACTCTCGGGCAGAACTTGTCACACCACCTGAAGTTCCACCGCGGAAAGTACAAACCCTGCTGGGAAATGAAATGGTGAGTGGAGCACCCAAGTCAAAAGAAGCATTGCCGGTGGTGGTTGGGCAAATAGGGGATCGCCCTGTATTGGTGCTTAGAGACTGCGAAGCTAACACAGCTTTGGTTAGGAGAAGCCTGGTGAAGGACGAGGAGCGTGCAGGGGAAACGTCGACCCTCACTCTCGTAGATAGCACAGTAGGGTACCTTCCTGAAGCCAGGATTCTAGTGTCCACGCCATGTTATACGGGACAGGTAGTGGCAAAATGCGTAGAGCAGCCCATCTACGATCTCATCTTGGGAAGCATTACGGGTGCAAGAAGTGTCGAGAACCCAGATCCCGAGTGGAGGATGCTCGACGTTGAAGAACTCCCAAAGGAGGAGAGTCCCACGACAGCTCCGGTGGGTGAGGGAGCAGTTAGTTTCTCGTCGGCAGTGGAGACAAGAGCTCAAGCGACAGGCAGAGCAACGCAGCGTTTGGGAAGAAAGAAAGAGGGTAAAGAGAAGAAGTCCACAGACAAGAAACGCACGTGCAAAGCCAAGTCAAAAGACAAGAAGCGCACGAGCAAAGACAAGTCCAAAGACAAGAAGAGCAAGAGCAAAGACAAGAAAAGCAAAGGCAAGGATAGTAAAGAGAAGAAGAAAAAGAAGGGTTTCTGTACTTGGCTAAGCAGCAAAAGCAGCAAGAGCACCAAAGAGAAAGGGGGAGGCAAGCGCAAGTCCAAGAAGGCCAAGAAAGGCTCCGCTAAGGAAGGCAGATCGAGATCCAGAAGCAAGAAGGCTGGCAAGGCTAAGTCCAGCAAGGAGAAGGTGGGCAAAGGAAGCAAGAAGACGGACAAAGGTAATAAGGAGAAGTCAAGCAAGGAGCAGACCTCCAAGGAGAAGCACAGCAACGAAAAGAGCAGCAAGAAGAAAGACAGCAAGGATAAGCAAAGTAAAGAAAAAAGCAACAAAGCAAGGAGAAACACCACAAAAACGATAAGCACGGAAGCAAAGGAAAGCATAGCAAGGACAAGCGGAGTAAAAAGTCCAGTAAGTCCAGTTTGGCCTTCCAAGAATACGCATTTCACGTGGAATATAATAAAGGCAGAAATAACGTTGGAGCGGACATCATGAGTAGAGCCAACTGAAGAGCTCTAGGTATCTGTGGGAGGTATCTTGTTGTTGCTGCTGTGTTATGTATCTCAGGGATGCATCGTGTTGTTGATGTTGTTTTGGTTGTTACGCGATTGTACAAAGGAGTGTGTTTTGGACATTAACATGTTTATTAAGGACACCATGTGGACAATTGCAGTGTTCCGAAAACGCAGTTTGGTTGTGAACGTTAACATGTTTGTTAAGGACACTGTATGGACAACGGCAGTGATGTGTTAGTGATGTGTTTTTGGTGTGTGCTGGTCATCTACGTTGTGTTGTGTGGTGTGCTGGTGCCAGAATTGCCACAGAAGATAGTCGGCTGGTTGGATGACATGAAGAGGAGGACGACGTGAGCAGTTTTTCAGGGAAAAACTCTTGAGAGAGGGGGCCCTTGTCACATATAAGAGGGAAGATAAAATAAAATGCTAGACGAAGAAAGGTTTCAAGAAGACGACGAGGATGGCGTTAAGAATGACGTGGATTAACCGAAGACGAAAGAAGATAAAGAAGAAGTTTCCAGTGAGGTGACAAGAGATGATTGGTGGAGAAGAGAAGACGAAGAGAAGGATTACGTGGACTAACAAGGCTATAAAAGGGCGAGGAAGGGCGAGACACGGGGGGAGAAGAAAGCAGCGGAGACTCGGCGGGTGAGGGACGGTTCGACCGGAAGAGAGCGACGCCGGCTAGTGCTCCGGTGAGCTCGCGTTCTACGGCTTTGCTCCGCAGACTTCCTGCCGTTCCTCAGCCCGTTCCGGGGAGTCCACGGAGGACGCCACCACCTGCTACGGCCAGGGGTGTCTCTACCGCTGTCACCACTCTTCCGGGTGGTGCCCCAACGCCAACATCATCGGCCACACCTCCACGGGCGCTTGGACCGGGAGCGTGCACGACGCAACCAACGACGCCAGCCCTCGAACGTCGAACGCCACTCCGACGCCGGCTACGGGACCCACACCACGCCACATCCGCACCGAACCAGACGTGAGCACGAACGCCAACCACTCTCAGTAGAACGCTAGTGGCAGTGTTACCGGTTCGTGTGTACTGATAGTTTTTGTATCTTGTGTGTTAGTTTTGTTAGGTTTGTGTGCTGCTGTTCTTGTCGCGTGGGTTGTATTAAATGTGCATCTGTGTGGGTACGCCTGTCGCCTAGTCCATTCTTTCGGCCAGAGTGTTCTCCGGAGGAGATCCGTGACAACGTCAATCCTCAAAACAATCCAAGCAGTTGTCCAAACGACTGCAGCGCGCGAGTCTCCAGTGGCGGTCATTGCGCCCAAAATACGGAGCTTTCGTTTTGTTATATAGAAACACAAAGACGTCAATCTTCAAAACAATCCAAGCAGTTGTCCAAACGACTGTCGCGCCCGCGTCTCCAGTGGCGGTCATTACGCCCAAAATACGGAGATTTGGTTTTGTCATATAGAAACACAAAGACGTCAATCCTAAAAACAATCCAAGCAGTTGTCCAAACGACTGCAGCGCCCGCGTCTCCAGTGGCGGTCGTTGCGTCCAAAATACTGAGCTTTGGTTTTGTCATATAGAAACACAAAGACGTCAATCCTCAAAACAATCCAAGCAATTGTCCAAACGACTGCATCACCCGCGTCTCCAGTGGCGGTCCTTGCGTCCAATATACGGAGCTTTGGTTTAGTGGTTCCGGACATTCCATCCCGGCTACAACTATGGGAAGACCACGGCGCGGAGGAACATGAAAGCAAAAATAAAGCACTGCAGCGCACAGACAGAAACCTCGCGTGCAAAAATAAGAAAGAAACACTGGGAAAACGACAAAAAAAGCCCTACTAAACCATGCTCACCTCGCGAAGAACGCAAAAGCGAAAATGAGGTGAATGAATGCGGAAACAAAAGGTTTACAATACAGACTGCTAGCGAAGTTTGACTTGCATGGTGTAACACTCAGTGTAATTAACACAACTACGCTGTTGGACCATCCTCATGGACTGGAAGCGGCGGTGACTTTTTTAATAATGTTGTGTTCCTCTGCTAGCCGGGAAGATTTAGGGCCCTGCACATTTTTGCAGGACTCTATACATGCGGATCAATTTTCTTGGTTCTGATGGAGAGATTGTGGACCAAGAAAGCGGCCCTGTGACAACAGTTTTAGTTTAGCGTAATATACTTGCGTTAGCATGTTCTGCACGCGGAACATTTGCGGGATGCTCTTCGGTAGAGCTTTAGTATAGCGTAAAAGAAAGACACACAGCAAAGCGCAAGACTTCACCGCGCCATCTTGGTGCGAGTAGTAAAACCTCCTAAGCTGATTCGCTCGCCATCTAGTTAAGAGTAGTCGAAGCAGCATTTTCTGGTAGTAGACTGCTTTAGAAGAGCGTTTGTTGCCTTATGTACGTTAAACGTAAACACTTTTACGGGACGTTACGTTAAAAGACAGGGCGTCGTCTAGTGCCTCGTGACAAGCGTATCCAAGCCAAGGCAATTCATTAGGAACCATTCTGTTGTGGCTATGCGGACGCGTCTTGTCAGGCCTACGCAAACCCAGAATCGCCGAACAATCTCAAATAGTGAATGCGCTATGCGCTCATAACTAGCGTTCCAGGTGAGCCTAGAGAAAATGAAAGTTCATTTCAGTAGTTACGTGAGCTCAGGGAGAGTGTGTACGTAGCCATCACGAGAATTCACGCTGAAGCAGGAGCCATGGGTGCTGCCCCATGTTTTACAACGCTATTTCTTACCGTCCATGTTTTGGGACTGTTAGCGTCTCCCGCTAAATCGCGAAAATCGCGCGCGGCCAAGAAACTCACATTTTTCTTTTGCGTACTGCGCATGCACACTAGGGCGCACGCAATTACTTGCGCGCGCGAAATCCTAGCTCGCACTTTACTAAAGCTCTTTAACGTTGAGAGAAGTATCGACCTGCAATTTTGTTCACGTTTTCTTACACGCTAACAGAGAAAATATTCGTTCACATTTTGCTATTTGTAGCAAGGTATTTGAAATGATACATTGCATTTACCAGGCGGCTACTGATGTGTTTGTATATTTTATTGCGCCATTCTAGTTTTTGAACTTCCGAGAAAGTTACTTGTTTCGCGCTGCCCCGAAAAGACGAATGGCGCCGAGCCTTTTGGTGAGTGTTTGTCGCCATCGGTTCCCCCAGTCAGTTCAGCTGAAACACTGATGACAAACTTCAGCAAAAACGTCTGTCGAAGCTTACAACACATGTGTGTACAATGGCTGTGCGGGAACAAGGAAAGCAGACTCCAATATAACAATCGCCGGGGAAAGCAAACGAATGAGCTAGCTTACTTCTGCTAAGCCGTCTACCAACGCCGGCGTCAGCAGCACGTTCTTATGGACTCCGAGACCATGCGGGGCTCCGAAACTGGCTGCGTCGCTCGCTGACCAGAGACCAGTTACACATATGCGACATCTATAAACAATGAACATCACAGATTCTCGCCGACTTAACTGTGTCTGCCTTGAGTAAAGCAAGTATGTTATGCATAGTCAAATGAAGGTAAACCTGTGCGAAGCTCGCCCGGACTACACGCGCAAATATATATGCACAACCTGTTCTCCCATAGCTTTTGCTTCATTGCCAAGGGAAGTTATACGCACTCCCTCGCCTAAGTGAGCTTGCGTATGAGGCATAGTAACCGCGTGCTCTAGAAGATTCGTACCGCTACACTCACTGTCGACTCAATGCATTTGACGGATGGATAGACGGATGCAAGTACCCCTTTGGAACGGAGCTGTGGCTTCTGCCACCAAGCGCTTGTTTCTATATTGCCTAATGTCCTGCCTATCATGAAAACAAGATTACGGAGAATTTTCATGATCGAACTTTCTGAACCCCTATTGGTAACTATATTTTTATGCGCTCTCGTTACTTGTAGTTCTCCTAGTTTTCTTCCAGCAAGCTTCCACTCGCGCTTAATGCGCATTTGTTTACCTTTCCCCTGCGCTCTGGGAAATCAAGGGCTTCAAGGAGGCCACAGGTGCCTAAATGAACTACTGGGTACATAGCTTCACTTTCGAATAAAAATTCCTCCATCGTGTACCTAGCTTTACCACAGCAAGCACCTGCTTCTTTGCCCTTCTTGTGGATCACTCTATATGTGCGTATTCTAAGGCATCCTCATATCGCTTCAAAATAGAAAGAGCTTCTATTTGCCTTGTAATAAATTGAGCCTTTCCTGAAATTTCATTTTCCTCCTCAATAGTTACTCATAGCAGGTATCTTTTCCATTGCCACCACCAATGAGATTGCCTTATTCTCTTTGGATTTCGGCTCCACATTCTTTGTTGCCATGTTGCTCACCTTACGCGTCGCATATTTGCTGATAAACTGCCTAGTTGCTTTCCTCCACCGTGAATCAGCGTTCTTTGTGTACAAATACCTGAACACTCTCCCAGTCCATTTACTTTATTCTTTGGTGTAGAGTCGTTCTTCATAATCACTTTTACGCTGAGCATCCATCAATTGTCCAGCTCATGTGACCCTGCAGAGGCTCATTGTACTCTTCCCTTGAGCGCTCAGTGCGAGGCGTCTCACAAAGCTCTTGTTGCCATCGGGTCCTGATATTGTCCATGACTTCGGACAAACAACCGCATTTCCAAATGTAAGTGCTTTCCTCGTATCCCGGAGCACCTCGTACCTATTGTATCCCCGTAGCACTCGGTGTTTCATTATGGCCGCATTTTCCTTCCCTTTTTCTGTGTTTCCACGTATCTCTTGCCTATTTATATACCTACTGCATATTCATATCTATCTACTGCTTCAAGAAAACAGATAGCGGTGCGTCTTCCCCAGAGAAGTGGTCACTTCGCTTCATGATCATTTGCGGCACTTCTCGCAGACGTGTAAAGGTTTCGTCACTTGAGTGGTGGTGCTGCACGTCACTCTGTGGAGTGGCGAGAAAAGTTCGAGCAGAGGTTCATTCGAAAATACTGTGCTGCGTTTGCATGCTTTCTATAGCTAAATAAAATCAATTGGTAAATCTACAGACGTCTATGGAGGCGAAGGTTCCTGCTTATTGCTAAGGAATCTTACCTTGAAAAGCCTTCGTCCTTTCTCCCGATAAGCCCTTTATTTCATCGGTATATAAGATAAACGCAAATGCTGCAATTTGTGGCGAATATGTAGTAAAATATATTTCAAGCTTCCTTCACATCCTTTAAACTAATTTGACCAAACAAAAATAAATAGTGGCTAAATCTGGCAAGTGGAAGCGCTGGCCACTAAAAGACACCAACAAATGTGATGTCGAAATAGGGCCTCGTCTCTAAATGAAACTACCGGCAGAGCGGAGCTTGGTCTGATATCATTGTGAACGATACCTTGCGCGTTACAAGAAACGTGCAACAGATTTCAGTTACGACTGCATCCCTCAGACACCGTGGTGCACCTTGCAGGGAAACCGGAACATTTTTACCAGCATTAAAACATGTTGCATACCAAAATACAACGTGCTTGATCTTGCAAAAGCACCACAGTGCGATGCGTCGGTTGAAGTGCCACAATAAGAGAATGATTAGGAGGGTATTTTTTTATTTGCTTGCTGCAGGTATACCTAGCCTAAATGCACCGCCCGAACACCACCTTTCAACAGCGACACGTTCTGAAACACTTTGCGGTCCACCTGACAACACTAGACATAAAAAATTAAATGTGGTCATAGCTCATCGTATTCGCGCTGCACTTCGAGTGTCCTAACTGTGCGTTGTTTGGCCAGGAACCGCGGCGTCCTGGCTCGCCTGAGTACGACGCCGTTAAACAAGATTACTTTGCTCTTACCTCCGCTGCTGATCATTTTCAGACTGGTCTCCGGGACTCCTATCTACGAGTAGCCTTTCTATATCGCTATAACAGACATCAAATCAGTTGTTAAGTGCATGTTTCTTTTGCATATGAAATTGTCGGCACATCCCTCCCTGCTTCGTATGCCACAGTGGCCGCTTCAGGGCAACTGCAGCTTATGCAACGCCAATCCATGCAGGTAAATGCATGTGGCTGTTTGCTTCGCACTCTTTGAACACGTCTCTGAATCGATCATGTGAAGTTGCTCTTGTTTTGAGCTGTTCTCCACAGAAGTGAATTACTGAGGTTCATGGTTATATCTATCTATCTATCTATCTATCTATCTATCTATCTATCTATCTATCTATCTATCTATCTATCTATCTATCTATCTATCTATCTATCTATCTATCTATCTATCTATCTATCTATCTATCTATCTATCTATCTATCTATCTATCTATCTATCTATCTATCTATCTATCTATCTATCTATCTATCTATCTATCTATCTATCTATCTATCTATCTATCTATCTATCTATCTATCTATCTATCTATCTATCTATCTATCTATCTATCTATCTATCTATCTATCTATCTATCTATCTATCTATCTATCTATCTATCTATCTATCTATCTATCTATCTATCTATCTATCTATCTATCTATCTATCTATCGAACAGTTTCTTCTGATCATTAGGAGAGCTTTAAAAATTACGCTCTGGAAGTAGCGCATGTAGCGTTTTGACAGTGGTAGCTTAGGAGAACGAAGCAATAGCCTGGACTCTTGAGTGTCGTACATGCATATTTGAACGTAATAGGGAAATTCTTAGGTCCACGCGTAAACTAGCAACGCCAAGCTTTTACAAATAATGATAGGCTGGAATGAATCATGACACTGCATCACAGCGCTCACATTACGCGTAGTGTAGCACGATGTGTTATTTTCTTACTGGAGTACTCTCACGAGACAACACAATGTTCGTCTGCACAAGCAAGCCCAGGCTAGCAAGCGGTTAGCTTGATGGTGCTCTTCGCAAGTACTATGTGCAGCTCAAAAGCCACTAGTCTAGGCTGCTTGAGCTGCAATAAGTAAGACAAGTCTGCCACCTGCAGTAAAGGAAGCAATCATTTTCTTCCTAACTTTAGCCGCTGCACTTGAAGGTGAGTTATATATCCTATGTTCCTGTTGATGTTTGCCATTGTACTTGCGAAAACGTCAAGTTTCCCATCCAGAATCATTTTGTCGATCGTCTTTAAAAACGCTCACTACCTCACTGGTGCACAAATGAAGATTGTAGTTCAACTTCAACATGCGTCATTTGCACATTTTTCATTCATCAGTAGTTCTTGATGAAATTATTAGCTGCGTACAAATGGTGGTCAGATACATTTTGTGAATACGTACTCTCATTTCTGATGGCGGTGTGTATTTTTCAGAGTGCTAGATGGCAGAATTCCGTGGCCGGGTCTTTATTTGATCGGCATTTGCAGGCTTTCTATAAACGAAATAAGTTGCAGGAATTCAAAAGCATTTAACAGATAAAAAAGTACCCAGTCCGCAAGGAACACCATGGGGAGAGGTGAATGCTGGTGCACATTATTATCAATGTTTTCAAGCACCGGTCTGATGAGCTAGGTGATTTTTGCGAAGTCTACATCCTCATTTATAAAGGTTTCATTTAGAAATCTTAGCCACATTCTCCAGTCTCGGTAGTAGTGTTGTCCAACCGTATCACAGATCAGTGTAGATAGACCTGGCGAAATATTTGGATTGACATTTTGGTTTACTTTCCAGTTTTGGTGCCCGAATTTAAAGCACCAGTCAATAGACGATCTCATTAGCTCAAGATTATTGTTTTTTTGAAGATGAACTTCTAGATTTTCAATAATATTTTCAATAAGACTTCCAATGAGGCCAGTTGGCATAAGATGGTGGTGTTTACAGTGCCATACTTGCCATAGAGTTCCAAAAAAGAAAGAGAAATATATTTGCAAGCTTGTAGGTATTGTCGAACGAGGAAGGATTTATTGAGATTATGTATGTTCAGCGTCTTGTTAGACGCTGAACGATATAGTGACGATATAGGACGATATAGGATGACGATATAGAACGAAAACATTCTAAAATGCAATTCAGATTTCATCTAAGGACATTCTAGTGACCTCTGTTTACTCCTCAAACAAAGAATATTTATCTCAGGTCCATGGAGGAAATTGAGTTCTGTTATATTGCACGAAATATAGTGGTGACTTCCCTCTGGATTGCACACAGGAACTTGCTGCATATGACCATATCGAATGCCACTGGTACATGGCATTGGATTTAAGAAAATAACAACTACTATAAGACAATGACCAAAGAAAGGTGTTCTTACACTGGAGGCACGAGCAATGCGCCACAGTCGTCCTTGTTGATGGCGCATTTTCCCGTCTCCCTGAATTGCAGGCGCTCGTTAACGCAGTCGCACATGGTGTCCGCAACAGCGCACACCGGTTGCTTGTCGTTGCACTTGCATGGCGCGCAGTGATCTTTTTCTGCTGGCCTCGGGATGCTAGGCAGCAAAATCAAGAGATTGCAATCAGAAATGGATAAAGGGCTAAGACTGGGACACAAAAGTAAATGTTTCGCTTGTTGCGCATTCTCTGACGCATATGACGGCCCACCGTGCAGTTCATCAGTTACGAACGAAGCGTTAAATGCACGTGTAAACAATTATAACGCTATACTGATATATACAAACCAAATTTAGTGCTGTAGGAGCATCCCCTTTTGACGTTGTTTCAGTGATAGCTTCGCAGTTATTACTTTCGTCACTCATCGCGAAGCGCGTGAACACGTGAAGAATGAACGTCTAAACCGATGGGTGATATATAGAGCTTCGCGCAGGCCGCAAACAGCACGCCCCAGATTTCATCGTAACCGGAGCACCATAATCTTCAAGTAAGGTTGGTGTGGTGGTTCAACTTGTTTTCAACTGTGCTTGTAGGTATCGATCCTCAGACATGCTTTTAGGAATACAATTATTTAGTGGGTATCGTTTACAATAGTCTGTATGGCTCGCTAGTTATGTCAGTGTAACTGACAGTTCCTACTTAAAATAAAATGGTGATTAAGCGAAGTTGGGGTTTACGGAACGTACAATTGTATACTAAAGAAAATGTTTTGGAAGAACTTAATAAAATAAATGAAATGACACCATTTTCTACGTGACATGCACAACAGCACAAAAAGTAAATTTCCGGAGTGAGGAACGAACTGCACAGAGATGATTAGGCTATGATAAGGACAAATAACATTTTTTCAGGTGTGTGGTGAATTAGATTAAACATGAGAGAAACTATTGAGAAATAATGTTTTAAGTGAATGAAGTTGAAGATGAGGACTATAAGTACGATGCATTGGTTTTATAGTAATTTTGTTTATGGGATGAAAGCATTGTTGCTGCATTTCTTAAGGCAAAGAGTGCGAATGTAGTCTAGGGTGCGCATATTGCGATGATTTTTTTGTCACGCTTAGCACGACGTGACCCATCGCGGCAATAACTATGATCCGTCATCACTCCAACTAGCAAGAAATGCGGAAAGGATCCGGAAAAGAGATGGGGAATCTCCGAAATGCAACTCCACGAACCTTGCAAACGCAATTCTGAGCAGCATTTTCCTCGTCCTTCGATTAAACAATTTTGATGGCACCTCAAGTAGAATACTCCAACAAGCCTGGCGCAGCACTAAAGATAAGCAGCGGGGCTGGTTTGAACCTTCAGTGGTAGTTATTTAGGTAATGTTAATTTTGTTTAGGTTAATTTACTTATGGCTCGAAAGCTAAAAAGAACGTGATTCCCAAGAAAAAGACAGCAGCAAGGTACAGTGACTGAATAGAGTTGGGTGAGGCTGCAACGAATAGATTTCGGCTCCTTGTGGAGGAGTACTGTGGAGTACGGTTCACATTGACATTGTACACCACCGAAATTTGAAATCGCATTCGGGTAAAGCAAGACATTTATAAATCATAGGAGTTGAGGCAAAAAAAAATAATGAGCGCTATAAACATGCTTCCCAAATGTAAACGATCCCTATGCCGCCTACAAAGTTCACTGCCGTAAGCTCTTAACAGATCGAGGTATGAGTAAAGTATGCTGTTGGTTAACGATTGTATATTTTTTCGCTAATAATAAACACAATTGTTCGTAGATGTCTAAATGCTTTATTGTTCTGAAATCTACAAAAAAAGTGAAGTGCTCCTGGACGTCTTCATGTAAAATAAGAATGCGCTGTTTACCACCGAAACATCGACATTGAACGAATTCCAGGTTGTAAAAGGCCAGCAGTTTTGAGAACTTTTCAGAAGAAATAAGGCGCACCCTTGCATATCGCATTCTTCGAGCTCAACATGGCAAATATTAGCGATAGATTTGCCTTACATGGCGTACTTTGTGTAAATGGAATACGTCACTTCTTTGATTATTACGCAACAATCCTAAAGAGAATTATTTCTCCTATATCTCCTAATTTTCACAATATATGATACCCCTGTTACATGCGCACTCGAAAGTGATTTGAGCAAAAAAAACCTCTCCCGAAAAAGAGTTTTGGTCGCAGACACACGACAGGCGGCGATCTCTTCTTCAGAAGCAGCCTTTTCTGGAAGCGGAATTCGTCGATGTCTTTTACGGCTGAAAATGAGTAGCCTCGAAACCAGTGGACGCCAGCAATTATCATATGTTAAAAATTAACCAAATGCCTATTTTTCTGTCGCCAAGGCTCATCGTAAAAAATATATTGTGTCTCGCAGTTTAAAAAATCCAGTAATGCTCACTTTCTTCTGCCCCTTCGTGAGCAGGTCGAACGCGCCTCGAAAGGGGGTCTAACGCTCTCTAAACTACTATAATAAATCACTACATTTACCTATCTTAATCTGGCGTTATTAAATTTATTTGAAAACCTTTCAATCAAATGTGCTTTCACTTTATATCTTGAGATACATCAGTATATTTCGACCCATCTTATTTTGAACGCTAGCGTCACGCTTTCCGTAAAGCGTGAGCAGAAGGAAACACTAAGAAGAGATCGTCGCTGCCGTGCGTCTGCCGCACGGAACCTCTTCACTAACAAGTCTTTCAACTTCGTAAAAGACTACTTACATAAAAGAACTAGTGCGAGCTTGTGTGACAGAGGTATGAGTTATAATTCATGATATGCTTTTGGCCATGGTGCCACCTTTAAAGCCTTTATAGCCGCCTTGTGTCACAAAACTGATGACTGCAAATTCTGACTTGTAATCGCAGCTCGAAGGGACAGGATATCAACTATTCAGACTATATTTGCTTCTTGGTAATCATGAAAATAGTCATCATAGTTCCGGGCACGAAGAAGAAGAAAGTCAGAAATTTAGGGATTCTGAAATATTACCATGAGGTGGGTTTTAGCGTAGGCCATATGGGATTTATAATAAGTCAGGACGTTTTATTTTATTATGAAACAATGTGCCGTAGAAAAGAAAGTTTAGTAGGCTGATTGAGCAACAGCAAGTGATGTTTTTTAATGCAATGTGTTTTCACACCAGCGCTACTAATAATGTAAAGGCGCTCAATACCAGATGTTACAAAAGAGATATTTCTACGTTTACCTCCGTATATGTTCATTCATGTGCTTTTTTTACGTGTATGCCTTTCATAATCATGCAGGAATGTGACTGAGGCTTATTGGTGGTAATTACTACAAGAGCCTAGCTTTTACAATGTTTGCTTTCAAATGTACTTGTACAGACCGATGACTGATTTTGTTAACCTGTCATTGCAATGCTTCTGTGTGATGAGTGCTAGTAATTTTTCTAAATGGCTGAAAGTGCCTTGCAACTGATGCTCTTTACCTAATTGAAAATAACACTGCTTCATATACTGTGCCTTTCACCATGCTAGATTCTGAAGCTTAGTGTGTTTGCTGAAATAATAATTTAGTTGAAATAATGATTTGCGCTTGATATTCAGGGCAGCAGTTATCGTAATTATTTACTCATGAAGTATCTTGGTCCGGAGGTATTGTAATGTAAATGAACCGAAAATTGATTTCGACTTTGACATTAATGGCGAATCAGCATCCAGCGCGAATAATAATTGGACCTCACGAGAACTGTCGCTAGGAGACCCCTATCGGTGATAAAATGAATGGTAAAATGTTTTCATTGTTGAGTATTTCATTACATTGAAACACCGACTCCACAAGTGCACGCGCTATGCTGGTTAGTGACGCTGTTCTGCAGTGAGAATGTCCAGTCACAGGCTTTTTCAACTACAGTTACGCGTGCAATTGTTCAAGTGTCTGACGCCCGGATTTTTTACCGCTGATTGTTTGAAAAATGATGTGAGCGTATGGCATATTACAGGCTTTGCTGAAGCCTGTGTTATCCACGCAATCCTTGTTCAGCCAAGCTCTCGCCTGCGATCTAACTTTGCCTTGGCAATCGCTACAAAGAAATTTATGTATAAAAACAGTATTAATCCGAAAGGAAAAACTTTGGCGGTAGTGAGTTTCGAATAGACGTCTTCACGCTCCGAAGCCGACTGTATTATTCCTTGTGCTAAGCAAAATCTTCCTTTATAACGGGCCTTTTCACTCTGCTTTTTGGCATCCTGCCACTTGGCCAGAATTTTGCATTGCCAAGGCCGGCGTGACGGAGGCGATGAAGTAGAAATCACCGTGGCTAACTTGGAGCGTCACCAGTAGACAACGTGGCAGTCGGGCGAGGAAGAATGACGTCACGGATCAATATGCATCGGCCTTGTGCCAAGAGAGGCGTTGGCCAAGCATCTGAACTCGCTCACCTTCCCGCGAGGAGTTCATAACTAGTAAGGCCACTCAGCAGCGCTCAATTGAGTAAAGTGCCTTCGCATTCACAACTCGTAAGAAGTGGTTAGGTGTCCTCGGACTTCTTTTTTAAGAAATACGGTGTTTTTTTAAGAACTAGCAGCGCACCTAGTGTTTTAACACATATTTTATTATGAGGGCTGCATGAAACCCAGCGAAGGAACCGAAAGCAACTATCTAATTAACCAAAATCACAAATTTCCTAAACTACCACGTTCATAGAAATCGTTTTATGGCGAAGATGGCAGCAATCATATTTAAACACCAACCTTAAAAGCGTATAGAAAGTTTCTATGCGTTGCGCAACAGTAGAATTTCTGGAATTGTAACCCAGTGCAATTAATTGAAACTGCTTCTTTTCTTCTTGCGTAGGTCATTTAGATAGTGTTGCAATGGCTTCCATAGGGACGGCAAGGTACTCAGTGACGGAAAGTGTAAATATGGCACTGGCACGCGCTCGAGGCAACACTAGATTTCAAAAGTGGTTGTACTCGTTGTTGCTACGCTTCGCGTCCTGCTGTAGGTCGCGTTACGGATTTAATATTTTTCAAGCTGTTTCATGAACCTGGCCCGTTTACAAGCGAATACGTTCTAAAAGAACGGTAGTAATTCTAGATTTCGACGTGGGCGCACTTGTTTATGACGCAGCGAACCCTCAAGCAAGTGTGAGGCAAGTACAAGATTCGGAAAGCTCCGTAAGCACTATGCGAAGGGTGATGAAGGAGCGCAATTTCTACTCTCGCCACCTGTGCTTTACGCTACATTGGAACATCAATAAATACAGGTAAAATGCCTCTAGCTGCCAGTTGCGCGGTAATTTTGCGCGCATTTGCGGGCTTATTTCACGCCCGGAAAACACTTTTATGTATCTCGTATTGAGCAACAGAAAGTTGTATTGGGAGTTTTTCATGTCGCCCTACAGTTTTCTCAATGAAACGTTTCTTCTTATTATAATATTTGAGAATTTCAATAATTATTTAATTCTAATGGTCTAATTAGGCGGAATGTAAAAAAAATAATTTGAGTATCTCCGAGGTACGACAAACAACATTACCTTGGTTCTGTCCAGCTACGTGACATTCACATGTTTTAAGCCCCCGCTAATGTCAGCTTGGACACCCTGTATAAAGATGATGATAATGCTAAAGGATTACACGCATCATCACGCAAAAAGTCGTCGTAGTCGAGAAGACCGAAGTACGGTGCCAGAAGGAATGTTCCACTGCGCAAATAATAAAAACCCGTAAAAGGGTGCTCACATTTACGTCAAGTTTCTCAGGGAGGTTATTTAAAGCAAAGTAAATGAATGGCTTCGAAAATTGGATGCTGTACATTCCGGTCTGGGTGGGAACCGAACCTGGGCCTCCGGGTTGCGAGACGCGTACGCTTCCCTACACCACGGCGGCACCACGATTATGGCTGACTCAAGGTGTGCGAAATACTTGCATTAATACTCGTGGACTTTGTTAATTGCATTAATACTCGTGGAATCCCGACTGTGTACGAACGCTGCAAACTCGTCAGCGAGTATCCCTTCTCGTGTGCCATCTACTTCGAACATATCGTGAGGATGATAATATCCATTCTTGCTGACTAAAAGTGGGCCGATTGCGCGCATCGACGCCGGTGGACAGATTCACGCTGTACGAACGCATGCAACTCGTCAGCGGCGATCCCAACACATCGTGAGGGTGATAATGTGCTTTGCGTCCAAGAAATAAAAAACATAATTTCGCTATTTGCGCCCTACTACGTTGTCGAACATTTCAAGCGTATAGAGTTCCATACATGTCGGAAGCATCGATCGAAAACATTCCCCAAAGCGACTATAATGCTTGCGCATTCGCCCAGGTAAGCACACAAAAGTCTATGCCGAATTTTACTTCTATTGATGAAGCCGAAGACAATATACGGCCGTCATCGTTTATTCATGCAACGATCGACATCAGAGTTGAGTCGAAGTTTTGCTTGGTGGAGTTCATGAGCAAATGACGATGATCATGAGTAGATGTTGACAGCCTGACTGCAATAAAATGACGGCAATGTAGAATCCACGCCATATGACGATGACGGCATACCCACAATGGGAAGACCCTGTAACATTGTGAACGGTATGACGACCAGAGCACGACGGAAGCCAGTTTCAATCAGCTTGTCATGCCCGTCAAATATTCTTAATCTACCATATGCCTTATTACGAGCTCTACTTTAGTCGCTCTTAGTGCTGAATTAGTCACGACAAGTTCGCTTCAATATGTATACCATTCCGAGCCCGGCCAAGCCCCGCCAACCCGGCCACTCCCCCCCCCCCCCCAAAAAAAAGAAGAGAAGGAATTGTGGTGCATCTGTCATTTCAAAGTAATGGCGGACGGTAATGCCATTAGCTATTTTTATTATATTGAGTATGTATTTGATCACACGTTTATATGCTATGATGAGGTAGAAATTCTGGAGATTATCTCACTACCCCGTCTTAACCACCACTCAGTTAACTGCCTCACTGGTAGTTATGACTACGGGTAAGGTAGTTATGATCATGTACTTCTTTGCGATGTCCCCATTACAACCTTCAATAATGAATCTTTATGGGCACACAAACAGAGACATGAAGAGGCGATCTGGCTTCCTAAGAAGCCTGAGTGAGCGAATAAAGTTATCATGTTTTTTTCATATTATCGTCCTTTTTAAATAAAGAATGTGTGATAATGAGCATTGTAATCACACATACATCGATATGTTTTAAATGATAGGACGCGAACATTGCTTTTGATCATTGTGAAAATGCCCGTTTGTTATTCGAGAGTAATATTTAAAGAAATATTGAGTATTCCATTCAATTCGACTTGTATCCAGATATGCTATAAGAAACCGACGACATATGCGAAACCACGGGTGGTTTGCAATGGAAGCTTTGCTTTGTGGCAGAACGGATAGCGACACAAAGAATGTGCCGTTGGGACCGCCAGATGATTAAGCATAAGAGTGTGAGATCAAGAAATTGGAATGCACACAAAGTCGTCACATGAAGCAGGGCAGGACAATTGGTATGAATAGTACCATCACGATGGGGTCGACTGAGGTAGAAATATGCTGTACAGGAAGGAACTGTTCCTACAAGAACGAGCTCTTCGTGCCTAAATTTACTTCGCCTATTATTTTTGCAGCAGCAGCATTTCCACTAGCTCGACTACAATGCGAGGTGCACGCCAAAGAACCGGGAACAGCGCGGCCACTACCCAGTCATTACGTTATGCATTTTTCTTTGAAGCCCATGTACTGCCTCGGAACATCTGAATAATTGGAGACGATCCAACGAACCTCGAGTCACTATATTGGTGTCCTGACCATCAATGTACCACGAAATCGCACACGGAACAGGATTTGCGATCACGAAGAGGCGAGCAGTGTGAAAACGACGACGAAGATAGAGGGCAGCGCGGGCTGTTCCCTCTTGGCCAAGCGCGGCGTATTTTCTTGTAAATATGCTTGTATATAGCTTTTCATCTGCGTCTTCCTACATATATATATATATATATATATATATATATATATATATATATATATATATATATATACATATATATATATTATAGTGACGCCTTTATGCGTGCCTGTACTCCACTGTATAGAGAGTGTTTTCTTGTTGCTAAGACATTTTTCAGATTTATGGTTTTAAACAAGAGCAGGTACTGTTTTCAGAGTAGCTGCTTGTAGCGTGCGAAACAGTGGTCTCAACGCTTGATGGTCGTATAGGAATATTTGAGTGCATTAGGGTAATTCTCAGGTCACACGCGTAAGGGGCCACCAACGCCAAGTTTTGCAGCAAACTATAAGGTTAAGTGAAACGCGAAACTGCGTCCGAGCCCTCACATTACAGGTAACGTAGCTTAACGTGTTGTTTCCATTCTGGAATACTCTCAGAAGACAACATATTGCTGGCATACACAAGCAAGTGCAGCCTTGAGACGGGTCGGCTAGACGGTGCTCCCTTGTAAGTACAAGTATGTGCTGCTCAAAAGCCACCAGTCTGGATGGCTTGAGCTGAAAGAAGTAAGAAAAATGTGCTAGCTGCTATGCACGCAACATTCGTTTTCTCGTGGACTGCTGCCGCTGCACTTAAAGCAGAATTTTATTATCCTATGTGGCTGTTGATATTTGTCATCGTACTTGCCAAAATGTCAAGTTCCTCATAGAGAATCATTTTGTCGACCGTCTTTCAAATCGTTCACTACCTCAATGGTACACAAAAACTGATTCTTCACTTGTTAAACACGCGTCATTTGCACATTTTTCATTGTTCTGTACTTTTTGGGGAAATTAGTGGCCATATACAAATGGGGGTCAGGTGGCGTACTCTGGCTTGTGAGTGCGTTCTGTATTTCTTGACAGCAGTAGATAGCGCGCTACGAAGGACCAGAATAATGTTCTACCGTACCATACCCTACTGAATGTCAGGATTCACTGGTAGG
Organism: Dermacentor variabilis; assembly: GCF_050947875.1. Lineage (NCBI taxonomy): Eukaryota > Metazoa > Arthropoda > Arachnida > Ixodida > Ixodidae > Dermacentor > Dermacentor variabilis. Next base: position 76,936,636 of record NC_134575.1, read on the forward strand.
GTCTGTATTCGTTCAGCCTTTGCAATGCTTTTTGTAAACTCGAATAGGCTGTAGGAACACGAAACGCATTTAGGCGATAAAAGCGATACCTATTCCGCAAAGAAGAACGTGGGGAGAGCCGTATGCCGGTGCACACTATTCTCAATATTTCAAGCGCCAGTCTCATGAGCTATGCTATTTCTGCTATGGCTACATAATGAGTTTTAAATGATTTATTGAGAAACAGTTGCCACATTTCCGAGTCTCAGTGACACTGTTGTGAAAAGATATAAGGGGAGAATGAGCATACATCCAGGGAAACATTTTGATTCGCAATAATGCTTACTTTCTATCCTTGGCACTCGACTTTGGAGCACGAGCCTGCTCACGACTTTTCTAGGTATGAGTAAGTTTTTCAAAGAATTCTAGCTTTTGAAGAAGATTTTCAATAAGGCTTCGAGTGAGGAGAGGTGGTATGAGATGGCGCCGTTTGCAGCGCCATAACTTCTGCACAAAGGACAGAAAAGAAAATGACATGAATTTTTAAGCTTTTAGGTATTGTAGAACCTTGAAGTGTTTATCGATATTACAAATATTCAGCGTCTGGTTAAGAAGACTTACGCTTTCCTGAATCGTGAATGCGTGGTAGCGTGTGGACTGGTCAGCTTCTTGAGAAGAGTGACTATATCGAGCGTAAGCGTATTAAACGGAATTTAGACATTCACCTAAAACCATTACAGTGAGCTCCATTCACTCGTCAAAAAAAAAATGAAACACTTTTAGTATGTGCCTTTGCGAGAAATGGAGGCCTATTATATCGCCGCCCCTTCTAGTCCTCCCTTCTATTTGCATTGCATACTGCCACTTGCTGCATACTGCCACATCTAATGCCCCTTATATATGGCGTTGGCTACAACTACTACTTTCATTTAGGCTAAAGAAGGTGGTACTTACCGTGGAGGAACGAGCAGTTTGCCGCAGTCGTCTCTGTTCGTGGCGCATTTTCCCGTCTCCCAGAACCGAAGGCTCCCGTTAAGGCAGTGGCACATGGTGTCCACAACAGCGCACTCCGATTGCTGGTTGTCGCACTGGCATGGCGCGCAGTGCTCTTCCTGCGGCCTTGGGATGCTAGGGAAAGAAAGTCTGAATTTTGCAATCAGAAATACTTAAAAGGCTAACGCTTAGTCAGCAAAGCAAATATGATGCTTGTTTCACAATCTCTAGCGGATATGACGGCACACCACGGAATTCATATAGGTTGCGAAAGCAGCGCGAAATTTTCGCCTGGACATTTATAACGTTAAATCGATATACACGAGATAGTTTAGTGCTGTTGTAGCTTCCCCTTTACACGCTCTTACTGTGATGGCTTCGCAGTCATTGTTTTAGATTGAACGTCTAAAGCGATGAGCGAGTTACGACGCTTCGCACAGGCCGCAACAGCGCGTTCAGCATGTCGTGGTAGTCGGAGCGACGTTATCACCAGATGAAGCTTGTTTCAACTGTGGCTGTAGGAACGAATCCTGGAGTGTGTTTGGAGCAATAGAACAAGTATTTCTTATGCACCGTTCAGAGTAGTCTATATGGCTCGCTAGTGGACGTCAATTTAACTCACAAGGGCGCATGTGACAACGCAGGAACTATTGAACAGGAATTTCTTCATGTTTCCTTAATGGGGAAATAGGGAACATAATCTTTCAATTCTTTTGTTTTCAGCATGGAATTTAAATAGTACTTAGGATTGATAGCCTGCTACTGATATCTTTTGTGTATTTAGTTTCGGCAGTAATCTTATCGCACATCTTAAACAGTCTCTTGTTTGGCGCTCTCCTGCAAATAAGAATGGCTTCGGCGTCTTATAGTAAGTGTTTGTCACTTTCGGCTCCACCTATCAGGTCAGCTGAAAGATTGAGAATCAACTTGAGCGAAAATGATTGTCGATACTTACAAAGCAAGTCAGCGCAATTTCTATGCGGACACGAGGAGAACTGATCCGGATATCAAGAATCGTCCGCGTATACAAAGGATTGAGCGAGCTTACTTATGCTCCGCCGTCTACCAACGCAGGCGTCAGCAGCGTGTTCTTAACGACTCCGAGGCCGTGCGGGGCTACAAAACTGGCTGCGTTGCTGGCTGTTCCTAAATCAATTACATATATTGTCATGTGGCACTGACGGTCAAGAACATAGCTGCAAAACTGCGAATGGAGGAACTCTTTATTGAGCGCACCTATGCCTAGAAAAACAGGCTTCACTCAAAGCACAGCGATGGCGCCTAACACTGTCGGTGATCGTCGAGAACTGATCACCGAGTCAAGCGGGTAGGCTTTTATTCCTGAGTCATCGAAGGTTACAGAGAAATCGCTTGTGCCCATGTATTTTCCAAAGGGTACTACAAACTTCGCGTTGCGCATACATGCAATCAGATTACAAAAAGTTCGGTGACAACAGACAGCGGATAGACCGATCGAGAACATTCGTGAAACTTCCGATACATACAGGTGTGTCCTGCGTTGAGCGATAACATTTGTTGGACGGTGAAACGTGGTCAACCCGTAAAGATAAACAAGTACACGTGTCGGTAGCCCCTCTTAAAACGCATAATCTCGATGCTGCAAACAAAAAAGGAGAGTGAATATCAAAATGCTTGTTTGTAAAAAATATAGTGAGAAACCAAGCAGGAAACAATGTCCTGAATTTTGTTAGCGCTGGCCTAACGGCTTAAAGCGCACATCATGGACTATCTCAGGTCGCAATTGTGATTGGGAAATACCACCTTGCACATCCTCAGAATTCAGTACGCCAGTGTGTTGGTTAATCGGGAAGGGTCAAAAATGATGTCGCAGTTGTTGCTGACTGAGTTCTCGTCGGTTTATCGGCGTCCAAACATTGTGGCCGGGCTGTCATTCCACATAGCGTCGTCGAAGATTGTAGTGCCGGCTGTCGGTCGCCGGCCTATTCTAGATTCTGGGCGGGAAAGAACAACTATTCGCCGGGTTGATAAGGAACCTGCCCAAGACTATCGTTGCAATTGTTTCGGAGCCCACAATGATTGAGAAGACGCTTGCAATACGCGCCAGAGAATACAACCGCGAAGGTCGATATATATAGGTCGCGAAGCTTCGGGCGAAAGGCGTTTCAGAACAAATTGTCAGTGACATCAGGAAGGGTGGTTTTGGGAGCAGCGATTGAAGATGTTTAGAAGGACAAACATTGGGAAAAAAAAAGCGTTTTAATTAAAGCGAGAGAAAGTTAGATTCATTCAACGAAAATAACTTTCCTGATCAGTTTTATATGTGCGTCACGAGTAAAAAAATGACAACTCTATTTTATCATTATCAGGCAACGCGTTTTCTGAGTGCTAGGGTAAGACAGGGTGTTTCGCTTGCACAGCAATGTAGCTCTTGAAGTGTTCAGAAAGGCGAGCTCGTAAAGTTCACCTGTAACAATACTCCGCCCTAACACGTTGGTCTCTTTTGCTTGTCCAGGTTTAATTACCTGAATTTGGCGAATCGTGTAGTTTCGTAATTTCTGAACCTGTTCAGTCAAAAGTAGTGAGTTACAGCCACCGGATAATTGCTTACTTTAGTTGTTTTCATGGAACTGCGCAGGCCAACGGGCTTGGCGTTTGACAATAGAACCAGCACACAACACCTAAAGCTTTCATCAGCTTTCAAAGAAATTATGTTTTGTGCAGGGGTGCGATTTCGAAATACGTGCGGCTGGCATTTTTCTTGCACTGCTTTCTGCTCTGAAAGCCCGAAATGCGCATCAAGTCGAATGGCGGGGCATTTAATGATCCAGCTCTAACGGCAGGCCCCAAACACAAATTTCGCGCCTTAGAGAACAAGATGACGTCACTTCTAGTTTTAGCGTAAATGACGTCACATTTCTTTTTTCTTCCGCCATAAGTGTTCTCCCCTAGTACAGATGGCGCTAAGCCCCATAAACCACCGATGAACCGCCATGCATTGAACATGTGGGCTTCTATGGAAGCTGCGCTACCAGGTATATTTCCGCCGGGCGGTAACAGTAACATGCGCCGAAGCTCAAGCGCTAGGTACCGGTGACCTGCGCGAGACGATCAGAGCAGCCGTACGGGAATATCTACAGAAGTTCTGCCTAAAATTACTGCCCAACGAGGCCTCGATCTTTGACACAGTGAAAGAAGAGCTTCAGCGGTCACAAGAAGTGCGAGAAGTTCCGGCATCACCACAGCCCCAGCCCGAAGCGATGACAAATGCTGCCGTGGCCCGCAGTTGAGATCCCTTTCAGCGACCGCGTCAGGGATGTGTAACGCCGCGGTTGCGTCGTCCACGGCCGCCGCTGCCTACACACCCGCCCATCGGCCAGCGCAGTAGCTTAGCGAGAGGAACACCTAGTGCGCCCCCGCCCATATCCCGCTCTGTTACCACTGCTGGGAAGGGGCACATGTCTACTACTGGTGCCCATACCGTGACTTGCGACTACAAAAGTTCGCCGTGAACGCGCTGCGCCCAAAACAAGGGGAACAGCCACATGATATCGTCGACTACCTCGCCACCATTCAGTGGAGCCCTCGAAGACTGAGCCGTTCGCTGTCACAAGGGCGCGGTCTACCCACCTCCAGAAAACTTAAAGCAGCAACCCACAAAGGCGTTGTTTCTGCCCATCGAAGTGACGATCTTCCACCGCTGACGACAACTCTTTGAGGACCATCTGGACGACGCAGCAACGAAACGACGCCACAATCTTCTTGGTTTTGTCGGTGGAAGTTCATTTTACGCGTTTCATTCTACAGATGTTGTCGCCTGCTGCTTCGTCGACGATCCGGGAGAGCGCTGGTGTTGTCTTCACGGTCAGGATGTGGATCGCGCCTTTTCGGGGGTATCTGTTATCTGAACGCAAAGCACCTCCCCCATAAATGAACTGGTATGTAAGCGCGATAAGAAACCGGAGAGACAAGAAAGGTGGACAAAGACAAGCACTAAGTTACTAGTTCAAATATGGAAAACCAGCTGGCCCAACAATCAACCCTCCTGGAATCTATCTCCACCCGATGTCACGTGGTAGTGACGGTCAAGAACCTAACAGCAAAACTGAGTAGCACAAATATATTTCTATTGGACACACGTGTGCCCAATAAAGAGGCTTCTTTCGATGCATAACGATAGTGGTGAACACAGTCGGTGATCGTCGAAAATTGATCAACGGGTAAAGCGTGTCGAATTTCACACATCTGTGATGGAAGGTTCCAGATACATCCCTAGTGACCGCGTATCTTCCGGAAACTACTACATGGTTCGCGTTGCGCATACATGCAGTTAGGTTACACAAAGTTTGGTGACAACAGGCAGCGGTTGCACCATCGATAAACTTCGAAAAAATTTCGATACGTACAGGCGCGTCGTGCGTTGAGTCCAACATTTGTTGGACGGTGAAACGCGGTAAACCCATAACAATAAACAAGCACACCTGTCAATATGCGATTTCTATAAACAATGAGCTTAAAAAATGTGCTCCAACCTAACTGTGCCTGTCTTCAGTAAAGCAAAGGTGCTAGGAATAGTCAAAGAAACCGAAGCCTGTGCCAAACTCGCCTGAACTACACGTGCGAATGCACGTGCACAACCTGCTCCTATATAGATTTCGCTCCATTGCCGAGAGAAGATTTACGCACGCCTAGGGCTAAGTGCAGGTGCGCATGACGCTTCTTACCCTCGTACTCTGGAACATTCCTCCCTGAACGTACCCTGTCGACTCAATGAATTGATGGATGCTATGAGCGTCCATTTTGAAACGGGGCGGTGGATTTCGCCACCAAGCTCTGTTTACTATAATGCCTAATGTTCTATCTCCGTGAAAAAAAAGAAAAACCACGAAGAATTTTCATCACCAAACTTTCTCAGACCCTATAGGTAACTTTGTTTTTGTACGCTTCCGTTATTTGTAGTTTCGCTAGTTTCCTTCCAGGAATCTTCCAATCTCACCTTACTAATGTCGAAAGCGGACATGTATACCTTTCCGCTGTGCTCGCTGAAACCAAGGGCTTCAAGGAGGCCACACATTGCTAAATCGACCACTGGGCAGATATCTTCATATTCTAATAAAAATTGCTCTATCGTTTCTCTGGGTTTACCGTAGCAAGCACCTGCTTCTTTTCCCTTGTTGTGTATCACTCTCATCATCATCACCATCATCATCATCGTCGTCGTCGTCATCATCATCATCATCAGCATCAGCATCATCATCATCAGCATCATCATCATCATCATAATCATCATCATCATCACCATCATCAGCCCGTTTACGCCCCTGCAGGACAAAGGCCTCTTCCATACTTCTCCAACAACCCCGGTGATGTACTAATTGTGGCCGTGTCGTCCCTGCAAACTTCTTAATTTCATCCGCCCACCTAACTTTCTGCCGTCCCCTGTTACGCTTCCCTTCCCTTGGAATCCAGTCCGTAACCCTTAATGACCATCGATGATCTTCCCTCCACCTTACATGTCCTGCCCATGCCCATTTCTTTTTCTTGATTTCAACTAAGATATCATTAACTCGCGTTTGTTCCGTCACCCAATCTGCTCTTTTCTTATCCCTTAACCTTACACCTATCATTCTTCTTTCCATAACTCGCTGCGTCATCCTCATTTGGACTTTGAAAAAATTGCCCCCAGCCCAGCCCATCCTGCACAGAAGTAGTTGATTCTGTGAGACGCGTAGGAGTTTCATCAGTCGAATAGCGGCGCTCTACGCCACTCGGAAGAGTTGAGAGAAAAACTTCGATTCGCGAAGCATTGCAAATTTGCTACTGCAATAAAATGAGATGGGCGGCATTGTAGCCAGAGTCGAGAGATACTAGGTCTACGGTGCCAAGGACGTAAAGTAATGCTAATGAATCTAACGTTGGAAAGCCCTCCTTCTTACTCTGGCTAAGCCTTTAAGTTCACCGGCATTTAAAATCAACCTAGGGTTCAGCAATGCTCTAAGGACGAAGTCAGATATATTTTAAGCTTGCTTCGTATCTTTTAAACTAACATCTCCAAACAGAGATTAATTATAACTAAAACTGGGATGTGGAAATGCTGGATATTTATAGGTACCAGCAAGTGAGATGTCGAAATAGGACCATATTTAGATGAAACTCCCAGCAAAGCTCCCATTGGTCAGCTATCATTGTTAACGATAGGTTGCGCATTACAAGAAACGCGCAAGGAATTTCAGCGACAAGCGTTTCCCTAAGCCACATTGGAGGACCTTGCAGAGGAAGCGGAGCGTTTATTCAGCATTGAAACGGATTGTGTTCGAAGGCACGACGTGCTTGATATTGCAGAAACAGCACAGCACGAACCGGCAGCTGAAGAGCAACAATAACATAAGGCTTAAGACAAAATTTCTTTTTTTGCTTGTTGCAGGTGGAACTAGCCTTTTAGAAGTTGCCGGCACTTGTTCCGCCATAACACCACCTTTAAACTGCGATACCGTCTGCAATAGTTTGCCAACCATATATCGGCTCACGCAAGAGCCCGCGCATCTAACAGAAAGATCGCCTTCCTGCATTCCGTTCGGCGTCAGCCCTTCCCAGTGAAATTCACAAATACATAAGCGACAGTTGCCGGCAAGTGTGAGAAGCAGTCAGAGATCTTACAACGATGCTGCTCATGGCGACCCTGTTCGCTGTCGGAGTTCGCTAAAACTATCATCATCAATCGCTCGAGCGTTGTCGTCTTCTTCCGCAGCTGGATCCGTTGCCGCTCGTCATTCTAGCGTAGAATTTGACTTCTCTTGTGTCATCATAATGGGCAGGCTACGTTTACGGGGGTAGGAGCCATTCAGCGCCTTACGTGAAAGGACAGATTTAATTTTGAAGCAATCTAATTTTGAAGAGTGGCTAGCGGCAATGCCGGGCGGATGCTGCTAACCACGCCACCGAGTAAGCTCGAGACCCCGAACTGAAGCGACCACGGCGGACTGTGGGCATGCCGTCACTGATATCGTTCTCTCCGTCGCAGCCGAATGTGCGTGTAATCTCATATAGAAACACAAAGACGTCAATCCTCAACACAATCCAAGCAATTGTCCAAACGACTGCAGCGCCAGCGTCTCCAACGGCGGTCTTTGCGCCCAATATAGGGAGCTTAGGTTTTGTCATATAGAAACACAAAGACGTCAATCCTCAAAACAATCCAAGCAATTGTCCAAACGACTGCAGCGCCCGCGTCTCCAGTGGCGGTCATTGCGCCCAAAATACGGAGCTTTGGTTTTTGTCATATAGAAACACAAAGACGTCAATCCTCAAAACAATCCACGCAATTGTCCAAACGACTGCAGCGGCCGCGTCTCCAGTGGCGGTCATTGCGCCCAATATACGGAGCTTTGGTTTTGTCATATAGAAACACAAAGACGTCAATCCTCAAAACAATCCAAGCGATTGTCCTAACGACTGCAGCGCCCGCGTCTCCTGTGGCGGTCATTGCGCCCAATTTACAAAGCTTTGGTTTTGTCATATAGAAACACAAAGACGTCAATCCTAAAAACAAGCCAAGCAGTTGTCCAAACGACCGCAGCGCCCGCGTCTCCAGTGGCGGTCATTGCGCCCAATATACGGAGCTTTGGTTTTGTCATATAGAAACACAAAGACGTCAATCCTCAAAACAATCCTAGCAATTGTCCAAACGACTGCAGCGCCCGCGACTCCAGTGGCGGTCATTGCGCCCAATATACGTATCTTTGGTTTTGTCATATAGACACACTAAGACGTCAATCCTCAAAACAATCCAAGCAGTTGTCCAGACGACTGCAGCGCCCGCGTCTCCAGTGCCGGTCATTGCGCCCAAAATACGGAGCTTTGGTTTTTGTCATATAGAAACACAAAGACGTCAATCCTCAAAACAATCCAAGCAATTGTCCAAACGACTGCAGCGCCCGCGTCTCCAGTGGCGGTCATTGCGCCCAATATACGGAGCTTTGGTTTTGTCATATAGAAGCACTAAGACGTCAATCCTCAAAACAATCCAAGCAGTTGTCCAAACGACTGCAGCGCCCGCGTCTCCAGCGACGGTCATCGCGCCCAAAATACGGAGCTTTGGTTTTTGTCATATAGAAACACAAAGACGTCAATCCTAAAAACAATCCAAGCAATTGTCCAAACAACTGCAGCGCCCGCGTCTCCAATGGCGGTCATTGCGCCCAAAATACGGAGCTTTGGTTTTGTCATAGAGAAACACTAAGACGTCAATCCTCAAAACAATCCAAGCAGTTGTCCACACGACTGCAGCGCCCGCGTCTCCAGTGACGGTCATTGCGCCCAAAATACGGAGCTTTGGTTTTTGCCATATAGAAACACAAAGACGTCTATCTTCAAAACAATCCAAGCAATTGTCCAAACGACTGCAGCGCTCGCGTCTCCAGTGGCGGTCATTGCGCCCAATATACGGAGCTTTGGTTTTGTCATAAAGAAACACAAAGACGTCAATCCTCAAAACAATCCAAGCAGTTGTCCAAACGACTGCCGCGCCCGCGTTTCCAGTGGCTGTCATTGCGCCCAATATACGGATCTTTGGTTTTGTCATATAGAAACACTAAGACGTCAATCCTCAAAACAATCCAAGCAGTTGTCCAAACGACTGCAGAGCCCGCGTTTCCAGTGGTGGTCATTGCGCCCAAAGTACGGAGCTTTGGTTTTTGTCATATAGAAACACAAAGACGTCAATCCTCAAAACAATCCAAGCAATTGTCCAAACGACTGCAGCGCCCGCGTCTCCAATGGCGGTCATTGCGCCCAATATACGGAGCTTTGGTTTTGTCATATAGAAACACAAAGACGTCAATCCTCAAAACAATCCAAGCAGTTGTCCAAACGACTGCAGCGCCCGCGTCTCCAGTGGCGGTCATTGCGCCCAATATACGGATCTTTGGTTTTGTCATATAGAAACACTAAGACGTCAATCCTCAAAACAATCCAAGCAGTTGTCCAAACGACTGCAGCGCCCGCGTCTCCAGTGCCGGTCATTGCGCCCAAAATACGGAGCTTTGGTTTTTGTCATATAGAAACACAAAGACGTCAATCCTCAAAACAATCCAAGCAATTGTCCAAACGACTGCAGCGCCCGCGTCTCCAGTGGCGGTCATTGCGCCCAATATACGGAGCTTTGGTTTTGTCATATAGAAGCACTAAGACGTCAATCCTCAAAACAATCCAAGCAGTTGTCCAAACGACTGCAGCGCCCGCGTCTCCAGCGACGGTCATCGCGCCCAAAATACGGAGCTTTGGTTTTTGTCATATAGAAACACAAAGACGTCAATCCTAAAAACAATCCAAGCAATTGTCCAAACAACTGCAGCGCCCGCGTCTCCAATGGCGGTCATTGCGCCCAAAATACGGAGCTTTGGTTTTGTCATAGAGAAACACTAAGACGTCAATCCTCAAAACAATCCGAGCAGTTGTCCACACGACTGCAGCGCCCGCGTCTCCAGTGACGGTCATTGCGCCCAAAATATGGAGCTTTGGTTTTTGCCATATAGAAACACAAAGACGTCAATCTTCAAAACAATCCAAGCAATTGTCCAAACGACTGCAGCGCTCGCGTCTCCAGTGGCGGTCATTGCGCCCAATATACGGAGCTTTGGTTTTGTCATAAAGAAACACAAAGACGTCAATCCTCAAAACAATCCAAGCAGTTGTCCAAACGACTGCCGCGCCCGCGTTTCCAGTGGCTGTCATTGCGCCCAATATACGGATCTTTGGTTTTGTCATATAGAAACACTAAGACGTCAATCCTCAAAACAATCCAAGCAGTTGTCCAAACGACTGCAGAGCCCGCGTTTCCAGTGGTGGTCATTGCGCCCAAAGTACGGAGCTTTGGTTTTTGTCATATAGAAACACAAAGACGTCAATCCTCAAAACAATCCAAGCAATTGTCCAAACGACTGCAGCGCCCGCGTCTCCAATGGCGGTCATTGCGCCCAATATACGGAGCTTTGGTTTTGTCATATAGAAACACAAAGACGTCAATCCTCAAAACAATCCAAGCAGTTGTCCAAACGACTGCAGCGCCCGCGTCTCCAGTGGCGGTCATTGCGCCCAATATACGGATCTTTGGTTTTGTCATATAGAAACACTAAGACGTCAATCCTCAAAACAATCCAAGCAGTTGTCCAAACGACTGCCGCGCCCGCGTCTCCAGTGGCGGTCATTGCGCCCAAAGTACGGAGCTTTGGTTTTTGTCATATAGAATCACAAAGACGTCAATTCTCAAAACGATCCAAGCAATTGTCCAAACGACTGCAGCGCCCGCGTCTCCAGTGGCGGTCATTGCGCCCAATATACGGATCTTTGGTTTTGTCATATAGAAACACTAAGACGTCAATCCTCAAAACAATCCAAGCAGTTGTCCAAACGACTGCAGTGCCCGCGTTTCCAGTGGTGGTCATTGCGCCCAAAGTACGGAGCTTTGGTTTTTGTCATATAGAAACACAAAGACGTCAATCCTCAAAACAATCCAAGCAATTGTCCAAACGACTGCAGCGCCCGCGTCTCCTGTGGCGGTCATTGCGCCCAATATACGGAGCTTTGGTTTTGTCATATAGAAACACAAAGACGTCAATCCTCAAAACAATCCAAGCAATTGTCCAAACGACTGCAGCGCCCGCGTCTCCAGTGGCGGTCATTGCGCCCAATATACGGAGCTTTGGTTTTGTCATATAGAAACACAAAGACGTCAATCCTCAAAACAATCCAAGCAGTTGTCCAAACGACTGCAGCGCCCGCGTCTCCAGTGGCTGTCATTGCGCCCAATATACGGATCTTTTGTTTTGTCATATAGAAACACTAAGACGTCAATCCTCAAAACAATCCAAGCAGTTGTCCAAACGACTGCAGAGCCCGCGTTTCCAGTGGTGGTCATTGCGTCCAAAGTACGGAGCTTTGGTTTTTGTCATATAGAAACACAAAGACGTCAATCCTCAAAACAATCCAAGCAATTGTCCAAACGACTGCAGCGCCCGCGTCTCCAGTGGCGGTCATTGCGCCCAAAATTCGGAGCTTTGGTTTTTGTCATATAGAAACACAAAGACGTCAATCCTCAAAACAATCCAAGCAATTGTCCAAACGACAGCAGCGCCCGCGTCTCCAATGGCGGTCATTGCGCCCAAAGTACGGAGCTTTGGTTTTTGTCATATAAAATCACAATGACGTCAATCCTCAAAACGATCCAAGCAATTGTCCAAACGACTGCAGCACCCGCGTCTCCAGTGGCGGTCATTGCGCCCAATATACGCAGCTTTGGTTTTGTCATACAGAAACACTAAGACGTCAATCCTCAAAACAATCCAAGCAGTTGTCCAAACGACTGCAGCGCCCGCGTCTCCAGTGGCTGTCATTGCGCCCAATATACGGATCTTTGGTTTTGTCATATAGAAACACTTAGACGTCAGTCCCCAAAACAATCCAAGCAGTTGTCCAAACGACTGCCGAGCCCGCGTTTCCAGAGTTGGTCATTGCGCCCAATATACGGAGCCTTGGTTTTGTCATATGGAAACACAAAGACGTCAATCCTCAAAACAATCCAAGCAGTTGTCCAAACGACTGCAGCGCCCGCGTCTCCAGTGACGGTCATTGCGCCCAAAATACGGAGCTTTGGTTTTTGCCATATAGAAACACAAAGACGTCAATCCTCAAAACAATCCAAGCAATTGTCCAAACGACTGCAGCGCCCGCGTCTCCAGTGGCGGTCATTGCGCCCAATATACGGAGCTTTGGTTTTGTCATAAAGAAACACAAAGACGTCAATCCTCAAAACAATCCAAGCAGTTGTCCAAACGACTGCAGCGCCCGCGTCTCCAGTGGCTGTCATTGCGCCCAATATACGGATCTTCGGTTTTGTCATATAGAAACACTAAGACGTCAATCCTCAAAACAATCCAAGCAGTTGTCCAAACGACTGCAGAGCCCGCGTCTCCAGTGGTGGTCATTGCGCCCAAAGTACGGAGCTTTGGTTTTTGTCATATAGAAACACAAAGACGTCAATCCTCAAAACAATCCAAGCAATTGTCCAAACGACTGCAGCGCCCGCGTCTCCTGTGGCGGTCATTGCGCCCAATATACGGAGCTTTGGTTTTGTCATATAGAAACACAAAGACGTCAATCCTCAAAACAATCCAAGCAATTGTCCAAACGACTGCAGCGCCCGCGTCTCCAGTGGCGGTCATTGCGCCCAATATACGGAGCTTTGGTTTTGTCATATAGAAACACAAAGACGTCAATCCTCAAAACAATCCAAGCAGTTGTCCAAACGACTGCAGCGCCCGCGTCTCCAGTGGCTGTCATTGCGCCCAATATACGGATCTTTTGTTTTGTCATATAGAAACACTAAGACGTCAATCCTCAAAACAATCCAAGCAGTTGTCCAAACGACTGCAGAGCCCGCGTTTCCAGTGGTGGTCATTGCGTCCAAAGTACGGAGCTTTGGTTTTTGTCATATAGAAACACAAAGACGTCAATCCTCAAAACAATCCAAGCAATTGTCCAAACGACTGCAGCGCCCGCGTCTCCAGTGGCGGTCATTGCGCCCAAAATTCGGAGCTTTGGTTTTTGTCATATAGAAACACAAAGACGTCAATCCTCAAAACAATCCAAGCAATTGTCCAAACGACAGCAGCGCCCGCGTCTCCAATGGCGGTCATTGCGCCCAAAGTACGGAGCTTTGGTTTTTGTCATATAAAATCACAATGACGTCAATCCTCAAAACGATCCAAGCAATTGTCCAAACGACTGCAGCACCCGCGTCTCCAGTGGCGGTCATTGCGCCCAATATACGCAGCTTTGGTTTTGTCATACAGAAACACTAAGACGTCAATCCTCAAAACAATCCAAGCAGTTGTCCAAACGACTGCAGCGCCCGCGTCTCCAGTGGCTGTCATTGCGCCCAATATACGGATCTTTGGTTTTGTCATATAGAAACACTTAGACGTCAGTCCCCAAAACAATCCAAGCAGTTGTCCAAACGACTGCCGAGCCCGCGTTTCCAGAGTTGGTCATTGCGCCCAATATACGGAGCCTTGGTTTTGTCATATGGAAACACAAAGACGTCAATCCTCAAAACAATCCAAGCAGTTGTCCAAACGACTGCAGCGCCCGCGTCTCCAGTGACGGTCATTGCGCCCAAAATACGGAGCTTTGGTTTTTGCCATATAGAAACACAAAGACGTCAATCCTCAAAACAATCCAAGCAATTGTCCAAACGACTGCAGCGCCCGCGTCTCCAGTGGCGGTCATTGCGCCCAATATACGGAGCTTTGGTTTTGTCATAAAGAAACACAAAGACGTCAATCCTCAAAACAATCCAAGCAGTTGTCCAAACGACTGCAGCGCCCGCGTCTCCAGTGGCTGTCATTGCGCCCAATATACGGATCTTCGGTTTTGTCATATAGAAACACTAAGACGTCAATCCTCAAAACAATCCAAGCAGTTGTCCAAACGACTGCAGAGCCCGCGTCTCCAGTGGTGGTCATTGCGCCCAAAGTACGGAGCTTTGGTTTTTGTCATATAGAAACACAAAGACGTCAATCCTCAAAACAATCCAAGCAATTGTCCAAACGGCTGCAGCGCCCGCGTCTCCAGTGGCGGTCATTGCGCCCAATATACGGAGCTTTGGTTTTGTCATATAGAAACACAAAGACGTCAATCCTCAAAACAATCCAAGCAGTTGTCCAAACGACTGCAGCGCCCGCGTCTCCAGTGGCGGTCATTGCGCCCAATATACGGAGCTTTGGTTTTTGTCATATAGAAACACTAAGACGTCAATCCTCAAAACAATCCAAGCAGTTGTCCAAACGACTGCCGCGCCCGCGTCTCCAGTGGCGGTCATTGCGCCCAAAGTACGGAGTTTTGGTTTTTGTCATATAGAATCACAAAGACGTCAATCCTCAAAACGATCCAAGCAATTGTCCAAACGACTGCAGCGCCCGCGTCTCCAGTGGCGGTCCTTGCGTCCAATATACGGACCTTTGGTTTAGTGGTTCCGCACATTCCATCCCGGCTGCAAATATGGGAAGACCACGGCGCGGAGGAACTTGAACGCAAAAAAGCACTGCAGCGTACAGACCGAAACCTCGCGCGCAACAATAAGAAAGAAACACCGGGAAAACGGCAAAAAAAAGCCCTACTAAAGCATGCTCACCTCGCGAAGACCGCAAAAGCGAAAAGGAGGTGAATGAATGCGGAAACAAAAGGTTTCCAATACAGACTGCTAGAGAAGTTTGACTTGCATGGTGTAACACTCGGTGAAATTAACACAACTTCGCTGTTGGACCATCCTCATGGACTGGAAGCGGCGGTGACTTTTTTAATAATGTTGCGTTCCTCTGTTAAACGGGAAGTTTTAGGGCGCTGCACATTTTTGCAGGACTCTATACATGCGGATCAATTTTCTTGGTTATGATGGGAAGATTGTGGACCAAAAAAGCGGCCCTGTGACAACAGTTTTAGTTCAGCGAAAAATACTTGCGTTAGCATGTTCTGCACGCGGGACATTTGCGGGACGCTCTTCGATAGAGCTTTAGTATAGCGTAAAACAAGAAAAACCGTAAAGCGCAAAACTTCACCGCTCCATCTAGGTGCGAGTAGTAAATCCTCCTAAGCTGATTGGCTCGCCATCTAGTTAAGAGTAGTTGAAGCAGCATTTTGCGGTAGTAGACTGTTTTAGAAGCGCGTTTGTTGCCTTACGTGCGTTAAATGGAAACACTTTTGCGGGACGTCACGTTAAAAGACAGGGCGTCGTTTAGTGCCTCGTGACAAGCGTATCCAAGCCAAGACAATTAATTAGGAACCATTCTGTTGTGGCTATGCGGACGCGTCTTGTCAGGCCTACGCAAACCCAGAATCGCCGAACAATCTCCAAGAGTGAATGCGCTATGCGCTCACAACTAGCGTTCCAGGTGAGCCTAGAGAAAATGAAAGCTCATTTCAGTAGTTACGTGAGCTCAGGGAGAGTGTGTACGTAGCCATCACGAGAATTCACGCTGAAGCAGGAGCCATGGGTGCTGCCCCATGTTTTACAACGCTATTTCTTACCGTCCATGTCTTGCGACTGTTAGCGTCTCCCGCTAAATTGAGAAAATCTCGCGCGGCCAAGAAACTGCGCATGTCCACTAGGGCGCACGCAATTACTTGCGGGCGCGAAATCCTAATTCGCACTTTACTATAGCTCTTTAACGTTGAAAGAAGTATTCAGCTGCAATTTTGTTCACGTTTTCTTACACGCTAACAGAGAAAATATTCGTTCACATTTTGCTATTTGTAGCAAGGTATTTGAAATGATACGTTGCATTTACCAGGCGGCTACTGATGTTTTTGTATATTTTATTGCGCCATTCTAGTTTTTGAACTTCCGAGAAAGTTACTTGTTTCGCGCTGCCCCCAAAAGACGAATGGCGCCGAGCCTTTTGGTGAGTGTTTGTCGCCATCGGTTCCACCGGTCAGTTCAGCTGAAGCACTGATGACAAACTTCAGCAAAAACGTCTGTCGAAGCTTACAACACCTGTGTGTACAATGGCTGTGCGGGAACAAGGAAAGCAGACTCCAATCTAACAATCGCTGGGGAAAGCAAACGAATGAGCTAGCTTACTTCTGCTAAGCCGTCTACCAACGCTGGCGTCAGCAGCACGTTCTTATGGACTCCGAGAAAATGCGGGGCTCCGAAACTGGCTGCGTCGCTCGCTGACCAGAGACCAGTTACACATATGCGACATCTATAAACAATGAACATCACAGATTCTCGCCGACTTAACTGTGTCTGCCTTGAGTAAAGCAAGTATGTTATGCATAGTCAAATGAAGGTAAACCTGTGCGAAGCTCGCCCGGACTACACGCGCAAATATATATGCACAACCTGCTCTCCCATAGCTTTTGCTTCATTGCCAAGGGAAGTTATACGCACGCCCTCGCCTAAGTGAGCTTGCGTATGAGGCATAGTAACCGCGTGCTCTAGAAGATTCGTACCGCTACACTCACTGTCGACTCAATGGATTTGACGGATGGATAGACGATCAAGCACCTCTTTGGAACGGGGCTGTGGCTTCTGCCACCAAGCGCTTGTTTCTATATTGCCTAATGTCCTGCCTATCATGAAAACAAGATTATGGAGAATTTTCATGATCAAACTTTCTGAACCCCTATTGGTAACTATATTTTTATGCGCTCTCGTTACTTGTAGTTCTCCTAGTTTTCTTCAAGCAAGCTTCCACTCGCGCTTACTAATCTCTAATGCGAATTTGTTTACCTTTCCCGTGCGCTCTGGGAAATCAAGGGCTTCAAGGAGGCCACAGGTGCCTAAATGAATCGCTGGGCACATATCTTCACTTTCGAATAAAAATTCCTCCATCGTGTACCTAGCTTTACCACAGCAAGCACCTGCTCCTTTGCCCTTCTTGTAGATCACTCTATATGTGCGTATTCTAAGGCATCCTCATATCGCTTCAAAATAAAAAGAGCTTCTATTTGCCTTGTAATAAATTGAGCCTTTCCTGAAATTTCATTTTGCTCCTAAATAGTTACTCATAGCAGGTATCTTTTCCATTGCCACCACCAATGAGATTGCCTTATTCTCTTCGGATTTCGGCTCCACATTCTTTGTTGCCATGTTGCTCACCTTACGCGTCGCATATTTGCTGATAAACTGCCTAGTTGCTTTCCTCCACCGTGAATCAGCGTTCTTTGTGTACAAATACCTGAACACTCTCCCAGTCCATTTACTTTATTCTTTGG
The DNA here is from genome assembly GCF_050947875.1 of Dermacentor variabilis. Classification (NCBI taxonomy): domain Eukaryota; kingdom Metazoa; phylum Arthropoda; class Arachnida; order Ixodida; family Ixodidae; genus Dermacentor; species Dermacentor variabilis. The sequence continues at coordinate 76,954,360 of NC_134575.1, forward strand.
TGTAGAGTCGTTCTTCATAATCACTTTTACGCTGAGCATCCATCAATTGTCCAGCTCATGTGACCCTGCAGAGGCTCATTGTACTCTTCCCTTGAGCGCTCAGTGCGAGGCGTCTCACAAAGCTCTTGTTGCCATCGGGTCCTGATATTGTCCATGACTTCGGACAAACAACCGCATTTCCAAATGTAAGTGCTTTCCTCGTATCCCGGAGCACCTCGTACCTATTGTATCCCCGTGGCACTCTGTGTTTCATTATGGCCGCATTTTCCTTCCCTTTTTCTGTGTTTCCACATATCTCTTGCCTATTTATATATCTACTGCATATTCACATCAATCTACTGCTTGAAGAAAACTGATAACGGTGCGTCTTCCCCAGAGAAGTGGTCACTTCGCTTCATGATCATTTGCGGCACTTCTCGCAGACGTGTAAAGGTTTCGTCACTTGAGTGGTGGTGCTGCACGTCACTCTGTGGAGTGGCGAGAAAAGTTCGAGCAGAGGTTCATTCGAAAATACTGTGCTGCGTTTGCATGCTTTCTATAGCTAAATAAAATTAATGCGAAAAACTACGCACGTCTATGGAGCCGAAGGTTCCTGCTTATTGCTAAGGAATCTTACCTTGAAAAGCCTTCGTCCTTTCTCCCGATAAGCCCTTTATTTCATCGGCATATAAGATAAACGCAAATGCTGCAATTTGTGGCGAATATGTAGTAAAATATATTTCAAGCTTCCTTCACATCCTTTAAACTAATTTGACCAAACAAAAATAAATAGTGGCTAAATCTGGCAAGTGGAAGCGCTGGCCACTAAAAGACACCAACAAATGTGATGTCGAAATAGCGCCTCGTCTCTAAATGAAACTACCGGCAGAGCGGAGCTTGGTCTGATATTATTGTGAACGATATGTTGCGCGTTACAAGAAACGTGCAACAGAATTCAGTTACGAGTGCGTCCCTCAGACACTGTGGTGCACCTTGCAGGGAAAGCGGAACATTTTTATTAGCATTAAAACATGTTCCATACCAAAACACAACGCGCTTGATCTTGCAAAAGCACCATAGTACGATGCGTCTGTTGAAGTGCCACAATAAAAGAAGGATGAGGAGGGTATTTTTTTATTTGCTTGCTGCAGGTATACCTAGCCTAAATGCACCGCCCGCACGCCAGCTTTCAACAGCGACACGGTCAGAAATACTTCGCGGTCCACCTGACAACACTAGACATCAAAAATAAAATGTGGTCATAGCTCATCGTATTCGCGCTGCACTTCGAGTGTCCTAACTGTGCGTTGTTTGGCCAGGAACCGCGGCGTCCTGCCTCGCCTGAGTACGACGCCGTTGAACATGATTACTTTGCTCTTACCTCCGCTGCTGATCGTTTTCACGCTGGTCTTCGGGACTCCTATCTACGAGTGGCCTTTTCATATCGCTATCATCATCATCATCCTCATCATCATCATCATCATCAGCCTAGTTACGCCCACTGCAGGGCAAAGGCCTCTCCCATACTTCTCCAACTACCCCGGTCATGTACTAATTGTGACCATGTTGTCCCTGCAAACGTCTTAATGTCATCCGCCCACCTAACTTTCTGCCGCCCCCTGCTACGCATCCCTTCCCTTGGAATCCAGTCCGTAACCCTTAGTGACCATCGGTTATGTTCCCTCCTCATTACATGTCCGGCCCATGCCCATTTCTTTTTCTTGATTTCAACTAAGATGTCATTCACTCGCGTTTTTTCCCTCACCCAATCTGCTCTTTTCTTATCTCCTAAAGTTACCCCTATCATTCTTCTTTCCATAGCTCGTTGCGTCGTCCTCAATTTCAGCAGAACCCTTTTCGTAAGCCTCCAGGTTTCTGCCCCATATGTGAGTACTGGTAACACACAGCTGTTATACACTTTCCTTTTGAGGGATAGTGGCAACCTGCTGTTCATGATTTGAGAATGCCTGCCAAACGCACCCCAGCCCATTCTTATTCTTCTGGTTATTTCAGTCTCATGATCCGGATCCGTGGACACTACCTGCCCTAAGTAGATGTATTCCCTTACCACTAAACTGCTGTTCTCTTCCGAGACTATTAAACAAAACTTTTGTTTTCTGCAGGTTAATTTTCAGACCTACCCTTCTGCTTTGCCTCTCCAGGTCAGTGAGCATGCATTGCAATTGGTCTCCTGAGTTACTAAGCAAGGCAATATCATCAGCGAATCGCAAGTTGCTAAGGTATTCTCCATCAACTTTTATCCCCAATTCTTCCCACTCCAGGCCTCTGAATACCTCCTGTAAACATGCTGTGAATAGCATTGGAGATATCGTATCTCCCTGTCTGACGCCTTTCTTTATAGGGATTTTGTTGCTTTCTTTGTGGAGGACTACGGTGGCTGTGGAGCCGCTATAGATATCTTCCAGTATCTTTACATATGGCTCATCTACATCCTGATTCCGTAGTGCCTCCATGACTGCTGAGGTTTCGACTGAATCAAACGCTTTCTCGTAATCAATGAAAGCTATATATAAGGGTTGGTTATATTCGGCACATTTCTCTATCACTTGATTGATAGTGTGAATATGGTTTATTGTTGAGTAGCCTTTACGGAATCCTGCCTGGTCCTTTGTTTGACAGAAGTCTAAGGTGTTCCTGATTCTATTTGCGATTACCTTAGTAAATACTTTGTAGGCAACGGACAGTAAGCTGATCGGTCTATAATGTTTCAAGTCTTTGGCGTCCCCTTTCTTATGGATTAGGATTATGTTAGCCTTCTTCCAAGATTCCAGTACGCTCGAGGTTATGAGGCAATGCGTATACAGGGTGGCCAGTTTCTCTAGAACAATCTGACCACCATCCTTCAACAAATCTGCTGTTACCTGATCCTCCCCAGCTGCCTTCCCCCTTTGCATAGCTCCTAAGGCTTTCTTTACTTCTTCTGGCGTTACCTGTGGGATTTCGAATTCCTCTAGGCTATTCTCTCTTCCACTATCGTCCTGGGTGCCACTGGTACTGTATAAATCTCTATAGAACTCCTCAGCCAATTGAACTATCTCATCCATATTGGTAACGATATTGCCGGCTTTGTCTCTTAACGCACACATCTGATTCTTGCCTATTCCTAGTTTCTTCTTCACTGTTTTTAGGCTTCCTCCGTTCCTGAGAGCCTGTTCAATTCTATCCTTATTATAGTTCCTGATGTCCGCTGTCTTACACTTGTTGAATAACTTCGAAAGTTCTGCCAGTTCTATTCTAGCTGTAGGGTTAGAGGCTTTCATAAATTGGCGTTTCTTGATCAGATCTTTCTTCTCCTGCGATAGCTTACTGGTTTCCTGTCTAACGACGTTACCACCGACTTCTATTGCGAACTTCTTAACGATGCCCATGAGATAGTCGTTCATTGCTTCAACACTAAGGTCCTCTTCCTGAGTTAAAGCCGAATACCTGTTCTGTAGCTTGATCCGGAATTCCTCTAGTTTCCATCTTACCGCTAACTCATTGATTGGCTTCTTGTGTACCAGTTTCTTCCGTTCCCTCCTCAAGTCTAGGCTAATTCGAGTTCTTACCATAATATGGTCACTGCAGCGTACCTTGCCGAGCACGTCTACATCTTGTATGATGCCAGGGTTCGCGCAGAGTATGAAGTCAATTTCATTTCTAGTCTCACCATTCGGGCTCCTCCACGTCCACTTTCGACTAACCCGCTTGCGGAAAAAGGTGTTCATTATGCGCATATTATTCTGTTCTGCAAACTCTACTAATAATTCTCCTCTGCTATTCCTAGAGCCTATGCCATATTCCCCCACTGACTTGTCTCCAGCCTGCTTCTTGCCTACCCTGGCATTGAAGTCGCCCATCAGTATAGTGTATTTTGTTTTGACTTTACCCATCGCCGATTCCACGTCTTCATAAAAGCTTTCGACTTCCTGGTCATCATGACTGCATGTAGGGGCATAGACTTGTACAACCTTCAATTTGTACCTCTTATTAAGTTTCACAACAAGACCTGCCACCCTCTCGTTAATGCTATAGAGTTCCTGTATGTTACCAGCTATTTCGTTGTTAATCAGGAATCCGACTCCTAGTTCTCGTCTCTCCGCTAAGCCCCGGTAACACAGTACATGCCCGCTTTTTAGCACTGTATATGCTTCTTTTGTCCTCCTAACCTCACTGAGCCCTATTATATCTCATTTAGTACCCTCTAATTCCTCCAATAACACTGCTAGACTCGCCTCACTAGATAGCGTTCTAACGTTAAACGTTGCCAGGTTCAGATTCCAATGGCGGCCTGTCCGGAGCCAGGTATTCTTAGCACCCTCTGCAGCGTCACAGATCTGATCGCCGCCGTGGTCAGTTGCTTCGCGGCTGCTGGGGACTGAGGGCCGGGGTTTGATTGTTGTATTCATATAGGAGGTTGTGGCCAAGTACTGCACCAGGGTGGCCAATCCTGCTCTGGTGAGAGAGTGCGTTACCGGTTCTGGTCACCGGGACCAGGCCGCACTCCAGGCCTGTTTCTGCAATTTTCTCAACACACGTTTTTTTTGTATTTTCCGGTGGAGAATTGCGCGGCACCGGGATTTGAATCACGGTCCTCTTGCACTGGAGACGGATACTCTACCGTCCCCGCAGGAGTTAAATTAAAAATTGAATTATGGGGTTTTGCGTGACAAAACCACTTTCTGATTATGCACGCCGTAGTGGGGGACTCCGAAAATTTCGACCACCGGGGGTTCTTTAACGTGCACCTAATTCTAACTACACGTGTGTTTTCGCATTTCGCCCCCATCGAAATGTGGCCGCCGTGGCCGGGGTCCGATCCCGCGACCTCGTGCTCAGCAGTCTAACACCATAACCACTGAGCAACCACGGCGGGTCCCGCAGGAGTTGTACGCCTCATTTAACCTACAGTAGTGCCCTATTTGATCAGTCAAGCTGGACCAATCTAGGCTCGGTTATACCGCATGGATGGCACACGGCTAGAGAACCTGGTATTTATTACCTGCACATGTGTGGCCACACATAATTGAGGATATATATTTTTTTCTTTTTGGAGGGTTTCCGTACAGTGATAAAATGAAGGAAAATACATTAAAAAAAAGAAAAAAAGGTGGGGGGAAAAGGAACATAACTTGTGATTTCGGTTGGTTGGTAGGTTGGTTCGTCAAGCCAACGGTTACGTTCAAGCGCCATAGCTCCTGCTCCGAGCCTCATACTTATGTGGAAAGTTACTGATATTGTCCGCGACAGTCGATTTTTGGAAGGCATAATTTCTTGGAAAAATGGCCGCCAGAGGAGCAGCGTGAACTCGAGCGGCTTAAACAACTTAAATCTTAAACAGCTAAAACAGGTGCGAGGGCGGCACGCATAGCGTGGGAAGCTAGCTGCCGGAATAGCTATCTCAAGTACTGCTGCTGGCGAGGGCGAAATACCTTCGTGTAATTATAATAACCCTAATAGGACTTCTTTCAAAGAAAAAAAAAGAAAAAAAAGGAAACGGCTCAGAAGGCCATACTACGAGAGCTATGACTGATACTTTTCTACATATATGTAATGAAAAAAGAGAGCGCTACGAAGACACGGACGAAATAACAACATGTACGACAGACAAGGCGTACATGTTGTTCTTTCGTCCGTGTCTTCGTAGCGCTCTCTTTTTTCATTAACTATGCTCAACCAACTCGCCCACACCAAGCTTCTGCTGCTTCAGACTAGATATATGTATTCATCTCATCTATGGGATCGCATGCGCGCGCTATTGCTTTTGTCTCTGCGTGTAGTAGTTAAGAGAGCCAGTTTAAGGGCGGAGAAGAATCAAGGAGAGGAAAGCAAACTTGCAGCACCGTGGTTTTAAAGCGCGACCGTGGTAGAGAAACGGAAAAGCGATATAAGCATGCGTGGCCATGATACGCACACGACAAAGTGCCTTACAATATTTAGACTTGAGGGGAAGTTTCGTTAACAAACTAGAACACGGCAATCAGCACTCGAATACGACGAGAGAAATTATTGAGAGGTGGAAAATTCCCTTGAAATAAATCCGGTTTTCGAGACAAATGCTTGTATGTATTGAATCTCTTAAAAGGTGAGGGGGGAAATATGCGCTCACCGAGAGGGCATCGTCAGCACGAGACCACCACCAGGCACCTTACTGAGATGCAGAGCGCTTCGCGGCCGGAACGAAGTCTCCCCTCTCCGCCGGCCAAGAATGGAAAACGCGCTTTCCGATCGCTCAAGGTTGCGCGGACATTGTATAGCTCTAGCGTCTAGGAAAAAGCTTAAACAGGTGCGAGGGCGGCACGCATAGCGTGGGAAGCTAGCCGCCGGAATAGCTATCTCAAGTACTGCTGCTGGCGAGGGCGAAATACCTTCGTGTAAATATAATAACCTTAATAGGACTTCTTTCAAAGAAAAAAAAGGAAACGGCTCAGAAGGCCATACAACGAGAGCTATGACTGATACTTTTCTATATATAAGTATTCATCTCATCTATGGGATCGCATGCGCGCGCTGTTGCTTTTGTCTCTGCGTGTAGTAGTTAAGAGAGCCAGTTTAAGGGCATAGAAGAAGCAAGGAGAGGAAAGCAATATTGCAGCGCCGAGGTTTTAAAGCGCAACCATGGTAGGGAAACGGAAGGCGATATAAGCATGCGTGTCCATGATACGCACACGACAAACTGCCTTACAATATTTAGACTTGAGGGGAAGCTTCGTTAACAAACTATAACACGGCAATCAGCACTCGAATATAATTATAACGCTAATAATATTTGTAAATATTCATCTCATCTATTAGGATCCAAAGCGCGCGCTGTTGCTTTGTCTGTGCATGTAGTAGTTAAGAGAGCCAGTTTAAGGGCGGAGAAGAGGGAAGGAAAGAAAAACCTCTGAAGCAAACTTGCAGCGCCGTGGTTTTAAAGCGCGACCGTGGTAGAGAAACGGAAAGGCGATATAAGCATGCGTGGCCATGATACGCACACGACAAACTGCCTTACAATATTTAGACTTGAGGTGAAATTTCGTTAACAAACTATAAAACGGCAATCAGCACTCGAATACGACGAGAGAAATTATTGAGAGGTGGAAAATTCCCTTGAAATAAATCCGGTTTTCGAGACAAATGCTTGTATGTATTGAATCTCTTAAAAGATGAGGGGGGAAATATGCGCTCACCGAGAGGGCATCGTCAGCACGAGACCACCACCAGGCACCTTACTGAGATGTAGAGAGCTTCGCGGCCGGAACAAAGTCTCCCCTCTCCGCCGGCCAAAAATGGAAAACGCGGTTTCCGATCGCTCAAGGTTGCGCGGATATTGTATAGCTCTAGCGTCTAGGAAAAAGCTTAAACAGGTGCGAGGGTGGCACGCATAGCGTGGGAAGCTAGCCGCCGGAATAGCTATCTCAAGTACTGCTGCTGGCGAGGGCGAAATACCTTCGTGTAATTATAATAACTCTAATAGGACTTCTTTCAAAGAAAAAGAAAATGAAACGGCTCAGAAGGCCATACTACGAGAGCTATGACTGATACTTTTCTATATATATGTATTCATCTCATCTACGGGATCGCATGCGCGCGCTGTTGCTTTTGTCTCTGCGTGTAGTAGTTAAGAGAGCCAGTTTAAGGGCGGAGAAGAAGCAAGGAGAGGAAAGCAATATTGCAGCGCCGTGGTTTTAAAGCGCAACCGTGGTAGGGAAACGGAAGGCGATATAAGCATGCGTGTCCATGATACGCACAAGACAAACTGCCTTACAATATTTAGACTTGAGGGGAAGCTTCGTTAACAAACTATAACACGGCAATCAGCACTCGAATATAATTATAACCCGAGTAATATTTGTAAATATTCATCTCATCTATTAGGATCCAAAGCGCGCGCTGTTGCTTTGTCTGTGCATGTAGTAGTTAAGAGAGCCAGTTTAAGGGCGGAGAAGAGGGAAGGAAAGGAAAATCTCTGAAGCAAACTTGCAGCGCCGTGGTTTTAAAGCGCGACCGTGGTAGAGAAACGGAAAGGCGATATAAGCATGCGTGGCCATGATACGCACACGACAAACTGCCTTACAATATTTAGACTTGAGGGGAAGTTTCGTTAACAAACTATAACACGGCAATCAGCACTCGAATAGGACGAGAGAAATTATTGAGAGGTGGAAAATTCCCTTTAGAAATCTCAGCCACATTCTCCAGTCTCGGTAGTACTAGTGTCCAACCGTATCACTGGACAGTGTAGATACACCTGGCGGAATATTTGGATTGACATTTTGGTTTACTTTCTAGTTTTGGTGCCCGAATTTAGAGCACGAGTCAGTAGACGATGTCATTAGCTCAAGATTATTTTTTTGAAGAGGAACTTCTAGATTTTTAATAAGATTTTCAATAAGACTTCCAATGAGGCCAGTTGGCATAAGATGGTGGCGTTTACAGTGCCATACTTGCCATAAAGTGCCAAAAAAGAAACAGAAATACATTTGCAAGCTTGTAGGTATTGTCGCACGAGGAAGGATTTATTGAGATTATGTATGTTCAGCGTCTTGTTAGATGCTTTTCTGAATCGCGAATGTGTGGTCGTGGTTGGGCTAGGCAGGTTCTCCTAAAGGGTGACGACATAGAACGCAAACATGCTAAAATGCTATTCAGATTTCATCCAAGGACATTCTAGTGACCTCTGTTTACTCCTCAAACAAAGAATATTTATCTCAGATCCTTGGAGGAAATTAAGTTCTGTTATATTGCCACGAAATATAGTGGTGACTTCTCTTTTGGATTGCATACAGGAACTTGCTGCATATTACCATACGGAATGCCACTGGTACGTGGCAATGGATTTATTAAAATAACAACTACTATAAGACAATGACCAGAGAAAGATGTTCTTACAGTGGAGGAACGAGCAATGAGCCGCAGTCGTCCGTGTTGATGGCGCATTTTCCCGTCTCCCTGAATTGCAGGCGCTCGTTAACGCAGTCGCACATGGTGTCCGCAACAGCGCACACCGGTTGCTTGTCGTTGCACTTGCATGGCGCGCAGTTATCTTTTTCTGCTGGCCTCGGGATGCTGGGCAGTAAAGTCAAGAGATTGCAATCAGAAATGGATAAAGGGCTAAGACTGGGACACAAAAGTAAATGTTTCGCTCGTTGCGCATTCTCTGACGCATATGACGGCCCACAGTGCAGTTCATCAGTTACGAACGAAGCGTTAAATGCACGTGCGAACAATTATAACGCTATACTGATATATACAAACCAAGTTTAGTGCTGTAGGAGCATCCCCTTTTGACGTTGTTTCAGTGATAGCTTCGCAGCCATTACTTTCGTCGCTCATCGCGAAGCGCGTGAACACGTGAAGAATGAACGTCTAAAGCGATGGGTGATATATAAGGCTTTGCGCAGGCCGCCACCAGCACGCCCCATATTTCATCGTAACCGGAGCACCGTAATCTTCAAGTATGGTTGGTGTGGTGGTTCAACTTGTTTTCAACTGTGCTAGTAGGCATCAATCCTGAGACATGCTTTTAGGAATACAATTATTTAGTGGGTATCGTTTATAATAGTCTATATGGCTCACTAGTTATGTCAGTCTAACTCACAGTTTCTACTTAATATGAAATGGTGATTAAGCGAAGTTAGGGTTTACGGAACACAAAATTATATACTAAAGAAAATGTTTTGGAAGAACCTAATAAATAAATGAAATGACACCATTTTCTACGTGACACGCACTACAGCACAAAAAGGAAATTTTCGAAGTAAAGAACGAACTGCACAGAGATGATTAGGCTATCATAAGGACAAATAACATTTTTTCGGGTGTTTGGTGAATTAGTTTAAACAGGAGAGAAACTATTGAGAAATAATGTTTTAAGAGAATGAAGTTGAAGATGAGGACTATAAGTACGATGCACTGGTTTTATAGTAATTTTGTTTATGGGATGAAAGCATTGTTGCTGCATTTCATAAGGTAAAGGGTGCGCATGTAGTCTGGGGTGCGCATATTGCGATGAATTTCTTGTCACGCTTAGCCCGAAGTGACCCATCGCGGCAATAACTGTGATCCGTCATCCCTCCAACTAGCAAGAAAGGCGGAAAGGATCCGGAAGAGAGATGGGGAATCTCCAAAATGCAACTCCATGAACCTTGGAAAGGCATTTCTGAGCAGCATCTTCCTCGTCCTCCGAATAAACAATTCTGATGGCACCTCAAGCAGAATACTCCAACAAGCCTGGCGCGGCACTAAAGATAAGCAGCGGGGCTGGTTGGTACCTTCAGTGCTAGTTATTTAGGTAATGTTAATTTTGTTTAGGTTAATTTAGTTATGGCTGGAAAGCTAAAAAGAACGTGATTCCCATGAAAAAGACAGCAGCAAGATGCAGTGATTGTATAGAGTCGGGTGATGCTGCCACCAATAGATTTCGGCTCCTTGTGGAGTAGTACGGTGGAGTACGGTTCACATTGACATTGTACACCACCGAAATTTGAAATCGCATTCGGGTAAAGCAAGACGTTTATATATCGTAGGAGTTGAGGCAAAAAATTAATGAGTGCTATAAACATGTTTCCCAAATGTAAACAACCTCTATGTCGCCTACAATTTTGACTACCGTAACCTATTAACAGACCGAGGAATGAGTAAAGTATGCAGTTGTTTAAGGATTGCATATTTTTTGCTAATAATAAACACAATTGTTTGTAGATCCCTAAATGCTTTATTGTTCTGAAATCTACAAAAAAAGTGAAGTGCTCCTTATCGTCTTCATGGCAAATAAGAATGCGCGACAAATGAGAAGCTATATTTGCGCTTTGATGTGTTTACCACCGAAACATCGACATTGAACGAATGCCAGGTAGGAAAAGGCAAGCAGTTTTGAGAAGTTTTCAGAAGAAATAAGGCGCACCCTTGCATATCGCATTCTTCCTGCTCAACATGGCAAATATTAGCGTTAGATTTCTCTTACATCGCGTACTTTGTGTAAATGAAATACGTCACTTCTTTGAATATTACGCAACAATCCTAAATAGAATTATTGCTCCTATATCTCCTGTTTTTCACAATATATGATACCCCTGTTACATGGGCACTCGAAAGACTTTTGAGCAAAAAGACCTCTCCCGAAAAAGAGTTTTGGTCGCAGACACACGACAGGCAGCGATCTCTTCTTCAGAAGCAGCCTTTTCTGGAAGCGGAATTCGTCGATGTCTTTTACGGCTGAAAATGAGTAGCCTCGAAACCAGTGGATGCCAGCAATTATCATATAATAAAAAATTAAACCAATGCGTATTTTTCTGTCGTGAAGGCTCATCGTAAAAAATAATTTTGTGCCTGGCAGAAGGTTTAGTAAATCCAGTAATGCCCCCTCGTGAGCAGGTCGAACGGTCCTCGAAAGCAGGTCTCACGCTCTCTAAACTACTACAATAAATCATTACATTAACATATCTTAATCTGGCGTTATTAAATTTATTTGAAAACCTTGCAATCAAACGTGCTTTCACTTTATATCATGAGATACATCAGTATATTTCGACCCATCTTATTTTGAACGCTAACGTCACGCTTTCCGTAAAGCGTGAGCCGAAGGAAACACAAAGAAGAGATCGTCGGTGCCGTGCGTCTGCCGCACGGAAACTCTTCACTAACAAGTCTTTCAACTTCGTAAAAGACTACTTACATAAAAGAACTAGCGCGAGCTTGTGTGACAGAGGTATGAGTTATAATTCATGATATGCTTTTGGAAATGGTACCACCTAAAAAAGCCTTTATAGCCGCCTTGTGTCACAAAACTGATGACTGCAAATTCTGACTTGTAATCGCAGCTCGAAGGGACAGGATATCAAGTATTCAGATTATATTTCCTTCTTGGTAATCATGAAAATAGTCATCATAGTTCCGGGCACGAAGAAGAAGAAAGTCAGAAATTTAGGGATTCTGAAATATTACCATGAGGTGGGTTTTAGCGTAGGCCATATGGGATTTATAATAAGTCAGGACGTTTTATTTTATTATCAAACAATGTGCCGTAGAAAAGAAAGTTTAGTAGGCTGATTGAGCAACAGCACGTGATGTTTTTTAATGCAATGTGTTTTCACACCAGCGCTACTAATAATGTAAAGGCGCTCAATACCAGATGTTACAAAAGAGATATTTCTACGTTTACCTCCGTATATGTTCATTCATGTGCTTTTTTTACGTGTATGCTTTTCATAATCATGCAGGAATGTGACTGAGGCTTATTGGTGGTAATTACTACAAGAGCCTAGCTTTTACAATGTTTGCTTTCAAATGTACTTGTACAGACCAATGACTGATTTTCTTAACCTGTCATTGCAATGCTTCTGTGTGATGAGTGCTAGTAATTTTTCTAAATGGCTGAAAGTGCCTTGCAACTGATGCTCTTTACGAAATTGAAAATAACACTGCTTCATATACTATGCCTTTCACCATGCTAGATTTTGAAGCATAGTGTGTTTGCTGAAATAATAATTTAGTTGAAATAATAATTTGCGCTTGATATTCAGGGCAGCAATTATTGTAATTATTTACTCATGAAGTATCTTGGTCCGGATGTATTGTAAAGTCAATGAACCAAACATTGATTCCGACTTTGACATTAATGACGTATCAGCATCCAGCGCGAATAATAATTGGTCCTCACGAGAACTGTCGCTCGGAGACGTCTATCGGTGATAAAATTAATGGTAAAATGTTTTCATTGTTGAGTATTTCATTACATTGAAGCACCTACTCCCCAAGTGCACGCGCTATGCTGGTTAGTGACGCTGTTCTGTAGTGAGAATGTCCAGTCACAGGCTTTCCCAAATATAGTTACGCGAGCAATTGTTCAAGTGTCTGACGCCCGGATTTTTTCCCGCTGATTGTTTGAAAAATGATGTGAGCATATGGCATATTACAGGCTTTGCGGAAGCCTTTGTTAACCACGCAATCCTTGTTCGGCCACGCTCTCGCCTGCGCTCTAACTTTGCCTTTGCAATCGCTGCAAAGAAATTATTGTATAAAAAGAGTATTGACCCGAAAGGAAAAAAATTTCGGCGGTAGTTAGTTTCGAATGCACGACTTCACGCTCCGATGCCTGCTGTATTATTCCTTGTGCTAAGCAAAATCTTCCCTTACAACGGGCCTGTTCACTCTGCTTTTTGGCATCCTGCCACTTGGCCAGAAATTTGCATTGCAAAGGCTGCCGTGACGAAGGCGATGACGTAAAAATCACCGTGGTTAACTTGGAGCGTCACCAGTAGACAACGTGGCAGTCGGGCGAGGCAGCATGACGTCGCGGATCAATATGCATCGGCCTTGTGCCAAGAGAGGCGTTGGCCAAGCATCTGAACTCGCTCACCTCGCCGCGAGGAGTTCACAACTCGTAAGGCCGCTCAGCAGCGTTCAATTGGGTAAAGTGCCTTCGCATTCATAACTCATAAGAAGTGGCTAGGTGTCCTCGGACTTCTTTTTTAAGAAATACCGTGTTTTTTTTCAAGAATTGCAGCTGGTGTTTTCACACATATCTTATTATGAGGGCTGCATGAAACCCAGCGAAGAAACCGAAATCAACTATCTAATTAACGAAAATCACTAATTTCCTAAACTACCACGTTCACGGAAATAGTTTTATGCCGAAGATGGCAGCAATCATATTTAAACATCAACCTTGAAAGCGTATAGAAAGTTTCTATGCGTCGCGAAACAATTGAATTTCTGGAATTGTAACCCAGTGCAATTAATTGAAACTGCTTCTTTTCTTCTTGTGTAGGCCATTTAGATTGTGTTGCAACGGCTTCCATAGGGACGGCAAGGTACTTAATGACGGAAAGAGTAAATATGGCACTGGTGCGCGCTCGAGGCAACTTTATATTTCAATAGTGGTTGTACTCGTTCTTGCTACGCGTGGCGTCCTGCTGTATAGGTCGCGTTACGGCTTTAATATTTTTCAAGCTGTTTCATGAACCGGGCTCGTTTACAAGCGAATGCGTTCTAAAAGAACGGCAGTAATTCTCGATTTCGACGTGGGCGCCCTTGTTTATGAGGCAGCCAACCCTCAAGCAAGTGTGAGGCAAGTACAAGATTCGGAAAGCTCCGTAAGCACTATGCGGAGGGTGATGAAGGAGCGCAATTTCTACTCTCACCACCTTTGCTTTACGCTTCATTGGAACATCAATAATTACAGGTAAAATGCCTCTAGCGGCCAGTCGCGCGGTAATTTTGCGCGCATTTGCGGGCTTATTTCACGCCCGGAAAACACTTTTATGTATCACGTATTGAGCAACAGAAAGTTGTATCGGGAATTTTTCATGTCGCCCTACAGTTTTCTCATTGGAACGTTTCTTCTTATTATAATATTTGACAATTTCAATATTAATTCTTTCTAATTGTCTAATTAGGCGGAATGTAAAAAAAATTAATTTTAGTATCTCCGAGTGAAGGCAAACAACATTACCTTGGTTCTGTCCACCTACCTGACATTCGCATATTTTAAGCCCCCGCTAAAGTCAGCTGGGACACCCTGTATAAAGATGATGATAATGCTAAAGGATTACAGGCATCATCACGCAAAAAGTCGTCGTAGTCGAGAAGACTGAAATACGGTGCCAGAAGGAATGGTCGACTGCGCAAATAATAAAAACACGTAAAAGGTTGCTCACGTTTACGTCAAGTTCCTCAGGGACGTTATCGAAAGCAAAGTAAATGAATGGCTTCGAAAATTGCATTCTGTACATTCCGGTCTGGGTGGGAACCGAACCTGGGCCTCCGGGTTGCGAGACGCGTACGCTTCCCTACACCACGGCGGCACCACGATTATGGCTGACTCAAGGTGTGCGAAATACTTGGAATTATACTCGTGGACTGTGTTAATTGCATTAATACTCATGGACTCGCGACTGTGTACGAACGTCGCAAACTCGTCAGCGAGTATCCCTTCACGTGTGCCATCTACTTCGAACATATCGTGAGGATGATAATATCCATTCTTGCTGAGTAAAGGTGGGCCTATTGCGCGCATCGACGCCGGTGGAGAGATTCACGCTGTACAAACGCACGCAACTCGTCAGCGGCTACCCAACAGGTGCGCTGTCTTCTTCGGCCACATCGTGAGGGTGATAATGTGCTTTGTGTCCAAGAAAAAAAAAAGAAACATAATTTCGCGTTTTGCGCCCTACTACGTTGTCGAACGTTCCAAGCGTGTAGAGTTCCATACATGTCGGAAGCATCGATCGAAAACAGTTCCCCAAAGCGACTGTAATGCTTTCGCATTCCCCCAGGTAAGCACACAAGAGTCTATGCCGCATTTTACAGCCATTGATGGAGCCGAAAACAATATACGGCCGTCATCGTTTATTCATGCAACAATCGACATCAGAGTCGAGTCGAACTTTTGCTCGGTGGAGTTCATGAACAAATGACGATGATCATGAGTAGATGTTGACATCCTGAGTGCAATAAAATGGAGGCAATGTAGCATCCACGCCATATGACGACGACGGCATAACCACAATGGGAAGATCCTGTAGCATTGTCAACGGTATGACGACCAGAGGACGACGCAAGCGAGTTTCAATCAGCTTGTGATGCCCGTCAATTATTCTTAATCTACCATATGCCTCATTACGAGCTCTACTTTAATCACTCTTAGTGCTGAATTAGTCACGACAAGTTCGCTTCAATATCTATACCATTTCGAGCCCGGCCAAGCCAAACAGCCCTCCCCCCCCCCCCCCCACCAAAGAAATAGGAATTCGGTGCATCAGTCATTTGAAAATAATGGTGGACGGTAATGCCATTAGCTATTTTTATTATATTGAGCATGTATTTGATCACATGTGTATATGCTATGATGAGGTAGTAATTCTGGAGATTAGCTCACTACCCCGTCTTAACCACCACTGGGTTAACTGCCTCACTGGTAGTTATGACTACGGTTAAGGTAGTTATGATCATTATTGTACTTCTTTGCGATGTCCCCATTACAACCTTCAATAATGAATCTTTATGGGCACACAAACAGAGACATGAAGAGGCGATCTCGCATCCTAAGAAGCCTGAGTGAGCGAATAAATTTATCATGTATTTTTTCATATTATCCTCCTTTTTAAATAAAGAATGTGTGATAATGAGTATTGAAATCATAGATACATCGATATCTTCTAAATGCTAGGACGCGAACATTGCTTTTTATTATTGTGAAAATGCCTGTTTGTTATTCGAGAGTAATATTTAAAGAAATATTGAGTATTCCATTCAATTCGACTTGTATCCAGATATGCTTTAAGAAACCGACGACATATGCCAAACCACAGGTGGTTTGCAATGGAAGCTTTGCTTTCTGGCAGAACGGATAGCGACACAAAGTATGTGCCGTTGGCACCGCCAGGTGATTAAGCATAACAGTGTGAGATCAAGAAATTGGGATGCACACAAAGTCATCACATTAAGCAGGGCAGGACAATTGCTATGAATAGTACCATCACGATGGGGTCGACTGAGGTCGAAATATGCTGTACAGGAAGGAACTGTTCCTACAAGAACGAGCTCTTCGTGCCTAAATTTACTTCGCCTAATATTATTGCAGCAGCAGCATTTCCATTAGCTCGATGACAATGCGAGGTGCATGCCAAAGAACCGGGAACGGCGCGACCACTACCCATTCATTACGTTATGCATTTTTCTTTGAAGCCCATGTACTGCCCGGAACATCTGAATAATTCGAGACGATCTAACGAACCTCGCGTCACTATATTGGTGTCCTGACCATCAATCGAACACGAAATCGAACACGGAACAGGATTTGTGATCAGAAAGAGGCGAGCAGTGTGAAAATGACGACGAAGATAGAGGCTAGCGCGGGCTGTTGACTCTTGGCGATGCGCGGCGTGTTTTCTTGTAAATATACTTGTATATAGCTTTTCATCTGCGTCTTCCTACGTGACAATGTATATATATATATATATTAGAGTGACGCCTTTATGCGTGCCTCTACTCCACTGTATACAAAGTGTTTTCTTGTAGCTAAGACATTTTTCAAAGTTATGGTTTTAAACAAGAGCAGGTTCTATTTTCAGAGTAGCTGCTTGTAGCGTGCGAAACAGTGGTCTCGACGCTTGATGGTCGTGTAGGAATATTTGAGTGCATTAGGCTAATTCTCAGGTCACACGCATAAGGGGCCACCAACGCCAAGCTTTTGCAGCAAACTATAAGCTTAAGTAAAACACGAAACTGCATCCGAGCCCTCACATTGCAGGTTACGTAGCTTAAGGTGTTGTTTCCTTTCTGGAACACTCTCAGGAGAGAACACATTGCTGGCATGCACAAGCAAGTGCAGGCGTGAGACGGGTTGGCTTGACGGTGCTCCCTTGTAAGTAGAAGTACGTGCTGCTCAAAAGCCACCAGTCTGGATGGCTTGAGCTGAAAGAAGTAAGAAAAATGTGCTAGCTGCTATGCACGCAACATTCGTTTTCTCGTGAACTGCTGCCGCTGCACTTCAAGCAGAATTTTATTATCCTATGTGGCTGTTGATGTTTGTCATCGTACTTGCCAAAAGGTCAAGTTCGTCAAAGATAATCATTTTGTTGACCGTCTTTCAAAGCGTTCACTACCTCAGTGGTACACAAAAACTGATTCTTCACTTGTTAAACACGCGTCATTTGCACATTTTTCATTGTTCTGTACTTTTTGGGGAAATTAGTGGCCGTATACAAATAGGGGTCAGGTGGCGTACTCTGGCTTGTGAGTGCGTTCTGTATTTCTTCACAGCCGTAGATAGCGCGCTCCGAAGGACCATGATAAAGTTTTACCATACCATACCCTACTGAATGTCAGGATTCACTGGCAGGGTCTGAATTTGTTCAGTCTTTGCAAGGCTTTTCGTAAACTCGAATAAGCTGTAGGAACACGAAACGCATTTAGGCGATAAAAGCAATACCTATTCCGCAAAGAAGAACGTGGGGAGAGCCGTATGCCGGTGCACACTATTCTCAACGTTTCAAGCGCCAGTCTCATGAGCTATGCTATTTCAGCTATGGCTACATAATGAGTTTAAAATGATTTATTGAGAAACAGTTGCCACATTTCCGAGTCTCAATGACACTGTTGTGAAAAGATATAAGGGGAGAATGAGCATACATCCAGGGAAACATTTTGCTTCGCAATAATGTTTACTTTCTAGCCTTGGCATTCGACTTTGGAGCACGAGCCTGCTCACGACTTTTCTAGCTTTGAGTAAGTTTTTCAAAAAATTCTAGCTTTTGAAGAAGATTTTAAATAAGGCTTCGAGTGAGGTCAGGCGGTATGAGATGGCGCCGTTTGCAGCGCCATAACTTCTGCACAAAGGACAGAAAAGAAAATGACGTGAATTTTTAAGCTTCTAGGTATTGTAGAACCTTGAAGTGTTTATCGATATTACAAATATTCAGCGTCTGGTTAACAAGACTTACGCTTTCCTGAATCCTGAATGCGTGGTAGCGGGTGGACTGGTCAGCTTCTTGAGAAGAGTGACTATATCGAGCGTAAGCGTATTAAACTGAATTTAGACATTAACCTAAAACCATTATAGTGAGCTCCATTCACTCGTCAAAAAAAAATGAAATACTTTTAGTATGCGCGTTTGCGAGAAATGGAGTATATTATATCGCCGCCCCATCTAGTCCTCCCTTCTGTTTGCATTGCATACAGCCAGTTGCTGTATACTGCCACATCTAATGCCACTTATATATGGCGTTGGCTTCAGAATGTGTTATAATAACTACTACCTTCACTTAGGCTAAAGAAGGTGGCACTTACCGTGGAGGAACGAGCAGTTTGCCGCAGTCGTCTCTGTTCGTGGCGCATTTTCCCGTCTCCCAGAACCGAAGGCTCCCATTAAGGCAGTGGCACATGGTGTCCACAACAGCGCACTCCGGTTGCTTGTTGTCGCACTGGCATGGCGCGC
This sequence comes from Dermacentor variabilis, assembly GCF_050947875.1. NCBI lineage: Eukaryota > Metazoa > Arthropoda > Arachnida > Ixodida > Ixodidae > Dermacentor > Dermacentor variabilis. The sequence goes on from NC_134575.1 coordinate 76,973,261, forward strand.
AGTGCTCTTCCTGCGGCCTTGGGATGCTAGGGAAAGAAAGTCTGAATTTTGCAATCAGAAATACTTAAAAGGCTAACGCTTAGTCAGGAAAGCAAATATGTTGCTTGTTTCACAATCTCTAGCGGATATGACGGCACACCACGGTATTCATTTAAGTTGCGAAAGCAGCGCGAAATTTTCGCGTGGGCATTTTTAACGTTAAATCGATATACACGAGATAGTTGAGTGCTGTTGTAGCTTCCCCTTTACAAGCTCTTACAGTGATGGCTTCGCAGCCATTGTTTTAGATTGAACGTCTAAAGCGATGAGCGAGTTACGACGCTTCGCTCAGGCCGCAACAGCACGCCCAGCATGTCGTGGTCGTCGCAGCGACGTTATCACCAGATGAAGCTTGTTTCAACTGTGGCTGTAGGAACGATTCCTGGTGTGTGTTTGGAGCAAAGAACAAGTATTTCTTATGCACCGTTCAGAGTAGTCTATACAGCTCGCTAGTGGACGTCAATTTAACTCACAAGGGCGAATGTGACAACGCAGGAACTATTGAACAGGAATTTCTTCATGTTTCCTTAATGGGGAAACAGGGAACATAATCTTTCAATCATTTTGTTTTCAGCATGAAATTTAAATAGTACTTAGGATTGATAGCCTGCTACTGATATCTTTTCTGTATTTAGTTTCGGCAGTAATCTTTTCGCACATCTGAAACAGTCGTTTGTTTGGCGCTCTCGTACAAATAATAATGGCTTTGGCGTCTTATAGTAAGTGTTTGTCACCTTCGGCCCGCCTATCAGGTCAGCTGAAAGATTGAGAATCAACTTGAGCGAAAATGATTGTCGATACTTACAAAGCAAGTCAGCGCAATTTCTATGCGGAAAGGAGGAGAACCGATTCGGATATCAAGAATCGTCGGCGTATACAAAGGATTGAGCGAGCTTACTTATGCTCCGCCGTCTACCAACGCAGGCGTCAGCAGCGTGTTCTTAACGACTCCGAGGCCGTGCGGGGCTACAAAACTGGCTGCGTTGCTGGCTGTTCCTAAATCAATTACATATATCGTCAAGTGGCACTAACGGTCAAGAACATAGCTGCAAAACTGCGAATGGAGGAACTCTTTATTGAGCGCACCTATGCCTAGAAAAACAGGCTTCACTCATAGCACAGCGATAGCGCCTAACACTGTCGGTGATCGTCGAGAACTGATCACCGAGTCAAGCGGGTAGGCTTTTATTCCTGAGTCATCGAATGTTACAGAGAAATCGCTTGTGCCCACGTATTTTCCAAAGGGTACTACAAACTTCGCGTTGCGCATACATGCAATCAGATTACACAAAGTTCGGCGACAACAGACAACAGATAGACTCATCGAGAACATTCGAGAAACTTTCTATACATACAGGTGTGTCCTAAGTTGAGCGATAAGATTTGTTGGACGGTGAAACGTGGTCACCCCGTAAAGATAAACAAGTACACGTGTCGGTAGCCCCTCTTAAAACGCATAATCTCGATGCTGGAAACAAAAAAGGAGAGTGAATAACAAAATGCTTGTTTGTAAAAAATATAGTAAGAAACCAAGCAGGAAACAAAGTCCTGAATTTTGTTAGCGCTGGCCTAACGGCTTAAAGCGCACATCATGGACTATCTCAGGTCGTAATTGTGATTGGGAAATACCACCTGGCACATCCTCAGGATTCAGTACAGTAGTGTGTTGGTTAATCGGGAAGGGTCAAAAATGACGTCGCAGTTGTTGCTGACTGAGCTCTCGTCGGTTTATCGGGGTCCAAACATTGTTGCCGGGCTGTCATTCGACGTAGCGTCGTCGAAGATTGTAGTCCCGGCTGTCGTTCCCCTGCCTATTCTAGATGTTGAGCGGGAAAGAACAACTATTCGCCGGGTTGATAAGCAACCCACCCAAGACTATCGTTGCAATTGCTTCGGAGCCCACAATGATTGAGAAGACGCTTGAAATACGCGCCTGAGAATACAACCGCGAAGGTCGATCTAAATAGGTCGCGAAGCTTTGGGCGAAAGGCGTTTCAGAACAAATTGTCAGTGACATCAGGAAGGGTGGTTTTAGGAGCAGCGATTGAAGCGTGACTATGTTTAGAAGAACAAACATTGGGAAATAAGAAAAGCGTTTTAATTAATGCAAGAGAAAGTTAGATTCATTTAACGAAAATAACATTCCTTATCAGTTTTATATGTGCGTCACGAGTAAAAAAATTACAACTCTATTTTTTCATTATCAGTCAACGCGTTTTCTCAGTGCTAGGGTAAGACAGGGCGTTGACGCCGCTATCGCTTGCACAGCAATGTAGCTCTTGAAGTGTTCAGAAAGGCGAGCTCGTAAAGTTCACCTCTTACAATACTCCGCCCAAACACGTTGGTCTCTTTTGCTTGTCCAGGTTTAATTGCTTGAATTTGGCGACGCGTGTAGTTTCGTAATTTCTGAACCTGTGCAGTCTAAAGTAGTGAGTTAGAACCACCAGATAATTGCTTACTTTAGTTGTTTTAATGGAACTGCGCAGGCGAACGGGCTTGCCGTTCGACAATAGAACCAGCACTCTACACCTAAAGCTTTCGTCAGCTTCCAAAGAAATTATGTTTTGTGCAGGGATGCGATTTCGAAATACGTACGGCTGGCATTTTTCTTGCACTGCTTTCTGCTCTGAAAGCCCGAAATGCGCATCAAGTCGAATGGCGTGGCATTTAATGATGCAGCGCTAACGGCAGGCCCCAAACACAAATTTCGCACCTTAGAGAACAAGATGGCGTCACTTCTAGTTTTAGCGTAAATGACGTCACATTGCTTTTTTCTTCCGCCATAAGTGTTCTCTCCTCGTACAGATGGCGCTAAGCCCCATAAACCGCCGATGAACCGCCATGCATTGAACATGTGTGCTTCTATGGAAGCTTCGCTACCAGGTATATTTCCACCGTGCGGTAACAGTAACATGCGCCTAAGCTCAAGCGCTAGGTACCGGTGACCTGCGCGAGGCGATCAGAGCGGCCGTACGGGGAGATCTACAGAAGTTCTGCCTAAAATTGCTGCCCAACGAGGCCTCGATCTTTGACACAGTGAAAGAAGAGCTTCAGCAGTCACAAGAAGTGCGAGAAGTTCCGGCATCACCACAGCCCCAGCCCGATGCGATGACAAATGCTGCCGTAGCCCGCAGTTGAGATCCCTTTCAGCGACCGCGTCAGGGATGTGTAACGCCGCCGCTGCCTGCACACCCGCCCATCGCCCAGCGCAGTACCTTAGCGAGAGGAACACCTAGTGCGCCCCCGCCCATATCCCGCTCTGTTACCACTGCTGGGAAGGGGCACATGTCAACTACTGGTGCCCATACCGTGACTTGGGACTACAAAAGTTCGCTGTGAACGCGCTGCGCCTTCAGCAAGGGGAACGGCCACATGATATCGTCGACTACCTCGCCACATTTCAGTGGAGCCCTCGACGACCGTGCCGTTCGCTGTCACAAGGGCGCGGTCTGCCCGCCTCCAGAAAACTTAAAGCAGCAACCCACGGAGGCGTGGTTTCTGCCCATAGAAATAACGAATAGCTTCCGCCGCTGACGACCACTCTTCGAGGACCACCTCGACGACGCAGCAACGAAACGACGTTACGATCTTCTTGGTTTTGTCAGGTGGTGGTTCATTTTACGCGTTTCATTTTACAGGTGTTGTAGCCTGCTGCTTCGTCGACGATCCGGGAGAGCGCTGGTGTTGTCTTCACGGTCAGGATGTGGATCGCACCTTTTCGGGGGTATCTGGTATCTGAACGCAAAGTGCCTCTCCCATAAATGAACTGGTATGTAAGCGCGATAAAAAACCGCAGAGACAAGAAAGGTGGACAAAGACAAGCACTAAGTTACTAGTTCCATCATGGAAAACCAACTGGCCCAACAATCAACCCTCCTGGAATCTATCTCCACCCGATGTCACGTGGTAGTGACGGTCAAGAATATAACAGCAAAAGTGAATGGCACATATATATTTCCATTGGACACACGTGTGCCCAAAAAAGAGGCTTCTTTCGATGCATAACGATAGTGGTGAACACAGTCGGTGTTCGTCGAAAATTCATCAGCGGGTAAAGCGTGTGGGCTTTCACACATCAGTGATGGAAGGTTCCAGATACGTCGCTGGTGCCCGCGTATCTTCCGGAAAGTACTACATGGTTCGCGTTGCGCATACATGTCGTTAGGTTACACAAAGTTTGGTGACAACAGGCAGCGGTTACACCATCGATAAAATTCGAAAAAAATTCGATACGTAGAGGTACATTTGTTGGACGGTGAAACGCGGTAAACCCATAAGAATAAACAACTACACCTGTCAATATGCGATTTCTATAAACAACGAGCTTAAAAAATGTGCTCCAGCCTAACTGTGCCTGCCTTCATTAAAGCAAAGGTGCTAGGAATAGTCAAAGAAACCTAAACCTGTGCCAAACTCGCCTGGACTATACGTGCGAATGCATGTGCACAACCTGCTCCCATATAGATTTCGCTCCATTGCTGAGAGAAGATTTACGCGCGCCTAGGCCTAAGTGCAGGTGCGCATGACGCTTGTTACCCTCGTACTCTGGAACATTGCTCCCTGAACGTACCCTGTCGACTCAATGAATTGATGGATGCTATGAGCGTCCATTTTGAAACGGGTTGGTGGGTTGCACCACCAAGCTCTTTTTCCTGTAATGCCTAATCTTCTATCTCCGCGAAAAAAAAAAGAACTACGAAGAATTCTCATCACCAACCTTTCTCAGACCCTATTGGTAACTTTGATTTTGTACGCTTCTGCTATTTGTAGTTTCCTAGTTTCCTTCCAGCAATCTTCCAATCTCACCTTACTAATGTCTACAGTGGACATGTTTACCTTTCCCCTGTGCTCGATGAAACGAAGGGTTTCAAGGAGGCCACACACTGCTAAATGGACCGCTGGGCCGATAACTTCATATTCTAATAAAAATTGCTTTATCGTTTCTCTGGCTTTACCGCAGCAAGCACCTGCTTCTTTTCCCTTGTTGTGTATCCCTTACTTCAAAACTTCTCCAGCCCATATCACCCGGCCTAACTTCATTTGTAATCTTAAAGGGTCCACCAATGCGAGGATTCCCACTGGCGTCTGGTTGCCATCGAGTTCTCATTGTACTCCTGATTTCAAACAAAGAACCGCATTTGAAATGGAGGTCTCGGAGCCAATAAACCTTTCAGATACCCTGGAGCACCGCCTACCTATTCTATCGCCACAGTGCTCGGTTTTCATTAGGGCCGCATTTCTCTTGCCGTTTGCTGTCATCCTTTTTTCCTGTGTTTATGTATATCTATGGTATATCTATTGCATATTTTTATCTGTCTATTGCTTCATGAAAAGAGACAGAAGATCCAACCTCGAGTGTATTCTGTAAGAGTCCACCTAGTGGACTGTGCATTTCGGCCACTACTGATTGATGCAGCTGGACGAGGGAGGAGGTGACGAGCGGCTCTAGCCAATGAGCAGCGGCCCAAATTGACAGTCCAGTAGGTGGACTTTTAAAAAATACCCCCCCCCCCCCCAGCCCATCCTGGACTGAAGTAGCTGATTCTGTGAGACGCGTAGGAGTTTCATCAGTCGAATAGGGGTGCTCTACGCCACTCGGAAGAGTTGAGAGAAAAACTTCGACTCGCGGAGCATTGCAAATTTGCTACCGCAATGAAATGAGACGGGCGGCATTTTTGCCAGAGTCGGGAGGTACTAGGTCTACGGTGCCAAGGACGTAAAGTATTGCTAATGAATCTTACGTTGGAAAGCCCTCCTTATTACTCTGGCTAAGCCTTTAAGTTCACCGGCATGTAAAATCAACCTAAGGTTCAGCAATGCTCTAAGGACGAAGTCAGAATATATTTTAAGCTTGCTTCGTATCTTTTAAACTATTATCTTCAAACAGAGATACTTTGTTTTGCTGCGTTTGCATGCTTTCTAGCTAAATAATATGAATTGGTAAAACTACACACCTAGCTCTACACGTTTATGGAGCCGAAGTTCCTGCTTATTGCTAAGGAATCTTGTCTTGAAAAGCCTTCGTCCTTGCTCCCGCTAAGCCTTTTATGTCACCGGCATATAAAATAAACGCAAAAGCTGCAATTTGTTACGAATATGCAGTAAAATATATTTCAAGGTTCCTTGATATCCTTTAAACTAATATCACCAAATAAAAATAAATAGTGGCTAAATCTGGCAAGTGGAAGCGGTGGTCACTAAAAGACACCAACAACTGTGATGTCGAAATAGGGCCTCGTCTCTAAATGAAACTACCGGCAGAGGGGAGCTTGGTCTGATATCATTGTGAACGATACCTTGCGCGTTACAAGAAACGTGCAACAGATTTCAGTTACGACTCCATCCCTCAGACACCGTGGTGCACCTTGCAGGAAAATAGGAACATTTTTAGCAGCATTAAAACATGTTGCATACCAAAATTCAACGTGCTTGATCTTGCAAAAGCACCACAGTGCGATGCGTCTGTTGAAGTGCCACAATAAGAGAATGATTAGGAGGGTACTTTTTTATTTGCTTGCTGCAGGTATACCTAGCCCAAATGTACCACCCGAACACCACCTTTCAACAGCGACACGGTCTGAAATACTTCGCGGTCCACCTGACAACACTAGACATCAAAAATTAAATGTGGTCATAGCTCATCGTATTCGCGCTGCACTTCGAGTGTCCTAACTGTGCGTTGTTTGGCCAGGAACCGCGGCGTCCTGCCTCGCCTGAGTACGACGCCGTTGAACATGATTACTTTGCTCATACCTCCGCTGCTGATCGTTTTCACGCCGGTCTTCGGGACTCCTATCTACGAGTGGCCTTTCTATATCGCTATAACACACATCAAATCAGTTGTTAAGTGGATGTTCCTTTACATATGCAATTGTAGGCACATCCCTCCCTTCTTCGTATGCCACAGTGGCCGCTTCAGGGAACTGCAGAGTATGTAACGCCAATCCATGCAGAGAAATGCATGTGGCTGTGTGCTTCGCACTCTTTGAACACGTCTCTGAATCGATCATGTGAAGTTGCTCTTGTTTTGAGCTGTTCTCCACAGAAGTGAATTACTGAGTTTCATGGTTATATCTATCTATCTATCTATCTATCTATCTATCTATCTATCTATCTATCTATCTATCTATCTATCTATCTATCTATCTATCTATCTATCTATCTATCTATCTACCTATCTATCTATCTATCTATCTATCTATCTATCTATCTATCTATCTATCTATCTATCTATCTATCTATCTATCTATCTATCTATCTATCTATCTATCTATCTATCTATCTATCTATCTATCTGTCTATCTATCTATCTATCTATCTATCGAACAGTTTCTTCTGATCATTAGGAGAGCTTTAAAAATTACGCTCTGGAAGTAGCGCATGTAGCGTTTTGACAGTGGTAGCTTGTAGAGAACGAAGCAATAGCCTGGACTCTTGAGTGTCGTTCATGCATATTTGAACGTAATAGGGCTATTCTTAGGTCCACGCGTAAACTAGCAACGCCAAGCTTTTACAAATAATGATAGGCTGGAATGAATCATGACACTGCATCACAGCGCTCACATTACGCGTAGCGTAGCGCGATGTGTTATTTTCTTTCTGGAGTACTCTCACGAGACAACACATTGTTCGTCTGCACAAGCAAGCCCAGGCTAGCAAGCGGTTAGCTTGATGGTGCTCTTCGCAAGTACTATGTGCAGCTCAAAATCCACTAGTCTAGGCTGCTTGAGCTGCAATAAGTAAGACAAGTCTGCCACCTGCAGTAAAGGCAGCAATCGTTTTCTTCCTAACTGCAGCCGCTGCACTTGAAGGTGAATTATATATTTTATGTTCCTGTTGATGTTTGCCATTGTACTTGCGAAAACGTCAAGTTTCCCATCCAGAATCATTTTGTCGATCGTCTTTAAAAACGCTCACTACCTCACTGGTGCACAAATGAAGATTGTAGTTCAACTTCAACATGCGTCATTTGCACATTTTTCATTCATTAGTAGTTCTTGATGAGATTATTAGCTGCGTACAAATGGTGGTCAGATACATTTTGTGAATACGTACTCTCATTTCTGATGGCGGTGTGTATTTTTCAGAGTGCTAGATGGCAGAATTCCGTGGCCGGGTCTTTATTTGATCGGCATTTGCAGGCTTTCTATAAACGAAATAAGTTGCAGGAATTCAAAAGCATTTAACAGATAAAAAAAGTACCCAGTCCGCAAGGAGCACCATGGGGAGAGGTGAATGCTGGTGCACAATATTATCAATGTTTTCAAGCACCGGTCTGATGAGCTAGGTGATTTTTGCGAAGTCTACATCCTCATTTATAAAGGTTTCATTTAGAAATCTTAGCCACATTCTCCAGTCTCGGTAGTAGTGTTGTCCAACCGTATCACAGATCAGTGTAGATAGACCTGGCGAAATATTTGGATTGACATTGTGGTTTACTTTCTAGTTTTGGTGCTCGAATTTAAAGCACCAGTCAATAGACGATCTCATTAGCTCAAGATTATTTTTTTTGAAGATGAACTTCTAGATTTTCAATAATATTTTCAATAAGACTACCAATGAGGCCAGTTGGCATAAGATGGTGGTGTTTACAGTGCCATACTTGCCATAGAGTTCCAAAAAAGAAAGAGAAATATATTTGCAAGCTTGTAGGTATTGTCGAACGAGGAAGGATTTATTGAGATTATGTATGTTCAGCGTCTTGTTAGACGCTGAACGATATAGTGACGATATAGGACGATATAGGGTGACAATATAGAACGAAAACATTCTAAAATGCAATTCAGATTTCATCTAAGGACATTCTAGTGACCTCTGTTTACTCCTCAAACAAAGAATATTTATCTCAGGTCCATGGAGGAAATTGAGTTCTGTTATATTGCACGAAATATAGTGGTGACTTCCCTCTGGATTGCACACAGGAACTTGCTGCATATGACCATATCGAATGCCACTGGTACATGGCATTGGATTTAAGAAAATATCAACTACTATAAGACAATGACCAAAGAAAGGTGTTCTTACACTGGAGGCACGAGCAATGCGCCGCAGTCGTCCTTGTTGATGGCGCATTTTCCCGTCTCCCTGAATTGCAGGCGCTCGTTAACGCAGTCGCACATGGTGTCCACAACAGCGCACACCGGTTGCTTGTCGTTGCACTTGCATGGCGCGCAGTGATCTTTTTTTGCTGGCCTCGGGATGCTAGGCAGCAAAATCAAGAGATTGCAATCAGAAATGGATAAAGGGCTAAGACTGGGACACAAAAGTAAATGTTTCGCTTGTTGCGCATTCTCTGACGCATATAACGGCCCACCGTGCAGTTCATCAGTTACGAACGAAGCGTTAAATGCACGTGTAAACAATTATAACGCTATACTGATATATACAAAGCAAATTTAGTGCTGTAGGAGCATCCCCTTTTGACGTTGTTTCAGTGATAGCTTCGCAGCTATTACTTTCGTCACTCATCGCGAAGCGCGTGAACACGTGAAGAATGAACGTCTAAAGCGATGGGTGATATATAGAGCTTCGCGCAGGCCGCAAACAGCACTCCCCAGATTTCATCGTAACCGGAGCACCATAATCTTCAAGTAAGGTTGGTGTGGTGGTTCAACTTGTTTTCAACTGTGCTTGTAGGTATCGATCCTCAGACATGCTTTTAGGAATACAATTATTTAGTGGGTATTGTTTATAATAGTCTGTATGGCTCGCTAGTTATGTCAGTGTAACTGACAGTTCCTACTTAAAATAAAATGGTGATTAAGCGAAGTTGGGGTTTACGGAACGTACAATTGTATACTAAAGAAAATGTTTTGGAAGAACTTAATAAAATAAATGAAATGACACCATTTTCTATGTGACATGCACAACAGCACAAAAAGTAAATTTCCGGAGTGAGGAACGAACTGCACAGAGATGATTAGGCTATGATAAGGACAAATAACATTTTTTCAGGTGTGTGGTGAATTAGATTAAACATGAGAGAAACTATTGAGAAATAATGTTTTAAGTGAATGAAGTTGAAGATGAGGACTATAAGTACGATGCATTGGTTTTATAGTAATTTTGTTTATGGGATGAAAGCATTGTTGCTGCATTTCTTAAGGCAAATAGTGCGGATGTAGTCTAGGGTGCGCATATTGCGATGATTTTTTTGTCACGCTTAGCACGACGTGACCCATAGCGGCAATAACTATGATCCGTCATCACTCCAACTAGCAAGAAATGCGGAAAGGATCCGGAAAAGAGATGGCGAATCTCCGAAATGCAACTCCATGAACCTTGCAAACGCAATTCTGAGCAGCATCTTCCTCGTCCTTCGAATAAACAATTTTGATGGCACCTCAAGTAGAATACTCCAACAAGCCTGGCGCAGCACTAAAGATAAGCAGCGGGGCTGGTTGGAACCTTCAGTGGTAGTTATTTAGGTAATATTAATTTTGTTTAGGTTAATTTACTTATGGCTCGAAAGCTAAAAAGAACGTGATTCCCAAGAAAAAGACAGCAGCAAGATACAGTGACTGATAGAGTCGGGTGAGGCTGCAACGAATAGATTTCGGCTCCTTGTGGAGGAGTACTGTGGAGTACGGTTCACATTGACATTGTACACCACCGAAATTTGAAATCGCATTCGGGTAAAGCAAGACATTTATAAATCATAGGAGTTGAGGCAAAAAAAATAATGAGCGCTATAAACATGCTTCCCAAATGTAAACGATCCCTATGCCGCCTACAAAGTTCACTGCCGTAAGCTATTAACAGATCGAGGTATGAGTAAAGTATGCTGTTGGTTAACGATTGTATATTTTTTCGCTAATAATAAACACAATTGTTCGTAGATGTCTAAATGCTTTATTGTTCTCAAATCTACAAAAAAATGGAAGTGCTCCTGGACGTCTTCATGTAAAATAAGAATGCGCTGTTTACCACCGAAACATCGACATTGAACGAATTCCAGGTTGTAAAAGGCCAGCAGTTTTGAGAACTTTTCAGAAGAAATAAGGCGCACCCTTGCATATCGCATTCTTCGAGCTCAACATGGCAAATATTAGCGATAGATTTGCCTTACATGGCGTACTTTGTGTAAATGGAATACGTCACTTCTTTGATTATTACGCAACAATCCTAAAGAGAATTATTTCTCCTATATCTCCTAATTTTCACAATATATATGATACCCCTGTTACATGCGCACTCGAAAGTGATTTGAGCAAAAAAAACCTCTCCCGAAAAAGAGTTTTGCTCGCAGACACACGACAGGGAGCGATCTCTTCTTCAGAAGCAGCCTTTTCTGGAAGCGGAATTCGTCGATGTCTTTTACGGCTGAAAATGAGTAGCCTCGATACCAGCGGACGCCAGCAATTATCATATATAAAAAATTAAGCAAATGCGTATTTTTCTGTCGCCAAGGCTCATCGTAAAAAATATATTGTGTCTCGCAGTTTAAAAAATCCAGTAATGCTCACTTTCTTCTGCCCCTTCGTGAGCAGGTCGAACGCGCCTCGAAAGGAGGTCTAACGCTCTCTAAACTACTATAATAAATCACTACATTTACCTATCTTAATCTGGCGTTATTAAATTTATTTGAAAACCTTGCAATCAAATGTGCTTTCACTTTATATATTGAGATACATCAGTATATTTCGACCCATCTTATTTTGAACGCTAGCGTCACGCTTTCCGTAAAGCGTGAGCAGAAGGAAACACTAAGAAGAGATCGTCGCTGCCGTGCGTCTGCCGCACGGAACCTCTTCACTAACAAGTCTTTCAACTTCGTAAAAGACTACTTACATAAAAGAACTAGTGCGAGCTTGTGTGACAGAGGTATGAGTTATAATTCATGATATGCTTTTGGCCATGGTGCCACCTTTAAAGCCTTTATAGCCGCCTTGTGTCACAAAACTGATGACTGCAAATTCTGACTTGTAATCGCTGCTCGAATGGACACGATATTAACAGTTCAGATTATATTTCCTTCTTGGTAATCATGAAAATAGTCATCATAGTTCCGGGCACGAAGAAGAAGAAAGTCTGAAATTTAGGGATTCTGAAATATTACCACGAGGTGGGTTTTAGCGTAGGCCATATGGGATTTATAGTAAGTCAGGACGTTTTATTTTATTATGAAACAATGTGCCGTAGAAAAGAAAGTTTAGTAGGCTGATTGAGCAACAGCAAGTGATGTTTTTTAATGCAATGTGTTTTCACACCAGCGCTACAAATAATGTAAAGGCGCTCAATACCAGATGTTACAAAAGAGATATTTCTACGTTTACCTCCGTATATGTTCATTCATGTGCTTTTTTTACGTGTATGCTTTTCATAATCATGCAGGAATGTGACTGAGGCTTATTGGTGGTAATTACTACAAGAGCCTAGCTTTTACAATGTTTGCTTTCAAATGTACTTGTACAGACCGATGACTGATTTTGTTAACCTGTCATTGCAATGCTTCTGTGTGATGAGTGCTAGTAATTTTTCTAAATGGCTGAAAGTGCCTTGCAACTGATGCTCTTTACCTAATTGAAAATAACACTGCTTCATATACTGTGCCTTTCACCATGCTAGATTCTGAAGCTTAGTGTGTTTGCTGAAATAATAATTTAGTTGAAATAATGATTTGCGCTTGATATTCAGGGCAGCAGTTATCGTAATTATTTACTCATGAAGTATCTTGGTCCGGAGGTATTGTAATGTAAATGAACCAAACATTGATTTCGACTTTGACATTAATGGCGAATCAGCATCCAGCGCGAATAATAATTGGACCTCACGAGAACTGTCGCTAGGAGACCCCTATCGGTGATAAAATGAATGGTAAAATGTTTTCATTGTTGAGTATTTCATTACATTGAAACACCGACTCCACAAGTGCACGCGCTATGCTGGTTAGTGACGCTGTTCTGCAGTGAGAATGTCCAGTCACAGGCTTTCCCAAATACAGTTACGCGTGCAATTGTTCAAGTGTCTGACTCCCGGATTTTTTACCGCTGATTGTTTGAAAAATGATGTGAGCGTATGGCATATTACAGGCTTTGCTGAAGCCTGTGTTATCCACGCAATCCTTGTTCGGCCAAGCTCTCGCCTGCGCTCTAACTTTGCCTTGGCAATCGCTACAAAGAAATTTATGTATAAAAACAGTATTAATCCGAAAGGAAAAACTTTGGCGGTAGTGAGTTTCGAATGCACGTCTTCACGCTCCGAAGCCGACTGTATTATTCCTTGGGCTAAGCAAAATCTTCCCTTATAACGGGCCTGTTCACTCTGCTTTTTGGCATCCTGCCACTTGGCCAGAAATTTGCATTGCCAAGGCCGGCGTGACGGAGGCGATGAAGTAGAAATCACCGTGGCTAACTTGGAGCGTCACCAGTAGACAACGTGGCAGTCGGGCGAGGCAGAATGACGTCGCGGATCGAAATGCATCGGCCTTGTGCCAAGAGAGCCGTTGGCCAAGCATCTGAACTCGCTCACCTTCCCGCGAGGAGTTCATAACTAGTAAGGCTACTCAGCAGCGCTCAATTGAGTAAAGTGCCTTCGCATTCACAACTCGTAAGAAGTGGTTAGGTGTCCTCGGACTTCTTTTTTAAGAAATACGGTGTTTTTTAAGAACAAGCAGCGCACCTGGTGTTTTCACACATATTCTATTATGAGGGCTGCATCAAACCCAGCGAAGGAACCGAAATCAACTATCTAATTAACCAAAATCACTAATTTTCTAAACTACCACGTTCATAGAAATCGTTTTATGGCGAAGATGGCAGCAATCATATTTAAACACCAACCTTAAAAGTGTATAGAAAGTTTCTATGCGTTGCGCAACAATAGAATTTCTGGAATTGTAACCCAGTGCAATTAATTCAAACTGCTTCTTTTCTTCTTGCGTAGGTCATTTAGATAGTGTTGCAACGGCTTCCATAGGGACGGCAAGGTACTCAGTGACGGAAAGAGTAAATGTGGCACTGGCACGCGCTCGAGGCAACATTAGATTTCAAAAGTGGTTGTACTCGTTCTTGCTACGCTTGGCGTCCTGCTGTAGGTCGCGTTACGGATTTAATATTTTTCAAGCTGTTTCATGAACCTGGCCCGTTTACAAGCGAATCCGTTCTAAAAGAACGGTAGTAATTCTAGATTTCGACGTGGGCGCACTTGTTTATGATGCAGCAAACCCTCAAGCAAGTGTGAGGCAAGTACAAGATTCGGAAAGCTCCATAAGCACTATGCGGAGGGTGATGAAGGAGCGCAATTTCTACTCTCACCACCTGTGCTTTACGCTACATTGGAACATCAATAATTACATTAAAATGCCTCTTGCGGCCAAGATCGCGGCAATTTTGCGCGCATTTGCGGGCTTATTTCACGCCCGGGAAGCACTGTTATCTATCACGTATTGAGCAACAGAAAGTTGTATCGGGAGTTTTTCATGTCGCCCTACAGCTTTCTCATTAAAACGTTTCTTCTTATTGTAATATTTGAGAATTTCAATAATTATTTCATTCTAATGGTCTAATTAGGCGGAATGTAAAAAAAATAATTTGAGTATCTCCGAGGTACGACAAACAACATTACCTTGGTTCTGTCCAGCTACGTGACATTCACATGTTTTAAGCCCCCGCTAATGTCAGCTTAGACACCTGTATAAAGATGATGATAATGCTAAAGGATTACACGCATCATCACGCAAAAAGTCGTCGTAGTCGAGAAGACCGAAGTACGGTGCCAGAAGGAATGTTCGACTGCGCAAATAATAAAAACCCGTAAAAGGGTGCTCACATTTACGTCAAGTTTCTCAGGGAGGTTACTTAAAGCAAAGTAAATGAATGGCTTCGAAAATTGGATGCTGTACATACCGGTCTGGGTGGGAACCGAACCTGGGCCTCCAGGTTGCGAGACGTGTAGGCTTCCGTACACCACGGCGGCCCCACGATTATGGCTGACTCAAGGTGTGCGAAATACTTGCATTAATACTCGTGGACTGTGTTAATTGCATTAATACTCGTGGAATCCCGACTGTGTACGAACGCTGCAAACTCGTCAGCGAGTATCCCTTCTCGTGTGCCATCTACTTCGAACATATCGTGAGGATGATAATATCCATTCTTGTTGAGTAAAGGTGGGCCTATTGCGCGCATCGACGCCGGTGGAGAGATTCACGCTGTACGAACGCATGCAACTCGTCAGCGGCGATCCCAACAGGTGCGCTCTCTTCTTCGGCCACATCGTGAGGGTGATAATGTGCTTTGCGTCCAAGAAAATAAAGAACATAATTTCGCTATTTGCGCCCTACTACGTTGTCGAATGTTCCAAGCGTATAGAGTTCCATACATGTCGGAAGCATCGATCGAAAACATTCCCCAAAGCGACTATAATGCTTGCGCATTCGCCCAGGTAAGCACACAAAAGTCTATGCCGAATTTTACTTCTATTGATGAAGCCGAAGACAATATACGGCCGTCATCGTTTATTCATGCAACGATCGACATCAGAGTTGAGTCGAAGTTTTGCTTGGTGGAGTTCATGAGCAAATGACGATGATCATGAGTAGATGTTGACAGCCTGACTGCAATAAAATGACGGCAATGTAGCATCCACGCCATATGACGATGACGGCATAACCACAATGGGAAGACCCTGTAACATTGTGAACGGTATGACGACCAGAGCACGACGGAAGCCAGTTTCAATCAGGTTGTCATGCCCGTCAAATATTCTTAATCTACCATATGCCTTATTACGAGCTCTACTTTAGTCGCTCTTAGTGCTGAATTAGTCACGACAAGTTCGCTTCAATATGTATACCATTCCGAGCCCGGCCAAGCCCCGCCAACCCGGCCACTCCCCCCCCCCCCAAAAAAAAAAGAAGAGAAGGAATTGTGGTGCATCTGTCATTTCAAAGTAATCGCGGACGGTAATGCCATTAGCTATTTTTATTATATTGTGTATGTATTTGATCACATGTTTAAATGCTATGATGAGGCAGAAATTCTGGAGATTACCTCACTACCCCGTCTTAACCACCACTAGGTTAACTGCCTCACTGGTAGTTATGACTACGGGTAAGGTAGTTATGATCATGTACTTCTTTGCGATGTCCCCATTACAACCTTCAATAATGAATCTTTATGGGCACACAGAGACATGAAGAGGCGATCTGGCATCCTAAGAAGCCTGAGTGAGCGAATAAAGTTATCATGTTTTTTTCATATTATCCTCCTTTTTAAATAAAGAATGTGTGATAATGAGCATTGTAATCACACGTACATCGATATGTTCTAAATGCTAGGACGCGAACATTGCTTTTTATCATTGTGAAAATGCCCGTTTGTTATTCCAGAGTAATATTTAAAGAAATATTGAGTATTCCATTCAATTCGACTTGTATCCAGATATGCTATAAGAAACCTACGACATATGCGAAACCACAGGTGGTTTGCAATGGAAGCTTTGCTTTCTGGCAGAACGGATAGCGACACAAAGGATGTGCCGTTGGGACCGCCAGATGATTAAGCATAAGAGTGTGAGATCAAGAAATTGGAATGCACACAAAGTCGTCACATGAAGCAGGGCAGGACAATTGGTATGAATAGTACCATCACGATGGGGTCGACTGAGGTAGAAATATGCTGTACAGGAAGGAACTGTTCTTACAAGAACGAGCTCTTCGTGCCTAAATTTACTTCGCCTATTATTTTTGCAGCAGCAGCATTTCCACTAGCTCGACTACAATGCGAGGTGCACGCCAAAGAACCGGGAACAGCGCGGGCTGTTCCCTCTTGGCCAAGCGCAGCGTATTTTCTTGTAAATATACTTGTATATAGCTTTTCATCTGCGTCTTCCTACGTATATATATATATATATATATGTATATATATATTATAGTGACGCCTTTATGCGTGCCTCAACTCCCCTGTATACAGAGTGTTTTCTTGTTGCTACGACATTTTTCAGATTTATGGTTTTAAACAAGAGCAGGTACTGTTTTCAGAGTAGCTGCTTGTAGCGTGCGAAACAGTGGTCTCAACGCTTGATGGTCGTACAGAAATATTTGAGGGCATTAGGGTAATTCTCAGGTCACACGCGTAAGGGGCCACCAACGCCAAGCTTTGCCGCAAACTATAAGCTTAAGTGAAACGTGAAACTGCGTCCTAGCCCTCACATTACAGGTTACGTAGCTTAATGTGTTGTTTCCATTCTGGAATACTCTCAGAAGACAACACATTGCTGGCATGCACAAGCAAGTGCAGGCGTGAGACGGGTTGGCTTGAAGGTGCTCCCTTGTAAGTACAAGTATGTGCTGCTCAAAAGCCACCGGTCTGGATGGCTTGAGCTGAAAGATGTAAGAAAAACCGGATAGCTGCAATGCACGCAACGTTCGTTTTCTCGTGAACTGCAGCCGCTGCACTTAAAGCAGAATTTTATTATCCTATGTGGCTGTTGATGTTTGTCATCGTACTTGCCAAAAGGTCAAGTTCCTCATAGAGAATCATTTTGTCGACCGTCTTTCAAATCGTTCACTAGCTCAATGGTACACAAAAACGGATTCTTCACGTGTTAAACACGCGTCATTTGCACATTTTTCACTGTTCTGTACTTTTTGGGGAAATTAGTTGCCACATACAAATGGGGGTCAGGTGGCGTACTCTGGCTTGTGAGTGCGTTCTGTATTTCTTCACAGCAGTAGATAGCGTGTTCCGAAGGACCAGAATAAAGTTTTACCATAGCATACCCTACTGGATGGCAGGATTCACTGGCAGGGTCCGTATTCGTTCAGCATTAGCAAGGCTTTTTGTAAACTCGAATAAGCTGCAGGAACACGAAACGCAGTTAGGTGATAAAAGGGAAACCTATTCCGCAAAGAAGAACGTGTGGAAAGCCGTATGCCGGTGCACACTATTCTCAATGATTCAAGCGCCATTCTCATGAGCTAATGAGCTATACTATTTCTGCTATGGCTACATAATGAGTTTTAAATGATTTATTGAGAAACAGTTGCCACATTTCCGAGTCTCAGTGACACTGTTGTGAAAAGATATAAGGGGAGAATGAGCATGCATCCAGGGAAACATTTTGATTCGCAATAATGTTTACTTTCTAGCCTTGGCACTCGACTTTGGAGCACGAGCCTGCTCACGACTTTTCTAGCTTAGAGTAAGTTTTTCAAAAAAATTCTAGCTTTTGAAGAAGATTTTCAATAAGGCTTCGAGTGAGGTCAGGTGGTATGAGATGGCGCCATTAGCAGCGCCATAACTTCTGCACAAAGGACAAAAAAGAAAATGACATGAATTTTTAAGCTTTTAGGTATTGTAGTGCCTTGAAGTGTTTATCGATATTACAAATATTCAGCGTCTGGTTAACAAGACACGCTTTCCGGAATCGTGAATGGATGGCAGCGGGTGGGCTGGTCAGCTTCTTGAGAAGAGTGACTATATCGAGCGTAAGCGTATTAAACTGAATTTAGACATTCACCTAAAACCATTATAGTGAGCTCCATTCACTCGTCAAAAAGCATGAAACACTTTTAGTATGTGCCTTTGCGAGAAATGGAGGCGTATTATATCGCCGCCCCATCTAGTCCTCCCTTCTATTTTGCATTGAATACAGCCACTTGCTGCATACTGCCACATCTAATGCCACTTATATATGGCGTTGGCTTCAGAATGTGTTATAACAACTACTACCTTCACTTAGGCTAAAGAAGGTGGCACTTACCGTGGAGGAACGAGCAGTTTGCCGCAGTCGCCTCTATTCATGGCGCATTCTCCCGTCTCCCAGAACCGAAGGCTCCCATTAACACAGTGGCACATGGTGTCCACAACAGCGCACTCCGGTTGCTTGTTGTCGCACTGGCATGGCGCGCAGTGCTCTTCCGGCGGCCTTGGGATGCTAGGGAAAGAAAGTCTGAATTTTGCAATCAGAAATAGTTTAACGGCTAACGCTTAGTCAGGAAAGCAAATATGTTGCTTGTTTCACAATCTCTAGCGCGTATGACGGCACACCATGGAATTCATATAGGTTGCGAAAGCAGCGTGGAAATTTCACGTGGACATTTATAACGTTAAATCGATATACACGAGCCAAGTTTAGGGCCGTTGTAGCTTCCCCTTCACAAGCGCTTACAGTGATAGCTTCGCAGTCAATGTTTTAGATTGAACGTCTAAAGCGATGAGCGAGTTACGACGCTTCGCGCAGGCCGCAACAGCACGCCCAGCGTGTCGTGATAGTCGCAGCGACGTTATCACCAGATGAGGCTTGTTTCAACTGTGGCTGTAGGAACGATTCCTGGTGTGTGTTTGGAGCAATAGAACATGTATTTCTTATGCACCGTTCAGAGTAGTCTATATGGCTCGCTAGTGGACGTCAATTTAACTCACAAGGGCGCATGTGACAACGCAGGAACTATTGAACCGGAATTTCTTCATGTTTCCTTAATAGGGAAATAGGGAACATAATCTTTCAATTCTTTTGTTTTCAGCATGGATATAGCATTGATAGCCTGCTACTGATATCTTTTGTGTATTTAGTTTCGGCAGTAATCTTCTCGCACATCTTAAACAGTCGCTTGTTTGGCGCTCTCCTGCAAATAAGAATGGCTTCGGCGTCTTATAGTAAGTTTTTGTCACCTTCGGCCCCGCCTATCAGGTCACCTGAAAGATTGAGATCAACTTGAGCGAAAATGATTGTCGATACTTACAAAGCAAGTCAGCGCAATTTTTATGCGGAAACGAGGTGAACCGATCCGGATATCAAGAATCGTCGGCGTATACAAAGGATTGATAATAATAATATTTGGGGTTTTACGTGCCAAAACCACTTTCTGATTATGAGGCACGCCGTAGTGGAGGACTCCGGAAATTTTGACCACCTGGGGTTCTTTAACGTGCACCTAAATCTAAGCACACGGGTGTTTTCGCATTTCGCCCCCATCGAAATGCGGCCGCCGTGGCCATACAAAGGATTGAGCGAGCTCACTTAGGCTCCGCCGTCTACCAACGCTGGCGTCAGCAGCCTGTTCTTAACGACTCCGAGGCCGTGCGGGGCTACAAAACTGGCTGCATTGCTAGCTGTTCCTAAATCACTTACTTATATTGTAATGTGGCACTAACGTTCAAGAACATAGCTGCAAAACTGCTAATGGAGGAACTCTTTACTGAGCGCACCTATGCCCAGAAAAACAGGCTTCACTCAAAGCACAGCGATGGCGCCTAACAATGTCGCTGATCATCGAGAACTGATCACCGAGTCAAGCGGGTAGGCTTTTATTCCTGAGTCATCGAATGTTACAGAGAAATCGCTTGTGCCCACGTATTTTCCAAAGGGTACTACAAACTTCGCGTTGCGCATACATGCAATCAGATTACACAAAGTTCGGCGACAACAGACAGCAGATAGACTCATCGAGAACATTCGAGAAACTTTCTATACATACAGGTGTGTCCTAAGTTGAGCGATAAGATTTGTTGGACGGTGAAACGTGGTCACCCCATAAAGATAAACAAGTACACTCGTCGGTACCCCCTCTTAAAACGCATAATCTCGATGCTGCAAATAAAAAAGGAGGGTGAATAACGAAATGCTTGTTTGTAAAAAATATAGTAAGAAACCAAGCAGGAAACAATGTCCTGAATTTTGTTAGCGCTGGCCTAACGGCTTAAAGCGCACATCATGGACTATCTCAGGTCGCAATTGTGATTGGGAAATACCACCTGGCACATCCTCAGAATTCAGTACGCCAGTTTGTTGGTTAATCGGGAAGGGTCAAAAATGACGTCGCAGTTGTTGCTGACTGAATTCTCGTCGGTTTATCGGGGTCCAAACATTGTTGCCGGGCTGTCATTCGACGTAGCGTCGTCGAAGATTGTAGTGCCGGCTGTCGGTCCCCTGCCTATTCTAGATTCTGGGCGGGAAAGAACAACTATTCGCCGGGTTGATAAGCAACCCGTCCAAGACTATCGTTGCAATTGTTTCGGAGCCCACAATGATTGAGAAGACGCTTGCAATACGCGCCAGAGAATAGAACCGCTAAGGTCGATATAAATAGGTCGCGAAGCTTCCGGCGAAAGGCGTTTCAGAACAAATTGTCAGTGACATCAGGAAGGGTGGTTTTGGGAGCAGCGATTGAAGCGCGACTATGTTTAGAAGAACAAACATTGGGAAATAAAAAAAGCGTTTTAGTTAAAACGAGAGAAAGTTAGATTCAATCAACGAAAATAACATTCCTTATCAGTTTTATATGTGCGTCACGAGTAAAAAAATGACAACTCAATTTTATCATTATCAGTCAACGCGTCTTCTCAGTGCTAGGGTAAGACAGGGCGTTGACGCCGCTATCGCTTGCACAGCAATGTAGCTCTTGAAGTGTTCAGAAAGGCGAGCTCGTAAAGTTCACCTGTTACAATACTCCGCCCTAACACGTTGGTCTCTTTTGCTTGTCCAGGTTTAATTGCCTGAATTTGGCGACTGGTGTAGTTTCGTAATTTCTGAACCTGTTCAGTCAAAAGTAGTGAGTTATACAACCACCAGATAATTGCTTACTTTAGTTGTTTTCATGGAACTGCGCAGGCCAACGGGCTTGGCGTTCGACAATAGAACCAGCACTCTACACCTAAAGCTTTCGTCAGCTTCCAAAGAAATTATGCTTTGTGCAGGGGTGCGATTTCGAATTACGTATGGCTGGCATTTTTCTTGCACTGCTTTCTGCTCTGAAAGCGCGAAATGCGCATCAAGTCGAATGGCGCGGCATTTAATGATACAGCTCTAACGGCAGGCCCCGAACACAAATTTCACGCCTTAGAGAACAAGATGACGTCACTTCTAGTTTTAGCGCAAACGACGTCACATTGCTTTTTTCTTCCGCCATAAGTGTTCTCTTCTCGTACAGATGGCGCTAAGCCCCACAAACCGCCGATGAACCGCCATGCATTGAACATGTGGGCTTCTATGGAAGCTGCGCTACCAGGTATATTTCCGCCTTGCGGTAACAGTAACATGCGCCGAACCTCAAGCGCTAGGTACCGGTGACCTGCGCGAGACGATCAGAGCGGCCGTACGGGAAGTTCTATAGAAGTTCTGCCTAAAATTACTGCCCAACGAGGCCTCGATCTTTGACACAGTGAAAGAAGAGCTTCAGCGGTCACAAGATGTGCGAGAAGTTCCGGCCTCACCACAGCCCCAGCCCGAAACGATGACAAATGCTGCCGTGGCCCGCAGTTGAGATCCCTTTCAGCGACCGCGTCAGGGATGTGTAACGCCGCAGTTGCGTCGTCCACGGCCGCCGCTGCCTGCACACCCGCCCATCGGCCAGCGCAGTACCTTAGCGAGAGGAACACCTAGTGCGCCCCCGCCCATATCCCGCTCTGTTACCACTGCTGGGAAGGGGCACATGTCTACTACTGGTGCCCATACCGTGACTTGCGACTACAAAAGTTCGCCGTGAACGCGCTGCGCCCACAACAAGGGGAACAGCCACATGATATCGTTGACTACCTCGCCACCATTCAGTGGAGCCCTCGACGACTGCGCCGTTCGCTGTCACAAGGGCGCGGTCTACCCACCTCCTGAAAACTTAAAGCAGCAACCCACGAAGGCGTGGTTTCTGCCCATCGAAATGACGAAGATCTTCCGCCGCTGACGACGACTCTTCGAAGACCATCTCGACGACGCAGCAACGAAACGACGCCACAATCTTCTTGGTTTTGTCGGTGGAAGTTCATTTTACGCGTT
This sequence comes from Dermacentor variabilis, assembly GCF_050947875.1. Classification (NCBI taxonomy): domain Eukaryota; kingdom Metazoa; phylum Arthropoda; class Arachnida; order Ixodida; family Ixodidae; genus Dermacentor; species Dermacentor variabilis. The sequence continues at coordinate 76,996,016 of NC_134575.1, forward strand.
TCATTCTACAGATGTTGTAGCCTGCTGCTTCGTCGACGATCCGGGAGAGCGCTGGTGTTGTCCTCACGGTCAGGATGTGGATCGCGCCTTTTCGGGGGTATCTGGTATCTGAACGCAAAGCACCTCCCCCATAAATGAAGTAGTATGCAAGTGCGATAAGAAACCGGAGAGACAAGAAAGGTGGACAAAGACAAGCACTAAGTTACTAGTTCAAATATGGAAAACCAGCTGGCCCAACAATCAACCCTCCTGGAATCTATCTCCACCCGGTGTCACGTGGTAGTGATGGTCAAGAACCTAACAGCAAAACTGAATGGCACAAATATATTTTTATTGGACACACGTGTGCCCAAAAAAGAGGCTTCTTTCGATGCATAACGATAGTGGTGAACACAGTCGGTGATCGTCGAAAATTGATCAGGGGGTAAAGCGTCTCGAATTTCACACATCTGTGATGGAAGGTTCCAGATACATCGCTGGTGACCGCGTATCTTCCGGAAACTACTACATGGTTCGCGTTGCGCATACATGCAGTTAGGTTACACAAAGTTTGGTGACAACAGGCAGCGGTTACACCATCGATAAACTTCGAAAAAATTTCGATACGTACAGGCGCGTCGTGCGTTGAGTCTAACATTTTTTGGACGGTGAAACGCGGTAAACCCATAAGAATAAACAAGCATACCTGTCAATATGCGATTTCTATAAACAATGAGCTTAAAAAATGTGCTCCAACCTAACTGTGCCTGTCTTCAGTAAAGCAAAGGTTCTAGGAATAGTCAAAGAAACCTAAGGCTGTGCCAAACTCGCCTGAACTACACGTGCGAATGCATGTGCACAACCTGCTCCTATATAGATTTCCCTCTATTGCCGAGAGAAGATTTACGCACGCCTAGGGCTAAGTGCAGGTGCGCATGACGCTTCATACCCTCGTACTCTGGAACATTCCTCCCTGAACGTACCCTGTCGACTCAATGAATTCATGGATGCTATGAGCGTCCATTTTGAAACGGGGCGGTGGATTTCGCCACCAAGCTCTGTTTACTAAAATGCCTAATGTTCTATCTCCGTGAAAAAAAAAAGAAAAACCACGAAGAGTTTTCATCACCAACCTTTCTCAGACCCTTTCGGTAACTTTGTTTTTGTACGCTTCCGTTATTTGTAGTTTCCCTAGTTTCTTTCCAGGAATCTTCCAATCTCACCTTACTAATGTCTAAAGCGGACATGTATACCTTTCCTCTGTGCTCACTGAAACCAAGGGCTTCAAGGAGGCCACACATTGATAAATCAACCACTCGGCAGATATCTTCATATTCTAATAAAAATTGCTCTATCGTTTCTCTGGGTTTACCGTAGCAAGCACCTGCTTCTTTTCCCTTGTTGTGTATCACTATCATCATCATCCTCCTCCTCCTCCTCCTCCTCCTCCTCATCATCATCATCAGCCCGTTTACGCCCACTGCAGGGCAAAGGCCTCTTCCATACTTCTGCAACAAACCCGGTGATGTACTAATTGTGGCCATGTCGTCCCTGCAAACTTCTTAATCTCATCCGCCCACCTAACATTCTGCCGCCCCCTGTTACGCTTCCCTTCCCTTGGAATCCAGTCCGTAACCTTTAATGACCATCGATGATCTTCCCTCCACCTTACATGTCCTGCCCATGCCCATTTCTTTTTCTTGATTTCAACTAAGATATCATTAACTCGCGTTTGTTCCCTCACCCAATCTGCTCTTTTCTTATCGCTTAACATTACACCTATCATTCTTCTTTCCATAGCTCGCTGCGTCATCCTCAATTGGACGTTTGTTCCCTCACCCAATCTGCTCTTTTCTTATCGCTTAACATTACACCTATCATTCTTCTTTCCATAGCTCGCTGCGTCATCCTCAATTGGACTTTGAAAAAATACCCCCCAGCCCAGCCCATCCTGGACAGAAGTAGTTGATTCTGTGAGATGCGTAGGAGTTTCATCAGTCGAATAGCGGCGCTCTATGCCACTCGGAAGAGTTGAGAGAAAAACTTCAATTCGCGAAGCATTGCAAATTTGCTACCGCAATAAAATGAGATGGGCGGCATTGTAGCCAGAGTCGGAAGATACTAGGTCTACGGTGCCAAGGACGTAAAGTATTGCTATTGAATCTTACGGTGGAAAGCGCTCCTTCTTACTCTGGCTAAGCCTTTAAGTTCACCGGCATGTAAAATCAACCTAAGGTTCAGCAATGCTCTAAGGACGAAGTCAGAATATATTTTAAGCTTGCTTCGTATCTTTTAAACTATTATCTTCAAAGAGAGATAAATTATAATTAAAACTGGGATGTGGAAATGCTGGATATTTATAGGTACCAGCAAATGAGATGTCGAAATAAGACCATTTTTAGATAAAACTCTCAGCAAAGCTCGCATTTGTCAGCTATCATTGTTAACGATAGGTTGCGCATTACAAGAAACGCGCACGGAATTTCAGCGACGAGCGTTTCCCTCAGCCACATTGGAGGAACTTGCAGAGGAAGCGGAGCATTTATTCAGCATTGAAACGGATTGTGTTGGAAGGCACGACGTGCTTGATATTGCAGAAACAGCGCAGCACGAACCGGCAGCTGAAGAGCAACAATAACATAAGGATTAAGACAAAATTTCTTTTTTTTGCTTGTTGCAGCTGGAACTAGCCTTTTCAAAGTTGCCGGCACTTGTTCCGCCATAACACCACCTTTAAATTGCGATACCGTCTACAATAGTTTGCCAACCATACATCGGCTCACACAAGAGCCCGCGCATCTAACAGAAAGATCGCCTTCCTGCATTGCGTTCGGCGTCAGCCCTTCGCAGTGAAATTCACAAATACATAAGCGACAGTTGCCGGCAAGTGTGAGAAGCAGTCAGAGATCTTACAACGATGCTGCTCATGGCGACCCTGCGTCGCTGTCGGAGTTCGCTAAAACTATCATCATCAATCGCTCGAGCGTTGTCGTCTTCTTCCGCAGCTGGATCCGTTGCCGCTCGTCATTCTAGCGTAGAATTTGACTTCTCTTGTGTCATCATAATGGGCAGGCTACGTTTACGGGGGTAGGAGCCATTCAGCGCCTTACGTGAAAGGACAGATTTAATTTTGAAGCAATCTAATTTTGAAGAGTGGCTAGCGGCAATGCCGGGCGGATGCTGCTAACCACGCCACCGAGTAAGCTCGAGACCCCGAACTGAAGCGACCACGGCGGACTGTGGGCATGCCGTCACTGATATCGTTCTCTCCGTCGCAGCCGAATGTGCCCGTAATCTCATATAGAAATACAAAGACGTCAATCCTCAAAACAATCCAAGCAATTGTCCAAACGACTGCAGAGCCCGCTTCTCCAGTGGCGCTCATTGCGCCCAATATACGGAGCTTTGGTTTTGTCATATAGAAACAGAAAAACGTCAATCCTCAAAACAATCCAAGCAATTGTCCAAACGACTTCAGCACCCGCGTCTCCTGTGGCGGTCATTGCGCCCAATATACGGAGCTTTGGTTTTGTCATATAGAAACACAAAGACGTCAATCCTCAAAACAATCCAAGCAATTGTCCAAACGACTGCAGCGCCCGCGTCTCCAGTGGCGGTCATTGCGCCCAAAATACGGAGCTTTGGTTTTGTCATATAGAAATAAGGCTTCAGTGAACAAGGCTTCCGTGGCGAAGCCGAAACGTCTTTTAGATTTTTTTCATTTTTTAGCACTTCTATGTTGGTCGGTGTCTTTCGTTTTATTTCTTCAATGCTTCATCCCGACCAGACGGGCTTCCGTCGAACCCTCGATTTCAGAAACACAAGGACATCAATCCTCAAAACAATCCAAGCAATTCTCCAAACGACCGCAGCGCCCGCGTCTCCTGTGGCGGTCAATGCGCCCTATATACGGAGCTTTGGTTTTGTCATATAGAAATACAAAGACGTCAATCCTCAAAACAATCCAAGCAATTGTCCAAACGACTGCAGAGCCCGCGTCTCCAGTGGCGCTCATTGCGCCCAATATACGGAGCTTTGGTTTTGTCATATAGAAACACAAAAACGTCAATCCTCAAAACAATCCAAGCAATTGTCCAAACGACTGCAGCACCCGCGTCTACTGTGGCGGTCATTGCGCCCAATATACGGAGCTTTGGTTTTGTCATATACAAACACAAAGACGTCAATCCTCAAAACAATCCAAGCAATTGTCCAAACGACTGCAGCGCCCGAGTCTCCAGTGGCGGTCATTGCGCCCAATATTCGGAGCTTTGGTTTTGTCATATAGAAACACAAAGACATCAATCCTTAAAACAATCCAAGAAATTGTCCAAACGACTGCAGCGCCCGCGTCTGTTGTGGCGGTCGTTGCACCCAAAATACGGAGCTTTGGTTTTTGTCATATAGAAACACAAAGACGTCAATCCTCAAAACAATCCAAGCAGTTGTCCAAACGACTGCAGCGCCCGCGTGTCCAGTGGCGGTCATTGCGCCCAAAATACGGAGCTTTCGTTTGGTCATATAGAAACACAAAGATGTCAATCCTAAAAACAATCCAAGCAGTTGTCCAAACGACTGCAGCGCCCGCGTCTCCAGTGGCGGTCCTTGCGTCCAAAATACGGAGCTTTGGTTTTGTCATATAGTAACACAAAGACGTCAATCCTAAAAACAATCCAAGCAGTTGTCCAAATGACTGCAGCGCCCGCGTCTCCAGTGGCGGTCCTTGCGTCCAAAATACGGAGCTTTGGTTTTGTCATATAGAAACACAAAGACGTCAATCCTAAAAACAATCCAAGCAGTTGTCCAAACGACTGCAGCGCTCGCGTCTCCAGTGGCGGTCCTTGAATCCAAAATACGGAGCTTTGGTTTTGTCATATAGAAACACAAAAACGTCAATCCTCAAAACAATTGAAGCAATTGTCCAAACGACTGCAGCGCCCGCGTCTCCAGTGGCGGTCCTTGCGTCCAAAATACGGAGCTTTGGTTTTGTCATATAGAAACACAAAGACGTCAATCCTAAAAACAATCCAAGCAGTTGTCCAAACGACTGCAGCGCCCGCTCCTCCAGTGGCGGTCCTTGCGTCCAAAATACGGAGCTTTGGTTTTGTCACAAACACAAAGACGTCAATCCTCACAACAATCCAAGCAATTGTCCAAACGACTGCAGCACCCGCGTCTCCAGTGGCGGTCCTTGCGTCCAATATACGGAGCTTTGGTTTAGTGGTTCCGGACATTCCATCCCGGCTACAACTATGGGAAGACCACGGCGCGGAGGAACATGAACGCAAAAATAAAGCACTGCAGCGCACAGATAGAAACCTCGCGCGCAGAAATAAGAAAGAAACACTGGGAAAACCGCAAGAAAAGCCCTACTAAAGCATGCTCACCTCGCGAAGACCGCAAAAGCGAAAATGAGGTGAATGAATGCGGAAACAAAAGGTTTACAATTCAGACTGCTAGCGAAGTTTGACTTGCATGGTGTAACACTCGGTGTAATTAACACAACTTCGCTGTTGGACCATCCTCATGGACTAGAAGCGGCGGTGACTTTTTTAATAATGTTGCGTTCCTCTGCTAAACGGGAAGTTTTAGGGCCCTGCCCATTTTTGCAGGACTCTATACATGCGGATCAATTTTCTTGGTTGTGATGGGAAGATTGTGGACCAAAAAAGCGGCCCTGTGACAACAGTTTTAGTTCAGCGTAAAATACTTGCGTTAGCATGTTCTGCACGCGGAACATTTGCGGGACGCTCTTCGATAGAGCTTTAGTATAACGTAAAAGAAAGACACACAGCAAAGCGCAAGACTTCACCCAGCCATCTAGGTGCGAGTAGTAAAACCTCCTAAGCTGATTGGCTCGCCATCTAGTTAAGAGTAGTCGAAGCAGCATTTTCTGGTAGTAGACTGTTTTAGAAGAGCGTTTGTTGCCTTACGTACGTTAAACGTAAACACTATTGCGGGACGTTACGTTAAAAGACAGGGCGTCGTCTAGTGCCTCGTGACAAGCGTATCCAAGCCAAGGCAATTCATTAGGAACCATTCTGTTGTGGCTATGCGGACGCGTCTTGTCAGGCCTACGCAAACCCAGAATCGCCGAACAATCTCAAAGAGTGAATGCGCTATGCGCTCATAACTAGCGTTCCAGGTGAGCCTAGAGAAAATGAAAGCTCATTTCAGTAGTTACGTGACCTCAGGGAGAGTGTGTACGTAGCCATCACAAGAATTCACGCTGAAGCAGGAGCCATGGGTGCTGCCCCGTGTTTTACAACGCTATTTCTTACCGTCCATGTTTTGCGACTGTTAGCGTCTCCCGCTAAATTGCGAAAATCGCGCGCGGCCAAGAAACTCACATTTTTCTTTTGCGTACTGCGCATGTCCACTAGGGCGCACGCAATTGCTTGCCAGCGCGAAATCCTTATTCGCACTTTACTAAAGCTCTTTAACGTTGAAAGAAGTATCGCCCTGCAATTTTGTTCACGTTTTCTTACACGCTAACAGAGAAAATATTCGTTCACATGGTGCTGTTTGTAGCAAGGTATTTGAAATGATACGTTGCATTTACCAGGCGGCTACTGATGTTTTTGTATATTTTATTGCGCCATTCTAGTTTTTGAACTTCCGAGAAAGTTACTTGTTTCGCGCTGCCCCCAAAAGACGAATGGCGCCGAGCCTTTTGGTGAGTGTTTGTTGCCATCGGTTCCCGCAGTCAGTTCAGCTGAAACACTGATGACAAACTTCAGCAAAAACGTCTGTCGAAGCTTGCAACACATGTGTGTACAATGGCTGTGCGGGAACAAGGAAAGCAGACTCCAATATAACAATCGCTGGGGAAAGCAAACGAATGAGCTAGCTTACTTCTGCTAAGCCGTCTACCAACGCCGGCGTCAGCAGCACGTTCTTATGGACTCCGAGACCATGCGGGCCTCCGAAATTGGCTGCGTCGCTCGCTGACCAGAGACCAGTTACACATATGCGACATCTATAAACAATGAACATCACAGATTCTCGCCGACTTAACTGAGTCTGCCTTGAGTAAAGCAAGTATGTTATGCATAGTCAAATGAAGGTAAACCTGTGCGAAGCTCGCCCGGACTACACGCGCAAATATATATGCACAACCTGCTCTCCCATAGCTTTTGCTTCATTGCCAAGGCAAGGTATACGCACGCCCTCGCCTAAGTGAGCTTGCATATGATGCATAGTAACCGCGTGCTCTAGAAGATTCGTACCGCTACACTCACTGTCGACTCAATGGATTTGACGGATGGATAGACGGATGCAAGCACCCCTTTGGAACGGGGCTGTGGCTTCTGCCACCAAGCGCTTGTTTCTATATTGCCTAATGTCCTGCCTATCGTGAAAACAAGCTTATGGAGAATTTTCATGATCAAACTTTCTGAACCCCTATTGGTAACTATATTTTTATGCGCTCTCGTTACTTGTAGTTCTCCTAGTTTTCTTCCAGGAAGCTTCCACTCGCGCTTACTAATCTCTATTGCGCATTTGTTTACCTTTTCCCTGCGCTCTGGGAAATCAAGGGCTTCAAGGAGGCCACAGGTGCCTAAATTAACCGCTGGGCACATATCTTCACTTTCGAATAAAAATTCCTCCATCGTGTACCTAGCTTTACCACAGCAAGCACCTGCTTCTTTGCCCTTCTTGTAGATCACTCTATATGTGCGTATTCTGAGGCATCCTCATATCGCTTCAAAATAAAAAGAGCTTCCATTTGCCTTGTAATAAATTGAGCCTTTCCTAAAATTTCATTTACTTCCTAAATAGTTACTCATAGCAGGTATCTTTTCCATTGCCACCACCAATGAGATTGCCTTATTCTCTTTGGATTTCGGCTCCACATTCTTTGTTGCCATGTTGCTCACCTTACGCGTCGCATATTTGCTGATAAACTGCCTAGTTGCTTTCCTCCACCGTGAATCAGCGTTCTTTGTGTACAAATACCTGAACACTCTCCCAGTCCGTTTACTTTATTCTTTGGTGTAGAGTCGTTCTTCATAATCACTTTTACGCTGAGCATCCATCAATTGTCCAGCTCATGTGACCCTGCAGAGGCTCATTGTACTCTTCCCTTGAGCGCTCAGTGCGAGGCGTCTCACAAAGCTCTTGTTGCCATCGGGTCCTGATATTGTCCATGACTTCGGACAAACAACCGCATTTCCAAATGTAAGTGCTTTCCTCGTATCCCGGAGCACCTCGTACCTATTGTATCCCCGTAGCACTCGGTGTTTCATTATGGCCGCATTGTCCTTCCCTTTTTCTGTGTTTCCACATATCTCTTGCCCATTTATATTTCTACTGCATATTCACATCAATCTACTGCTTGAAGAAAACAGATAGCGGTGCGTCTTCCCCAGAGAATTGGTCACTTCGCTTCATGATCATTTACGGCAATTCTTCTAGACGTGTAAAGGTTTCATCACTTGAGTGGTGGTGCTGCACGTCGCTCTGTGGAGTGGCGAAAAATGTTCGAGCAGAGGTTCATTCGAAAATACTGTGCTGCGTTTGCATGCTTTCTAGCTAAATAAAATGAATGGGTAAAACTACACACCTGGCTTACGACACGTCTATGGAGCTGAAGGTTCCTGCTTATTGCTAAGGAATCTTATCTTGAAAAGCCTTCGTCCTTGCTCCCGCTAAGCCCTCTATTTCACCGGCATATAAAATAAACGCAAAAGCTGCAATTTGTTATGAATATGTAGTAAAATATATTTCAAGGTTCCTTGATATCCTTTAAACTAATATCACCAAATAAAAATAAATAGTGGCTAAATCTGGCAAGTGGAAGCGCTGGCCACTAAAAGACACCAACAAATGTGGTGTCGAAATAGGGCCTCGTCTCTAAATGAAACTACCGGCAGAGCGGAGCTTGGTCTGATATCATTGTGAACGATATCTTGCGCGTTACAAGAAACGTGCAACAGATTTCAGTTACGAGTGCGTCCCTCAGACACCGTGGTGCACCTTGCAGGGAAAGCGGAACATTTTTATTAGCATTAAAACATGTTCCATACCAAAATACAACGCGCTTGATCTTGCAAAAGCACCATAGTACGATGCGTCTGTTGAAGTGCCACAATAAAAGAAGGATGAGGAGGGTATTTTTTTATTTGCTTGCTGCAGGTATACCTAGCCTAAATGCACCGCCCGCACTCCAGCTTTCAACAGCGACACGGTCTGAAATACTTCGCGGTCCACCTGACAACACTAGACATCAAAAATAAAATGTGGTCATAGCTCATCGTATTCGCGCTGCACTTCGAGTGTCCTAACTGTGCGTTGTTTGGCCAGGAACCGCGGCGTCCTGCCTCGCCTGAGTACGACGCCGTTGAACATGATTACTTTGCTCTTACCTCCGCTGCTGATCGTTTTCACGCTGGTCTTCGGGACTCCTATCTACGAGTGGCCTTTTTATATCGCTATCATCATCATCATCATCATCATCATCATCATCATCATCATCATCATCATCATCATCATCATCATCATCATCAGCCTAGTTACGCCCACTGCAGGGCAAAGGCCTCTCCCATACTTCTCCAACTACCCCGGTCATGTACTAATTGGGACCATGTTGTCCCTGCAAACGTCTTAATGTCATCCGCCCACCTAACTTTCTGCCGCCCCCTGCTACGCATCCCTTCCCTTGGAATCCAGTCCGTAACCCTTAGTGACCATCGGTTATGTTCCCTCCTCATTACATGTCCGGCCCATGCCCATTTCTTTTTCTTGATTTCAACTAAGATGTCGTTTACCCGCGTTTGTTGCCTCACCCAATCTGCTCGTTTCTTGTCCCTTACCGTCACACCCATCATTCTTCTTTCCATAGCTCGTTGCGTCGTCCTCAATTTCAGCAGAACCCTTTTCGTGAGCCTCCAGGTTTCTGCCCCATATGTGAGTACTGGTAACACACAGCTGTTATACACTTTCCTTTTGAGGGATAGCGGCAACCTGCTGTTCATGATTTGAGAATGCCTGCCAAACGCACCCCAGCCCATTCTTATTCTTCTGGTCTCATGATCCGGATCCGTGGACACTACCTGCCCTAAGTAGATGTATTCCCTTACCACTTGCAGTGCTTCGCTACCTATCGTAAACTGCTGTTCTCTTCCGAGACTATTAAACAATACTTTAGCTTTCTGCAGATTAATTTTCAGACCTACCCTTCTGCTTTGCCTCTCCAGGTCAGTGAGCATGCATTGCAATTGGTCTCCTGAGTTACTAAGCAAGGCAATATCTTCAGCGAATCGCAAGTTGCTAAGGTATTCTCCATCAACTTTTATCCCCAATTCTTCCCACTCCAGGCCTCTGAATACCTCCTGTAAACATGCTGTGAATAGCATTGGAGATATCGTATCTCCCTGTCTGACGCCTTTCTTTATAGGGATTTTGTTGCTTTCTTTGTGGAGGACTGCGGTGGCTGTGGAGCCGCTATAGATATCTTCCAGTATCTTTACATATGGCTCATCTACATCCTGATTCCGTAGTGCCTCCATGACTGCTGAGGTTTCGACTGAATCAAACGCTTTCTCGTAATCAATGAAAGCTATATATAAGGGTTGGTTATATTCGGCACATTTCTCTATCACTTGATTGATAGTGTGAATATGGTCTATTGTTGAGTAGCCTTTACGGAATCCTGCCTGGTCCTTTGTTTGACAGAAGTCTAAGGTGTTCCTGATTCTATTTGCGATTACCTTAGTAAATACTTTGTAGGCAACGGACAGTAAGCTGATCGGTCTATAATGTTTCAAGTCTTTGGCGTCCCCTTTCTTATGGATTAGGATTATGTTAGCGTTCTTCCAAGATTCCGGTACGCTCGAGGTTATGAGGCATTGCGTATACAGGGTGGCCAGTTTCTCTAGAACAATCTGACCACCATCCTTCAACAAATCTGCTGTTACCTGATCCTCCCCAGCTGCCTTCCCCCTTTGCATAGCTCCTAAGCCTTTCTTTACTTCTTCTGGCGTTACCTGTGGGATTTCGAATTCCTCTAGGCTATTCTCTCTTCCACTATCGTTGTGGGTGCCACTGGTACTGTATAAATCTCTATAGAACTCCTCAGCCAATTGAACTATCTCATCCATATTGGTAACGATATTGCCGGCTTTGTCTCTTAACGCACACATCTGATTCTTGCCTATTCCTAGTTTCTTCTTCACTGTTTTTAGGCTTCCTCCGTTCCTGAGAGCCTGTTCAATTCTATTCTTATTATAGTTCCTGATGTCCGCTGTCTTACGCTTGTTGAATAACTTCGAAAGTTCTGCCAGTTCTATTCTAGCTGTAGGGTTAGAGGCTTTCATACATTGGCGTTTCTTGATCAGATCTTTCTTCTCCTGCGATAGCTTACTGGTTTCCTGTCTAACGACGTTACCACCGACTTCTATTGCGCACTCCTAAACGATGCCCATGAGATAGTCGTTCATTGCTTCAACACTAAGGTCCTCTTCCTGAGTTAAAGCCGAATACCTGTTCTGTAGCTTGATCCGGAATTCCTCTAGTTTCCATCTTACCGCTAACTCATTGATTGGCTTCTTGTGTACCAGTTTCTTCCGTTCCCTCCTCAAGTCTAGGCTAATTCGAGTTCTTACCATCCTATGGTCACTGCAGCGTACCTTGCCGAGCACGTCTACATCTTGTATGATGCCAGGGTTCGCGCAGAGTATGAAGTCAATTTCATTTCTAGTCTCACCATTCGGGCTCCTCCACGTCCACTTTCGACTAACCCGCTTGCGGAAAAAGGTGTTCATTATCCGCATATTATTCTGTTCTGCAAACTCTACTAATAATTCTCCTCTGCTATTCCTAGAGCCTATGCCATATTCCCCCACTGACTTGTCTCCAGCCTGCTTCTTGCCTACCCTGGCATTGAAGTCGCCCATCAGTATAGTGTATTTTGTTTTGACTTTACCCATCGCCGATTCCACGTCTTCATAAAAGCTTTCGACTTCCTGGTCATCATGACTGCATGTAGGGGCATAGACTTGTACAACCTTCAATTTGTACCTCTTATTAAGTTTCACAACAAGACCTGCCACCCTCTCGTTAATGCTATAGAATTCCTGTATGTTACCAGCTATTTCCTTGTTAATCAGGAATCCGACTCCTAGTTCTCGTCTCTCCGCTAAGCCCCGGTAACACAGTACATGCCCGCTTTTTAGCACTGTATATGCTTCTTTTGTCCTCCTAACCTCACTGAGCCCTATTATATCTCATTTAGTACCCTCTAATTCCTCCAATAACACTGCTAGACTCGCCTCACTAGATAGCGTTCTAACGTTAAACGTTGCCAGGTTCAGATTCCAATGGCGGCCTGTCCGGAGCCAGGTATTCTTAGCACCCTCTGCAGCGTCACAGATCTGATCGCCGCCGTGGTCAGTTGCTTCGCGGCTGCTGGGGACTGAGGGCCGGGGTTTGATTGTTGTATTCATATAGGAGGTTGTGGCCAAGTACTGCACCAGGGTGGCCAATCCTGCTCTGGTGAGAGAGTGCGTTACCGGTTCTGGTCACCGGGACCAGGCCGCACTCCAGGCCTGTTTCTGCAATTTTCTCAAGACACGTTTTTTTTGTATTTTCCGGTGGAGAATTGCGCGGAACCGCGATTTGAATCACGGTCCTCTTGCACTGGAGACGGATACTCTACCGTCCCCGCAGGAGTTAAATTAAAAATTGAATTATGGGGTTTTGCGTGACAAAACCACTTTCTGATTATGCACGCCGTAGTGGGGTACTCCGAAAATTTCGACCACCGGGGGTTCTTTAACGTGCACCTAATTCTAAGTACACGGGTGTTTTCGCATTTCGCCCCCATCGAAATGCGGCCGCCGTGGCCGGGGTCCGATCCCGCGACCTCGTGCTCAGCAGTCTAACACCATAACCACTGAGCAACCACGGCGGGTCCCGCAGGAGTTGTACGCCTCATTTAACCTACAGTAGTGCCCTATTTGATCAGTCAAGCTGGACCAATCTGAGCTCGGTTATACCGCATGGATGGCACACGGCTAGAAAACCTGGTATTTATGACCTGCACATGTGTGGCCACACATAATTGAGGATATATAATTTTTTCTTTTTGGAGGGTTTCCGTACAGTGATAAAATGAAGGAAAATACATTAAAAAAAGAAAAAAAGGTGGGGGGAAAAGGAACATAACTTGTGATTTCGGTTGGTTGGTAGGTTGGTTCGTCAAGCCAACGGTTACGTTCAAGCGCCATAGCTCCTGCTCCGAGTCTCATACTTATGTGGAAAGTTACTGATATTGTCCGCGACAGTCGATTTTTGGAAGGCATAATTTCTTGGAAAAATGGACGCCAGAGGAGCAGCGTGAACTCGAGCGGCTTAAACAGCTTAAAGCTTAAACAGCTAAAACAGGTGCGAGGGCGGCACGCATAGCGTGGGAAGCTAGCCGCCGGAATAGCTATCTCAAGTACTGCTGCTGGCGAGGGCGAAATACCTTCGTGTAATTATAATAACCCTAATAGGACTTCTTTCAAAGAAAAAAAAGGAAACGGCTCAGAAGGCCATACTACGAGAGCTATGACTGATACTTTTCTACATATATGTAATGAAAAAAGAGAGCGCTACGAAGACACGGACGAAAGAACAACATGTACGACAGACAAGGCGTACATGTTGTTCTTTCGTCCGTGTCTTCGTAGCGCTCTCTTTTTTCATTAAGTATGCTCAACCAACTCGCCCACATCAAGCTTCTGCTGCTTCAGACTACATATATGTATTCATCTCATCTATGGGATCGCATGCGCGCGCTGTTGCTTTTGTCTCTGCGTGTAGTAGTTAAGAGAGCCAGTTTAAGGGCGGAGAAGAATCAAGGAGAGGAAAGCAAACTTGCAGCACCGTGGTTTTAAAGCGCGACCGTGGTAGAGAAACGGAAAAGCGATATAAGCATGCGTGGCCATGATACGCACACGACAAAGTGCCTTACAATATTTAGACTTGAATGGAAGTTTCGTTAACAAAATAGAACACGGCAATCAGCACTCGAATACGACGAGAGAAATTATTGAGAGGTGGAAAATTCCCTTGAAATAAATCCGGTTTTCGAGACAAATGCTTGTATGTATTGAATCTCTTAAAAGGTGAGGGGGGAAATATGCGCTCACCGAGAGGGCATCGTCAGCACGAGACCACCACCAGGCACCTTACTGAGATGCAGAGCGCTTCGCGGCCGGAACGAAGTCTCCCCTCTCCGCCGGCCAAGAATGGAAAACGCGCTTTCCGATCGCTCAAGGTTGCGCGGACATTGTATAGCTCTAGCGTCTAGGAAAAAGCTTAAACAGGTGCGAGGGCGGCACGCATAGCGTGGGAAGCTAGCCGCCGGAATAGCTATCTCAAGTACTGCTGCTGGCGAGGGCGAAATACCTTCGTGTAATTATAATAACCTTAATAGGACTTCTTTCAAAGAAAAAAAAAGGAAACGGCTCAGAAGGCCATACAACGAGAGCTATGACTGATACTTTTCTATATATATGTATTCATCTCATCTATGGGATCGCATGCGCGCGCTGTTGCTTTTGTCTCTGCGTGTAGTAGTTAAGAGAGCCAGTTTAAGGGCATAGAAGAAGCAAGGAGAGGAAAGCAATATTGCAGCGCCGAGGTTTTAAAGCGCAACCGTGGTAGGGAAGCGGAAGGCGATATAAGCATGCGTGTCCATGATACCCACACGACAAACTGCCTTACAATATTTAGACTTGAGGGGAAGCTTCGTTAACAAACTATAACACGGCAATCAGCACTCGAATATAATTATAACCCTAATAATATTTGTAAATATTCATCTCATCTATTAGGATCTAAAGCGCGCGCTGTTGCTTTGTCTGTGCATGTAGTAGTTAAGAGAGCCAGTTTAAGGGTGGAGAAGAGGGAAGGAAAGAAAAATCTCTGAAGCAAACTTGCAGCGCCGTGGTTTTAAAGCGCGACCGTGGTAGAGAAACGGAAAGGCGATATAAGCATGCGTGGCCATGGTACGCACACGACAAACTGCCTTACAATATTTAGACTTGAGGGGAAGTTTCGTTAACAAACTATAACACGGCAATCAGCACTCGAATACGACGAGAGAAATTATTGAGAGGTGGAAAATTCCCTTGAAATAAATCCGGTTTTCGAGACAAATGCTTGTATGTATTGAATCTCTTAAAAGATGAGGGGGGAA
This sequence comes from Dermacentor variabilis, assembly GCF_050947875.1. Taxonomy (NCBI): domain Eukaryota; kingdom Metazoa; phylum Arthropoda; class Arachnida; order Ixodida; family Ixodidae; genus Dermacentor; species Dermacentor variabilis. Next base: position 77,011,182 of record NC_134575.1, read on the forward strand.
ATATGCGCTCACCGAGAGGGCATCGTCAGCACGAGACCACCACCAGGCACCCTACTGAGATGTAGAGAGCTTCGCGGCCGGAACGAAGTCTCCCCTCTCCGCCGTCCAAGAATGGAAAACGCGCTTTCCGATCGCTCAAGGTTGCGCGGACATTGTATAGCTCTAGCGTCTAGGAAAAAGCTTAAACAGATACGAGGGCGGCACGCATAGCGTGGGAAGCTAGCCGCCGGAATAGCTATCTCAAGTACTGCTGCTGGCGAGGGCGAAATACCTTCGTGTAATTATAATAACCCTCATAGGACTTCTTTCAAAGAAAAAAAAAGAAAAAAAAGGAAACGGCTCAGAAGGCCATACTACGAGAGCTATGACTGATACTTTTCTATATATATGTATTCATCTCATCTATGGGATCGCATGCGCGCGCTGTTGCTTTTGTCTCTGCGTGTAGTAGTTAAGAGAGCCAGTTTAAAGGCGGAGAAGAAGCAAGGAGAGGAAAGCAATATTGCAGCGCCGTGGTTTTAAAGCGCAACCGTGGTAGGGATACGGAAGGCTATATAAGCATGCGAAAACCGGATTTATTTCAAGGGAATTTTCCACCTCTCAATAATTTCTCTCGTCGTATTCGAGTGCTGATTGCGGTGTTATAGTTTGTTAACGAAACTTCCCCTCAAGTCTAAATATTGTAAGGCAGTTTGTCGTGTGCGTATCATGGCCACGCATGCTTATATCGCCTTTCCATTTCTCTACCACGGTCGCGTTTTAAAACCACGGCGCTGCAAGTTTGCTTCAGAGATTTTCCTTTCCTTCCCTCTTCTCCGCCCTTAAGCTAGCTCTCTTAACTACTACATGCACAGACAAAGCAACAGCGCGCGCTTTAGATCCTAATAGATGAGATGAATATTTACAATTATTATTAGGGTTATAATTATATTCGAGTGCGGATTGCCGTGTTATAGTTTGTTAACGAAGCTTCCCCTCAAGTCTAAATATTGTAAGGCAGTTTGTCGTGTGCGTATCATGGACACGCATGCTTATATCGCCTTCCGTTTCCCTACCACGGTTGCGCTTTAAAACCACGGCGCTGCAATATTGCTTTCCTCTCCTTGCTTCTTCTCCGCCCTTAAACTGGCTCTCTTAACTACTACACGCAGAGACAAAAGCAACAGCGCGCGCATGCGATCTTATAGATGAGATGAATACATATATATAGAAAAGTATCAGTCATAGCTCTCGTAGTATGGCCTTCTGAGCCGTTTCCTTTTTTTCTTTTTTTTCTTTGAAAGAAGTCCTATTAGGGTTATTATAATTACAGAAAGGTATTTCGCCCTCGCCAGCAGCAGTACTTCAGATAGCTATTACGGCGGCTAGCTTCCCACGCTATGCGTGCCGCCCTCGCACCTGTTTAAGCTTTTTTCTAGACGCGAGAGCTACACAATGTCCGCGCAACCTTGAGCGATCGGAAAGCGCGTTTTCCATTCTTGGCCGGCGGAGAGGGGAGACTTCGTTCCGGCCGCGATGCTCTCTACATCTCAGTAAGGTGCCTGGTGGTGGTCTCGTGCTGACGATGCCCTCTCGGTGAGCGCATATTTCCCCCCTCATCTTTTAAGAGATTCAATACATACAAGCATTTGTCTCGAACACCGGATTTATTTCAAGAAATTTTCCACCTCTCAATAATTTCTCTCGTCGTATTCGAGTGCTGATTGCCGTGTTATAGTTTGTTAACGAAACGTCCCCTCAAGTCTAAATATTGTAAGGCAGTTTGTCGTGTGCGTATCATGGCAACGCATGCTTATATCGCCTTTCCGTTTCTCTACCACGGTCGCGCTTTAAAACCACGGCGCTGCAAGTTTGCTTCAGAGATTTTCCTTTCCTTCCCTCTTCTCCGCCCTTAAACTGGCTCTCTTAACTACTACACGCACAGACAAAGCAACAGCGCGCGCTTTAGATCCTAATAGATGAGATGAATATTTACAATTATTATTAGGGTTATAATTATATTCGAGTGCTGATTGCTGTGTTATAGTTTGTTAACGAAGCTTCCCCTCAAGTCTAAATATTGTAAGGAGGTTTGTCGTTTGCGTATCATGGATATCGCTATAACAGACATCAAATCAGTTGTTAAGTGGAAGTTTCTTTTACATATGAAATTGTAGGGACATCACTCCCTGCTTCGTATGTACAGTTGCCGCTTCAGGGCAACTGCAGCTTATGCAACGCCAATCCATGCAGGGAAATGCATGTGGCTGTGTGCTTCGTATTGTTTGAACGCGTCTTAGAATGGATCATGTGAAGTTGCTCTTGTTTTGAGCTGTTCTTCACAGAAGCAAATTACTGAGGTTCCTGGTTATATCTATCTATCTATCTATCTATCTATCTATCTATCTATCTATCTATCTATCTATCTATCTATCTATCTATCTATCTATCTATCTATCTATCTATCTATCTATCTATCTATCTATCTATCTATCTATCTATCTATCTATCTATCTATCTATCTATCTATCTATCTATCTATCTATCTATCTATCTATCTATCTATCTATCTATCTATCTATCTATCTATCTATCTATCTATCTATCTATCTATCTATCTATCTATCTATCTATCTATCTATCTATCTATCTATCTATCTATCTATCTATCTATCTATCTATCTATCTATCTATCTATCTATCTATCTATCTATCTATCTATCTATCTATCTATCTATCTATCTATCTATCTATCTATCTATCTATCTATCTATCTATCTATCTATCTATCTATCTATCTATCTATCTATCTATCTATCTATCTATCTAACAGTTCAGGAGACCTTTAAAAATTACGCTTTGGAAGTAGCGCATGTAGCGTTTTGACAGTGGTAGCTTGTAGCGAACGAAGCAATAGCCTGGACTCTTGAGTGTCGTACATGTATATTTGAACGTAATAGGGCAATTCTTAGGTTCACGCGTAAACCAGCAACGTTAAGCTTTTACGAAAAATAATAGGCTGGAATGAAACATGACACTGCATCACAGCGCTCAGATTAGGCGTAGCGTAGCGCGACGTGTTATTTTGTTTCTGGAGTACGCTCACGAAACAACCCATTGTTCGTCTGCACAAGCAAGCACAGGCTAGCAAACGGTTAGCTTGATGGTGCTCTTCAAAAGTACTATGTGCAGCTGAAAAGCCACTAGTCTAGGCTGCTTGAGCTGTAATAAATAAGACAAGTCTGCCACCTGCAGTAAAGGCAGCAATCGTTTTCTTCCTAGCTGCAGCGACTGCACTTGAAGGGGAATTTTAATATCCCATGTGCCTGTTGATGTTTGTCATCGTACTTGCCGAAACGTCAAGTTTTCCATGCAGAATCATTTTGTCGACCGTCTTTCAACACGCTCACTACCTCACTGGTGCCCAAATAAGGATACTTCACTTCTTCAACATGCGTCATTTGCACATTTTTTCATTCTTCCGTAGTTCTTGAAGAAATTATTAGCTGCGTACAAATGGTGGTCAGATATATTTTGTGAATACGTACACTGCTTTCTGATGGCGGTGTGTGTTTTTCAGAGTGCTAGATGGCAGAATTCCCTGGCCGGGTCTTTATCAGATCGGCATTTGCAGGCTTTCTATAAACGAAATAAGTTGCAGGAATTGATGAGCATTTAAGCGATAAAAGAAGTACCCAGTCCGCAAGGAACACCATGGGGAGAGGTGAATGCCGGTGCACAATATTATCAATGTTTTCAAGCGCCGGTCTGATGAGCTGGGTGATATTTGCGAAGTCTACATCCTCATTTACAAAGGCTTCATTTAGAAATCTCAGCCACATTCTCCAGTCTCGGTAGTACTGTTGTGCAACCGTATCACTGGACAGTGTAGATACACCTGGCGAAATATTTGGATTGACATTTTGGTTTACTTTCCAGTTTTGGTGCCCGAATTTAGAGCACGAGTCAGTAGACGATGTTATTAGCTCAAGATTATTTTTTTGAAGAGGAACTTCTAGATTTTTAATAAGATTTTCAATAAGACTTCCAATGAGGCCAGTTGGCATAAGATGGTGGCGTTTACAGTGCCATACTTGCCATAAAGTGCCAAGAAAGAAAAAGAAATACATTTGCAAGCTTGTAGGTATTGTCGCACGAGGAAGGATTTATTGAGATTATGTATGTTCAGCGTCTTGTTAGATGCTTTTCTGAATCGCGAATGTGTGGTCGTGGTTGGGCTAGGCAGGTTCTCCTAAAGGGTGACGACATAGAACGCAAACATGCTAAAATGCTATTCAGATTTCATCCAAGGACATTCTAGTGACCTCTGTTTACTCCTCAAACAAAGAATATTAATCTCAGATCCTTGGAGGAAATTAAGTTCTGTTATATTGCCAGGAAATATAGTGGTGACTTCTCTTTTGGATTGCATACAGGAACTTGCTGCATATTACCATACCGAATGCCACTGGTACATGGCAATGAATTTATTAAAATAACAACTACTATAAGACAATGACCAGAGAAAGATGTTCTTACAGTGGTGGAACGAGCAATGAGCCGCAGTCGTCCTTGTTGATGGCGCATTTTCCCGTCTCCCTGAATTGCAGGCGCTCGTTAACGCAGTCGCACATGGTGTCCGCAACAGCGCACACCGGTTGCTTGTCGTTGCACTTGCATGGCGCGCAGTGATCTTTTTCTGCTGGCCTCGGGATGCTGGGCAGTAAAGTCAAGAGATTGCAATCAGAAATGGATAAAGGGCTAAGACTGGGACACAAAAGTAAATGTTTCGCTCGTTGCGCATTCTCTGGCGCATATGACGGCCAACCGTGCAGTTCATCAGTTGCGAACGAAGCGTTAAATGCACGTGCGAACAATTATAACGCTATACTGATATATACAAACCAAGTTTAGTGCTGTAGGAGCATCCCCTTTTGACGTTGTTTCAGTGGTAGCTTCGCAGCCATTACTTTCGTCGCTCATCGCGAAGCGCGTCAACACGTGAAGAATGAACGTCTAAAGCGATGGGTGATATATAAGGGTTTGCGCAGGCCGCCACCAGCACGCCCCATATTTCATCGTAACCGGAGCACCGCAATCTTCAAGTATGGTTGGTGTGGTGGTTCAACTTGTTTTCAACTGTGCTTGTAGGCATCAATCCTGAGACATGCTTTTAGGAATACAATTATGTAGTGGGTATCGTTTATAATAGTCTATATGGCTCGCTAGTTATGTCAGTCTAACTCACACTTTCTACTTAAAATGAAATGGTGATTAAGGGAAGTTAGGGTTTACGGAACGTACAATTGTATACTAAAGAAAATGTTTTGGAACAACGTAATAAAATAAATGAAATGACACCATCTTCTACGTGGCATGCACTACACCACAAAAAGGAAATTTTCGAAGAGAAGAACGAACTGCACCGAGATGATTAGGCTATCATAAGGACAAATAACATTTTTCAGGTGTGTGGTCAATTAGTTTAAACAGGAGAGAAACTATTGAGAAATCATGTTCTAAGTGAATGAAGTTGAAGATGAGGGCTATAAGTACGATGCATTGGTTTTATAGTAATATTGCTTATGGGATGAAAGCATTGTTGATGCATTTCTTAAGGTAAAGTGTGCGCATATAGTCTAGGGTGCGCATATTCGGATGATTTTCTTGTGACGCTTAGCACGAAGTGACCCATCGCGGCAATAACTGTGATCCGTCATCACTCCAACTAGCAAGAAAGGCGGAAAGTATCCAGAAAAGAGATGGGGAATCTCCAAAATGCAACTCCATGAACCTTGGAAAGGCATTTCTGAGCAGCATCCTCCTCGTCCTCCGAATAAACAATTTTGATGGCACCTCAAGCAGAATACTCCAACAAGCCTGGCGCAGCACTAAAGATAAGCAGCGGGGCTGGTTGGTACCTTCAGTGCTAGTTATTTAGGTAATGTTAATTTTGTTTAGGTTAATTTAGTTATGGCTGGAAAGCTAAAAAGAACGTGATTCCCATGAAAAAGACAGCAGCAAGATGCAGTGACTGTATAGAGTCGGGTGATGCTGCAACCAATAGATTTCGGCTCCTTGTGGAGTAGTACTGTGGAGTACGGTTCACATTGACATTGTACACCACCGAAATTTGAAATCGCATTCGGGTAAAGCAAGACGTTTATATATCGTAGGAGTTGAGGCAAAAAATTAATGAGTGCTATAAACATGTTTCCCAAATGTAAACGACCCCTATGTCGCCTACAATTTTGACTACCGTAACCTATTAACAGATCGAGGAATGAGTAAAGTATGCAGTTGTTTAAGGATTGCATATTTTTTGCTAATAATAAACACAATTGTTTGTAGATCCCTAAATGCTTTATTGTTCTGAAATCTACAAAAAAAGTGAAGTGCTCCTTATCGTCTTCGGCAAATAAGAATGCTTATCGGCAAATAAGAATGCGCGACAAATGAGAAGCTATATTTGCGCTTTGATGTGTTTACCACCGAAACATCGACATTGAACGAATGCATATAGCAAAAGGTAAGCAGTTTTGAGAACTTTTCAGAAGAAATAAGGCGCACCCTTGCATATCGCATTCTTCCTCTCAACATGGCAAATATTAGCGTTAGATTTCTCTTACATCGCGTACTTTGTGTAAATGAAATACGTCACATCTTTGAATATTACGCAACAATCCCAAATAGAATTATTGCTCCTATATCTCCTGTTTTTCACAATATATGATACCCCTGTTACATGGGCACTCGAAAGACTTTTGAGCAAAAAGACCTCTCCCGAAAAAGAGTTTTGGTCGCAGACACACGACAGGCAGCGATCTCTTCTTCAGAAGCAGCCTTTTCTGGAAGCGGAATTCGTCGATGTCTTTTACGGCTGAAAATGAGTAGCCTCGAAACCAGTAGACGCCAGCAATTATCATATATTAAAAAATTAAGGAAATGCGTATTTTTCTGTCACCAAGGCTCACCGTAAAAAATAATTTTGTGTCTCGCAGAATGTTTAGTAAATCCAGTAATGCTCACTTTCTTCTTCCCCTTCGTGAGCAGATCGAACGGGTCTCGAAAGGAGGTCTAACGCTCTTTAACTACTATAATAAATCATTACATTTACCTATCTTAATCTGGCGTTATTAAATTTATTTGAAAACCTTGCAATCAAATGTGCTTTCACTTTATATCTTGAGATACATCAGTATATTTCGACCCATCTTATTTTGAACGCTAGCGTCACGCTTTCCGTAACGCGTGAGCAGAAGGAAACACTAAGAAGAGATCGTCGGTGCCGTGCGTCTGCCGCACGGAACCTCTTCACTAACAAGTCTTTCAACTTCGTAAAAGACTACTTACATAAAAGAACTAGTGCGAGCTTGTGTGACAGAGGTATGAGTTATAATTCATGATATGCTTTTGGAAATGGTACCACCTTTAAAGCCTTTATAGCCGCCTTGTGTCACAAAACTGATGACTGCAAATTCTGACTTGTAATCGCAGCTCGAAGGGACAGGATATCAACTGTTCAGATTATATTTCCTTCTTGGTAATCATGAAAATAGTCATCATAGTTCCGGGCACGAAGAAGAAGAAAGTCAGAAATTTAGGGATTCTGAAATATTACCATGAGGTGGGTTTTAGCGTAGGCCATAGGGGATTTATAATAAGTCAGGACGTTTTATTTTATTATGAAACAATGTGCCGTAGAAAAGAAAGTTTAGTAGGCTGATTGAGCAACAGCACGTGATGTTTTTTAATGCAATGTGTTTTCACACCAGCGCTACTAATAATGTAAAGGCGCTCAATACCAGATGTTACAAAAGAGATATTTCTACGTTTACCTCCGTATATGTTCATTCATGTGCTTTTTTTACGTGTATGCTTTTCATAATCATGCAGGAATGTGACTGAGGCTTATTGGTGGTAATTACTACAAGAGCCTAGCTTTTACAATGTTTGCTTTCAAATGTACTTGACCAGACCAATGACTGATTTTGTTAACCTGTCATTGCAATGCTTCTGTGTGATGAGTGCTAGTAATTTTTCTAAATGGCTGAAAGTGCCTTGCAACTGATGCTCTTTACCATATTGAAAATAACACTGCTTCATATACTGTGCCTTTCACCATGCTAGATTATGAAGCATAGTGTGTTTGCTGAAATAATAATTTAGTTGAAATAATAATTTGCGCTTGATATTCAGGGCAGCAATTATTGTAATTATTTACTCATGAAGTATCTTGGTCCGGATGTATTGTAAAGTCAATGAACCAAACATTGATTCCGACTTTGACATTAATGACGTATCAGCATCCAGCGCGAATAATAATTGGTCCTCACGAGAACTGTCGCTCGGAGACCTCTATCGGTGATAAAATTAATGGTAAAATGTTTTCATTGTTGAGTATTTCATTACATTGAAACACCTACTCCCCAAGTGCACGCGCTATGCTGGTTAGTGACGCTGTTCTGTAGTGAGAATGTCCAGTCACAGGCTTTCCCAAATACAGTTACGCGAGCAACTGTTCAAGTGTCTGACGCCCGGATTTTTTCCCTCTGATTGTTTGAAAAATGATGTGAGCATATGGCATATTACAGGCTTTGCGGAAGCCTGTGTTAACCACGCAATCTTTGTTCGGCCAAGCTCTCGCCTGCGCTCTAACTTTGCCTTTGCAATCGCTGCAAGGAAATTATTGTATAAAAAGAGTATTAACCCGAAAGGAAAAAAATATTGGGCGGTAGTTAGTTTCGAATGAACGACGTCACGCTCCAATGCCTGCTGTAATATTCCTTGTGCTAAGCAAAATCTTCCGTTATAATGGGCCTGTTCACTCTGCTTTTTGGCATCCTGCCACTTGGCCAGAAATTTGCATTGCCAAGGCCGGCGTGACGAAGGCGATGAAGTAAAAATCACCGTGGCTAACTTGGAGCGTCACCAGTAGACAACGTGGCAGTCGGGCGAGGCAGAATGACGTCGCGGATCGAAATGCATCGGCCTTGTGCCAAGAGAGCCGTTGGCCAAGCATCTGAACTCGCTCACCTTCCCGCGAGGAGTTCATAACTAGTAAGGCCACTCAGCAGCGCTCAATTGAGTAAAGTGCCTTCGCATTCACAACTCGTAAGAAGTGGTTAGGTGTCCTCGGAATTCTTTTTTAAGAAATACGGTGTTTTTTTTAAAGAATTGCAGCTGGTGTTTTTACACATATTTTATTATGAGGGCTGCATGAAACCCAGCGAAGAAACCGAAATCAACTATCTAATTAACGAAAATCACTAATTTCCTAAACTACCACGTTCATGGAAATAGTTTTATGCCGAAGATGGCAGCTATCATATTTAAACATCAACCTTGAAAGCGTATAGAAAGTTTCTATGCGTCGCGAAACAATTGAATTTCTGGAATTGTAACCCAGTGCAATTAATTGAAACTGCTTCTTTTCTTCTTGTGTAGGCCATTTAGATTGTGTTGCAACGGCTTCCATAGGGACGGCAAGGTACTTATTGACGGAAAGAGTAAATATGGCACTGGTGCGCGCTCGAGGCAACTCTAGATTTCAATAGTGGTTGTACTCGTTCTTGCTACGCGTGGCGTCCTGCTGTAGGTCGCGTTACGGCTTTAATAATTTTCAAGCTGTTTCATGAACCTGGCCCGTTTACAAGCGAATGCGTTCTAAAAGAACGGTAGTAATTCTCGATTTCGACGTGGGCGCCCTTGTTTATGAGGCAGCCAACCCTCAAGCAAGTGTGAGGCAAGTACAAGATTCGGAAAGCTCCGTAAGCACTATGCGGAGGGTGATGAAGGAGCGCAATTTCTACTCTCCCCACCTGTGCTTTACGCTTCATTGGAACATCAATAAATACAGGTAAAATGCCTCTAGCGGCCAGTCGCGCGGTAATTTTGCGCGCATTTGCGGGCTTATTTCACGCCCGGAAAACACTTTTATGTATCGCGTATTGAGCAACAGAAAGTTGTATCGGGAGTTTTTCATGTCGCCCTACAGCTTTCTCATTGAAACGTTTCTTCTTATTATAATATTTGAGAATTTCAATAATTATTTCATTCGAATGGTCTAATTAGGCGGAGTGTAAAAAAATAATTTGAGTATCTCCGAGTGACGGCAAACAACATTACCTTGGTTCTGTCCAGCTACGTGACATTCGCATATTTTAAGCCCCCGCTAAAGTCAGCTGGGACACCCGGCATAAAGATGATGATAATGCTAAAGGATTACATGCATCATCACGCAAAAAGTCGTCGTAGTTGAGAAGACCGAAATACGGTGCCAGAAGGAATGGTCGACTGCGCAAGTAATAAAAACACACAAAAGGGCGCTAACATTTACGTCAAGTTTCTCAGGGAGGTTATTGAAAGCAAAGTAAATGAATGGCTTCGAAAATTGCATTCTGTACATTCCGGTCTGGGTGGGAACCGACCCTGGGCCTCCGGTTTGCGAGACGCGTACGCTTCCCTACACAATAGCGGCACCACGATTATGGCTGACTCAAGGTGTGCGAAATACTTGCATTAATGCTCGTGGACTGTGTTATTTGCATTAATACTCGTGGACTCGCGACTGCGTACGAACGCCGCAAATTCGTCAGCGAGTATCCCTTCACGTGTGCCATCTACTTCGAACATATCGTGAGGATGATAATATCCATTCTTGCTGACTAAAGGTGGGCCTATTGCGCGCATCGACGCCGGTGGAGAGATTCACGCTGTACAAACCCATGCAACTCGTCAGCGGCGATCCCAACAGGTGCGCTGTCTTCTTCGGCCACATCGTGAGGGTGATAATGTGCTTTGCGTCCAAGAAAAAAACGAACATAATTTCGCTATTTGCGCCCTACTACGTTGTCGAACGTTCCAAGTGTATAGAGTTGCACACATGTCCGAAGCATCGATCGAAAACAGTTTCCGAAAGCGACTATAATGCTTTCGCATTCCCCCAGGTAAGCACACAAGAGTCTATGCCGAATTTTACAGCTATTGATGAAGCCGAAAACAATATACGGCCGTCATCGTTTATTCATGCAACAATCGACATCAGAGTTGAGCCGAAGTTTTGCTTGGTCGAGTTCATGAACAAATGACGATGATCATGAGTAGATGTTGACAGCCTGAGTGCAATAAAATGGAGGCAATGTAGCATCCACGCCATATGACGACGACGGCACAACCACAATGTGAAGATCCTGTAGCATTGTCAACGGTATGACGACCAGAGGACGACGCAAGCCAGTTTCAGTCAGCTTGTCATGCCCGTCAATTATTCTTAACCTACCATATGCCTTATTACGAGCTCAACTTTAATCACTCTTAGTGCTGAATTAGTCACGACAAGTTCGCTTCAATATCTATACCATTTTGAGCCCGACCAAGCCAAACCGCCCCCCTCCCCGCCCCACCAAAGAAATAGGAATTTGGTGCATCTGTCATTTGAAAATAATGGTGGACGGTAATGCCATTACCTATATTTATTATATTGAGTATGTATTTGATCACATGTTTATATGCTATGATGAGGTAGTAAGTCTGGAGATTACCTCACTACCCCGTCTTAACCGCGACTCGGTTAACTGCCTCACTGGTAGTTATGACTACGGGTAAGGTAGTTATGATCATTATTGTACTTCTTTGCGATGTCCCCATTACTACCTTCAATAATGAATCTTTATGGGCACACAAACAGAGACATGAAGAGGCGATCTCGCATCCTAAGAAGCCTGAGTGAGCGAATAAATTTATCATGTTTTTTTTTCATATTATCCTCCTTTTTAAATAAAGAATGTGTAATAATGAGCATTGTAATCACAGATACATCGATAGCTTCTAAATGCTAGGACGCGAACATTGCTTTTTATTATTCTGAAAATGCCCGTTTGTTATTCCAGAGTAATATTTAAAGAAATATTGAGTATTCCATTCAATTCGACTTGTATCCAGACATGCTCTAAGAAACCGACGACATATGCCAAACCACAGGTGGTTTGCAGTGGAAGCTTTGCTTTCTTTGAGAACGGATAGCGACACAAATAATGTGCCGTTGGGACCGCCAGGTGATTAAGCATAACAGTGTGAGATCAAGAAATTGGAATGCACAGAAAGTCATCACATTAAGCAGGGCAAGACAATTGGTATGAATAGTACCATCACGATGGGCTCGACTGAGGTTGAAATATGCTGTACAGGAAGGAACTGTTCCTACAAGAATGAGCTCTTCGTGCCTAAATTTACTTCGCCTATTATTTTTGCAGCAGCAGCATTTCCATTAGCTCGATGACAATGCGAGGTGCATGCCAAAGAACCGGGAACAGTGCGGCCACTACCCAGTCATTACGTTATGCATTTTTCTTTGAAGCCCATGTACTGCCCGGAACATCTGAATAATTCAAGACGATCTAACGAACCTCGCGTCACTATATTGGTGTCCTGACCATCAATCGAACACGAAATCGAACACGGAACAGGATTTGCGATCACGAAGAGGCGAGCAGTGTGAAAACGACGACGAAGATAGAGGCTAGCGCGGGCTATTGCCTCTTGGCGATGCGCGGCGTGTTTTCTTGTAAATATACTTGTATATTGCTTTTCATCTGCCTCTTCCTACGTGACAATGTATATATATATATATTAGAGTGACGCCTTTATGCGTGCCTCCACTCCACTGTATACAGAGTGTTTTCTTGTTGCTAAGACATTTTTCAAAATTATGGTTTTAAACAAGAGCAGGTACTATTTTCAGAGTAGCTGCTTGTAGCGTGCAAAACAGCGGTCTCGGCGCTTGATGGTCATTTAGGAATATTTGAGTGCATTAGGGTAATTATCAGGTCACATGCGTAAGGGGCCACCAACGCCAAGCTTTTGCAGCAAACTATAAGCTTCAGTGAAACACGAAACTGCGTCCGAACCCTCACATTACAGGTTACGTAGCTTAAGGTGTTGTTTCCTTTCTGGAATACTCTCAGGAGACAACACATTGCTGGCATGCACAAGCAAGTGCAGGCGTGAGACGGGTTGGCTTGACGGTGCTCCCTAGTAAGTACAAGTATGTGCTGCTCAAAAGCAACCAGTCTGGATGGCTTGAGCTGAAAGAAGTAAGAAAAATGTGCTAGCTGCTATGCACGCAACACTCGTTTTCTCGTGAACTGCTGCCGCTGCACTTCAAGCAGAATTTTATTATCCTATGTGGCTGTTGATGTTTGTCATCGTACTTGCCAAAAGGTCAAGTTCGTCAAAGATAATCATTTTGTCGACCGTCTTTCAAAGCGTTCACTACCTCAGTGGCACACAAAAACTGAATCTTCACTTGTTAAACACGCGTCATTTGCACATTTTTCATTGTTCTGTACTTTTTGGGGAAATTAGTTGCCGTATACAAATGGAGGTCAAGTGGGGTACTCTGGCTGGTGAGTGCGTTCTGTATTTCTTCACAGCAATAGATAGCGCGCTCCGAAGGACCAGAATAAAGTTTTACCATACCATACCCTACTGAATGTCAGGATTCTCTGGCAGGGTGTGTATTCGTCCAGCCTTTGCAAGGCTTTTTGTAAACTCGAATAAGCTGTAGGAACACGAAACGCATTTAGGCGATAAAAACGATACCTATTCCGCAAAGAAGAACGTGGGGAGAGCCGTATGCCGGTGCACACTATTCTCAATGTTTCAAGCGCCAGTCTCAAGATCTATGCTATTTCTGCTATGGCTACATAATGAGTTTTAAATGATTTATTGAGAAACAGTTGCCACATTTCCGAGTCTCAGTGACACTGTTGTGAAAAGATATAAGGGGAGAATGAGCATACATCCAGGGAAGCATTTTGATTCGCAATAATGTTTACTTTCTAGCCTTGGCACTCGACTTTGGAGCACGACCCTGCTCACGACTTTTCTAGCTATGAGTAAGTTTTTCAAGAAATTCTAGCTTTTGAAGAAGATTTTCAATAAGGCTTCGAGTGAGGACAGGTGGTATAAGATGGCGCCGTTTGTAGCGCCATAACTTCTGCACAAAGGACAGAAAAGAAAATGACATGAATTTTTCAGCTTTGAGGTATTGTAGAACCTTGATGTGTTTATCGATATTACAAATATTCAGCGTCTGGTTAACAAGACTTACGCTTTCCTGAATCGTGAATGCGTGGTAGCGGGTGGACTGGTCAGCTTCTTGAGAAGAGTGACTATATCGAGCGTAAGCGTATTAAACGAAATATAGACATTCACCTAAAACCATTATAGTGAGCTCCATTCACTCGTCAAAAAAAAAATGAAACACTTTTAGTATGTGCCTTTGCGAGAAATGGAGGCCTATTATATCGCCGCCCCATCTAGTCCTCCCTTCTATTTGCATTGCATACAGCCACTTGCTGCATACTGCCACATCTAATGCCACTTATATATGGCGTTGGCTTCAGAATGTGTTATAACAACTACTACCTTCACTTAGGCTAAAGAAGGTGGCACTTACCGTGGAGGAACGAGCACTTTGCCGCAGTCGCCTCTATTCATGGCGCATTTTCCCGTCTCCCAGAACCGAAGGCTCCCATTAACACAGTGGCACATGGTGTCCACAACAGCGCACTCCGGTTGCTTGTTGTCGCACTGGCATGGCGCGCAGTGCTCTTCTTGCGGCCTTGGGATGCTAGGGAAAGAAAGTCAGGATTTTGCAATCAGAAATAGTTGAACGGCTAACGCTTAGTCAGGAAAGCAAATATGTTGCTTGTTTCACAATCTCTAGCGGATATGACGGCAAACCACGGAATTCATATAAGTTGCGAAAGCAGCGCGAAATTTTCGCGTGGACATTTATAACGTTAAATCGATATACACGAGATAGTTTAGTGCTGTTGTAGCTTCCCCTTTACAAGCTCTTACAGTGATGGCTTCGCAGTCATTGTTTTAGATTGAACGTCTAAAGCGATGAGCGAGTTACGACGCTTCGCACAGGCCGCAACAGCGCGCCCAGCATGTCGTGGTAGTCGCAGCGACGTTATCACCAGATGAAGCTTGTTTCAACTGTGGCTGTAGGAACGATTCCTGGTGTGTGTTTGGAGCAATGGAACAAGTATTTCTTATGCACCGTTCAGAGTAGTCTATATGGCTCGCTAGTGGACGTCAGTTTAACTCACAAGGGCGCATGATACAACTCAGGAACTATTGAACAGGAATTTTTTCATGTTTCCTTAATGGGGAAATAGGGAACATAATCTTTCAATTCTTTTGTTTTCAGCATGGAATTTAAAGAGTACTTAGGATTGATAGCCTGCTACTGATATCTTTTGTGTATTTAGTTTCGGCAGTAATCTTCTCGCACATCTTAAACAGTCGCTTGTTTGGAGCTCTCCTGCAAATAAGAATGGCTTCGGCGTCTTATAGTAAGTGTTTGTCACCTTCGGCCCCGCCTATCAGGTCACCTGAAAGATTGAGAATCATCTTGAGCGAAAATAATTGTCGATACTTACAAAGCAAGTCAGCGCAATTTCTAACGAGGTGAACCGATCCGGATACCAAGAATCGTCGGCGTATACAAAGGATTGAGCGAGCTTACTTATGCTCCGCCGTCTACCAACGCAGGCGTCAGCAGCGTGTTCTTAACGACTCCGTGGCCGTGCGGGGCTACAAAACTGCCTGCGTAGCTGGCTGTTCCGAAGTCAATTACATATATTGTGGCATGGCACTAACGGTCAAGAGCATAGCTGCAAAACTGCGAATGGAGGAACTCTTTATTGAGCACACCTATGCCTAGAAAAACAGGCTTCACTCAAAGAACAGCGATGGCGCCTAACACTGTCGCTGATCGTCGAGAACTGATCACCGAGTCAAGCGGGTAGGCTTTTATTCCTGAGTCATCGAAGGTTACAGAGAAATCGCTTGTGCCCACGTATTTTCCAAAGGGTACTACAAACTTCGCGATGCGCATACATGAAATCAGATTACACAAAGTTCGGTGACAACAGACAGCAGATAGACCAATCGAGAACATTCGAGAAACTTTCTATACATACAGGTGTGTCCTAAGTTGAGCGATAAGATTTGTTGGACGGTGAAACGTGGTCACCCCGTAAAGATAAACAAGTACACGCGTCGGTACCCCCACTTAAAACGCATAATCTCGATGCTGCAAACAAAAAAGGAGGGTGAATAATGAAATGCTTGTTTGTAAAAAATATAGTAAGAAACCAAGCAGGAAACAATGTCCTGAATTTTGTTAGCGCTGGCCTAACGGCTTAAAGCGCACATCATGGACTATCTCAGGTCGCAATTGTGATTGGGAAATACCACCTGGCACATCCTCAGAATTCAGTACGGCAGTGTGTTGGTTAATCGGGAAGGGTCGAAAATGACGTCGCAGTTGTTGGTGCCTGAGTTCTCGTCGGTTTATCGGGGTCCAAACATTGTTGCCGGGCTGTCATTCCACGTAGCGTCGTCGAAGATTGTAGTGCCGGCTGTCGGTCCCCTGCCTATTCTAGATTCTGGGCGGGAAAGAACAACTATTCGCCGGGTTGATAAGGATCCCGCCCAAGACTATCGTTGCAGTTGTTTCGGAGCCCACAATGATTGAGAAGAGGCTTGCAATACGCGCCAGAGAATAGAACCGCTAAGGTCGATATAAATAGGTCGCGAAGCTTCGGGCGAAAGGCGTTTCAGAACAAATTGTCAGTGACATCAGGAAGGGTGGTTTTGGGAGCAGCGATTGAAGCGCGACTATGTTTAGAAGAACAAACACTGGGAAATCAAGAAAGCGTTTTAATTAAAGCGAGAGAAAGTTAGATTCATTCAACGAAAATAACATTCCTTATCAGTTTTATATGTGCGTCACGAGTAAAAAAATGACAACTCTATTTTATCATTATCAGTCAACGCGTTTTCTGAGTGCTAGGGTAAGACAGGGCGTTGACGCCGCTATCGCTTGCACAGCAATGTAGCTCTTGAAGTGTTGAGAAAGGCGAGCTCGTAAAGTTCACCTGTTACAATACTCCGCCCTTACACGTTGGTCTATTTTGCTTGTCCAGGTTTAATTGCCTGAGTTTGGCGAATCGTGTAGTTTCGTAATTCCTGAACCTGTTCAGTCAAAAGTAGTGAGTTACAACCACCAGATAATTGCTTACTTTAGTTGTTTTCATGGAACTGCGCAGGCCAACGGGCTTGGCGTTTGACAATAGAACCAGCACTCTACACCTAAAGCTTTCATCAGCTTCCAAAGAAATTATGTTTTGTGCAGGGGTGCGATTTCGAAATACGTACGGCTGGCATTTTTCTTGCACTGCTTTCTGCTCTGAAAGCCCGAAATGCGCATCAAGTCGAATGGCGTGGCATCTAATGATACAGCTCTAACGGCAGGCCCCAAACACAAATTTCGCGCCTTAGAGAACAAGATGACGTCACTTCTAGTTTTAGCGTAAATGACGTCACATTGCTTTTTTCTTCCGCCATAAGTGTTCTCTCCTCGTGCAGATGGCGCTAAGCCCCATAAATCGCCCATGAACCGCCATGCATTGAACATGTGGGCTTCTATGGAAGATTCGCTACCAGGTATATTTCCACCGTGCGGTAACAGTAACATGCGCCGAAGCTCAAGCGCTAGCTACCGGTGACCTGCGCGAGGCGATCAGAGCGGCCGTACGGGAAGATCTACAGAAGTTCTGCCTAAAATTGCTGCCCAACGAGGCCTCGATCTTTGACACAGTGAAAGAAGAGCTTCAGCGGTCACAAGAAGTGCGAGAAGTTCCGGCATCACCACAGCCCCAGCCCGAAGCGATGACAAATGCTGCCGTAGCCCGCAGTTGAGATCCCTTTCAGCGACCGCGTCAGGGATGTCCAACGCCGCAGTTGCGTCGTCCACGGCCGCCACTGCCTGCACACCCGCCCACCGTCCAGCGCAGTAGCTTAGCGAGAGGAACACCTAGTGCGCCCCCGCCCATATCCCGCTCTGTTACCACTTCTGGGAAGGGGCACATGTCTACTACTCGTGCCCATACCGTGACTTGGGACTACAAAAGTTCGCTGTGAACGCGCTGCGCCTTCAGCAAGGGGAACGGCCTCATGATATCGTCGACTACCTCGCCACCGTTCAGTGGAGCCCTCGACGACCGTGCCGTTCGCTGTCACAAGGGCGCGGTCTGCTCGCCTCCAGAAAACTTAAAGCAGCAACCCACGGAGGCGTGGTTTCTGCCTATAGAAATAACGAAGATCTTCCGCCGCTGACGACGACTCTTCGAGGACCATCTCGACGACGCAGCAACGAAACGATGTTACGATCTTCTTGGTTTTGTCAGGTGGAAGTTCATTTTACGCGTTTCATTTTACAGGTGTTGTAGCCTGCTGCTTCGTCTACGATCCGGGAGAGCGCTGGTGTTGTCTTCACGGTCAGGAAGTGGATCGCGCCTTTACGGGGGTATCTGGTATCTGAGCCCAAAGTACCTCTCCCATAAATGAACTGGTATGTGCGCGATAAAAAACCGCAGAGACAAGAAAGGTGGACAAAGACAAGCACTAATTTACTAGTTCCATCATGGAAAACCAACTGGCCCAACAATCAACCCTCCTGGAATCTATCTCCACCCGATGTCACGTGGTAGTGACGGTCAAGAACATAACAGCAAAAGTGAATGGCACAAATATATTTCTATTGGACACACGTGTGCCCAGAAAAAGCGGCTTCACTCGATGCATAACGATAGAGGTGAACACAGTCGGTGATCGTCGAAAATTCATCAGCGGGTAAAGCGTGTGGGCTTTCACACATCAGTGATGGAAGGTTCCAGATACATCGCTGGTGACCGCGTATCTTCCGGAAAGTACTGCACGGTTCGCGTTGCGCATACATGTCGTTAGGTTACACAAAGTTTGGTGACAACAGGGAGCGGTTACACCATCAGTAAAATTCGAAAAAATTTCGATACGTACAGGGCCGTCCTGAGTTGAGTCCAACATTTGTTGGACGGTGAAACGCGGTAAACCCATAAGAATAAACAACTACACCTGTGAATATGCGATTTCTACAAACAATGAGCTTAAAAAATGTGCTCCAACCTAACTGTGCCTGCCTTTAGTAAAGCAGAGGTGCTAGGAATAGCCAAAGAAACCTAAGCCTGTGCTAAACTCGCCTGTACTATACGTGCGAATGCATGTGCACAACCTGCTCCTGTAAAGATTTCGCTCCATTGCCGAGAGAAGATTTACGCACGCCTAGGCCTAAGTGCAGGTGCGCATGACGCTTGTTACCCTCGTACTCTGGAACATTGCTCCCTGAACGTACCCTGTCGACTCAATCAATTGATGGATGCTATGAGCGTCCATTTTGAAACGGGTTGGTGGGTTGCACCACCAAGCTCTTTTTCCTCTAATGCCTTATCTTCTATCTCCGCGAAAAAAAAAGAAAGACTACGAAGAATTCTCATCACCAACCTTTCTCAGACCCTATGGGTAACTTTGATTTTGTACGCTTCCGCTATTTGTAGTTTCCCTAGTTTCCTTCCAGCAATCTTCCAATCTCACCTTACTAATGTCTACAGCATGTTTACCTTTCCCCTGCGCTCGCTGAAACCAAGGGCTTCAAGGAGGCCAAACATTGCTAAATGGACCGCTGGGCAGATATCTTCATATTCTAATAAAAATTTCTCTATCGTTTCTCTGACTTTACCGCAGCAAGCAACTGCTTCTTTCCCCTTGTTGTGTATCACTCTATAGTTGCGTATTCTAAGGCATCCTGATCTCGGTTCGAAATGTAATGAGCTTCACTTCGAGTTTTCAAAAATAGTTTCTTTCGTGATTTCGTTTTTTTCCTTTTAAGTAATTACTCATAGCAAGTGTATTTTCCATTGTCTAGTTTATTTATGCATTTCTTACTTTCCGATTGGGGTTCTTGTTTGCCATTTTGCTCACCATACGTGTCGGAGACTTGCTGGTAAGCGTCTGTTTGGATCCGACCGCTGGTACGATCTGTTGGGAACTCGGCGCTGACGCCCGTGGTTGTACCTGGGTCGCAAGCCCCACGGGTAGCGTTGGCCTGGCGGCCTGGGGTACAACTGGAAGCATCCGAAGGTCCCGGCAAAGCATGAGTCGACTGGTAACAACGAAACAACTTGTTTATTTTAACATCGCAAAGAGTTGGCGGTCAGGTTTGACCGAAGTAGAGAGACGGGAGAGCACTTTACTCAACAGAAGAAATCGGAGCCCTCCTTTTGGCGTCCGGGGGCAGCTGTTTTTATACTCTCGCAGTTGAGGGCAAGAAGGAACCCCTCAAAAGACGAGCACGTGAATGTACAATGGGCTAATGGTGACGCACACTGTCGTAGCGATGCCGTAGCACCATGTCGAGCACGATCTCGTAGCACCCTGTCGTGGCGCTGCCGGTCGGACACAATGACTGTAATGAGAGGATGGTCCCTGCTTTGGCATCGCCTGTTTCGGGCACAATGACTGGAACGAGATCCCTGCTTTGGCATCGCCTGTTTCGGGCACAATGACTGGAATGAGATCCCTGCTTTGGCATCGCCTGTTTCGGGCACAATGACTGGAATGCGAGGATGATCCCTAGGCGGTCGCATCGCCGCAGTCGCGCCTGGAAACACCTGGCGATGAGTGTTGCGGCGACGACGATCGGGCCAAAATGTCTGCCGCCCCGCCGCAGTCGCGCCGGCAAAACCACGTGTCGCAGGCGAAACGCAACAGACCGCCCCGCCGGGGGAAGGAGATCCCGATGGACAGGGGACTGCATCCGCTGTCCGGAGGGATGTCGCTCGATGATGTTCATAACCGAAGTCGGGCGTCCCTCGACGTTTCTTGAGCGCAGCGCACAGAGAAGGCCTCGTTCTCTTGTTCAGGTTCGCACGGGACACTGCAAAGTGACTTCGGGAGAGTTCACATTTTTGTTCTCGTTCCCGGCAAGCGTTAGAACTACGCTGAAACTCAACCGCTCAGTCAGCAAGCACGGCACAACCCTCACTAAGCCCTGCCAGGCTCTTTCCCCTTTTTATACCACTGCCTAGTTCCTTACAGTAGTCTAGCATCACTCAGAACGCGTCCACAAATTGAAAACTTGCACTAGAAAGCATATCATCACTTTGAAACACTAAACAAAAGCAATATGTTAAAAAAATCCTGCCTCAGGAAAAAAAAACATCAGTAACAAACAATTTTGAGGCTGATTCCTACGTTAGGGGCTTCGACTTAAGCCATCGGCGTTACCGTTGAGACTCCCCTTTTGTAACGCACCTCAAAGGAATATTGTTGTAAAGCGAGGCTCCAGCGCAGGAGGCGGCCATTTTTGGGAGAGATGGTCTGCAGCCATTGGAGAGGGCAGTGATCCGTCTCAATGATAAACCTTGAGCCGGCTAGATAGCATGACAATTTTCTGAACGGCCCACACGAGACACGCACACTCTTTCTCGGTGGCGCTATACGCCTGCTCACGACTGGTCAGCTTACGACTAGCATACAGGACGGGGTGTTCTACTTCTCCATTTTCCCGTTGGCACAGTACAACGCCCATGCCTCGCTCACTAGCATCGCACTGAACAATGAACCCTTTTGTATAGTCTGGCGATCGTAGCACAGGCTGGTTTGTTAGGGCACTCTTTAGGGCGCTAAAAGCTCTTTCCTTTGTTTCGTCCCAGACGACTGTTTGAGGCTCTGTCTTTCTTAGAGCATCCGTCAGGGGAGCCGCGATATCAGAGTACCTAGGGATGTACCTCTGATAGTAGCCGGCGACACCCAAGAACGACCGAATATCGGTCTTGGTGCGCGGTTGCGGAAAGTCTCGCACAGCGGCCACTTTTATTTCAGAGGGGCGGCGACGACCCTGACCAATCACGTGACCGAGGTAGACAACCTCGGCCTGTGCTAACTGGCACTTAGGAGCCTTTACTGTCAAGCCCGCTTCGCGCAGGCGGGTTAGCACTGCCCGCAAGTGTGCCATATGCTCAGACCAGGATGCGGAGAATATCGCTACGTCGTCTAGATACGGTAAAGCGAATTCTTGCTGTCCCCGCAACACTTTATCCATGAGGCTTGAAAAACAGTATGGCGCGTTCTTCAAACCAAAACTCAACACTTTAGGACGGAATGTTCCCATTGGTGAAATGAACGCCGCATACCTACTAGCCTCTTCTGTAAGTGGAACCTGCCAATAACCCCTGACAAGATCTAGGGTGGAAATAAACTGAGCGCTACTAACTTTCTCAAGGCGCTCCTCGATGTTAGGGATCGGATAAATTTGATCCTTAGTGATGGAATTAAGCCTGCGGTAGTCGACGCAAGGACGAGGTTCCTTGCCCGGTACCTCAACTAAAATCAAAGGGGAGGTATAATCACTCTCACCTGCCTCAATAACACCGAGCTGTAGCATTTTCTTTACCTCAGCCTCCATAATATCGCTCTGGCGGGGTGACACCCGATACGCCTTGGATCGTACTGGCTCTGTGGAGGTAAGTTCTATATCATGAGTAAGTACAGAAGTCCTACCAGGCCTCTCAGAGAACAGACCTTGAAACTCTTGTAATAGCTGGTGTAGGTCGGTTTTCTGCTCAGGCGACAGCGGTGCTTTACTGATAAGGTCACTAATGACTTGACCGGTGTCTTCCCTGTTCGTCACTGAGCCTAGTCCCGGAAGCTCGACCGGAAGCTCTTCAGGAACGTTTACCATCATGCACACCACTGCTTCCCTTTGTCTATAAGGTTTGAGCAGATTACAGTGGTAAACTTGCTGTGCTTTCCGCTTTCCTGGCAGACTTACCACGTAGTTAACGTCCGACAGTTTCTGAACAATTCGCGCTGGGCCCTCCCACTGCACGTCTAGTTTGTTGTTTAGCGATGTGCGCAATATCATGACCTCATCGCCCACCTCAAAACGACGGGCCCTGGCTGTCCGATCATAATAAACCTTGGCCCTCTGCTGGGCCTTTGCCATTGCTTCACCTGACAACTCCTGTGCCCTTCTTAAGCGTTCGAGGAGCTTAAGCACGTACTCCACCACGACTGGGTCGTCGCCCCTACCTTCCCATGATTCTCGAAGCATGCGAAGCGGAGATCGAAGCGAGCGACCGTACACCAGTTCAGCTGGCGAAAACCCCGTAGCCGCATGCGGCGCGGTCCTTAAAGCAAACATCACCCCAGGCAGACACAGCTCCCAGTCAGTTCGATGTTCAAAACACAACGCTCTCAACACGCGCTTCATGACGGAGTGGAGCTTCTCAACGGAATTCGACTGTGGGTGGTACACTGAGCTGTGTAACAGCTTTACCCCACACCTTTCGAGAAAAGTTGTCGTCAAAGCGCTAGTAAACACTGTGCCCTGATCTGATTGGATTTCCGCAGGAAAACCAACTCGCGCAAATATGGACAGTAGTGCATTAACTATCTCAACTGAGCTGAGTTCTTTAAGCGGCACTGCTTCAGGGAACTTTGTCGCTGGGCAGATCACAGTCAAAATGTGTCTGTACCCCGTGGCTGTTACCGGCAGAGGTCCCACTGTATCAATAACGAGCCGTCTAAAAGGCTCCGTAATGATAGGTACCAATTTCAACGGCGCCCTTGATTTGTCCCCTGGTTTGCCCACCCGCTGACAAGTGTCACATGTCCTCACGAAATGGTCTGCGTCCCGAAAACACCCTGGCCAATAGTACTCTTGCAAGAGACGGTTCTTAGTTTTCTTAACTCCTAGGTGTCCGGACCACGAACCCCCGTGTGACAAGCGCAACAGATCCTGACGATAGCATTGAGGCACGACCAGCTGATCGAACTCCACTCCTCTTCGGTCTAGATACTTCCGGTACAGGACTCCACCTCTTTCCACAAAACGCGCAGTTTTCCTGGCGATACCTTCTTTGATATTGCAGCGTATGTTTTCTAGGCTACCATCCTTCTTTTGCTCGGCTATCAAAGCCGACCGGCTGGCTTTTAGCAACCTATCAAGTCCGTCTGACGTAGGCGCGATGAGCAAATCAGTAGATAGCTCTTCTAACTTTACCGCGTCAGGCGTTTCCTCTCCAGAATCTGGCGCCTTTAACGTTACAGACTCAAGTTTATTCAGTTCGGGCGTGCTCTGAATATCAGCTTGCTGCGCCTCTGACCCTTTTTCGTTGTTTGATAACGTCGGCCCCGCAACTACCGCCTTTGCAGCGAGCTCCCGAACCTTCGATCTGGTTAAGGCCTGAACACTAGCTTCACCAAACAAAAGCCCCTTCTCGCGCAGGAGGTGATCGGACCTGTTTGAAAATAGGTACGGGTACTGGGGTGGCAGCATAGATGACACTGCCGCCTCTGTCTCAAGCGCTCCGAAAGGTCCTTCAATAAGCACCTTTGCTACTGGCAGACACACGCTATGAGCTTCCACGGCTTGCTTGATCCACGCGCACTCGCCCGTGAACATATCGGGTTCTACGTAGGATGGGTGAACTACATCCATCGTAGCTGCGGAATCGCGAAGCACTCGGCACTCTTTCCCGTTCACGAGGAGGTCTCGCATGTAAGGCTCGAGAAGCTTCATGTTCTCGTCAGTGCTGCCTATTGAAAAAAACACAACTTTTGGTGTTGTTTCCGGACACTGCGCCGAAAAGTGACCCGGCTTCTGGCACGTATAACAAACGCCCGCTCGCCTCATCTCGAACCGCTTTCTGCGTTTGGCTGCCGCCGTCTCTTTACGTCTGGTCGGACTGCTTTCACTCGCATCCGCACTACGCGTGTTCCCCTTTAATCTCATGGGCGTGAACTTCGGCCTCTCAAACTTCGAGCCAAATTCACCCTTTTGACCGTCCTTAGCTCCGCGAGCTCGACGCGTCACAAACTCCTCGGCTAGCTCAGCGGCTCTAGCCACCGTACAAACGTCTGGCCTATCCAAGACCCAGTATCGCACGTTCTCCGGTAACCGACTATAAAACTGTTCTAGCCCGAAACACTGCAGAACTTTATCGTGGTCACCAAACGCTTTCTCTTCTTTGAGCCACTCCTGCATGTTCGACATAAGCCTATACGCAAACTCTGTATATGACTCACTTCTGCCTTTCTCATTTTCCCGAAACTTCCGACGGAACGCCTCCGCAGACAGCCGGTACTTTTTTAGCAGACTCGATTTTACTTTGTCGAAATCCTCTGCTTCCTCTCTATCCAAGCGAGCGACTACGTCGGCCGCCTCGCCGGGTAACAAAGTGAGCAAGCGCTGTGGCCACGTTTCCCGAGAGAACCCCTGCTTCTCGCACGTTCGCTCAAAGTTAACCAGGAACAAACCAATGTCCTCTCCAAGCTTAAACGGCCGCATCAGGTCCGTCATTTTGAACAATACGCGTTCTCCTGCACCGTGTGCCTGACTTCCATTACGAGCGCGTTCCATCTCTACCTCAAGACGCTTCATTTCCAAAGCGTGTTGACGGTCACGCTCTTGTTGCTCTCGCTCTTTCTGTTCTTTACGTTCACGCTCTTCTTTTTCTTTCTGTTCTTTAAGTTCGCGCTCTTCTTTTTCTTTTTGCTCTTTAAGTTCGCGCTCCTGTCTTTTTGCAGTCTCCCTCTCCTCCATGGTCTCAAGGCATTCCGACAGCTCGTCATCCTCAGCCTCTAACTCAAGAATAGCCTTTATCAGTTCTGGTTTTCTGAGTTTGTCCGAGACATCCAGACCCAACTCTCTTGCAAGCTCCAACAATTTCGGTTTGCGCAACGACTTCAAATCCATGGCTGCTCTGAATGCTGCTTTCTCTACTGCTTACTATTGTCTTGCCGCAACTAACCCGGCAGCAACGACAACCACAATTACCAGCTCTGTTTCTAACACTAACAAAAGCCTGGCAAAGCTCAGAAGAAGAAAGTCCCGCACTCACCAAACCTCGCAGGCAGGAATTCCGCGCAGTCGTTCCGCTGCAGGCAACCAGTCGTCACACAGAGCTCGTTGCACTGCTCCCGGATCGTCGTTGAGCTGCTCAGCATACCGTCAACTGCATCTCTTCGCTGCTGGCCTCCGTTGTCGCGATCTCACCGCTGGCAGACAGTTGTTTGAAGTCGGAGGCGATCTCACCGCTGCCAACCAGATGTTTGGATCCGACCGCTGGTACGATCTGTTGGGAACTCGGCGCTGACGCCCGTGGTTGTACCTGGGTCGCAAGCCCCACGGGTAGCGTTGGCCTGGCGGCCTGGGGTACAACTGGAAGCATCCGAAGGTCCCGGCAAAGCATGAGTCGACTGGTAACAACGAAACAACTTGTTTATTTTAACATCGCAAAGAGTTGGCGGTCAGGTTTGACCGAAGTAGAGAGACGGGAGAGCACTTTACTCAACAGAAGAAATCGGAGCCCTCCTTTTGGCGTCCGGGGGCAGCTGTTTTTATACTCTCGCAGTTGAGGGCAAGAAGGAACCCCTCAAAAGACGAGCACGTGAATGTACAATGGGCTAATGGTGACGCACACTGTCGTAGCGATGCCGTAGCACCATGTCGAGCACGATCTCGTAGCACCCTGTCGTGGCGCTGCCGGTCGGACACAATGACTGTAATGAGAGGATGGTCCCTGCTTTGGCATCGCCTGTTTCGGGCACAATGACTGGAACGAGATCCCTGCTTTGGCATCGCCTGTTTCGGGCACAATGACTGGAATGAGATCCCTGCTTTGGCATCGCCTGTTTCGGGCACAATGACTGGAATGCGAGGATGATCCCTAGGCGGTCGCATCGCCGCAGTCGCGCCTGGAAACACCTGGCGATGAGTGTTGCGGCGACGACGATCGGGCCAAAATGTCTGCCGCCCCGCCGCAGTCGCGCCGGCAAAACCACGTGTCGCAGGCGAAACGCAACACGTCGTAGTTCTTTTCTTCCACTGTGAATCAATTTTCTTGCTGCACAGATATCGGAACACTCTCGCTTCCCTTACTTGAAAACTTCTCCAGCCCATATCACCCTGCCTAACTTCATTTGTAATCTCCAAGGGTCCGCCAAAGCGAGGATTCCCACTGGCGTCTGATTGCTATCGAGTTCTCATTGTACTCTTGATTTCAAACAAAGAACCGCATTTGAAATGCAGGTCTCGGAACCAATAAACCTTTTAGATACCCTGGAGCACCGCCTACCTATTCTATCGCCACAGTGCTCGGTTTTCATTAGGGACGCATTTCTCTTGCCGTTTGCTGTCATTCTTTTTTTCCTGTGTTTAAGTATATCTATATCTAAGTGGTGATCTTTGCGCCCAATATGCGGAGCTTCGGTTTCGCGGTTCCGCACATTCCATCCCGGCTACAACTATGGGAAGACCACGGCGCGGACGAACTTGAACGCAAAAAAAGAAAAAAACAATGCAGTGCACAGACAGAAACCTCGCGCACAATAATAAGAAAGAAACACTGGAAAAACGGCAAAAAAAGAAAACCTTCTAAAGCATTCTCACCTCGCGAAGCCCGCAAAAGCGAAAATGAGGTGAAAGAATGCGGAAACAAAAGGTTTACAATATAGACTGCTAGCGAAGTTTGACTTGCATGGTATAACACTCGGTGTAATTAACACAACTTCGCTGTTGGACCATCCTCATGGACTGGAAGGGGCGATGAGTTTTTTAATAATATTGCATTCCTCTGCTACAGGGCTAGCTTTAGCGCCCTGCAAATTTTTGCAGGGCTCTATATTTGCGCGGATCAATTTTCTTGGTTGTGATGGGAAGATTGTGGACCAAAAAAGCGGCCCTGTGACAACAGTTTTAGTTCAGCGTAAAATGCTTGCGTTAGCATGTTCTGCACGCTGCACATTTGCGGGACGCTCTTGGATAGACCCTTAGTATAGCGTAAAACAAAGACACACAGTGAAGCCCAAAACTTCACCGCGTGATCTAGGCGCGAGTAGTAAAACCTCTTAAGCTGATTGGCTCGCCATCTAGCTAAGAGTAGTCGAAGCAGCATTTTCCGGTAGTAGACTGTTTCAGAAGAGCGTTCGTTGCCTTACGTACGGTAAACGCAAATACTTTTGCGGGACGTTACGTTAAAAGACAGGGCGTCGTCTAGTGCCTTGTGCCAAGCGTATCCAAGCCAAGACAATTCATTAGGAACCATTCTGTTGTGGCTATGCGGACGCGTCTTGTCTCAGAATCGCCGAACAATCACATAGAGTGAATGCGCTATGAACTCATAACTACAGTTTCAGGTGAGCCTAGAGGAAATTAAAGCTCATTTCAGTAACGTGAGCTCAGGGAGAGTGTGTGCATAGCCATCACGAGAATTCGCGCTGAAGCAGGAGCCATGGGCGCCGCCCCCCATGTTTGACAACGCTGTTTCTTACCGTCCATGCTGTGCGACTCCCGCTAAATCGCGAAAATTGCGCGCCGCCAAGAAACTTACATTTTCCTTTTGCTTACTGCGCATGCCCACAAGGGCGCACGCAATTACTTGCGCGCGCCAAATCCTAGCTCGCACTTTACTAAAGGTCTTTAACGTTGAAAGAAGTATTGACCTGCAATTTTGTTCACGTTTTCTTACACGCTAACAGAGAAAATATTCGTTCACATTTTGTTATTTGTAGCAAGATATTTGAAGTGATACGTTGCATTTACCAGGCGGCTACTGATGTTTTTCTCTATTTTGTTGCGCCATTCTAGTTTTCGCACTTCCGAGACAGTTGCTTGTTTCGCGCTGCCCCCAAAAGGCGAACGGCGCCGAGCCTTTTGGTGAGTGTTTGTCGCCATCGGTTCCTGCCAGTCAGTTCAACTGAAACACTGAGGACAAACTTCAGCAAAAACGTCTGTCGAAGCTTGCAACACATGTGTGCACAATGTCTGTGCGGGAACAAGGAAAGCAGATTCCAATATAACAATCGCTGGAGAAAACAAACGAATCAGCTAGCTTACTTCTGCTAAGCCGTCTACCAACGCCGGCGTCAGCAGCACGTTCTTATCGACTCCGAGGCCATGCGGGGCTGCGAAACTGGCTGCGTCGCTCGCTGACCAGAGACCAGTTACACATATGCGACATCTATAAACAATGAACATCACAGATTCTCGCCGACTTAACTGTGTCTGCCTTCAGTAAAGCAAATATGTTATGCATAGTCAAATGAAGGTAAACCTGTGCGAAGCTCGCCCGGACTACACGCGCAAATAAATATGCACAACCTGCTCTCCCATAGCTTTTGCTTCATTGCCAAGGGAAGTTATACGCACGCCCTGGCCTAAGTGAGCTTGCGTATGAGGCATAGTAACCGCGTGCTCTAGAAGATTCGTACCGCTACACTCACAGTCGACTCAATGGATTTGACGGATGGATAGACGGATGCAAGCACCCCTTTGGAACGGGGCTGTGGCTTCTGCCACCAAGCGCTTGTTTCTATATTGCCTAATGTCCTGCCTATCATGAAAACAAGATTATGGAGAATTTTCATGACCAAAATTTCTGAACCCCTATTGGTAACTATGTTTTTATGCGCTCCCGTTACTTGTAGTTCTCCTAGTTTTCTTCCAGCAGTCTTCCACTCGCGCTTACTAATCTCTAATGCGCATTTGTTTACCTTTCCTCTGCGCTCTGGGAAATCAAGGGCTTCAAGGAGTCCACAGGTGCCTAAATGAACCGCTGGGCACATATCTTCACGTTCTAATGAAAATTCCTCCATCGTGTACCTAGCTTTACCAAAGAAAGCACCTGTTCCTTTGCCCTTCTTGTAGATCACTCTATATGTGCGTATTCGAAGGCATCCTCACATCGCTTCGAAATAAAGAGCTTCTATTCCGTTTCTCTCCTAAATAGTTACTCATAGCACGTATCTTTTCCATTGCAACCACCAATGAGATCGTCTTAGTCTCTTTGGATTTCGGCTCGACATTCTTTGTTGCCATCTAGCTCCCCTTACGCGTCGCATATTTGCTGATAAACTGCCTAGTTGCTTTCGTCCACCGTGAATCAGTGTTCTTTGTGTACAAATACCTGAACACTCTCCCAGTCCACTTACTTTATTCTTTGGTGTAGAGTCGTTCTTCACAATCACTTTTACGCTGAGCATCCATCAATTGTCCTGCTCATGTGACTCTCAAGAGGCTCATTGTACACTTCCCTTGAGCGCTCAGTGCGAGGAGTCTCACTAAGCTCTTGTTGCCATCGGGTCCTGATTTCGTCCATGACTTGGGAGAAACAACCGCATTACCAAATGCAAGTGCTTTCCACGTATCCCGGAGCACCTCGTACCTATTCTAACCCCGCAGCACTCTGTGTTTCATTATGGCCGCATTTTTCTTCCCTTTTGCTTCATTTCCACGTATATATTTCCTATTTGTATATCTACTGCATATTCATATCTATCTACTGCTTCAAGAAAACAGATAGCGGTGCGTCTTCACCAGAGAATTGGTCACTTCGCTTCATGATCATTTACGGCAATTCTTCTAGACGTGTAAAGGTTTCATCACTTGAGTGGTGGTGCTGCACGTCGCTCTGTGGAGTGGCGAAAAATGTTCGAGCAGAGGTTCATTCGAAAATACTGTGCTGCGTTTGCATGCTTTCTAGCTAAATAAAATGAATGGGTAAAACTACACACCTGGCTTACGACACGTCTATGGAGCTGAAGGTTCCTGCTTATTGCTAAGGAATCTTATCTTGAAAAGCCTTCGTCCTTGCTCCCGCTAAGCCCTCTATTTCACCGGCATATAAAATAAACGCAAAAGCTGCAATTTGTTATGAATATGTAGTAAAATATATTTCAAGGTTCCTTGATATCCTTTAAACTAATATCACCAAATAAAAATAAATAGTGGCTAAATCTGGCAAGTGGAAGCGCTGGCCACTAAAAGACACCAATAAATGTGATGTCGAAATAGGGCCTCGTCTCTAAATGAAACTACCGGCAGAGCGGAGCTTGGTCTGATATCATTGTGAACGATATCTTGGGCGCTACAAGAAACGTGCAACAGATTTCAGTTACGAGTGCGTCCCTCAGACACCGTGGTGCAGCTTGCAGGGTAAGCGGAATATTTTTATTAGCATTAAAACATGTTGCATACCGAAATACAACGTGCTTGATCTTGCAAAAGCACCATAGTACGATGCGCCTGTTGAAGTGCCACAATAAAAGAAGGATTAGGAGGGTATTTTTTTATTTGCTTCCTGCAGGTATACCTAGCCTAAATGCACCGCCCGAACGCCAGCTTTCAAGAGCGACACGGTCTGAAATACTTCGCGGTCCACCTGACAACACTAGACATCAAAAATTAAATGTGCTCATAGCTCATGGTATTCGCGCTGCACTTCGAGTGTCCTAACTGTGCGTTGTTTGGCCAGGAACCGCGGCGTCCTGCCTCGCCTGAGTAAGACGCCGTTGAACATGATTACTTTGCTCTTACCTCCGCTGCTGATCGTTTTCACGCTGGTCTTCGGGACTCCTATCTACGAGTGGCCTTTCTATATCGCTATAACAGACATCAAATCAGTTGTTAAGTGTATGTTTCTTTTGCATATGAAATTGTAGGCACATCCCTCCCTGCTTCGTATGCCACAGTGGCCGCTTCAGGGCAACTGCAGAGTATGTAACGCCAACCCATGCAGAGAAATGCATGTGGCTGTGTGCTTCGCACTCTTTGAACACGTCTCTGAATCGATCATGTGAAGTTGCTCTTGTTTTGAGCTGTTCTCCACAGAAGTGAATTACTGAGGTTCATGGTTATATCTATCTATCTATCTATCTATCTATCTATCTATCTATCTATCTATCTATCTATCTATCTATCTATCTATCTATCTATCTATCTATCTATCTATCTATCTATCTATCTATCTATCTATCTATCTATCTATCTATCTATCTATCTATCTATCTATCTATCTATCTATCTATCTATCTATCTATCTATCTATCTATCTATCTATTTATCTATCTATCTATCTATCTATCTATCTAACAGTTTCTTCTGATCATTAGGGGAGTTACGCTTTGGAAGTAGCGCATGTAGCGTTTTGACAGTGGTAGCTTGTAGCGAACGAAGCAATCGCCTGGACTCTTGAGTGTGGTACATGTATATTTGAACGTAATAGGGCAATTCTTAGGTCCACGCGTAAACCAGCAACGCTAAGCTTTTACAAAAAATAATAGGCTGGAATGAAACATGACACTGCATCACAGCGCTCACATTACGCGTAGGGTAGCGCGACGTGTTATTTTGTTTCTGGAGTACGCTCACGAAACAACCCATTCCTCGTCTGCACAAGCAAGCGCAGGCTAGCAAGCGGTTAGCTTGATGGTGCTCTTCGAAAGTACTATGTGCAACTCAAAAGCCACTAGTCTAGGCTGCTTGAGCTGCAATAAATAAGACAAGTCTGCCACCTGCAGGAAATGCAGCAATCGTTTCCTTCCTAGCTACAGCCGCTGCACTTGAAGGGGAATTTTAATATCCTATGTGCCTGTTGATGTTTGTCATCGTACTTGCGAAAACGTCAAGTTTTCCCATGCATTATCATTTCGTCGACCGTCTTTCAACACGCTCACTACTTCACTGGTGCACAAATAAGGATTCTTCACTTGTTCAACATGCGTCATTTGCACATTTTTTCATTCTTCCGTAGTTCTTGATAAAACTATTAGCTGCGTACAAATGGTGGTCAGATATATTTTGTGAATACGTACTCTGCTTTCTGATGGCGGTGTGTATTTTTCAGAGTGCTAGATGGCAGAATTCCGTGGCCGGGTCTTTATTTGATCGGCATTTGCAGGCTTTCTATAAACGAAATAAATTGCAGGAATTGAAAAGCATTTAAGCGATAAAAGAAGTACCCAGTCCGCAAGGAACACCATGGGGAGAGGTGAATGCCGGTTCACAATATTATCAATGTTTTCAAGCGCCGGTCTGATGAGCTGGGTGTTTTTTGCGAAGTCTACATCCTCATTTATAAAGACTTCATTTAGAAATCTTGGCCACATTCTCCAGTCTCAGTAGTACTGTTGTCCAACCGTATCACGGGACAGTGTAGATACACCTGGCGAAATATTTGGATTGACATTTTGGTTTACTTTCCAGTTTTCGTGCCCGAATTTAGAGCACGAGTCAGTAGACGACCTCATTAGCTCAAGATTATTTTTTTGAAGAGGAACTTCTAGATTTTCAATAAGATTTTCAATAGGACTTCCAATGAGGCCAGTTGGCATAAGATGGTGGTGTTTACAGTGCCATACTTGCCATAAAGTGCCAAAAAAGAAACAGAAATACATTTGCAAGCTTGTAGGTATTGTCGAACGAGGAAGGATTTATTGAGATTATGTATGTTCAGCGTCTTGTTAGACGCTTTTCTGAATCGCGAATGTGTGGTCGTGGTTGGGCTAGCCAGGTTCTTCTAAAGGGTGACGACATAGAACGCAAACATGCCAAAATGCTATTCAGATTTCATCTAAGGACATTCTAGTGACCTCTGTTTACTCCTCAAACAAAGAATATTTATCTCAGATCCTTGGAGGAAATTAAGTTCTGTTATATTGCCACGAAATATAGTGGTGACTTCTCTTTTGGATTGCATACAGGAACTTGCTGCATATTACCATACCGAATGCCACTGGTACATGGCAATGGATTTATTAAAATAACAACTACTATAAGACAATGACCAAAGAAAGATGTTCTTACAGTGGAGGAACGAGCAATGAGCCGCAGTCGTCCTTGTTGATGGCGCATTTTCCCGTCTCCCTGAATTGCAGGCGCCCGTTAACGCAGATGCACATGGTGTCCACAACAGCGCACACCGGTTGCCTGTCGTTGCACTTGCATGGCGCGCAGTGATCTTTCTTTGCTGGCCTCGGGATACTAGGCAGTAAAATCAAGAGATTGCAATGAGGTATGGATAAAGGGCTAACACTGGGACACAAAAGTAAATGTTTCGATTGTTGCGCAATCTCTGACGCATATGACGGCCCACCGTGCAGTTCATCAGTTACGAACGAAGCGGTAAATGCACGTGTGAACAAATATAACGCTATGCTGATATATACAAACCAAGTTTAGTGCTGTAGGAGCATCCCCTTTTGACGTTGTTTCAGTGATAGCTTCGCAGCCATTACTTTCGTCGCTCATCGCGAAGCGCGTGAACACGTGAAGAATGAACGTCAAAAGCGATGGGTGATATATAAGGCTTTGCGCAGGCCGCAAACAGCACGCCCCATATTTCATCGTAACCGGAACACAATAATCTTCAAGCAAGGTTGGTGTGGTAGTTAAACTTGTTTTCAACTGTGCTTGCAGGCATCAATCCTGAGACATGCTTTATGAATACAATTATTTAGTGGGTATCGTTTATAATAGTCTATATGGCTCACTAGTTATGTCAGTCTGAATCACAGTTTCTACTTAAAATGAAATGGTGATTAAGCGAAGTTAGGGTTTACGGAACGTACAATTGTATACTAAAGAAAATGTTTTGGAAGAACTTAATAAAATAAATCAAATGACACCATTTTCTACGTGACATGCACTACAGCACAAAAAAGAAATTTTCGAAGTGAAGAACGAAGTGCGCAGAGATGATTAGGCTATCATAGAGACAAATAACGTATTTTCAGGTGTGTGTTGAATTAGTTTAAACAGGAGAGAAACTATTGAGAAATAATGTTTTGAGTGAATGAAGTTGAAGATGAGGACTATAAGTACGATGCATTGGTTTTATAGTAATTTTGTTTATGGGATGAAAGCATTGTTGCTGCATTTCATAAGGTAAAGGGTGCGCATGTAGTCTGGCGGGCGCATATTGCGATGATTTTCTTGTCACGCTTAGCCCAAAGTGACCCATCGCGGCAATAACTGTGATCTGTCATCCCTCCAACTAGCAAGAAAGGCGGAAAGGATCCGGAAAAGAGATGGGGAATCTCCGAAATGGCAACTCCATGAACCTTGCAAACGGAATTCTGAGCAGCATCTTCCTCGTGCTCCGAATAAACAATTATTATGGCACCTCAAGCCGAATTGTCCAACAAGCCTGGCGCATCACTAAGGATAAGCAGCGGGGCTGGTTGGTACCTTCACTGGTACTTATTTAGGTAATGTTAATTTTGTTTAGCTCAATTTAGTTATGGCTGGAAAGCTAAAAAGAACGTGATTACCAAGAAAAAGACAGCAGCAAGATGCAGTGACTGAATAGAGTCGGGTGATGCTGCAACCAATAGATTTCGGCTCCTTGTGGAGTAGTACTGTGGAATACGGTTCACATAGACATTGTGCACTACTGAAATGTGAAGTCGCATTTGGGTAAAGACAGACATTTATAAATCGTAGGAGTTGAGGCAAAAAAGAAATTAATGAGCGCTATAAACATGTTTACCAAATGTAAACGACCCCTATGCCGCCTACAAAGTTGACTACCTTAAACTATTAACAGATCGAGGTTTGAGTGAAGTATGGTGTTGCTTAAGGATTGTATATTTTTTTGCTAATAATAATAATAATAAACACAATTGTTTGTAGATCCCTAAATGCTTTATTGTTCTGAAATCTACAAAAAAAGTGAAGTGCTTTTTATCGTCTTCATGGCAAATAAGAATGCGCTTCAAATGAGAAGCTCTATTTGCGCTTTGATGTGTTTACCACCGAAACATCGGCATTGAACGAATGCCAGGTAGGAAAAGGCAAGCAGTTTTGAGAAGTTTTCAGAAGAAATAAGGCGCACCCTTGCATATCGCATTATTCCTGCTCAACATGGCAAATATTAGCGATAGATTTGCCTTACATGGCGTACTTTGTGTAAATGGAATACGTCACTTCCTTGAATATTATGCAACCATCCTTAAAGAATTATTGCTCCTATATCTCCTAATTTTCACAATATATGATACCCCTGTTACATGGACACACGAAAGTCTTTTGAGCAAAAAAAAGCCTCTCCCGAAAAAGAGTTTTGCTCGCAGACACACGACAGGGAGCGATCTCATCTTCAGAAGCAGCCTTTTCTGGAAGCGGAATTCGTCGATGTCTTTTACGACTGAAAATGAGTAGCCTCGAAACCAGTGGACGCCAGCAATTAGCATATATTAAAAAATTAAGCAAATGCGTATATTTCAGTCGCCAAGGATCATCGTGAAAAATAATTTTGTGCCTGGCAGAAGGTTTAGTTAATCCAGTAATGCTCACTTCGTTCTGCCCCCTCGTGAGCAGGTCGAACGCGCCTCGAAAGCAGGTCTAACGCTCTCTAAACTTTATAATAAATTATTACATTAACATATCTTAACCTGGCGTTATTAAATTTATTTGAAAACCTTGTAAGAAAATGTGCTTTTTCATGCTGTTTCATGTCTCAAGCTGTTTCATGAATATGGGCCGGTCTGCAAGCGAATGCGTTCTAAAAGAGCGGTAGTAGTTCTAGACTTGGAGGTGGACGCGCTCGCTTATGTGGCAGCCAACCCTCAAGCAAGTATGAGGAAAGTACAACATTCTGAAAGCATCGTAAGCAGTATGCGGAGGGTGATGAAGGAGCGCAACTTCCACCCTCAGGACGTGTGCTTTACGCTTCATTGGATCGCCAATAAATGCAGGTAAAGCGCCTCGAGAGGCCGGTCACGCGGTAATTTTGCGTGAAATTGCGGGCTTATGTCACGCACGGAAAATATCTTTATGTATCCTGTATTGAGCAACAGAAAGTTGTATCGGGAGTTTTTCATGCCGCCCCACAGTGTTTTCATTGGCGCTTTTCACCTAATTATAGTATTTGAGAATTTCAATAATTATTTAATTCTAATGATCTAAATAGGCGGAATGTAAAAAAATAATTTGAGTATCTCCGAGTGACGGCAAACAACATTTCCTTGGGTCTGTCCAGCTACGTGACATTCACATGTTTTTAACCACGGCTAAAGTTAGCTGCGACACCCTGTATAAAGGTGATAATGCGTGAGCATCACATGCACCATGACGCAAACATTCGTTGTAGCCGACAAGATAGAAATACGTTACCAAAATAATGGCCGACCTGGCAAATAGTAAAAATGTGTAATATAGTTCCCACATTTACGTCAAGTTTCTCAGGGAGGTTATTGCAAACAAAGTCAATGAATGGCTTCTAAAATAAAATTCGATATATTGCGGCCCGGATGGGAACCCAACCTGGTCCTCCGGCGTGCGATACGAGTACGCTTTCCTACCCTACACCACGGCGTCACCATAGTTCTGGCTGACTAAAAGTGTGCCCAGTGCTTGCATTGACGTCCGTATAGCGAATGGCGGTGTACGGACGCCTCAAACTCGTCAGCGAGTATTCCTTCACGTGTGCTCTCTACTTCGAGCACATCCATGGTGACGGTGATAATGTCCATTCTTTATGACTAAAGGTGATCCTAGTGCGTGCATTGACGCCGGTGGAGAGATCCACGCTGTACGAACGCAGCCAACTCGTTAGTGACGATTCCAACACGTGCGCTTTCTAATTCGACCAAATCGCGAGGGTGATAATGTGCATTGTGTTCAAGAAAAAAAAACATCATTTCGCTATTTGCGCCCTACTGCGTTGTAGAATGTTTCAAGCGCATAGACTTCCATACATGTCGAAAACATCGATCGAAAACGATTCATCAAAGCGACTATAAGGCTTTCGCATTCCCACACGTAAGCACACAATAGTCTATGCCGAATTTTAAAGCTATTGATGAAGCTGAAAACAATATATTGCCGTCATCGTTTATTCATACAAAGTTCGACACAAGAGTTGAGTCATGAACTTTTTCTTGGTGGTGTTCATGAACGAATGACGATGATCACGAGTAGATGATGACAGCTTCACTGCTGTAAAATGGTGGTAATCTAACATCCACGCCATATCACGACGACGGCATAACCACAATGGGAGGATCCTGTAACATTGTGAACGGTATGACGACCAGAGCACGATGGAAGCCGATTTCAATCAGCTTGTCATGCCCGTCAATTATTCTTAATCTATCCAATGCCTTATTAAGAGCTCCAGTTTAATCACACTTAGTGCTGAATTAGTCACGACAAGACCGCTTCAATACCTATACCATTTTGAACCCGGCGAATCCAACCCCCCCCCCCTCGCCCCCCCCCTCAGAAAAGAGGACTTGTGGTGCATCCGTCATTTGAAATTAATGGTGGACGTTAATGCCATTAGCTATTTTTATTATATTGAGTATGTATTTGATCACTTGTTTATATGCTATGATGAGGTAGTAATTTTGAATACAACCCCGTCTTAACCACCACTCGATTAACTGCCTCACTGCAGTTATGACTACGGGTAAGCTAGTTATCATCACTATTGTAGTTCCTTGCGATGTCCCTATTACCACCTTCAATAATGAATTCTAATTTGCACACAGACAGATTAGATACATGAAGAGGCGACCTCGCATCCTTAGAAGACTGAGTGAGCCTGAATTCCGCAGCAGACTGAGTGAGCGAATAAACTATCATAGTTTTTTTTTCATAATCTCCTCCTTTTTAAATAAAGAATGTGTGATAATGGGTATTGTAATCAGAGATTCATCGATATGTTCTGAATACTAGGACGAGAACATTGCTTTTTATTATTGTTAAAATGCACGTTTGTTATTCCAGAGCAATATTTAAAGAAATATTGCATATTCCATTACATTCGACTTCTATCCTCGCTGTTCGGTTTGTGTTCGACTACCTCTTAAAGGATAACATTCGTACCCCCCAGATATGCTATAAGAAATCGACGACATATGCCAAACCACAGGTGGTTTGCAATGGAAGCTTTGCTTTCTGGCAAAACGGATAGCGACACAAAGAATGTGCCGTTGGGACCGCCAGATGATTAAGCATAACATTTTGAGATCAAGAAATTGCAATGCACGTAAAGTCGTCATATGAAGCAGGGCAGGACAATGGGCATGAATAGTACCATCACGACGGGGTCGACTGAGGTAGAAATATGCTGTACATGAAGGAAATGTTCCTACAAGAACGAGCCTTTCGTGCCTAAGTTTACTTCGCCTAATATTTTTACAGCAGCAGCATTTCCATAAGCTCGACGACAACGGGAGACGCATGCCAAAGAACCGGGAACAGCACGGCCACTACCCAGTCTTTACGTTATTCATTTTTCTTTAAAGCCCATGTGCTGCCCCGGAATATCTGAATAAGTGGAGACGATCTAACGAACCTCGCGTCACCATATTGGTGTCCTGACCATCAATCGAACATGAAATTTCTCGTGCCGGATGTCACTAGTAACCCTGCAAGCACTGGCATCTCGCAAGCCGAAGGTATGGCTGGGCCCACAATCGCACGCCCGCAGTGCCTCAGCTTCACGACATTCATCGTCTTTCTGTGTCCCAAATTTTGGATGACAGCAATTACGTCACCAGGCCGACGGTACATCTCGATCTAAGGCTTGCCCAACAGGTGCGACGGCAAATGATGCACGAAGAACCGAAGTTGATGAGAACTGAGGGCTGTTCTTTTTACCTGCCAAAACCACGATTTATTCATGAGGCACGCCGTAGAGAGGGACTCCGGAATAATTTAGACCACCAGGGGATCTTTAACATGCACACAATGCTCGAGAAACGGGCGTTTTTTTTTTCATTTCGCCTCCATCGAAATGTGGCTGCCGCTGCCGGCATTTGCCACCGCGAGCTCGTGCACAGCAGCGCCCCCCCCCCCCCCCCGAGACACCGTAGCCAATAAACCATACCGGCAGGTGTGACGCACGAACACCCCGTTTCGCCTGTCTTCTGCTGGCATGGATGTGTCCTATACGGTGTCTAATAGCGTCGCATCGATGTCAGCGCTATGCGCTGTGCTGACGCTTCCACCGCTTCAGTAGTTTGTCGTTACACTAACAATATTTGTTGCTGGGCTAGCTGGCTCATGATAATCACTCACTGCTGGTACTACTGGTAATATTTACATTAAAAATGAGTTGGGAACAGCGCTTGTCCTGTGCGTCGGTGTTTTCTAATGGTCATGACACTACATGACCTTGAGCGCAGCGCGTCGCCAGTGCCCACAAATTTACGTGGTCTTTTTCTGTCTCGCCTAAAGAGCGGCATTAAAACAAGCAGGCAAGGCATTTGACATCACTGCGATTCTGCGTTACCGGATCCCGTTCATACAAGTATGTACATGCGATTTGACCAACACGCCACAGTCAGTCTCTACCACTCGAGAGAGGGACACACGAGAGGCGCTCCATAACTTCCCTACTAATGCGGCTTTATCCAACACGGACTGAGCAATGCAGCCGTAGTCGTGCAGGAGCTTCCAATACGTGGACTACACTGCCCACAAATGACAGCTGTTCACCCGTACTTCAGACATTCCAGAACAGCAAGGCGTGTCCGCTTGATGCCTTGTCTTCCAGACTGTATGCTCTACGTCATATCTACAGAGGTGTCATTATGTAGTATATAGTTGCAACTACTCATATTGCCTATCGAGACTTGCTTTATTCTTCGCCACACTTTTATAAATAATCATGGTAACTGCGTAGACCGCCGAACGCCAAGAAAGTCCGCCCAGCCAAATTTGGTTTACATATTTGTAAGCGATAGCTGCCGCAGCGTGTCAAAACACATGGTGAATATTTCTGTGACGAACTCAGCTCTCAGCCACCATGGTGGCGTTTGCAGAAATAACGACAGCTTTATTCAGCCTTAAAATATGTTCAATCACCAGGCACGATATGCGTAACCTCGTAGAGATACCGCACCGCGGCCTAAATGGTGAGCTAGTCGTTAGGCCGCCAAGGGTCCCATAGAAGGCTTGCACGTGTTCTTGTGGCTTTTCAGGCTCACGTCCTTGGAATAATGGTTATAAGAAATTCTTGTTGGGTGAGTTGGTCCATATTAGCAAACAGTTTTATAAATGCGCAAGCAAAGGACGACAGAGAGAGAGCGCACAGGGACAGGCACAGACCATAGCCCGCAGTAGAACATATGTAGCTTAGAAGAACTTCTTGTTAGGCGAGTTGGTGCATATTAGTCGGGCTATGATCTACGCCTGTCCTCGTGCGCTCTCTCTCTGTGGTCGTTTGCTTGCGCATTTATAGAACTGTTTGAGTAACGGTTAGAGCACAGAGTTATGCTCTTATTGAGCAGGCATTCGAAACCAACCACCTAGCATCTTTAACGTGATTAGCATTCTAATGGCTTGTTCCAGTGGACCAACGGACCACTGTTGAGTTATTTCTCAGCCGCCCTGAGAAAGTTATTTTGTACTGGTCCTCAGAGCAGCTGAGCTCGAATCGAACAGGAGCATTGCCATTGAATTAAATAACAAAAGCAGTTTGGCGACGTTGAGTTGGAGCTGCTCTTGCGTGACGAGCGGAGTGCAAAGGAAGTCAGGTGATGCAAACGCGTCATATAATTTTTAATGTGTCAGAATTAGTATAGCGTCCAAATGGAAAAGTGTATAAGGGTGGAAAACCGGTTACGTGGTAGGGGTTTATATATAAGTAATAAAGAGAAATTCGCCAGGCCACTTTTCAAACGGGAAGAAGTTGAGCGATGTTAAAAGTTTAACAGAAAAAGTATATTTTTCGAATGGTTTGGACCGTTGTAGTGGTCAGAAGCCTCGAAATATAGACAGCTGTTCTGTTTACCTTGCAGCAGCACTCAAGGTCTTCATATATATATATATATATATATATATATATATATATATATATAAATATATATAGCGGGAGTGCAGATGAGCCACGACTGCGTTTTCTCACTGCTGCCGATTCTGTACTGCCTCCCGGCCATGAGCAAGTCACAAGTCTCTCTTCTACAGACATCAGAAATGGCGACGCGTTCATCACTCCTTACGGTCGCTGTCTTGCCCGTGGGATTCCCTTCAATCATCGTTAATCATCGCTTCAAACTGGACCACTGAGACAATCCTCCTACCTCAAGGCTCCGCAGTGACTTGTTATCTGGATACCCAACCAGTCTCCCTGCTTCCTCTTGCCGCCTCGCAAGCTCTTCCTCAACAGGACAGATCCGCTTCATCTGCCCTTGCTTCCGTGATAAGCCCTGACCTTACTGCTGCTCAAAGTGAAGCGTTGCTAAAATTGTTCACGAAGCACCAGGCCTCCTTTGATATGGATACTTCGTCACTCGGACAGACTTCCGTTGCCTTCCATCGTATCGACTCCGATGGCCAGACTATTCTACGCCGTCGACCCTACCGAGTATCTTTGGCCGAACGCAAAATCATCGAGGAGAACGTCGCCAATATGCTGAAAAGAAACGTCATACGCCCCTCCGCCAGTTCTTGGTCATCACCCGTCGTTTTAGTGCAGAAGAAGGATGGATCGGTACGATATTGTGTTGCCTACCGTGCGCTAAACAAGATCACCCGTAAGGATGTATATCGGATGCCCCGTATGGATGACGCCCTTGATTCGTTGCAAGGCGCGCAATACTTTTCCAGCTTTGATCTTCGCTCCGGATATTGGCGAATTCCAATGCACGAAGCGGACAAAGAAAAGACCGCCTTTTCTACTCCAGATGGCCTTTACGAGTTTAATGTAATGCCTTTAGGTCTATGTAATGCTCCCGCCACATTTGAAAGAATGATCGACACTGTTCTTCGTGGCCTCAAGTGGAAAACTTGTCTATGTTACCTCGACGACATCGTCGTGTTTTCCTCGACTTTCACTGACCATCTGCAACGCTTAGATGAAGTGCTCACATGCCTTTCTAATGCCGTACTTCAACTAAACACGAGGAAGTGCCGTTTCGCTAGCACAATGATTAAAGTCCTGGGTCATCTCGTTAGCAAAGACGGCATCCAGCCCGACCCGGATAAAATTTCCGTGGTGCTCAACTTTCCACGCCCTCTTCGCGCAAAGGAACTGCGCAGCTTCATTGGACTTGCCTCATACTTTCGACGTTTTATCCGGAACTTTGCCAGCATGGCCTCGCCCTTCCACAAGCTCCTTGCTAGTTCCAGTTCCTTCGATTGGAACGATCAGTGTGGAGCCGCGTTCCAAGAACACAAGCGCCCACTAACATCCCTACCTGTTCTTTGTCATTTTGATGACAAGGAATTGGTGCCGTACTGCTGCAGCGCGACCACGAATTTCGCGAAAAGGTTGTTGCATATGCAAGCCGCACTATCACTTCGGCGGAAAAGAAGTACTCGATAACCGAAGAAGAATGTTTGGCTGTTGTCTGGTCCATTCAGAAATTTCGTCCTTATCTCCACGGTCGACATTTCACGGTTGTGACCGACCACCATGCCCTATGTTGGTTGTCGACGATCAAAAACTTGTCTGGGCTCCTTGGCCGCTGGATACTCCGATTACAAGCATATGATTTCGATGTTATGTATAAGTCCGGAAGGATGCACCAAGATGCCGATGCTCTTTGACGATGCCCATTACCACGATCATCGGAGCACATCACATCACCTTGTCAAATTGGCCGAACGGAGGACGCTCCGTCTATTACACCGATTTCTTCCTTGACTTCATCAAGCCGCCCTTCAGTGCTTT
This sequence comes from Dermacentor variabilis, assembly GCF_050947875.1. Lineage (NCBI taxonomy): Eukaryota > Metazoa > Arthropoda > Arachnida > Ixodida > Ixodidae > Dermacentor > Dermacentor variabilis. Next base: position 77,054,525 of record NC_134575.1, read on the forward strand.
CCACTCACCAGCGCGCCGATTCCTATTGCCATGGTATTATCAATCGCCTTAGCGGTGTTTCATCTCCACCCAATGCCAGGCTACGGAAACAGCTCAAACTGTTCAAGTTTGAAGACGACGTGCTCTACCGGTACATTTTTCACCCGGAAGGCCGTCGATGGGTTCCCGTTCTACCGCGCTCTCTTCGCGCTGCAGTTCTGCAGGCCTCACACGATGACCCTACGTCAGGCCACTTGGGTTACCACAAAACACACGAGCGCATACGCAGCCGATTCTATTGGCCAGGCATTTCCACGAGCATAGCTAGATATGTTGCCTCGTGCACGCTTTGCCAACACCGTAAGCGACCTACTACTGCTCCGGTCGGGACGCTACAACCACTTCCTTGTCCAGCAGAACCCTTCTCTGTCGTTGGCATTGACCTTTTAGGGCTACTGCTACCTACTGCAGACGGCAACAGATGGATCGTCACTGCTGTTGACCATTTGACCCGGTACGCTGAAACAGCCTCAATTCGCTCAGGAGCTGCCTCAGAAGTAGCGGCCTTTTTCTTGCAGGCTGTCTACTTACGTCATGGGGCGCCACACGTTCTTTTTAGTGGCCGAGGCAAGGCATTTCTTTCATGCACTCATAATCAAGTTGTGCAAGCGTCCAACAGCGTGCGCAAGACAACGTCTAGCTACCACCCTCAAGCCAACGGCCTAAGAGAGCGATTTTATCACACGCTGTGCGACATGCTATCCATGATTCAACCTGATCATCGTAACTGGGATGTGATTCTCCCATTTGTAACATTTGCGTACAACACGGCTGTTCAACTGACCACAGGATACTCTCCGTTTTTCTTAGTATACGGCCACCGCCCAACCTCATCACTCGACGTTTATTGCTTCTCTGACCCCGTCAACGCTTCCCCATTCATTTGCGACCTGTTTGTGTCTCGTCTTACCCAATGTCGTCGTCTCGCCAGTATGAACACTGCAGCCAGCCAAGACAATCGCAAACATCGGTACGATGCCTCTCACCGCGTCGTTTCCTACCGCCCTGGTGACGATGTGCTCCTATAGACACCTGCACGAACACCCGATTTATGTGAAAAGCTTGAGTCTCGATATATTGGCTCCTACAAAGTCATAGAGCACACCTCGCCGGTGAACTATCGCGTTACACCTGTTGAGGCCCCAACCGACCGACGCAGCCGCGGAACAGAGATCGTGCACGTTTCTCGCCTGAAGCCCTTTCATCTCCGTTTCACTTCCGTCCACGGGGGATATTAGTATAAGCATTTATGAGCACTTGATCTTCATCTGCACAAAGTCATCATCAATCATCGGCTCGTGTTCGTTTTTGCATCGGCGCCATTTTTCCTTCTTGGAATAAAGCGTCGTATCCACCGTGGTATTTGAACATATATATATATATATGCTAGCGTAGCCTTAGCCAGTCACACCAGGAACAGCGTCTAGCCCAAGCCCCACTTTAGTAGCATTGGCGAACCGGCTGCGCAGCTCGTCACGGCGCACTTCTTCTTCCTTAGAATATATATATATATATATATATATATATGTGTGTGTGTGTGTGTGTGTGTGTGTGTGTGTGTGTGTGTGTGTGTGTGTGTGTATATTGCGCCACTGACGGGCCGCGTCAGTTACCCTTCACCCTTGGAATAGGCAGGACGTGGGTTCAGTGAGCTCCAGCACATTTCGCAATGTGATGAAGGCAGTTTAAGCCGTGGATCCCAGAGCTCATGGAGGTGCATCGTAATGTTGGCGCATTTCTTTCGCCAGAGGCTTTAATTGATTGTGTTTCCGTCGGTTTGGCCCAGAATGCGGCAGCAACGGCGGCTGAAAGGCGAAGCTCCCGTGATAATAAACTCACGAATACACGTTCACTCTCGCACTTGCTCTCAGAGGACATGAAATGTGTCAACGAGGGAAGCAGCAGTCGAACATTTGCTGCGCTACTGCTCTGCTCCTCTCTGCTCTTTGCCTCCGTTCCTGTTCAGCCAATGAAATGCACAATTAGAGTATTTCAGGTACTTTCGGGCCGATTATCTGCTATGTCTCTAGTCATTTTTCCACCAAATTGGTCCACTGAGATTGGGTAGTTTATGGTCTAGCTTATGGCATGTGTTATGGAACAAAATTCTCAACTGACTGTCGGACCAACTAGGTTCACTGGGTATTTGGCACTGGGTGTGTAACTACATTGTTTCATTACTGATCGCATTAATGTCGACATTCATGATGGGAATGGTTATGCACATCATGCATGTCGTCCTCAGCTGATAAGCTTTTCTAACTATTACGATTACACTGGGGATGTTTCTGTGATTGCCAGAAAGCAGTATAATGCGATATAACCTTGATTATTCTGTGCACAAAGTGAGAGCGTGTGAATGTTATCGTTGTGAGGCTTAATGACTCAAGAATATTTGGGTCCTTCAACTGTTCGTAGGATGTCGTAATTAAGATGCCTTACCTTTGATCTTGCATTTTCATGCATTCTTCTGGCTGAAGTGCGCATTCTTTGTACTTTTCATGTCTGTAGACAGTACCTCGCATACAGTTGCAAGTGGTGTCCCGATATTTGCAGAAATCATGCCCTTGATCACATTTGCAAGTTAGGCACCCTTGAGAGATAAGTGACCTGCAATAGGTAAATTTGTTTTGCGTAGTGTTAGTTGTATTTTATGAAAATATGGCTATTACTTGTAAAGGGCCTAAAGAATGTCGTACAACAGACAGCTACACCACACTATTACGTTTGTTTTTCTCGAAAATACTGCGCATTAGGTCAGTACTAAACAACAAGCCAAAGGATTTGCTGTATACTTGAGAATCAAGCAGTTTGTCCACCACAGGATGATCAAAGACGATTTGTTCGACTGCTCAACTGCACGTTGGCTGTAGAGTTCGTTGCAAATAAAAGATTACCGTCGTCACTTATGAAAGGTGCCTCCTTGACAAAGGTAACCTCAACACTTTTATTTATAGGCATGCCTTGTTGGGTGCAACGCACACAAGAGATGAAGAAGAGAATGTTTTTGAGAAGATGTTGTTTCAATGTCACTGCTGACATGCTAGTCCAAGGCCTGGAGAGATTAACTATTGCTCAGATATTAGCACCGTCACACCAGTTGTGCGAAGAAAACAAGAACTGACCAGCGGGCTAGCTTATTCTCGTTCGAAGCAATGCACCACTAGAAAAAGAGACACAATAAGAAGGATCACACATACACTCTACTGCCTGACAATGGTATGCATTTTTTTGCATTTGCATTTTGTAGCCAGACCAAAGAACATTCTCCTTAACGTATATATTAGCTCTAAGATCAAAAAGGTGAATGCCAAAAGGAAATCTTTGATTCTGCTAGGAATCCTTAAACCAGAATTTCATTCTATGCGTGCTTGCAGCAGGTTCTAGAAGGTCACATATTATAGTTGCATTATATATTAAAATAACGTGCTTTGCTTACGCGTCAAGGAAAATTCCGCATTGTGTGAGGTTGTGAGCACAGTCTTCCTTGTTGTTCTTAGGATAGAAAAGACCATTGCTGCAGTCGCATAGTGGACCGAACTTGCAGGAGGTGTTACACTCTCCACATTGGCATTTTATGCACTGAAGGTCAGCAGTGTGTCGTGGCCTGCAAAGGAATTGCCTTGAGTTTTTTTTACCGCCTACATACGCAGTAAACCTCAGTTTCTAAAAGCAGTTTGCTGCGGCAATTAGAGGCATATTTAGAATGTTGTAAACCACCTCTGTAGAGCCTTCGGGTGAAGTGTAATAACGAACAAACAAAGGAAATAAAGAAATCACGCAAAAAAAACTGTTCACAAGAAAACGGACACAAGTAACCAAGAGTAAGTAAAGAGACGAAAGATCGGCCAAGTGCATAGTTTCTGAACATTGGCCTTGTTTTATAGAACTGCTGCCATGACGATGACCAGTCGCCTTGTAGAAACGCTTACTCTCAACCGACCGCTTTTTTGTTCGCGCCGTTGGCTATTTTACACTACTCATGTATTTCTTGAGGAGCACTAGGTACCCAAAAATAGCCGAGTAATTGTAGGTTATAGACGCAAAGCTGCATGAAAGTTGTTCAAATCACATTAGGAAAAAAAAAGAGAAATTTGCACACTTGCCTCCTGTTTCTTGGTTTTATTCGACATATGATTGAAGTGTTCCGGATGCATTCATTCGTCAGCTTGTTGTAGAGAGTGCCATTCTTACAAAAGGAAGAGCATTCAGGAATAAAGCAATGCGTAGCATTTTTATCGGGGCATATGCAACTCACACAGCCAATTTCTTCTGAAATAGAAAAAGAATTCTTTTATTCCAAGCTGGAAAGCCCTAACTTCACGGTTACTTGCGGTGATACGAAGCGAAGGGTAGTTATAACTGAGGAATTACAGGGGATGCTTATTTTTCTGTTTTAGTGAAATGTAGAAATAACGACGGAAGGCAAAATGACAGTGAATGAAATCATAACTTGAGACAGGTTGGTACGGAAGTTACATCTCCGCATTGCGCATGCGCTGTTTCAATCAAGCGACTGCCGTGCTATTTCACCAGCCCTATTCTTGAGTATTTTTACAATATTAGTTCTTGGGAGTATTAGCCAGTACCGTACACTGTGGCAGGAGTGGCGAACATGGAACACCACTCTAACGGCAGATTCCTTCATCTCTAACTTCGTATTACTGTGAGTAACAACTTAACCTTTGATTTCACATATTCTTCACGCTCACTACAAGGTTAACTACTATTTACTGTATCCTATAATACCCTGATAGTTCCTGCGCTCGGAAATATAGTCGAAACGAAAAATAAATATTTTTGTTAGTTATTCTAACTACATCGATTAAAAACAGAATGGTTGCGGGCTGGGCTAGTTGCTTCATTGCAACTTATGTAACAGCGCTGAACATAAGGAAGGGTATCTATCAGGCTCATTCCCCATCCATTCGTTAAGTTTTGCGCTGTTGCACAAGTTGCGAATAAAAACGCTGCGGCAGAATCTATCTTACGATGAATATCGATGTTAATGCGATTAGCATGAAAGCAATGTATCGACACACCATACTGCCTCACCAGGGACGCGTCATTTCATATCTGTACATGCAGCCGAAATCATATCTCCCACTTCCCCCTGAACACGCTGCGCCACCGCCGCGAAGTCGGTGCCTCCCACGTGTGTGAATATTTATTCCGACAACATTCTTTGAACATATCTGACGTTGCTTCGATTCAACGTATCACTGGATAAATTACGAATATTTTTTTTTCCTTCGCGAGCATTGCATAACCAGTGGCACCAGCCCATTGAAGCAAAAGCGGCCTCAAAGAGGTTCTTCGAAGAACGGCTTTGCATAACCAGTGGCACCAGCCCATTGAAGCAAAATGGGGCATTAAAGAGGTTCTTCGAAGAACGGCTCATACCCAGTAACCGAAGTTTGCATCAAAGAGGTTCGTTCGGGAGCGCCACATTACGAGCGGCACAATCCCATTGATTGAAGTTGTTGTCAAAGAGGCTCAATGAGAGGAACGCGCCCAGTGGCTTATACCGACTTACCCAAGTTGGAGTGAAGGAGGTTCAATGAATAGAAATACATATTCGGTGTCGCACACAGGGTGACCCAAGTTGGTTGGATGGCTGGCTTCTAACCCGGTTCCCTGAGCACAGCAGCCTTATTCTCTCCCCGTCGGTTTTGATTTACCCATTAACACAAGTAAGCGGGAAAACGGCCAGACACATAAACAGACCGACGGATAGACAGAATGGCGAATTGTCAGATAGACACCGAAAATTGTGCGAAGTGGCAAAAAAATACCAGCACAAATATTATTCACATTTCTGTCCATAATATGCAATTTGTATCAAAGGAGTGGTGAATTTTTCATATAGAAGAGTAGTGTGTGGTCACCGTGTTCAGTCAAAATTGAAACAAATTGACCATCTAAACATTCTTATTTTTTGAACTGGCAGGCATGTTTCATGAGAAATTATGTGGAGAGATCGAGGTTTGCCCAAAATGAGTTTTTCTTTGACGTGTCTATTTAACAATGGAGCAGTGACTATGGGTCTGCAAGCATTTAAGTTACTGCCTATAAAAATAAGTTTAAGACACCGAAGACGCTTATACGTAAAAAAATGGCTGAAGGCTTAGCTTGGTTAAGCCTGGAAGATTGCGAGAGCAATACCCTTGGCTGCGCCTTGGTTCGGCTGATGGTGTGGACATGGTTGCCCTTTGTTAAACTTATGGCTATACATCATCCGACATAGCGCAAGGCAGCGCGCCAACCACTTCGAGGAGCCGAGCTGTAGCCCCATTTACCCTCATAGCGTGACTTCACACCAGCGAGCGCCCTCTCTCGGTAGCACCGCAGCAGCGGCGCGCAAGGCTTCGCCTCCACCATCGATGCTGCGAGCTGGGGCCCCGTTTCTCGGTCTGGCCTGACGTCACACCAAAGAGCGCCCTCTCTCGGTAGCACCGCAGCAGCGGCGCACAAGGCTTCGCCTCCACCATCGATGCCGCGAGCTGGGGCCCCATCTGTCGCTCTGGCGTCACACGGTCATGTGACGCGCAGATGTGTAAGGAGGCGCCGCGACCACCGATGGGCCGAAAAGTGCGAGCAGTATTGCTTTCGCAATAAAAACTGGTTGGAGTTAATAATGCTATTAACCTTCCTTGGAACCTTCACCCAGTTTGTGGTATGTTTTCATCTATCTATCTATCTATCTATCTATCTATCTATCTATCTATCTATCTATCTATCTATCTATCTATCTATCTATCTATCTATCTATCTATCTATCTATCTATCTATCTATCTATCGTGTCTCTGTCTAAAGATTTCCCGTCAATAAAGGTCACTGGATAGTCCATGTCCAAATGGATAGAGCATCGGATTGCAATGCTGAGGAAACCGGTTTAAGAAACCTTACGAAACTGACATTGGCAAAGAGTAAGGGTAAGAGTGCCACACTGGGTATGTGGCGCTCTTCAATGAACCCCTCTGATGCAAATATTGGTCACAGCATACAGCGGTCACAGCGCCTTCCCTAATACTCATTATTTAAGCCATATTTTCAGCAACTACGTACCAATCATCAACTATATTGCAATCACGTTTAACTCGTTAATTTCACTAAAAGGGAGATGCACCTTCAATTTGTTTCTTGAGGGCACTGGATATGCAAGAAATAATACTAATTTTAGTTTGTTGTGTTTCTATGTGCATATATATATATATATATATATATATATATATATATATATATATATATATATATATGCGCTTCCTGTATTCTTGGTGGCTGGACCGAGTGCCCTCGTCGTCTCCCGTCCAGTCCACATCGACGAGCCTCAAAGCAGTGACCACGCGTTCACGGACGATAACTGGGCTGCGCGACAACGTCTGCGCAACGACGCTCAGGCTTCCATTCCGTTCCGTTTGGATCACCACTTCTTCATGGCTGCAGCGACATCGGCAACCTTATCGACATCAACCGCTTTAAATAGCAGCTGCTTCCACGAGTACAGCATTGGGCACGGTCGCATCGGAATGAATATGTGGCTGACAAACCCCTTTGTCTTCATGCTCCAGGTGAGCAAACGTTTTGGCAAATGTTACCGTAGTAATTGCTTGATTCTTCTTGTGCTGCCGTGCCCAAGGCAAATGTGTTCTTTGCTTCGAAACTGCATAGTGTCTTTAAGATACCTGTTGTTGCTGGGAGGGGATGTAGAGAGCAACCCTGGTCCCAACATGCAGGAACTTGCTGCTGAAATTAGAAAAATGGCTGCCGACATCACCGCTATCAGAAACGAAAATAAGGGTTCAAGTGAGTCGTTAGCAAGTATTCACTCCAAACTAGATCTTTTAGGACAGCTTGAAAGTCGTATGTCAACCATCGAGGAAAAGTGCATGCAACTGGAAAAGACCATGAAATCATTTCTGCGTCAAATTGACGACCTAGAAAACCGAAGCAGACGGTCGAACCTAATTATTTACGGACTAAGCGAACTCGAGGATGAAACATCGGAAATCCTAGAACACGAGGTTAGCACTAAACTAATTAAAGAAGTGCTTGGTGTAACGTTTTCCGGTTTCGAGCGAATTCACCGCTTGGGAGGGAAGAAGGCTAACAAAACGCGCCCCGTGATCTTCAAGCTGTTCGATTACAGAGACAAAGCCAAGATACTTAAGAACTGTTTTAGACTGAAGGGTTCCAAAATTTCTGTCAGCGAAGATTTTTCTCTGGCGGTACGCAATATAAGAAAAAAACTTTGGGATAGTTGCAAACTTAATAGAGAAAAGCATGAAAAGGTCAGACTCGTTTACGATAAGATCAAAGTAAATGATGAACTCTTTGCATGGGATGAAGAATTAGGCGAGAAAATACCAGTAAAAAAAGTGACTCCTCGAATTGCCGAACGGCAACCTGCTAAGTTAAGAAAAAACTAACTATTCTTAATATCAACGCCAGGAGTATAGTTAATAAGACGGTAGAACTTGAGGCCTTGTCTCTTGAACATGAACCTGATATCATAACCATTAGTGAAACTTGGCTGTCATCATGTATCTTGACCAACAATATATTTCCCCCAGATTATATAGTTCTTCGTCAGGATAGATGTACACGTGGCGGTGGCGTCGCGATTTTAGTGAAAGACGACATTCAGACCACACCGCTACCTAACATTACCGGCGCAGAAGCACTGTTTTGTAGGATCACGATCGGCGTATATTCCCTTTATGTTGGTACAATGTACAGAGCACCGAATTCTGGCCCGGAGCCATTACATATCTTGTCTGACTACATGCAGCGTCACCTTCAAGGGGACAAAAAGGTTGTCCTTACGGGGGATTACAATCTACCAGGTATAAGATGGGATTCGTACGATGCTGGTGTTATCGATAAGGACAGCGCTGAGGCGATACTTGATATGGCCTTCAATAGTGGTTTAAAGCAAATCATTCAGCAACCCACACGTGTCACTTTGTCGAGCAGCACAATTCTTGATCTAACTTTTGTGAGTGAAAACATTCCTGTAGAGGACATATCATGGGGAAATAATTGACGGAATTTCGGACCACAAGGCAACCAAATGTTGTCTATCACTACCGTCGTCAGCACGCTCAGAAAAATTGATCACACGAATATATGATTGGAAAAACGCAGATGATGTCGGCATTCTTGACTTTTTTGATTATCACTACCCCAATTTTTCTTGTCTTTTCCATGATAATTCTGTGACAGTAGATGAATTATGGGCGAAATTTAAGACCTATGTACACGAATGTTTATCAAACTTCGTACCCATGAAAAAAAAGAAAGTACACAAAAGAAACCCTTGGATCACAAGGAATATAATACATATGAAACGTAAAATGTCAAGGCTGAGGAAACTTAAGGGCAAGACATCAAATCGCTGTTTCTCTGACAAAATTAGAAAATTGGCACATGAGTTGAAAGTAGTGATAAAGCAAGCAAAACATACGTACATGAACGTCACACTTAGCAACTTCATCAAGACGGCTCCTCAAAAATTTTGGAGATATTTTAACGCGAACGTGCATAAGCAAAGCAATTTGCCGCAGAAGGATGCTTTCCAAAGAGCAAATCAGTTTAATAACTTTTTTAAATCCGTTTTTACACAAGACAACGGAATTTCACCAGATTTAAACCATCAGCCGAGGGGAACCGGCGACATACTTGGTGATATAGAGATAACAGAATCAGGTATACTTTCACTGCTGCTTAACATCGACATTAAAAAATCTTGTGGCCAAGATGGGATCCCCAATACTTTCCTCAAGAGATACGCAGAATGGGTCTCTAAATACCTCTTACTTATCTTTATAAAATCTCTAGAATCGTCTGACGTGCCCAAAGACTGGAAAATAGCAAAGATTGTCCCGATTCTCAAATCAGGTGACGCAACAAGCCCATCAAATTATAGACCGATCTCGCTAACCTGCACATCTTGCAAAATTCTCGAACACATCATACTAAAACACATCGTAACCTTTGCGGAAGATAATAACTTGCTTAGCATCAACCAACATGGTTTCAGAAAAGGACTGTCTACTGTTACGCAACTGACACAAACTGTGCATGATCTCGCTCTAACAATTGATAACCGCGGGCAGACTGACATAATATTCTTAGATCTATCGAAGGCCTTCGACCGGGTATCCCATCCTAAACTCCTGGGCAAACTACAACACATTCTCGGATCTGGCAGCATAATAAACTGGATAAAAGCTTATCTTGCAGGTCGGCAACAGTACGTAGAAATCGAAAGTCAGCAATCTGATTGGGTAGAAGTGTCATCCGGAGTACCACAAGGAACAGTCTTAGCACCAATTCTTTTTTTACTATACATCAATGACATGGCAGATAACATAAAATCAACGATGCGCATGTTTGCAGATGATTGCATTATATATAGGGAGATTAGGAACCATAATGATCAAGTAATACTAAATCACGAGCTTGCGCAAGTAGCAAATTGGTGTCAGGCATGGCAAATGAAGATTAATTTAGACAAGACTGTTTTTATGAGAGTAAGCCGAAAAAGAACCCCACTAGAATTCACCTACACGATCGAACAGCAAAAATTAAAGATAGTCGATGATTATAAATATTTGGGCATTGTCCTATCATCTGATATGAAATGGGACAAGCATGTGTCACACATATCTTCTAAGGCATTTACAACACTTTGTTCGCTTAAACGCTCTTTAAAATCTGCCTCACCAGACACTAAGATGCTAGCCTACACCTCATTCGTTCGTCCTATACTAGAATATGGTATTACCTGCTGGTCTCCACATACCAAACAGTGCATAAAACGCCTAGAAACAATACAGAGAAAAGCCATCAGATTCATTTATAATAGGTACAACCGTAATGATTCTCCGACAGAACTCCTTGATAAAGCTTGTCTCCCGACTATTTACAAGCGTGCGAAATACTTACGCCTCAAGTTTCTGTTCCACCTCCTTAACGGGGTCTACAAATTAAACAGTGGTGCATATGTATCTTTCACTGAACAGCGAAACACTAGAACTAAACATCATAAACATTTAATTGAATACAGGTTCCACACAGACACATTCAGGTATTCTTTCTTTCCCCAGACAATCAGAGACTGGAATTCATTGCCTAGTGATATCATAATTTGCCCACCTGACGATTTCCTTCCTATGCTGGAAAAATATGTCTATGAATGCGCATCTTGATTTACCAGTATCGCCTGCAGACCCCGCATTTTGTCTCTAATTGGTTTTGATGTACTTTTTTGTTGTATATCTTATGCTTCTGTATTTCTGTTCATTAACCTTTAAGGCCTGACTCAGGAAGGTCACACCCTTTGTTGTATTACTCCACTACGTCTACTAGTAAACTACAATACTAACAAGTGTATAAGTTTGTCATTCTTATTTTGATGCAATGTATTTTCCCATGTCCTGCAACAGCCTCAAAATGGAGGCTAGCAGTATGTATGAAATAAATAAATAAATATATATATATATATATATATGCAGGGTATGGGACTTTCGATGATATTGATAATGATACTAAGCAGATGCGCAAACTGGAGAATGTGCCAGGAGGCGGGCATTTACACGCATTTATCCGCGCAAGTATGAATCGCAGAACTAGAAGTATAGGTTAACCTACGAACACTCATGTATTGTGTAACAGGGAGTGAAATGTTTGTTGCACGCTCTTGACACCCTTTCTCTTGCTGATCCCTCGTGAAATATGGCAAGTCTATCGGCGACAGCTCGACGCCTCCACGGCTTTCGTTCTTGAAACCTTGAAAGATAAGATCCAGGAAGTCGTCTACTAAGAAATTATTTATTACCGCATTACAATGTACTTCCACACACTTTCAGTATATTTCTTGGAGCCTGCGCCAACTGCTTGCAATTTATTTCGCAGTATTTCTCATATAGTGTCAGCTTTACTGTCGGATATACTTTGTAGAATATTTATTGTCACGCGGATACAGACATCACCCGAAACCATAATATTATTACAATACCATCGACAGGTGGTAAAGAGACGAGCCTCCACGGGAAGGACGATGAAGTGTCTGGGCTCTATGCGTCAGCGGGTATCCTGCGCTACGGCGGCAGTGTAAATACAGTGTAAATAGCTTTTTTGTCTGTGTCCACACGTAACGTTTTGGTGGAGCTTTTCGAGGCCCGTCCTCGCCACGATGCGTCACATCGGTCTGTACATCAAGCTTGTCACTAAGACTGCCGGTGAAGAGACTGATTAAGTCGTCACGGCTGACCACCTGGTGTTTCTCTGCCCTGGTGGGACATGACGTTGACGAATGGATCAAGCTCTATGAAAGCGTCAGTGCTAATGACAGGTGTCACCCAACGATTATGATTGACGATGTCATCTTTTAGCTAAGCTGCACGCCACGTGTGTTGCTCCAAGCGCACGAAGGCCGAGATAGCCAGCTGGAACACTTTCAAAGAAAAGCTACGCGAGCTGTTCGGTTACCCGTCCATAAGGTTGTCGCGAGAAAGGCTCTGGCGGCTCGTGTTCAGACATCTACCAGAGACGTACGTTTCATACATCCAAGACGTCTCGGCTCATTGCCGCAAAGCTGACGATACTATGCCTCGATTAAATATTGTCACTAATACACTAAATGGAATCGCGGACGACGCTTTCAAGTTGCTTGTTTTCGGCAACATCTCGACTATCGACGTCATCAACGTAAAAGTCGCAGTTTCGCCCGAAAGGGGAAGTATCGATTGGGATAGCAAATTAGGGGACAGCTAGCTATACGAAGGACGGGTAGTAGTTTTATCGACCGCATAACCTTGTAAACATCGGTATACTAACTAACTTAAGTCATACTGTCACGCGCGCACAAGCAAACAAGAACACATCTCACTCGATTACCGCGGAAACTCGCTGTCCAAACGCTAGGGTGAGCATGCGCGAGAGCAGCAGTGAGCGAATGAACCTTCGTGCTGCGTCTGGCATCAACGCGAACTCAGCAGTGAAACACAGCGCGTGTCTGACAGTGCCGCGTTGCAGGTGGTTTCACGATACAGTGGCTACGGGCGGGCACGCGCGGCCATCGGCACCACCCGGAGTAGAACGCGTGCTCCCTCCCTAGCCTCCTCCCCTCGGATCCTTGCGCGTGTCGACATAAAATAGGAATTCATAGAATTCATGAACAACATTAGAGTCAAACAGGACTACAAAGACGAACAGCTAGGCAGCCATAGTTACATCCACTTAAATTACTGAGCTCGAATTCTTTCTGCTTTCCTCAAGACTAGTAAATTTTCCTTGATATTTCTCCTTCCTTTTTCTTCAGCTTAGCTCATAGACAGTGGTCCTTTCTAGTAAGTAAATCAGGGACCAGCAATAGGTTGAGTGCTCAAGCGGATATGCGATATGTCTTGAGCTTAAGAGACCGACGCATTGATTTGCTTGTATCGAGAAAGAAAATACATATTTATCAGTAAAAACATGATTACGCAAATTCTTGTCAAAAATAATCTTAACAAGCATTTTTTTATCTCTGTGCTATGTTCAAGGTATTTTCAATGAATGCAAATGTGAATGTGTCCGCACAATTGAAAAAAGGACACATTCAAAAGGCCTATGAAAGTGTGGCTCATGTTAGGTGTCGCGCAACTAAATGGGTCACACACTAGACACACTGCAACAAAGCAATGAACGTGTGGTGCGTTGGTGAACGTGTGGTGTTGCGAAAAGCGTGCAAATACTGAGGTGTACGACGCAAGCACAAGACGGCGCTAGCTGTAAACCAAAATACTCTTGTTGACATTACACCTTATATAGAGAGTACTACACTTATTGGCGGTAAACAAACGCGCAAGGAGTCAGCAAAAACAGAGAAGCTACGGGAGCACGATGGCTATGAAGAAAATGCGGCAAAAATACAATGCCACATTTAGCTGTGCCTAGCCGAGAATGTGTCATTTTGTTCGATAATAGCTTGATACCTGCAGGCGTCACGAAAAAAGTACAGGAAAATTATTGATTTGTAGGATATCGACAAACAATCACGCTTATTTATACGTAACCCAAGTACCTGCCTGTCAAAGAGAAATATTCTTTCTCCATGTATCACAGGCTTGAAGTTGGTTAAGGTTCATCTGTTTTTGTTGATGCTTTGCGAGTTCGTTTATTGCCACCAAGTTTGCTACCACGTTTTGTATAGTTTTTCATTCAATAAAATTTCAGTTGACTGTTTAACTTCACGAAGGTAAAATATAATCTGTCATATGTGCGCAATCGTACAATATTTGGTTATCATGAAGATTAGAAGTTTAGATGGAGCCGTAGGGGAATTACACTAGACAGTTGAGATAAAATACTGGCTTTTGTGGAAAATAAGTGAGCACCATCGAAAAAAAATATCAAAGAAGTTTCTACGTCTGAGTGTATGCACAAGTTTTAAAGTCGAACTTTCACTCTCCATATATTTTAAGAATAGCTCTGGACAGACCAAATGGTTAGTGTTAGAAAGTTGTTACATGCACTACTCACCTACAGAATTGTTACTAAATGCATGGGTGACCTTGAGGGCATCAATTATTATCAAAACTGAAGTAGATAGCTGAAGAAGGTTCATAGCTGTTCACTTCTTCCCAAGGCTGAACTTCCAACAATAAGGTTTTTCGGGCATTGTGAAATCGCGCATTTTAATAATGCAGTGATTGCTGCGATATGCTGCTTTTCTTTCTTTCCGTTCAAAGTAAAGAAGTTTTGAAAGCTTGGCAAAAAGAGCAATTTCGTGAATATCCTTTTATTTCACGCCCTTCCCCCTCCCCCCTCCGCCATCTGGTTCCCAAGGAAATCAAAGAAATACGAGCGTACAGTAATAAATAAGGCGTCTTTTAACTTGGTAAGCTGTGAAGTTATGGCCGCAGGCGTCCATGTCTGTTACATGAAAAAACGTCGCAAGTGAATTTTTCAGAGAAATATTGCTATGTTTCATTATCTTTTCCGGTCACCGTCTTTCACCGGCTAACAAACTGTAGACGTCATGATTTAGCGCAACACGCGCCTTTTTCAATCGGTAGTTTCTTGTGTGTAAAAATATAAATTATGGGCCTGACCACGTTCAGAGACCTCACGCAACACTACAGACTCTAAAGACGCGCATTTCCGCCACCACACGACAAGTTAAACAGGAATGGGGCCGTAACGTTACGCTTGCTTCTGACACACACCTACCCAGCCGGGTTTATTATACACATCACTGCTACCCGGGTTTATATCAAACAGATGCCTGTAAAGCTTGCGGATAGCGAGCAACGCTGCGACACATGCTCTGGTAATGCGCCGGCAACCATGGTAATGAGACCACATCCGTTTGCGACGCGTCCGCAGTCGCAGTCGCAACAGTACGGGAAGCATCAAGCTCGCCCCTTCCCGACGCAGCCCCGGCTGCGGGAGCCGCCGGGGACCTTATCCATCGTCGTCACCACCGCTGGGAGGCGGCTCTCAAAAGTTCAGAGTTGGCAGACCAGCTCTGGGCCGTCCGGCAAGCCAAAGATGCCGCCCGAGCCCAAGGACTTCGAGCCGCCACCTGAGGCCACCACAACGAAACTGCCGGACCATTCATTAATCAAGTTTCTTCTCTCTATGGGGTTTTACGTGCCAAAACCACTTTCTGATTGTGAGGCACGCCGTAGTAGAGGAGTCCGGAAATTTCGACCACCTGGGGCTCTTTAACGTGCAGCTAAATCTAAGTACGCGGGCGTTTTCGCCCCCTTCGAAATGCTGCTGCCGTGGCCGGGATTCGATCCCGTGACTACGTGCTCAGAAGCCCAACACCATAGCCACTGAAGAACCATGGCGGGTCTTGAGTGTTGTTTGTTGCCTATGTGGTCGCCGAGCCTTGTGTAATTTGAACGTGTGTGTGACGGGAACAGTGATGCACGTTTAGTGATACTCTTAACTTAAGCGAGCGCCAAAACTTCACGGTAGCTTCATTGAGCGGCGCAAATATAGCAGACGCGTTTGATCCGCAGGTGAGATTTTCGGCAGTCGATGCTCATGATCGTCGCTATCTTTCTGCCCGAGTAGTAGTAGTAGGATAGTTTTCTTTTGGTCCGATATTGAAGTTTGTAAATTGTTTTTCTCTAAACAGGTTGTCCACGCTGTCGATTAGCTTAACCCACTATCTATGTGCTCGTGGTCGTTGCATCGTCGTCACTCCAGCTTTGCCATCCGATTCTTGTCACGCCGTCATCGTCATGCCATCCCCGTCAGACAGCCGCGATGAATTCATTGTTCCACCACCATCCTGATGCCGTCATGGTCATTTAATAGTCACTACAGATTCGTGATATTACTATCGTCATGCCATCGTCGTCACTCCTTCTACTGAAATGATGTGGCCCAAGTTGTGCAATAGCTAGGCCGGCTAGGGATTTGCTCGGGTTCGTGATGGCATTGTGGTTGGTGCATCGTCTTTCTTGCAACTTTGCCATTGACTCTTATCATACCATCATGTCACGGCATCGTCGTCATACAGTCGCCATGTATTCGTTGTCACACCGCTGTCGTGAAGCTATCGTGGTCGTTCCATCATCGTCACGCCAGCTTGGGTGTCCGACTCTCGTCATGCCGATGCCGTCACGCCACCGTCATCATACACGCTAGTGCATTCATTTTATCCCATTGTACTTATGCCATTGTCACGCCATTATCGTCATTCTGTTGTCATGATACAGTTGTCCAGCATACGTTGTCATATCGTCGTCGTGATGGCATTATGGTCTTTCCATTGTCGTTATTCTAATTTCATTATCCGACTCTCGTTATGGTTTGGTCGTCAAGCCATCGTCGTCATACAGTTGTCCTCACGTTGTCATTGTATCAGCAATACTTCAATACCGTCATCGCACTGCGTTGATGCCATTGTCGTCATACCGCATTCGTCATTCTATCGACAATAATTCTTCTTCATTCTGTTGTGATCATACTGACATCATTCAATCGTGATTGTGGCACCAAGTCATGGCATCGTCGTCGATGCATGATAGTCATGCTAAAGTCGTTATTCCAGCGTCGTCCTCCAATTATTCTCATCCAGTCGTCCTCACGCCATCATAGTCGTGCAGGCTTCAAGGTACAATCAGCGTCTCGCCATTGCCCTCATAAACCCGTCGTCATCCTGTTATCACCATACCGTTGTCATGCTATCATCATGATTGTGTCGTATGCATTCAGTCGTCGTCAGGCACTCGTGATACCTTCGTCGGGGAGATGTTGCGATTGTTCCATCGTGATCATCCTAACTTCAACATCTGACGGTCGTCATGCCATCGTCATCAACACTTGTCATCACGCAGTCGTGGCCACACGAGTGTCATCACGCCTTTGCGGTCCCGCTGTCGTTTTACCATCCTGATCACTTCAGTACCATCTTACTATTCTCATGTCATCACCGTCATTCCGGCGTCGTCGATTCAGGGACGTCATTCCTGATTCGTCATTATATCGTAATCATGCCGGCATGATTCATTGTTGATTATGTTGCTATTGTCATGGCACCGTCGTTATGACGTCGTTGTCATACATTGTGTACTATCGGGTATCCAATGTCACACCGTCGTATTCATGCGTCGTGGTCGCACCATCGTTTTAAACCCAACTTCGTCATCTGGTAGTCGTCACACTGTAGTCGTCAAAAACTCGTCGGCCCTCAATTGGTTATATGTCGCCATTGTGACGTTGTTGTCGTGATAGCATCGTCACGAGCTCCCAATGTGGTGATGCCGTTGTCGCTGTTCCGCCGACATCGCATTTTCATGGTCGTTCCATCATGGTCATTGCGTCGGCGTGATACAGTCGTCGTCATGCCACCATCCCCATGGCCGACCATCACAAGTGGTTGCCATACAAAAGTGCAGCGCTACCCGAGTGTGCGCTGTACCCTAGGCAGCGGAAGTCTCAGAGATACCACGATAGATGTTTAATAAACTTGACTTCAGGAATACGGTGTGCCCTTGAACTGTTGGAATGCTAATCGCAACACCGTTGACTTTCACTGCTACATGAGTTCCGCCATAATTTTTAAAGAGGAGTGTATTGCCAGGATTACTTGTTTATCTTTCCGGTGACAATCATTCACCAAGCATTAAAACGAGTATTAATCGTTCGCCCTCAGCGCAAGACATGCCTTTCTTTCCCGGAGGTTTATAAATTGTTTCCGTTGGTTCGATTGCGTCTATCTGTTGTCTATGTTGTCGCCGAGCCTTGCGTATAAATGCGCACGCGGCCCGCATAGCGGTTTACATTCTAGGCCAGCACCTGCGATTACGTTTGAAGGTTCGTTGGTCCATGTAGAAATGATGGAAGCACCAGATCCACAGATCAGAATAATAACAATGGACGCATGTGTTCACCACTTTTGTTCTGCCCGCATGTAACTTGTTATGGCCGGCACAGTCTCGCCGAATAAAGTCTTTGTTTTGCAATCCGGCTTCGTGCCACGAGAAACTTTTCATTGTCCCTACAGTGACATTATACTATAACTGATTAATGTGCTGTTACAGTTGAACTTCAGTAGTGTAACGGAAGGCACAAACGACTGGATGAAAGAAACGGGACATGTAATGCCAATTTTCTCTCTCTCTCTCTTCTCACGTGAGACGTCTTTCAGTTCTATCCAAATAGGATGTCATGTCACTTGCGCAAACCATATGTAACGAAAGCATTTAATAATATTGTCCCTTATGTCTTTGCCATCGTACTTCCCACGCACCTTACTTTGATGACATTGTGTAACGGAGAGAAAGTATTTACTAGATAAGCATCTGTCCTGTGCACAGATGGCGCTGTTGTCGTACGATGTATAGAGCTATCAGAGTTTAATTTCGCCCCTCGCTCAGCGTTCATTGTGGCATAGCTCTAAGGTACGTTTGTTGATCGGAGTGGGGAGTAATTATGTCTCAAAGAGGTGGCTCTTGTCATAGCAGGCATACTTCATAAAATTCAGATCTGTGCTTACTGTGAGTTATAAGGATTATGCGTGTCCAAATTGTTGAAGAAGTTTTACGGCTGGTCAGCTATGGCTCCCTGCATTCGGCACATAAGGGGCAGAAATGACGTGAGGGGTATTTAGCAGCACAACAAAGGGATATCAGTTCGCAGCCACCACGTTTGACCATGGCGAACTGACTATGATAGCACGATTGCAATATTACAGCGAAGAACCCCGCCTAGCTGTATCACAAGTTAAAGATGTAAACAATGTAATGCGAGAGTATTTGTCACTTGCTTATTTGTTCACGTCGTGTGTGTACTCTAAAGGTCATAGAATCTCAGCAGCGTGCGCGCAATATGTTTCACCTACCCCACTGCCACTGTGTTCAAGATGCAGCCACTAAATTTTCTACTCTCCTACACTCGTAGCAAAGAGTTCTCCAAGCTGGCGTAACCAGCTTATTTGGTAGAGGAACTTCTCTTCAGCTGCCGTCGTCGCTCCCTCTGCTCTTCCATCAGAGATGGAAAACAATATTTACATCAACAACTCTTTACAGTCTGACGCATCAGCCCGCCGTAGCCGATAGTGCATAACACAGTTCGTAAGTCAAGAGCCTTCGGTTACACTGGGACTGGCGGCTTAACTCGGCAGAGCCGAAAGTTTAGAGCACCTTTCCTGCGCCTGGAACCCCCGTGTGAGGTCGGGAGCCAGGTTTTAAACCCTCAGTTGCTTCTCCCGAATGCCCTCACGGCAAATCACGACACCCCAATGACCTGATTGGGTCAACATGGCTGTCACTCACTCGACAGGCTCTCTCTCTCACCTTCCCCCTGCGTTCCTTGGAACATTCAGAGAGATAGAGGGAGAGAAAAAACCACAAAAAAACAAACAAACAACGTCCCCACCATCCTGCTCTGCGACACGTATGGGAAAGTCTCCCGACATATTGAAGAACACTTACGGGGAAGGAACATCTGCGTCGCCCCATCCTCACACCTTAATTAAAACCATCGCGCACGGCGTGCCGCAACGGGCACCCCTGCCGAAGCGCACCCACCGATTCACCATGCCGTCTTGTGCGTGGTTTGTCTCCTCCGGCGCGCCCATAAGACTAAGTGCAGCGATGGATTGTGTCTACGGTGCCAGCCTGTCTTTCAAGAGACCGCGCATCGGGTCACCAATCCCTCTGGCTTTGAAGTTGCCCCTTTGTCCCCTAGGCATCTCCATCGAAGCCCTAACGACGCTTTGTCCGTGGTCCGTCCCAGGCAGGGCGCCTCCGTCCGCGCTTCCGGGCCAAGGGGCCCCCAACGTCGCACCCTTTCCCATGTTTCTAGACCGCACGTGCGACAGGCTACGATGCCTCAAGGATGCGACGCGGGCACTCTGCGGCCAAAGAGCGCCTCCTGACTCACTAACCAAGCTCCCAGCTGGTTTTGCTCTCGGCGAAGCCCGAAAACGGCGATCTTCCACCACTCTGGGGCGAAATTACTTCTCAGCCCCCATGCCGTTTGTCAACATCCCTTACACAGCCTATCATTTTTTTACTTCTATTGTCTATGTCTAGCTACGAACATGCAGTAATTTGCTCTCACTTGTGTCACTACGCGATATATGCAAACATTGACATGCTGATAAATGGGTAATCGGAAGGAGTGGGCAGGAAGGAGACCGGGCACGGATATTCATGTGAAGCTTCATTGCGACATTGTGCGGCAGTCTAAGTATTATAAGTTATCTTATTTACAATTTAGTGCTAATCAACACACCTCTGTTCTGCGTATAATGAAATAATTAGCGGCATGAAACAGTGACATAGTACGGTGCCTCATAAGTATCGCCTCAGCCTATATGTAAATAGTAGAACGCATAGAATGAATAGACAGGTTAAAGTAATGGAATGGAAAGTCAAAGGGAATACGCAGAATGGGAGCTTGAAGCACGACATGTTTATTCATGTGTTATTATACGACAAAAAAGATAACAGTTGCCAGGCGATGTCACACACATCCCTTTATTTTCATTTCTGTAGGCATTCGTTCTACGACAGGCATGAAAATTGGGGCACCTAAAATTGGTATTCTGTCGGCCAATTTGGAAGGGTGTGACATGTCATATTGCTCTAATAGCGCCGAAGCAAGCTTCCAAAAACAGAAGATTGAATTGTGCCAAGATCCTCTTACGGATACGAAACATTGTCGCAGAGCTGGGAGAACCAAACAGGAGCGTCAACAAGACATGCAAGTAAATCGAGAAGTACGGCTTTCTATCGCTGCTTCGAACAGTAATGAGATTTGTCAACATGGCTCACAAGTAGTAATACGAACAGACACGCAGAAAGCTCATAACACCACCATATTAATGCGCTCGGAAAGTACGTTTATTCGCAGAAAGCGCATAGCACTTTGAGTACTGACATTACATCAAATCTTCCTGTTTTGCCATTTCTTACAGAGAAATGAGTTTGCTTTTTATATACGTAATAAATATTTAGTAAACCTTTATCTGGATGCGTTCTGCCAAGCAAACGCTTCACAATAATTTGAATGCTTATATTGCCTGGAATTCACGATTTTTTGTTTGTTGAACGTTAATGGGCACTGCATTTCTACGCTCCACATCAACACAAAACACACAAGGACACAAGCACAAGAAATATTGATAACAGCACTTAATTAAACATTGACCTTAAAAGTTCCGAAAGAATAAAATCTGTAGTACCTGGTGAGACATGTCAGAAGTAGAATACAGAGTTACTTCACGCAGAAAACCCGTGTTTCACTGTTTTTATAGTGCTGTAACATACGAAATTACCCGAGGTTCTGCTACGGCACAAAACTTTACCTGAATGCATATAACGCCTATAAAAGATGTGGAAGTATTTTATTAGTCACATTTCTTGAAAAAAGATAGCGGTGCCAATAACTGAAATACTATTCAAGTTAATGTATTTCACCGAAACGGGAAGCATCAGTTTGAAGAGGTGTTAACCTATTATTAAAACGTTCGCACAGTTTGCTGTGTACCTGCTGGCGCAGCTACAATGCCAAGTGTGGCGCACCTTCTCATCGTAAAAGTTCATGGAGGCCAACCTCCTAATAAAGACTTGCCTATTTTGTCGTACATTGACGGTCTTTGTTTTCTCTCGGATATAGCTAGGGTACAGCTTTAAAATTTTTGAATCGGCCTGGCAGACCATAGTTGCGTCACTAATGTACGAAAGCATGCTGGCTCGAAATTACAGTCCTTTCACATTCTCGACCAGCAAAGTTTTTTCTTCAGTGCTTGAAGTGGACGACAGAAGTCTTGTTGAAACTCAAGGGCGAAGACAGCAGAAATAACTTTATTCTCACATGACAAGTTAAGCGAAAGAAATTAGGCTGGGTACTCATTTACGTAGGGTATCTTTTACGCTACACTTTATCAACAAGGGTTGCTCAAGAACGTCTTTTACGCGGTAATGTATACTAGAACAATACCTCCAGCAATGAAGTAAGCTAGCTACGTCACCTAGCTAAGTTATCTGCAGTAAAAGGCTAGAAACCACCTTGTACAAAAGTGGCAAGAATCATTTTTGCAACATACCATCAATTTACTCGCATAACTGTTATCGTTACGTGTACTGCCTTCTCAGGAAATTGTCCGAATAGCAAGAGAATCCATAGCAAGAGGCGCATGTACATTGTGAATCTTGTGTAGTCCGTGACGTCTTCTCACGTTGGATCACTAATGCATACCATGTAATGTACAAAGTCCGCTGTAGCTTGTTGTAGTAACTATCACATCGGCCGGTAAAATGTAGATGCCATCTACTCATTTACATCAACCAGCATCGCATTGAGGTGCAGTCAAATGTACAGACAATTACACGTCAACAATAACAGTAACAAATGTGTTATTCCTTGCGGAAAAGAAGGGGAGTCTTTACTTCATGTACAAGTGCAAGTTTTTTTTTTATTTCCAGTGCACTACACTGAAGGCATCGAATGTGCAAGAGCGGTTTTAGAACTAAAGAAAAAAATAAAACACAAGAAATCCCATCGGCAGCAGTATTCTCAATACATAAAAATAAATGGCCGGACTTCTGTGGGCATTGCAGTACGTTTTCTTGCTAAGCAAGCTTCGGACACAGTTAAATCTACAGCGGGCGTTAGCAATCATATTTCTACCTGTGCCTTGTTCACAGCTGGCAATCGCACACTGTGTGCTGTCTTCAAACAACTTTATCCAATCTGCATATAAAATAAGAAGGAAGACCATATCAGCGCAAGTCGAACCACATTTTAATAAGACAGTATTTGAAGTACAACCAGAATGTTAAACTATAAAGGATAATGTGCGCTAAACGCTCCATCTCGCAAGTAGATTCGCATATGCAGTACTAAAAACACATTGCAATTATTCTCGGCCCTTCAACACATTTGCTTAGTGTCGTTATGGGGCAGTTGGACGTAGCGGTAAAATGAAGGTTTAGCTCGGGGCGATATCCGACGCCACGTATTGAAATATAGGTAATACGCAGGAAGATTTTATTGAAGAAACCCTTGACCTATTTGAACAAAATTTCCGGTGTCGGGAGGGAAAGATAAACTATACAGACTGTAGCAAACTGGATTTCGATTTGTAGACCAAAATTCTTACACTTGCCAAGAATTTATACTTTTGCAAAAAGCTTATGCACGTAGGTTACAAATCCGTAACTCGGCAGTAAAAACAGATGTCACATTACTGTAAACAGCCTATGTTAGAGGTTATAAAGTGGGCATGTCTGATTTAAACATTTTCAGCTTATGTTATTTTCCTATAACGTTCACGAAGGGTCCTACTCACGAATAAGTGGTATTGTTCAGTGTGGTGTGTAACACTTCTATTTGCACTAATATAAATTTATTATGAGGTTTAGTGACACAATCGTGGGATGACAAAAATTGCTTACTTGCAGAGTTGTAATTTGAATAGTTTTTTTTAAATTCCTATTTTCACAGATTTTTTGTACGAATGGATGGCGTGAATCAAAATCTGCTGGTTACAGTCAATATATTTTACCTTTCTTTTAATTTGGCAAAGCTCATCAATTCTTTTTGTAGTGGTTGCCAAGAAAAATGATTTGCTTGTTTCAGTGTAGTCAGAAACCTGCGAGCTAAAGCTTCATATTAGGATGAGCACCTCGTGTACTCACTCGAGCACGAACAAAGTTGGAAAATTTACTTCTTTCAAACAATATAAACAAACACTATTACTGCTTTACTGTCACAACCGTTGGCGAGTAATATCACCGTGGCATATTTATTAAGCATGCTGACGGTTTCGGTCTGTCCGTGTCATCTGGTGTGTTCAGCCAGGCGTGTGTTGTTGACGCATGGTCAATGGAAGCATGCTGTCAAAAACCTGCTGATTTGGAGGGAAAGATTGCGGTTGACTTTGGAAAGGCGCGGAGCGCTTCATTTTGCATGTACTTATGCGGGTGCCTAAGACATATCTGTAAAGCTTCAATGCAGACATGTTATACCAGCGCCATGCTCTAAATGACCTAAATAAATTCTGTAAGATAAAATGCCCTAATATGTAATTTTAAAAACTCTCTCCTCACTGCGCGAAGTACTGCTGTATTCGTGGACACCAGTGCATGAAGCAGTGATGCAACATGAATATAAGCTTAAAAGCTCTTGCAAACCTATTTAAACTGCGACGAATAATTCCGCTGTGTCTGAACATCTTTTAGCACTTCCTGTCTCGAGTATACTGCGGGTGTCAGTCACGGCCAAACTGTCACTTCAGAAACTGCAGTGTAAGCACTATGGAACATTACTGTGCTTGAGTAGCGAGCTTAGCTTCGATCATTTTCATGAGAGCTTAAATTGTTGGTAAAACACTGTTAGGAGTGTACCGCGCCAATATTTTTGGAATCATCTCATGACGCTACATTAGCTTCCCGACGCATTCTTGAATGCCAAATTAATTTTCCAAATGTCAAAGTCAACAATAAACTGTCTTCCCCTGAGGAGATTTATCTGCACTATGCGGGGTACTTTGAGTAATGCCACTAAGCTAAACTTACGAAACCTTAAACAATCCTTAGTAGGAAATTTTGAAATATTATTACAACTAAGGTTGACTACGGTGATGTGATTCTATAATGCACTGACACGTAGGAATCAAAAGTAAGTTTCTAAATAAACAGCCAATCATAATTGTGCAGGTTTGACTGTTTGATAAGCATTTACCAAACATGTTATTTATCAGTTACACTGTATTGAATTTTTAGGCTTATAAGAAGTCGCGAGCAACGCTCCTTTAAAAGCATATTTGTCATAATATACTCGTTACGTACTTTCCTTAGGCCGAATATCTACTGTACTTTTCCTGATACAATTATGGAGCAGAGGAACGGCGCTTGCAAAATTCTAAATAGGTACGAACTAAGGATTTTTATGACTTTTGCAGTATGGTTGTGTTAGTTGTTTTTCAACGTCGGGAATGTCTCAAACCCAATATTAGGTCTTACCCAAAGCTGTTTCAGGCTCACATCATCCCTTTCCTCAGCGGTTAAACGTGGAATAGCCAGCGGTTTAGCATTGTCATATACATAGACCTGCAGTTTTTGTCAACCATCGCTAAACATCGATAAACAGGCCCAACAAATTTGGGTTGCTGGTTATGCATATAAAGTATATATAACTGGGAAAAGCTAAGCCTAGCTTGATGTTCTTTTGCTTCGGGAAAGCACTGACAGGAGTACTTGTAAACAGGAACGCTCCGCTGACGCAGTCACAACTTTTGATGTTACCTGTACACGTCCTCTTTCTGTTAACACACTGTAAAGTGGCACATCTTTGATGACATTTGCGTTTGTTAAGACGACAGTTCGAAGCCTGGGCTTGGCACGCATCGTGCCTTCTGCAAATACCGCAAAAATGTATTACTAGAACAACTCCGCAAGAAGACAAAATGCGACATCTGTAGAGGTCTTCGTTTCATAGGATCCCGCATAGACTCTAATAATAGGCAATTATATGTAAATTTGCCCGCAGAGCTAATAACGTCAACAAGTAATTAGGTCACTTAGCCTGGTTCTATCCCAAGGTGTCGCAAGGGGGAACTTGAGGTGAACACAATCCAAGCAGGAAGAAATCCTTTTTTCCTGAGCGCATGTTATCATACATGTGAAATATTTCTCCTTTGGGCGCAGAGAACTGTGAAATGCTATTTAGCAAAAATACTTTTCTTTCGAGATGTATTTTGTGCACAATACTTTAACCTATTCGTTCAATATCCCTTTTTAGGGCAGAAAGCTGTTCTCACCATTGCTTTTTTTGTGGCCTCCATCCTCGAAGTCTAAATTTTATTTCTAGTTTAACGGCGCAAATAACTATGGCATATTGCAGAGCTGAGTGAGCTTGCTGCTAAAATTTTATATTCTCGAGACGTTCGAGTCAAAGTGGTAGAAGTTAGACTCCGATGTCACACTAAATATCCGAAGACCCTACCATGGCCAAACAAAAAAAACAATAATTTTCATTTGGTCCCAAAAAGCTTTTGTGGAAAAACATTCAATCGGGAAACTTGTGAAAATCCAGTGAATCTAACAATCCTAATTGCTTGGAACCAAGTTAGATGAAAATATTAAAACCACATTGTACTATCAACCTATCGAAAGAAGATAAAAGGATACGTATATTATGCTTTATAGTGTTAAGTACAGTATGACGTGGCGTGGCAATATGAAACCTTACCGAAATGGTTCTTCCCTTCGTGTTATAGGTAACATTATTCTCGATAACGAACGCATTCCATGTCACTCTCCCTCAGATACACAAGGCCATCTTTGCAATGGCACAAACCTCCAACACTGCAGCTGGACTTAACGCAGACACATCGGGGGCATCCGCTATTGTAGGCAAAGCGCTTATACCCAATGAAAGTGTTGATAAAAAGCATAATACTAATTTTTTTAGCATGACGTGGCGTGGCAGTATGAAACCTTACCAAAACCGGCTCTTCTTTTGATGCTTTCGGAAACAATCGTTCCGAATACGAACGCATTCCATGTCACTCTTCTTCAGATACACAATGCCATCTTTGCAGTGGCACAAAGGGCCAACATTGCAGTTGGGCTTATCGCAGTCACATAAGAGGCAGTGGCTATTGTTGGCAAAGTGCTTGTGCCTAAAAAAGGAGTTGTATAAAAATATAATATAAAAATATAATACTATTGGTTTTAATTAGTTACGATGGCCTACATGCGCAAGAAAATCATTTCGCATAGAAGGCAATGATTCGCTTATGAGCAATCTACAAATAGCAGAATTGGTTTCCAGCTGAACGTTCCTGACGCGGACAGTAAGACACGACGACACACACTGGTACAACCAACCAGCTCAGGCAAGCATTATTCTTAAGTTTACATATATGAGGAAATGGTTTTTGCTGAGGTCATTTTAAAGCATTATCATTCTCAGGGTACTTTAAGCATTTTCCCGGAGCCAACATGGTTTGTTTTTATCGGTATGGGCTTGTATTTAACCGCTTTCCCGCCTAACGTGGTCACAATTTAGTCCGCGTTTGAATCGGTAGCGCATCCTCTTGCTGTGCTGAGGCAACAGGCTTCGATACTGACCATCAGACACACTTGCTTCACTGAGTACGTGCCAGTTTGCACGTACGTGCAGTTCTTCAACGCAACTTTCGAGCCGCATGTGTCCCTGAAGGCGCGGGATTTGGTGGTGGTGGTGGTAACAACTTTATTGAGATTCTGCTCAGTTATCTGGCAGGCCCGAGTCCTAGGATGGCCCCTCACGAGGAGCGACCCTTTCGGCCCAGGCAACGAGGGCTTTTTGTCGTTTTTCATCCGGCGTTCTGAGCAGCTCCTCCCACGTCTGTTGTGAGGGAGCTGGCAGGAGCGACCTGGGAGGGGGTAAGCCCTCGCACCCCCAAAGAATGTTATTTTGGGTAGCCAATGTTTGATTTGTGCAATTTTGACATATTGGGTTCCATTGCCCGTTGGTAATTATGGATAGCCAATGTGGGTTGGGGAACGATTTAGTTTGGATTCGACGCAGGATCGAGGCTTGCGCTCGCGTGAGGCTTGCGTTTCGAGGCGGGTAAATTCGCCTTTTTTGCTTGTAATATTTTGTTATTTCCTGGTATGTCGTCGGTGCCTCATCCATGGGATCCGAGTCTGAGGGGCACATCTCCCGGTTGATTAGACCTCGGGCTACCCAGTGCGCCTCCTCATTCCCTTGATTCCCCGAATGGGCAGGGACCCATACGAGTTCAACAGTGTTTTCATTATTAAAGTCCCGTATGACTCGCGCTGCACATACGCCTATGCTGCCTCTCGAAAAGTTGACTATTGCCCTTTTGGAGTCGCTTATGATTGTTTGCACGGAGGGATTCATGATGGCCAAAGCAATGGCAGTCTCTTCCGCTTCCACGGTGGACGCTGTTTTTATGGTCGCGGCGTTGAGGATACTTCCCTCTCCGGTCACGACGCTCACTACGTAAGTTTGGTGATTTTGCTTTGCTGCATCGACATAAGCGGTGTGCTGGTTGTTTTGGTACCTTTCCTGAAGGGCCTTGGCTCTGGCAGACCGCCTCTTGTCGTGTCTCCCAGAGAGCATGTTCTTGGGTAATGGTTTTATAACCAAACGGCTTTTGACCGCACCGAGTAATGTTGTTCTTCCTGCTGAATTCATAACGGGATTCAGCCCGAGTTTACTTAGAATAACTCTGCCAGTTGCGGTGCGGGAGAGTCGTTCACGTTGGGCTGTTCTATGGGCCTCCACGAGTTCGTCTAGGGTATTGTATATACCTAGCTCAAGTAATCGTTCAGTGTTCGCATACCTCGGGAGACCAAGGGCAGCTTTATGAGCTGTGCGAATGACGCTGTTAACCTTTTCCTTGTCAGAAAGGCGTAGGTGGTAGTAAGGGAAGGAATACACGACGCGACTGATCAGGAAAGCCTGCGTCAAATGGCAGATATCAGCCTCCTTCATACCGCGGTGTCGTGTGGCTACTCGTCTGATTAGGCCACATATTTGGCGGGCTGTCGTCCGTAATGGGACAATCGCCTCAGAATTATGGGTGTTATGTTGAATTAACATCCCCAGGACTCTTATAGTCAGTACGGGCGGAACTGGGCCGTCTTCCATACTGACTCGTATAGGGAAGGTGGCGTCCCTTTCGGAGGCGTGTTTGGTTGATTTATCACGGATGACGAGAAGCTCCGATTTCGTCGGCGAGCACGCTAGACCATTCTGTCGCACAAAATTTTGTACGGTATCCGCGGCCGCTTGTAATGCTTCCGTGATTTCTCCATCGGAACCGCTATTGGTCCAGATGGTGATATCATCGGCATAGATGGAGTGTTTGATATGCGGGATGCTTTCCAGTAATGGAGGCAGGTTTCGCATGGTCACATTGAAAAGGAAGGGGGAGAGGACCGCACCCTGAGGGGTGCCCCTTGTACCTAATTGAAATTGTCCGCTTTTAATGTCCCCAAAATGTATTTCTGCAGTGCGATCCTTGAGAAAGCTTGTAATATAGCTATAAGTGCGCTTCCCGACATTCATTTGGGCTAGATTTGTGAGTATTGAAGCATGTGACACATTGTCGAACGCTTTACTCACGTCCAGCCCTAGAATTGTACGGGTGGCTCTTATAGGGCCCGGATGTAGGATATCGTGCTGTATTTGCCACATAATGTCTTGAGTGGACAGATTTGATCTGAAGCCTATCAACGTATGGGGCAGCAGCCCATTGCTTTCAGTGTACTCGTTTAACCTGTTAAGAATGACGTGTTCCATAACCTTCCCCAGGCAAGAGGTTAAGGAGATAGGGCGGAGATTCTCTAGCTCCAGCTTCTTGCCTGGTTTGGGTATGAAAATTACGTTTGCATGTTTCCAGCTGGTGGGTATAGTTCCCTCTTTCCAGTGGATGTTGAAAAGATTTGTGATTTCGGTAACCGACTGATCGTCTAGGTTCCGTAGCATTTTATTGGTGATGCGGTCCTCGCCAGCCGCCGCTGTTGTCTTGATGTTGTTTAGGACAGCACGTACTTCAGATTCCATAATGTCGCTGTCTAGTTCCCTGTTTTCCTTTCCGGTATACGCTACGGGTAGAGGAATATCGGTGCTTGTATTAAAGTAGCGGTTTTTTAGAGCTTCAAAAAGGGCATCATTATCTCCCGGGAAAGAGTGTATGATCCTCTGAAGGTTCTTTTGTGATGCTGTTTTAGTCTGACTGGGGTCAAGTAGGTGTTTAAGCAGGAACCAGGTGTTTTTGCACCCTAGCTGGCCATTAAGGCGGTCGCATAGCTGGTGCCAGTGTTCCTGACTGAGCTTTCGTGAGTATTTCTCGATATCCCGTTCCAGTTGCGCGATGCGTCTGCATAGGCCACGGTTGTGTTTCTGCGCGAGCCAGCGCTTCTGCAAACTCCGCTGCGCAGACCATAGATGGACCAATTTAGCATCTGGAGCCGGGCCGTCCTCCTCCTGGTCTACCTCCGTGGTCGAGTTAGCTGCGTCTTTGAGGAGAGTGGATATCCATTCTTCAAGGTTTGTAATGGTTGCGGGTTCGCGTCTATTGCGAACATACCGGAAAGCGTCCCATCTAGTGTGCTTAATTTTCACCTTATTTCGCTTGTAGCCTCTGGAGGGTACCGTAATGGAAAGAATGTAATGGTCGCTACCAACGTTTAGTTCGGTATTCTCCCAGATGGCATTGTCTATGTTCCTGGTGAAAGTCAAATCAGGCGAGGTGTTTTGACTCACGCTATTGCCTATGCGGGTTGGTCTTTCAGGGTCAACAAGAAGAGTAAAACCAAGGTCTTGAGCGGTCTCCCAGAGTTTAGTGCCCTTCTTTTGACATTTTTGGTAGCCCCAGGCCGAATGGTGCGCGTTAAAATCTCCCAGCAGCACGAGTTGTGCATGCTTTGCAGCTTTATATGCTTTGCCTATTAGTGTAGCTACTGCTAGGCTTTTATCCCTAGGGGGGCTATAAACATTCAGAATGTAGAGCGTTTGGTCCGATCGTCGTTTTGGCAGGATTTCAACGAAGGTGTATGACACCTCCGTGAATTCAAGGTTTAATTGGTTGGCGGTCAGATTTCTGTTCACCATGATCGCCGTGGCCGGAGAGATATCTGGAGCGGTAATTTCATTGTAAGCCGCAAAACCTGATAATTTTGCCGCTATCCCAGTTTCCTGAAGGGCAACTATGTCAGGTTTGGTTTGGTGATTTTGAAGAGTGTATTCCAGAGACCTGCGTTTACGGCGGAAGCCCCTGCAATTCCACTGCCAGATTACGATTGGTGCTTTGGCCATCACGTTTGTTTTTGCGGTTCCATGCACGGTGAAACCGTGCTAGGTGTTTTTGTGAGCACTCCGGAAGCGCGTTGAGTCACAGAATCGCGTAGCATGTTTGGTTCTGGCGTTGGTGCAGGCGGAGTTACCACCTGAGGCTGAAGGTAAGGTTGCGGTTGGGATTAGGGTTGTGCCGTGGTTAATCCAATGTGGGACATAACTGCAGTCATGGCGGAGCTAAGAGCGGCAACACTTTCTACCAGCTGTTTGTTTTGGGCGGCTTGCTGAGCAACCATACTCTCGATCACGCGTTCCAGTTTTGAAATTCGGGGGTCCGGCGCGGCGACACTCTCGACGGGTACTGCGGCGGGGCCTTCCGCCTTCCGTTTAGTGCGGCGCGCACCATCTACCTCCATGTCGTTTTCTGCATCCGCTCCACGCTTAGCACAAGCCACGATCTCGCTCGCGTTTTTTGTGCTGGGGCATTACTAGGAGTATGTCCATTTTCTAATTGTCGAACTTTGTTATTAGCTGCAGCTAATTGTTGTTGGAGTAATTTCATTTGCTCCGCCAGCTCCCTTACCTGCCGGTTTTGGGGCAGCTTCTTCCGGGGCTTCGGCTGAGGCTTGGCTGTTCCCCAGGCGACTTGTGTGCTCTTGGAGCTCGAGCGGTCTCCAGGTGGCCGGGACGCCGACCGGTGCCTCACGCTATCGCTCCGGCCGCGAAGAGGTGGAAAGGACTCGGTTCGGCTCTGGCCGCTCACCTGACCCCGCTCCTGTGGTCTGGACGTTCTCGCCGACGCCTTCTTGCCGTTTTCGTCTCCTCCACATGGTGACGGCGTGGTGTTAGCATTGGCTGGCTTGGCGGGCTGCTTTTTTCGGATAAACCGATATTTGCAACTCCTGCTGCCGGTCGGGTGGCCTCCACCGCATACTACGCAAGAGGGAGAGCAGGTTGGCTTTTCTCCGTTGGGTGGCGAAGGGTGTTCTTCCCCGCAGCGCCGGCATCTTGGTTCTGTCGGTCGGGGTTGAGGGCACACGTCTGCTCGGTGCCCCAGCTTCCAACAGTTGAAGCAGGCCTCCGGCCGTTCTCGGAACGGGAAGACTTCAAACGTGAAAGCCAGGTAACGTACGAATTTCGGGAGCTTGACTCCGGCGAAGGTGATCACGAAGTGGCGAGTCGTGCCCATTCTCCGCGCGTTCACAATTGTCAGGTCAGGATTTCTGTTGCGAAGCTCGGCGTAGATGGTTTGGTCCGTTTCATAGCTGTATGCCCTGTACACCACCCCTCGCACCGAGTTGTCGGGCGCCGGAATGTACGTTGTCACAGGCGTATCAAGCTTATGCTGAGCGTGCTGCAGCTTTGTGATGTTGTAGTAGGCCTCGGCACGCTGCCGGTCCGGGGTACTGACCGTGATCGTGTTGTTGGTGGGGTGGATCCTCACCTGGTCAATAGGGAGGGCTTGGCGAACGTCGAGGTTGGCGGCGGCGCATATCGCGTCCGCGAGTACAGCTGGCCCAACCTCGGTCAGGTTGACGGCACCTTTCGGTCGAAAGACCACCTTGTAATCGTCCACTGGTAAGCGTGGCATGGGTCGACGGCGCACGATCGGAGGCGGGCGGGCCCGTCGTCGCGGTGTCGGTGTTGGCTCACCCTTCGGCGAGGCTTCTCCGTTGTCGGGCCTCGATGCGGCTCCGGTCCGGCGTCGATATCTCTGCTGCATGTCCAGGGCCGTCTTCCACGTCCCGTCAGACAGCTCGGCTGGGTCAATGTCTTCGCCTTCTACGGCGTACTCCATGGCTGGGCTCGGGCGAGGCGAGGCAGGCAAACGCCGCACAACGCGGCCGCGGCGGAGGCGAGACGCCGGTTGCCCTTAGGCAAGCGTGGCGCCCCGGCTTGATCAGGATAAAAGGGCTAACTGCCAAACAACTGTTACTTGCAGGGGTCTTCCGCTGGTAAAATCGGGTGCCGGATGAGTTAGGGAAGATCCATAGCAACTTTCGTGGTCATAGGTAGCCCGGTTGCGGTGAAATTGTAGAAAATATCCGGGATTTGGTAGATACCACTGTTTATAGAAACTATTTTGCACCGACTTGGAGTACTGGAGATGTGCCACTGGGACTGAGCTGGTCTTCGATGAACATCTCTGATGCCAAAGTGGGCAACAAGGTATGTGCCACTGCGAATGTGCTGCTCGACAACGACTACAGAAATGCTTAAAATTTCTCTGATGCTGGGCGAAATGAAAGCCACGTCTCGGGCGTTTCCCAGCGACAGCAACCACCCTATACAACAGGCTGCGCAACAAATGCACTGAGCATGGGCCATTTGTGAATAAGCGCCTTTCACGCAAACGCTTTAGCGAGCTGCGCTATGAATGCAATGGGTGTGTGCCGCTATTCAAGGAACATCTCGTGAACTGGGGTCCCTGACTATGTGCCGTTGAACGTGCGGCAAGCGAGTGAATAATTCTCAGTGTTCGCCAGCACCGGCGCGCCACGCTTCTCGTGTCGGAGGCAACGCGCGGAGTCCACGTTAGCGCCATTAGATGGTTGAGTGCGCGCAATAATTGGGGCATACTCTCACAATGACTGCCAAGGGTAATACGTTAGCGTTGTATTATTGGAGCGAGATAACATGTTGCCAACGTGAAAACAAGAAATGTATGAGGCTTGTACTGCAGCGGGCTTCCGTGCTTGCGTAAGAAGACTCGGCACCATCTGGCGCAGCCATCGCAGAGGCTAAGCACTACGCCAGAAATGCATGGCTCTCTGGTGTGTGCGAACGCTGAGAAAGGCGTCATGTGGCAACCGCGTTCCTCTATGGCGCTTCCCTCTGGGCACGCTGCGCGATCTAGCGGCACTGACGAGAAGTTCCCGCATGGATCCCGCGAAGGTAAGCGTGGCGCGTTGGCGCTTTTGAACGATACGTATTGTTCCATCGCTTGGCTGCAGACTGAGTGGCCCTTACGCAAAGACCCAAGTTGGCGAGATGTTCAGTGAAAAGCAGGACAAGCCAAGTGCATTCTTGGTGCAGCGCGCTGAAGCATTGGCTTGAAAGTCGTTCATAGAACAGGGAGCGCCATCCACTCAGTGCATTTGTAAGGCAGCCATGAAACGCGTTAGGTTGCTCTCCTTGAGGAACTTTTGTGACGTGGACTCATTTCCACTCAGTATCGGAGAAATTTGAAGGATCTTTTTTGTCCCCGTAGAGAGGCACATTCCTAGTTACGAACAATTAGTTGTCCAAATTAGCGTAAATGACGTCAATAGAAAAGCGGTACACATTTACTAGCACATGCCCAATGACCCAAGTTTGCATCACAGAGGTTCATTGGAGACCAGCGCATACCGAGTGGCACGTACGCAGTACTCCAAATCGGCGTCACACAGTTTCTTCGAGCAGTAGTACCTACTACGTACCCAATCTACATTGACCCATGTCGGCCTGAAAGGGGTCCTTTGAACAGCTGCACATATCAACACATCGTTACTCAGTGACCTAAATCATTCAGACAGTTAGTTTGGAACCCCGTTGCTTCACCCCAGCGGCCCGATGCACTACCTATTCGACCACCGACTGCCCAAAGATCCAGGTATAGGAGGGAAAACGGTTTAATACAAACATTACTACAAACAGGATTATCTTGAGCAATGCCTTGATAACTTTCACGGTAACAATGCTACTGTGCTTTGGGATCAATTTAAAGAAATTATCACTCACTGCCTTAACAACTTTATTCCCAATAAAACTAAAAAAACTTCCAAGAATACTCCCTGGATAACGAGAGAGATCTTGCACCTTAAAAGAAAAGTTAAGCGCTTAAGACGAGGATGTGCCACACGTGTTTCAATTCAAGAAATCCAAAATAAAGTAAACCAGGAAGTACGGCAAGCTAAGCGCTGGTATTTTCACCATACATTGTCAAATTTCATTCAAACGGCACCCCCAAAGTTTTGGGCTTTTCTAAGCACAAAAACCAAGTCAATTGACCAAATTTTTCACGAGGGCCATGTCGTCGTCGAAAAACAACGTATCGCGGAGCAGTTCAATAATTATTTTCAGAGTGTTTTTTTTTCGAATTTCGATGATGGTATAAACCTTAACCGCATGTCATGTAAGTTGACCTCAGATATTGTTTCGCAACCGGGTGTAGTGTCGATGGTGCTGAACCTCAAAGCTAAATCATCTCCAGGACCAGACAACATACGTAACGCTTTTCTGCGCAGGTATGCTGAAGCGTTAGCCCCTTTTCCTTGTTATCTTCCGTTCCTCGTTATCTTCGGCTAATCTTCCTACAGAGTGGCTAACTGCACGTGTCGTTCCCATACCGAAAAAAAGGTGTCAGAACCCTAGTAACTAGTTATCGTTCGATATCAATAACTTCATCATGTTGTAAGTTAATCGAACATATTATACCTAATGAAATAACCAAATTCCTAAGTGACAACAACGTACTGTCTCCTCATCAGCATGGTTTCCGGAAGGGTTTCTCTACACTAACACAATTAGCCACAATTATTCACAACTTTGCAAGTGCTCTTGACAAGTCACGCCAAATTGACGTAATACTTTTAGACTTTAAGAAAGCGTTTGAACTTCTTTCTCACAATACACTTATAGGAAAACTACAGTAGATAGATCTTCCCGCGTATACTATTAACTGGGTGGCGGCTTATCTGTCTAATCGCAAGCAGTTTGTTTCAATTGATAATTACTCTTCTATCGAACTTTCAGTAACCTCTGGAGTACCTCAAGGTAGCGTGCTAGGACCTTTACTATTTCTAATATACATGAATGACATCACTAACGAAATTTCTCATCCTGTTCAACGCATTTCGATGGGGGCGAAATGCGAAAACACCCGTGTGCTTAGATTTAGGTGCACGTTAAAGAACCCCAGGTGGTCAAAATTTCCGGAGTCCTCCACTACGGCGTGCCTCATAATCAGAAAGTGGTTTTGGCACGTAAAACCCCAAATATTATTATTATTATTATCCTGTTCAAGTTAGACTATTTGCTGACGATTGTGTGTTGTTTAACGATGTTACTTGCGACGAAGTTTAAGGAATGCTTAACTCTGACCTTCAAAACGTTCTTTCCTGGTGCAGTCGGTGAAGTATGGAATTGAACAGAGAAAAACTGTTTACATGTCCATAACAAAATAAAAATAAAAATAAAATGTCGTTTGTCTGTAACTTCGACTCTGAACCGCTAACCAAAGTCAGCCAATATAAATATCTTCGAATCACAGTAACCAGTGACCTCAGCTGGAATAGCCACATTTCTAACGTATGTAACTCGTCTTTCAGGAAGCTTTGTCTCCTCAGGCAAAAACTAAAGCACGCTCCCTCTGGTACTAGATTACTGGCCTACACTTCCCTCATCCGACCGAAACTAGAATATGCATGCATTGTGTGGGATTTCTATAAGAAAATTAACCTTGTCGCTTTAGAGATGGTCTAACGTAAACTTGTCAGGTTTGTTCTTTCTAAATATAGACTGAGTGACTCTCCTACTGGCCTAATGAATCAACATAATATTCAAACGCTAGAGCTACGCAGGAAAATACAACGACTAAAATTTAGTTTCTTGCTTAAAAACAACTGTTTGTCCCTCCAACCACAAGCTTATGTTAAATCACTTACAGCGCGTCGAACAAGGCATCGTCACGCTGATGCTTTCACACCTTATAACACCCGAACTAACCTCTTTAAGTTTTCCTTCGTCCCGCGCACTGTAATACATTGGAACAGCCTGCCATTATTACAACTGATAAACACCGATTCTATTGAACGCATGTGTCTTTAATATTAAAGGTATTGCCATTGCGGCAAGCCTCGTTACCGTTTCCTTTTTCTTTTTCACACGTGAATTTTGTTTGATACCTTCCACATCTTCCTTAGCTTACTTTATTATTTTCAGTATTTTGCAATGGTCGCTCGTTCAACTTCTGGTACTCCCCCCCCCCCCCCCACTTCTCGCGATAGTGGTTGCAACTGCTGATATATGCGTGTGATACTGATCTAATGTTTGTCAAGTTGTCTTCCTTCAGTGTACCGTCTCTTAATCTTACTTAGTCCTCGCTTTCATGTTTTTTTCTGATATTTACATACGTAGCATTGCTTTTGTATTTCTTTTTCACGTGTGTGTACATATTATACGTGCATATGTAAATATTTACGTATTCTGCCCCTCGTGCTTGGGTCCCTATTTGGGCCTGCAGTATTGTATAGGTAAATGAATGAATAAATAAATAAATATAGAACTACGAACATGCACACGTAGATATCCCCCCGAAATTCGGTGAACTGCCCAAGGATGATTTAAAAAATTTGGAGGACGCTTACGTTTCGCCTTAAGGAGGGGAACGCGAGAACATTCAAAGATTCCTGACCGCTTCTCACGCTTCCAGGCAAGTGCAGCTTGCCTGGAAGCGTGAGGCAAGCTGCACTTGCCTGGAAGGCAACGGTATTGTTCGCCGGCAAACGCTGGCAACGAACGCTATGCACGAAGGCGAGCTCTCTGGTAGAAGTGCGGTCTCTTGCGTGGGCCGCGCTGTGGCGGAGGCGAGCGCCATCTGGAGCTCTTGCAATGAACCGGACGCGCCGCTTTATGGCCTTTGACACTTGTGAAAGGGGTTGTGTTCTGAGTTTCCGCATAACAAAAATATGTTTTCTCGCATATCAAAATAACAGTCCGACGCCATCATGTCTGTAGGCTGTGTGCAAGTTGTACTTTACGATTTTTGTGGCATATTCAATTAGTGGAAATTCAATTAGTTCAGTAACCTCCTTGCGCTAGATGGAATGCCTGCATGGTTGGGTTTGCGTGGTTCGACTTAAGCGCGCGTGGTCTGGAACGTTCGCCTTGAGAGTTGTTCAACGAAAGGCGTGCGCTGGTTGTCAGTTGTATGCCATGTTCGGCTGCTCCTTCCTGTGCGTTCTCGCGAGTGGCGTTGTTTTCGACTGGTTGAATGAGGGTGCCCTGCGTCCTGCGGGTATTTCCGATTGCTCGCCCCCATATTCATGCGCTCTGAGGCCCTACGAGCCCTGTCGTCGGAGCAGTCGTCGAGCTTGAAACGTCATCGCAGCGCCGCGTCGACGCTGTGGGCGACGGGCCACCGTAACCTAGGCCACTGCATGCTGGCGTCTCGACGAGCGCTCGTCCCGCCGGCGCGTCCGCCTGTTTTCTCGGCAGCGCCGGGAGCTTTGAATAGACGTAACCACGGGCGAGACATCGGGCAATGGCAGTAGTCACGTGGTTTCGGATCTGCCATTTCCTAATCCTAGAGCCAGTCACATGTTTGGCTTGTGCGCTTGGCCTCTACCTCTGAGCTCGGGGAACGCCGGATCTGCCCGACTCTGCTTCGGAGGATGGAGGCCACCAGTCGAAGATACCATTAGCAAAACCGCAAAGTAAACAGAGCCGTCTAGTAGTTGCGACCTATGTCATTTTAACGTCATGGTGTCGATGAGGGTTCTCGACATATATTGAACTAACGAACACGTCTTTTGGCGTCTTGTGGCGTTCGGTTGGTGGTGGGGTGTAGTAGAGAAAAGGTAGGTGGTAGTTTATAGTAGCCTCATTGCTGGCGCCTTACACGCATTGTATCGCGGCGATATTTGTTGATTCATTCAAAATAAAATATTTCACACTTCTTTATTGAATCTATTTTACCTAAAGCAGCCGTAACCAACCGTAGTCAATGCGCAGAACCGGTACTGTGGCCGCTACACTCGAAAGCAACACACCCGAGCCGCTCTGCCCTCGCATGGTGCGCTCTCTCATGCGATGTGAAGCGTTCGACAGCGCGTATTGGTAGTGCACGCGGACGTCACGGGTAAGCAGTCACTTGATTTATTGAGCGTGACTATCGCCGAGGCGAAACTATCGCCGACGGCGAACCTGTGAGAACACGGCCTATGGGGCTTTTGCATTGCCCAGGGGGCGCTGCGAAAACGGTGCTAAAAAGCGCCCTCTGTCCTGAACTGGGTAGTACCAAGCTCGGTCGTCTGTTTCGGAAAGCATGTTTACAATATGGACCCGCCACTTTCGATTTTGTTGTATCACGGTTTGGAGCGAGTATCGGGCGCCGAAGGTTTTTTTCAGGGATGGCACGCTGCGTAAAGGCAACAAATTATGCAATGCCGAATACGTGTACGCCATTCAAGAAAAAGCGGCGACGTTTTAGCGCGGTGTCGATGACAAGTGAAGGGAGTCGCGTAAAAAGTTTAACTTCAAGTAAGGTTTGCGCACTGCTAGATTCAGGCGCACAAACGCAAGGAAATGCTTGCTATAAATGAATTCACAGTAGCGATAAGCAGACATCATGTGTACGGAACTGCTCGAGCGCCCGATCGTACGCGCCGCGACGGCAGCGGGCTTTCAACATCCCGCGAAACAGCGGGCCTCCTGTAATCTTTGTTGACCGCATGCCGCTAGACAAGTAGTTATGCCGGCACTGTAGTAGCGGTCAACTGTGCCTTTAGCAACTGATAAATAACTGATGCAATGCATATGAGCTCGTAGTAACGTACGTGCGAATCTCCCTGCAGCGCGAGCTCGTGCAGTGCTCGCTTGAGGTAGCTTTTAATGACAGCGCTCGAACATCGATGTGCTGCAATCAATACTACCTTGCTGCGCTGCCTCAACATGCTGGCTTGATGTTAAAGATGAGGACACTTAACTCTCTAACCTGTGCTGCTCGTAGTGGGGTAGTGAATTGTCACCGAATCAGTCCGACCATTTGTGCACGGTCATTTGCGCACACCTGGTCACTTCACCACTTCGTACCAGTCGAATTGTTAATTGTCGCTGTGGCCGGGTCTCGAA
The DNA here is from genome assembly GCF_050947875.1 of Dermacentor variabilis. Taxonomy (NCBI): domain Eukaryota; kingdom Metazoa; phylum Arthropoda; class Arachnida; order Ixodida; family Ixodidae; genus Dermacentor; species Dermacentor variabilis. Next base: position 77,094,681 of record NC_134575.1, read on the forward strand.
TAGTGAGTCACGAGCCATGCCTGCTGCTATGTCGGTCAGCCGTCGGGACTGTAGGTGCAAAAGACCGAACTTTAGAACGCCGATAATCACGCACGGTTAAAGACAGGCGAAACAGTCAGCATGGCGCAATGTATCGCTTACCCAGCGCGATGAACTGCAGCTATCCAGCGCGCCCGACGCTCCGCTTCGTGAGGCCTTGAAGGAAAACGGTACACTCTGATGTTGGGATTCAGGCCTTCTTGTTCATGGCAGCCGATGAGGCAGAAGTAACGACGGTGAAGCTTTTTCGAGGCTGAGCTAGGTCTCTCCGGATCGGCTTCGCCGATTCCTTCTGCTTCCAGCATTACGTCTCACGGAGAGTCTGTTTTTGTTAAACTATAGGCTGCGGCTAGCTCGCAGCGTGGTCGGCGTGGTCTGTGAGAAGTGACGAGCCTCTTCCCACTCGCAACAGGGCACAAAAAAGTGAGAATCTACTCAAAACTCGGGCTAGAAACATGCTCCGCCACAGACAGGGCTCAATATCACCCAAGTCGGTGCTACCCAGGATAACGTTTCGTGCCCCGCCACCAGGCGTCGCTACTATACCTCAAACTGCAGCGCAAGACGCCCATGCTCTGCATGAACGACGGGGGACGTGGGATGCCTACGCCGGATCTTCTGCGATATGGGTCGCCCAGCGCTGTCTCATCGGAAGTGTGACGAAGGTGCGCGGTCGCCGCATGAAGCGTTTCTGAACGTTCGCGCGCACTGACTGCCATGCACTTCGGAGGTCACGCCCGGGCTTCGTGGCAGCGGTGCTAGATCGCGCCCAGTGTTCTTTGGGAAACGCGAACAGGGATCCCGCTGCAGTACACACCTTACACTTAAGTCGTTTGGACAGTGGCAATAGGCTGCGTCACAACGTTGATCCATTGCTAATCGCCTTCGCGTCGACAGTCATCACATAAGGGGTTATGCAACAGATTTCTTTCACGCATTTAATGTTGTTAGTTTTCAGTAATCTGTAAAGCTCGAGTTGTCGAGTACTTGAAGGTGCCGTTAGCGTCTACTGGATATTTAGCATTGTTTTTTGGCTCTGGATCTTTGTATATCCCGTGTATTTCTTATGAGAAGAAAATCATATGCGCCTTAGGCCATTTTTTTTTCTACAAACAAGAAACGTTATTGGTATTGTTCAGTGTAGGCAGTGGATCGCACAGCTGTTTCACGGCCTGTAGCGGGTTGTTGCTTCATACATTGAGCAGAAACTAATATGCAAACTTTATAAAAACCCTCTATTCTAGTTGACAAGAACTGCTGAATCAAAAAGCCCATTTGATTTACAGCTTGAGAATCTGACCGCACTAAGCGTAGTGGCTTCTGACGAACGTTTTCGTCTATGGCATTCTACAGGCACCTGCGTAATTGTCGCACCGAAATTGAAGAACTTGGTATGTCAGTTTTGTTGTATGCCATATATACCTCTACATTATTATTTTTTTGGATTGCTTAAAAAAACTGATGGTACAAATGAGAGTACATATAAGGAAAGAATAAGAGTAAGAGAACGTCACGTATGTTATTCAAAATCATAATTTAGCACCGATATAAGTTTATTATTATGACACAAGAGCGATTGCTATCAGTCATGAATATTTGACACGTGCACGACTCACCAGTCAGGTCGATAGCACTCTTCTTCGTACTTAGCGCACCAGCTGCTGCCCTTATAGTAGAGAGTTCCGCCAACGCAGTCACATTTCGCTTTATAACCTGTGCACTCCTCCTCACCATTGGGACATTTGCAGTTAGCACACCCACGACTGGAGGCCTTGTTTTTCCTGTATCAATTGTATTGACAAGAGTACAATTCTAGCCATTAGAAGCGTGCACAATGCTGTAGCACTTCTACAAAGACGGTGAAATTTTCGCTGCACGTGCAGCTGGCGGACGTATTCGATTAACGGCTCGCGAATACTTAGAAATGGTGTTGTCCTCTGTGATCGCCGTCGCCGCAGCCCCATCAGAAAGGTATCTTGGCTCGGCAATTCTATTCGATGGCACTGACTAAACAACGTCTCACCCAGAGAAGCAGCCGCTTTGTATTAAAATGTCGGCTCTGAGCCTTCTAAGAACAATTATTCTGTGAAAAGCGTCCTTGGAGAAAACTGCTTTTCGTCACTTGTGAAAGTGTGCGAGTTTGTTAGCGAAAATGGGGAAGTGACAGTCTGTTGGGAAAACGTACGCAATGCGTCAATCATCATTCAACTTGCAACGCCGGCTTACTATTCAGACTCCTTTTCCCCGTCATATTCCTTGTGTTGAATTAAGCAAAACCGAGAAATGTTTTCGCCGTAGCGTATTTGTGAGTGCTACCGTTGCATGGCAATATAGGCATGACATCGTGACATCGTTTTTTCACCTTTCAACATGTTTAAATCTAGGTAACGAACATGCCGTGCGCTCACATGAAAGGAGGGGGGAGGCTTGCAGTCTCCCCCTCACTTTGTAACAAACAAGGTGTGCTGGAGAAGTGCAAGCGTGACAGAACAACTCTTGCAGAAGCGCGCGCTTCAGAAAGAGTGGCATTCTTTCTGATGTCGGATGGACGCGTTTTGAGTTTTTGATGCCTGTAGAGGCGATAGCCGGCAGTAGGTGCTCTACAATTCGACGGAAAATTCGTATCGTGTTTGGCGGCTCGTAGACGCCGATCTGCCATAGAGGCACTTTACGAAGGCAACATGTGTGTCCGTACGCTGAGCGACTGCTGAACAAACCATTTGGGAGCAGTGCACAGGGCACATGCTGCCCGTGCAAAGCACTGAATGGGGGTTCGCGCAACATATCTTTTACGGCGGCCGTTCTCTTTGTGGGGCACATAATTAGCCGCATGGTCAACTAGGCCTAGAAGTTATGAGTTCAATACGGCGACCATCTCACAAAAACTTGCGGCCTCATGATCGGTCTAGGATCGCCGGGCAACTGACATGTGCCACTGACATTTGCAACTAACGCCCTGCAACCTACTTCGAGGGTTGCAATATTTAGCAGGAAATTTTTTGAAGCTATGCAAGCGGTGCTCTTAGGGGCCGGCACAACCAGGGCCGATTGCTTTATCGCGTGCACGTAATGCCGTGGAGCTTTGATGGTTGACACTGCTCGCACGGCTTAGGTATGCTCGTATAGAGTGTATATTTGAAGAAAGAAGTTACTCAGAGGAACCATGATAGCCCCATCAGAAGCAGTATGGAACAGAACAGGTTGTAGAGACTCCTCCTATAACTAGCGATGAGGCCAGTAGAGCCTTTCAAGGCATGAAACGGGGAAAAGCGGCAAGACAAGATGGAATAACAATCAATTTTATCAAAGATGGACGAACCATAATTGAAAAACTGGCGGCTCTCTATACGATGTGTCTATCGACTTCAAGGGTTCCAGAAAACTGGAAGGATGCAAACATTATACTAATCCACAAAAAAGGGAGACGTTAAAGAATTCAAAAGTTATAGGACCGTTAGATTACTTCCCGTATTATATAAATAATCACCAAGATAATGTAAAATAGAATAAGCAAAACACTGGACTTTAGTGAACCAAGGGAACAGGCAGGTTTAAGGAAGGAATACACTACAATGGATCAGATCCATGTTTTCATTCAGGTAATCGAGAAAACCGCAGAGTACAATCAACATATCTATATGGCTTTCATAGATTACGAAAAGGCATTTGATTCAGTAGAGATACCAACAGTAATAGAGGCATTGCGTAATCGAGGAGTACAGGGCACTTACGTAAATATTTTGGAAAATGTCTACAGAGATCCGACAGCTACTTTAATTTTACACAGAAAATGAGGAAGATACTTATAAAGAAAGGGGTCAGAGACAATGCTATTCACAACGTGCTTGGAAGGAGTATTCAAGTAATTAAACTGGGAAGGCTTAGGAGTAAGGATCGACGGCGAATATCTCAGCAACCTTCGGTTTGCAGATGAAATTTTTTGTTCAGCAGTTACAACAAATGATTTAGGACATTAACAGAGACAGTATAAGGGTGGAGTTGAAGATTAAAATGCAGAAGACAAAGATAATCAGGAACAGCCGGGCTAGGGAACAAGAGTGCAGGATCGCCAGTCAGCCTCTAGAGTCTGTGAAGAAGTACGTTTCCCTAGGGAAACCTGATCGCAGGGAATCCTGACCATGAGAAGGAAGTTTACAGAAGAATAAAAGTGGGTTGGAGCACATACGGTAGAGATTGTCAACTCTTTACTGGAAGCTTACCATTATAACTGAAAAGGAAGGTGAACATCAGTGCATTTTACCGGTGCTGACATATGGGGCAGAAACTTGGAGACTGACAAAGTTTGAGAACAAGTTAAGGACCGCGCAAAGAACGATGGAACGACGAACACTAGGCATAACGTTAAGAGATAGAGAGAGCGGTTTGGATCAGTGAGCAAACAGGTGTAGCCGATATTCTAGTTGACCTTAAGAGAGAAAAATTGAGCTGGGTGGGTCATGTAATGTGCAGGCTAGGCAACCGGTGGACCATTAGGGTGACAGAATGGGTACCAAGAGAAGGGAAGTGCAGTAGAGGATGGCAGAAGACTAGGTGGTGCGCCGAAATTAGGAAATTTGCGGGTGCTAGTTGGAATCGGTTGGCGCAGGACAGAGGTAATTGGAGATCACAGGGAGATGCCTTGGTCCTGTAGTGGATATAAAATAGGCTGATCATGATGATGCTACCAAGGCAACCTTTATTATTCAAATGTGCACATCAATATATTTCACCTACACAAGACTTTTAATACCAAGCGTCTTTGTTTATTGCAAAGTTGAGAGAAAAATAAAAAGGGGGTTTCCAAATACAATTTTTACCCCAGGCTTTCTATATGCAAATATTGTGCTTGACTGAAAACGAAAACAAACAGCACGTTGTATTTTCCCTGCAATTAGCTTGAATTGTGAGTTGCCGCAAAATTCCCAATGCGTGAAATGATAGGCCAGCTATGACCGATACGAGGGATTTCACTCTGGTATTGACATCAAATGCAAATAAAAGAAGAGCCGCAGCAATGTAAAAAGTGTTATTACATTCTGAAAATATGCGAACCATGTATGAACAACATGGAAAATTTAATCGCACAGTAATAAACGCCAGCATGCGCTCAAATCCCGAAATTTAAAGAACCGAGTTAACACTTCTATATTGAGGTACATTAATGCATCTGTTTTAGCAAGATTAGAGACATGAAGGAAGAAAAGTGTAAATTCATACCGTAAATTGTGTTTCCTTTGTGGCCTTCTGAAACATTCCAGTCGCGACCTTACGCACTTGATAGAGTCGTTTGTTTGGTACACGACGCCATCTCTGCAGTGGCAGTTTGTACCAACCGCGCAGCCGGTTTGGCCGCATTCGCAAAGAAGGCATTCGCTGTTGTTTGCAAAGTGCTTGTGCCTGCGAAAAGCGAATAAAATGTCGTGGTACCTGATTGGCCTAGCGCAGCATCAGACTACATTAACTTTCAATGATCACAAACACTTTCATGCATATAAATAACAAGATACTGCTGGCAATTCTTCACAGCAGTGCACTATTCGCTAAAGAAGAAGAATGGTAGTTTAGGAATACTTCCTACTCCAAGAACTTCATTACGTGAGTGCGTAGCTTGTAGCGAAAGACACGCTGAATATAAGGGTGTCGAACCTAAAGAAATACCGGCTCGGTTTTGTTCGAGTTTGGTGTAATATCCGACTTAGTTCCGGTTCAGTTGTCGTTCCGAGACACAAAAATTCAAAACGATCCGCGATACGATTCACAGCGCTGAACCAGTACACGATTTTGTTCGGTACCATAAACTTATTCTGCCCTATGCCGAAAGGTTGCAGATCGCTATTCCCCTGTACTAATGTCGCGCGTTCCGGTTTTCTCACAACGTAGAAAACTCGGATTCCTGGCACATGCGAGGCTCTAGCAATAATTGGGTGTTGCACACACTTCTCGTCTTTCTTTCTTTCTATCTATCTATCTATCTATCTATCTATCTATCTATCTATCTATCTATCTATCTATCTATCTATCTATCTATCTATCTATCTATCTATCTATCTATCTATCTATCTATCTATCTATCTATCTATCTATCTATCTATTTTACCGCGCGCTTGGGCATCTGGGGTAGTCCATGGTCGAAGGGTTAGTGGGTCGGGCTGCTGTGCTAAGGGAATAGGGTTCAAAACCAATCGTTGGGAGAACTTGGGTTGCTGACTGCATGCCTATGTGTGTCGCTCTTCAACGAATCCCTGACGTCAGCATGGGTCACTGGGGTAGCCGGACTGGGTATGTCAAATAGATATGTACCGCACTCTTCAAGGAATCTCTTTCACGCTGACTTGAAGCTCTGCGCATGTGCCATTCGGTCTTCAATGAGTCATTCTGTACCAACTTGGTTTTCTTCAAATTTTCACGGTAATTAACCAAGCTATATTTTCTTTTCTATATAAATTATACGGTCATACCAGCGTGGCTACAAGATTGAACAATTTCTTCGCTAATCTCAAGGCAACATAGTCAACAGCTCCATGAGATCACGGATGTAATGTTGCTGTTCAGTGTACATCTTCCACGGAATCTGTAGAGATCTGACCCTCGCTGTGCTGTTATCACCCCACCTTCAACACCAACCCAGTGAGCCAAGTTCTCTAGAAGCTTGGTGCATCATCTATGTGCTTGTGTCCTTTATGGCGTCATGGTTGTGGCTTCGTTATTATTCAGGTTTTGTCATCCGACTCTCGTCGGGCTGTCGTAGTCCTACAGTTGCTAGGCGCTCGTTGTCTTGCCATTGTCGTGATACTGTCGCGATCCTTCCATTGCCGTCATTGCAGCTTCGCCAGCCGACGTGGCGGTGGCATCGTCATCCTTCCAGCTTTGACATCTGATTATCCTGTTACCGTCGTCGTCACACCATCATCGTCATAAAACGTCGTGATATAGTCGTTGCCATGCAATTTTCGTCGTCCTATTGTTACTATCATCGTCCTAGAGCCGTGTGAATACATTCGTTGCCGTACCGTCGTCTCTACGCCGGCGTATTTCTTTCATCGGTCGTTGCATCGTCTTCATAATAACTTCGTTCCCCAACTCTTCTCGTACATTCCTCGTTGCGCAATCGTCATACAGTCGACGTCACACCGTTCTGTTCATGTCGTTGGCGCCGCGCTGCCATCTCACCGAAGCCGTGACGACCGAAACGTCATCCCGTGGTCTTCATTTCACCGCCTTCGTTCTTTCATCTTCACTGCATCTTCGTTATGTCATCGTAATCATACTGTCGTTATGAAATTATGATTTTTCAGAAGTTTCAAGCCATTATCATCGTTGCGTCGTCGTCGTCGAAGCCATACACTCATACACTTCGTAGACACGCCGTTATCGTCGCGCGGTAGTCGTTTTAGCATTATGATTTCACAATCGTTATCTCAGTGCTGTCAAGCGTCGTCATCATAACGCCTTTGTCCTTCCATCACTGCCGTTCCTTCGTCATTCCATTCTCCTCACTTTGTTGTCGTTATACAGCCATCGCCATGCCGTCATCCTCACGATTGATCTTAGCAGGCAAGTGTCATAGCAAAGTGGGTCGATATCGGAGACAGTGTATGAGTGTATCGCCAAAAGCGCAACTATCAGAATGGTCGTTACATGTTCTAAGAAAACGTGAAGATGTGAAGCTACATTGCTTGAATGCAAATCGAATTACCGTCGACGGTCATTGTGTAATGGGCGCTGCCGTTTTTTGTTCCTTGCACTCGCCTTCGAAGCACGATGCGTTACCAGTTGGATAAAACTGCGGCGTTGCCGCCATCGCTGCGATGTGACCAAAGGATTTTCGAAAATGAGCGAACGGAAAGCAGCTGAGGTACCCTGATAAGAATGAGTTACGACGTTTTTCTCCGCAGCGAGAAGTTTACGAATAGAGTGCGTGGATGTGGAGTCATTTTAATACATATTGACACGTGCGCTTGTTTACCTTTTCCCGTGATCGCTTTTCACCGGCTAACATGGATCACTAAGATCACATGACAATATAAAAGACGCATTTTATTAATGATAATGCCTGTGACTGCATAGCGTGGGCTTAGTTTTCACTCCTTGAAAGGAGCATAGCCACTTTGTTTGCTTTTGCTTCCAGTAATTACTAGACGACTGGTAGTGAATATACTGCGGTGTGTGGGACAGGCAGGATTCGCATTTTATTAGATAAATTACAACTCAGCACTCCTAGTTGATAGGAAAGAAAAATGCCAGCAAGTGAGAACTTCCTCAGTTTATAATCGAATTTTTTAAAAGAAAAGCAGGCGGGCACATTGAAATTTCGGAAACATGAGCAAGAACAGTTTGCGCTAAATGCTGCGACGATCTTCTTTACGAAGATGCACGTGGCCCAGAGTTTTGCACTGACTAAACGCAGATAAAATTGCCCAACTCACGCACATTGTATACTGGGGCTGATATTTGAAACTCGAAGAGCGCGTTGTACTGTCCTTGGAATCGCAAAACTTGCGTTCAGCTATTGGATGCATTATTTATTTATTTATTTATTTAAACAATACTGCAGGCCAGTAATTTGGCCCTAGCAGGAGGGGCTGCGAAGTATACATACAACGAAAGGAAGATCAACAACAAAAATCAACAGAAAACGAAGACCGTAGCAATGTTCAAGCATCGAAGTTTACAATATGAGGCTCGAGCACCTTCAAGAAGTCGGTGGATTCGAAAATATGTCGGGGCAAGGGATTCCATTCGGACACTGTTCGGGGGAAAAAAAGTGTACTTGTGTGCGTTGGTTCTAGCGAGAATTGGCGATAAAGAGGATTCATGGCTGTGTCTAGTTGTCCTTGTCGATAACTGTTTTAGGCAGTTGGGAAGTATTAAGTTAGTTTTCCCTGCAAGACAGTTGTAAAGAAAGCCACGACGACAAATTTTTCGGCGAACCTCGAGAGTCGGTACATTGTACTTCTACATCAATAAGGATGGCGAATCGTGCCTTTTGTATCTATAAAAAATAAATCTTATTGCCTTTATTTGGACTCTTTCCAGTTGCATAACATCCTTCTTATAGTGGGGATCTCAAACTTCAGCAGCATACTCTAGTTTTGACTGAATGCATGTATTGTAAGCTAACATCTTGGTACTAACTGGAGCGTGTTTAAGTTTTCTCTTAAGGAACCACAGCTTCCGCAGAACTGCTGAAGAATTGTCCAATATATGCTCCGACCAAGCAAGCTTATTAGTTAGAGTGACGCCTAAGTACTTATATTGGGAAACTTCTAATACAGGCTGGTTACGGAACTGATAAGAAAAATAACTACGACATTTTTTCTTTGTGACACGTAAAAATACAGTTTTCTCCGAATTCAGTGCCATAGCCCAACGCATACACCAATATTGCCAAAAGAGTTTTTTGGAACAAGAAATGATCATTTGTGGCAGATATTTTCTTAAAAACAGTGCAATCATCAGCAAGCATTCTTATGAATATATCATGATGCACTACGTCCACGAAATCATTAACATAAAGAAGAAACAGTAGCGGACCTAAAACCTGTGGACCCTGTAGAACACCCGAGGTAACAGACAGCGCACTAGATGGACAATGATCATTTTCCACAAACTGCTTTCTATCAATTAGGTACGAGGCAATCCACTGAGTAATGTACAAAGGTAACCCTATACACTCTAATTTATACAATAATTTTCCTTGAGGCACTCTATCGAAGGCTTACGATAAGTCTAAAAACAGAATGTCAATTTGACCAGACTGGTAAAGTACACACGATATCTCGTGTACCGTTAAAATAAGCTGTGTGGTTGTAGCTAGACCCTTCCGAAAACCGGGCTGATGGGGAGACAAAATATTCTTTTAGTAACAAATTCCTGAATAAAAATTACAACAATGTGTTCCAAAAGCTTGCAACAACTACTAGTAATAGAAGCAGGAGAGTAATTTTTAGGAAGCAGCCAGTCACTGGCTTTATGGACAGGCGCCACACGGGCTATACGCCAGTAAGCTGGTACGACACCAGAAGTTATTGAAAAGTTAAACATTGTGGTAAAAAAAATTGACATTTGTTGATCGTAACGCCTCAAAAATGCATTTGACAGTCCGTCAGGGCCCGTTGACTTCTCATTATATAGCTTCAATAGCATGGCAATAACCCCCTAACTAGTTATATTAAAATCATTTTCTAATACAGGAGAAACATTTGGCAGGTTATATTCGTCATGGGTTGAAAAAACACATGGAAAGTACTGATTGAACGTCTCTGCTATAGAAGGTGGGTCATCCAGAATTTTATCATCAACTTTCAGTTTTCGAATCTCCTTTTTGCTTTGACTGAGGTAGCGCCAGAACTTTATGGGATCACTTTTAATGAAGTCGGCAATAGCGTTGCTAAAAAACTTTCTTCTTGCTTGTTTTACTTTACGTTGCAGATCATGCTTTAGCTACATAAATTGTGGAGTGAGTGTTTTGTGCTTCTTTCCCAGGCGCTTAATCTTTCTTTGGTTTGTATTGTCTCCCGTGTAATCCTGGGGTTTTTATGGTGTATTCGCAGTCTTTCTGATGGTATGGAATTTTGAATGCAGAACATAACTGCAGAATAAAACTGTTGGCACAAACTTTCAACGTTGTTGGTGCTAAAGACAAGATGCTCTTCCAAATAATCGATTACTTCTATGTCATCGGCTCAATTTAGTCTTTTACTTTGGCTGGAGGAATTTTTTTCCTTTTGCATCTCCGTATATCTAGTCCAGAAGAAATATATCAGGTTACGGTCGGAAATTCCAGGTTCAACCTGTACTGTTCCCGAGCTAAATTTTTCAGAAATAAATAGGAAATCCAGAATTGCATTTCCACGGGTGTAAGCTCTCACAATCTGATCAAGAATAAAAGTAAGCATTAGATCGACTAGAGCTTCAGCCGCTACAGAATATCAATGCTGCATGTTATTCCAATCAATGGATGGCAGTTAAAATCTCCAGCTATAATTAGGTTTTTGTCCCGGAATTTTAGCAGGCGATCATATAGCCTGCTCAAAAACAAGTCATCAGCATTCGGAGGTCGGTAAACAGCACAGACAAAAAACGTGTCACCTTGTAGTGACACCCTTAGAAGTAGACTTTCATGATCACAGACTTGGTTAGCAACCGTAACTTCAATATTACCGTTGCGGTGATATATTGTTATCACCGCAACGCCACCCCTACGGGAACCCGTATCACGTCTGTACAGCCTGTAGTCCGGCGGCGCAACTTCGTTATCACTAATTTGATCATGAAGCCAAGTTTCAGTTATAACACATATTTGAGAATTATGTGACAAAAGAAGCGTTTCCAATTTTTCTATTTTATTGACAATGCTCCGATCGTTAAATACAAGCAGACGAAACTCACGTTCTTTTAGTCGCTAGCTTATTGAGATAAGGGTGTTCGTCTTCTGCACTGCCTTGCGCGATTTAGAAGTGTCGTCCCGATAATACAGTTGTTTGTCAATGCCGATCTTATCCTGTACGAGCGATACCTTCCTGCCCATATCGTTATCTTGCTTCGCACCATCCCAGAGCAATTTCCTTTTTCGCGGCGTTTCTGCGCAGTAGTTATTTTGAAGGCTTATGCTAGTTCCTTTCAATTTTTTAGCATTGCTCAAGACTTCCTCCTTTTCTTTATAATCTTGAAAGTCTTGAAAGTCAAGAATTATAGGCCGCTTTTCGGAAGGTTTTCCTAGTTTATGGATTCTAGCGATTGATACGCATTTCACTTCCAATTTTTGCTCGAAGAAATCTTTAATGACTTTGTTGCGCAAGACAGCTTCAGATTCGCTTGGTTCTTCTGGAATGCCGAACACAACAAGGTTACTCCTGCGGCTTCGATTCTCGAGGATTACAGCCATTGTTTGTCCCTGCGCGCTGAAAAGACAGCATCGTGCATTTGCAGCCGCAGTGTTATTGTTACAAGCGGCCCGGCTGATGTACTAATTTATTTTACAATTTTGTACGCTCGAAATCAGATGTCTTTCCATCGCGGGACATAATCAATCGTAGCGGTTTCCGGGGAACGTTTGCGCCTCTAAATTTCTGCGGGTACCTATAGGTAATAGCAGAGCAGCGAAATTGAAATACTGGCGATGTTGCTATTCTTGTATCCCACAGGTACCTCTACATTACAGTTTTGTGGATTGCGCCCACATATTTAGCGGTCCAAAGCAAATTCACAAGAGAAAGGCAAAAGAAAACGCTAGTTACGTTATTCGAAGTCGTGATATATCATCAATTTACGTTTTCTATTTTGACACGGCGCAGTTAAAATCTGTAATGAACATTTGTCATCTGTACGACTCACCAGTCAGGTAGATCGCACTCTTCTTCGTACTGAGCGCACCAGCTGCTGTTTATATAGTAAAGCGTTCCTTCAGTGCAGTCACATTTCGCATGGTAACCTGTGCACTCCTGCTTGCCGTTGGGGCAGTCACAGCTAGCACATCGTTGATTGGCGTCCTTCATTTTCCTGTATTAATTGAATGCAGAAGAATGCAATTCAACCTCGCTTTAACGGACAATCGTTTAGCACTTTTAGAAAGACACGTAAGTACTTCGCTACTTGCCCAGCTGGCATGCTCAGGCAATAAAGGCGTTCCAAAAACGTTGAAATTCTGCAGTTCACCACTGACCCCGTTAACATCGTCCCTTAAAACATGTGACTAGGTTCAGTTGCCTCGTCCGACTGAATCGAATCGAAGGCAGGTATTTAGGAAAGTCGGCTCTGAGTATTCTATGAAGAAATAATGCTTCAGCAATGTCGTTGGACACAACTACGCCTCGTTACATGTGAGAGTGTGCCAAATTAGAAACTAAATAATCCTGTTTTACGTGCCTATGATTATGAGGCACGCCGTAGTGGGGGCTCCGGAAATTTCGACCACCTGGGGTTCTTTAACGTGCGCATTAATCTAAGTTAGGGCCACTGATTCCAATGCTTCAAGTATGGCGTCATGAAGAACGTTGTCATAGGCTCCCTTTATATCTAAGAACATTGAGACAGATAACCTCTTACATGTCTTTTGGTGTTGAACTTAGGTTACCTGATCGATACGGTTGTGGACAGAACATCGGTAGCGTCTATAGCCAGCTATGGCGTCTGGGGTAGATATCGTAATGTTCAAGGTACCGCTCAAGTCTGGCGAGGATCATTCGCTCCATTACCTTCCCAACGCAACTTGCGAGCGCAATTTGTCGGTATGAAGTAATATCTAAGGCAGACTTGCCAGGCTTAAGAAGCGGTACCAGGCGGCTGATCTTCCAATCTTGAGGAACTTTGCCGTCCTGCCAGGACTCGTTATAGTTATCAGGGAGCGCACTTCGTGCCCGTTCACTAAGGTGACATAGCATACGGTAATATATGTCATCCGGACCAGGCGACGACAAACGATTACAAAGGCCGAGCGCCGCGTTTCACGCATGGATCAAGGCAGATCCATGCGTGAATATCGTGAACCTGGAATACGGTTCAATGTAGCGAATCTGTGCAAGTTGGCCGGCCCGCAGTCATAGCACTGAAGTCGTCCGCCACATCAATGGGCCTAGGTGTTCAATTATATCGTTGGACACGCAGTTTTTTACATAGGCGGACTCTATTTATTAATACTGAAGCTGGCCCAACCTCGCTATATTATACGCACCATGGAATTCCACAAGGCGGTGTCTTGAGTCTCACGCTTTTCAACCTTGTACTCATTGGTTTCGTGAAATGACTTCCGAACACAGTTAAAATATCAATGTATGCCGACGACATCTGCGTTTTGGCATCTGGTGCGACACACCCGCAGGTACGCGCAAGGCTTAAAGAGCTGCGACGTCAACGTCGACATACCTAAATGAACAAGGCATCAAGATTTCGCCAGAGAAATGCGCATTGGTCGCGTTTAGCCAAAAGCCAATGAAATCATACGATGTCTCTTTTAACGGTCAAAGGAAACCTTATGTCAGGACGCACCGATTCTTAGCCATACTCATTGATCGTGACCTCTGCTTGAGTCCTCATGTGGCCTACCTAAAGAAGCGCCGGACGGATATTTCTAATGTGTTCAAGTTGGAGGAAAAGCGTGGGTTACTGCAGTACAAGCAAAGATGCAAATATGTACTGAGCTCTTTCTTGGGTATTTGAAATACAGCTTGCCTGTACTGACCAACGCTTGCAGAACTAGTATCCGTACACACGAAAGCGTCCAGGTTCAGGCGCATAGACTGTGCCTTAGATTGCCGCGGTGCTCGTCAACAGCTGAAACAATGACAATTGCACCCGATTTCGCAGCCAAGACCCATATAGTTATGGAAGCGGTGAAGATAGAATAAACTTTATTTTCCAACGGATAAGGTGATCTACCCACCTCCCGACACGCAGGTCCGGGGGCGAGTGCCACCGCCTCAGGTGCAGGCTGGGAGGTCTTGGGTCCCAGCAGCCTCTTCAACTAGTTGGACGAACTGGAGCTGGAGCTCAGTGTCCGAGCTGCACAGCATGGTCTCCCAGGTGTCTCTAATACCTATTCGTGCTTTCCCCCGAGAGAGTACGGACTGCAGAGTACGGGTCTGCAGTATAGGACTGAGAGAACGGTAGAGTACGGGTCTGCAGGATCGGTGATCTTTCCTGCAATATCCTCCACCCTAAAGATTTGACTATCTCATCAGGCTACATCGAGTGCCGCGGAGCTCACTGCTATTCGTTGTGCACTTCGTGTAATTTCTGGTTAACTACCCAAGAAATCGAGCTTGTTCAGCGACTCCAAGGCTGCTCTTTATTGTTTGGTTCCTGCCTTACGCTGCGCACCCACGAACGACTAGTTCTAAAAATCAGACTGCTGCTTCACCACCTCGTCGAGTAAGGACACGACATCACGTTACAGTGGATTCCAAGCAAGTGTGGCAAATGTGCAATCAACATGCCGACGCAGCAACACAATCTGCACATGAGGAGGGCTTGCAAGACTCTATTCCATTCTCAAGAACGCACGCCGCAATGAAAATTCATGTGCTTGCAAATGAAGCCATCAGATCTTTATGGAACATACCAAGCTTGAAGCACCCACGTCTACACCGACTGTACCCGTCCCTACGACTTCGACCCCCATCTGGATTATTGACTCGAGACAGCAGTACTTTGCCGACTGTGGCTTGGTGTCGCTTACACACGATCTTTCGCCTTCCGAGTCGTTATGGACATTGTATGGAATAGAACATGTACTTTGCCACTGTCCTCGATACAGTGCGCACCGGCTATCACTAGCGACCGCATTGGCACACCATGACGACACGTCACTTTCAGGACAGTCAGTCTTGGAATGCCGACATGAACTGTCGTCGCCCCGAAACTCAGTCAAGGTTTAGTTGACTTTTCTACGTGGCAGTGGCCTACTAGAAAGACTATAATGATCCTGTTGCGCCTATTTTTGTTTTTTTTCGCGCTTTTATTTTAGTCACCGCTCTTGTTTCCGTCTTTACTTCCCCTATACACACCCCTAGTGCAGGGGAGCAAACCGGAGGTTTTAATTAAGACGGCAAGCTGGGCAAGTTGGTGATTGAACATGTTCCTAAGGGTTTCAACTCTGGTTAACCTCCCTGCCTTTCTCTCATTTGCATCTCTCTCTCTCTCTAAATCTAAGCACACTGGTGTTTTCGCAGTTTGCCCCCATCGAAATGCGGCCGTCGTGGCCGTGGTTCAGTCCTGCGACCTCGTACTTAGCAGCCGAAAGTGTCTGATTTTTAATATTATGCAAAAAAGAGGTGAGGCGTGCAGACAGGACACAAGGGTAGAGAAGTGGACAACACGAACGCCGACTGTCAACTGAAGGGAGCACAAAGGCGAAAAAAGAAAGAAGACACAAAACTCATCTGCGCAAGCCCAGGAATGGTATCACCATGCGTCAGTCGCGTATGTGCCGGTCTACGTGAGAGATAACTGTTAAGGCACTTCATCTCTTCTTTATGTAAAATAATCGAAGGCTGACCCATTATAAATATGCCATGAATTTACCATAAGACGCGTGTCTTCATTATTATGCCTGTACAATATCACGCATATCACGTATATCACGTAACTGCACTCTGGCGTGCAGTTACAATGTTGGCAATGTAGGGAAAGATTAGAAGGCGATCCACCGATCCAGTGTCTTGTGTCCAGTAGACACGCCTCACCTTTTTTTGAATAATGGATCCTTACCAACTACCTCTGCTTTCTGCCGTTCTAAGATTTTTATTAGTTTGAATAGTAAAGCGATCAAGTTTCTTGGTACAGCGTACATAATAATCAATCAGTCAAGGCCCCATGTCCGTCGACCACTTGTCGGTACGCTTACCGAGCTTTTTTTCTTGCAGTGTTGCAATAACTTAAAAGGAAATAGTGAATCTAAAGAAAACATATGTAACCCTGCTTCAAGTGCTAAAATTCCTTTCCCTCGAGGCACATGCCAACGGAGTGCTAATGCGTGTAATTAGCAGCCCTAGGCCTCCGAATATGAAGAGCGTTTAGTAGTTCTCTTAGCAGCTTGCGCCTTTCCGCGTCCGCTTATCCGTATTTAATAGAAAAGAGGGCATCACAAATTCTTGAGCAGATGTGCTTCATCTTTCGTTGATAGGTAAGCTTAGTGCTCATCTCCTTTTATTTTTCTGTATGTACCGTTCTTCACAAACTGAGAAAGCGTACAGCATAATGTTTGCCGTTACCGACCAATTGGTGGGTAATAACGAATTACTAAATTCTAAATGGTGATACTTGCAGGCGCTATGCCAACATTAGGTTGTAGAACACATTCGAAAACATCAATTTCACTTGTTTGCGGCGGGACGTTTCATTCATGATTCATTTTACCGCCATTAAAAGAAAGCCATGAAATATTAAAGTTGTGCATATCCCCTGCCCTGTAGGAACCAAGGTTATGCGAAGCATGTTACAACTAGCTTTCTATCCATCATCGTTTGGGGTTCTTCTAAGAGTTAACAGGTACCTACGTGTTTGGGCAAATCAAGTGATGATGTGTGTTTGACGCGAGCCTGTGCATTATGACAGAAGCAAGACGACGGTGACGACATGACGATGGCATGACGACGGTTTTTGTTTTACTCCACCAAAGAAACAGTTACGGCCTATTCCAATAATATCTGAGCCGATATTGAGTGCGGCACATTGTCGTGTAGAGTTTTCGTGGCACTAGCTGCTGCAAGGAAAGGAGTGGTGAATGTGGGCAAATCCGGAGGACGGTTCATTTTGACACAGCGTTTCAAAGGGCTAGCTGTCACGAGGCAAGAATGGTAGAAATTTGCGTGCTCTGCCAATTGCAATCGATTTGTGAACACAATTCTTTTACATTGGGATGTGGTGCGCTGGTTGTACCGGCTTGATGGTTTTGCCATGAACTTCGAGACAGCCGGAGTGCTTGAAGAACTCGAGTAGAGCGGTCTGTACCAGTGAAGAAACGTGCTTACAGCGGCCCTTGGATCCAAAGCCTCGAAGAAAAGTTAGTGATGCTTAAAGAATTTAAAGCCATAAGACCCAGATGCTTGATCATAGACCACAGTAAACCCTAAATTAACTTGAAGGTGCACTGGTTGCCGAGTAATAACACTGAGACAGGAAATTTCATACGTACAGAAAAAAAAACTCAGTGTAGATTTAGAGGTGAACGCTACAGAAACTCACAAGCATTTCGTCGCGCCTGGTTGAAGTCCCGCCTCTGTGTTTTAAACTGCGTTCACCACATCGCTAAGTATTGTTCCGCAGCTCACTTGACAAGTGTCCTGTGCCTTCGAGGAGCGAAGTACAACTGACCGTGGTCCAGAGCAGTCTTCCGTAAGTTCTTTTTGCGCTTGAACGCATAAAACGACGTTTTCTTAATAAAGTAATTGGAACGCCACTGCATTGCTCCGCAAAGTTCGGGAATTAGTATCTTGAAACTGGCGTCATCCTGGGATTTCATTCCAAAATGATCCGCCTTCCGAACTCTCCGGCTAGAATTTGTAAATTTAGATATGGGCTATAAGGTAATTAGGGAAAACGTAATTAGCGAATGTTTGCTAATTATTCGATTATGCAATTCATTTTATTCTGCAAGTAATATCCACCTCTTTCAGAAGACCAGCTCATGAATTAGATTGGTGCAGTATACTACGAGGAACCATTAAAAAAACTTAAACGGTGTTCGCTGAAACACACGATGTATAGGGTGTTTCATTGCGATAGCAATCATATGAACCGTCCAAGCACATTTCTGCTGTCGGCATCGGCGTCGCCGTGAGGTTCGATATTGCCATTGGGCAGAAATGGACAAACAAAGGTGTATTTACAGGTATTTACAGATTGCAGCAACGTGGGATGCAAAAAAAATTAGCAGTGGCTTAGCTCGGCTATGCCAGGATATACGTAGCGTGAGCTAAGGTTTATGGTCGGGCATGCCGCTCAGCCTCCTGGCGGCGCCGCTTTGCTAAACGTTCCTCCCTTTTCTCCGGTGTCTCCGCAGCACGTTTAGCCTCCTTCTGTTCGGTTTTCCTACGCTCAACCCCTAATTGCTAGGCAACTTCATCGGGATCCGATGAGTTAAACTTCTCCGCTCTTCTGCGCCGCTGAGCAGCAATTTCGCTCCTTCTTTATGGCTATACCACACTGGCAAACGCCTTGCTACATGTATACCCCCCTGATACCTCTGCGCGTGCGCAGAAAATGAGAGGCGCTATCAAGTGGCCCTGGCGCAGCGTCAGACTTGGCTACTGCGCAGCGGAGATGCACAGCTAGGTACGCGCCGGCGCCAGTGCGTTTGCCGCGGCTATGACGTCACTCCTCTGGAATGCGCAGACCGGCGCGCCAGCTGTCCACCGTGTGACGTCACTGCTCCTCGCGCATGCACAGCACTGCTCAACATCGGCCAGTGTCGCTCACGCTACAAAAACGGCTACCCGAAAGAGCCGGATGCCTACATCGCCAAATCATCGTCTTTGTTCATAGTCACACTATGCCTCCCTGCTCCTTAACAATATATATTCCAAGGGCGATAAAATTGTCGCCGCGCCTCGTAAGCTAGATGTGAGAGGGAAGGCGTGTGAGCTTGAGCCGGCAATCGCTGCTAAATCTCGTGTACGAAAGGGAGAAAACCAGGAAGTAAGCATGCCGCCTTTCGTCGGCTACAAGGCTACGGGGTGAGGGGAGAGAAGGGGGCGCGTTCTACTCTGGTCCGTGCGCGCCTGCCTGCGCCGCTGTATATTGAAAGCAATCTGCGACGAAGACAACGTCGGCCGTGGGTAAGGAGGAGTTGGAGGGCGTTCTACTCCGGGCGGCGAAGGCACATCGTCCGCAGATCGTCCGCTTTCACTCCCGTATACAGAATACGGCGGGCGGCGACGGTGTTATCGCACTTGGATTTATACAGAACATCATGACAATGACGCGAGAATGCACATGGAGTGTCTATATCAGTGCGATCGGAAATAAAACCTCTTGACCGAAGCATATTTGTTAATGTGGTCTTACCAATACCATAATTATTGCTATCATTATGACATCAATCATTTTCAGACCACATCTTTTTACTTCCTCTTTCCCATCCTCCTGAGTAGGGTAGCCAACGAGACGCATTTCTGGTTAACATTGCGGCCTTCTGTCTTTATTTCCTCCTCCGGCCCCTAGAGCGCAGCTGCTAGGCGCCCGTTCCTCCGGCGAGCGTTGGTGTAGTACCTTGTAACTGGGCGAACTGTCACAGCGAGTGATGAAGGAGAATGCGAAGCGCAGCGGGAGATAACAGACGGCAGTAGAGAAGAAAGCGCGAGGAGGAAAACCGAGGAGAAGGATGCAGCGGCAGCGTCGGGCGCAATGTGAAGGAGGATGTATGGCGAAAGCGTGAGAAGGAAAGCGTACTGCCACGCAAGATGTGGTGTGTGGCGATGATGGCTACGACATGGCGCCCGAGTAGCGCGCGGCGTCGTCTGTATGGAAACAAAGCGCTGCGGGAGCGGAGCTCTGACGACCGTGTCGTGCGCGCATCTGAAGAGCGGCCGTACATCGTTTCCCTCGCGCTATCTAACAAACACGGTGTGCTCTAGAACGGTAAGCGTGAAAGAACAACGCTATGAGAGCAGGTGCGCCCGCTGCAGAGAATGCACCATTGTTTGCAATGCCGGGCGCGCGTTCGTCTCGCGTTCTGATACATGTGGAGCGGATAGCTTGCACAAGAAGCTCTAGAATTGGCCGCAAAATTCGATCGTGTTTGGCCACTTGCATACGCCGGTCGGCTTTCGAGGCACTTCGCTATGGCAAAAATCTGCGTTGGTACGCTGAGCAACTGTTCCAGAAGCCTTAATTGAGACATGCGTAGAGCAGGTGCCGTTCGTGCGAGCCACCTCACAGGAGTTGGCGCGACTTATTTCTTGTGGTGGCTTCTTCACAAAGGTTACAGAGGCACATAAGTGTGCTTACGTGCAGTGAATGCGAAAGCAGTATGGCTCCTCCGAGCGATAGTTTTCACTTGGGCATCTGCTCGAATTTGAAAAAGTAAATTTTGAGGTTGGGCAACCCAAGTTTTGGGGGAGGGTCACCTAAATTTCAGGGGTGAATTGCATCAATTTTGGGAGTGGGTCAAGTCATTTGGGACGTGGGTGAAATGAATTTTTGAATTGGGCAATGCCAATTTTGCGGGTTTGGTCAAATCAATTTCGGGAGTGGGCCAGGTCGCTTTTCAAAGTGGGTCATCTCAATTTTCGAATAGGGCCAAGAGAATTTTTTGGGTGTGGGCGACTGATTTTGTGTGCCGAGCCAACTCTTGAAGCGGACCAGATAGGTTTTCAAGGTGGTTAACTTGGTTTAGGAGTCGTCACAGCCAGGGCCGATTGCCTTATCGTGTGCATGTAATGCTGTAGAGCTTTGAGTATTGCCACGGCTGGCACCGTTTAGGTATGAGCGTATAGTCCGTATATTTGAAAAAGTGATGTAGATGCTACCAAAACAACTAATATTATTAAAATATGCAGATCAATATATTTCACGTACACAGGGCTTGTATAAACAAACATTTTTTTGTGGTTATAACGAGAGAAAGTTAAAAGCTGGGCCTCGGAAAAACAGTTTTAGCATAAGCTTTCTATATTTAACACTGTACTTGACTGAAAACAAAAGGAAGCAGTGTACGTTGTATGTTCCCTGCATGAGCTTGCATTGTGAGTTCCTATCGGATTCTCAGTGCGTGAAACAATGGGCAGGTTATGAACAGTACGAGGGATTTGGCTCGCGTATTGAATCAAATAGAAATAAAAGCGGAGCTGCAGGAATGCCAGAAAGTGTTGATTATATTCTGAAAATACATATGAAGCATGTATTTACAATATGCAAAAGTGAACTGCACAGTAAGAAACGCCAGCATGCGCACGAATGGCGAACTTTAAGGAACAGAGTTATAACTTCCATTTTGAGGTAGATTAATGAATCTGGTCTCGCATGATTAGAGGCATGAAGGCAGAGAAGTGGAAAGTCATACCAAAAATTGTGTTTCTTTCGTGGCCTTCTAAAACAGTCCTGTCGCGACCCGACGCAATTGGCAGGGTCGTCTTCGGGGTACACGACACCATCTCTGCAGTGGCACTTTGTACCAACAGCGCACCTGGGTCCGCTGCATTCGCAGAGAAGGCATCCGCTGTTGTTTCCAAAGTGCTTGTGCCTGCGAATAACATATAAAATGTCATGGTACCTGATTTGCATAGCGCCGCAGCGCATTACACTAACTTGTCACAATTTCGATTATCACAAAAACGCCACCACGGCCGGTTCGCAAAAAGAGGAGGATCGTTTGTTTAGAAACACCAGCCAGTTCAAAGACATCATCACAGGTAGGCTTACACTGTAACAAAATATAGGGTGTCCGGCCAAAGCAACGGTTGGGTTCGTGCCCAAGTTGGTGCTGTCGGATTTGGTTCCGGTTCTATTACGGTTCAGAGAAATAAAATGTCATGACCGTTTGTGAACCGGTTCACAAAGGCGAACCGGCACTCGAACCGGTTTGGTGCTAGAAAGCTTTTTTTGGTGACTTGCGGCATAGTGCTATCGACTTGTGCTCATGGCGCACTCGTAGGCTTTGTCTTGAGGTGGAAGAAATGGGCTTCTTGGCACATGCGAGAGAAAAATGTCGATGTTCTTTTTGCGGGCATGCCAGTCAACTTCATACATACATACATACATACATACATACATACATACATACATACATACATGCATGCATGCATGCATGCATGAATGCATACATACATACACACACACACACACACACACACACACACACACACACACATACATACATACATACATACATACATACATACATACATACATACATACATACATACATACATACATACATACATACATACAATGAAGTAAAAATTGGAGGACGCTTAATCTTCGCCTTCAAGAGTGGAACGCGACAACGTTCCCGTCGATCCGCCAAGGGGTGTGAGACAATGGGCTACGGCGCAGCGACTACGCGCCCCGCATCGGGAGACGCGCGCGCCTGTGTTTAGGAGTCTACACAGAGGCAGATTGGTTCCGCCGATTTTCAGCAGGAGCCGCGGATAATCTCATCTGAGCCCATCCACGCTACGACCATCGGACACCGAACGTCATCCGGCATCCCTGGATACAATTTCCAACGAGGTGGGCCCATTTAAAGCTTTTCCTGAGTGTTTCATCGGTCGGCCACGCCGGCGGGTCGGCTAAGCCTAACGGCAGAGCCACCGCCCGGCGCGACGGGGCAACCGTTTCGCGCCACCACAAGATGTCTCAGCCAGCCACATACCGAGGATATGACCCAGACTCGATGAACTGGGCCACCATACAACCCAGCGGCAATACAGAGCAGCCGCTTTCAACCTTGAAGAGCCCCGCGCTCGTTGCCGCGATCGCTCGACGAACGCAGGGCTCGACGAACGCGGCGGCCATGGATGCGGCCTCCTCGGACGCTTCCGCTGCCGGCCTTCGCCCCTGCAAGCCACCAACGCCCGCCTCGCGCGTTTCGGACGGTAAATCTCGGCCGCCGGTGACCTGGAGACCGGCTCCAATGCCCAAGCCAGCCCCGGAGGATTTCGTGGTTGTTGTGAAGCCGCGAATACGGGTGTCTCTGCACGAGAAATTACATGAAACCGGATACGGCAGAGCGTTCATCGCTTACCTGGGCGCGGAATGCGCACAAGTCATCACGGTTCTCCCAATTAAGGAGCAGAACATTATACTGGTTTACACTGCAAAGCCCGAGATCGCTGACCGCATCATCGGAGATTTCGGGCTCCACTCTCCTACTGAAAAAATCCCCCTACTCGGACATCTCCGGCAAGACGGCGGCAACATCTGTTATGGTGTGGTCACGGTGCGCAACACGAATACCGATGAAATCTTGTGTTCCAGTCTCCAGTGGCGCTCCGGAGAAATCCTGGAGGTCCGGAAATTCGGAGCATCAAATAAGGCAAGAGTAACTTTTGCTGGCAAGAACAAACCACGCTACATTCACTACGAGGCTACGCTTATACAAGTCCGCCCGTATCGGCGCACGATCCCTGCCTGCTCCCAGTGTGGCATGGTCGGCCACCGTACTGACGTCTGTCCCGGCCCCAGGCCGGACAAGTGCGGGCTGTGTGGAACTGCGGCCCATCTCATAGACGGAGAACGCGAACCGCACGAATGCGTCCCTCGGTGTACCTTGTGTGGAGGAGCCCATGCCACGGGGACTCGATCCTGCACTGCTAAATATCGCCCACTGCAACACCAGCGCTCGGAAAAGGGTCATCACCCCAAACCCAAGCGCGGCCGTCGTAAGCGTGGGAAACGGCGACCAAAGCAACCCGTGCACCAGAGAGACGACTCTGACCACCCCAAACAAAGGGCGCCCCCGGCCGGTCCTATTGACCAGGGAAAGAAGGACGCGCCCCTCCTGCCACAGCAGCAGGCAGGGAAACAAGCCACCGGAGCGAGACCGGAGATGCAAAGAGCCTGGGTCAACGCGGTCAAACAAGGAACAAAGGTGAGCAGCGAGGGTGGGGTGGCGCCCTCACGTCCTCCCTTTTCCTCTCCCCATTCCCCCCGCACGCCGGAGCAAATCGAAATCATTGCTCTTAAAGAGCAAATAGCTAACCTACAAAAACGGCTAGCTCTTGCAGAAGAGCGTCAGAAATCTCCCCCACCGCCCGTCCCTCTGTCAGTAGAGGAGATGGATAGCGATACCTCCCCTCCCGCGTCCCCTGACCACGGACACTCGGTGATAGAGGCGAGGTTCAACGCGTTTGAGGCGCAAATGAACGCTAGGCTTCAGGCATTCGAAAAGCAATTCACAGCCGCTCTCGACGCAGCGCTCGGCAAAATCCCATGCCTTATAGCGGCACATACCTCAAAATCTACTCCTGCTACCCGACGGAGAGGCACAGTCAAGCGCCTTGTCGGTCAAAATATTAAGGAGAGCAGAACCAAAATTCCGCATGAGGAGGAGGATCTTCCTCAGGCAGGACCGATTCCGTCGGTTATACTGTCTACCGGGGCCCCCGGCTCAGAACAGGCCCCGCACCTGACCATTTTAAATTCCAGTACTCAACATGGCGGGACACCCTAAATCCCTCCGAGTGTCACAACGCAACTCGAATACTGCTGAAATTCTGCAGTGGAATTGTCGAGGCTTCAAGGCGTGCACCAAGCGAGCTGACCTTAGACTCTTCATTACAACCCTCCCTCAACTTCCTGCTGTAGTAGCCCTCCAAGAGCCGGGAGAGGGCGTCACTTTCACGAACTACATAAGCTATCAGCAGGACGCACAGAGCTGTATCTGTGTCCATAAAAAATTATACGGCCTCTCCGGTGGACCTGGACTGTAATGTAGCTTTTTCGTATGCGATGGTCACCCTTCTTCCGCTTCAAAAACACAATCCCCCGCTTCACATTCTAAATGTGTATAGCTCACCAAAACTACCAAACGTCACTTTTGCTGATCTCTTCAGCAGGGCACTAAGAGTGGCAAATAGGGAACCCCTCATAATTGTTGGGGACTTCAACGCCCCCAGTCGATTATGGGGCTACCACCGCGGAGAGAAACGCGGACGCAAGCTGGCGGAGCTTGCGTCTACGTTGGGCCTCACTCTTCACACGGACCCTGCCAAACCCACTCGGATTGGGAACTCCGTGACTCGGGATACCTGCCCGGACCTAACATTTACTAAAAACATAAGATACGCAGATTGGCACAATACCGAGGAAACCCTCTGTAGCGACCACTGCATTCTCACGACCACAATTCGCACTTCACCCCTCACTCGTCCTCACCACAAGGCAACCCTTCCAGACTGGCCAAAATTTCGTTCCAACTACAACAACCCACAACCTACACTCTAAGAAGTAAAGGAGGAAATGGGGTATTGAGGTTACTCCTTTAGGGGAGCAACTGATCTGCCACAACCATTCCTCCCTTTAAGGGGTAAGTGCGAGGGGATGAACTGTTACTCCCCATGCAGTTACTCTTCCGAGGGCTAACAGTTACTCTTTTCCGATGCTCCTCAAGGGAGTAACGGTCATTACTTCCGATGCTCCGCAAAGGTGGAATTAATAAAATTAGGCATTTATACACTAATAAAAAAGATTACTGAGCTGGAAAAAAAAGGTGCCCGAAAGGAGGATTAGAACTCACATCCTCGCGCCCACAAGTCAGCTACTCTAACCACTGCGCCACGGCAAATTGCTTGACGGGGTAGGAAATTGAGACAGGTTAAGCATTGGCATGCAGGTGCGGCAATGTAAAAGCGACTCGGCATTTTGTGTATGCTGTGCGGGGAGAATGTAACGTTGAGTGTACCTTCAACCATAAGCGAGTGCGAAAAGAAATCTGCCCGAGTATTCTTAGGGTGCTTTAAACTTAGGCACTACGCGATGTAAACGTGTATATGCGAGCTCAAACGGGGCACCTAAGACGACAGAGATGGACAATTGCTCTGTCGCTTAGTGTGTCCCGTTTGAGCTGCACGCCACTTCAGTTAAGTTCGTAATCGCCTTGGAACGGAATGATGTTAGGTACTAATGACCAGCACAATCTGGCAGTCTATCAATGACTTGCGCGTTTAATGTGTATCGCTCACTTATGGTGTGCCCACGAAGGGCAGGGCTCTTCACATTCCAACTTTAAATTTCACGCAATTTTCTCACGAAGAGGCAAAATGCTGCTTTGCATGTAGTTCAATAGACAGCGCACTAACTTCGAACTATTCACGATTTATAGACAATACAGTTTTTGCCGCATCACTCCACGACACGGACGAAAACAGCGGAGCGCATGAGGAGTAACTGTTGCCGTTCGTCCTCCCGTTGCTCTCTTTCTGACCAGGGACTAAACGCTTACGCTCCAAAATTTGCACACGACACGCACATCCACGCAGTTACTCCCTTGAGGGACGAAAGCGCCCTTTTTAGGACGAACTGCCCAGTTACTCCCGTTTTCCCCGGAATTCTTCTTAGAGTGTAGTGGAACAGGGGTACACCACCTGGTCACAACAGCTAATCACGCAACTCACAGACACTGAACAGCAGGTTCAGCTCTCCGAGGCAAATCCGGCGGTGGACAACCACCTCCTTCACCTCTGGGAGGCCCGGCACAGCCTTGTCCGCCGATGGCGCCGGCAAAAACACAACCGTAAACTCAAAATTCGCATCGCCGAACTCACCCAGGAGGCGGCAGAGTACGCGGCCCAGCTCGCCGACTCCAACTGGGTAGACCGATGCAATACGGCCGCTCGACAAATATCGAACCGGAGTACATGGCGTCTTTTCCGCGCCCTAATTGATCCTACGAAAACCCGGACAGAAACCCATAAACACCTCCAGCGAGCGATTCACAACTTTAACGGAGACACAGCCGCACTGGCTATCTCCCTCAGAGAGAAATATCTCTCCACACACCAGGATGCCCGAGGTCACGCGTACTCATATGCAGGCTCTGAGAACGCTGAGCTGGATCGACCGTTCCAGCTTCATGACCTCAAAGCGGCACTTGCCAAAATGAAACGAGGAACAGCTCCGGGCAGGGATAAGGTAACGGTAAAGCTTCTAGCCAACCTCCCCGACCCAGCCTATGAGCAGCTCCTCACTTACTTTAATGCAATCTGGCAAGGTGACACCCCTTTTCCTATTGACTGGAAAACGGCGTTGGTCACCTTCATCCCTAAACCAGGAAAAGCCATAAACACAGACAATCTCCGGCCCATCTCCCGTACCTCTTGTGTGGGAAAGCTGATGGAGTCTATGGTACCGGATAGATTGTCCACCCATCTAGAGACCCAACACATCTTTGTAGACACCATGTACGGCTTCCGCTCACACAGGTCCGCGCAGGATGTCTTACTACAACTTCATACGGAGATTCTCGAGCCAGTCGAACACCCTAGTGACGATAAGGTCGTCCTTGCGCTAGACCTAAAGGGTGCCTTCGATAACGTCACGCATGAAATCATCCTAACCCACTTATCCCAGGTAGACTGTGGATTCAACACCTTCAACTACATTAAACAATTCCTCACAGACCGCCAAACCTTTATCCGGATACAAGACACGGAACATGGCCCGTACCAGCTCGGTACGCGAGGTACCCCGCAGGGAGCGGTACTCTCACCACTCCTTTTCAATCTGGCCATGATGAAGCTCCCTGCCCTACTGGGTGAGGTCCCAGGCGTGCAGCATGCTCCGTACGCCGATGACATCACATTGTGGGCTACTCACGGATCGGTTGGAGCAATCGAGGCCAACCTGCAGCATGCCGCGGCTATTGTGGACGAATATGCCCGCCGATGCGGCCTGGAATGCTCCCCGACCAAATCGGAATTTGTGCACTTACGACCCAACTCGAAGTGCACCACTAAACTCAACCTATCCCTATGTACAGGCCCCATCCCGGAACGCGACGAGATCCGAGTTTTGGGCCTTTGCATACATAGGAACCGCAAAATTGATACCACTCTTCAAAAGCTGCGTAAGGTGGGGGACCAAGTGGGTCGTATGATCCGCAGGGTGTCCAATAAAAAGGGGGGTTTGCGATGCAAAGACGCTTTGCGGCTAGCGAACGCATTCGTAACCAGCCGAATACTCTACTCGGCGCCCTATCTCCACCTACGCAAATGCGATGAAAACGCCCTTGAGGTGATTTTACGCAAAATCTATAAGAGAGCCCTCGATCTTCCCATAACTACGTCCAACAAACGTCTCCTCGAATTGGGGATGACGAATAGTTTTGGGGAACTACGCGAGGCCCATCCTAACAATCAATTCTTGCGGTTGAGCAAAACACCAGCGGGAAGCCGCGTCTTGTCCCGCTTGCACATCCGATATATAACCCACACGGAACCCAGAGTCTCACTGCCAGACGCATCACTGCCAGACCAGACCTTAAAGGTGAACACTCTCCCTTACAACGTGACACGAGATACTCACGAGGGCCGCCGCCAAGCGCGCGCTACAAGGATCACCAGAACATATGGAGATCGCCCGGGAGTATTCTATGCGGACGCTGCCGGCCCTCACCACGGGGGTTGGTTTACGGCGGCAGTCGTCCATCAAAACACACCCGTTAATGATCTCACTTTCCGGGCCCCCAATATTACTTACGCGGAGGAGGTGGCCATCGCACTTGCTGCCGCAGATCCAGCGTCTCGGGTCATCATCACTGATTCGAGGGGTGCTTGCCGCAATATAGAACAAGGCCAAATTCCATATCGGGCCTTCCAAAATCCTTAAGAAATGTGAGAACCAGGGATTCCAACCCCGGCGCTCCATTATTTGGGCCCCAGCTCATCAGGGAATAGAGGGGAACGAAGTAGCCGGCGCTATAGCCCGCGCGCTTCATTTCGGGGCGTCGCCTCTATCACCCGTCGACGAGGTCCCTGAATTCAAACCGGCAATCACCTTTAAAGAAATCGTACAGCTGTATCAGCTTAATCACGGCCGATACTTCCCCCCTTGCAAAGGCCTCAATAAGACGGAGGAGCGCTGGCTTCTCCGTCTCTACACAAATACCGTACTGTGCCCGGCGGCACTGAAACACTTCAACCCGGCATTTTCGGGCGAGTGCCCGCACTTTGGGGAGGTGTTTGTGGACACAGACCACATGGTGTGGGCATGCCCCTCTAACCCTGCTTTCCCCCCAAACCCCCACCCTACCCGAGAGGACTGGGAGGCCACCCTGCTCGGCTGCTCAACCCTCCAGGAACAACGTGCCCTGGTGGCCCGAGCCAAAGCCGCTGCAGAAGCCACGGGGGTCGCGGACTAGGGACCGCCCCCTAGACTTTGTAAGGGCTGGGCCCTTAGAGCTCAGCTCGCGGCTCTCTTGTAAATAGAAATAAAGTTTGTAACCAACCAACCAACCCCCGCATCGGACGCGGTGAGCGTCGAGCAACGTAGCGTTCGGCGCGACAAAGAAATGTGCGCCTGAGCAAGCGACGCACGCCTGAGCCTTAGAAACAGCTCGTTTCTAAGGCAACACCGCATTCACTAGAGGCGCCTTTGTATCACTTTGAAGCATCGAACTCGTGGCTCAGTGATTCCACTTCCGGCGTTCAAGCGAAACGGTCGCGGGATGGCTTCCTCCAATGGAGCGGTTTCGGCGGCCCAGGCGGGCCGCGGTAACAGGTTTTTTGCTTCTACTGCCGAAGATTATCAGATTATTCTGCCCAATATGCCATCCGGACGCATCGTCGCGAACACCGTTTTCATGCATGGTGACCCAAGAGCTCGGCCCTACCGTGTCGAAGACTACCGGGACACTTTGGCCAATCTAGGTGCGCTCCCCGACGTTTTGGCGTTGGGGGCGTATCAGATGAACCACGTGTGGGCTGTAACAATGACGAGTCCTGACGCTGCTCAGAAATTGCTCACCGCTGTCAACGTGAAGGTAAAGGATCGCCCATGTTTGCTCATCGATCCAAACAACCGGGAGGTTCGCTTAAACCTACACTGGTTGCTGCGCGGCGTGACCGACGAAGACATTCGTGTGGCCCTGACACCCTACGGGAAAGTGTTGGAGGTGACGCGGGAGAAGTGGCGTGTGCAAGGCGTCACTGAAAAGGGCTCGACTACTCGCTCAGTTGGGCTGCAATTGCATGGCGACGTCAAAGTCGACGACATTCCACACCAGCTCAAGATAGCCGGAGAGCTGACTCTCGTCGTTGTTCCAGGCCGCGCTCCGCTCTGTCTGCGCTGCAAGAGCACCGGACACATACGCCGGGACTGCAAAGTGCCTCGCTGCAGTCGCTGTCGCCGCTTCGGCCATGAGGACGCGGATTGCCCAAAGACGTACGCCAGCGTTACCGGACCAGTCCAGGCAAACGATGCATTGGACCACCTTATGGATGAGGCAGACACCGAGGAAACAGCAGGAGTGTGTCGAAACCCGACTACCCTAGTGGGTACCCCGAACACTCCACAGGACGCCCTCCTTGAAGCTCCAGGTAAGCCCGAAGCCGGGCTTCTGCATGAAGCCGTGGAGGACCGGAGTAAGAAAGCTGCTCCAAGTAGTACCGGTCACACTTTTTCCGGCGGAGCTGTAGAGACTACTCCCGAGGAAGTGCCGATGACAGGCATCGATAGCGACAGTGCCAGTGCGACCGCAAAGCGGCCCCACGAAGCAGGCGAAAAGGAGAAGGGGCCCAGCGCCGTCGCAACGGACGAGCCGCCTGCGAAAACAACTCCCGTGCGGCGTCTTTCCCATCGGCTTCGGCCGAACACTTCGACGGAGCGCAAGACGGCGGAAACGTCGCCTTTGCCTCCCTGAGGACTGCACCGTGACAAAGCACCCAGGAAAAAAGCGCAGTAGTGAGGTGAGCGTCATGCCCCCGGGTTTTCACCGCCTCGCAATGATGTCTATGGATAGGTCATTTCGTGTGGCCACTTTAAACGTACGTGGGCTTGCCTCAAGGAGGAAGCAAAGTCAACTCTATCGACTAGTTAGCGAACATGACCTGGGCATTCTAGCAGTACAGGAAACGAAAGTTGAGGGCGATGATGAAACCGGGGGCATGGTGCGTCAATTCTTAGCTCGATACTGTGTTATAGTGAGCCATGCTGTGGGAACTTCTTCCGGGTGCGCTTTGTTCATCCGGCATAGTCTTGGAGCAAAAGTAGAAGCTGTGACGTCATGCCCGTCAGGTCGGCTTATTGTCTGCGATTTTTTATTATCGTCATTGGAATGGCGTGTTATTTGTTTGTACGCGTCGACTGTCGCTGAGGAAAGACGCAGATTTTTCGATCAGCTAAAACAGTATACCCAGTGTAATAGGCTCCTCATTATTGCCGGTGATTTTAACTGTGTTCTTTCAGCCCGTGATAAAACTAGCGCCCGACCGTACAAGGATGCAAGCACCATTGCCCTAAGCGATATGATAAGGGACGATGGTTTGGAAGACGTGGCTGAATGTCTCGGTGGTGGGAGGACTACGCAGTACACCCACTTTCAGGCAGCCAGCCACGCCCGTCTTGACAGAGTGTATGTGAGCCTTGATTTGATACCCCTTTGTAAGGAGTACCATGTGAGCGCACTTTCATTCAGTGATCACTGTTTGGTCAGCTTTTTAGTAGCAAGCACGAAAGAAAAAGGGCTTCGAGTGGCCACTATGGAAATTTAATTCGAAATTACTGAGCGACGAAATGTTTACAGCGGATGTAACGAAGCAAGTTGAAGAAATGAATGCTGTTGATAACACGACATCTGGTGAAAAATGGGAGAACTTCAAGCAGGCGGTTAAAATCAAGGCTTTAGAGCGTGCGAGCGCTATATGCAGAGAAAAAGGAGGAGAAGAAAAACAGATGCGCAGGAATTTAGAAAAATTGATTAGTGAGGAATATAGGATGCCCGGCATGTTCATGGACGATATTCGCGCACTGAAACATAAAATAGAACAGTTCGATATCGAAAGATACCGCGGTGCTTTGGTGCGGGCAAGGGTCGAAAGGCTGATAATGGGAGAAGTACCGTCGAAAAGAGCGTTAGGCTCAGAAAAGTGGCATGCACGCCGCAATCAGATAGCGGAAATCGAATATTGCGGAAAGGTTAGCGACGCAGCAGATGATATCGAGCGTGCTTTTTTCGAGCACTACAGTGGTTTATTCACTTACTGCGCAGTCGACATTGGTCGTTTTAAAAAGGACTTTCTGTCGTTGATGCCAAGGCTAGATGAAAGTACGAAAGAAATATTGGAGGAACCAATTTCGGAAGAGGAAGTGAAAAGTGCTATTGAAAGTATGCATCCGGGGAAGTCCCCTGGCCCTGATGGTCTAACCTCAGCCTTTTATAAATATTTCAAAGGTGCGATCTAACCAGCCTTAGCGGATGTATATAACGAAGCATACCAGCTCAAAGTACTACCCCCGTCCTTCTCATCTTCCCACACTATTCTTATACCCAAGTCAGAAGATCCCGTTGCATTGCGAAGAGTAACTTCTTACCGCCCAATTTGTCTCACTAACGGAGACTATAGGATAATGATGAAAATCTTAGCAAAGAGGTTGCAGACTGTCATTGCGAAGCTTGTGGGGCCGCATCAAACATGTGGCATTAAAGGCCGAACTATCTTCTCAAATATACACGTAGCACGAGTATCCTCGAATGTTGCGATGCCATGGGTGCACGAGTGGCAATGCTCCAAATTGATCTCGAGAAAGCGTTTGACCGGGTGCCTCATGACATTCTTTTGTGCATTCTAGATTATGTGAATTTGGGTAGAATAATTAGAGAGGGGGTTGCCATGGCGTACCGGGACTGCTCGACGCGACCTATTGTCAACAAGGTGGTGGGAGCGCGAATCCAAGTTGAGCGTTCGGTGCGTCAGGGCTGCCCTCTCTCGCCGCTGTTGTTTTGCTTGTATATTGAGTCTTTTTGTTTGAGCGTCATGGAGAATGACTGTGTCCGCGGGTTTAAACTGCACGAGGTTGAAGTCCGCCTGTTGGCTTATGCAGACGATATTGTTGTGTTTTGCACTGATTCGGACAGTATAACGCAGGCTGTCAAATGCGTTAAAAGTTTTCGTGCTGTAAGCAGCAGCGTGGTAAACTGGGGTAAGTGCCTGGGATTCTGGCACGGAGATTGGCGTGGGGCCCCAGACACTTTTGCCAACATGAGTTTCGTTACGACTCCGGTGAAATACTTGGGTGTTCCCCTTCGGTGCTACAAAGACAGTGAGTCGTACTGGAGGAGTGAAGTGGATAACCTTCGGGACAGGGTAAACAAATGGAATGGCTGGAATTGGTCTATTTTTTCGAGAGCCACAATTTGCAACATATCTTTAGTGAGCAAACTTTGGTACATCCTCCGTCTTGCATTGCTCAAGGGTAAACATCCAAAAAAGTTACCGGGTGTTCGCAGTGTTTGTATGGGCATCGTCTTGGGAGAGATCAAGTCGCACCAATTTGTTTCTTCGAGTTCGAAATGGAGGACTAGGAATGTCACATTTGTTTTTGAGACAGGTAGTCAATCGCTTTTTTTTCTTCAGGGACGCAAAAAATCCGTTTTTATACACTGTCTGCCAACTCCGCCTGGGCAAACACTTGCCCGAAATGGTTGTCTCAGCGGGCAGTTTGCCAGGGGGTGTTTATGGTTTTCTACGTGAAGTTGTGGTTTCATGCAGGTTTTTGTCAGCGCGTTTTTCACTTCAATATTTGAGTGACGTCAACCGAAAAAAAACTGTACAAGGACCTGTGTGATGTTGTTCTTCCCGTGCCTTTATATCGGTCTCTCTACAGAGCTAGCGATGGGCACAATGTTCTGAAGCGTGTTAAGGCGATGCTAGTACCGTCAGGCGCTAAGACGTTCTTTTTTAAATTGCACTGCGGAACGCTGACTGTCAAACCATGGCTGGCTTAAAGAGGTTTCTTTGTACCTTGGGGCACTCATTGTACAATTTGCAAGCAGGAGGAGACAATTGAACATGTCTTTCTGCATTGTTGGGATGCCGTTTTCCTCTGGGATGTGCTCCAGCGCACAATCAAAAAAGATTTCCCCCTAGATGCGTATGGGATACGCTACTTGCCAATAGAAAGTGATGATGGTACCCCATTTGATGTGATCATGCTTATTGCCCTGCATAGCATTTGGAAATGTAGAATGGCGGTAAGGAACACCGATCTTGATGCAAGAGCGGCTAGCCAGTATTTCAAAGAAAGCATACGGAACTTTGTAGAGGAACAAAAGTTGCTGGAGTGCATCCCAGAGTGGTTGCCACGTGTGTAATTATTATTGGCGATAAAGGAATTTTAGCACAAGCGCAGCCGCACAAGTTCTGCGGTCGTTTTTAACATATTGTGAGTGTGCCTTTTGATTATTTGTGAATGTGTATTTTTTATCCGGGCCAATGACCGGCAATAAAAGAAAAACTCGTGGCTCAGTGGTAACGTCTCCGTCTCACACTCCGGAGACCCTGGTTCAATTCCCACCCAGCTCATCTTGCAAGTTGTTTTTTATTCATGAAGTGCCTGCTGGGATTTGTCGCTCACGGCCAACGCCGCCGACACCGGCTTTTCTGCGACACCAGCTCCTTAAC
The DNA here is from genome assembly GCF_050947875.1 of Dermacentor variabilis. Lineage (NCBI taxonomy): Eukaryota > Metazoa > Arthropoda > Arachnida > Ixodida > Ixodidae > Dermacentor > Dermacentor variabilis. The sequence goes on from NC_134575.1 coordinate 77,129,276, forward strand.
GCTGTCGCGTTAATACAGGCCGTCATCTTAGGCAGTGTTGCTGCAATAATGTGCTGTATGCACTACCTGAACTCGTCGTCGTTCTTTTCGGGGTTTCCTTTTGTTGTCATCATTACTGACTTAGGCGAACACAGTATAAATTTATAGGGATCTTCAGAAAGAAAACTTTTTTCTCGAATAGAATTCGAGGGTGCAGCCTAAATGCTGGCATTGAGATGCCGTCAACGCGGGCATTAGCTGCGTGGTTGCGCGCTGGATCCTTCTTTTTTGTACACCCGTCGGAGTATGATGCGCGCCGCCTAAATAAAGCCATCGTGTTGTCGCCTTTGCCCCGCGTTCATCAGTGACTTCTCTGAAAACGAAATATCGGAAAGCAGCCAGCTCTCTTTGATAAAAATGAGTAACGACGTTGTGCTTTTTTAAAACTTGCGGGTTACAAATAGAGCACAGAGATAAGAGTACATTTTCATTGACTGATAAAAAGCAGACCTAATTAGTGAAGATAGCTCTCTGCCTAGCGTAGATTTTATTTCCACGCCTTGACTGCAACGCAGTGAGTAAAATTTTTTGTTGCTTCTAGTAATTATAAGTCGACTGGTGGTGGGGAGTAAACTGTAACATGTGACTCTGGGTTGATTTGAACTTTATTACATAATGTACAACCCGACAGTTCATGTCCACAGCAAAGAAATAAGTCAGCAAGTTACATTTGTGGCAGTTTTTTTTATAAATAAAAGCAGGTGGGAACATTGATGCTTCGGAACGATAAACAAAGCAGTTGCTAAACGACGCGGCAATCTTCTTTGCAGAATCGCAAGCGGCCGAGAGCCTTGGGTTGACAAAAATTTCCGTCTCACGTACATCGTGTGCTGGGATTGATCTTTAGAAATGGAACAGCGTTGTATTTTTGTAGACACCAAACATGCTTTGAGCCATGAAACGCAAAGAAAGCAAATTTCCTGTGTCGTTTACAGCTGTTGTCACCGCATACTGAGATGACAGCATCCGCTAGCGTCCGCAGTCTTATTCTTAAAAGAGGCCGAGCTGGTGTAATAATGAGGTTCCATATTTTCCATTCTCGAAGGCACCAGTTTCTTCAGTCTCTGTGTGGTCTGGCGTGTGTGTTTCACTGTTCATCTATATTTAAGTAGCGAGCTGGCCTAACGATCAAAGTGTTAGTTTCAACAGAAGCGTTAGTTCTGCCTCGTGACTGAAATGAAGTTGTGGCTGCAAACTGTCATGGCTGAATTAAGCTGTGCAAGCGTCTCTGCCGAGGTGGCCGTATAGCTGTGCGCACATAGCTATCATATATTGATTATCGCTCATAACGCAACTTGTGAGCTGTAATAATGTTTTCGACTGAAAACGAATTTCTTCAAAGAATCGAGTATGCATATAATAGGCTTTTGCATTTCCTTTGTTTGAATGTTTTGAGCCGAACCGGTGGGGTTATTATTTTTTCGGTTCCGGTTGGATTTAGGTTCCTTCACGCTCCAAAATTATCAGTTCACGCTTGGTTTCAGTGACGCCTAGAATTCCGGTACGGATACGGTTTTCGGCTCGGGTTCGGTTCGATACCTTGATAAATACTCCTCGAAAAGTTTGCAAACGCCCACAAACGCCCACTATTAAAATAGCGTTGCTTTGAACTGGGCACAAATTATTTTTTTTCTTTGTAGTCGTCCTGGCCAGAACCTTAGGATCAGTTCCACAATTTTCCAATTTTCCCGATTTGACTTTTTTACTACAAATTACACGCATTTCATGGCCATGGCCTCCGCTCAAATAGCTAGAGGCGATAACTACATGGGTTCGTCTGGGTTTATGTAAAACGTTCCCTTATTTCTCTCTACACAGTACACCAGAAACATATTGTCATGTGGCATACTGTTCTGCTTAGCGCTTACGTAAGATTTAGTAATGATATTTACTAAATTAACAAACCACTGCAGTGCTTATATCAAAACAAGCAAAATGACGTGAAGAAACAACGAGACAGAAAACTGACAGGACAGTTACATCGCATTTTGCTGTACCCTTTTACAACATAGCGACTGTGAACAATGCTAGAGAAAGAAGTAATGATATCCCAGCTTGTTTCTATGGCACCCCTTTGTACTTGGTGAGTAATCTGTGTAAAAGATTAGCTCCTTACTAGGAAGTGTCTGTGTGGACCAAGTGTTCGAAATTTTACCGCCAGTTGTAGAGACTCCCATCCAAATCCGTACGTTCATGGTGGCCGCAACAAATATGACATGCAACTCACATAAACAACTGATGAAGTTTACTGCTGAGTTTATTATTCAAGTCAAGTGGTGTAAATAAGAAATTTTCGTGATAAATAAAACATTACGAAACTGCATACACATCATTGGTGCGCTTGAAGCCAGTTATAAACATTGTCTGATTCAAAGAGTATGTTTGCAACAGGTTGTTTTAATTGTTCCTCTGATCACACAAAATGATATGCAACTTAATATATCGCAATCGAGAAGTAACGAGCTGATGTGCTAATGACATAAATTTTAGTAAGCAATCGCTGAGGTTGACAAAACTGTGGGTTTCGTGCGAATTACTTGCTCATATATTTAGAGCAGATTAAATTTCACTAGAATAGTATTCAGTTCGTTATCTAAGATAGGCGCACATATGCCATTGGGTGTGGTTATTACAGCTTGCCATCGCGCAGAACAAACCTGGGGACAGTAAGATGAGCAGGAATATTAGGACACAAGTGGGCAGCCTGTGGGGTGAAATGTTTCATTAAACTCGGGCTTGGAATCCAGAACTCTGTAGTGAACTTGACTCCATGTAAAATGATAAGGTCACTATGTGTGGTGCTGCAGCATAACATTTCTCAGTATGGTTGCTGAACAAAGAATTAAGCCAGCTCTAGTAGAGTGAAATAATTCATTCAATTCTGCTGCGCCGAAAACACTCACCAGTCAGGCGTGTTGCATTCTCTTGCATGTCGGGGGCACCCATCGGTGTCTTTGTAGTAGAGAAATCCGTGAACACATTCGCATTTGTCATAGGAATTTGCGCATATGCGTTCTCCGTTGGCACATTCACATGTAGCGCAGTCCGGGCGACTCCAACTGCGGCTGCTCCTAGTAAATTAGAGTAATGAAATTTACAGTCTATGAGACTGCGGTAACTTTTCTCATCTCTGTTAAGTAGGCTGCAGATTGCACAGTACTCTATTAAACAACTAATGCAGTCTTCGATATTAGGCAATCAAAAGAGAAATTTTGTGTCCGTTATGCATGCGCTCTGCGAGTGGTCTGCGGCATTTGTGACGATTTCATTCGCCGAAACACGTTCAGTAAGGGATGTTGCCGTATGTCAGAGTACAGAGTAAAAACGATATCGGATGGCGTTCATTCCTGATACTCAGGGCTAGGTCCGAGCCAATGTCGAAATAGTTAAAATAAATTAGGTAGAGAGTCTTCTTGCAGTAAGGTAATATACTTGCGCGGCTGTTGCTTGTAGTACGTTCCGTCAAAGTTACTTGCGCTGACATTTGCTGAGCTTGCCACGAAGAAGAAGAAAGCCAGGTGAAGCAGAAAGAATTTCATGCTAGTCTTATAGAGAAGTCCGTGCAGTTGTGAATTAGAGACCACGAAGAGGCCGTTAATTTCATTATATTTCGTTGTTTCGGCATGGTGAAGGAAAATGGGCTTGAACTCGTTTGCGAGATTTGAATGTTCCGAGAATTTTCATTTATTATTTTACTGAACCTTTTTATAATGACTAACCGCCCAGAGTTTATTTTGCGCGCTTCCAAAGGATCGAGCTACAGCTGCGCTTTACGTTCCCATTTTCCCACTGTGTCTCGAGGGCTCTCTATAAAGGGCGACCATTTTTGAAAGTTTTACGTAATTTTTAAAAATCGCTTGTAGCAGATGGCGTAACTCTTCTCCTTCATCTGGATTATTCGAAGCGGCAGACGTAACTAGCACGCGAAATCGAAACACGTATTCAACTAATTTGCATCAATCGACTAAATAATTCCTAATTTGTTACTTTATGGGAGATTACAATTGGCAAATTGTAGCCCGTAAGTTTGCAAGATGGGTCCACTTGAAATGAATTACCATTAGTACACCAGTTTCGAGACATTATTTTCCAAAATGTGAGACGAAAAGCATAGGCGTTCCAGTTACTTTTTCACTACAATACATAACGCAGAATTTTGTTAAAAAATCTATTGTACCAATAGTGCATTTCTTACAGCGAGGTTGAAGGCATTCCTCTTCAAGCTGGTGGTATTCTGGAAAGTCATTCCAAACGAATACGTCCGGCAATCTCACTGCCTATAGTTTGTAAATTGCTGTATGTGCCGCAAAGGAATTAATTAGGAACCTAGTGAGTACGATCTTGACAATTGGCTGAACGCGCGTTTAGATATTTCGTACTGTTGATGTCCTCCTCTAAAAACAATTTATCTTAAAGGTGAGACTTATGGTGTCTGCAATAGCCGATTTTTCAAAATTACATAAAACTTACAAATGATCACTCCCTAGAGAATGCCTTCATAGTCTTTGGTAAGTCCAACTTTTTTATGCGCAGCCTATAAGGAGTGGGCTGCCATCAGTGCTGTGTTCACTGAATGATAGAGACATTTCCAAAGAATAGCCTTTGTTTTAAGTTTTCTGTTATTATGTGTGCAACTCAACCCTATATAAATATATTACTCTCTTCACCATGCAGTTTTTGCGTACATTATACTTCTAAAATGGTACTTTCACTAAACCCGGAAGAATTTTTCATGTTATATAGTTTTGTCTTGAAACAATTGTAACACAAAGAAATTATTTTGGGCATGACCGCTGATATTGTACTGGATTATTCATGGTAGTACGCTTGTTCAAATCAATTCACTTTATTTGGACAGCGGTGATTTTGTGGACCATGAAAAATCATAATAAGGCTTAACGTTGTCCACGGCCGCGTTTCACATGCGCCGAGAAAGATTAGACAAACAGTGTCTAAGCTAAGGTTAAACAAAAGATATTCCAAACACTGTAAAAAGAAAAAAAAAACACATGGCATTCATAATGAGTAATTTCACAAAAAAAATTAAATTAGGGGGGTTTTACGTGCCAATACCAGGATCTGATTATGAGGCATTCATGGTGGCGGACACCGGGAATTTGGACCACCTGGGGTTCTTTACCATGCACCTAAGTCTGAGTACACGGGTGTTTTCGCCTTCCTCCTTCAATAATATGCGGCTGCCGAGGCAGGGGTTCGATTCCGCGACCTCGTGCTTAGCAGCCCAGCACCATAGCCACTAAGCAACCGCGGCGGCTGAGTAATTTCACAGTTACAGCCATCTAGACATTGGTGCGTACAGAATGCTTTTTGAATTCTTCAGATATTTAATAAATAAATGCTCTCTACAATAGCAGAAATGCGTCCATTAAGTTGTCTGAACTCTTTCCGGAGGAGATAGCTGCACATATGCCATCGCAACAAAGCGTTTGTTGGGATGTAATGTGAACATTATTGCGCAAACATTTATTCGCTATTCTTGTTTGCATGCTTAACACTAATAATTATGCAAGTCCGTCGCGCAGTGAGAATGAGTGTTACGGAGCTTATTTTCCCGTAGATGCATCTCCATCGTCATTTGAGGACATTCAAAGCTCTACGATATTGACCAACATGTTTATGTGAGCCAGCAATTGTGTAAGGGATGATATTAACAAGATAATGACGACAGTGAGGAAGGTAGAACGATGGTGATGAAAATATAAATTATTTAACGTATTCAAGCGCAGAAAGTTACAACATGTTTAGCAAGTGCGTACGCCAATCCCGAAGGCGGTGTGCTATCAGATTGCCTCTCAAAGCAGTAGCTGCTTCAGGTCGTGAACTGTCGAAAGCCGGCGACCTCAAAGGCGGTGCTAGCTCCTACTAGAGAGGTAAGGGAACAGTAGCACGCCGTCGCTGTCACTTTGAAAACCAACGTGCCGCTTTGATTATCACGTGGTAAACACTTGATGCACTCGCAACTTTTATTTGGGGGTAACGCGAGAACAGTAAACGCATCCCTCCGTGAATTGAAAAAAAAATTATGGGAGAACACTTTTCACGATTACTGTCTATGGCAACGCAAATGGCATTCAAAAAGTGTCGCGCCAGATTCTCTTCCTGAAGTCACGCTAATTTAACATCAGAAGTGGTAATGGTTGCTTCGACTATATGACACATATTCCGATGTCCTCTACTTTGCTATGGCAGCGCTTGTCAAGGTCGCCCATCAGCATGGTGGCATGACTACACTATGACGCCGATGCAGGGACGATGGAATGACAAAAATGGAATGATATCGATAAAGCGACGAAGGCGTTATAATGACGACGGCATGACGATAATGATATGTCTATTTTGAAATTATGCGATGGTGAAATGAAAACAGCGGGACGACGACGATGGGAGGACAATGAGATGACGATGGTTGTATGGCAAGGATAGCAGGACAATATTGATGTGACAGCTATCGGAGGAAGAAGAAGGAATGACGAAAATGGCACGACCACGGCGGCATAATGACGATGGTAGGAAAACATATGCATGATAGTGTCTGTTTCACGATGAAGCAATGACGACAATGACATAGAAATCGCGGCATAATCACAATTGACTGGTGCCAGCACGATTACTATGATGGTATTGGGTTCACGATCATTCCATAAAGAGATAGAGCAGCACGCAGAAGTAGAAACACACGTTAGGCTTCAATTAGACACACTTAATCCTTAGCACATAGAAAATGTACACATACGCGACGGTTTCCAAAGTACATTCCACAGGTCTCGCGAATATACGCGAATTAGTCAAAGGGAAGCATGTAGCCTACAGTTTACGTAGAAGAAGATGTCGCCGTGTCGGAGACGTCGCAGAATTGGTCTGAAAGCAATGTCGTACTACAGGCGTTATCCTCTGGCCGCGTAGAGCTCAGGTGCCTTTGTGCCACTGTTTACGAATCGGAGCCTCTAGGTGATCGGTTCTGAGTGCGGTGTTGTACTCGGAAGTACACAGCAGCAGCCCACCTTGTCAAGTACACGGCCGGAGAGGTATTGCTGACTCCCCTCTCCCGAACCCTCACTCAGCAAAGCTAATGAAGGCTAGCCCTCCTGGAGCAACTGTCCAGAGGGAGAACCAGCCGAGATGGTCTCTCAGCTGCTGAGAGCGTCGGTTTGTGTGCAGGCGTAGTGGGGCGGGCGGCGATTGCTCCAGTTGGCCGGACGCCCAGCGAGGAAGCTCTGCCTTCGAACGCCGAATCTCGGGCACTGCACGCACCAGGGGCCACGCCCCACGAGGCACCGCTGCCGTCACTCCCAAAAAGGTTTTCTATTCCCCACCATACGGTGCACTGCCGTAACTGTCATCATTCGTTTGTTATCAGCACCCACGTACCATATATTATTACAATTACAACAGAATTACAAACAAGGAATGACGTCGATGGGTCGGCGATGTGCTATGACGACGACTTGATGACAACGGGATGATGTTACTGAAGTGATAACGACGGTGAAACGACAGCTTGACAGCGATTGCATGATTTCACCGGTATGACGACGACTTTGTGTGGACGATCGCTCACGGTGATGGCATGAGGACAATGATATCAAAGTTGCAATGATGAAAATGCGATGTCCCCGACGCATCACGACCATGGTATGTAAACGAATGTATGACGACTAGTGTATGATGACACAATGAAGGCGTTGCATGACAACGGCATGAGCACAAAGAGATGAAAATGAATGTATGGTTACAGTGATGCGATAACGACTGTTTCACAAGCCTGTGTGACGACGGCATGACGAGAGTCGAATAATGAAGCTGGAGTGACAACAACGGAATGACCACGGCAGCATCACTAAGCGGTGCGATACCGAATGCAAAATGACTGTATGACTACGGCAACAGGACGACGATGGCATCAGGAGAGTCGCATGATATTGCTGCAATGCTTACAGTGCAGTGACCGTCCCAACCACATGCCAATTGGCCAAGGTATAAGAAAGCTCGGTTCACTGGATCGGCATAGATGGCGTGACAACCACAGCATGACGAGAGTCAGATCATGAAGCAGGAGTGAAGACGATTGTAAGACCCTGACGGCGACACGCCAACGGTGGGACAAGGAATGCAGGACGACTGTATGACGAGAATGGACTGACGACATCAGCATGAAAAGAATCAGATGTTGAAGCTGAACCACGACGACGGCAATGACTCCGACGGCACCACGGCCACGAGCCCACAACTAGTGGCCCAAGTTATGAGAAAACCTAGGTCACTGGTCCAGGGTAGAAGGCGTGACGACGACTCCATGACGAGAGTAAGATCATGCAGCTCGAATGATGACAATGTAACGAATACAACAGCATCATGACCGTCGCGTCACTAGGCGTATGCTTAGTGACTTAAGCAAGTGCACAACTTGGGCCACCGGGACAGCATATTAAGATAGATAGATAGATAGATAGATAGATAGATAGATAGATAGATAGATAGATAGATAGATAGATAGATAGACAGACAGACAGACAGACAGACAGACAGACAGACAGATAGATAGATAGATAGATAGATAGATAGATAGATAGATAGATAGATAGATAGATAGATAGATAGATAGATAGATAGATAGATAGATAGATAGATAGATAGATAGATAGATAGATAGATAGATAGATAGATAGATAGATAGATAGATAGATAGATAGATAGAGAGGCAGGCAGGCAGGCTGAAAACGGTTGAAGTAGGCAAATAATGTTATTCCCATGAAGAAGTACATACAGCCCCCCGTATCGAGCGAGGCGAATAAAAGCGCTGTGTGCTGCAGGACCCACGTTCGAATCCCGTCATCAGACACGGATATTGAAAAGGCACAAAACAAGGTGAGACAGCCACCTGCCTGCCTGGCTGCCTGCCAACACATCCTTGCGATTACCAAGAACGGGTAAGCCAACAGGCCGGTGGACACAATGGAGTGCTTCGCAAGAAGACACTGTGAGGGATTCCACTATCTCCGTGATTGTGAAGAAGGAACGCGATCACCCCGGCCGCGATCATAACACTGACGCGATGAGAAACACTGCTAAAGGCGTAGCAAGTGTCGTACCTCCTTAAAACTCGAGACGACACCGAACTGTGGGTCTATGGAGGCCGGCTAAGCACGCGCACTCGGGCTCCCAATGCGCTGTCAAGAAGGAACTTACTAAAATGGTGACGGCGAGAATGTCGATGGCATTTTGACGCGTCGACCGTTCGTGTAATTGCTATTGCAATAACAAAGGTTAAAAGAGAAGAAACACAAGCAAAATGCGACGTCTGTCTGTCGCCCAAGCCTGCAGATTGAGTTGTTCTATGAGGGTGGGCTTATAGCCGTTATAGTTATAGGTTATAAGTGCTATAGCAAACCGGACAGTCTTGTTAACCTCCCTGCATTTCCTTCCTCCCTTCTCTCTCTCCCTCTCCCCCCACGCCGTTGCATTGTGGAAGACCGCAAATATCCACTAACTGAAATGTATATTCTAACAAATTGTCTTCTGGAAGTATACATGCGAGCAACTTCAAATATAGGGACAAAACCAGTTTGTTCAGCGATTTGTGCGGCGCACTTCGTCTTAGCACGCAATGGTGGGCTAGAAATATATTTAGTGCCCATAATAGCCCGCTGTCTCTAACACCGTTAGCTTTTTACATTCTTCTATTTATTTTTTGTTTGCAAACATTCTCGTTAATACGCTGCCATTCTACTTATTTGATATCATGTTCTAAGAGTACCAAGTCATTTATGTTGTGGCCCTTTGTCCGCGGTATTGTACAGAGACAGAGAGAAAGAATGAAACCTTTATTTGAAGCAGTGACTTGTCAGTCGAGGTGGGAGGGTCCCTTATTCCAGGAACTCTCTGGCTTGGATCGCCCTCCGGGCCCGGGCGACGAGTTCGCGCTGGTCGACCAGGTCCGGCTTGGAGATCGCAGCCTCCCACGTTTCAGCGAGAAGGTTTGGGTCTGCGTCTGCTGCTAACAGTTGTGCCGCTCTGATGGTTTTTCGGGTTTTCTTGCATTGCAGAAGGAGGTGCGCCAGGCTGTCTGGCACGTACAAAATAAATAAATATCACTACCAATTGCTTATATTGTACAAGAAGGAACATGCATATTTCCAGTGTATTAGTAATAAATGTCGAGATTGAGCACATCAATCGACCGTTCCTAATAAATTCTCCTTTTCTTTCTAGCGCCATGCCGTTTCTTGGCCTGACGTGTGCGGTTTGAACCAAGGTGTAGAAACGATACCTTATTCCGTTTCGTCTGCATTGAGCTCTGGAACGGGAGAAATAGTTGTTTTAAGTCGTTTAAATAGGTTCATTATCGTTGAGAAAGAATTACGTTCTCAAATAATTTTGTCAAGCACATTTGGTTAGCGTGCTAATAAAACACACGTTATCTTTGTTTATTGGTGTGGTGTCCATACATGTACCTCCTCTCTCTATTTCATCAAATATGAATAATCGGTAACCTCAAGAAGGTCAAACAAGCGGCCGTATTTGCTGTCATAGAAACCAAAAATAAACGCACTGATTCATCCAGCAACTCACGAACAGCGTTGATGGACTCTTTTCTTTCAAGAATGAATAAATACTGAGTGGTGCTTTACGTATGGGTCTTCGTCACCGTGCAACTGGAAATGACTTATTAGCTTGTTTATCTTTTTATGTATTCGTGTTAATAAAATAGCCACATTCGTGTTAATAAAATAGCATGCAAGACAAATAAGTTGATTGATAGCTTAATGGTTAGCACGGTCGGTGACATTGATTCACTGACACGGAATCAATTCAATAACCCAGTGGAGGCGGTCGTCACCCTGTGGCAATCTCAAGGCTAGGGACAACGAGGTAGCATGACGAAGACAAAAATCAACTTTGCGTGTCGCCGATAACGAAAACGGTCGTCGTCCGCGTGACGGTATGGATGGAAGGACGGGACGGACGGACAAGGGAAACCAAATTTCTAGCGCCTAACTGCTGTCGCAGTAGAATAATGTTGGTGTGTAACACAAGAAAAGAATCATTTCGGTTCGTGGAGCTCTTTTGATGTAGTGGTCTGCTGCATCAAGAGACACCTTTTTTACCAGTCTGCTCCTGAGAATAACCAATACGTCTTCTTGTTTTTCACGATATAAGGTCATGACAGGGAACACCTGCAGGCCCTATTCTTCGTACAGAGAAATATGTTTACGTGCCCAGGTCACAGCAGCGTAACTGCAGATATCTGAAAATTATGCTGAACATGTTAGTTGCTGCTCTGCAGACTAAAAGGCGCTAGTGATATTTAGGATGTGAACCATATGCATGCTCACAAATTCTCGTTCATTGGGGACAGTATTCTGTGAGTTTTATAGCAAAATACGAGAACAAATTTCTTCTATATGCCTTGTGAAGCCGGCGTGACATGTTTATAAATGACTGCATTTAATTACCTGGTGTTTTTACTTCTGGTGTCAGCTAGATCAGCGGCAGGACGAAGAGAAGACAGTGAAGGAAGAGGACTTGTTGCAGGTAAGGTAGTTTGAAAGATTCAATAATTTGTGTTTTTTTTTCTTATTTAGACTTGTAAACAAAATTAAGCTTTCTTAGTAAACATGAGTTTTTTAAAAGGCCTTATTATATCATGAGATTATAGTGATTCTCTTTTATGTAAGGGCCCTATACTTGCAATGCATTTTTGGCCTTGTTGAGGAACATAATTCTCGCTAATAGCGGTACCCTGGTAACACACACATCATATTGTTCCGAATGTTTGGCACTTTTAACTGAACTAGAATTATCAAAACATGCTGAAAATTAGGTTTTTAATCAGAATGTTAGGCCTAACCCAATAATTTTTACATTTTTGTATTTAAATATTTATAACCAAAAACTTGCGTGTGCAACTGTTTAATTCTAGTTCAGTAGCTTCCGAAACGCTTGTGACAATGGCTGCATAATAGAATCAGCCGTCTATCTTCAGAGGATTAGGAAATAATGGTACGTTTCTATTAAAACACGTTTTAAAATAATTATGACTAAAATAAAAGAAGTCATTGGTTTATTAGGCCCCGGCTTCGTAGTCTCTGTCGAAATCATTTTTGCGCTTTTCGTCTTGTCGTTTCGCTTGCCAGGCCTCTTTTGTGAGCTGTCGCGCTGCTCGGTCCGCAAAGTACATTCTAGTGGTCTACTTCCCTCAGCCACTTGATGCTGTTGCGCCCAGGATTCAATCTGCACGACTTCAACATGTTGGCTCGGGCGATGCTGCCATAACTGAATGAAATGACAGCATGCAGAACTCCTATCCTAAGTGTCTGAAACCCAACAAAAACGCTCTTTGGCGCAGATTCTCAAACAACATGGTTTGACGACTCATTTGCATTTTGAGTTCGCCCATGAAGGCGCTTCTCCATTAGAGCATTCTCGCCGCTGTTTTATAGCCCATCGTCTTCCTGGACGCACGCAGAAAAAATTGTAAGCTTCGATGTTGAGGAGCTGGTGGGTTCATCGTTTGGCATCTCGCCACGTTGTGGGTACCCATTTGCTTGTTCAAGGCGAGTGTAACGGTGACCATGAAATTCACGTTCCTTGAAGGTCTTCCTTACCCTGGGCATCTCAACTTATCAGCCACAACGAACACAGGCACATAGTATAATAGTCCCAGAAAGCAAGCGCACTCGAAGGCAGCTCGGACACAGACGGCGCAGATGTTCGAAGGTTGCAAAAACGCGGAAAAAACATGCGAAGTGTCTCATCATTATCTTGGCTAAAAGAAGGCAATCTGCCATAGTTGCCAGACCATTCATTATATGTCGCTGATTACAGACGAGCATTAAAAATTGGCGGTGAAGGTTTTAGGTTCGAGAAATTGATGATAAAAAAGGAGGGTACCCGAAAACAAGGCGTGGCTGCTCACTATGTGTTTTTGGAAAGACTGTCTTTCAGCCCAAAATATGACTTTCTAAGGAAAGTGCGACTATGAAACGTTAAAGAACGAGATGAACTTCTCAAATTCTAAAAAAGAAATCATTTTTGCATATTTTTATCTGATTTTCTGATTTGGAATGATGTGCATCTGCTGGTTCTATAGCTCATGTAATGAAAGGAACCTCAGCAGCTTATCAAGTTTTGTAGTTTTCGATTGAGTTTCTTAGTTCTCACACCTTAGTAGCGCCAAGAAAAACATTGTTCATTTGCGCTACAAATTTTCATAAGTCACTGCGACCGCTGTCATCCTGGTGTCGAAGATAAAACGAGGGCCCTTGCACGGTGAGTGGCATGGCCTACGTCACTGGAGCCATTCTTTGGCTGCTAAAGCGACGGTCCAACCGCCCACGCTACACAATTGGGTCTGGCGGATTCAGGCGCGCGTTCTACAGTCTGGCGGTCGTCAGGCGTTACGGGACACACTCTTCATGGCCTCTCGCTTTCCGACTCATTTTCTGCATAATGACCGCTGCCTTCAGTAGACGCGGTAAGTCACCGGGATCATTTTAAGACCAACCCCGACTCCAGTGAGTGACATTTTCAACTTTTATCGTCTAACGAAATCGTTAAGCCTGGGCATGGCCGAAGCTTCAGCCTGCCGACGGCTTTGTCCGGGAGCTCCGACTGGAGACTGCTGCATTTCTGCCCAACCTGTATGAATCTGCATCGCATCGAATCAGAACTTCTGTCTTTCACGCACGTTCTGGGACATTGAACGTTTCAACGCGACAGCGTTAAGGAGCTCCTGCCGCAGAAAAACCGGTGTCGGCGGCATTGAGCGTGAGCGAAAAATTCCGGAATGTAATTCATCAATAAAAACAACTTGCAAAATAGGCAGGGTGGGTATCGAACCAGGGTCGCCGGAGTGCGAGACGGAGACACTACTACTTATCCATGAGTACTATGGTTCAAAGTGGGACGAAAGCGCCTCTAGTGAATGCGTTGTGGCCTTTGAAACGTGCCGTAGAAACTTATACAGCGGTGTATATCGGTAATTATGAGCATGTAAATTACAGAAACCTCAGCAGTCATGGAGGCATTACGGAATCAGGGTGTAGATGAGCCATATGTAAAAATACTGGAAGATATCTATAGCGGCTCCACAGCCACCGCAGTCCTCCATAAAGCAAGCAACAAAATCCCAATAAAGAAAGGCGTCAGGCAGGGAGATACGATATCTCCAATGCTATTCACAGCGTGTTTACAGGAGGCATTCAGAGACCTGGATTGGGAAGAATTGGGGATAAAAGTTAATGGAGAATACCTTAGTAACTTGCGATTCGCTGATGATATTGCCTTGCTTAGTAACTCAGGGGACCAATTGCAATGCATGCTCACTGACCTGGAGAGGCAAAGCAGAAGAGTGGGTCTAAAAATTAATCTGCAGAAAACTAAAGTAATGCTTAACAGTCTCGGAAGAGAACAGCAATTTACAATAGGCAGCGAGGCACTGGAAGTCGTAAGGGAATACATCTACTTAGGGCAGGTAGTGACGGCGGATCCGGATCATGAGACGGAAGTAATCAGAAGAAAACGAATGGGCTGGGGTGCGTTTGGCAGGCATTCCCAAATCATGAACAGCAGGGTGCCATTATCCCTCAAGAGAAAAGTATATAATAGCTGTGTCTTACCAGTACTCACCTACGGGGCAGAAACCTGGAGGCTTACTAAAAGGGTTCTACTCAAATTGAGGTCGACACAACGAGCTATGGAAAGAAGAATGATAGGTGTAACGTTAAGGGATAAGAAAAGAGCAGATTGGGTGAGAGAACAAACGCGAGTTAATGACATCTTAGTTGAAATCAAGAAAAAGAAATGGGCATGGGCAGGACATGTAATGAGGAGGGAAGATAACCGATGGTCATTAAGGGTTACGGACTGGATCCCAAGGGAAGGGAAGCGTAGCAGGGGGCGGCAGAAAGTTAGGTGGGCGGATGAGATTAAGAAGTTTGCAGGGACGGCATGGCCACAATTAGTACATGACCGGGGTTGTTGGAGAAGTATGGGAGAGGCCTTTGCCCTGCAGTGGGCGTAACCAGGCTGATGATGATGATGATGAAATTACAGAAGTCGCAGTTAAACGAGTAGCGAAGTACGTTTCCGCTACATTTCTTCTGCGCTTGGCGCACACACAGAGCCATTTTGCGGCGAACAAAGGACACCCCCTCCTTGTAATGTACGGCGCTGCCCCGACAGGTGGCGCGCCACTCGCCCGCTTGTCCCCTTTGTCTCGTTTGAGTCCATTAGGACCGACTCAAGAACATGCCAAACGAATGAGTGGGCGGTGCGGACGGGGTGCGATAAAGCTATCGCGTTCCACTCTTGAGGTCGAAGCTTAAGTGTCGTCCAATTTTTAACGCCTCCGGCGCCCACAAGCCCTCCATTTCCAGATGGAAGTCGCTCCGATCAAGAAAGTTCCGCCAGTCGCTGTGATCGTGCCTGCTTAAACGGCTATGGACAGGGATCCGGCCACGACCAGGACTAGTGACGAAAGTTCCTGATCCGACGAAGACGGCTGTGCATGGGTGATGGTCCAAAGGAAGCGCCGCAGGCAAGCGCACCTCCTCGTCCTGACGCTGAACCAAGGCACGAAGACCAGCCAGATTGAAGAGAGGACGCACCAACTGCATCGGCCTGTCATGTTGCGGCCACACCTCCTTGCCCCTTCTCGACTACAAGGCCATCCTGCGCCCACAGGGAGGGCTACATTTGACCAGTAGACTGGGTACCACCCTGATCCGGGCGATTGGGGAGGTCGCGGGCTTGCCCTCGGCTGAAGTCGATTGGCTTGTTTTTCCCCTACGCCTGGAGCAGAATCCTGCCGTGAAAAGCAGGGCGCATGGACAAATCACCTTGAACCTTTAAACCGTCCAACACTTTCGCCTGGGCTAGCGAACCTATCCCGTTTCGGTCTACACAGCAGCGCCCGACAACTCGTGTGAGCTACCTCCAGGGCTAGTTCGCCGTGCTGCTAATTACGCGCTCCACGCAGAGTCACTTTGTGACGCTTGAAGTGCGTTGCATTGTGCAGTGCCGTGGCTGGACCATTTCGGAAACTTGTAGCGAGTCTCTGTAACCTATCGCCTAGAGGCAAGGCGTTGATCATTCCACACACGAATGTAGTCGGATGAATCCTAGTACAACCGACTTACTTACAAAATCATTTCACCAGGGTATTCCCAAGCGGTGAACTCAAACCACAGTCTGAAGTGGCCGGGGGTCGTTGCGGACCTTTGTAATCCAGCCATGGTGGCATCAGCAAGGAATGGCGTCCCTGAACTCAGACTACAGTCTGAAGTGGCCGGGGGTCTTGGTGGACCCTTGCAATCCAGCTTCATGGAGGCCTCAGCATGGAATGGCGTCCTTGAGAGAATTCATAAACTGTACTGTTAGGGCCGGGGGTAGGTTGCGCGCCCCGATAATCCAGCTTACTGGAGGACACAGTGCGGAAGTCGGTCCATCTCGTAAGTTGGTCAAAGGAAAGTCTGACGACAATTCGTGGTCTAGAGGTGCCTGAACGATGCGGATGGTGGCGTGTCCATGTAATCGAGTCTGGGTGGAGTCGCTGCCTCTGGATCTGAGCTCTCCCCACCTCATTGGGGTGCGTCACGGGCAACGTGCGAGTGGAGTCGGATGCTCGCACGGCTAAGTGGGGGAGCTCTTGCCGCAGCCTGGAATTGGAGGGCTGCGGTCGCAGAGAGGGAGAAAAGTATGGAGGCCTTTCAGTTTCGACACCGGGCAAAACACGCGGGATGTCTACCCCCTCCTGCTATCCCGGTGCAGGGAATGTGCCCAGGTAAGCAGAACTGGCCTCAGCTGCGGTAGCACGTACAGATGCACGTAATCACGGTTTAACCAGTAGTGGGTTCACAATATATGCGCCGTGTGAAGGAATCGTCTCCGGTGTGGACCCGGGACCGACCTCGTCCTAACTTATGCATCGCCTCGTTAGGCCGGGCTTCAACGTCCTGCAGGCACGTTTGATAGGCACATCGAACGCGACCGTGCTTATCTTTGATAGACGCTGGGTTACCTTCTACCTCCGCTACTGCGGCGCCCAATACTGCTGCTACGTACATCGTCCCTGCCGCCAATCCTGCACGGCTTGCCTCCAGTCGAAACATCGATCTCACAACTGCCCCACGCCGAACCACATCGTAGCGTGATATGCAGTGTTGTTAACCCGATACAGGGACATTGCTGCTCACCCAAGTGCCGCTCGTGCGGGGCGATCACCCCTCCACAGACGCCGGCTGCCCCTCCAGTGTTCGGCCCCTTTCAACAAGGAACGGTTACGGAAGGTGCTTCAGCAAGCAGAGCAGCAGCAACAACAACACCGAGTGAACTATCAGCCTACACCCTCATCCTTAACCCTGGTCGAGGAAACACAGACAGGCCTAAGCCTAGGGTAGGAAGTCCCGATCGAGATCACGGTCCCGAGTGAAGTCATCAAGCAAAGCCCGCTCTCACACCCGCACCAGGAATGGGTCACGCCCGCCATCAGAAAAAGGGATGACCACTTCACAGAACGCTATTCCATCGAAGACACCCCGGGCGGACCAACTGCTGAGAGAACAAAGCCCGCAACCGAAGACCCTCAAAGCCGAGCACAACTCAGCGGAACCTGAGAAGGTAGTTCACCATCACCATCCTCCCCTAGTCTGTCCCCCAATCCCACATCACCAGCACAAACCACGTAGAGTTCCCACGTGAATGCGCTTCAGCAGCTTTGTTCCTATCTGGAGGATAAGGCAGGCTCTGGATACCGGCCTTAGACGCGAGACACAGACCGCGTGTGCCAACATTCGACAGGAGTTCCGCGAAATGCTTAATAAGTCAGTGTCTGCACTGACAGACACAATTAACAAAACGGTGAACACGATCCACGACCTGATAATGAGCAGCATAATTACTCTATGCACAGAAATACAGCAAGAAAACCAGCGCAACGTACAGAATATCCACCAGGAGCTCGCCGCCGTCCAGACAACTGCCCCGAGCACAAAACGCTGTCACCAATATACGCGCCCATCACTCTTCGAACTCGGAGATGGGTAGGCGTAACGCGGACGAACTCGGCGAATGGCACTGGAACTGCAAGGGGTTCCGCCACAAGCAGAGACACGAAGCGCACAGCAATGACTCGCAGCTCATGGGGGCCCTTGTGTTCGACCGCTTAACCGTCCTTATTCATTCCGTAGCTACCGACATCCCTCATGAAATTTTATAAGTCATCACACACCATAAATGCCGCTAAATCCTCTTTATTATTGATATCTACAGTTGCCCCCGTGCCAGCTCCCATAGTTACCACTACCTATTTACTGAGTTTAGCAAGCTCGGGAACAACTTGTTGGTCTGCGGAGGCTTCAATACACCGCATCCAGTCTGGGGTTACCCGAAGGTAAAAGTTAAAGGAAACCAAATCGTGGGATGGGATATGCAACGTGCGCTTCACATTGCTTTATAATCCCGCGCAATCAACCCGCATCGCGAACAGTGTCGTGAGAGATAAGTGTCCCGACCTCACAATGATCCGCGGCACTGGAGCGGCCGTGTCCAGCGCGCCCTAAGACGACAATTTAGGTAGCGATCACTACATCGTCGCAACCAATCTTCCACTGAGCAACTGTCCCCAACCCGAGTGCCGGGTTCTTATAATGCATTGGGCTCGATTTCGGGAGTGTTGGGCCGCCTCTCCAAAATCGGCTTGGGTACGAGGTCTGGCTCGCAGCCTTCGCAGCAGATATAGAGGCAATCACGCGTGCGATCACTACTACGTCTGCCAATCCCGACGTTGACCGACAGCGGCTCCACCTGTGCGACGTCAGGAGGGTACTGACGAACTGATTGAGAAGGCAGCGTCTGAATCGCAAGCTGCAAGTACGGGTTTCCCGTACTTACCTATAGACTCTTGCTAGACCCAACGGGCACCAAGACGCAGACGCACAAGCGCTTGCACGTTCTTATTCACTTCTTCCGGGACTATTCCGACCGCCTCCTCCCGGAGCTCTAGCCCGTCAGGCTCACGCCCTCAATACTGTGCGCGCCCGTAGATCACAGAGCCGCCCGACGCTCTAGACACAGAAATCACAATTCGGGAGGTCCGTGGAGTGCTGCAGGACATCTGCGAAAACTTGACACCGGGAGCGGACACGTCCGGTATGCAACTCTCAGCAAAGTCAATATCGAGGATATTGATCGGTTAGTGGACACGTTTAGCGAGCATTGGCTGAGTGGCACGCTGCCAAGCGGATATATCTATCATCCCAAAGCGATCCATCAACAAACGCAGAGCCGTGTTACTTACGTCCTGTACAGGCAAGCTCATTGAGGACGTGGTCCTGCGGAACCTGCAGCCGTTCTTTGAGGGTCAGTCCTTTTTCCCGCATACGCAGTTAGGTTTATTCGTACCAGTCCACACAGGATGTACTACTACAAATAAAGGAGGAGCTCCTGAGTCCCCCGCAAGGGGCCCGAACCTAGCTTTGCTTGCGCTCGACCTGAAGTAAGCCTTCGACAATATGAAACACGACGCCATCCGCAATAACATCGCCGAATCGTGCTGCGGCATCTGGTTATACAGCTACGTCAGAGCTCTCCTCTGCGACCGCACAGCAACGATCGGAATTGGTCTTCACCGCTCGGATGTTATCTAACTAACGGGACGTGGCACCGCCCTCCCTCCAAGGATCAATGATTTCACCCACCTTCTTTAACAGCGATATGGCAGGTCTCCCCAAGCAATTTGCCCGAGTCGAGTATCTTCACGAAGCGCTCTATGCAGACGATATAACGCTGTGGACTGTGGACGGTTTGGGGCTTTGACAGAGCCATTCAAGACCGGCTCCAACAGGCGGTCGAGATCGTGTCAGACTACGCCTGAAGGGGTGACCTCAGCTGCGCGCCCCGCAATTTCGAACTCGTCCTGTTCGGTCCACGCGGCAAGTCTACCCCGGACTCCATCACAGTCCTCGCTGACGGGACAACTGTACCACGGGTGTCGCGAGCGCGCGTCCTTGGACTTTACGCTCAGGACGATGGCAAGGCTGGACGCACCCTCTCTCTACTTTCGCGCCAGACGGAACAGCTCATCGCTATGCGTTGCCGCATTAGCAATCGACGCTTGAAACTTAAGCAAAGGGACATGATTCCATCAGTAGGCGCATGCATTCTTAGGCGCTTGAATTATCATCTCCCCT
This sequence comes from Dermacentor variabilis, assembly GCF_050947875.1. Lineage (NCBI taxonomy): Eukaryota > Metazoa > Arthropoda > Arachnida > Ixodida > Ixodidae > Dermacentor > Dermacentor variabilis. Next base: position 77,149,525 of record NC_134575.1, read on the forward strand.
TTCACCGCCTAAAGTGGACACAACGTGACCGCGTCGACACGCTCATCCGCAAAGCCACCAAAGTCGCACTCTGCGTTCCACACCATAGCTGTAATCAGCGTATTTTATCGCTCGGGGTAGACACTACTCTCGACGAACTACTCGAGAACCAATGGATGAGCCATCACCAACGTCTTCTCCACGCTCCGTCGGGTAGACAGCTCCTCATTCGCTTGCGCCACCCACTTCGGCCCGCATCCCCAGACATGCAAGGGATATGCGTACCGGACAGGATCACTAGGATGCTTCGGGTGCATCACATGCCGCGTAACATGCATCCCGAGCACAATATGGGTAGACGGCGGGCGCCGGGGAAATACCTTGCTCGTATTCTTGGTGAACTTGTGAAGAACAGTGTTCTCTACACGGATGCCGCTTGTACGGAACAAGGGCATATAACGGTGGGGGTTGACGGTACCCGCGAGGTTGTGCGCGTAACCTCTATTATCTCTCCCGCTTCAGCTACCGACTCGGGAGAGAACCTGGTGGTTTCTCTCGCCATCCAACACATTTTGAGTATCCCGGGGGAGACGTATTACATAATCACCCAGTCACAAGTGGGCTTTCTTTACAGGTCGGGGTATTTGAAAAGCCGCGTACAGCATTTTTTACGTGCGTCTAAGTTAACAACTTTCGACAAAATTCACCTTCTCTGCACGCCTGGCCATGCCTCACTACCGAGTAATGAACGCGCTCATGCGCCCGTTCGAGAACTCACCCACCGAGCAGCTCTGCCGCAGTAAGGCGGCCAACACAGCGCACAGTTCCCCCCCTCACACATTACGAGGTTACACAGCAATGCACACGCCAACGTCGGCTGCACCAACATCCACCAGCGTATTTCACTAGGGGGGAGGCAGTCGCACTCCCCCCCCCCCCCCCCGCCAATGGCAGACCCACACATTTCCCGATCTCCACTTCGTGCACATCCTATACCCCACGCGCAACTCCGACGCTTATCCAGGATGGGGCGTTTCCTCCACCACCTTGCACGTTGCGGTAATGTGGTGCAATGTGCCGTTCCTTGCTTCCCATCCCTTTCCCGTATCCTTCTTTGATCCCGTACTACAGAGCAGTGGGAAGGCGTCCTTCGCGACGGCACCTCCAAGGTCCACTAGGCATTGATCCGACGGGCATGGGCCGTTACCGAACGTGTGATAGGAGCCGCGGACTAGGGGCCCCTTCTCAGTTTGCCATTACCTGTCAATTAAAAAATGTTTTCATAATCAGGAGAGCGCTCTGGCTTTCGCTGTCGCCGCGCTTAGTGTGCGCACGCGCATTACCGTTCCGTCTGAGAAACTGTGCGCATACAACGCCGTGGTGAACGCAGTGGTCTTAGTGGTACGCACAGTAAACGTTGAGCTAAAACCATCTTGTCACTTCTTTGAGCACTGAAAAACACCGATGATTTTCCCTCGGTCTTAATTTATGCATAAAATTCGGATTTGGGTGAGTTGGTAGAGCTTCACCTTAACGCAAAGCTCATCTGATGCGCCATTGAAATGCCACTCTTGTTACGCCGCTGCCGGTGTGTTACATATCAGATAGTTATATTACATATTAGACATTAGGCATATTAGGTATTAGATATTCCGGTTGAGGAAGACGTCTCAAAACTTTTCGCACGCTAAGTTTCTCATTTCTTCTCTGACCTATGCCTGACACTGCTGTAATATGTGTTTTTCTAAAGGAAATGACAGGCACGAATTTGCACTTAGGGAGGCGGGTGTAGCGAGCACACAGAAATTATCTAAACATTCAGCAGTGCAGTAATGGATATTAGGGACAGGATGCGAAATAAAAGGATTTTTGAATGCTGCTCTCGAAAACTGTGCGACTGGCTGCCATCGCGTTCAGGCGCGTTGGATGGCCTATATAGAGGATTTACACATGCACAGATGCGTTAATGTGAGAAGAAAATAAAAGCTTGGATATCCAGTATACGTTTTAAGGAAGCTGATTTCTTTCGCGTAGAAAGAAAAAGAAGCGTCACTGGTGCAGCTCTTTTTCTTTTTCATCCGCAATCCTTCCAGTAAGAAGCGCGATTACTATTTGAAGCTCTTTCCTGGAATCTTTGTTACTCGAAACAGTGCCTTCTCAAAGCACGTCAAGCGCAAAAGTTCACGTGTTCCACCAGGTGTGTGTCTTCATTTTTTCGTAATGTTCCAAGCGTGCTCTCGGAATCGGTTGTTTACGCACTTTCCACAATGGCCGATAGAACTCTCTCTAGAGCACAAAGGTATGCCGAATACAACTTTCCAAGTGCACTTGAAAGAGGAACGCGCATGCTTTTTCTCAACCTTATTTACGAGAAAGGATGCAATGCAGCTTTTTATAACAATCAGGACACCTCCTACCCCTGCGGGAAACATATTTCTCACTGTTGGGAAGAAGTTCTTCATTAGGGATGTCGGTGCGCAGTCAAGTCTTGGTAGGCTTCGTTAGTCATCCATATAAACTTTCTAAGACTTCCTTAAACAAGTCTGACGATTATTTAGAAAATCCCAAGCATGCAAAACTGCGCTGTCGTAATGATGATTCTCATACCATTGTGCTTTCATCCTGGCAAAGACAACGACATACATGTGCTGCTACTCCCTGCTTGCCTCCTTGGTCTAATGTCAAGGTTCACACGTTTTAACGAAACAGACTCCCATTGACATCATGTGTTTCTAGTTGTTTCTTGCTTTTCTCGTACGCCACACAGCATTTATCCTAACAAATTGTCACTAATACAAACCGATCTCACGATAAACACTTCCTACCAGCAGTACCTACATAGGTAGCCTTAGCTGCAAGGCTGGCAGCATCTGCGCTAAAAATAAATAGTATAATCTCAGCGTCGGACTTCGAAGTTAGTGGCCATGATCATCTTTTCATTGGCTCGTGAAGTTTTGTTTATACACGGAGTTACATTTCTAATTCAGATCACTGTCATAGATATGCCCCTTACAACATCATCTACAGGCCTGTTGATGCCGAAGAAGAAAGCATCGACGCGCCGGCCGGTATGCAAATATACTTGTCACGTAGTCCGGATGCAATGGAACCCGTGATGACTCCTCGGGAATAAAAGCCAGAATAATAACCACGCGCACGGTGATCTACTGTGGAGTGCCTTGAAAAAGTTCCACGAAATCTCCGGGACGACAAGGGAATGCCTTGTCATGGAAAAAATGAAACGCCGACATCTTGCAGAACTACAGGACAAACCAACAGCCACTTGAAGATTAAGTAACAGTCTCAGAGCGATTCGGCTACCTCTGAGGTGAAAGCGTTATGCATGTGAAATTGAACTCCCACGCAGGCAGTCTAGCATTGGAGAGAAAAAAGATCAGCCGCATACCAGTGCTGTGACAACCAAAAGCATTACGCAACGCCTCATTCAAAAACAAAGCCGATGAAGCAATGACAGGCACTGAAAGATGGATTAGGCACCTTTGCAGGAGTAATCGCTGCAGATTCGTGCTGTCTTCTTCAGCTTCCATGATGTGTCATTCCGGTTGACGCTGCGTACAGCGTCGACGCTTGGAGTGACGCCCATCACTGACAAATGACGCCGAGAGTGAGTGGGGCTATACTAATCCAGGTACAACCAAATTAGGAAGGCCCACAAAGCTTCAACAAGACACTCCCTCACCAGATCAGGAATTGGCCTCCCTGGTGCGGTATTCGGCCACCCCCTCCCAAATGGCTCACTCAATTACTCAATGGCCCTCCGCACCCAGCAAAAGCGGAGCCCCTGACCCAGGTGGTGGTCAGACCCGTAACGCTGCAGAGGGTGCTAAGAATCTCTCGATCCGGGCAGGCCGCGAATGGAAACTGACTCTTGCAACGTTTAACACCCGAACCCTTTCGAATGAGGCTATCTTAGCAAGACTCTGAAGAATTATCAGACATTGTTTGGGATATCATCGGCCTTCGTGAGATTAGAACTGGTGAGGTTATACATTGCTGAATAAAGGACAAGTCCTCTGCTATAGAGGTCTCCTAGATAAGAAGCAATACGGGGTAGCATTCCTAATTTATAAGGACATAGCAGATAACACTGACGAATTCTACTGCCCTAATGAGAGGGTAGCTGTAGTCGTAATCAAACTTAATAAGAGGTATCGATTAAAGGTAGTACAAGCCTACTCTCCAATATTCAGTCACGATGATGAGGAAGTAGATCAGTTTTATGAAGATGCATTAGCAATGAAAAAAGGCAAACTCAGTATACTGTAGTAATGGGCGATTTCAATGCAAAAGTGGGGAAAAAGCAGGCTGGTCAACAAGCAATTGGCCACTGCGGCATCGATTCTAGGAACGCTAGAGGAGTGATGATGGTAGAATTCGCATAAAAGGATAAGTTTCGAATAATTAACAGATTTTTCAGGAAGCGTAGCAACAGAAAGTGGACCTGGAAAAGCCTTAATGGTGAAACAAGAATTGAAATTGACTTCATTCTTTTTGCTGATCCCAGCATAGTACAGGATGTAGAAGTGTTAGGTAAGGTGAAGTTCAGTGATCATAGGTTAGTGAGGGCTAGGATTCACCTCAACTTAAAGAGAGAAAGAGCTAAATTGGTCAAGAAGAAACAGGTCAACCTAAAGGCAGTAATTGTAAAAGGAGACACATTCAGGCTGGTACTTGCAAACAAGTATGCAGCCCAGCCTTAGAACAGAGCGATGATGATGGCATAGAGCTAATGAATGAAACCGTAACTAGGTTGGCTTCAGAGGTAGCAACTCAAGGGGGAGGAAAGGCACGAAGGCAACCAGTAGGCAAGCTCTCCCAAGTAACAATGGATCTAATAATGAAACGACTAGAAATGAGATTCGCAGGAATGACTTGTTCGTAATGGAAAACCTGTTAAGCAGGATGCTTCTATAAGTCTTGAGCGCACAACGCAAACGTCAGAAGTACACGTGCTGTAAGCGCCAGATGATCGGTTTATTGAGGCATTTGTGGTCTGAATGAATCAGGATTGAGCCATTTGGTCAGGTTTTTCTTTGTGGCTAGGATAGGTGCGTTGTCCTAGCTCATTTCGTGACCTGTCTCATGGGTGTGCTCTGCGAGGGAATTTCTGAGTACTCGATCTTTGGTGTGGTGATTTATACACTGCTTGAGGTGCCTGCAGAAATCTTCACTATCACCAATTTAGATTCTCAATCGGCGCACAGAATCTTGCAGACCATTCCACGAAAATTTGCTCGATGTACCGGATTCTTAAAGGGACACTGAAGCGAGACAATAAATCAGTAGAGACTAATAAAGTATTGTTTGAGAACCCTGCAGGCAGTCGTGTCAAAATAATAGCTTCATTATTAGGTCAGAAAATGAAGGTCCAGTTATCAGTATTTGAATTTCGCGCCGAAACCCCGACTCCTTGACGTCAGTGTGACGTCCGGGATACCAAAGTATGCTTTCGTATTTGGGCCGCGTTGCCTGAGTAAATGTTCCCGAAAGTTGCCATGTTTAATATTTGGTTCTACTAGAACCCGATATAGGCAATCTGTACCACAACATAATTAAGTAGGCCCTAGAAGATGCCATCAAAATCTATGACGTCACAACGAGCAGGTGCGGGAACTTCAAGAAGCCGTCGCCACTGGTCTTTCGTTCTTGTACTTTTTCCAGTTTACCAAGCGTCTTATTATTGTAAGAGTGGTGTTTTTGGTGTCATAGAAAAGTAATTTATTGATGCAGAAGAAATAATTTTTCGCTTTAGTGTCCCTTTAATATTCATCAGATCACATATACGCTTGCTTGCACGCACATTCATGACTGCCGCCACAGGCTTACAAAAGAGATAGGCCAGGGCTTCGCTCGCGCCTTGTCTGTAAGGGAAAGTCTTACGCTTATCTTTATGGTGAAGCTTTCATCACTTGCTTGGACAACGGTTGATTGTTCATCAGGAACTCAACTGTGCTGCAAATAGAATGCTAGAAGTATAACTTTTTGTCAGGTCTGCCTAAACACTCCTAATTTCCCATCGAACACCTTCTCTCCCGCACGCTATATGTATATAGGCGCTCGCATCGCGTTAAGTGCCGTTGTTCTCTCTTCATGCACATTGCCAGAAAAAAAAAAGAAAGACATCAGCACATGTACTTATGTCATTGTCAATGTTTATGTCACTTGGCGAGCCTCCGAATAAAAAATAATCCTTTAATTCCCGCTGGAAGAGCTGGCTTGTAGAAAATAGTTTGCGATTATTAGAAAGGGAGATATTGAAGAACCACGAATCGCCTAAATATGGACATAACACTTCGCTACACAATCGCTGCATCGTGACCTGCACGTATGCTGCTAAAATAATGCACAGGTTACAACCCCGTGAGTAGGTCTTGCTGTTGCAAGTAAGCAAAAAAGAACAGCTGCACGGGAAAATAATCAAAATGGCAAAATGAGCGAGGTGGTGTTCTTTTATGTTCAGATCAGTGCGGACGGACACACTAGTGAGGACGAATGGATGAAAGTGCTACATAAAGGAAGAAACGTTTTAATGAAATTCAGTGTCGCATGCCGGATAAATAACCTCAAGCTAACCACATCCTGTGGCATTCACGACATTAATTCTAAAATTCTAAAAGCAACATCATAGCGTCTATTAAAATTCTGTCTCACATCTTCAGGCAATCTTTATAGACTGGACTGCTGCCTTCAGATTGCAAGATAGCAAATGTCATAGCCATATTTCAGTCAGGTAATAAACGCACAACGAAAAACTACCGTCCAATATCCTTAACATCTATATGCTGTAAAATTCTAGAACAAGTAATTGCATCAAATGTCTACAGACACCTGGAAGCCAACAAATTGTCTTTTCTAACCAACACGGATTTCGGAGGAACTTCTCTTGTGAAACGCAATTACTAGAATTAGCAACTGATTTGCTTGCTAACGGAAGACGATCTCCAAACTGATTGTGGTTTTGTAGACTTCTCAAAAGCATTTGATCTCGTACCACATTGCCGTTTGATTTTGAAATTATCGGCTCTTAAATCAAATTCTCCTACATGACCATGGATTCGGAAGTTCCTTTGTAATCGACATCAATTCACAGCAGTTATTAATTTTTCTTTTCCTTTTTCGCACGTCACCTCAGGTGTACCACAAGGCAGTGTTCTTGGGCCATTACTATTTCTAATGTACATTAATGACTTACCCAATAATATTTCCTCCCACGTGCGCATTTTTGCAGACGACTGCATTCTTTATCGTTCCATCAAATGTGCCGATGATCATGAAATCATTCAAAAAGACCTCGAACTTATTTCTCTTTGGAGTAAGACTGGGCTAATGAAGCTTAACGTTTCTAAATGTAAAATTATCTCTTTTAGCAGCAAGCATACTAAATCAACGTTTCCCTATCACATAAATAGCATCACTATTTTGCACGATACTCAATATAAATATCTTGTTGTTAACCTAACTTCGACTCTTTGCTGGTCAACGCACATTGCATACATAGGCGCCAAGGCTTCAAGATCATTAGGGTACATAAGACGCAAGTTGCATAATTCTACTAAAGACATTCGTAAACTAACTTATCTTATATTTGTTCGACCTCAGCTTGAATACGCCGCATCCGTGTGGTCTCCCCGTCAGAAATACTTGATCGAACAACTGGAATATATCCAGAATAGGACGGCGAATTTATTTCACGTTGTTATGAGTGCAACGAAAGCATAACACATAATAAACTCGACCTCTCAGTAAGGCCCTTGCGTGATCGTCTTGATATAGCCATGCTATCATTATTTCATAAATATATCCATAATACAGACCCATCAGTCCTGCCTCTTGAAACTCCTCATTACAGGTCACACCGTCTGTACAATCAGTTCAATTTCATGCGCATCTACGGAAAGACTAATTCATTTATCTACTCCGCTCTTGCCAGAGCCATTCGCCTTTGGAACAGTCTTCCTAACGCCATTGCTTATGAGAGTGACCAGCAAAAATTCTGGCATCTTCTAGCAACGCATTTTTCAAACTCTACATAACCTAAGGTGTTCTTTTTTATTGAGTTTCCCGTTATTATTGTTCTGCTACCCTTTAAATACTGTTTTATTATAGTCAAATATTGTCCCGCTCGCTCTGTAATAATCTTGGTTATATTTTACTTTGTGAAACTTTCTTGTTTTCTAATGTCTCGCGTTATAAAGCATTCGGTTTGTCTTTTGCACAATTTTTAACACCACGTTACAGCATGTCGGCGCAATTCTTACACTGTATTTTTGTATATACATTCACATATGTATTATAATTATTGTATATTCTTTCAGTGTACTTTCCCCCCCCTAAACAATAACTCAAGGAGCCTGTAAAGTATATTTAGGTAAATAAGTAAATAAATAATTAAATAACTAAATAAATGAAATTGTGGGTGAAGAGAAACGAGACAGACGTTAGTGCCTGGTGCGTACAAATTATATTTTTGCCGAGCCTTCTCACTCAGGCGGAAGCCTGTTTCCGTTGATTCGATAGCTCGGGTACCGTCAGCGTGTTGGGCGTGTCCTTGTCGTCTTGCGTGACCGGACCATTGCGGCACGTAGCAGTGCGCTACAGGGCCCCCTTCTAGCGAGGAAGCAGTGAGCTGGACGGAAGGGCGAAGCGCGTACGGCGGTGAGGCGAAACGCACGCGGGGAGCAGGACTGGCCTGATCTGGAGGGAATGTAACAATAGCAGTAGCTAAGGCGTGACAGTCTAAATAGGCAGGCTTCAGGTGATCGACGGAGTCCGCGTCTTGACGGCCCTTGATGAGCAGTAGAAAGTGTTTAGGTGCTCGCTTAAGTACTTTTAACAGACCATCAAACGGGGACCGTAATACAGGATGCACAGCGTCGTTTTGCACAAAGACATGCCGGCAGTTCTCAAGGCGATGGTTGACGTATACGCACCGGGAAGAATGTCGCTGTTGGGAGGGGGCGAGATTACGCATAGCGCTAAGTAGGCGGTAGGTGTAGTTGAACACGTCAGAAGATGTGGTGGACGGGTCGTCGAAGAATTCACCAGGAATTCGTAGAGGGGTGCCCAACGTAAGCTCGCCGGCGCTGGTAGAATAGTCACTGCGAGGAGCGGTGCGGATGCCAAGCATAACGAAAGAAAGGCGCTCGATTCATGATTAAGGAAACGTCGAAGCGATGAATGAATCCACCAGTTGGCGGAAAAAACTTTCGATGATCACGCTGGGTATTGGGTAGTAAGAGGTAGTCTTGATGTGATTGACGCCGAGTAGCCGAGATAGATTGGCGAACAACGTTGAGTCGAAGTGGTGACCACGTTCAGTGGTAATGGTGGAAGGGACACCGTAGCGGCTAATCGAGGTGTGAGGCGTGCTCGAGCTATCGACGCCGCCGTTATGTCCAGGAGGGGCATCGCTTCAGGCCATCTGGTAAACCTGTCAATGCAGGTTAACAAGTACCTGTGGTTCCCGCAGGGAGGAAGGGGGCCGATAATATCGACGTACAGATGGCTGAAGCGTGCGTCCGGGGACGGTATGTGTCAAAGGGAGTTGCAGTGTGGCGATGCACTTTAGACTGTTGGCAGTTGAGGCACGTGCGTAAGCAGCGACGAATGTCGATCTTGATACTGGGCCACACATAAGGAGAAGTGGCGGGTCGCTGTGTCGCGCGAGTGCCAGGATGAGCCAAAAAATGGAGGCTGTCAAAGACGGCCCGTCGGTATTGTGCAGGCACGTAAGGCCGAGAACGTCTTCGACGTATCACAAACGAGGGACACGTCGCAGTGAGGACTTGAGGTATCTTCAAACACCAGAGAGGTACCGCGGTCGTGCGATGCAGCTGAAGCTCGGCGTCAGCATTATGGGCGGAAGCCACGGTCGCCAAGTCCATGACCGGTCGACCGCGGTGCATCGCTTCGATGGCGGCGAGAGAAAGCGCTTCGGAAACAGCGTTGGATTTTCAGCTGAAGTGACGAATGTCGCTGGCGTATTCAGAAATGTAGGCGAGGTGCCTGATTTCGCAGACCGCATAGTAGGTGCTGCTAGACGCTGGGGTGGAAGTCAGTGGTCTATGATCGGTAAGGACATGGAAGGAGTGTCCGTCGAGAAAATGACGAAAGTGTGCCACAGCCAAATAGGTGGCCAGCAGCTCTCGGCCGAACGTGCTGTAGCGGTGCTCAGAGGGCGCATGCTTCTTGGAAAAGAAAGCGATGGGCTGCCAAACACCAGAAACGAACTGCTGCAAGACTGCGCCGACAGAGGTGTTCGATGCGTCAACCATGATAGATGTTGGGGCTTCGCATTTGGGGTGCACGAGGAGCGTCGCGCTAGCAATGGCTTCTTTTAAACCTCTAAACGCGCGGTCAACGGTGCCGTTCATGGCCATGGGAGTATTCGGTGTCTTGAGGCCCGAGAGAAGGTCCTGGAGAGGCTGCAGTATACATACCCACCAAGGAATGAAGTGGCGGTAATAGTTGGCGAGGCCAAGGAAATTCGCGCAGTTGCCTGGTGGTGAATGGCTGAGGAGACTCATGGATGGCTGTGACGCGGATCAGCAGTGGACGAATGCCGTGTGCATTAACGCGATGGCCAAGAGAATCCAACTTCGTAACACCAAACTTCGGACCAATAACTACATTAACAAACTTGCTGAGTCTTGCGAGCACTTTACCTAGATGTAGCTTATGAGCTTCAGCAGTGGCGCTGTAGATGAGGATGCCGTAGCAGCGCGCCAAGCCACGTAATACCTGGTCACCGAGACACTCAAAGGTCTGCAGCGCATTATGGAGGCCGAAAGGCATGCACAGATATTCAAACACACCGAAGGGGGGTATAATCTCAGTCTTGGGAACATCTGAGGATTCCACACGAATCTCGTGGTAGGCTTTCACTAGGTGGACCTTGCTAAAAATGCCGCCGCCGTGCAGCGCTGACGTAAAATCCTGTATGTGATGCACTGGGTAGCGGTCCAGGACAGTGGCGTGGTTGAGAGCACGGTAATCTTCGCAGGGGCGCCAGCACCGGTCTTTTTCGTCATCATATGAAATGGTGAGGCCCAACGACTGGAGGAGGGACGAATGAAGCAAAAGTCGCGAACGTGTTCAAACTCATTTTTTGGCGACAGCTAGAGAAGCCGGCGTGAGGCGACGAGTCCAAGCAAACACGGGATGGCGAGCCGTGACGATATGAGTAGTCACGCTGTCAGTGACCGAGTACTGAAAGGAAGGAGGTTGGAAGACGTCCTGAAACTCAGCAAGGTCGGGAACGACCATGTGCTCCTGGGGACACCAGAGTGGTGGAGAGCAACAGGAAACGGTGTTTGACAGTTAAGCTCGTCTCAGAGTCTAAGATGCGGCTGTGCCGCATGTCCACGACGACCTTGCAGTGCCAAAGAAAGTCGGCTCCGATAATGGGCTGGCGCACGGTCGCGATGAGAATGATACAGCGAAAAGTACGTCTGAAGCTTATGTCAAGACCGACTTTTGGCAGTAAGTCCGCATAGTCGATTCGTTGACCACGGTGAGAGCAGGCGAGTCGTAAGGATGGCAGCGCTCAGTCAACGTAGGAGGAAGGACGCTAATCTCGGTGCCAGTGTCGACGAGATAGCGGGCTTTGGTGACATGGTCGATGACGTGGAAAAAGTGACTGGATCTGGGACCGCAAATAGCGGTCGCCATCGGTGTTCTGTCCAAGCGTTTCCTGCGTAGGCACAGGGCTGGCTGCACTGGCTTGCGCGAGAGCCATAGCGGTGGTGGTACCAGCAAAGCGTAATCGGGGGATAGCGGCGTCCACAGTGACTGGGGTTGGGGAGACGAGGTTGTGACGAAGAACGCGGCCGGCGGGCCCGGATGACAGCGACCTCAGCTGTCGGTCGCGCCACTTGCCTTGTAAGCTCCTCGTTAGTTTGAAGAAGACGCGCATAGATGTCGGCAGCAGCTGCGCCGTGGGACGGAGGGTCGGCAGGGCGATGAACTTTCACCACGAAGGGAAAACTGACATCCATAATCTTGTCGGCCAATTGAGCCAGAGCTTCCAGTTTCCAGCATGAAGACACGGTCAGGATCATGCGCACTTGCGATGGGAGGCGCTGCAGGAAGAGTGCCCACAGAAGTTCGCTGTCGGTTGCCCAAAGCTTCTGTGCGTTGCCCTAGGTAGGTAACTTTGCGTTCCCTGAGCTCCTTCAATGTAGTCGATGCCGCTCCGTTTCAGTGGTGCGTTGGATGAACGTAGCCTTAGGGTGGCCATAATGGGGGTCAATGGGTGGGGAGCATGGAGCATCGCGCACAATCGCTGCAGTAGTAGGTGGAAGAGCCTCAACGACGTGGTCGAACATGTTCAACTGCGAACTGAGGCGGTGACGACGAAACAAGGATTCGATGGTAAGGAACCCATATTCCAAGTCCTACGACCATAACTCCGGGAGCTTGAGAGGGATGCCTCGGTTTCGCGGGGTAGTGACGTTGACGGCAGTACTTGATCGGGACAATCCGAGGCCATGACTAACTGGATAGAAGGTGGACTGCGAAGACAGTGGGGCTCGAGCTCCTGGCGGCAGTAGACCTACGGAAGCGAGTGAGGCACCCGGAGCTAATTGCGATGACGGGAAGTCCGGATTCATCAATTTTTTGGGTGAAGAAAAACCAGACAGATGCTGGGGCTTGGTGTCCACCAATTATAGTTTTAGCCCAGCCCGCTCAAGCGGACGGAAGCCTGATTCCGCCGATTCCACTGCTCGCGCACTCTCAGCGTGCTGGGTGTGCCCTCGTCCTCTTTTGGGACCGGATTATTGTGTGACGTTGTATTTCGCTACAAAATCACGTACCAGCTATTTCAGTTAAACTAATTTTGAGGTTTGGCTTATGTAACACCTTGGAAGAATGACCTCAGTGGTACATTGTTGGTAGTCGTTTCAGTTTACAGGAAGCATTTCCAAAGGGTCCCGAGTTGGTTAATTAGTTATCTTTATTTAAGCGGTATTTTAAATGATCTTCTGAGGGCATAGGTTTGATTTTCACAGTTGTGGAACATGCATAAAACACTGAAAGAATGTGTACCATAACGACATGTTTTTCTCTAGTTTTGTACTGTGGTCTATAAAGGTTAGCTTTGTACAAAAGTTACACTTTTTAAACATTTCCCAGCCAGTACAACCTACAGAATTTTATGAAAGTATTGAGCTGTTGAGCACGAGGTCGCGCGATCATATCCCGGCCACTGCGGCTGCAATTAGATGGGGGCGAAATGCGAAAGTACCCGTATACTTAGATTTAGGTACACATTAAAGGAGTCCAGGTGGTCCAACTTCCTGGTGTCCCACTCTACGGCGTGCCCAATAATCATACCATGGTTTCGCTACGTAAAACATCATAATTTAATTTAATTTTAGCTTAAAAAATCCGGTCAAGCAATAAAACTAACGCTTTCTCGTGCAAAAGAGCAGCCCGCGCCCTGATTTTCTATGGATGGCTTCAGGCTGTTTTTATACAAGGAGGGAAAACACATCCTACACATTGGCTTAGGAAAAGTTAATTCTCCCCAAGTTAGAACCGTCAATTGCTTCTCTGCAGCTGCAATAATAAGACTCAATGAAGGCTTGTCTGATGGAAATGTAACGGCGTGTATTCATTATAGCCCACATTGTGGAAACATGTAAAATAACATGTAATGCTATATATTAGAATGACGCATGACGTTTTGTTATCGCGGACCCTATATATAACGTGATTAGTATGTCTGACCCATCTGTATAAAACGCACAATAATAAACTATTAAAGATGTGGTCGACGAATCGGAAACATTTTTATGGCAAGCAAGGAATCTACACGTTCTTAGAAGCTTTCTGGTTGTCATTGTAAGCGTAATTGGTGCATAAACGTGCAAAACCCTACAGTTACTTTGTTTCTTCCTTGTGCTGCACAGGTTGTTACAAATATCACGAAGTGCGCAGAATATGTGCGAGCAGCAACTGCGCAGAAGCAAAATGCAGGAAGCCGACTATTGGCCCCCACTGTAGGAGGAACTGCGTGAGCGGGTGCTTCTGTGACAAAGGATACTACAGGGAGGACGTCAGCGGATATAAAGAATGTGTAGCATGGATCGAGTGTCCCTCCAATTCAACACCACCTTTCAGCTGGTACCGTTTGAGAAATAGGCGTAGCCATTATTAAAAAGTATTTAATAAAGCTGCGGTGTCAGTGACATGTTCACACTGGCCGAAAAGAACAAAAAAAAACTCCCACAGACACACACACGCACACACACACACACCTATGATTGGCTGGAGATGCTTATTCTAAGCCCCAAGCTCACTTCTTTCACTCGCAGCGTACGATGTTCTTTCTATCTTTTCCTACTCTCACCTAAGAACCTCGTCACAGGCGTTTAGGAATCCAGCGTAAGATTTTTCTTCCGGCCAATGACGGTCTTACGGTGCTCGGCGCCTGCGGCACACTAGTCAGGTTAGTATCAAGGCACGAAGAAGCCCGCCACAGTGGCCTGGTATCATGACGTGAATAATATGAAGCGTACACGACGGTAAGTGTGCTCATTAAAACATGTTATATTGCCAGGAGCCACATTTTTGTCGCTTGAACTATGCAGTCTTGTGTGCTTTCCCGCCAGTGCAAAGTCGCACCACTCAAGTCCGTGCAAGTCCGTTTGGACGAAGCTACTGCATTTCTGGTGTAAGTGCCGTGGGTTCTTAAACTTGCGCTTGGCACAGAGGAGACACCACAGTAGCGCAAACAATCAAAATGGTTTATTGCACGTTTCATACACTAATGCCTGCTAGCCGCATTACTCCACATGGGGCATATAGACGGGCGCGGGACAAATCGAGCAAGTACGACTCACCGTGACCGGATATCGAGCGAATATGTTCGTACCGATGCTCGACACCAACGCTCAATCATTTGCATTTACGGTCACGCGAGCAGTGATGCGTTTGAACGATCATGTTCGTCATTTCCGGCGTCTTGTTCTTAAGCATTTCGCAGGACTGTCCCGCAAACGGTAGGTGACTGCACGAAACGTCCACGCAGCACACCGACCCCTAGCTAAGGAGGAAGAGCCTACCCAGGTAGCACAAAAGAGATACGTAACGTTTTCGTAGCGTTTATCCAAGACGATAAAAACGGGTTAAAGAAGACACGAATGAGAGAACTTCGGCGGCAAAACGTCGGATTTATCTGCTAATGTCCGGCTTAATTACTTTCTTGAGACGATCTAGAACAGGTCTGCAAGACGTATTCGAAAAGCTGGTCTAGAAATAGGATTGGGAAAGACACAAGTAATCCCTTTGCCAAAACTATTCGTAACCAATTTCTAAACGTTTTTAGGACGTTATCAAAAAGCTGGTCTAGAAGCGGTCTTGAAAAGTTTACGATCATCTGAAGCTAATTTTCGCGGGTGACGGGCGCGATCAGACATCGTTGTTCAAAACACGCGTTTAGTTTCGCCTCACGCGACTGGCCTATGCCGCGCAGACGTCGTCAGCCGCACCCGTTGGTACAGCCTAGGCCAATCGCGTGAGGTGAAACTGATCGGGCGTTTCGAACAACGATCTCCAATCGCGCCCCAGATGAGTAGAAGCGTCGGTGTTGACTGTAAGAGCCATGGCGCAGTGCCAAGCACTGTTCCCTGCATGGCCGGCGCATCCTCTACCAAGTCACACGAAAATGAGCCTGTTAGGAATAATAAATCCTTAATACCGCCTTTAGTAAACTACGATGCTTACAACCACAATGGGAATGACATCCTGCAAAGAACAAATGGCCACGTCTTGGCAGGTGGCCAGACCAAGCCCTTCATGCCAAGAGTGCATGAAATGAGAACATTGGGACAAAGCAAGAACACCTTTATTAAAATGTAATGCTTATGCAAGGTTCGAACAAACTGTGTGAGAAATGCAAATAGAAATAAAAGTACATCAACAATGACAAAAGTCGCAGAAAGGATTCGTAATGAACTCGAAAGTGAACATTCACTAGCACATAAACAAAATTCCAAGTACACATACAAAAATGAACAGAAAAACCTGGAGTGTACTAAAGTGTCTAATTTATCATAGTAAAGTGGGCGTGCTATTAGATGGACTAGAGTTATGCAGAAGTGACATCGGAGCGAATGGAAGAAGTAGACTGACAAATGCAAGAGTATGAATTGGATGGTAACTGCCTCCAAGCAATGTTACCAATCATCTAGAAGCTTGAAAAGAGCACAAAAAGAAATACCACCGCATACCATCATAAAACAATCCTGTGAAAGAAATAAAACAAAATGGGAACAATGCAAAATTGGAAATATTGCCTTTAGGATATATCAAAGAAGGTAATGGCGAGAAAAAATAACTATAGAACAAAAAAGCAATAAAGTGAAATTAGTACAGAATACTTAAACGGGGGATTCAGTGTAACAAGTGAACACTACTGTAGTACAGCGAACGATCAGACAGTAATGCTGCATCTTGCCACTACAGAACGTGAGAAATGAATATGCAAGCCTCATATTAGAAACTTACATAAACATGGAAATAAACTGGAATGCACTGGAAGCTGCATTTGTGTAACAAAGGAAGCAATGGTCATAATAAATGGTAAGTGTTTTATCTAAAGAGCCCTTTACAAGAGGCAAAGTTGTACCTCTCTGGCAAAAATAAAGTTGCAACAAACAATTTGCAAACCAGCAAATACATTAATTAGCACACTGACATGTCACACTTTGCGCACATCTCCAGTCTCCTAAAGTGAAAAAAAAAGCACTCTGAATGAGAAAAACGTTTAACACATGTAGCCCAGAGCAAATTCTTTGCCAGTTCACTCACACTTTCACATCCAAAAACATTTGCTACAAAGTCCAGGCACAGTTCCACTGATGTTTACCGATTCACCCCCACTTTCACGTCCAAAAATATTTGGCACACAGTCCAGGCAGAGCTTCATAGATAAACAGCTTGAGAGCACCCTACTGATTATTGTGCAGTCCCGCTGCTGGAAATAGAACTGCCACACATGCTGGTAGTGGTTTCAATCTAGACACACTTGCTGCCCTGGACAGGTATGTTCAGATATCTGCATTGGTGCTCCATTTTGTCGAAGTAGACACATTGATGCACTACGCTGATAATTGAAATGTTTTGAATGCACAAGTATTGGCTTCACCAGAAAGACTTGCCCACATACCACCACTGGCATATATATGCACTTGCTCTTCACTCAGTAGCATTGAACTTAAAGTGTTCCCTATGTGGGAGCCATGTGTAAAACCGGTGTCACACGACCACTCTCGATCGCGATCAAGCCCGATCCGGATCGAAATTATCGATGTCGCTGGCTCACTCTCGTAGCTTGCGCAGAGGAGCCATCACGACCGAGAAATTCGACTTGTATCGGACTGGATAGCGGCTAAAAAAGCCCCGTGTTAAACCGGTATCAAATAATGCACAGACGTACGCTAGGAAAATGTGTTGCACAAGGACAAAGAACTGCGACATGCCCTGTTGTGCGAAGCGCGCGAACAGAACACATGTACATATATATTAAAAAAAACTGCGAAAGCGCTTCGCGAACTCCATGCGCACACATGGCACCCGCACGAACTCGGCAGGCCACCGTAAAGCGCGAAGGGCGCACAGCGTACATTCCGACACATGTCCCAAACTGCAAACACTCGTACTACCTAAAGGATACAAGTTATTTTATACCAAGGGCATACTCGGCTCACGTATGCAGTATGCACAAGCGAGTTATGCAGCGTACATGCTGTATCCTTTCGCCAAATAGTAAAATTGATAACAAGCACAAAGCTACAAGGGACTCAACACATTACTACCATTTGAGGCGTCAAATAAAATCGAATTTGGCCGTTTCATATATTGGACACAATATATGGACACATGTGGTACCCGGTAATACCATGAAATACCCATCACGTGGGTAAAGGGGGCGAAAACACAATCGAGAACCTGAAGCGCAAACGATAAAAGCACGGTATGGTGCACGCAAAATTCTGTCAGTGCGCTGTAGCGCGAGGGAAGAAAATAGGGCGAGCACTTGACCTCACCTTTTGGGATACCGCACTAGTAGTGAATCATTAAAAAAAAGCCTGTTTGAACCAGTTCCCTTGTCTGCAACACTCTTGCTAAACGGGAGACTAAAATACCACGATGATGGCTCTATTGCGGAGATCGGCAAGGTGCGCACAGATAGAAATTTTGCCGCCTTTCTTCGCATTCTGCAAAATGCTTTCTTGTTAGGATCACGCATAGCGGCCGACCCCGACGCTAGGGACACACAGGCACGATTTCGTCCCTCTAACTTTCGTCCTCATACTGCCCTTAACGCCTTAATTACAGCGTCAGTGAAAAGGCGCCTCACATAACATGACAATGAACTTGAAGAGCTGATTAGTGCCCTCCACTCCGCGCCCTCCAATTGAAAACACTACTGATTTCCAAATTAAACTACACAAACAGATCGCACAACCCAAACTAATCACAGAACGTCGTTTTCTTGACGGCAAAACCCTGCAACACTTACATGACAAAGGGCAGCGGCAGCACATTCGGAACAGCCGCTATCATACCACAGCGCAATGCAAGTGCGATAACGTTATTATGCCCGGCTCAAACAGATCGCACAACCCAAACTAATCACAGAATGTCGTTTTCTTGACAGCAAAGCACTGCAACACTTACACGACAAAGGGCAGCGGCAGCACATTCAGAACAGTCGCAAACAGACCATAGTGCCATGCGAGTGCGATAACGTAACTATGCCCGGCTTCACGAATAACGTGGCCTCCTTGATCACATAACAATTGAAAACACTACTGATTTCCAAATTAAAACCACAATAACATATCGCACAACCCAAACTGATCACAGAATATCGTTTTCTTGACAGCAAAACACTGCAACACTTACATAGCAAAGGGCAGCGGCAGCACGTTCAGAACAGCCGCAAACACAGCACAGCGCAATGCGAGTGCGGTGACGCGACGACGCCATGACGACGCGACTATGCCCCGGCTCGCCCGGCTGCCCGGCATCACGAATCACGTGGCCACCTTGATCACATGATTTGACGACGGTATCGCCACCTTGCGCAAGGTTGGATCACGTTGATGGGCTGTTGAATATTGTAGAAGCCGCTAAAGAGGCTGACGCGCCGTGGCGTGGCGGTGGCGTTTTGAGTCGTTTGCAAAACGTATTCACCCCTCGCTTTTAAGCTGTCTGGCTTCCAACGTTATCAAAACGTATTCACCCCTCGTTTTTAAGCTATCTTGTTTGGAACGTCTTTGATGCGTCGATTTTTGTCAAAAATCCGTTTCAGACGTTGAATTCCTTAATACGACGTTTTCAAGATTTTGTGTGCTACCTGGGCTACTCCCTTTCGAACCCTATTGACGCGTTGGTTAGGTGGCATTAGAAGCGCTACACTCGCGCCACCTCTCGCAATGTGCTTCAACGACACCGACCGCCGCCGGCATTTAGCTAGGCGGAGAAGCCGGATTACAGGGGACGCGAGAGCCATGCAGGGAAAACAACCGGCGACGCGTCAGAATCGAGCGTCTTCGCAATAGATATCGTATGGATTGTAGTGAATGACTTAACTTCACAGCAAGGCCGCGATGCTTGCAGAATTAGGCTGACAGCACAAAAAGTCTTTCATTGATGTGTAACTTCCCTATTTACGTTCCACCAAACCGCATGTATCCTCAACTTCATGGTTTAATTATGAGCAACAAAAGTGGAAAAATTTCATAGGCCTGGGCGGCAGGCGCAACGCATTCACAGCGTACGCTGGATGAGCGGCTCCGAATGAGTTACATTTTCGCCACCACGCACTACAGGGCATTCGTGGCGAAGTCTCTTGGCGCGGTTTCACGAGAACGATAGGAACTGTCCGGCCAACGTCGACGGGGAGCTGTGGCTTCTGCTGTTCTGTGAACAGCAGAAGTTGACTGGTTGCAGCCGCGCGCGTAGCCTAATGATTCGATTCTACAGCAGCGGTTCGTACGTTGCGATGAGGCGCCATAACGAGAACATTTCGCATTTTGCTCTTATGGATTCTTATGATTGCGGTTAGGATTGTGATTATTATTAGGTTGTGGGTTCGGTTCCCACCTGCGGCAAGTTGTTTTTTCATCCACTTTAATTTCCATTAATTTATCGCTTCTTTATTTCATTTATCAAGCACAAGTAATTTCCCCTATGTTGTCCTTGGTGTCAGAGTTTGTTGGCTTCTTATGGTATGACGAATAAAAATCGGGTCCCTCGGTTAACCCCCTTTCTTCTCGTTGATTATGTTATTGGGGGATTTCGACCTCCCCAACATATGCTGGACTATGGAACCTCCGCACTGTTATCCATTTTCTTCGCAAAGTAACGACTTTCTTTATCTCTGTTCTTTGTTTACCCTAACGCAATTAGTATTACAACCAACTAGGATCTCAGAAAGCGCTGCTAACCTTCTGTACTTAATATTATGCTCTCCTCCTGACATAGTTACCAATGTTTTATGCTTACCAGGCTTAAGCGATCACCTGGGTTTTTCTTTTAACCTATTATCTTCTGGGAGAAAACCAATTGTCGAAAAAAGAATAATTTGCCACTACGATAGGGCAAACTGTGACGCTATTATTATTAAACTAGCTAACTTTCTTGATTCTTTCCTAAGCCAATTTGATGATCGCACGGTTGATTAGAACTGGAGCGTTTTCAAAAATAAAATACATGAGCTCACCGACAAGTTTATTCCATCAAGTGTAATATCCTGCAATTTTAAGGAACCCTGGTTCAATTCCAACTTAAAAAGGCTTTCCAAAAAACGACTGTACCGAATAGCGAATGAAAGTTCACTGGTATCGAAATGGGACGCATATGAGGAGGCGAACAGTACTTGCACAGAAGCTATAAACCTTGCCAAAAAGGCATACCAAGTACACACTTTGCCCACAGCGCTTGCGAATGGCCCTAAAAACTTTTGGTGTGTTAATAACCCTTCCAATAATAATTCAGTCACGTTGATTGATTCCAACGGTTCACCGGTACCCGAAGATGTATGTCCCCATATCCTTACCTCTGTGTTCTGAAGCAACTTTGTCGTACGTAGTAACCCTGTGCTTCCAACTCTCGAGTGTTGCATTTACCCACCTATGGACTTTATTGTCATTGAACCTCCTGGGGTCGAAAATGTAATTAAAGGTCCAAAGTTATCATCAAGTCCTGGTGCTGATTTGGTTAACGCGAAATTTCTGAAAATGCTGTTGTCTAATAATCTGTTCTCCTTTCGAAAATGTTTCAGCAATCCTTAGATAGCCATCAGCTACCTGCAGATCGGAAGGTCGGGAAGGTGGTCCTAGTTCATAAGTCCGGTAGCAAACATTCGCCCCTCAACTACCGCCCCGTTTCCCTCACAAGCATTCCTTGCAAGGTTCTTGAACATATTTTGTACTCACATTTAGCAGAAGACTTACACAATAATTCATTTTTTTACAAAAGCATAACATGGTTTCCGAAAAAAGGTGTCTTGTGAAACCCAACTTCTTTCTTTTGCTAACAGCCTTCATCTTATTCACGACAAAGGCTCATTCGCAGACTGTTTTCTTTGATTTCGCCAATGCCTTCGACAAAGTTTGTCATAAATTGCTTTTTTTTAATCTTAATAAACTTAATCTTGATCCTCACATGTTTCATGGCTTGAGCATTTTCTCCTTAATCGGTCACAGTATGTTGTGTCAAAAAGTCATATGTCTCCATCTGATCCTGTAGAGTCGGGTGTGCGCCAAGGATCAGTTATAGGCCCTCTTCTTTTCTTAATTTACATTAACAATTCAGCCAATGACGTTTGTTCTAATATTTACCTTTTCGCAGATGAGTGTGTTATCCTCCCTGAAATCTCGGGCAAATCTGATAACAATTTTTACAAGACGATATAAACGCTATCTCTAACTAGTGTGACGTTGGGTAATGCAACTTAACGTAACTAAATGTAAATGTATGTGTGTAACTCGCAGCAGTATTCCTCTACCGAACTATTACCTTAGTGATACGCCCCTGGAGGTCGTAACCTCCTATAGACACATAGGCGTCCACATAACCTCTTCACTTTCCTGGACGTTGCGCATCGACATCGTAATTAACAATACTAATTGCATGCTAGGTTATCTTCTCCGAAACTTTTCTTCTGCTCCTACATCATTAAAATTATTCCTATACGAAACGCTTATTATGAGTAAAATGGAGTACGCCTCATTGATCTGGGACCCGCACCTCGAAACCCTTACTCAATCAATTGAACTAATCGAAAACAATGCCCCACGTTTCATTCATAGCAACTACAGCCACCCCCCCCCCCCCCCACATAAAGCATAACTTTCCCTGAAAAACTCTTTGCTGCTTGCTCCTCTTTCAGCCCGGCGTAAGTGCTTTCGCCTTGCTTTATTTCATAAACTATATTTCCACAATTCATATCTGCGCGATAATCTAATATCATCTTCCACCCACATTTCCTCTCGCATTGACCATAGCCATAAGGTTGGATCAAATCATTCAGTGCCGCACCAGATCGTGTAACAAAAAATTTATGCCTAGGGCCTCTGAGGAATGGAACCACCTTCCCAGCGCAGTTGTTCTAATCAAGCACAACTCAAAGTTTCGTTCGGCCTTATCAGACATCAACACTCCCGTATACAATTTACTAATCAAATTTGCTGTAATAACTAACCATTTCTTGCTGCTTTGTTTATTTGCTTGTGCATGTTTTTTACTCACTCCCCACTGTAATATTCGGGTCTTGAGGGTACAATAAAATAAATAAATAATAGAGTAATATGCAAAAGACAAAGGTATTGCTCAATAACCTGTCAAACGAACAAGAATTGATGATTGGCAGTCAGCCTCTAGTGTGTGTGCAGGAGTAAGTTTATCTATGTTAGTTACTCAAAGGGAGCCTTGATCATGAGAATTAGATATATAGAATGAAAATGGGTCGGAACGCATCCGGCCGCCATTACCAAATGATGACCGGCAGCTCACAGCTTTCGTTGAAAAAAATGTTACAATCTGTCCTTTCTTCCAATACTCTCATATATATAGGGCATAAATTTGGAGAGAACAGTGAAGCCCAAGAACAAGTTAAGAACTGCTTAAACTAGTTATTTAACGAAAAATGATGGAACTACTTTAAGAGACCGGAAGAGAGCAGCGCGGATCAGAAAGCAGACGGAGGAAGTGGTATTTGAAATAAATAGGGACATTGGAGCTGAGCCAGCCACGTAATTCGTAGGGCAGATAACCCATTAAAAATACAGAGTGTGTTCTAGGGGAAAGGAAGCGCTGTCGATGGTGAGAGAAAAGTAGGTGGGGTAAGGAAATAGGAAATGAGTTGACACAACCTGGAAATAGGTAACGCAGATGAAGGGTAATTAAAGATGGCTAGGCAGTGCCTTCGTCCCGCAGTGAACATAAGAACAGGCTGATGGCTTTTTACAACATCCAAAATTCCACCGTAATTTAACATATATAGTGTTGCTCTTGCACCACAGTTCGCTTCATACTTTCAGGACGCCTTCCCATGTTTATAGAATGGTATCTGCCGCCTCTATAGCTACCACCACCCGCGCCTTCTCCTCGTACTGTATGTTCAGTGACTGATCCGTACAAACAATATGTGTCGGTGTCGCACGGTTAGCGACCTAAGCTGATTCACTCTGAAACCAACAAGAACATTGAACGGCTATGTGGTTCGCTTACTGTGTCATGGAGCATTCTGGCCTTCACTGGATCGTGTGTTCTTACGAGGGCTGTAAATTGATGAAAACGTCGGCGCTTATCATTATGGTGATGGTAACCGATTATCCTTGACTGACGACTAACTGATGAGGTACCACTTGGGTTATGGCAGTCAACGTGGTTAGGGGCTGCAGGCCGAGGCGTCACCAACCTATGATTTATTACCAGACTATAAAATTGACATGTACTCGTACGCGCCTTTGTGCATTTCACTTCTGTCGAAATGCGGCTGTCTGAACCTGCAAATGAAACTTTGACCAGCTGCGAGACACTATCGTGTTTCATCAACTAAGGAGAAGTCAAGAAGTGACGAACATTCATACGATGTCGGAGTGTGATAGGCAACGAAACTTGCAGGTGTGCATGTCAGTATTTAAGTCTTCTGTCTTGTTTTGGGAGTGTCGGTAGCCGTAGCGTCTTTCTGGATTTCTTTACTTACGGCTGTTGTAATGCTCTCAGTACCGTTGACAGTGTTCTTATGCGAAGAGAGGGTGCGTTTTGTTGTCGGTTCACGCTCGACGGTCTCGTCGGCCAGCCCCTTAGACGGTGCCAGCAGCCGAGGGAGCTGATATTGAGCCTATGCGCGGCATTAGAAGCCCACCTCAAACCCTGTACCGCGCGATCACATAGCATGCCGATGAACGTATAGGTGCTCATCGATTTGCCTTGAGGCAATATGAACTATACGCCGCCTTCTTTTTACCCTTTCCCTGGTTTCTTTCGACACAAGCATATTTATTCCTTTTTCAATATGGTGGCAGTGTTGACCTTGCTACAGGAGGCGTTAGCCTTGAAGACTTGGCCGGTAATTGGTCCGCTGAGCGTCTTTTAAAGAATACATTGTTGCGCCAAAAAAAGGAAAAATAAAGACTTGGGAAGGTCCCAAGTCTTTCCCAAGGTCCCTTCCCAAGGTCCCTTCCCAAGTCTTTATTTTTCCTTTTTTTGGCGCAACAATGTATTCTTTAGATCCCAACCAACTCGCCCAGCAACAAGTTCTACTTGAGCGTCTTTTCCTGCGCCAAATATCACACGATGTGTCCATCAGTTCTGTGTCTCGCAAAAATTTGAGAAGAACTTGTGACACTTCCAGTGCCATTATTTGACGGCGTCGCGGTAAACAGGCGTGCCTGGTTGCGCTTGTCAGCTCTGTAGATAAAGCTTGAAAAAGGGTCCTAATGAAAAAGGGCGTGTTGTGACTCGTCCTAAAAGTATAGCTCCAACTAAGATGCATGATGCGTGATCATGCTATCATCTGACCGCGCTTCATTCACGTTTAAACCGAGCTTTGCTACCTCCTCGCTCTCATATGACTTGCAAATGTAAATGCACTGCCTCTTCGGTTGCATCCTGATCTTAGCGTAAGAACGTTCTGGCTCAGAAATTGCGTACAAACTGCGTACATTAGCACATTTCGCCACTGTATCCTAGTTTTGTGTTTTTTAACCGAACTCACCAGAAATGTAAGATATAGCACGTAGTCTGTTTACCAGCCCCTGCGGCTCAAGCGCTTCTGCTTTTCGTCGTGTGCAGATCATCGTGTGGTAAAAATACGCCAGCTTCGGCATTCACGTTTCCTGCCCCGTCGCAAGGCCGAGGTAACCTCCTTTTCTAACACCATGGTTTTCTCCTCGTAAGACGTAAACTGGGCGCTCGAGAGATTCGGATGAATGTCGAGTTGTCGACGATCGGCCGACGTGCTCTTTAGTATCGAAGCGCGCAACCACCACCGGTCATTACTCGCCGGAATGACAACAGCAGTTAGCAGTTTTCGCCAGCGTCGTGGTGTGCCACGTGAGTTTCTTTATTGTGTTTGCCCCGCCACTGTGCGCATGCGCGAGTCGCGTGAGAGAAATATGGAGATTTTTGCTTTAATAGAGGAGGACGTGCCATAGAGAAACACGCGTAAAATGTGGCCACCAGAGCCGTTCTTCGGCGGAGCAAGTGAGGCTCTGACCGCCCGCCAGGAAGCGTAGTGATTTCCGCTTCCATTCCACCTCAAAAGTAGACACCTTATCGTGTATCCACCAGGTTGCCTCCATGCGTCCAATCATAATAGAGATGTTGATGCTGCACCGATCGTGAGCCGCTGGTTACGCGCACGCCATGGCGCTTTTCTGCGTCTCACCTCATTTTTTCGGTAAGTTGTTCGTGCTTTCCTGCCGAAATAATCTTGCGGCTTCTTTCCTTAAGATCATTTTCAGCAAGGCGTTTGTTATGCTGGGTGAACATGCTTTGCACATGCAGTGTAGAACATGAGCTGTGGCTGCAGTTTCCGTTTGTCGTGCTTCCGACCGCTTGTTTTTGTGCCCGTCCTTTGAAGAGCGTGTGCATTGCTTGCAATACGTAATTTTCTAAACGTCACTCGCAACAGCTTCGGTTTAAAGCACAGAATTTGTTATCTGTGGCTCACCCGTGTAATCGGACCAGCGTTTTATTTGGCGTGACTCCAGCAGTGTAATGTGCATTCGGGATCGTCTTGAGAAAGCTCTTTGTGAAGATATAAAGTACTTTGTTGAAAATGATGAGCTTACAAAATCACGAAGGCGCTTTAAGCCAAAAGGACGAAGTTTAGACAAATCCATGTACTTCCCACAGCTCCCATGCCGGCTGGAGCGCCTCAATTGCAGCTACACTAGCGCCATAGCTTCTTCTAGTAATAACTGCGTGAAACTCTATGGCCCAACCATATTTATCGGCCAGATAAATGCCGCCAGAATGCTTGACAAGACGGCATTCTGCCTGCTGGGGCAGTGTCATTCATTTCAAGCCACTTGCAGAAAGTACGACGAAAGTGTTCGTCAGTTCCATCTTTAGTGCGTCTTTGTACGTAAAATTTCTTCTACATTTTCCCAACTGTTACCCCTAATAATTCTCAAACTCAAGGCTTCTGGTTGTGTGTTATTAACTCGCCGTCTGTCTGCTCGTTGTAGGCATAGGCTTGGAAAGGCTTTGAGGTAAACTCGCTGCGCGACAAAGCTGTTTTTGATTGGTGGTGCATTTACTTGGACGTTACGTGAGTAACTTGACGGGCACAAATAACAAGCAGAAAGTTATCACTATACTCCGTGATAGGCTAGCGAAAAACCCTGAGTGAAACTTGTAACATTTTTCAGAGTGTGTATGGCGACAAAACATTTTAGCGAAGCGTGCCTTCGGTATTACGCCGGCAGAGATACGGCGACAGAAGATACCACATTCGAGCGCCCTTCAACTTTACACACCACTGCGATTCTTAAAATTATAATCGAGATGCAGTTACTGCATGAAAGTGGCTTGCTGCTGTGCACATGAAATGTGAAACTTTCTAAGGACGTCTTTAATCAGATCTTAGTGAATGATTCAGGGATAACGGAAACTGCAGACTGCAGGAAACCTCTCACCCACAATGACCCATGCAATGAGAAATAAAAACGGACAAACAATTCCTCCTGATCTGGATCCCATATATACTAAGAGTAAGCTTTAGCTCGGGCCCAACTATGATTCCGCCTATTCAAATACATGTAAAATGCAAAAATGGGTTGCTTAGACAAGCCTTCAAACGATTTTAGAGAATATCGTTGCATTTGGGATATTCAATGAAATTTTAGTGGCTGTTGCGAGCGATGTTATGATTTATTGCTTGACTGTTTTACGAAGATTATGGACAACATGTAAGTGTGAAAAAATAGGAGGAGCAGTACAAATCTATATATCTGCGTCCGGAACAAATATCGCAATTATTTAAACTGCGTCCGGCAAATACCAAAGCGGAGCAATTTTGTATATAAATTTATATCCTTCGTGAACATTGCACAATGCTTATGATGGTTTTGCCTATGTCCTACCCACATATTAGTTGTGTAGTTGAGAGCAATGCATTATGCAGTAATCTTGTTTTGTTAACACATACTATTATATATTTCGTTCTTTCTTGATCTGCACCAATATCTTTATGGGCTGCCTTTGGCAAATAGCACCATTCTGACCCTTGATTTAACCTACTCGATAAGTCAGTCGTTCCGTCAACGAAAAATCAAAATGTTGAATTGAATAATGAACAAAATTGCGCTAAATAAATTTTTCAACAATTCCTTTACGCCACAAATTTCAGTCTAAGAACTATCGCCGCTGAGTTCGCACGGCGTATCCACTTGCAACGAGTTCTCTGGATAGCACCAGTTCCGAGATATTAATTGTCGAAATGTTCGTCGAAGCACATCGGTGTTCGAGTTACTTTAGTGCTTCAATGCATGAGACAGCGTTTTCTTAAAAGAAGTGTCTGGAACGCCAATGAATTTCGTCGGACATGTTGAAAATAATATCTCGAAACTGTTGCTGTCCAGACAATTCGTTTCAAGCGGATATGCCGTGTAAATTCAGCGGCTATAATTTGTATATTGAAATACGTGGCGTAAAGCAACTAATTAAGAACGTTAATTTGCGTAATTATGTGGATTATTCAATTGAGCATTTTAATTTCTCACAGACGTAATGGCCGCCTCATCGAGCAATTCAGATCAAGGGTCAGAATTGCGGTATCTGCCATAGACCAACAAAAAATTCGGTGCAAAAAAAGACACCCAGTTTCCTTCTCAGATCAATGATGCGCTTACTTAAGGTATCATGGCTACCTCAATGTGGGCAGTGAAGGCAGTTTCACGGCGAATGCAATATTTTGCTTAAGTCAGTGCATCGCCTCCTATATTTGTTCAATGCCAGCACAATCGCTGGCTTGGAAGCCTGTGGTGCACCTTAGTTCAGTGACTTCCCGAAATGCGACGCTACTCAGGTCTTATCTGGCTGTAGCGCAAGCTGAACAAGGACAACAGAAAGGCACATGTGACACACACAACGCTGTGTGTCACAGTGTGTGCCAGATGTATCCATATATTGCCCTTGTTCAGCTTGCGCTACAACAAAATATGATATGCCGTACCAACAGGCCCTTATAGCCATCCTCATCGGCTACCCAGATTGTACGACGATGGTTTTATTAGAATGTGAAGATCTACCCAGTGGTCCATTTAGGCGCCTCTGGCCTCTTTTAAGCCCTCGAACTCAACAAGAGCAGGGGGAATGTGAACATGTCCGCAATGGGGTTTAGTAAGACGCGATTGGAAGATTGGTAGAAGTAGGCAAACAACAAAGAAGGGCGGCTGTCCTGTCCACTCTCTTCGTTCTCGTCTTTGTGTGCTTCTACAACTTCAAGATGCAAGTAAACCAAGTAACCCAGTTGTCAATTCTGCTGCAAAAACAAAGTTCCCAACAGGTGCTCAGAAGGTTTTCTTATGGGAAATCTTCGTGGGTTTCTTTTTGCTTTTTTTTTCATCTTCAACATACGTAGGACATAGGCAATGTAATAACAAGAGCTCGCTGGCGCAACCCACCACCCCGTTCCAAAGGGGACGTATGTACATACATACATACATACATACATACATACATACATACATACATACATACATACATACATACATACATACATACATACATACATACATACATACATACATACATACATACATCGATCCACCCACCCATCCATCCATCCATCCATCCATCCATCCATCCATCCATATGAGTGCGCACCGCAGTTGTTTCTGTAGAGAAGCGGTAGGCGATCTAGTTATCAGGTTATCACGCGTCTGTGAGTCTTCCTCCAACTTCCGTTGTGAGGCGCCCCCAAGATAGGGCTCTCCAATGGACTGCAGAGCAGGCGCGAACGCTAGCCGACTGGCGAAGTTAGGAAATGATGATAGGAGAGGGCGGCATTAACAAAAAAATAGAGGGGGGCAATGCTCATTGTAACTGACTCTGCGCTTTACCATTTGTTTACATTCTTTTTATTTTTTTCAATCGTGGTCATATTGAAGGAAACACGAATGACAAAAAAGAGGCAAGAATGACAAATCTAGAAGCGAAAAACACTATCAAAGGTGCACATACATTGTCTACATTTGCCATGTGTCAATGTGTCGCATGATTTATTCTTTCTTGAGCTGCTTATTTTGTTGAAATGCGATTCGTTTCCCGAGTTGGCCTTGTGTTCACCTTATATGATCTGGTTCGGCGAATAAAATGCATCGCCGTATCTAGAAGGGAAACCTGGGCGAGCGGGTGGTAATTTATGTTTTGGAAAGTAACAGCGCTAAACAGACGAGAACATAGGCACGGCGCCCGTATCGTCTTCTTCTTTGCGTTAGGGCTTTTCCATTTAACGCTGTTACTTTCCAAAACATTTATATTGCCTTTACGTGGGCATTCCATAATGTCAAGTCTGATAGGTTCTGAAAATCCAACAATAAAGTGATAAGCTAAAAAAGCTACAATATCCAACCTAATTCCAACACAATTTCAAAGTAATGCAAAAACTTGTGACATATCCGATTGTTTGACCCAAGAAGAAGAAACACAGGAACAACACTGCGGTTAGACTTTCAGAACTTCAGATATTTGTATTCATTTCCAAAAGTTACACGTATTCTCTTGTTCACATTGTAGAGACCTTTTCATGGGTGACGTGCATTACTCTTGGTTGTAATCAGCGTTCCTCAGAACACTCGCTGAAGGTCACACATCGCCCTTGCTTGTTTCGATACCGTTGTACAGCACAGAAGCAGCCCGACACACATTCGATGGTGCAATTTTCTGGCCGTGTCATTCGCATGCATGTTTGCTCAACGCAGTCGCGACTTGCACAGTCTTGATAAGTCTCGCCCGATAGACACCTCCTGCCTGCATCATTGTACAATTACTTGTAATGTTTTGAGAAGCATCAAAACGACAGCGCCACATATTATGTATACTGCCAAAAGTACACTGCCGTCAAATTAATAAATTCTGAAATCTAAGCGAAAGGAGAAAGAAAAGACAAACGGCAACTGAGTGTTGTCGGTGTGTGCATTGTGATAACTATGTATTTAAAACGTTTTTCATATTTTTCGCAGCTCAGTAAGGCGATCCCATATGGCTGCGAGTTTTCGATGGTTGAAGGCAGTGCATTTCTTCGTGGCATAATTGTTTAGAACTGGGTTCAAAGAACAGTATATACTGGACAGGCATCAACCACAGCGCTTCTTCGCTGTGGTTATGCTGACAAAACGTACGCGTGAATTACTTTTTATAGAAACCAGAAACCGCGCATAAATAAGTTCGACCCGGCGTTAACATCTAGTATTTCAACCATAAAGCTGTAATCAGGTTAGCTACCCATGATTTTATATGATCATGGAAAATATCAACTTCCTAAGTTCTCCTTCATTACCACCATGTATAAGCTCAAGAAAATAAACTTGCTAAGATTATGAAAGTCAAAGACGTGATCATCATATGCTAATTGCTACGCGTGAAGCTCAAGATTCCGCGAACAATCCGGGATAGCAATGGCTAGTTTGTATGCGAGTGCTACTCGGACAGGGGGCGAGCGTGCGGAGAGCAGCCTGCCAGTTTCGCGTCATTGAGTAAGCTATACGCACACCGATTTCTCGCAGGCAACACAAGAAACACTCACGCGCTTGCGTGCCGTCAAAGACAACGAAAAGAACCTTCGAGCGCACGTACCTATTGCCTCCGCGAAGTTCAGCGGCAAAAGCGCAGCACTTATGACAAGACACGAGGCAACCGGCCTTGCCGGTAGCAGATTCATCGTGCGAGCACTTCTAGTGACAGCCGGTAAAGCCGTCCAGCTGCCGGGCCGTAGGGCTCTTACGTGATCTTCCGTTCACATTTGCCCCGCTCACCGCAGACCCAGGCGGCACGCAGATGCCGCCATTGACCGAAACGCTCCTTTGCCCGTGGAGTGCGTGACAGTTTCCACCACTGTTAATGGCGGGTGGGGCGCTAATAGTCTTCCAACTGGAACACATAGTGAGCCGCCGACGTCGCACCCGTAGAAAAGTGCTTTATATTACATTGCGGGTAGCATTGAATACTGGCGTTTACTTAAAGCAACAACTGTTTCCTCTCGCTTTATTTATTGCCCTCTCTCTGTATGACACGCAATTTCCTGAACGGCACACAGAGGGCCCCTTTGGGGACGCCTGCTGGACACACCTGGAAGGAGAGCCGAGTGGGAGAGGAGCGCAGAGGAGGAACTAAGACCACTCAGCGGAGCTCAGCAGACTGCTGGCGGCGTGAAAAGGAATGTCAGCGTTGACAGTTCCGACACAATGAAATAGAAGCGCCGCTCTTCTCTCATGACTGCGTCCGAGACTAAGAGCCTGTCCAGCGCTCTCAAATTCTCTAAGTACCCGTTAGGCATTTAAGAAAAGCCGCTCGCGCTTTCCTACCGTTTTATGGAGGACGTAAACTTACGGACGAAAGCTGTCTGTTTAGTTGCATGTGAACAGGAAGTAGATAATCTTGCGTTGATGTAAAAAAAATATTATTTGTGAGAAATGTTTAAGGGTTGTTTTTTGTGCTTAAGTTTTTAACAACCCAAATGCCGCCAACAATTTATGTAGTACTTATTTGTTCTGCGGATGTTCTGTGCGTTTACAGGTTCACCAGACCACGCGATAAACTTAAGTAATGCAAAACCACGCTTTTGAAGAAATGCTAATGTGGACGGGGTTTCACAGGTGTCTAAAGAGGAAACTTCGGGTGAGCACAACTCGAATGCCACGAATAAAAATACATGTAAAACGCAGAAATGCATTTACCAGACAACTGCTTGACCCATTTTTGACTGAATCATTTATATCATTTGAAGCGCATGAAGTGATAGAACAACTGACAGTTTGCATGATGTTTTTAGAATGCTTAGATGCTTCTGAAGAAAAGTGGCCCTCACAGTTTAGTGATATATTTCATAGCGGTACATGAATCTAGTCAGTTTTGAATATATTACTAGGTGCATTTACGATAACTATATCCTTTCCTGAAATCGCTTTTTTATAGTTTTTGAAATTTTTGATCCTTTCTGAAATTTTTGATCCTTTTTGAAATCGCTTCCCATGTTCACTACACTTTAACCTTTTTTTAACTAAATGCAAAGTGAGGTGGGCTGTATCAAAGACGCACCCGCAGTGGGGTACGTTAAATGCCTTGTTCGCGCTGCAGACGGTCTATGGGCACCAGGGTACAAAAATGATCTTAAGAAGTTGACACGTTACATTTATTCATGCATTGGATGGCTACATGCCTAACTTTGGTACCATATAGTGGAGGTTTCATGGCTTAATGTTGCAATGGTACTCGCTCCATGACAGTAATGGGTCCGCTCGTTTTGCACAGGTTGTTTTGAGCAATAGCACAAAGCAATGACTTCTCTCCTAAAGGTGGCGGAGATTGCCCTACGGCGCTCGAGGGTGCCGTACTCGTGTACGTTTGAGGCTCCAGCGCTTTCCTCAATCTGCACCTGCGCTTTCCATAGAGGCAGACATGTTTCACCATGGTCAAAAAAGCTGGTTCTTTGCATCTCTTGCTACCCGAGTCTCTTCATGTCATAGGTGGGCTGTAATTATGGAACATGGAGGGATTGATGAGCGAGCGTTAGAGTATTGCTACATATTACACATTGGGGCAATGTGTTGCACCAAGCGTCATTGTGAGCAAGCGTGAAGTTCTTGCACCATATTGCGCAATGGTATGCGTTACAACTCCTGATGAGCAAGACTTTATTCGATAAATTATAGCTGCTAACGCATAGTATCGGCCTGTTGTGCTGGAAGAAACAGTGTGAGGTGGGTTCGGTCTCTCTCAGCAACGGTAAAATTTTCTTACGAATCTTCAGCGGCACTTCCCTCGAGATTTACGTACATTTTT
Organism: Dermacentor variabilis; assembly: GCF_050947875.1. Taxonomy (NCBI): domain Eukaryota; kingdom Metazoa; phylum Arthropoda; class Arachnida; order Ixodida; family Ixodidae; genus Dermacentor; species Dermacentor variabilis. Next base: position 77,183,059 of record NC_134575.1, read on the forward strand.
AGATTGCACAGTCTTAGAGATCAGTGCAAGAAACCAGCTCGATAGTTTAGACAGCCGGAAAGAAAACCAGTATAGCAGTGGCCAAGAATGCGATTCGCAATAAATGATACAATAGCAACAATAATTTCTGCGGACGATACTTACCTAGGTTTGAAATATGCTTGTCCAGCCAAGAAATCAGCATAGTCGAGCCATTCGAAGGAATGCACTTTTTGTAGGACGCCATTAAAATCCGCCCTGACGGGCTAGTGTATCATCTGCGTGTAGAGGGGGGAGGGGGGGTCATGTGCCAATTACCGAGCCGTGACCATCTGGCATCTGTGTGAAAATTTGACTAGAATCAAACATGTATTTTTTCGAATCAGAGGTCAAGCTATCATAAAGTAAACAAAGAGTGGCGACAGTGTTCGATAGAATGAGTAATATTTACATGGCATAAGGAATGTGGCAGAAAGGTGTGACGTGATGGAAGCCTTTTCTGCTCGTACTATATTTGGCTTGAATTACTCAGTAGTTTTAAAGAACGAACCACTCTCGAGCCAGTCGGCCACTGCGCAGTTGCGATGTTTGCCGTTCTCACAACTACGTGTAATGCAGTGTTGTCCTCATACATCCGGTTCCTTTATCACGTGTGACAGTTCGTATGGAGCAGACTGCTTTCTGCTGCATTACCTGTCTAGATACACATCTGACCTGGATGGCACATGGCCGCGGAGTACCATGAATAAAAGTACCGATTAAAATTTGGTGACACGAAAAAGTTCTTTAGGTGCAAACGACAAATCAATACGGATGCGATTGACGGCTACTTCTGTGTTACATCAGCCAAGATAGCGTCGCTTGGGTGAGCCCAGACTTGATTCCTCTGTCTGGGAATTGTAGAATTAGCATGCAGTATTTTTTTCTGAAGATGACGTCAGCTGCAAAGATAGTGAATGCCTCGATATGGGGTGATGTAGTGATCCACTGATGTTACTGATATTTATTTCTTTCTCTTTCTCTTTATTATTACACGCTTCCTGAATCAAACTTTAGTCACAAGACATTGGTTATTGTTTGGTTTTCTATTGTCATTGTTTTTTTTTCTCTGGCGCTGTATCCATCATCACGTTGTCATATTACAAATTAGAACAAACATGATTACAGATCGTTTTCAGTAATTTACAGAGCCAACAAAAATATCGATGGAGGCGTGGCTAGGAGCCACTGATTGGTCCTATGTTTTGTTTATTAAAAACGCACTATATGTATAGTTTCGCTTTTCAGATTGCTCTTGAAAGCGCAGTTGAATACGACATGTTGAATTCCTTTATTTTGAGCTTGTACGTGCTGAAACCACAATTTCATTATGACGCACGCCGTAGCGGGGTACTCCGTGGGAATTCTAACGACCTAGGGTTCTTTAACGCAACCCCAATGCACGGGACATGAGCATTTTTGCATTGCGTTCCCATGGTAATGCAGCCACTGCGGCCGGGATTTGATCCCGCGACCTCTCGCTTAGGAGTGCAACACCATAGCCGCTAAGCCTCCGCGGCAGGCAATGTGGCATGTTGAAAATGTTGATAAGGTATAACGCTTTGTGTTACTTGTTTGTTTTTGCTACACTAGTACCACTACCATTTCCCACGGGTATAGATAACACATCAGCAACGAGTACTTCAACAAAAATGTTGATAGTTATGCATGTTATTCCGAAAAAAAAATATGTTTTCATTTATGGTATAGCAAGCAGAAGGTCGCTTGTTTTGGTATGACGTCTGACTGATTAACTACAGTTGGATTCATTTGTAGGGCACACGAACAAGTAGCTTAATTTAACAGCCTTGCTCGGTTACACCACGCGCAAGCTATGCTGCTTCTAAATCATCAAAATATCAGTTGGGCGCCACTGTGTGAACTCATACAGCAATACATACCTCCGAGATTCCATATCTTTGTCCAAGCGGCAAATATATTGAAGTAATGCCCATTTCTCTTGGTTTTTAACATGTTTTTATTTATTCTTGAAAGCATAATGTGTAATGGTGGCTAAAACTCAGCGATAACATTCCGACACCGGTATGCATGGTCCATTGAATCCTCGCCGATACTTTCCATTAATGCACATGCAGTTGGTCGTGAAGTTCAGGGTGCATAGGTCGTACTTCATGGTCGCGCATGTGCAGTGCATACAGTGGGCGTCCGGGTCAAGCACGGGTCTCTTGCGTGCTGCAACAGTGATGCGTCACACTGCAAAGACTACGGTCACAATATTTTGCGCAAGGTTTGTACTAAGAAGTTCGCTCCATCGGACTGACATACATTTTATAACACGGCGAGAACATTCACCACTCTTTTACGTTGCAATTTTTACAAACTTGCATGAATAATGCAGGTGTAAGAAATTCTACACTTCCTAATTCAGCATTTTTGTTCCCCGGGCAGACATAAAATTGTCCCAAGAATTCTACTATGACTATGTCATGAAGAATGCATATATTTTTTTTAAAACGTTAGATAAGTGTTAAGGAAAAAATTACTCAGATTTCAGATTAAAACAATTCCATTACATTTGGTAATGTATAACACTCTGCATTGCTCCGCGTTTCATGGATTTTTGATCAAGTCTTCTTGTAATTCTTGCACTGATTTTATGTGCTCAGTATTTTTATTTCCTTGCGTATTGTCCCCGCTGCCAAGGCCTGTTGATGGCCACCGACCCCCCCTTCCCGAATAACAAAATCATAAATAAAAATAAAAATTGCTCACACAATCGGTGTCGTTATTCGGTGCGAGATATTACCATGCTAAAAAGGTTCAACCCATTTTCGTATTGTCAGAAGTGCTACTTCATCGAAAAGCAAGCAAAATATTCTCCTTTTAAGTCAACAAAACATTCTTTTTTTGCTTAAGTGTACATTTTGCTTTAAAGACAGGGGCTTCTGCAGAACTTCTGCAGGGGCTTTTGCAGAACTTCTGAAGGGGCTTCTGCAGAACTGGTGCTTCTGTGGCGGTCGGCGCCGACGCGTTGGCCGAAGCACTCTGACTGATCACCAATTTCTTAATGTCTGTCATTTCGCTAGCCATTTTCCGACCATTGCTTTTAAGTCCACGTTTTCCTTCTGAAGGCGCGCTACCTCGGTGTCCCTGGCTTGCTCTGGAAGCGGGTCGCGTGGGACCCGGAAGGGTCTCGCTTCGGCGCCCTCAGCAACCATACCTGCCCACGATAGGGTCGACTTTCTCTTCCTCTGTGGCCGACACAGGACTCATACCGGGTCCTGGAGCCGCTTCTAGATGTGCCACTGGACATGGATCTTTCCCTGGACCCGGATCTTCCCCTCGACCTCGATCTCCCCCTAGACCTGGAACCGCGTCCGGAAGGCGGAGAGGGGCTCCTGGATCTAGGGCTCTCTCGAGCCGCGGAGCGAGCGGCGACGGCCGGGAGTTGTCTTTCGCCCATGGCGAGGGCCGGAGACTTGCTTCTATTGGCTCGGGATCGGTCCCCATGCCTGCGTCTGACGAGGTACGGCGTCTGGTACCTCTACTTGCACTCCTTGACAGCGATGAAGTGTCGGCCACGGCACAGCATGCATTTGGGGTCGCACTTGTGTTGTTCGTCCGGGTTGGCGACGCCGCATCCCCTGCGCTTGGCTTCGTACGGCGAGGGGCCGACGTCCGCTCGATGCCGAAGGCGGCCAAAGGCGTAGCACACCTCCACTTGCTTCCTATATAATGTACACTTGACAAGTGTGCCGAGTGGAGTAACACCACAATAAATTTTGGTAGCGGTCATTACGTGCTCGGGACCCGCTTCGAAGTCGCCCGAAGTAAATGCAGAGAATTCACTGTTACCTAATGGGACCTTTTTCGCAAGCTCCGTGGCAACGACGACAGCGCAGCCGTCCCCAAAGACCTGGAAGATTGGTGCGAGCGAACCAAGAGTGACGCCGAGTCATCCACTAAGATGATCGTCAGCGACTTAGAGGTAGAGAAGATGGACAGCAGGCTAGCCCATCTGATCGAGGCCAAGCGGACGCTGCTTCTCCGATGGAAGGGACACAGCTTTATCCGAAGACTGAGGAAAAGGATCTCTGAGCTTAACAAGGCCATCGAAGATCACTGTCGAAACCTCGGCAAGCAGCAATGGGACGAGGGCTGTGACTCGATCGACGGGCAGATGCGCAACGGCAAGTCCTGGGGCATGCTAAAGCCTCTCCTCAACGAGTTCAGCACCAGATCCAGTAAGAGACACACGCTCGTCAGAGCTCTGTACGAAGCTACCACACCCTGTTCCGGGGACGAGCTGGTTGTAAAGCTCATGGAGAAGTACCTTCCCGTAAAGCACGGAGACGGAAGACCGGTTTTCCAACTACCTAGGCCCAGCCATTCCGGAGTTGGACGAAGACCTCACCGTGGGGGAAATTAGACAAGCCATTTTTGTGCTCAAGGGGAAGTGTGCGCCAGGTGCCGACAGAATCACCAAGATGCTGCGGAACCTTGACGACCGTTCAATCGGATGCCTCACCGAGAAGATCAACGAGCCGCGCAAAAACGGCAGCGTCCCAGAGCAATGGAAGACCGCCAACGTCGTCCTGATCCCTAAACCTGGCAAGGCTCCGAATGTGGACTACCTCCGACCCATCTCTCTCCCCTCCTGCGTCGGGAAAGTGGCGGAGCACGTCTTCCTCAACAGACTGAACAGATATCTCGGAGAGAACATTTATACTTGCAACATGATTGGCTTCCGTGCGGGCCTCTCGTTGCAGGATGCCATGGAGACGATCAAACATCAAATCATCGACTGCAGTACCAGGGACACCAGGGCCCTTCTCGGACTAGACCTCGAGATAGCGTTTGACAACGTTCTCCACGAATGCATTCTGGCCTCCATGGCAGACCTCGAGCTGGGTCCCAGACTATATAACTACGTCCGTTCGTTCCTGATGGGGAGGAAAGCGAGGCTGCAGATCGGCGACCTTGTCTCCGATGAGGTGCTTCTGAGACCACGGGGCACGCCGCAAGGCTCAGTAATTTCACTTGCTGTCTTGAACATCTGCATGATCTGCCTCTCGAGGAATCTGGCCCAAGTTGAAGGTAATAAACACACCATCTACGCTGGCGACATCACGATCTGGTGCACTGGTGGTAGCGAAGGGAAAGTGGAAAGCGTCATGCAAGAGGCGGTAGCGTCACCTAGCAGTACCGGCTACCCACCGGACTCAGATGCTCCCCGACCAAATCTGAGCTTGTGCTTTATAGAAAAGAAAAAGGTGGAAGACCCAAGGACTGGAAACCGGTCTCGGAAAGTGTCATTCACCTGTTCCCTCGAAGCGGTGACCCGATACCCAGAGCCGACACCATCAGAGTCCTGGGTATGTTCATCGAATCACGCAGGGGCAACGGCACTGCGTTACGCAAGGTAATTGCGACAACCGACAATGGTTTTTGCCCCGCCCGAAGAGTCACGAACAGACATCGTGTCCTCAAGGAGGACAACCTGCTTCGGCTCATCAACGCCTTTGTGCTGTGTCACTTCACCTACACGGTGGACATGCGCAACTGGCTCAGAGCCGAGCGGGAAAAGCTTATTGGCCTCATTAGAAAATTCGTCAAGAGACTTTTGACCCGAGGGGTCTTACCCATACCGAGGAACTCATACCGAGGACCTCCTTCGGCTCGATATACAAAGCACCATGGAGGCGATAGCCGAGGCTCAGGAACGGGCCCAGCTAACTCGGCTGTGCACCACACTGGCCGGCAGGCGTATCCTCGAGGAGATCGGACTCGCACCCATCAAGAACATGGCTGAAAACACCCAAATCCCCAGAGAAATAGGGGAGAAGATCGTGGTCGCCCCTTCACCGCGCAACGTTCATACCGTTCACAACGCAGGTCATCGCAAGGCAAAGGCATTGAATTTACTGAAGCAAATAAACAAGGAGAAGTTCCAAGCAAGCTTCGTTGACGCAGCTGCATACCGAGACGGCAAGGCTTTGGCAGTTTCGGTCGTGGACACGCTGGGCAAAGTCGTCAACTGTGCTTCCGTCAGGGCGACGAACCCAGAGGTGGCCGAGCCAGTGGCCATTGCACTCGCCATGCCATACGGTCGGAGAGAAAGGGTGCATAGCGATTCGAAAGTGGCTGTCAGGGCAGGCAATTCAAATTCTGAAAGGCGCCAAACACGGCGACACCACCATACACTACATGTTTTCGTTCCCTGCCCACGTCGGGGCGATTGAGGGGGTTTCTCTGAACCCGAACGAGTCTGCCCACATGCTGCACGTGGCTTTACCGACCGCGCTGCCCTCGGATCGGGCGACTCTCTCGCTGGACACACAGATGCACAATGAACTTACTAAGTTCTTTTAATAAGAGAGAAGGGTTTTCCTGCCACCTCACTCCAAGCTAAGCAGGCCGTAGGTGGTCACACTCAGACTCTTGCAACCGAACTCCCACCCAAATCTGGCCTCCCTTAAGAGCATATATATCGAGATTAGTTCGAATTGTTCTCGCGTGGGCGGTGGTGAGGTTGCTACTTTACCTCATATGCTCTGGTAGTGCAGGTCGTTGGGCCCGAAGTTCACCAAGATAGAGTGGGACCCTTCTTTGAGGACCAAATCCTGGCCGTCCAGCGCGCCCGCGATTAGATCGCAGACTAGATCTGTCAGTCCCGTGGTGGGATTAGCAGGGAGCGCGTTTTATCGCGTTTTGCTGGACCCAATGAAAGTTTACTCACTCACTCACTCACTCACTCACTCACTCACTCACTCACTCACTCACTCACTCACTCACTCACTCACTCACACACTGGTAAATACTGCGCGTGCCGTGCAACTGAGCACACCTACTTCGGTACTTTCTGAGTCCGAGTATGTAGCTTGTGATAGGTAAAAATAAATCATGACCAAATCCACGTGCAGGCGTGAGCAAACGAGTGGTGCCCAAAGTGTCGTCAAAGCAATTGTTTATTCCACCACATCGGTGCTACGTGAGATTGTCTTAATGCATTACAATGGTAGGACAGGCGCAGGTAGCCATTCCAACTTGATTTTCGCCTTCATGCTTAGGCTAGAGCTAAAAATATGTTGTCCTCAGAATTTTGATCACGCCTCCAGATATATCATCGGCTCACAGATATCCCTAAAATCCGGATTTCGATGGGGGCGAAATGCGAAAACACTCGTGTACTTAGATTTAGGTGCACGTTAAAGAACCCCAAGTTGTCGAAATTTCTAGATTCCTTCACTATTGCGTGCCTCATACTCTGAAAGTTGTTTTGGAATGTAAAACCCCATAATCTTTTATTTCTAAAATCACAGAACACACTCAACACCACAGCGCCCCATATTGAACGGCATTATGCTTTTCATTTCTTTTTATATTCGAGCTAGTCACATTCGTGCGTATGTATAAACATGCCACCGGATCGATGGCCAGGCTTTTAAGCTTAGAATGTTCACTCGAAAATTAGCGCCATTGAGAACACATTTTTTTGGTGCATAAGAAAGCCAAATCACAGCACAGAGCCTATACAGATAATGTGTGGTCGTAGACATCTGTAAAATAGACAGGCCTCTCAATGGAATAGCGCATGAAATACAGCGGCGCTATAGTGCTCAAATTTTTTTCCCTGTTGATACAACCCGCCACAACCACCACCATCAATATATTCAAATATATTGTAGATGACCTTTCCCAGTGTGACATTTATTACGTGTCACTGGCTATGTGCTAATTCTAGGGATATTCTAGAGATTGCATATTTGCCACGACGGCAATGTAATTAGGTGAAGGTGTCGTAACTCCGTGCATAGCCTTATTTCTGTATTCTCAACAAGCATTATACGTTCACTTTATCCTAGTGATGTCATTCCCTTGATGTTTCACGCAGTACACAGTGGTCCACTGCTAAAGGGAACACCGGAGTGCGTGGCCTTTCCTCGGCATACCACCGGCTGGCAGGTGCAATGAGCTTCGCGCAGGCGCAGTGAGAGCTGTAGGCGGTGCTCTTTCACCGCGTGCGGCTGTGCTTCGGATCATCGCGCAGCAAATCGTTCAAGCGTTTTTAAAGTTGGCCCAAGTCTGCGAGATCACACTCTGTTAGCCAGCGGTTGCATCGCTCAAGATGAATTGGATGGTGCAAAATATTGGCTCGCAGATATTTTACAAGACAAAGACTCACAAGACAACTGACAAGACAAAGACGATAATTTTTTTACCGAGGCCTCTTTGTTGCACATCTATATTAGAGAATATGTCTCCATGTCCACGCCGGGGCGGAGCCAGTGCACGATCGGTCAGCGTACGTTCGCCCCTTTCCCCGTTTGTGCCCAATGATGTGCGTGCGTTTCTGACGAAACTCCCTTCAGGAAGAAAGGGCAACCGACCTCTGGATATGTGGGACCTCATGTCATCGGCCTCCTGACGCCGGATTGGGGGAAGTAACTGAACAATTACCACGCAGGGCATAGGAGCTACGGGCGGCTAGAGTGATCGGCTCCTACAACTACATCATGAACTTTTATGCGAAGCATACTAGCCGCACAACCACGCTCTTCCTTGCTGCGCCGCGCGCGGCCGCGTAGCTGCCATATGACGTCATAACAGTTGCAAAAGCGGAGGCTCAACTCGTGCGCTCGCTTGCGGCCGCGTAGCTACGTAGCCGGGTCTCAGCTCGTGCGCTCGCCTGCATGAGTTGTTTCTTCGTCTAGCCGAACCAAATATAGCCAAGCAACAGCAGTTAACCAGGCTAAACAGTGGTTCAACAACTAAAATAAAGGCTAGTATGCTTCGCATCCTGAGCTTAAGCTTAGCCAAGCCACAGCCATTTTTCTATATTACTTTGGATTTTCTTTTAAATATGTTAATGTAAACGTGTTTGTGAAACCTCCTGAATGTAGCGCACTGCCTCACGTTCCCTTACTCTTCCACGAGTAAAGTGAAAAACAGATCTTCGTACCTCGAGTCGCAACACGTCGAAGTACAACAGATGGTTTAGTCATCTGGAAAAGTGTGCAAAATTATTCGACCTTGTTTTTAATACTTCTACAGGTAATTACTAGGAAGGAGAGGCCCACGTTTCTAGACAAACGAGGTCATTGTACTGAAACAACTTGTTTTTCTGTGTCGCCATTGTATTTGTACCATCTAATGTCAGTGGGTGATATTTCAGAGTCACCCTTTCACCTTCCTTTTAAAGAAATTTTGCGTAATCCCACTGTATTTTCCTTTTCCGACGTACCAGCTCAGAAATATCGTCAGATATTATAATAGCCGAATGTCTCAGTTTACAATTATGTAGAACGACTTGTTTTAGACCGCAGCTCTTTGCGGCCCTTCCTGCGTTTCGCATCGCCGTCGAGCCTCACCGTCGTCCCTCGACGTAACCAGCTCCGTAGATGGGGCCAGCACGCTGCTGTAGCTGTGCGCACTCCTGGCTCCATCTCTCGCGCAGGGCCCTACTCCCGCCCAAACAGAAACGCATAAGCGCAAGCGTTCATCACTGCGTGTACCCCTTCCTACCCCCTCGCTTGGTGGCGGTGAACGCGCGAGAGCGCACGGTGTTCTCCGGTTGCCAAAGCGCCGGCTCAGTATCAGCGGATCCCGGTGCGCGTTTCCTAAGCCAAAATGCAGAGCCACCTTCAGTTGACTCGCTAGCAGCGTCAGTCATGCGCTGCTATCTCTTCGCCGTGGAATGTTCCTAGGCGCCTACGCGCTGCTTCCCGTCATCTCCCGATAAGCGAGGCAGTTGCGCCGAGCTACGCTCGGCGCAACTGCCTCGCTTATCGTGCGAAATCTTATCGCTTATCGTGCGAAATCTCGTGCGAAATCTGCCGCACGAGAAGGATTGTCTGAGGCTCACAGAGGGTTTAGCCAAAACAGCTGAAGAGCTTCTCTCAAATTTCGCATTAGGAAGTAACGTTATCGACGGCAATTTTATATTTCTAATGTAAAAATTTGGCAAATAATGGACAGTGTTTCGCCGAATGTGAACCTTCCCGAGACGGTGTGCGTGCTCGATGGCTAAAGAATGGATACCCAACTTGGGACTACATACCTGAGCAACGTGCTTCACCGATTCTTTACTTGTTTCGTTGGCGCCAGTATGTGTCACACCAAAAAAAAAAAGAATGAAGTTGTGGCCTCGACCACGGTTTTATAACGCGTCGTCTTTTCTTCTCAATGACTTCAGTCATCTGTTTTGATCTTCGCTTTTAACGCAGTCTAATATTGCGCAGTTCGGTTGATCTAGGTTCGAAAACTTTGTTTCTAATGCTGCGACACCACCGCCAGGTTCGCTTATTGCTACTCGGTTTTCTGTTTGCCTGGCCTCAATAGCGGTGTTAAGTTTTTTTTTTTTTAATATCACGTTCGCTATGTAGAAGTTGTTCTAATATTGTTTCTACAGTACGCGCCAAATTTAGTTCTACACTACCGCACAGAAAAAGTATTATAATTTAAAACGAAAAACGCCATACGACCAAAAGGATGCCTCGACTGTACAGGCGGTGCTTCATGGTTCTCTTCGAGGCATTCAGTCTATGACTTTCCTTAATCTCTTGACCATAAGGACCAGGTCCGTCAGCCACAGCAGCTAAAATGGCGAGGTCTCCCGCATTGATCGTGGCCCGACGTCGCGGCTTCCAAGGAGCGTCCTTTGCGCATCGGTTGTTGTTGTACGCTCGGAAAATTCTATTAACGTCCTTGAACGGCCTCTGCGTCAATTTTGAAATAGTGCGTTGACAGAAGAGCCCTAACCCCAGTAACACAGTCCACTGCCATTCATCTTCTAGCACTCGAACTATCTTGCAACCATGGGAATCGACGCGCACATGCAGCAAATTTTTTTTTCTGAAACGGGCGATTTGTTGCGTAATGAGAATGCGAACCAAAGACGGCAGTGTCGTTGCTGTATGATGTGCAGCGCATAGTCCGTATTTGGAAGCGGTCACTTTCCGCTTAGCTGGAACGAAAGTGACCGCTTCCAAATACGAACTACGCGGGATGCTTGCTTCGCGGCGATCCGAAGCCCGGCAGTGGCTGACGAAAGAGCACCGCCCACAGGCGCTTACTGCGCATGCTCGAAACTTGCTGCAGCCGCCGGCTGGCGCTGGCACCGAGAAGATTCCATGCGCTCCGGTGTTCCCCTTAACTGTGTACCGCTGTGTACGCAGTTGGCGTACTTGGCGTACGCGTTTAGGCCTACTTTCTGGGCAGTGCAGTGCTTCAGCGTGAACATTGCATGAGACCTGCACTGTGACCTGTACATTAATCGCGTACACAAAAATTGCACAGCGTTATCAATGGCATGGGAGATATATGCACCAAATCCTCTTGTGCCAGATTTGTTTAATCGCTTAAATAAATATACGCTTCGGTTTGCTTCCAAATATTGCTTTTGCTTAGTTTTCTGCACAGTCCCGTGAAGTGACATTGCATAGTGAAACGAAGAAACAAGGGTGTGCAACGCTGTTTAGGTACCAAGAATTTTGACGTTTTTTATGTAGTAGAGAGAACTCATCATATAATTTCAGTGTGTTCATGCATCAATTCAATTCTGCGGAAGTCTGCAAGGTGGATAAAGATTGAGTGAAACATTAAATTGTGATCTAGGCAAATGTACACATGAAACGGCCAGTAAACCACATGCTTTTTGGGAAATCTTTCTTTAAAGCTTTGTTTCGGAAGAATCCGCGTGGGTTTCATTTTTTGGTGCTAAGTTATCGTGGGTGGTTTCGTTTGATCTGTTGTTTGAATTTAATAACAAAAGTAGAGTTCTGAGAAATGTACTTTGAAGCATTGTTATATGTACCATCAAGTTGCGTTGTGTGATGTACAGTATTGAGTCACTAATTTTAACTGTGTGCTTCACTGCTGAATCCCTATTTTCAACTGTGTGTTTCGCAAGGCCTGAAACACGAGCATTATCTTTATTAATACGGCACAAGCTCTTGCACAGAATGTTTGAGACCTGCAGCATGAATATCTAGGTTATTTCGGCCTCGCCGTGTTATTCAAAGGAATATTGGATTAGGACATTGACTTCTTATAGGTGATGCGCTAGATCATGAAAAGAACTGCGTAGGAGGAGGAGCAAGAGGAAGGAAGAAGAGAAGGCAATGATGTTAAGCAGAAATGCGTCTGCTTGGCTACCCTACTTTGAGGGAAAGGAAAGAGGGTATAGAAAAATGAGACAGAGAGCGGGAGGGAGGAAAGATGCGGTGAGCTTGCGGCCGCACGCCGGGAGCCTGAGCAAGTCAAAGACGTTCGCGAAATAAGAAGAACTGAAATATTTGTTAGAAGAGTATATATCGCTTATTATTTAGTAGATGGCGTTTTGATGCAAGAGACAACACAAAATAACGGGAGTGATATATAGTAACTCACCGCAATTCTCATCGAAGCTGTTAGCGCAAGTCTTAAATTACATTTATTTTACATCACACGTCTTACTGTCGTAAATTATGACATAGTTTAGGTTCACAGAGGGTTACTTTTTCATCCAGAACAATGTTTGAGAATATCTTCATGCTATCACTAGTCGAAGCACTCAAATGTAGGTTCGATCTCCGCAGAGAAGCACTGTGGCTGAAGCGGCTCTCATGTGCCTTGAGTTAGCCACTGTTTACTGACGTCTGAGGTAATGGTCTGAGGTAAGTCAAGCTCTTTACTTTTAAAGTATCATAAATATATTGGTAGGTCAGTTCTTAGTGAATGATTGAAGCAGCCAATGATCACAAAACTTGTTACCGCTTTGGCACGAGACTCTAGAAGGGGCGCGACTGCTTGTGTTGTATATTCAGAACTCCGCGCCGGCCACTACTGTTTCAAGCTGTAAAGCTTCCTTTCATTTTTAACTATGCTACATCAAGCTACAAGCACACATGGTGCAAATACATAGCAAACTCATTCACAAAAAGTGACTCGATAGGTTTTCTAATAATCTTTGACTTTGACTGCGCCTTCAAAGTGCCAGTATAGCAAACAGGTTATAGGAAAAGGAGCAGTGGCATGCTGGAATTATTTTTACGAGCTATGAGTCTGCCATCTGACTAAATATATGGACAGAAACGTCTTCAGCCATATCCTGTTAAATGAGGCCACCGACTGAGCGAATTAATCCCCCAAGTTTTCTTACAGCAGAAAAACGGGATATCTGCTTTACCGCCGCCGGCAGTACTAGTCAATATTTTGTGTTTGTTTATATTTAAAGAAAGTCCTTGCGCTCCGTTTGTAGAACTGCAAACTCGTTATTATTTACAGAAGTCCCATTTTCCGTGTCGTGTCAGTTAAACGCGTTGCCATGCCAAATCAACGTTCAGAGCCGCAATATTTCCATCGGTTTTAACGCACAAACGGATTGAGCTGTCTTATATCCTAATATTGAGAGAAAAAAAATAGCAGCATGTTAAACTCCTATCACGCATGAAGGCGAAAGCCTTCTACGCATGTGGTAATGCACAAAGTTTTTCGATTGTCGGGATCTGACTTCTTTGGAGACGTAAGAAGCTGCAGTGCGAAGGCATTGCGCTGTAGGTCGATCTCCTCAACGACAGATGAGAGAACCGAATGCGCAGTCTAAAAACGTTTTCGTTCTTTCTTTCTTTCTCTCTCTCTTTCTTTCCGTATTTTCCTTTCATTGTTTATTTTTTTCTCTCTTTGGTTTCTTCTTTCACGTTCCGCCTTTGAATCTTTGCTTGGTTGCGGTGGTATGAGCCATTGCTGATGTTTATAATTTTTTTCTTTCTTCCTTCGTTCTTTGTTCTCTTTCGTGTCTTCATTCATATTGAACCATCGTGTCTTTCCTTGCTTACGGAGGTATGAGCCATTCGAGTCTATGTAACGTTTTTTCACCACCAATTAGGGCCCGGCCTTGGTACACGGCTCTCCGTAGTCCCGAAGTAGAAGAGCAAACCTGGGTAGTCCATCGCGCACACGATGCGGCCGAGAGGCTAGGCCTTTCGATCCCGACGTGGAAGCGGCCCGCTTTGGTCTAGCAATCTAGCGTGACCTGAAGGACCTGAATAATGTTTTTATACCACACCATACATTAAGGCACAAGAAAAATCTACCAGTTACATTTTGTTGATTTTTCGTGTCAGACAACCGCACACTGTAAATACTTTGTGAAAGTTTTGCGAGTGGCGCTTTATTCTTTGACACACTACCCGATAGTGTACTTTATAAAGTACTCTGCGCCTTTAGGGGAGCAAAACTTGATGTAGGTCACGAAATGTATATGCTATATCTTGGAGCTTCCAAAAGCAGAAAGGCTTGGAGCGAAGAAATTTTGCGCAAGCCCGCATAACTTTCTGGTGGCAAAATTAGCATTTCAAGGGGAAATATTGTTTGTTATGGAGGTGACTTTACTTATGAAGTGTGTAACATGACTTCATGAATTAACAATGAAGCGTTTTGCTGTTTTTCTCCGAGGCGTGCAAAGCGCAAATATATTATTGATGCAGCTAATTGCGTTAATTGGCGATGAATACAGGCATTCAAAACTAAAGCATTCAGCATTTGCTTCAGTGGTAATTGAAACATTCAGGATACTGGTGATATCTCATCCAGTGATAGTCCGTTCTTGCATTACAATCCTGTTGCATGATTGTTAGGTGTCATTTTCGTTAGAATTTTCTGTGATTTCAAGGGGGGGGATCTACGTCTAGTTCACCAATCTGGGTTGCCCCACTTTTTTGCACAATACTTCACGATTGGCATAGGCTTTGCTGTTTTCTGTTCCCTCCCACTCGTTTTCTAATTTGTAATAAATGATCGATGAATAATTTTTTTCAATATATTCTTCGTATAATATCGAAACGGTTTCTATTTATGTAAAATTATGTAACTGTAAACACTGGTCGCTTTTTTATTGACTGAGAAGACAAGAGCATCGTCATCTTTGTCGGCAGCCAGAAAGGAACCAGGAAGAATAATAGCAATGTTGATGTGATTCTATGTACCTTTCTTTCCTGCAACAGCCTGTTAAGTTCTTTAGCCAGCAAGAGATATTTTGACGAAATACAGGTAAAAAAACGTTGTGTGTGCTTCGAGATCAAGCACACCCATCTAGCATACATATAAGTCCAGCGTACTTTACAAAGTACACCTCCATTCATTTTCTTGCGTTGGTATAAACATGTATTGTATTTGGAATTTCATGGGCGTTCATCGTATACATCTTTCTTTTCTAAACTTACCTAAATACTTCAGCTATGAAAAGCGTATGCTATGCTTGACAAAATATTTAGAGCATATAGAGCGAAATGTAGTTAGAGTGGCACCTACTGTGTTCAGCACTTTTTCAAGTTTGGCGATCAATAGATCAAACACATCATGTAGCTGACAAAAAAGTACAGTGCGGGCGTCTTTGCAGAAACCTTCTTAGAAAGCTGGCGTACCCATGTACACTGCGATGTTGTCTAGTTATTTATAAACCAAAATGATACTATACCTTTAAAAGTACGCTGGACGTTAATGGGTCAATGTAGGAACCATTGCAAATGGTGGTAGTTTTTGTGCCTCTAGTCTACTTTTTGTATCACTGGACCAGACGCCGCTTTTGTTCTGGTATGAGCCATTGCAACGAGTCCCTCAAGTATTTCGCCTTGATGAGAAGAGATAGACAGGACCCTTGTGGCTATCCTCAGAAAACGCGTAGTTATGGCGTACTACATTACGCAAGAAATTATGTTGCAAATACTCACAGCCAGCAACATTTTTAGTCAGAAGTACTGTGGCAAAAATAATAAATGCACTTATCATATTTGCCATGAGCATTCGGCGCAGGTTCACAGAGCCGCACCAGAATGAAGAACCGAAAAACCATTTGCGTCCTAATTTCGCTATAAAAGGCAACAGCAAATACAGGCATGTCACCCAAGCGGAATCAACGGAGCATACTTTTTTGTGTGCTAGACAGATGACTGGAGTGCTTTCTTTAAATGAAAGCTGTTCAAATGGCCTTAGGTTACAGAACAATATTCTTTCATTCGCGCTCATACAGCTGGAATAACGCTTGAATAGCTGTATTGTTCTAATAAACTTTTCAGCGTAGGTATAATTTATATGTTTTGTTTTTACCTAGACATCTCATCTCTTCTTAATTTTAGTATAATGATATGTACAACGTACAAATTTCCCCCAAAAAAGCAAATCAACGCCATCGTTAGATAAAAAGAGATTGACCAATCAGGCTTCTTGAACACATGTTTCAGGTGTGTCTGAACATGTAACAGTTTTGAAACAGAAAGGTCACAAGGGATAGGTAAAAATATTTCTGGCAGACCCCACTGGATTGCACCTTGGTTCAATTTGCTCAAATATTTGGGCGAAGACCTCACATAAAATCAAAATACAAACTGAATACGTAAACGTAAGGAATGTTTTCTAATTGGCCTTTAAACAAATTTTACTAGGTTTCCTAGTGCAGTACGTCACACTAACACGGCGAGATATGCCTCGTCCACTACAAACAAGATCCTAATCTCGATCCATTTTGAGAAAATCAACAAAAATTGTTCAAGATGTAATGTTGTACTTCGCTTTTCTTTATAAAATGGCTTTGTCGGAACTCCAGGGGAAAATTAGGTGGAAGTCAAAGGCACATCGCTTTAATGTTCGGAAACAATCATCTCGAAAAGATCTGTACACAACGAAATTGTTTGAAATAGGCATGCCTACGGAAATAAATACCTTCAATAAATAAATTGAAAGGTATACAATAATGGGACTAGTCTACAAGCAGATGCGCGGAACTGAAGGTGATGCGTGAAGAAAAAGGAGCACTGCCGAAGGTACAAGGGAGACACGCAATATTCTTACTTAGCGGGATATCCTTATTTGCGTAATTGTCCTATTGTTGGAGAGATATTTTTGTTGTGGCTTGTTAGATAATATGTTACAGCGAGACATGACATCTTAAGAACATTTCGAGTGCACGTCGTAAATCGCGCATTACGGTTGCGCTTACCACCGCGAACGATAATAGTCGCCCTAACCGTGATTACGTTTCATTATGGCAGCGCCCATGCAACGTAGACTGCCTACTTTGATCTGAGTTCACGCTTGCTGCTGGCTATCTCCCCTGACAGTAAAAAACACATAATGAGAAGTACTTAGTGAGGCACTTGTAAACCAGAAAAAGCGGGCCGAGCAGATGAGGCTGGCAATTATGACAACATTGATCCTTACTATACGCTAAGGAGGAAGCACGTAACCGCTGAAAATGCTTGTAGATGAAGCAAACACCCGCTGTCACATTCATTGAAACGTGGCTCATTGTTAAGGCTTCAAAACATTTGTTGATTGAATCCTTCAGCGGTGGGGCCCACGTCGATAAGGTGGTGGTGGGATCGTTCATTGAACCTGTGGAAGCAGACGTTCACGGAGAACACGGCAATGCTAGATGAGCCAAAACCTTCGTCAGAGCAAGTTCCAACTAAGGTGATGCATGACAACTAGTTGGACAGCGCCAAATGCGTTTAGAGTGATTGCAAGGAGATGTCTCTTGAAACGACACCGTGGTGCATTTTCGTTCCGTGAAAGACCAGTGTGCACTTTTGTTTTCCCAACCTTTTTGAAGAGACCGAAAAGAAGAGCTAAACGACAGCAGACGCCATGGTGGAGTACTAACGGAATCATTGTGCGTTTCCTCTCTCTATGTTCGTGCACAATGGTGTACGTGTGTTTTGCCCAAGCTTACCTCGGAGGAAAAGGGCTGCAAGCCTCCGTATTTACTAAAGATGTGAGCCACCTACTAGCACTGATGACGGTGACGTAACCAGGCGAAGGAAGAGTTCAAGGACGATACGTACGATCGCTTTGCGAACGGAATCGGTTGCTCGAACTTGAACTTCTGATGCGCATCATTCTAATTGGCCGAGAGGGGGACATTTAATTCCCTTGTAGATCGAAAGAAGGAAAAGAGCTGCTTAAAATTGAGGAGATGGTTGAGTGTTGTGTAAAAATACTCGGACTCGTAGACTTTGACATGCAGTGTGCTCTGAGAATGAAAGAGACGTTCTTGTAAGCCATTACTGTGTAAATGTTTATTTACGGCACAAGACTGAAGAACGTCGCAAGTTCGGCATTCTACAGGTGTGTTAGCTGTTACAGGCTGGGTGCAGCGATCTGGGCGCTGGAGTGTCCTGTGCGGTTCTAGAGAAGACGTCACATGCGTCCTGATGTTGGCACCGTGCTGACTTGCGGTTACGTTGCCAACCTGATTGTCGATCTCGAGCGTCGACGACTCGTGATTACGTAACGTGGTGACAACAGAATGGGTACCCAACATGGCAGGATCAACTGCAAATGCGAATGTGGTCTCTTAACTGGTTCCAGCGACCTGCGCAAGAAAGCGGCTGTGTGATGGGACGTACGCGTTGTCTGCCGCCGCGGTCGGCATGCCATGTACCGACGGTACCGCCTCTGGGAGGCAAGGCGTGTTGTCTTGAGACATTGCCGTTGTGACAACAGTCTCGCATGTTGTGTGCGGTGCGTCACATGTTGGCGGTTTGGTCTGGTGGCTGCCTGCGCTCTCGGTGAAGGCGCGCGACGCCGTTCAGAATAGACGGCGCTTGGACACGAAGCCGTGGCTATCCGGGATTTCCACGCGAACAGATGGTGGTGCGTCGACGACAAAGCAGGAGGTAGAAAATTGGATGGCGTTGTTTCAGTAGTTGGTACCTTAGTGAAATAAGCTAGACTTGAAGGGCTGCGTCTGGTGCCCGGCCCGCCGATACAAGTCCTCGTGTTTCAGGTGGCAGTAAAAGGTAGTGCTCGGTGAAGGACAGGGTAGGCGCATGGTTACGTAAAACGGTAGAACCTAACAGTTGAAGGGCTCTATAGGGAAAAGGTACGCAAGGGCTCTACTCAGATGAACCAGCGGACGACATGCTGATGGTGGAACTGGGGAAGCGGTGGGTTGAACGGTGAAGCTGGCTATATCACCTGCCATCACAGCGTTTTCACTAAAACGGGCGAATCAGATGCGCAGAATGTGGGTGACTGGTTGATTAGAGACGTCCACCTTTGTATATAGCGGCTATTGACAGCGGTGGACTGCCGGCAGAAAACATTTAATAAAGACGTGTTTGCCGCGACATGCTTAGACTGGCCGAAAAAACAGAAAAGGACACACACACACACACACACACACACACACACACACACACACACACACACACACACACAAACACACAAACACACACACACACACACACACACACACACACAAGCGCGCGCGCGCGCACACACGCACGCACGGACGCACGCACGCACACACACGCACGCACACACGACACACACACGCACGCACGCACACACGCACCTCTAACCTAAGAAACCCTTCACAGGCGTTCGTGAATCCAGCGCAAGAAATTTCTTCAGGCCAGTGATGGTCTTGCGGCGCTCCGCGCCTGTGGCACAGTAGTCAGGTTATTATGAAGACACGAACAAACCGGCCACAGTGATCTCGTATCATGAAGTGAATATTATGAAGCGTGCATGACGCTAAGCGTGGTCACTAAAACATGTCATATCACCAGGATCAGCATTTCCGTCGCCCGAACTATGGCGTCTCGCGTGCTCTGCCGGCGGCGAAGAGTTTGGTCGCTTATTTCACTGCATTTGGACGAAGAAACGACATTTGTGCTGTCAAACTTGCTCTTGGGACAAAGGAACGACAACAGAATAGTACAGACAATCAAAACAGTTTATTGCACCTTTCATACATTGATGCCTGCTAGCTGAGTTACTACACATAAAAGATGCCGATTGACCCGCGAAAAATCGAGGAAATCCGCCTGACAGCGACCGCATAGCGTACGAATATGTTCGTTCCGATGCTCGACACCAACACCTAATGGTTTGTGTTTACGGTCACGCCAACAGTGGCGCGTTCGAACGATCATATTCGTCCATACCGCTGCCTTCCTCCTAAGTGTTTCACAGGACAGTCCCGCGAACGCGCGAAACGTCAACACAGCCCACCAACCCAAGCCAAAGAGGAGAGAGCCTACTCCCTTTCACGCCCTATTAACCCCTTAGTTGAGTGGCATTAGCAACACAACACTTCCACCACCTCTCGCAATGTGCTGCAACCACACCGACCGCTCCCGGCTCTTAGCTACGGGGAGAAGCCGGATCACAGGAGCCGCGAGAGCCATGCAGGGAAAATATCAGGGGACGCAGGAGAATGGTGCGTCCCCACACTGTATATAATATGGATTGTAGTGATAGACTTAGCGAACTTCACATCAAGGCTGTGATGCTTAGGCTGACCGTTCAAAAAGTATTTCATTTATGTGTAACTTCCGCTTTTACGTTCAGCCAAAGAGCAAGTATTCGCAAGTGGCCATGTTTTAATTGACCGCAAGAAAAGCGGAAAAATGTCACACACCTGCGCGGCACACGCAACACATTCACAGTGTAAGCTGGAAGAGCGACTTCAAAAGAGCTTCATTTTCGGCACCACGCGCTACAGGGTATTCGTGGCGAAGTCTCTTCGTGTCGTTTTCATAAGAACGATATTAACAGTCCGTACGACTTCAACAGCGAACTGCGACTTATGGCGCGGCTCTTGCTGCTCTCTGAAGAGCGGTCCACCAAGCCCTGCGTTGGTGGTTGCAGCCGTGGGAGTAGCCCTATGATTCCCTTCTTCAGCAGTATTTGTCACACTGTGAGGAGGCGCCATAACGGGAACACAGGTATCCAGACAACGTGTCACATCTCTTGACACGTGGCCCGATACGATTCTTTTGATGATGATAGTATAGTCATCGGTATAGGCATACAGTTCGAAACGGAGTCGTGACAAATAGTCACCTAACCTGCTTGAGTTAATCAGTTCCAGCTACATGCACCATGCTAGTGCTATATGAAACTGCTACTTTTACGTTCAGCCAAAGAGCAAGTATTCGCAAGTGGCCATGTTTTAATTGACCGCAAGAAAAGCGGAAAAATGTCACACACCTGCGCGGTACACGCAACACATTCACAGTGTAAGCTGGAAGAGCGGCTTCAAAAGAGCTTCATTTTCGGCACCACGCGCTACAGGGTATTCGTGGCGAAGTCTCTTCGTGTCGTTTTCATAAGAACGATATTAACAGTCCGCACGACTTCAACAGCGAACTGCGACTTATGGCGCGGCTCTTGCTGCTCTCTGAAGAGCGGTCCACCAAGCCCTGCGTTGGTGGTTGCAGCCGTGGGAGTAGCCCTATGATTCCCTTCTTCAGCAGTATTTGTCACACTGTGAGGAGGCGCCATAACGGGAACACAGGTATCCAGACAACGTGTCACATCTCTTGACACGTGGCCCGATACGATTCTTTTGATGATGATAGTATAGTCATCGGTATAGGCATACAGTTCGAAACGGAGTCGTGACAAATAGTCACCTAACCTGCTTGAGTTAATCAGTTCCAGCTACATGCAACATGCTAGTGCTATATGAAACTGCTGCATGCCGGCACACCTGGAAGAATTAAAAAAATTGTGGGGTTTAACGTGCCAAAGCCACTTTCTGATTATGAGGTACGCCATAGTGGAGGACACCGGAAATTTCGACCAGCTGCGGTTCTTTAACGTGCACCTAAATCTAAGTACACGGGTGTTTTCACATTTCACCCCCATCGTAATGCGGCCGCCGCGGCCGGGATTCGATTGCGCGACCTCGTGCTCTGCAGCCCAACACCTTAGCCACTGAGGATCCATGGCGGGTACCTGGAAGAATATAACGCAACTTCAAAACAAAATTTGCACGTATCGACGCTACGCGGCGCGCATGCAACACCGCATGACTAATTGCACAATACTAGGCTAATGAGGATGATGATGATGATGATGATGGCTTAATGGCATTCCCTTTGAAACGGGGGAGTGACAGTCACCTAACCTGCTTGATTTAATGAGGTATACTCCACACGTTTTTCATTCTAGCCTTTTTGTATACATCTTCTTAATCTATTTTTCTTAAGTCTTCGGTATCTACCTTGTACAACTAGCTATGCAACTGCTACCTGGCGCGACACCTGATGTAATATAGAACTGCAATACAAAAGGTGCACGTAACGACACTACATTGCGGATGTCACACCTAGAGTGACAAGTGGCGCGAAAATGTACTATTGAAGATAATTTTGATAGTGATTATGAGGAGGATTTATTGGCATTGTATTTGAACAAAGCGGTGGCAGCCACCTAGCCTGAATGATTTAATCAGATATGCCATACGTGTTTTCATTACAGCAATATATATACACAGCTCCATAATCTTGTTTCTTCCTTAAGGCTTCTCTGTCTATCTCATAACACTGTCTATGCAGTTTTCTACATGTCCTGCAACCTGGTGCAACAATATGGAACTTCAATGCAAAGGGGACCCCGTATAGGCGCTACACGCTGTGCATCTCACATTGGAAAACAAGTTGCACGATAGGATGCTACTGATAATAATGATGATATTTTATTGGCATCCCGATTTGAATCGCGGCAGTGATGTAGTCGCCTAACCAGCTTCGTTTAATCAGGTACACATATACTTTTTCTACTATCCTGCCCCGCAGGGACGTCTGCGTCAGCAGGCATTTTGTGTGTGGCGATACCAGGCACCCGAGTACACGAGGGCTGGATCCTCCCGCGTCTAACGGTGTGCGGCTTAACCGTGTCCGAATCCTGTTGGTTGAGCCAATGCCGGGAGTTGGGACCTTTACGGCGCCTTGGCGGTGGCAACACACCTCTTTGGCCTCGGCTTCACGTAGACGGCGTCCCCGGCCTGACCAACCCGGCGGAAATAGGTATTTCCTTTTCCTGTCTCTCTCTCTTCCTCTGGCCTTCGTATTTCTCTCAACCTCCATTTTTCTTGTCTTCTATGGGCTTCGTCTTCAAACATTTCGAGGCAGCAAGAGTTAATTAAACTTGCGAGAGTAGCCAACCTAGGCTACGTCATATTCGGTTGCGGTCGTAACGTACAACTGGCGTTTGCAGGAGCTTTTTTCACAGGTCCTGCAGCATTCACTTATAGGGCTCCACGTTGGGTGGCTGGCGTTACTGCCGAAAACAGTACACTCATTAATGGCAGCGTCCTTCCCCTCAATACCTGATCGTTCTCTTAAGAGGAGCTGCACCGATGAATTCTTTGAGTTTTTAGAAGTCAAAAACAATCCTTTTTCCCGTTTCCATGTAATTCACTCTTAGAAACCTGACAAACCCGCGCTAATGATCTCGCCATTCGTCGCTTCTAGGTGTCTTACCGTAGTTTTTTTTAATGCGAGGTTAATGCATCAGAGAATACAGAGGTATCGGATGCGGGCGATGAAGGGTGAATAAATAACTCAAAAAAAGATTAGATACGCAAATGATCTTACGGAAGTTTTTGCTACATGTTATAAAGCATCCAGGATGGGAAGCAGTGATCTCCTCTTTGAGCGACCCAAGCAGAAACAATATGATAAACGACCAATCTAGGGCGATTTGGGGATGCCCAAGCAAGAGTAACCCCGCACCGTACTATGAATACCACCCGTGGCCTAGTGTCAGATGATATTTCGTTGAAGCTTACTGAGGCAGAACTTCTCTAGGGCTTCAGTGAGCACAACGGCATCAACATTAAACGAATAAGGATAAGGCGTGACCAGGAGATTCAGACCAAGCACACGCTACTTGCTTTTGGCACAAGTGTTCTGCCCGAGTGCGGCGAGGCTGGGTACATGAAGATTCTTGTTGGGCCATACGTGCCAAATCACCTCAGATATTTCAAATAGCAGCCTTTCGGCCACAGTTCACAGAACGGCCGAGGCCGCCAAAATTGTGCGAAATACAGTGTCCAGGAACATGCCTCTCAATCTTGCGAGAACTTTCTCCACTGTGTAAATTCTGATGGGGATCACACTGCATACTCGTGGTCATGCCCATCATGGATAAAGGAAAATGAAATTGTAACAATTAAAGAAAACAAAACATAGTTTTAAAGGAGGAAAGCAGGCGGGTATCCTACCTGCCCAAGAACACATTTGCCGATGTGACACGTCAGGGACGGCGACACAACGGCTTCCGGCGGCTGTCGGGACAGCATGCAGTGAGCCGGCGGTGACGCCATCCGGTCCTCCAGCGACTACAGCTAGCGCTGCTCCGCCGCCCCAGAAAAGGGCCCATTGACGTCCGGGCTCATGACCTCAAAGGTCTCGTCCTATGTGTCAAGGCCTTGACGCCAACGCAGCGCTCGCAAGAGGCGATGGACACAACAACCAGCATGATGGCGCCACCAGCACCTATGTTGTGGCGAGACTCCTGCGAACACACACACACACACACACACAAAAGACAAGCCTCGCGTCACCGTGTTTAGAAAGGGCCCCTGAGCTAATTTCCGTCTCTTAAAAACAGATTTATCATAATGGTAACACAAATACTACAATGGTATGTAGGAGGACTTCTTCCTAATGTCCACGACATTATAGAAGTATTACACAAGCACAATGCAAAGTTTGGCGTAATAGTTTGGTGCCAACCCGCAAGGCATAGAGAAGTAATTATTAAAGGGAAAATGAGACATCCACCCAATCGTAGCAATTGCTACAAAGGAAACACATACGGGTTCATAGAAGAAGAAGCCTCGCGGTTGAAGAAAAGACTCACTGCCCTTCCACTCTGGGAAGAAGCATGACCAGCGGAACTGTGTATGTGGGCCCCTAATGGGAAACTTCATCTCCGCTGCGGGTCGTCCCGGCATTGCACTATCTTTAGGATCGGCCCACGCATTTAGAGTGCTTAGCGCCTGCTTCTCCTCTGCCGTGGGTCAGCCCGGTATTGTGCTATCTTTGCGATCGGCTCACGTATGGGGAGTGCTTCACGCCTGCTTCACCTCCGCCGTGGGTCGGACCGGTATTGCGCTATGATTGGTATCGGCCTACGTATGGGGAGTGCTTTACGCCTGCTTCGCCTCTTCCGCGGATTTGTCCGGCATCGCACTATCTCGGCATCTGCCCACGTATGGGGAGGGCTTAACGCCTGCATCAGCTAGGCCGCGGGTCAACCTGGCATTACATGATCTTCGGGATTGGTCCACGTATAGGGAGTGCTTTACACCTGCTTCTCCTCCACCGCAAATCGGCCCGGAATTGTACTATCTCTGGGATCGGCCCACGTATGGGTAGCTTTTTGCTTAGTACGCCAATTACACGAAAATTTCCTTCGACGGTATACAGCTTCGCTGTAAAATTTGTTCTAGTCCGGGACTCGAACACGGTACCACCGCATTTCCGGGGCAGGCGCTCTACCGTCTTTGGTAACCAGGCGGCTAGCAGATGAGAGGGCAATGTCGAATTCTTCAACAACTCAAAGCAAAGGCGAAAATTGACGTAATAGTTCTAGTAATCGAACTATAGAACTATTAGAATATTAGTAGAAGTAATAGAGCTATAGGGCCGAGCTCTTGCCTTTGCTTTCAATTGTTGAGTAATTCGACTTTGCCCTGCCATATTCTAGCCGCCTAGTTACCTAAGATGGTAAAGCGGCTGCCCCGGAAAGGCTGTGGTCCCGGGTTCGAGTCCCGGACCAGGGCAAATTTTACTTCAACTGCGAGGCTTCTATATCGAGGATCCGGTATGCGTTCCCTTTGTAGCATTTGCTATGAATTGGGTGATGTCTCATTTTCACTTTATTAGTCACAATTCAAAGTTCCTTCTGAACACATGTGAAACCTATGAACACCAATTTACTTTGTAAATACAGCATCTTGTGAAAGCCCGCGATGAGGCTACCGCTTCCGGCGGGGTAGCCATCGTAGCTGACAAGCTTGTTGCTTGTCGACCCGTTGCGCTTCAGACGGCACTTTAGGCAGCGGTAGTGCGGACCATTCTTTTTGATAATTTGGTCACTGTATATTCCATTTGTATAACTACGAACCATCATCTCGAAAACACAGACTTGTATAACCACATTGATCAGCTTCCCTTGGCCTTACGTACTCGTCGCAGATTTTAACGCTGACCACACGATGTGGTGAGACTCACGACGCATCGTGAGAGGTCGGCTAATAGAAAACTTTCTTGTATCCTCGGGTGCGTGACTCTTTAATAAAAGCGAGCCCACGTATTACAGTGTCCAACATAATTCATACTCTTTAATAGATTTAGTAGTTGTCGCTGCAGACGTATTTCCGTATTTAGAATGAGCTATATCAAAAATCCCTTTGGGTGTAACCACTTCCATGTAACCCTAAACCTGATAAAGCAATGCGAATGCCCTCCACATATTTCTCGGTGGAAACTATCATCTGCCGATTGGGATTGTTTTAAAGCATGAAGTTAGATATCACAAGATTTTATCAGTGAATTTAGCATAGACGACGGAATAGCGTATGTTACCGGTATTATAAGTAAGCGCAGCAGAAAGATGTCTCCCGCAGAAAAACGGGAGGCCATGCAAAACACGCGTCCTCTGTTGGACCGATGACTGAACGCAGGCGCCTTCGCCAGCACAGAGTTCCAGGCCTGGCTGAGGAAGAACGGAATCCGTCGGATGATGGTTCCGCCGTACCACCCTGCTTCAAACGGTGCAGACGAACGGGTGGTACAAACCATCAAGGACAAGCTCAAGAAGAGCCCGACTAGGAATTTCCGGTCGCAGGTTGCCCGGATACTGTTCCAGTACCGGGCCAAGCGCCATGATGTCGCTGGCCGTGCACCGTGGACCTCCTGCTTGGTCGGATGGTCAAGACAACCATGGACGTCTTGCATCCGAACCTCCGATCCACAGTGCTCCTGAAGCAGCTGAAGCAGAATCTGGCTGCTGACCGAGGGTACCGTCCCGGGTCCTTGCCGGAGTCGGGAGCTCCAGTTTTTGCCGGGAACTTGCGTCCTGGCCCACCCTGGTCCGACAGACCGGTTTTATCTCCTGCCAGCACCTCATCACTGTTCGTCCGCATGCCAGATGGGGCCACGTGGCACAGACACACCAAACATGTTAGACCTCGCCTCGGGACCTGGCTAGCACCCTCAACTGCCATATCGAGTTCCAGCCCGCAGGAGGACTAGCGGCAATACCAGTCGCTTTCAGCGGAGCACCGCCGACCTCGGAGATGGCAAGCGTTGCCAGTGGTGCGGCGCCCGTTGGGGTGGTGTCAGGACCAGCACCACTTACAAGACCGACCACTGCGAACAGCGAGGCTGGCTCAGGCAGCACTCAGCGTTGCTACACCCGGCCCGTCAAAACCGGTGCCCGGGTGGAGTGCTCGACCGCGGAGGAGGCCGGACCCGTGCTTGCCTGGACAGCAGGTACCGTCGACTTGGCTGAGACGGAGGCAGAGCCTTTTGATCTGAACTTGGACGTTTTGTTGTCGACAAACAAACAAGCCCCTTATAAGGGTGCCAACGAGCTGATTTTGAGCCTATGTGTGGCATTAGAACGGCACCTGAAACCATGTACCGCGCGATCACATACCGTGCCAGCGAACATATAGGTGCTCGTCACTTTGCCTTGCGGCAATATGAACTATATGCTGCTTTCTATCTACTCTTTCCATAATTTGTGTAGAGACAAATTAATTTAATATTTTTTCAATATGGTGGCGGTGATGAAGTTGCTACAGGAGGGCTTATCCTTGGAGACCTGGTCGATGATTGCTCCGCTGAGCGTCTTCACCTGCGCCAAATATCACACGATGTGTTCATCAGTCCTGTGCCTAGCTGAAATGTGAAAAGAATTCGTGACTGCTGCCATTTGTTTGACGGTGCTGAAGTCAACAGGCGAGCATGGTTGCGCTTGTCAGCTCTGTAACAGACGCTTGAAAAAGCATACTGATGAAAAAGGATGTGTAGTCACTAATCGTAAAAATGTTGCTCCAACTAAGATGCGTGATTTCGAGATCATGCTATCATCTGACCGCACTTTATTCACGTTTAAACCGAGCTTTGTTTCGTCCTCGCTCTCATACGACTTGGAAAGGTAGATGCAGTGCCTCTTCGGTTGCATCCTTGTTTTAACTTAAGAGCATTTTGGCTGAGCAATTGCGTACAAACTGCGCAGATTAGCGAATTTCGCCCCTGTGTCTCAATTTTGTGTTTCTTTAACGGAACTGAGTAGAAATCTTAGGTACCGCACGTTAATTAAACTAAATTGTGGTGTTTTACGTGCCAAAACCAATTTCTGATTATGAGGCAAACCGTAGTGGGGGAGTCCGCAAATTTAAAAAACCTAAAGTTTCTTAACGTGCACCTGAATCAAAGTACACGGGTGTTTTCGTATCTCGCCCCCATAGATATGCGGCCGGCGTGGCCGGAATTCAATCCCGCCAACCCGTGCTTAGCAGCCCAACACCATATCCACTAACACCATAACCGGTAAGATTTGGCACGTAGTCTCTTTACGAGCCCCGGCGATTCAAGCGCTTCTGCTTTTCCTCGTGTGCAGCTCAACGTGTGGTAGAAATACGCCAGCTTCTGCATTCGCGTTTCTTGCACCCCATCGCAAGTACGAGATAAACTCCCTTTTTAACAGCATCCTTTTCTCCTTATGAGAAGTTAACTGCACGCTCAAGAGACTCGGACGAATGTGAAGCTGCCAACGGTCAGCCGATGTGCTTGACCAGCCTCCGCATCGGCCGCGTGGCCATCCCTCTTTAGCATCGTAGCACACAACCACCACCGGTCATTACTCGACGAAATGACAACAGCTGTCAGCAGTCTTCGACAGTGTCACGGTCTGCCACGAGAGCTTCTTTATATCGTTTGCTCACCGCTGTGCGCACGCGCGAGTGGCGTGAGATTATATATGGGGAATTTCGCTTCTATACAAGAGGACGAGCTATAAAGAAACATACTTGCGTAAAGAGCGGCCACTACAGCCGTTCTTCGGCCGAGCAAGTAAGGGTCTGACCACCCGCCAGGCCACATAGCAACGTCCGCTTCCACTCCACCTCAAAGTAGACACATTATCATACATCCACCGGGTTGCCTTCATGCGTCCAATTATCATAGAGATGCTGATGCTGCGCCGATCTTGAGCCGCTGGCTACGACCACTCAATGGCGCTTTTCTACGCGTTTCCGATTTGGCAGCTTCTGGCCTTAAGGACATTTTTAGCAAGACGTTTGCTTTGCGTTGTGAGCGTGCTTTGGACATGCAGCATAGAACAGGAGCTGTGGCTGCCGTATGCAGTGCAGCCACCCGTTTGTTTTCGTGCCCGCCCTATCAGAAGAGCTTGTGCATTGCTTTCGACACGTAATGTTCCAAAAGTCACTCGTAAAAATATCGGTTTACTGCAGAGAATTTGTTGTCTGTGGCTCACCCGTGTAATCGGACAAGCGTTTTATTTGGTATGGCTAGAACAGTGTGATGCGCATTTGGGATCGTTTTGAGAAAGCTCTTTATGAAGATATGAAGTACATCGTTTAAAATGATGAGTTTGCAAACTCACGAAGCCATTTGAAGCCAGAATGAAGAAGTTTAGGCAAATCCATGTGCTTCCCACAGCTCCCATACTGTCCTGAGCGCCTCAATTGCAGCTACACTAGCGCCATAGCTCTTTCTAGCAATTATTGGGTGAAACTCTATGGTTCAACCATATTTATCGGCCAGATCAATGCCGCTAGAATGCTTGCCGAGACGGCATTCTGCCTGCCGGGGCAGCGTCATTACGAGTCGCTTCCATAAAGTACGACGAAAGCGTTGTTGATATCTCGCTTTGGTCCTCTTGCTACCTTCACTGCGTCTTTGTACGTAAAATTTTTTCTAGATTTGCCAAATTGTCACCCCTAATAATGCTCACACTCAAGGCTTCTGCTTATGTGTTATTTACTCGTTGTCTGTTTGCTCGTTGTAGGCATAGGCTTGGAAAGGCTTTGACGTAAACCTGCTGCGCGACAAAGCTGTGTTTGATAGCCATCTGGTTTGCTTGGTGGTGCATTTGGTGTGTCCGTCAGTCACTCACGTCACGTGCGTGACTTGACGGACACAAATAACAAGCAGAAAGTTATCACTATACTCCGGGATAGGCTAGCGAAAAACGCTGAGTGAAACTTGTAACATTGTTCAGAGTGCATATGGTGACAAAACATTTTAGCGAAGCGTGCCTTTGGTATTACGCGGGCTGAGATGCGGCAACAGAAGATACCAGATTCGACCGCCTTTCAACTTTAGGCACCACTGCGATATTTGAACTTATAATCGAGATGCAGTTACTGCATGAATGTGGCTTGCTGCTGTGCACATGAAATGGGAGACCTACTAAGGACGTCTTTAATGAGATCTTAGTGAATGATTGGGGAGAACGGAAACTGCAGACTGGAACAAACGTCTCACCCACAATGGCCCATGCAATGATAAATAAAAACAGACAAACAATTCCTCCGGATCTGCATCCCATATATGCTAAGAGTAAGCTTTAGCTCGGGCTGAACTATGATTCCGCCTTTTCAAATACATGTAAAATGCAAAAAAATGTTGCCTAGACAGCCATTCAAACAATTTTAGGGCAATTCGTTGCATTTGATAAAGTTGATAAAATTTTAGTGGCTCTTGGCAGTGAATTTTGATTTATTGCTTGACCGTTCTACGAAAATTTTCAAAAACTGGCAAGTTTGAGAAAAGAGAAGGACGGGCAGTACAAATATATACATCTGCATCAAGAGCAAATGTGCAGTTGTCCAAACTGCACCCGGTAAAGCACCCAAATCGCAGCCATTTTGTATATAATGTTATATTCACCGTTAATAATGCACAATGCTTATAATGGTTTTTGCCAATGTCTTACCCACATATTAGTTGTGAAGTTGACAGCAGTGTGTTAGACAATAATTTGGTTTTGTTAATGCATACTATTATATATTGGGTGTTCTTTTAGCGGCACCAATTTTTTATAGATTGTCTTTGGCAAACAGCCCAATTCTAACCTTTGATTTAATTTACTCAATGAGGCAGTCATTACGTCAATGGGAAATCAAAATGGTGAACTGAATAATTAAAAGAAATACGCAAATTTAATTTTTAACTAATTTCTTTACACCACATATTTAAACATACGAAGTACAGTCGCTGAGTTCGCACGGCGTATCCACCTCGCACGAATTCTATGCACAGCACTAGTTCCGAGACATTAATTTTCAAAGTGTCCGTCAAACCACATAGGTGTTCCAGTTACTTACGTGCTTCAACGCGTAAACAGGGTTTTCTTCAAGAAAGTAACTGGAACTCTAATGCACTTGATCGGATACTTAGAAATTGTTGTCTTGGAACTGGTGCTCTCCAGAGAATTCCTTTCATGTGAATATGGCGTGCGAACTCAGCGGCTATAATATGTATATTGAAGTATGCGGTGTAATGTACGTGATTAAAAACGATAATTTGCGTAATTATGTGAATATTCAGTGGAGCATTTTCATTTATCGTAAAAGTAATGGCCGCCTCATTCAGCAATTAGATTCAAGGGTTAGAATCATGCTATCCGCCATAGGCAAACTAAAAAAATTTGTGCAAAAAGAAGACACCCTGTATAGTTCTCAGATCAATAATACGCACTTAAGGTAACATAGCCATCTTAAAGTGAACAGCGAAGACAGTTTCATGGCGAATACAATTATTTAGCTTAGGTCAGTGGAACGCCTCCTCTATTTCTTCAATCGCAGTGCAATCTCTCACTTGGGAGCCAGCCGTTGGTGCACCTTTGTTCCGTCATTTGCCGCGATGAGATGCTACCCAGATGGTACGACGACAGTTTTATTAGAATGTGAAGACATCTTCTCAGAGGTCCATTTAGGCACCTCTGGCCTCCTTGAAACCCTTGCAATCAGCGAGAGCAGAGGGAAAGTAAACATGCGCGCCACAGAGATTAGTAAGAGGAGATTGTATGATTGGTGGAAGTAGGCAAACGGCCTAGAACTGCGGTTTTCCTGTCCACTGTCTTCGTTCCCGTCTTTGTGCGCTTTTACAGTTTCAAGATGCAAGTAAACCAACTAGACTAGTTAAAATTATGGGGTTTTACTTGCCAAAACCACTTTCTGATTATGAGGCACGCCGTAGTGGAGGATTCCGGAAATTTTGACTACCTCGGGTTAGTTATCGTGCACCTAAATCTAAGTACACGGGTGTTTTCGCATTTGGCCCCCATCACAATGCGGCCGCCGCTGCTGGGATTCGATCCCGCGTACTCGTGCTAGGCAACAGAAAAACCATAGCCACTGAACAACCACGGCGGGTAACTAGACTAGTTATCCACTCTGTTACAAAAACAATGTTCCCAATCGGGGCTCAGAAGGTCTTGTGATGGGAATTATTCGCGGGTTTCCTTTTTCATTTTTTTGCCCATTTAACCTAGATGGGACATGAGGAAAAGTAATAACAAGAGCTTGGTGGAGCAACGCACCGCCCCGTTCTAAAGGGGACACTCATGCATCCATCCATCCATCCAACCATCCAACCGTCCGTCCATATATTCATCCATCCATCCAGCCAGCCATCCACCCAGCAATGCTTGTGTCACACGTGTATCTGAGCGCGCACCGTCGTTGTTTCGGTAGATAAACGGAAGGCGCTCTCTTTATCATATTATCACGAGTCTGTCAGTCTTCTTCCAACTTGCGTTGTGAGGCGCTCCCAAGGACTGTAAAGCAGGCGCGACCGCTAGCCCACGGGCGAAAGTAGAAAATGACTATAAATTGGGACCATCCCTTCTGAGCAGCGCAAGGACCCCTGGATTGCCTCCATCATAGACTGCCTTGCTGATCCGTCATCACAGCCAACCACCCGTGCATAGCGCCGTCAAGCTCGCCATTTCGCCATTCGCGACGACCTCCTTCACCGACGCAATTACACCTCTTACGGCCGCCAGTGGTTATTAGCTGTACCTCGAAGCCGGCGTTCTAAAATCTCCGCATCGTTCCGCTCTGATCCACAATGTGCTCACTCGGGACTTTTCAAAACCTACCAGTGCCTCCGACGACGCAACTACTGGCGAGGTTCGTTCGCTCATGCTCCGACTGCCAGCGCCGAAAATCTTCACCCCCCCCCTCTTGGCAGCTTGTCTGCAGCCTCTACCTTGTCCTACCCGGCCGTTCGGGCGCGTTCGCATCGATTTGTAGGGGCCACTTTCCCTGACGTCGGCTGGTAACCGCTGGGCCATTGTGGCAGTAGATCACCTTACACGATACACTGAAACCGCCACTCTCCCAGCAGCTACAGCGCGCTATGTTGCATCATTCCTGCTTTGCTGATTATTCCTGCGCATGGTCTACCTCAAGAACTGCTCAGCGATCGCGGACGCGTCTTCCTGTCGGAAGTAGTTGAAGCGATTCTCAAAGAGTGCCACGTTGTTCATAGTACGACTACGGCGTACCACCCTGAAACGAATGGCCTCACAGAATGCTTCAACCGTACGCTCGGCGATATGCTTTCACTGTACGTTGCCTCCGAACACACGGACTGGGACGCCACTTTCCGATTCGCCACCTACGTGTATAATACCGCTACGCAGAGCACCACGGGATTTTCACCCTATTTCTCGCTGCATGGTCGACACCCTTCGCACACCATCGACACCATTCTTCCCTACTGGCCGGATGCATCCGAGTGCGTGCCTATTTCTGCCACGGTCAGACATGCAGACGAGTGCCGCGACCACGCACGGGCCTTTACTTCAGCTGATCAAGAGTGCCAGAGGAGCACTCGCGGTGACGCCACTGCCACGGTCACCTTCGATCCGGGAGCGCTCGTGTGGCTCTCAGTCCCTTTAACTGCCGCTGGCCTCTCATCAAAACTGGTCCCTAAGTATGACGGCCCTTATAGTGTTCTCGAACGCGAATCTCCTGTAAACTATGTCATAGAACCAGTTGAGCTATCTTCAGAAATGCGCCGCCGTGGACGAGACATTGTCCATGTCGACGTTTAAAGCGTTACTACGACCCGCTCATCGTGACGAGCTGTTAGGTCGCCGGACGGCTCCCTTCTCGTTCCCGGGGAGTGGTTCTAGCGAAGAGAGACGCTAGTGGGTTCAGCGCTACTGGCTCTAAACGCTAGTGGGTCGAGGGCTCCTGCTCAGCAACGGCTCTTGCGCTTGAAAGCTGTGACTACCCTGCCCGTCGACGTTGCGCTGCTCCGAGCTCTGCCAAATAAACACCTTTGGACTTTTCTTTCTAAATGCAAAGTGATGTGGGCTGTATCAAGGACGCACCCGCAGTGGGATACGTGAAACGCCTTGTGCGTGCTGCAGATGGTGTATGCGCACTAGCATACAAAGATGACGCAACGAAGTTGACACGCTACGTTTATTGACGTATTGGATGGCTAGATGCCTAACTTAGGTTGCAGCTACTGGAGGTGTCACGGTCGAATTTTGTAATCGTGCTTGCTCCCTAATAGTAGTGTGTCCGCTTGATTTGCAGAGTGTGTTGAGCAATAGCACAAAGCAATGACTTCCCTGGTGGGGATGTCCGAGATTGCCCTTCGTCACTCGAGCCTGCCGTACCCGTGGACGTTCGAGGCTGCTGCGCTTTCCTATATCTGCGCTCTCCATAGATGTTGACGTGTTTCAACATGGTCAAAAGAGCTGGTTTTCCCCTATCTTGCTGCCCGAGTTTCTTCATGCCATAGTTTTACCGTAATTGTGCAACAAGAAGGGATTGCTGAGCAAGCGTTGGAGTATTCCTCCATATTACACATTGGTGGCAACGTGGTGCACCAAGCGTGATTGTGAGCAAATGTTAGGGTATTGCACCATATATCACATTGGTACGCGCTAGAACTCCTGATGAGCAAGACTTTAATCGATCAGCTATACCTGCTAAGGCCTAGTGAGCACTCCTAAACCCAACCACTCCTTCTCGTATGGACCAAGGTACTGCTGTCCAGTTACACCTCTCGGAACACCGCGAGACGCTAAATGTGCTTCGATCGCCCCAAGAGTAATGCGGATACGGTGCCATCTGCACACGCGGCACATGCATGATCCAGTCATGCTGTGCTTTTTTTCTGTACACGATACCGAAGTAAGGTGCGTTTCCAGTACGGCTGCAACAATATAAATGATAATGCTATGATATGATTTCTTTACAAAGAGTGCTGCTGCTTTAAGCAAGCGGCCATCTTGGCCAGATTTTTCAGTGAGTTACTCATTCGAACACCTGATTAAATTAGGCGCCGTGGTTGCAGAGTTTACGTGATTTCTGCTTTCCCATCTATCTAGACAGGTGGCTTGAGTTGAAGGTTCCTCTGAAGTGAGATGAGCATTGGAAGCAGAGGGTAATAGTAGGATTATTATAATCGTGTTTACAGGTACTCTATCTCCATCTAACGAATTTTAGGAGAGTGTGCTCGGGCTGGCACTGCGATTCCTCTGGCAAACTTGACAATCGTTTGTTTTTTTCTTCAGGATTGTAATTTCTTTTAGAAGATCTGGTCTGTATAGTGTAGTATTCTGATCGCAGGTGTACAGAAACAAACTAGAAAATTGAATGAGTAGGTTCGTGTTCGTTGCATGAGTACAGGGGGAAAACATTTCTTTGTATGTTTTAAGTTTAGTTGAGCTTTATTTATGTTGGAACATAAGTTTGCAAGAACCAAGATTCTGCGTATGTATCAAATTGAATGCGACACAAGAGCTTGGCACCATTTTCATGAGGCAAACACTTGAG
Source organism: Dermacentor variabilis (assembly GCF_050947875.1). Taxonomy (NCBI): domain Eukaryota; kingdom Metazoa; phylum Arthropoda; class Arachnida; order Ixodida; family Ixodidae; genus Dermacentor; species Dermacentor variabilis. Next base: position 77,218,661 of record NC_134575.1, read on the forward strand.
GGCGTTCATTGAAACATACACGGCCCAGCGGTTCAGCATGTGCCTGTGGAAAGAGGCCGCATTAAAGAAAGTTCTCTCAAAACAAAATATCCTCACCTTCCCTTTTAACTTTATAAGTACCAAGTAGAAAAACGAGAAAGAAAAAAATATCAGTCACATATCTTGTACGATGGCTAAGCAAAAATACCAATTGCCGAAGCGCACGCATGCGGAGTGGACTGCAACCAGGATCCTGTATTTCCCCCTGGAGATGCTGTGCCATCAAGCGCCACCAACGTAATGTCTTCACGAAGTGTATTGCGTGGCCGCCGTAACTGCATGGCTTCCGAGATTGTACACTGCAGCTGGGCACCTCTATTGCCTTTACCTGTGCAGAATCTGCGCCATCTAGTGGCGCACTTTTGAGGTGCGGGTGTGGCCTTCGACATGCGAAGTGCGCCGGAGCGTGTGAAGAGAGAATTATCCCACTCCCTCAGTCATGCATTGGTAGCTCAGTGCGTTGAAGTGTCGGGCTGTTGTGCTTGAAGAACCACTGATAGGCTGGTTCGGTCCCTCTCAGCAACGGTAAAATTTTCTTACGAATTTTCGCGGCCCTACCTTTGAGATTTACGTACATTTTTAGAGTGTGCAATCTCAGGGATCGGTGCAAGAAACCAGCTAGATAGTTTAGACAGCCGGAAAGAAAACTAGTATAACACTACCAAGAATGCTATTCGCAACAAGCGATACAATAGTAACGATCATCTATGCGGACGATACTTATCTAGGTTTTATATATGCTCGTCCAACCATGAAATGAGTGCATGCGAGCCATTCCAAGGAAAGTAATTTTGTAGGACGTGATAAAATGCGCCCTGACGAGCTCGCGTATCATCTGCGTGTAGATGGGGTTCCATGTGGCACTTACCCTCCGTGACCATCTGGCGTCTGTGCGAAAATTTGACTAAACTCAAAGATGCATCTTTTGCAATCAGAGGTCAAGCTATCTTAAATTAATGAAAAATAGTGATAGTGTTCGATAGAATGAGATATATTTACATGGCATAAGGAATGTGGCAGAAAGGTGTCACGTGACTGAAGCCTCGTAGTGTAGTTGGGCTGAATTACTCAGTAGTTGTAAAGAACGAACAACACTCGAGCCAGTGGGGCACTGCGCGTTTGCGATGTTCGCCATTCTCACAACTACGTGTAATGCACGGTTGCCGTCATCCTGGTCCCTTTGTCACGTGTGACAGTTGGGATAGAGCGGACTGTTTTCTGTTGCATTTCCTGTCGCAGAGAGCAGGCATACGGTAGAAGCAGTGGCTGATGAATGGCACACGGCCGTGCAGTACCATGGATAAAAGTGCCTGCTAAAATTTGGTGACACAAAAAAGTTGTTTAGGTATAAATAATAAATCAGTAAGAATGTGATTGACCACTACTACAGTATTACATCAGCCGAAATGGCGTCGCTCGGGTAAGCCCAGACTTGATTCCTCTGTCTGGGAATTATAGATTTTGTATGCAATATTTCTTTCAGACGGGACGTCAGCTGCAAAGATAGTGAATGCCTCGGTATTGGTGATGTAGTGATCCACTGATGTTGTTGATACTTATTTACTTCTCCCTGTGTTTATTATTACACGCTTCCTGAATGGAACTTTAGTCGCCAGACATTGATTATTGTTTGCTTTTCTGCCGTCCTTTTTTTTTCTCTGGCGCTGTATCTATCATTACGTAGTCATATTACAAATTATGACAGCTATGATTGCAGACCGTTTCCTGTAATATAGGGAGCCAACGAAAATGTTGTTGGAGGCGTGGATCGGAGCCTCTCATTAGCCCTATTTTTTGTTTATTTAAAGAATGCACTATAGTTTCTCTTTTAAAATTGCCCCTTAAAATGGAGTCGAATACGACATGTTGATTTCCGCATTCTGAGCTTGTACGTGCCAAAACCACGATTTCATTATGACGGATGCCGTAGCATGAATTCTAACAAATTGGGGTTTTTTAACGTGCCCCAAATGAAAGTGACGCGGGCATTTTTGCATTTAGTCCCCGCGGTAATGCAGCCGCCGCGGCCGGGATTTCATACCGCGACCTCTTGCTTAGGTGTGCAGCACAAAGGGCGCTAAGCCACCGCGGCGGGCAATCCGGCACCTTGAAAATGTTAATAAGGTATAACGCATTGTGTTACTTGTTTATTTTTGCTGTACTAATACCACTACCATCTCCCACGGATATAGATAACACACAAGCAACAAGGAAATCAACAAAAGATATTGATAGCTATTTAGGTTATTCTGAAAAAATATTTTAATTTATTATAAGCAAACACAAGGTCGTTTGTTTTGGAATGACAGTCGACTCAATAATTACGATTCGATTCATTTGTAGGGCAGGTGAACAAGCCACTTAATATATCAGCTGTGCTCGCTTACACCACGCGCAAACTATGCCACTTTTAGATAATTTAAATATGCGTTTCGCGTCACGGTGTGAACTCATACAGCAATACATACCTCCGAGTTTCCATTCCCACTGCGCTGAATACCTTTGTCCAAGGCCTTGTTAATCGGCAAATATATTGAAATAATGCTCATTTGTCTTGGTTTTTAATTCGTTTTTATTAATTCTGAAAAGTATAATATGTAATACGGGCTAAAACTCAGGGAAAACATTCCGGCTGCGATATGCATGGTCCATCGTATCCTCGCCGAAACTTTCCCCAAACGCACATGCAGCCAGTGTTGGGGTTCAGGACGCAGCTGCGGTTTTTCCCGAAGGGGCATGCGCACGGGAAACATTTGGCGTCTGGGTCACGCCAGGGTTTCTTGCGTGCTGCAACAGTGATGGGTCACATTGCAGGGACTGCGGTCACAATATTTCGCACAAAGTTTAAACTAAGAAGTTTGCCGCGTCGTACAGCCAAAACATTTTCTAACAGGGTTAAAACATTCATCGCTCTTTTATGTTGCAATATTTACAAACTTGCGTGAATAATACAGGTGTAAGAAGTTTTATACTTCTCAAGTGAGAATTTTGCTTCCCTGGGCGGACACAAGATCGTCGCATGAATTCGACTATGTCATGCAGAATGCCTATCATTCTTTTAAATGTGTGATAACTGGAATGGACAAAATTACTCAGATTTCAATTTCAAGAATTGCATTATATTTTCTTCATATATTAGATTCTGTATTGCCCCGCGTTTGATGTATTTTTGTTAAAATCGTCTTGTATTTCCTGCACTGATTTTGTGCTCAGTATTTTTTATATCATTGTGTATTGTCCCCCTTGCCAAGTCGTACTGATGGTCACTCCCTCCCCCCCCCCCGAATTAACAAGATCACAAATAAAAATAAAAATTGCTGACACCATCAGTATCGTTATTCGGTACGAGATAATGCCATGCTAAAAATGTTCAACCCTTTCTCGTAGTGTCAGACGTGCTAGTTCATCAAACACAAGCAAAAATATTCTTCTTTTAAGTCAACAAAAAGATTCTTTTTTCTTGGGTGTACGTGCTGCCTTGAAATCAGGAGCTTCAGCAGAACATATTACAATGCAAAAGGAAGCTTAAAGAACACACACACAAAGGTAAACACTGCGGGCACCGTGGAACTGAGCAAACACATTTCGCTACTTTCTAAATCCATGTATGTAGCTTGTGATAGGTAAAAATAAATCGCGACCAAATCTACGTACAAGCGTGAACAAAAGAGTAGAGCCCAAAGTATCATCAAAGGAATTGTTTCACCGAGCACATCGGTGCTACGTGACATTATCTTAATGCATTGCATTGGTAGGACATGCACACCTAGCCACTGCAACTTAATTTTTCCTTTAATGCTTAGGCTACGAATAAAAAGAAGTTGTCCTCAGAAATGTCCTCCTACCTGCACATATATTGTCGGCTCACAGATATCTCTAATATCACAGAGAACACTCAACACCACAGCGTCTCATATTTAACGTCATTATTATTTTAACTTCTTTTAAATTTGGGCTAGTCACATTCGTGTGTAACTATAAACATGTCACCCGACCGATGGCCAGGCTTGTAAGCTAGGAGTGTTCACTAGAAAATTACCGCCATTGAGAACACATTTTTGTGTGCATAAGAAAACAGGCAAATCACAACACAGGCCCTATACAGATAATGTGTTCTCGCAGGTATCTGTGAAATAGACAGGCCACTCAATAGAATGGCGCAGCAAATACAGCGACGCTATTGTTCTCAAGTGTGTTCCAATTATTACAACCCGCTACAACCACCACCATCACCACAATCAAATATCTTGTATATTGCCTTCCCAGTGTGGCATTTACTATGTGTCACTGGGTATGTGCTTATTCTAGGCATAGCCTAGAGGTTGTATATTTGCTATGATGGCAATATATTTAGGTGAAGGTATCGTATACCCTTATTAATATTCTCAGCAAGCATAATACATTTACTTCATTTTCGTGATATCATTCCGTCGATGTTTCGCACAGTACACAGTGGTCCACTGCTAATGGGAGCACCGGAGTGCGTGGCGTCTGCTCGGCTTCACCGCCGGCCGGTGACGGCAACGATCTTCGCGCATGCGCAGTGAGCGCTGTGGTCGGTGCTCTTCCATCGCGTGCTGCTGCGCTTGGGATCATCGCGAAGCAAATCGTTAACACGTTCTTGAAGTTGGCCGGAGACTGCACGATCACACTGTTAGCCAGCCGTTGTATCGCTCAGAGTATTGGACGGTGCAAGATATTGGATCAGAGATATTTTGCCGTGTTAACTGACATGGCAAGCATGATATTTTCTTTACTAACATCTCCTTGTTGCAAATCTATAGTAGAGAATATTTCACCGTGTCTATTGCCCATCTCATGTGCGCCAATGTACGTTCGAGTCGCGGCAGTGCGTAGGATTCACAAAGAATCCGCAAGCGGCCTTTAATATGCATTCAGTGCAATTCATAGAGGAAAGCTCGATGAGGGAAACGTACTCGTCTGTGTAACATGCTGAGCTGCCGCAGTTGTCCGAATGCCTTATTACGTCTGGACACTGAAGTTTAGCACTAGCTTTGACATCCAAGGCTTTACTAAAACAAAAGCATAATCCCTGTAGGTGGCTCAATATCCTGTCAAGTCGCCGTTTACCACCAGCAATGCCTCTATTCTAGAAGGGAGGGATGTACACAATGCTTCACAGAATGACGCATGTTGCATCAAATGCTCTTATTCGGCCTTGATGGCGCTCCAAAGTCTGTCTTTGAAAAGCCCGTGGACGCATTGACGTGCCAGGGCTGTCTTTATGGTCCTTCAATCTTTCCCTATTGGGTTCCAGTCGGGAGCCTGCGGTTACCTGCTCAGAAATTCCGCTTAGCGACGCTGCGGAAGTAATAAATGTTTACAGGCGATGTACACAGAGCAGATGTCGTCCTGTAACAGAAAGTCAAGCGGCTGCGAAGCACCGTTTGCTGCATGAGAAAGGGAATCTTCCTCAATGATTTCCTCGTACTTGTCCACCGTGAATTTTCCTGCCATCCTGATGAGCAGCCCAAGTCCCTGTTTGCTCATGTCCCTCCACACGCTGACGGCAATACTTCCGCTTGAAGCGAGCCGCTTGACGTATACCGGCCTGTCGTTGAAGTGTGAAATAGTTCAGGTGCCGCAGGCGCGTCCTATGATCTCTACTGCGCGCTATCAGGCAATGCAAGTAGTGAATCTTTTAACTAAAATAGAAGTTCTAACGTGATAGCGTTCAAGGCCCCGCAAAAAGAACTTCCGGCGCGCAGCATCGGACGTCATTTCGACAAAAAGATTTTGGAACCACTCATATGCAGGCTCTCCATGTGGCGCAAGGAAGTTACTGAAATAGTTGTATTTGTCAAGCTAAAATACGTAGAAAAATCGTAAAGTACGGCTTACATCCAGTCTAGAGACATGATAGTCTCGGTTGTAACTTGAATATACGAGAAAACATAATTCTATTACGCGAAAACGCAAACCTTTTTTCCAACGTTTCTACAATTCATTGACCAGCCACTGCGTCCGCCATTTGCGTGCGCTGGTGCGTGAATATTTCGGAGTCCATGGAGCGGCGCACCCGTGTTGTTGCAACACTTCCTGATCGCTCTCGCGTCGGCCACATCACGGCACAAGCAAGAGGCAGCGTTTTTATGAGAAAGCCCGCCTTGGTTACGGCTACATAAGCTGCAGTTGCCGGCAAGCATGAAAAGTAGTTTGGGATCTCTGAATGCTCTCTCGTTCCACTCCTAAAGGACGAAGCCTAAGCGTCTTCCAATTTTTCCGGTTCATTTGCATCATTAAGACTCCTTCTTGCCTATTCGACCCTCTACTTAATCGCATGAAGTGTTCTTCGGATTTCTAGAGTTTAGCATACACTAAGCAAAGGCGTTCAAGTGAAAGCTACATATATCTTCATAAAACCCTACGAATAAAAACTAACTCTGCGGTTCAGGGTTTGTTTAATTTGGGCATGAGAGGTTACTGACATATAACGTGTTTCATAGGTGATATAGCATTGCTACATAGCTACCATCTTTAAACATTGTTATCAGAAAGAAAACTTCCGTGCTTTTTCCAAGCTGCCATTGAAATATGAGTTATTGGGTAGCAGTTCTTTTCCTATTGTGAACCGGGATTTGTTCTGTGTGACAGGTAGTTTTTCAAAGATGATACTGTATATTGTTTTACAGAACATTGTCACCTTTTACAAACGGTTAGAGGGATTCTCAGAGCTACATGGACGACTTTCTAAAGATCGATAATCGGAACAAGAAAGCGTTCAAGTGGCAGCATTACAGTAAACATATACGTTAGCAAGCACTGTCAGGGCACTGATTGCATGTATTCTAGTCCCAAAAGGTGGTGAAAGTAGATTCGGCTGTAAAGACAACGCTTTTTCAATGCTGCGCCCTCCCTCCCGCGTGATGCTGGGGGAACTGAAGCTGCTTGTCCTTGTTAGTTCTTGCACTACAATAATCTTGCGTGATTGCTAGGTGTTATTTTCGTTAGAATTTTCTGTCATGTAAAGAGGGGGGGGGAATCTTCCTATGGTTCGCCAATCTGAGTTGCCCTACATTTATTGCATAACTCACCTCGAGTGGCATAGAAAATTTACAAAGTCTTTGTTGTTTTTTGTTGTCTCCAAATTGTTTTGAAATTTGTAATAAAGGTTGGATGAATCATTTTTCTTTTTAAGTATTCTTCATATGATATCGAAAGGGCACCTGTTTATCTAAATTTACTCTAACACTTCTCGATCAATTATTGACTGAGAAGACAAATGTATCGTCATCCTTGTCGGCAGCAAGAAAAGAACCAGAAGGAATAATAGCAATGTTCATCTCATTCTAAATACCTCTCTTTCCTGCAACAGCCTCTGAACTTCTGTATCCAGCAAAAAAAGTATTTTTATGAAATACAGGTAAAAAAGACACTGTGTGTGCTTCGAGGCCAAGCACAGCCATCTAGCATACATATAGGTCCAGCAACTTTACAAGTGTTGCGTTTCGCCTGCGACACGCGGTTTTGCCGGCGCGACTGCGGCGGGGCGGCAGACATTTTGGCCCGTTCGGCGTCGCCGCAACGCTCCCCGCCAGGTGTTTCCAGGCGTTTCCAGGCATGTTCCGATGCCACGTGTCTTCATGTGCGTGTGTGAGTGTATGTGCCATTGTGCCCGTACCAGGCGATGCGAAAGCAGGGATCACCCTCTCATTCCAGTCATTGTGCCCGAACCAGGCGGTGCGACAGCAGGGATCACCCTCTCATTCCAGTCATTGTGCCCGACCGGCAGCGCTACGACAGTGTGCGTCACCATTAGCCCATTGTACATTCACGTGCTCGTCTATTGAGGGGTTCCTTCTTGCCCTCAACTGCGAGAGTATAAAAACAGCTGCCCCCGGACGCCAAAAGGAGGGCTCCGATTTCTTCTGTTGAGTAAAGTGCTCTCCCGTCTCTCTACTTCGGTCAACCTGACCGCCAACTCTTTGCGATGTTAAAATAAACAAGTTGTTTTGTTGTTACCAGTCGACTCATGCTTTGCCAGGACCTTCGGATGCTTCCAGTTGTACCCCAGGCCGCCAGGCCAACGCTACCCTTGGGGCTTGCGACCCAGGTACAACCACGGGCGTCAGCGCCGAGTTCCCAACAACCGATCGCACCAGCGGTGCGATCCAAACATCTGGTTGGCAGCGGTGAGATCGCCTCCGACTTCAAACAACTGTCTACCAGCGGTGAGATCGCGACAACGGAGGCCAGCAGCGAAGAGATGCAGTTGACTGTATGCTGAGCAGCTCAACGACGATCCGGGAGCAGTGCAACGAGCCCTGTGTGATGACTGGTTGCCTGCAGCGGAACGACTGCGCTGGACTCTTGGCTGCGAGGTTTGGTGAGTGCGGGACTTTCTTCTTCTGAGCTTTGCCAGGCTTTTGTTAGTGTCAGAAACAGAGCTGGTAATTGTGGTTGTCGTTGCTGCCGGGTTAGTTTGCGGCAAGACAATAGTAAGCAGTAGAGAAAGCAGCATTCAGAGCAGCCATGGATTTGAAGTCGTTGCGCAAACCGAAATTGTTGGAGCTTGCAAGAGAGTTGGGTCTGGCTGTCTCGGACAAACTCAGAAAACCTGAACTGCTAAAGGCTATTCTTGAGTTAGAGGCTGAGGATGACGAGCTGTCGGAATGCCTTGAGACCATTGAAGAGAGGGAGACTGCAAAAAGACAGGAGCGCGAACTTAAAGAGCAAAAAGAAAAAGAAGAGCGCGAACTTAAAGAACAGAAAGAAAAAGAAGAGCGTGAACGTAAAGAACAGAAAGAGCGAGAGCAACAAGAGCGTGACCGTCAACACGCTTTGGAAATGAAGCGTCTTGAGGTAGAGATGGAACGCGCTCGTAATGGAAGTCAGGCACACGGTGCAGGAGAACGCGTATTGTTCAAAATGACTGACCTGATGCGGCCGTTTAAGCTTGGAGAGGACATTGGTTTGTTCCTGGTTTACTTTGAGCGAACGTGCGAGAAGCAGGGGTTCTCTCGGGAAACGTGGCCACAGCGCTTGCTCACTTTGTTACCCGGCGAGGCGGCCGACGTAGTCGCTCGCTTGGATAGAGAGGAGGCAGAGGATTTCGACACAGTGAAATCGAGTCTTCTAAAAAAGTACCGGCTGTCTGCGGAGGCGTTCCGTCGGAAGTTTCGGGAAAATGAGAAAGGCAAAAGTGAGTCATATACAGAGTTTGCGTATAGGCTTATGTCAAACATGCAGGAGTGGCTCAAAGAAGAAAAAGCGTTTGGTGACCACGATAAAGTTCTGCAGTGTTTCGGGCTAGAACAGTTTTATAGTCGGTTACCTGAGAACGTGAGATACTGGGTCTTGGATAGGCCAGACGTTTGTACGGTGGCTAAAGCCGCTGAGCTAGCCGAGGAGTTTGTGACGCGTCGGGCTCGCGGAGCTAAGGACGGTCAAAAGGGTGAATTTGGCTCGAAGTTTGAGAGGCCGAAGTTCACACCCATGAGAGCAAAGGGGAACACGCGTAGTGCGGATGCGAGTGGAAGCAGTGCGACCGAACCTAAGGAGACGGCGGCAGCCGAAGCCGAACGCAGAAAGCGGTTCGAGATGAGGCAAGCGCGCGTTTGTTATACGTGCCAGAAGCCGGGTCACTTTTCGGCGCAGTGTCCGGAAACAACACCAAAAGTTGTGTTTTTTTCAATAGGCAGCACTGACGAGAACATGAAGCTTCTCGAGCCTTACATGCGAGACCTCCTCGTGAACGGGAAAGAGTGCCGAGTGCTTCGCGATTCCGCAGCTACGATGGATGTAGTTCACCCGTCTTACGTAGAACCCCATATGTTCACGGGCGAGTGCGCATGGATCAAGCAAGCCGTGGAAGCTCATAGCTTGTGTCTGCCAGTAGCAAGGGTGCTTATTGAAGGACCTTTCGGAGCGCTTGAGACGGAGGCGGCAGTGTCATCTATGCTGCCACCCCAGTACCCGTACCTATTTTCAAACAGGTCCGATCACCTCCTGCGCGAGAAGGGGCTTTTGTTTGGTGAAGCTAGTGTTCAGGCCTTAACCAGATCGAAGGTTCGGGAGCTCGCTGCAAAGGCGGTAGTTGCGGGGCCGACGTTATCAAACAACGAAAAAGGGTCAGAGGCGCAGCAAGCTGATATTCAGAGCACGCCCGAACTGAATAAACTTGAGTCTGTAACGTTAAAGGCACCAGATACCGGAGAGGAAAATCCCGATGCGGGAAAGTTAGAAGAGCTATCTACTGATTTGCTCATCGCGCCTACGTCAGACGGACTTAATAGGTTGCTAAAAGTCAGCCGGTCGGCTTTGATAGCCGAGCAAAAAAAGGATGGCAGCCTAGAAAACATTCGCTGCAATGTCAAGGAAGGTATCGCCAGGAAAAATGCGCGTTTTGTGGAAAGAGGTGGAGTCCTGTACCGGAAGTATCTAGACCGCAGAGGAGTGGAGTTCGATCAGCTGATCGTGCCTCAATGCTATCGTCAGGATCTGTTGCGCTTGACGCATGGGGGTTCGTGGTCCGGACACCTAGGAGTTAAGAAAACTAAGGACCGTCTCTTGCAAGAGTACTATTGGCCAGGGTGTTTTCGGGACGCAGACCATTTCGTGAGGACATGTGACACTTGTCAGCGGGTGGGCAAACCAGGGGACAAATCAAGGGCGCCGTTGAAATTGGTACCTATCATAACGGAGCCTTTTAGACGGCTCGTTATTGATACAGTGGGACCTCTGCCGGTAACAGCCACGGGGTACAGACACATTTTGACTGTGATCTGCCCAGCGACAAAGTTCCCTGAAGCAGTGCCGCTTAAAGAACTCAGCTCAGTTGAGATAGTCAATGCACTACTGTCCATATTTGCGCGAGTTGGTTTTCCTGCGGAAATCCAATCAGATCAGGGCACAGTGTTTACTAGCGCTTTGACGACAACTTTTCTCGAAAGGTGTGGGGTAAAGCTGCTACACAGCTCAGTGTACCACCCACAGTCGAATTCCGTTGAGAAGCTCCACTCCGTCATGAAGCGCGTGTTGAGAGCCTTGTGTTTTGAACATCAAACTGACTGGGAGCTGTGTCTGCCTGGGGTGATGTTTGCGTTAAGAACCGCGCCGCATGCAGCTACGGGGTTTTCGCCAGCTGAGCTGGTGTACGGTCGCTCGCTTCGGTCTCCGCTTCGCATGCTTCGAGAATCGTGGGAAGGTAGGGGCGACGACCCAGTCGTGGTGGAGTACGTGCTTAAGCTCCTCGAACGCTTAAGAAGGGCACAGGAGTTGTCAGGTGAAGCAATGGCAAAGGCCCAGCAGAGGGCCAAGGTTTACTATGATCGGACAGCCAGGGCCCGTCGTTTTGAGGTGGGCGATGAGGTCATGATATTGCGCACATCGCTAAACAACAAACTAGACGTGCAGTGGGAGGGCCCAGCACGAATTGTTCAGAAACTGTCGGACGTTAACTACGTGGTAAGTCTGCCAGGAAAGCGGAAAGCACAGCAAGTTTACCACTGTAATCTGCTCAAACCTTATAGACAAAGGGAAGCAGGGGTGTGCATGATGGTAAACGTTCCTGAAGAGCTTCCGGTCGAGCTTCCGGGACTAGGCTCAGTGACGAACAGGGAAGACACCGGTCAAGTCATTAGTGACCTTATCAGTAAAGCACCGCTGTCGCCTGAGCAGAAAACCGAACTACACCAGCTATTACAAGAGTTTCAAGGTCTGTTCTCTGAGAGGCCTGGTAGGACTTCTGTACTTACTCATGATATAGAACTTACCTCCCCAGAGCCAGTACGATCCAAGGCGTACCGGGTGTCACCCCGCCAGAGCGATATTATGGAGGCTGAGGTAAAGAAAATGCTACAGCTCGGTGTTATTGAGGCAGGTGAGAGTGATTATACCTCCCCTTTGATTTTAGTTGAGGTACCGGGCAAGGAACCTCGTCCTTGCGTCGACTACCGCAGGCTTAATTCCATCACTAAGGATCAAATTTATCCGATCCCTAACATCGAGGAGCGCCTTGAGAAAGTTAGTAGCGCTCAGTTTATTTCCACCCTAGATCTTGTCAGGGGTTATTGGCAGGTTCCACTTACAGAAGAGGCTAGTAGGTATGCGGCGTTCATTTCACCAATGGGAACATTCCGTCCTAAAGTGTTGAGTTTTGGTTTGAAGAACGCGCCATACTGTTTTTCAAGCCTCATGGATAAAGTGTTGCGGGGACAGCAAGAATTCGCTTTACCGTATCTAGACGACGCAGCGATATTCTCCGCATCCTGGTCTGAGCATATGGCACACTTGCGGGCAGTGCTAACCCGCCTGCGCGAAGCGGGCTTGACAGTCAAGGCTCCTAAGTGCCAGTTAGCACAGGCCGAGGTTGTCTACCTCGGTCACGTGATTGGTCAGGGTCGTCGCCGCCCCTCTGAAATAAATGTGGCCGCTGTGCGAGACTTTCCGCAACCGCGCACCAAGACCGATATTCGGTCGTTCTTGGGTGTCGCCGGCTACTATCAGAGGTACATCCCTAGGTACTCTGATATCGCGGCTCCCCTGACGGATGCTCTAAGAAAGACAGAGCCTCAAACAGTCACCTGGGACGAGACAAAGGAAAGAGCTTTTAGCGCCCTAAAGAGTGCCCTAACAAACCAGCCTGTGCTACGATCGCCAGACTATACAAAAGGGTTCGTTGTTCAGTGCGATGCTAGTGAGCGAGGCATGGGCGTTGTACTGTGCCAACGGGAAAATGGAGAAGTAGAGCACCCCGTCCTGTATGCTAGTCGTAAGCTGACCAGTCGTGAGCAGGCGTATAGCGCCACCGAGAAAGAGTGTGCATGTCTCGTGTGGGCCGTTCAGAAATTGTCATGCTATCTAGCCGGCTCGAGGTTTATCATTGAGACGGATCACTGCCCTCTCCAATGGCTGCAGACCATCTCTCCCGAAAATGGCCGCCTCCTGCGCTGGAGCCTCGCTTTACAACAATATTCCTTTGAGGTGCGTTACAAAAAGGGGAGTCTCAACGGTAACGCCGATGGCTTAAGTCGAAGCCCCTAACGTAGGAATCAGCCTCAAAATTATTGGTTACTGATGTTTTTCTTCCTGAGGCAGGATTTTTTTTTTAACATATTGCTTTTGTTTAGTGTTTCAAAGTGATGATATGCTTTCTAGTGCAATTTTCCAATTTGTGGACGCGTTCTGAGTGATGCTAGACTACTGTAAGGAACTAGGCAGTGGTATAACAAGGGGAAAGAGCCTGGCCGGGCTTAGTGAGGGTTGTGCCGTGCTTGCTGACTGAGCGGTTGAGTTTCAGCGTAGTTCTAACGCTTGCCGGGAACGAGAACAAAAATGTGAACTCTCCCGAAGTCACTTTGCAGTGTCCCGTGCGAACCTGAACGAGAGAACGAGGCCTTCTCTGTGCGCTGCGCTCAAGAAACGTCGAGGGACGCCCGACTTCGGTTATGAGCATCATCGAGCGACATCCCTCCGGACAGCGGATGCAGTCCCCTGTCCATCGGGATCTCCTTCCCCCGGCGGGGCGGTCTGTTGCGTTTCGCCTGCGACACGCGGTTTTGCCGGCGCGACTGCGGCGGGGCGGCAGACATTTTGGCCCGTTCGGCGTCGCCGCAACGCTCCCCGCCAGGTGTTTCCAGGCGTTTCCAGGCATGTTCCGATGCCACGTGTCTTCATGTGCGTGTGTGAGTGTATGTGCAATTGTGCCCGAACCAGGCGATGCGAAAGCAGGGATCACCCTCTCATTCCAGTCATTGTGCCCGAACCAGGCGGTGCGACAGCAGGGATCACCCTCTCATTCCAGTCATTGTGCCCGACCGGCAGCGCTACGACAGTGTGCGTCACCATTAGCCCATTGTACATTCACGTGCTCGTCTATTGAGGGGTTCCTTCTTGCCCTCAACTGCGAGAGTATAAAAACAGCTGCCCCCGGACGCCAAAAGGAGGGCTCCGATTTCTTCTGTTGAGTAAAGTGCTCTCCCGTCTCTCTACTTCGGTCAACCTGACCGCCAACTCTTTGCGATGTTAAAATAAACAAGTTGTTTTGTTGTTACCAGTCGACTCATGCTTTGCCAGGACCTTCGGATGCTTCCAGTTGTACCCCAGGCCGCCAGGCCAACGCTACCCTTGGGGCTTGCGACCCAGGTACAACCACGGGCGTCAGCGCCGAGTTCCCAACAACCGATGCCATCGGTGGGATCCAAACACAAGGTACACCTGAATTCTATTTCTTGCGGCGGTACAAATGTGTGTTCTACATGGAATGCCATGCATTCATCATCCACATCTTCCTTTTCTAAAACTTAACGAAAAACTTCAGCTACGAAACAAGTATGCTATCCTTGACAAAAAATAAAGAAGCTGCATGTACAGCCGCACCTGCTATCTCCAGCACTTTTCCAAGCTTGGCGATGAATAAATCAAACACACCGTGCAGCTGACAAAAAACTACAACACGGGCGTGTTCGCAGAAACCTTCTTAGCAACATGGCGTACCCAGAAGCTCTGCGCGTTTGGTATTTATATATTTACAAGTGCAAATGGTACTTTACTTTTACAACTACGCTGGGTGCTAATGCGTCAATGTACGAGCCATTGCTGATGGTGATAGTTTTTGTTCCTCTAGTCAACTTTTTTGTATCACTGGACCAGACGCCGATTTTCTTTTTCGGGTATGAGAAATTTGCAACGAGCCTCTCAAGACTTTTGTCTTGATGAGAAGATATAGTCTCTTCCCTTGTTGCTATTCTCAGAAAACGCGTAGTTATGGCGTACTATTTCACGCAAAAAATGATGTTGCAAATACTCACAGCCAGCCACATGTTTAGTGAGAAGCACCATGGCAAAAATAATAAATGCACATCTCATATTTGCCATGAGCATTGCAGGCAGGTTCACAGTGCCGCACCAGAATGAAGAACCGAAAACCACTTGCGTCCTAATTTCGCTGTAAAAGGCAACAGCAAATGTACGCATCTCACGCAAGCCGCATCTACAAAACATACTTTTTTGGGCTAGACAGATGGCTCGAGTGCTTTCTTTAAAAGGAAACTGTGCAAATGGCCTTAGTTTACAGACCAATATTCCTTCATCCCCCCAAATACAGCTGCAATAGGCTTGAATAGCTTTATTGTTCTAATAAACTCTTCAGCGTACGTAAAGGATATGTTTTGTTTTTAACTAGAAACCACTTCTTTAGTTTGGCAAGACGGTAGATACAAGGTAAAAATTTCCCCAAAAACCAAATCAAAGCAATGCATCGACAAACATTATGAAACATCGTTCCAGCGCACAATTGAATACGGACGAGAAGAGAAAGACGACACGAACGCCGGACTTCAACTGAATTTTATTCATGGACAACAGGGCTTTATGTACACAGGGGGAGGGAGTGGGGGAGCTGCTAGTGCACAAGACCACTCAAAAATATTTCCTTGGTCTAGGCAACAGTCATCAGAAGTGTCAAACCAAAATAAGAAAGCAAATAAAAGCAAAAAGTGAAAAAATGTGAAAAAAAAAAACCTTTCCCTCTCTTTTTTACATCACTCAGTACCAGTTTGCCCTGAAATAATCAAGTTCTTTTTCCCGAGTACAACAGAAGGAGCACCGACACAGTAATCGTTTTCATTGGAGATACAAAATGCATCAAAAATCTCGCGGATTTTCTGATTGCTATATTTGCGCAACACACGTGTTCGTTCGAAAAACGCCTTGCATGCTGGCTTGTGCGAGCAACGGCGAATGTGGTCGGCTAAATGACCAGCGCCACTTAGTGAAGTAGCATTCCTGCGATGCTCTAGGAAGCGTTCGTTCAGACAGCGCCCGGTTTGGCCAATATAGCATTTCCCGCAGGCGAGGGGAATACTGTACACAACACCGACGTCACATTCAACGAGGGCTTTGGTGTGCTTTATTTTGCAGGCTGGCTTCTTCTGGGATTCTTTTACTAGGCGACACATTCGTCCCAGATTTTCCGGTGCTGAAAACACAACACGCACCCCGCACCTGTCGCCAACCTTCTTGAGGCGGTGAGAAACCCGGTGCCAATCGGGCACTACGACAGGGCGCATTAGCGGGCGTGCGTCTTTTTTCAGCCTGCGCCTCCCACCAACCTTTACCTCGCGAATCTGGCTGTCTACCACCGAGGCCACGATTTCTCCGTGGAACCCAGCCTTCTCCAGACGCCTTAGCTGGGCGTCGACGCTGTCACAAACTTGAGGTTCGCATGACTTCTCTAGAGCAGAGCGGATGCAGTTTTTTGCTATAGCTTTTTTTTACGAGCTTGTAGTGGGCCGATTGATAATTAAGGATTTGGTTTTTCGACCGTGGCTTGTACTGACAGCACACGCGCGCTCCATGAAAAATAAGACACAAGTCGAGGTACTGGATGTGACCATCTTGCGGCAGCTCGTGCGTGAACTTCATTCCAAAGGCAAATTCTTAATTATCGGTTCCTTAATCGACAAATCGCTTCCGATGTTCGCTATATTTTAATTGATTAAGGAAAGTACATAAAGTACATAAAGCCCTGTTTTCTACGAATAAAATTCAGTTGAAGTCTGGCGTTCGTGTTGTGTTTCTCTTCTCATCCGTGTTCAATTGTGCGCTGGAACGTTGTTTCATAATACTAATCATAACCAACTAGCCCAGCTGTCCATATTTAACCATAGATAAAAATAGGTTCAGCAATGAGCCTTCTTGAACACATGTTGCAGGTGTGTGTGAAAATGTAACTGTTTTGAAAAAGAAAGTTCACAAGGGTTAGTTAAAGAAATCTTCCTGGCAGAACCCACTGGATTACACCTTGACTTTAATTTGTTCAAAGTTTTGGGCGGTGCCTTCACATAATATCAAAACGCAAACGTGAATACGTATACGTAACGAATGTTTACTAATTGGGTTTCAACGATTTTTACTAGGTTACGTAGTGCACTACATTTGAAGAAGACGGCGAGTTATGCCTCGCCCACTTCAAACAGGATCTTAATTTCGCACCCATTTTGCTAAAATCAACAAAAGTTGATGAAGATGTAATGGTGTACATCACGTTTCTTTGCGAAAATTGCTTTGTCGTAACTCCAGGGGAAAATTAGGTGGAAAGGCAAAGGCTCTTTGCGGGAAAGTTCAAAAACGACAAATTCGAAAAAATATTCGTGCACCGAAATAATTTAAAATCGGTGTCCCAAAGGAAATAAATACGTTCTGTAAATAAATTGAAAGGTATACACAATAATGGGACTAGTGTACAAGCAGGTGCGTAGAAGTGCAGATGATGCGTGGAGAAAAGAAGCACTGCCGAAGGTACAACGCAGAGACGCAATATTCTTGCTTAGCGGCACATCCGTATTTGCGTAATTGTCCTATTGTTGGCGGGAAAAGATATTTTTGTCCTGGCTTGTTAGACAATATGTTACGGCGAGACGTGACACGTGAGGAACATTGCACGTGTACGTTGTAGATCACGCATTGGTGTGGTGCTCACCACCGCATACGGTGATAGCCGCCTTAACCCTGATTACGTTGCATTATGGCAGCGCCCATGCAGCATAGACTGCCTGCTTTGATCTGAGTTCAAGCTTCCTGCCGGCTATCTGCCCTGACAGTAAAAAACACATAATGAGAAGCACTTAGTGAGACAGTTATATACGCCAAAAAACACGGCGAGCAGATGGGGCTAAGCAATTATGAGAACATGCGTACTTACTATACGCTAAGCAGGAAGCACGTAACCGCTGAAAATGCTTGTAGATGACGCACACACCCGCTGTTACATTCATTGAAACGTAGCTCATTGTAAAAACTTCTAAACATTTGTTGATTTAATCCTTCAGCGGTGGAGCTAACGTCGATAACATAGTGGTGTGATCGTTCAGTGATCATGCGGAAGCAGACGCTCACGGAGAACACTGCAATGCTAGATGAGCCAAGGCCCTCGTCAGACCTAGTTCTAACTGAGGTGATGCATGACAACCAGTTGGACAGCGCGAAATGCGTTTAGGCAGTTGCCAAGGTGATGTCTCTTGAAAAGGCACCGTGGTGCATTTTTGTTCTGTGAATGACCAGTGTGCACTTTTCTTTCCCCACCCATCTCGGAGAGACAAAAAAAAAAAGAGCTAAACGAAAGCAGATGCCCTCCTGGAGTACTAACGGAGTCATTGTTTGTTTCCTCTCTGTATGTTCATTCGCAATGACGTGCGTGTGTTTTCACCAAGCTCACCGCGGAGGAAAAGGGATGCGAGCCTCCGTATTTACTAAAGATGTCAGCCACCTCCTAAGACTGATGACGGTGACGTAACCGGGCGAAGGATGAGTTAAAAGACGATACAGTCGCTTTGCGAACGGAATCGGTTGCTCCAACTTGAATTTCTGATGCGCGTCATTCTAATTGGCCGAGAGCAGGACATTTAATTGCCTTGTAAATCTAAAGACAGAAAAGAGCTGATTAAAATTGAGGAGATTGCTGAGTGTGGTGTAAAAGTACTCGGACTCGTAGACTTTGACATGCGGTGTGCTCTCTGAATGAAAGAGACGTTCTTGTAAGCCATTACCCTGTAAATTTTTACATACGGCACAAGACTGAAGAACGTCGCAAGTTCTGCATTCTACAGGCGTGTTAGCTGGTACAGTCTGAGTGCACCGATCTCGGCGCCGGTGTGTCGTGTGCGGTTTTAGAGGAGACGGCACACGCCTCCTGATGTTGGCACCGTGCTGACTTGTGGTTTGGTTGCCAGCCTGATTGTTCGTCTCGAGCGTCGACGACTCGTGATTACCTAACGTGGTGACAACAGAAGGTGTACCCAACATGGCAGGATCAACTGCAAATGCGAATGTGGTCTGTTAACCGGTTCCAGCAACCTGCGCAAGAACGCGGCTGTGCGATGTGACGTGCGCATAGTCTGCCACCGCGGTCGGCATGCCATGTACCGACGGTGCCGCCTCTGGGAGACAAGGCGTGTTGTCTTGAGACATTGCTGTTAGGACAACAGTTGTGACCACAGCAAAATAAGCTAGACTTGAAGGGCTGAGTCGGGTGCCCTGCACGCCGATACAGGTCCACGTGCTCCAAGTCGCACTAAAAGGTAGTGCTCGGTAAAGGAAAAGGAAGGCGCATACCTCCGTAAAGTGACAGGACCTAACACTTGAAGGGCTCTATAGGGAATAGAAATGCAAAGGCTCTACTCAGATGAAGCAGCGGACGACATCCTCAAGATGGAACCGGGGAAGCGGCGAGTTGACCATTAAGCTGGCAATATAGCCTGCCATCATGGCGTTTTCAGCATAACGGGCTAATCAGATGCGCAGAATGTGGGCGACTGGTTAATTAGAGACGTCCACCTGTGTATGTAGCGGCTATTCACAGCGGTAGTCGGCCGGAAGAACACATTTATTAAAGACGTGTTTGGCGCGAGAAACTTAGACTGGCCGAAAAGAACAGAAAAAGAAACACACACGCACTCGTGCACATCTAAGATTGGCTGGAGACGCGCATGCTAAGCCGCAGGCTCACTTTTTTCAGTCGCTGCGGACGATGTTTTTACTCTCGTTTCCTCCTCTAGCCTAAGAAACCCTTCACAGGCGTCCGTGAATCCAGCGCAATAATTTCCTTCAGGCCAGTGACGGTCTTACGGTGCTCCGTGCCTGTGGCACAGTATTGAGGTTATTATGAAGCACGAAGAAGCCGGCCACAGTGACCTGGTATTATGAAGTGAATATTATGAAGCGTGCACGACGCTAAGCGTGGTCACTAAAACGAGTCATATCAGCAGGAACAGCATTTTCTTCTCCCGAACTATGGTGCCTTGTGTGCCTTCCCGGCGGCACACTGTTCGATGACCTATTTGACTGCGTTTGGACAAAGAAACGATATTTGTTCTTTGGACTTGCTCTTTCTCTTTGGACAAACTTGCTCTTTGGACAAAGGACAACCAACACAATAGTACAAACATTGAAAAGAGTTGATTACACCTTCCATACACTGATGTTTGCTAGCCGAGTTACTACACATAGAATATGCCAATTGGCTTCCGACAAATCCAGGAAATCCGCCTCAGCGACAGCATAGCTAGCGAATATGTTCGATATGATGTTCGACACCAACGCCTAATTGTTTGCATTTACGGTCACGCCAACAGTGGCGCGTTCGAGCGATCATGTTCGTCCATCCCGCTGTCTTCCTCTTAAGTGTTTCGCAGGACGGTCCCGCGAACGAAAGGGAACGCGCAATACGTCAACGCAGCCCACAGGCCGAAGTCAAAGAGAAAAAAGGCTACTCCCTTTCCCGCCCTATTAACCCCTTGGTTAAGTGGCATTAGCAACACAACACTCCCGCCCCCTCTCGCACTGTGTTTCAACCACACCGACCGCTCCCGGCTCTTAGCTACGTGGAGAAGCCGGATCACAGGAGACGCGAGAGCCTTGCAGGTAAAATATCAGGGGACACGTGAAAATCTGGCTTCCCTACAGTATATATAATATGGATTGGACTGAAAGACATAACTAACTCCACATCAAGGCCGTGATGCTTAGGCTGACTACTCAAAAAGTATTTCATTTATGTGTAACTCCCACATTTACGTTCAGACAAAGTGCACGTATCCGGAAGTGGCCATGTTTTAATTGACCGCATAAAAGCGAAAAAATGTCACACGCCTGCGCGGCACACGCAGCACGTTCACAGTGTAAGCTTGAAGAGCGACTTCTAAAGAGCTACATTTTGGGCACCACTCGGTACAGGGTATTCGCGGCGAAATCTCTTCGCAGTCGTTTTGATAAGAACGGTATTAACAGTTCGCACGACGTCGACAGCGAGCTGCGGCTTGTGCCGCGGCTCTCTGAAGAGTGGTCCAAGAAGCCCTGCGTTGGCTGGTTGCAGCCGGGCGAGTTGCCCTATGATTCGCTTCTTCAGCAGTATTTGTTACACTGCGAGGAGGCGCCATAACGGGAATACATGTATCCAGACTACGTGGCGCTCGTGTCACATCTCTGTACACGTCGCCCAATACGATGCTTTTGATGATGATATTATAGTCATCGGTATTGGCATACAGTTCGAAACGGAGTGGTGACAAACAGTCACCTAGCCTGCTTGAGTTCATCAGTTCCAGCTACATGCACAATGAAAGTGCTATATGAAACTGCTGCATGTCGGCACCATCTGGAAAAATTTTAAATAATTATGGTGTTTAACGTGCCAAAACCACTTTCTGATTATGAGCTACGCCGTAGTGGAGGACTCCGGAAATTTCGACCACCTGGGGTTCTTTAATGTGCACCTAAATCTAAGTACACGGGTGTTTTCGCATTTAGCCCCCATCGATATGCGGCCGCCGCGGCCGGGATTCGATGCCGCGACCTCGTGCTCAGCAGCCCAACACCATAGCCACTGGGCAACCACGGCGGGTACCTGGAAGAATATAACGCAACTTCAAAGCAAAATTTCCACGCATCGACGCTACGCGGCGCGCATGCAACACCGCATGACTAATTGCACAATACTAAGCTCATGATGATGATGATGATAATTATGATGATTATGACGCTACATTGCGCACATCACACCTGGAGTGACAAGTGGCGCGAAAATGTACTATTGGAGATAATTTTGACAGTGATTATGAGCAGGATTTATTGGCATTGTATTTGAACAAAGCGGCGGCAGTCACCTAGCCTGAATGATTTAATCAGATATGCGATGCGTGTTTTCATTACAGCCATATTTGTACAACTCTATAACCTTTTTTTCTTCCTTTAGGCTTCTCTGTCTATCTCGTAACACTGTCTATGCAGTTGCTACATGTCCAGCAAGCTGGTGTAATAATATGGAACTGCAATGCAAAGGGGACCCCGTATAGGCGCTACGCGGTGTGCATCTCACATTGGAAAACAATTTGCACAATAAGATGCTGCTGATAATAATGATGATATTTTATTGGCATCCCGATTTTCATCGCGACAGTGATGTAGTCGCCTAACCAGTTCTATTTAATCAGGCACACATATACTTTTTCTACCGTCCTGCCCTGCAGGGACGTCTACGTCAGCAGGCATTGGCTAAAATTTGGTGACACGAAAAAGTTGTTTAGGTATAAATAATAAATCAATAAGAATGTGATTGACCACTACTACAGTATTACATCAGCCGAAGTGGCGTCGCTCGGGTAAGCCCAGACCTGACTCCTCTGTCTGGGAATTATAGAATTTCTATGCAGCATTTCTTTCCGACGGGATGTCAGCTGCTAAGATAGTGAATGTCTCGGTATGGGTGATGTAGTGATCCACTGATGTTATTGATACATATTTATTTCTCTCTGTGTTTATTATTACATGCTTCCTGAATGGAATTTTAGTCGCCAGACATTGATTATTGTTTGCTTTTCTGCCATCCATTTTTTTTTCTCTGGCGCTGTGTCCATCATTATGTTGTCATATTACAAATTATGACAGCTATGATTGCAGAGCATTTCCTGTAATTTACGGAAACAACGAAAATATTCTTGGAGGCATGGATCGGAGTCGCGCATTCGCCCTATGTTTTGTTTATTAAAAGAATGCACTATAGTTTCTCTTTTAAAATTGTCCCTTAAATCGCAGTAGAATAAGACATTTTGTGCTTGTTCGTGCCAAAACCACGATTTGATTCTGACGAACGCCGTAGCATGAATTCTAACAACTTGGGATGTTTTAACGTGCCCCAAATGCAAGGGACGCGGGCATTTCTGCATTTAGTCCCCGCGGTAATGCAGCCGCCGCGGCCGTGATTTGATCCAGTGACCTCTTGCTTAGGAGCGCAGCACCATGGCCGCTAAGCCACCACCGCGGCTATCCGGCATGTTGAAAATGTTGATAAGGTATAACGCATTGTGTTACTTGTTTATTTTTGCTGTACTAGTACCACTACCATCTCCCACGGATGCAGATAACACACAAGCAACAAGGAAATCAACAATAGATATTGATAGTTATTTATGTTATCCTGAAAAAAATATTTTAATTTATTGTATCGCCAGCACAAGGTCGTTTGTTTTGGAATGACATTCGGCTCATTAATTACAATTCGATTCTTTGTAGGGCAGCCGAACAAGTCTCTTAATATATCAGCTGTGCTCGGTTACACCACGCGCAAGCTATGCCACTTCTAGATAACTTAAATATGCGTTAGGCGCCACTGTGTGAACTCATACAGCAGTACATACCTCCGAGTTTCCATTCCCACTGCGCTGAATATCTTTGTCCAAGGCGTTGTTAATCGGCAAATATATTGAAATAATGCCCATTTGTCTTGGTTTTTAATTTCTTTTTATTTATTCCGATAAGTTTAATATGTAATGCTGGCTAAAACTCAGGGAAAACATTCCGACGCCGGTATGCATGGTCCATCGTGTCCTCGCCGAGCCTTTCCCCAAACGCACATGCAGTCAGTGTTGGGGTTGAGGAGGCAGCTGCGGATTTTCCCGAAGGGGCATGCGCACGAGAAACATTTGGCGTCTGGGTCACGCCGGGGTTTCTTGCGTGCTGCAACAGTGATGGGTCACATTGCAGGGACTGCGGTCACAATATTTCGCACAAAGTTTAAACTAAGAAGTTTGCCGCGTCGTACAGCCAAAACATTTTCTAACAGGGTGAAAACATTCATCGCTCTTTTATGTTGCAATATTTACAAACTTGCGTGAATAATACAGGTGTAAGAAGTTTTATACTTCTCAAGTGAGAATTTTGCTTCCCTGGGCGGACACAAGATCGTCGCATGAATTCGACTATGTCATGCAGAATGCCTATCATTTTTTTAAAATGTGAGATAACTGGAATGGACAAAAATTACTCAGATTTCAATTTCAAGAATTGCATTATATTTTCATAATATGTTAGACTCTGTATTGCCCCGCGTTTGATGTAGTTTGGATAAAGTCGTCTTTTATTTCTTTCAATGATTTTGTTTGTTCAGTATCTTTTTTTTCATTGTGTATTGCCCCCCCTGCCAAATCTTGCTGATGGCCACCCCCGCCCCCCTCCGAAGTAACAAGTTTACAAATAAAAATAAAAATTGCTCACACCATCGGTATCGTTATTCAATACGAGATAATACCATGCTAAAAGTGCTCAACCCTTTCTCGTAGTGTTAGACGTGCTGGTTCATCAAAAACAAGCAAAAATATTCTCCCTGTAAGTCGACAAAAACATCCTTTCTTTTTTTCTTTGGTGTACGCGTTGCCTTGAAATCAGGGGCTTCAGCAGAACGTATTACAATGCAAAAGGAAGTTTAAAGAACACGCACACAAAGGTAAACACTGCGGGCACCGTGGAACTGAGCACACATTTGGCTACTTTCTAAATCTCTTTATGTAGCTTGTGATAGGTAAAAATAAATCGAGACCAAATCTAAGTGAAGCGTGAACAAACGAGTAGAGCCCAAAGTTTCATCAAAGAAATTGTTTCATCGAGCACATCAGTGCTACGTGACATTATCTTAATGCATTGCATTGGTAAGACATGCACACCTAGCCATTGCAACTTGATTTTCCCTTTAATGCTTAGGCTACGAATAAAAAGAACTTGTCCTCAGAAATGTCCTCCTACCTGCATATATATTGTCGGCTCACAGATATCTCTAGTATCACAGAGAACACTCAACACCACAGCGTCTCATATTTAACGGCATTATTATTCTAAGTTCTTTTAAATTTGGGCTAGTCACATTAGTGCGTAACTATAAACATGTCAACCGATCGATGGCCAGGCTTGTAAGCTAGGAGTGTTCACTAGAAAATTACCGCCATTCAGAACACATTTTTGATGGATAAGGAAACAGGCAAATCACAACACAAAGCCTATACAGATAATGTGTTCACGCAGGTGTCTGTGAAATAGACAGGCCTCTCAATAGAATAGCGCAGCAAATGAAGCTACGCTGTTGTTCTCAAATGTGTCCCAATTAATACAACCCGCTACATCCACCACCATCACAACAATCAATTATCTTGTATATCGCCTTCCCAGTGTGGCATTTACTATGCGTCACTGTGTATGTGCTTATTCTAGGCATAGCCTAGAGGTTGTATATTTGCTATGATGGCAATATATTTAGGTGAAGGTATCGTATACCCTTATTAATATTCTCAACAAGCATAATACATTCACGTCAGCTTCGTGATATCATTCCGTCGACGTTTCGCACAGTACACAGTGGTGCACTGCTAATGGGAGCACCGGAGTGCGTGACGTCTGCTCGGCTTCACCGCCGGCCGGTGAGGGGCAACGATCTTCGCGCATGCGCAGTATGCGCTGCGGTCGGAGACTGCACGATCACACTGTTATCCAGCCGTTCCATCGGTCAGAGTGTTGGACGGTGCAAAATATTGGCTTGGAGATATTTTTGCCGTGTTGACTGACAAGGAAAGCGTGATATTTTGTTTTACCAACATCTTCTTGTTGCAAATCTATAGTAGAGAATATTTCACCGTGTGTATTGCTTAACTCATGTGCGCCAATGTACAGAACGTTCGAGTCGCGGCAGTGCGTAGCTTTGACAAAGAATCCGCAAGCGGCCTTTAAAATGCATTCAATGCAATTCACAGAGGAAAGCTCGAAGGGGGATACATACTCGTCTGAGTAAAATGCTGAGCTGCCGCAGTTGTACGAACGCCTTGTTACGTCTGGACACTGAAGTTCAGCACTCCCTTTGACATCCCAGGCTTTACTAAAAGAAAAGCATAATCCCTGTAGGTCGCTCAATATCCGGTCACGTCGCCGTTTACCTCCAGCAATGCCTCGATTCTGGAAGGGAGGGATGTACACAATGCTTCACAGAATGACGCATGTTGCATCGAATGCCCTTATTCGGCCTTGATGGCGCTCCGAAGCCTGTCTTTGAAAAGCCCGTGGAGGCATTGACGTGCTAGGGCAGTCTTTATGGTCCTCCAAGCTTTCCCTATTGGGTTCCAGTCGGGAGACTGCGGTTACCGGCTGAGAAATTCCGCTTAGCGACGCTGCGGAAGTAATAAATGTTTAGAGGCGATGTACACAGAGCAGATGTCGTGCTGTACCAGAAAGTCAAGTGGCTGCAGAGCACTGTTTGCTGCATGAGAAAGGGCATCTTCCTCAATGACTTCCTTGTATTTGTCCGCCGTGAATTTTCCTTCCATTCTGACGAGCGGCCCAAGTTCCTGTTTGGTCATGTCGTTCCACACGCTGACAGCAATACTTCCGCTTGAAGCGAGCCGCTTGACGTATACCGGCCTGTCGCTGAAGTGTGAAATAGTTTAAGTGCAGCAGGCGCGTCCTATGATCTCTACTGCGCGCTATCAGGGAATGGAAGTAGTGAATCCTTTAATTAAAATAGAAGTTCTAACGTGACAGTGTTAAAGGCCCCGCAACAAGAACATCCGGCGGGCAGCGTCCGACGTCATTTAGACAAAAAGATTTTGGAACCACTCATATGCAGGCTCGCCGTGTGGCGCAAGGTAGTTACTGAAATAATTGTATTTGTCAAGCTAAAATACGTAAAAAAATCGTAAAATACTACTTACATACAGTCTACAGACATGATAGTCTCAGTTGTAATTTGAATATACGAGAAAACATAATTCTATTACGCGAAAACGCAAACCTTTTTTCTAACGTTTCTACAATTCATTGACTGCGGCGCACCCGTGTTTTTGAAGCACTTCCAGATCGCTCTCGCGTCCACCACATCACGGCACAACAAGAGGCCACGTTTCTACGAGAAAGCCCGCCTTGGTGCATAGCTTCGCAACGAGCGTTTCCAGCTAAACGTTACGGTTACATAAGCTGCAGTTGCCGGCAAGCATGAAAAGTAGTTTGGGATCTCTGAATGCTCTCTCGTTCCACTCTTAAAGGACGAAACCTAAGCGTCTTCCAATTTTTCCGGTTCATTTGCATCATTAAGACTCCTTCTTGCCTATTCGACCCTCTACTTAATCGCATGAAGTGTTCTTCGGATTTCTAGAGTTTAGCGTACACTAAGCAAACGTGTTCAAATAAAAGCTACAGATAGCTTCATAAAACGCTACCAACTCTGCGGTTCCCGATTTGTTTAATTTGGGCATGAGAGATCACTGAGATATAACGTGTTTCACAGGTGATATACCATCGCCACATAGCTACCATCTTTAAACATTGTTATCAGAAAGAAAACTTGCGTGCTTTTTCCAAGCTGCCATTGAAATATGAGTTATTGGGTAGCAGTTCTTTTCCTATTGTGAACCGGGATTTGTTCTGTGTGACAGGTAGTTTTTCAAAGATGATACTGTATATTGTTTTACAGAACATTGTCACCTTTTACAAACGGTTAGAGGGATTCTCAGAGCTACATGGACGACTTTCTAAAGATCGATAATCGGAACAATAAAGCGTTCAAGTGGCAGCATTACAGTAAACATATACGTTAGCAAGCACTCTCAGGGCACTGATTGCATGTATTCTAGTCCCAAAAGGTGGTGAAAGTAGATTCGCCTGTAAAGACAACGCTTTTTCAATGCTGCGCCCTCCCTCCCGCGTGATGCTGGGCGAACTGAAGCTTCTTGTCCTTGTTAGTTCTTGCACTACAATAATCTTGCGTGATTGCTAGGTGTCATTTTCGTTAGAATTTTCTCTCATATCAAGAAGCGGGAGGGGGGGGGGGGTCTGCGTATGGTTCACCAAACTGGGTTGCCCTACTTTTATTGAATAACTCACCTCGAGTGGCACAGGAACATCCAGTCTTTGTTGTTTTCTGTTCTCTCCAACTTGTTTTGAAATTTGTAATAAAGGTTGGATGAATCATTTTTTTAAGTATTCTTTATATGATATCGAAAGGGCACCTGTTTATCTAAATTTACTTTAACACTGATCGCTCTTTTATTGACGGAGAAGACAAATGCATCGTCATCCTTGTCGGCAGCAAGAAAGGAACCAGAAGGAATAATAGCAATGTTCATGTAATTCTAAATACCTTTCCTTCCTGCAACAGCCTCTGAACTTCTGTATCCAGCAAAAATAAAAATATTTTATAAAATACAGGTAAAAAAAGACACTGTGTGTGCTTCGAGGTCAAGCACAGCCATCTAGCATACATATAGGCCCAGCGTACTTTACAAGAAACACCTGAATTCATTTTCTTGCGACGGTATAAATCTGTGTTCTATTTGGAATGTCATGCGTTCATCGTTTACATCCTTCTTTTCTAAAACTTAACGAAAAACTTCAGCTACGAAACACGTATGCTCTGCTTGACAAAAAATAAACAATCTGCATGTACAGCAGCACCTGCTATCTCCAGCACTTTTCCATGTTTGGCGATGAATAAATCAAACACACCCTGCAGCTGACAGAAACTACAACACGGGTGTATTCACAGAAACCTTCTTAGCAAAATGGCGTACCCAGGAGTTCTGTGCGTTTGGTATTTGTACATTGACAAGTGCAAATGGTACTTTATTTTTACAACTACGCTGGGTGCTAATGCGTCAATGTACGAGCCATCACTGATGGTGATAGTTTTTGTGCCTCTAGTCAACTTCTTTAGTATCACTGGCCCAGACGCCGATTTTCTTTTTCGGGTATGAGATATTTGCAACGAGCCACTCAAGGCTTTTGTCTTGATGAGAAGAAATAGTCAGTTCCCTTGTTGCTATCGTCAGAAAACGCGCAGTTATGGCGTGCTATTTCACGCAAAAAATGATGTTGCAAATACTCACAGCCAGCCACATTTTTAGTGAGAAGTACCATGGCAAAAATAATAAATGCACATCTCATATTTGCCACGAGCATTGCAGGCAGGTTCACAGTGCCGCACCAGAATTAAGAACCGAACAACCACTTGTGTCCTAATTTCGCTGTAAAAGGCAACAGCAAATATAGGCAACTCACGCAAGCCGCATCTACAAAACATACTTTTTTGGGCTAGACAGATGGCTCGAGTGCTTTCTTTAAAAGGAAGCTGAGCATATGGCCTTAGTTTACAGACCAATATTCCTTCATCCCCCCAAATACAGCTGCAATAGGCTTGAATAGCTTTATTGTTCTAATAAACTCTTCAGCGTACGTAATGGATATGTTTTGTTTTTAACTAGAAACCACTTCTTTAGTTTGGCAAGACGGTAGGTACAAGGTAAAAATTTCCCCAAAAACCAAATCAAAGCAATCCATAGATAAACATTATGAAACATCGTTCCAGCGCACAATTGAACACGGACGAGAAGAGAAAGACAACACGAACGCCGGACTTCAACTGAATTTTATTCATGGGCAACAGGGCTTTATGTACACAGGGGGAGGGAGTGCGGGAGCTGCTAGTGCACAAGACCACTCAAAAATATTTCCTTGGTCTAGGCAACAGTCATCAGAAGTGTCAAACCAAAATAAGAAAGCAAATAAAAGCAAAAAGTGAAAAAAGGTGAAAAAAAAAACCTTTCCCTTTCTTTTTTACATCAGTCAGTACAATCTTCCTCATCTCGAGCCCAACCTAGCTGACTCGACGCACCAGTTTGCCCTGAAATAATCAAGTTCTTTTTCCCGAGTACAACAGAAGGAGCACCGACACAGTAATCGTTTTCATTGGAGATACAAAACGCATCAAAAATTTCCCGGATTTTCTGATTGCTATATTTGCGCAGCACACGTGTTTGTTCGAAAAACGCCTTGCATGCTGGCTTGTGCGAGCAACGGCGAATGTGGTCGGCTAAATGACCAGCGCCACTTAGTGAAGTAGCATTCCTGCGATGCTCTAGCAAGCGTTCGTTCAGACAGCTCCCGGTTTGGCCAATATAGCATTTCCCCCAGGCGAGGGGAATACTGCACACAACACCGACGTCACATTCAACGAGGGCTTTGGTGTGCTTTATTTTGCAGGCTGGCTTCTTCTGGGATTCGTTTACTACGCGACACATTCGTCCCAGCTTTTCCGGTGCTGAAAGCACAACACGCACCCCGCACCTGTCGCCAACTTTCTTGAAGCGGTGAGAAACCTGGTGCCAATAGGGCACTACGACAGGGCGCATTAGCGGGCGTGCGTCTTTATTCAGCCTGCGCCTCCCGCCAACCTTTACCTCCCGAATCTGGCTCTCTACCACCGAGGCCACGATTTCTCCGTGGAACCCAGCCTTCTCCAGACGCTTTAGCTGGGCGTCGACGCTGTCACAAACTTGAGGATCGCATGACTTCTCTAGAGCAGAGCGGATGCAGTTTTTCGCTGTCGCTTTTTTTACGAGCTTGTAGTGGGCCGATTGATAATTAAGAATTTGTTTTTTCGACCGTGGCTTGTACTGACAGCACACGCGCGCTCCATGAAAAATAAGACACAAGTTGAGGTACTGGATGCGACCATCTTGCGGCAGCTCGTGCGTGAACTTCATTCCAAAGGCAAATTCTTAATTATCGGTTCCTTAATCGACAAATCGCTTCCTATGTTCACTATATTTTAATTGATTAAAGAAAGTACATAAAGTACATAAAGCACTGTTTTCTATGAATAAAATTCAGTTGAAGTCCGGCGTTCGTGTTGTCTTTCTCTTCTCATCCGTGTTCAATTGTGCGCTGGAACGTTGTTTCATAATACTAATCATAACCAACTAGCCCAGCTGTCCATATTTAACCATAGATAAAAATAGGTTCAGCAATGAGCCTTCTTTAACACATGTTGCAGGTGTGTCTGAAAGTGTAACTGTTTTGAAAAAGAAAGTTCACAAGGGTTAGTTAAAAAAATCTTCCTGGCAGAACCCACTGGATTACACCTTGACTTTAATTTGTTCAAAGTTTTGGGCGGTGCCTTCACATAATATCAAAACGCAAACGTGAATACGTATACGTAACGAATGTTTACTAATTGGGTTTCAACAATTTTTACTAGGTTACGTAGTACAGTACATTTGAAGAAGACGGCGAGTTATGCCTCGCCCGCTTCAAACAGGATCTTAATTTCGCACCCATTTTGCGACAATCAACAAAAGTTGCCGAAGATGTAATGTTGTACATCACTTTTCTTTGCCAAAATTGCTTTGTCGTAACTCCAGGGGAAAATTAGGAGGAAAGGCAATGGCTCTTTGCGGGAAAGTTCAAAAACGATCAATTCGAAAATATCTTCACGCAACGAAATAATTTAAAATCGGTGTCCCATCGGAAATAAATACGTTCGATAAATAAATTGAAAGGTATACAATAATGGGACTAGTGTACAAGCAGATGCGTGGAAATTCAGATGATGCGTGCAGAAAAAGAAGCACTGCCGAAGGTACAACGCAGAGACGCAATATTCTTGCTTAGCGGCACATCCGTATTTGCGTAATTGTGCTGTTGTTGGCGGGAAAAGATATTTTTGTCCTGGCTTGTTAGATAATATGTTACGGTGAGACGAGACACGTGAGGAACATTGCACGTGTACGTTGTAGATCACGCATTGGTGTGGCGCTCACCATCGCATACGGTGATAGCCGCCCTAACCCTGATTACGTTGCATTATGGCAGCGCCTTTGCAGCATAGACTGCCTGCTTTGATCTGAGTTCAAGCTTGCTGCTGGCTATCTGCCCTGACAGTAAAAAACACATAATGAGAAGCACTTAGTGAGACAGTTATATACGCCAAAAAACACGGCGAGCAGATGGGGCTAAGCAATTATGAGAACATTCATCCTTACTATACGCTAAGGACGAAGCACGCAACCGCTGAATATACTTGTAGATGAAACAAACACCCACTGTCACATTCGCTGAAACGTAGCTCATTGTTAAAATTTCAAAACATTTGTCGATTGAATCCTTCAGCGGTGGAGCTCACGTCGATAACATAGTGGTGTGATCGTTCAGTGATACCTCGGAAGCAGACGTTCGCGGAGAACACGGCAATGCTAGATGAGCCAAGGCCCTCGTCAGACCAAGTTCTAACTGAGGTGATGCATGACTACCAGTTGGACAGCGCGAAATCCGTTTAGGCAGTTGCCAAGGTGATGTCTCTTGAAAAGGCACCGTGGTGCATTTTTGTTCCGTGAATGACCAGCGTGCACTTTTCTTTCCCCACCCATCTCGGAGAGACAAAAAAATAAGAGCTAACCGACAGCAGATGCCCCCCTGGAGTACTAACGGAGTCATTGTTTGTTTCCTCTCTATATATTCGTGCGCAATGACGTCCTTCTGTTTTCACCAAGCTCACCTCGGAGGAAAAGGGCTGCGATCCTCCGTATTTACTAAAGATGTCAGCCACCTCCTAACACTGATGACGGTGACGTAACCGGGCGAAGGATGAGTTAAAAGACGATACGGTCGCTTTGCGGACGGGATCGGTTGCTCCAACTTGAATTTCTGATGCGCGTCATTTTAATTGGCCGAGAGGAGGACATTTAATTCCTTTGTAGATCGAAAGAAGGAAAAGAGCTGATTAAAACTGAGGAGATTGTTGAGTGTGGTGTAAAAGCACTCGGACTCGTTGACTTTGACATGTGGTGTGCTCTGAGAATGAAAGAGACGTTCTTGTAAGCCATTACCGTGTAAATTTTTACATACGGAACAAGACTGAAGAAGGTCACAAGTTCGCCATTCTGCAGGCGTGTTAGCTGGTGCAGTCTGGGTGCAGCGATCTCGGCGCCGGTGTGTCCTCCGCAGTTTTAGAGAAGACGGCACACGCGTCCTGATGTTGGCACCGTGCTGACTTGCGGTTTGGTTGCCAACCTGATTGTCGGTCTCGAGCGTCGACGACTCGTGATTACGTAACGTGGTGACAACAGAAGGTGTACGCAACATGGCAGGATCAACTGACAACGCGCGTGTGGTCTTTTAACCGGTTCCAGCGACCTGCGCAAGAAAGCGGCTGTGTGATGGGGCGTACGCGTTGTCTGCCACCGCGGTCGGCATGCCATGTACCGACGGTGCCGCCTCTGCGAGACAAGGCGTGTTGTCTTGATACATTGCCGTTGTGACAACGGTCTCGCATGTTGTGTGCGGTGCGTCACATGTTGGCGGTTTGGTCTGGTGGCTGCCTGCGCCCTCGGTGAAAGCTCGTGACGCCGTTCAGAATTGACGGCGCTTGGACACGAAGCCGTGGCTATCCGGGATTTCCACGTTCACAGATGGTGATGCGTCGACGGCAAAGGAGGAGGTAGAAAATTGGATGTCGTTGTTTCAGAAGTGGGCACGGCAGCAAAATAAGCTAGACTTGAAGGGCTGAGTCGGGTGCCCGGCACGCCGATACAGGTCTTCGTGCTTCCAGTCGCACTGAAACGTAGTGCTCAGTAAAGGAAAGGGAAGGCGCATACCTACGCAAAGTGACAGGACCTAACACTTGAAGGCCTCTATACTGAAGAGAGATGTAAAGGCTATATTCAGATGAACCAGCCGACGACATCCTCATGATGGAACCGGGGAAGTGGTCGATTGAACGGTGAAGCTGGCTATATAGCCAGCCATCATGGCGTTTTCAGGAAAACGGGCGAATCAGATTCGCAGAATGTGAGTGAATGGTTAATTAGAGACGTGCACCTTTGTATGTAGCGGCTATTGACAGCGGTGGTCTGCCGACAGAACACACTTATTAAAGACGTGGTTGCCGCGACATGCTTACACTGGACGAAAAGAACAGAAAGCATACACCCCCCCCCCCCCCCCCACACACACACACACTCATGCACATCTAAGATTGGCTGGAGATGCTTATTCTAAGCCGCAGGCTCACTTTTTTCAGTCGCTGCGAATGATGTGTTAACTCTCTTTTCCTCCTCTAGCCTAAGAAACCCTTCACAGGCGTTCGTGAATCCAGCGGAAGAATTTTCTTCAGGCCAGTGACGGTCTTACGGCGCTCCGCGCCTGTGGCACAGTAGTCAGGTTATTATGAAGCACGAACAAGCCGGCCACAGAGACCTGGAATTATGAAGTGAATGTTATGAAGCATGCACGACGCTAAGCGTGGCGCCTAACACGAGTCTTATCAGCAGGAACAGCATTTTCTTCGCCCCAACTATGGTGTCTTGTGTGCTTTCCCGGCGGCACACTGTTCGATGACCTATTTCACTGCGTTTGGACAAAGAAATGACATTTGTGGTGTCAAACTTGCTCATGGGGCAAAGGACCAACAACACAATAGTACAAACAATCAAAAGAGTTTAATGCGTCTTTCATACACTGATGCCTGCTAGCCAAGTTACTACACATAGAACATGCCGAGTGGCTTGCGACAAATCGAGGAAATCCGCCTCACAGCGACAGCATAGCTAGCGAATATTTTCGTTATGATGCTCGACACCAACGCCTAATTGTTTGCGTTTACGGTTACGCCAACAGTGGCGCGTTCGTGCAATCATGTTCGTCCATTCCTCTGTCTTCCTCTTAAGCGTTTCGCAGGACTGTCCCGCGAACAAAAGCGAACGCGAGAAACGTCATTGCAGCCCACAGACCGAAGTCAAAAAGAAAAGCGGCTACTCCCATTCACGCCATATTAACCCCTTGGTTAAGTGGCATTAGCAACACAATACTCCCGCCCCCTCTCGCAATGTGTTTGAACCACACCGACCGCTCGCGGCTCTTAGCTACGTGGAGAAGCCGGATCACAGGAGACGCGAGAGCCATGCAAGGAAAATATCAGGGGACGCGTGAGAATCTTGCGTCCCCACTGTGTATATAATATCGATTGGAGTGAAAGACTTAACGAACTTCAAATCAAGGCCGTGATGCTTAGGCTGACCGCTCAAAAAGTATTTTATTTATGTGTAACTTCCGCTTTTACGTTCAGCCAAAGCGCAAGTATCCTAAGGTGGCCATGTTTTAATTCACAGCAAGAAAAGCGGAAAAATGTCACACGCCTGCGCGGCACACGCATCGCATTCACAGTGTAAGCTGGAGGGGCGGCTTCAAAAGAGCTACATTTTCGGCACCACGCCCTACAGGGTATTCGCGGCTAAGTCTCTTCGTGTCGTTTTCACAAGAACGATATTAAAAGTGCGGACGACTTCGACAGCCAGCTGCGGCTTGTGCTGCTCTCTGAAGAGCGGTCCACCAAGCCCTGCTTTGGCTGGTTACAACCGTGCGAGTAGCCCTATGATTCGCTTCTTCAGCAGTATTTGTAACACTTCGAGGAGGCAGCATAACGGGAACACAGGTATCGAGACAACGTGGCCCGCATGTCAAATCTCTTGACACGTGGTCCGATAGGATGCTTTTGATGATGATAGTATAGTCATGGTTATTGCCATCCACTTCGAAACGGAGTGGTGACAAATAGTCACCTATTCTGCTTGAATTAATCAGGGGCCCTATAACGTAAAATTATTTCAATATGTTTTTATGCCAATCTCCTGACGTCAAATTTGCGTAACCACTGACGCAAGCATCGGTCGGTAACCCGCGGGGTTGCCTGAACAGACCAACCAACCTCTCTCCTCGTTAATAGAATGTCACTTTTGTTTGCTTGATAGATGAATAACATTGCCTACACTTGCCGGCTTGTCTTATCTAATTGGCTGACAAGAGGTGAGGAACGCGCTCAAATGCAGAGGGATTCGATGGCGCCGAGCCCCTGTACTCAAAATTGATAACCGTATGAAGGGGGTGGTGCCGGCGTTTGCGATTCATCCGCTTTCCCTTACTTAGCTTGTGGTGGTTGATCGAAAATCGTGGCGGCATGCAACGGAAGCTTAAGAATGCCGCTAAAACGGATCCTGAGCAAAGAATAGTTGGCATAAGGAGGTCATAAACGTGCCGAAAGTGCTAGAAAACGTTACACGGTCACGCAAAAAGTAATATGGTACGCAGATAAATGCATGCTCTCTTGCAGGTGCGTGTAGCCAGTGCCTGAGTGACCGGCGGATATCATCTTTTATTACTTTCGGAACGGGGCAGCCGGCGGCTATTCATTAGGAAACTCAGATTTGTTCGGCATATTAATGCATATTTAACGCGTGCACATCACTGTTACGCATTGAGTTTTTGCGGTTTTGTGACGTCGAGTGATGGGCAGTTCAAGTAGGTGCAGTCCGGAAGCTTTTGACCAATAGCCGAGGGCTAATGGCCAAAAGGCGTCGAATCAGAAATAACACTTTTTCTTTTGTTCGGTCAAATCATGCTTAATCAATGTGTACAGGTCATATCAGATGGGGAGGAATCGCGGTTTTCATGACGTCGCGTGTCAGGCAGGTGATGTGGGGGCTGTCCAAAAAAGTTTTTGGCCAATCGCGGAGGGCTGATTGCACAATTGGAATAGAAATATTTGAAATTGTTATCGTTATAGCGCCCCAGGTTAAGCTACATGCAGCATGGAACTGCTATATAGAACTGCTGCATGTTAGCACACCTGGCAGAATATAACGTAACTCCAAAGCAAAATTTGTATGTATCGACGCTACCCGGCGTACATGCCACATTGCGTGACTAAGTGCACAATACTATGCTAGTGATGATGATGATGATGCTCAAAGGCATTCCTTTTGAAACGGGGGAGCGACAGTCACCCAACCTACTTGATTTAATGAGGTATGCTATACATCTTTGTCATTCTACATTTTTGTGCGTCTTTTTTTAAATATTCTGTATCTACCTCGTACAACTATGTAACTGCTACATGACGTGCCACCTGCTGTAATAATATAGAACTGCAATACAAAGAGTGCACATAACGACGCTACATTAGACACATCACACATAGCGTGACAAGTGGCGTGAAAATGTACTAATGAAGCTGATTTTGATAGTGATTATGGGAAGGATTTATTGGCATCCTATTTCAACAAAGCGGTGGCAGTCAACTAGCCTGAATGATTTAATCGCATATGCCATACGTGTTTTCATTATAGCAATATTCATGCAACTCTATAACCTTTCTTTCTTCCTTAAGGCTTCTCTGTCTATCTCGTAACACGACCTATGCAGTTTCTACATGGCCTGCAACCTGGTGTAATAATATGGAACTGC
Organism: Dermacentor variabilis; assembly: GCF_050947875.1. Lineage (NCBI taxonomy): Eukaryota > Metazoa > Arthropoda > Arachnida > Ixodida > Ixodidae > Dermacentor > Dermacentor variabilis. The sequence goes on from NC_134575.1 coordinate 77,255,540, forward strand.
GATGCAGAGGGGACCACGTATAGGCGCTACGCGGTGCGCATCTCACTTGCAAAACCAGTTGCACGATAAGATGCTACTGATAATAATGATGATATTTTATTGGCTTCCTCATTTGAATCGCGCCAGTGATATAGTCGCCTAACCAGCTTGATTTAATCAGGTACACATGTGCGTTTTCTACCATTTCTGCCCCGCAGGGGCCTCTGCGTCAGCAGGCATTTGGCGTGTGGCGATACCAGGCACCCGAGCACACGAGGGCTGGATCCTCCCGCGTCTAACGGTGTGTGGCTTAAACGTGTCCTAATCCTGAGGGTTTAGCCAATGCTTAAATGACACGGACGTGAAAGAAGACGACACACCAAGCGCAAACTTTCAACTAAGTTTATTGTGCCACTGCGTCATTTTATACATGTCAGGCAACGTAGATCGCGCATGCGCTTACAAGGAAATGAAGTGCGAAGTCATGTAACATGGTTACGTGTCATGTAACGCCGCGTCCAAGTAACGTAATTCTTTTTCTGTGAGAGCCAGAGACGGGAAGCTAACACACGCATCACCCAATTTCGCGATCATCTGCGCTTCAGATATCTCACGGATGAGCTGCGTTCTGCCACGGGAAACAATCGTGCATTGATCCTCAAGAGGCTTGCACCCATGATCGCGACAGTGGATCGCCAAGAAACCACCTGAGCCGTTTTTTACATTGTTGCTGTGTTCGCGGAGCCGATCATTGAGGCAACGCCCAGTTTGTCCAATATATTTCTTCCCACATGAAAGCGGGAGGTTGTACACCACCCGGTGTACACACTCGACAAACTTTTTTCGGTGATGCTTTCTGCACTTATCGGAAGGGACGGCATTTGGATCAGTCAGCCTGCAAAGCTTGCCGAGCTTGTCGGGAGCAGAAAAAAGAACTCTTACGTTCGCCCTTTGGGCAATCTTTTTCAAATTGTGGGATATCCCGTGCATGTATGGTATGACACTGGCGCTGCTAAGCTTGCGTCCACAACATGACAGCAAGACTTGCTAAGGGCATTCTTGAAGCACAAACTGATAATGGCCCGCTTAACAAGCCTAGAATGTGCGGACGTATATGGCAGAAGTGGTTTGTTGGCTCGCGGCTCATACGACCAACACGTGTGGCTGTCCTGAAAGTTCAGGCGAAGATCAAGAAAACGAAGAGACCTATCTACCGGCATCTCATGAGTAGTTTGAAGGGGGACTAAGCACTTCTGAAACGTTTCTAACGCTTTCTTACTGTCCAGAATGAAGGCATCAGAAGAGCAGTCAATGAAAATTAAAAAGTCATCAACGTATCTAAATGTTTTAAAAACTGCAGTGCCTTGCACTTGTAAAGAAATGTCACGGTCTAAACAGGATAAAAACAAGTCACTAAAAATGGGAGCAATGCAAGAGCCAATACAAACTCCGCTCTTCTGCAAAAAACATTGGTTATACCAAGTGATATAGGTGGAATTAAGATAAATCTGTAAAAGTTCTAAAAATTGACTGCAAGACATGCCGGCCTCATTCTGGAAGGAAACAGCAGCATACTTATCAATACATTGCTCGACACAGGACAGTACGCTTATATGCGGCAAGGAATAATAAAGATCCTTTACATCAATAGAAAACGCCTGAACGCCCCCTTCAAACTACTCATGAGATGCCGGTAGATAGGTCTCTTCGTTTTCTTGATCTTCGCCTCAACTTTCAGGACAGCCACACGTGTTGGTCGTATGAGCCGCGAGCCAACAAACCACTTCTGCCATATACGTCCGCACATTCTAAGCTTGTTAAACGGGCCATTATCAGTTTGTGCTTCAAGAATGCCCTTAGCAAGTCTTGCAGACATGTTGTGGACGCAAGCTTAGCAGCGCAAACTTTACGGTTGTCCCTGGCTGGATATCCTAGGGTGGTGCTAGTGTCTGTCGCGGAACGCATCTTAAGAGAAACGCGATCCAGCACGCAGAAGTCAGTTGCCGATGCCCCTCCTGGCATACGCCCTAAAGTAAGTGTCATACCATACATGCACGGGATATCCCACAACTTGAAAAAGATTGCCCAAAGGGCGAACGTAAGAGTTGTTTTTTCTGCTCCCGACAAGCTCAGGAAGCTTTGCAGGCTGACTGATCCAAATGCCGTCCCTTCCGATAAGTGCAGAAAGCATCACCGAAAAAAGTTTGTCGAGTGTGTACACCGGGTGGTGTACAGCCTCCCGCTTTCATGTGGGAAGAAATATATTGGACAAACTGGGCGTTGCCTCAATGATCGGCTCCGCGAACACAGCAACAATGTAAAAAACGGCTCAGGTGGTTTCTTGGCGATCCACTGTCGCGATCATGGGTGCAAGCCTCTTGAGGATCAATGCACGATTGTTTCCCGTGGCAGAACGCAGCTCATCCGTGAGATATCTGAAGCGCAGATGATCGCGAAATTGGGTGATGCGTGTGTTAGCTTCCCGTCTCTGGCTCTCACAGAAAAAGAATTACGTTACTTGGACGCGGCGTCACATGACACGTAACCATGTTACATGACTTCGCACTTCATTTCCTTGTAAGCGCATGCGCGATCTACGTTGCCTGCCATGTATAAAATGACGCAGTGGCACAATAAACTTAGTTGAAAGTTTGCGCTTGGTGTGTCGTCTTCTTTCACGTCCGTGTCGTTTTTATGTCGCGCAATATCATTTAAGCAATGGATTACCAACTTGCCCGGAATGCTGCTCTCATTGAGCCAATGCCGGGCGTTCGGACCTTTATGGCCCCTTGGACGTGACAACACACGTCTTTGGCCTCGGCTTCACATGGACGGTACCCCCAGACTGACGCACCCGGGGGAAATCGGTATTGCCTTTTCCTTTCTCTCTCTCCCTCTGGCCTTCGCCTTTCTCTCTCTCTCCATATTTCTTGTCTTCTCTGGGCTTCCCCTTCAAACTTTTCGAGGCAGCAAGGGTTAACCTTGCGTGAGTAGCCAACCTAGGCTATGTCGTATTCGGTTGCAGTCGTAACGTACAGCGTGCGTTTGCAGGTCCTGTTTCACAGGTCACGGAGCTTTTCCTTGTAGGGCTCCAAGATGGGTGGCTGGCGTTACTGGCGAAAAGAGTACACTCACATATGGCTGCTTCCTTCCCCTCACTAGTTGATTGCTCTCCTAAGATGGGCTGCACCGATGAATTCTTCGAGAAAATATTATTTGTGAGAAATGTTTACGTCTGTTTTTTTGTCCTTGAGTTTTTACCACCCCACTATCGCGAACAATTCATGTATTACTTACTTATTATGCTGATGTTCTATGAGTTGCCAAGTTCACTAGACCAAACGCTAAACATATCTTATGCAAAACCACGCTTTTGATGAAATGCTAATGCGGACGAGCTTTTTACAGGTGTCTAAATAGGAAGCTCCGCGCGAGCACAACACGAATTTCACCAATTAAAATACATGTAAAACGCAGAAATGCATTTACGAGACAACAGCTTTACTGATTGTCGAATGAAGGTGGTTGGATTTGAACGAAAAAAAGTATACTTGTAGTTAGTGCCTTTGTTGGGCAGTGTTCTGATTCAGGGTGCTGAAGTGTTCACAAAATTCCCAGAAATTGGTAAATTTTGAGAAACTGCAGGCACGAAATTTACAAATGAGTAACTCAGCACCAGAAATAGATATGACAGCTCTGTGACCTACACCCTTTATAGCATCTGAAGCGTACGAAGTGGTAGAAGAATGCGCAGTTTACATGATATTGTTAGAATGCTTAGAGAGTTCTGATGAAAAGTGGTCCCTATAATTTAGTGACATATTTCATGGTGGTGCGTAATACATGAATTTAGTCACTTTTGAATATATTATAGGTGCATTCACAATAACGATATCCCTTTCTATTGATGAATAAAATAATCCGGAACTTGATTTAACAAATATTGTTACGTGTGGAAAGACACAGAAGAAAAATGCTATTTACACGCTATTTTACACTGGAGCCAGGCAGCCAGGCTGACACTCGCTCGTGCCAAGGGCACCGACCAACTTCTTCGTCGTTCTCGTGGCGGCTCGTCTCTTAAGCATCGCTCAGTGATATCGTAATATTAGCCCCCGGCGGCAAAAGCACCGTCACGGTGCTGTTCAATATCCAAGGTGCATGGAGAGTTGTAGCGCTTGAGTCGGGCAACGTGGAAAATGTCACTGGTTGTCACAGCACAGGACGTAGCGGGCGTGGCTAGAAGGATTTCATAGGTGACATCGGTCACTTTCCGTATCACGCGATATGGACCTGTGTAACAGGAAAGCAGTTTTTCACAAAGGCCGACTTTGCGCGATGGTGACCAAAACAAAACGAGGGCGCCGGGCACAAAATGGACATCACGGTGACGGAGGTCGTAGCATTGTTTCTGCTTGTCTTCAGACACTTGTAGATGAGCGCGCGCAAGTTGGCGAGCATGGTCAGCATGGGCGATTGCATCACGGGCATATTCGCTAGTTGAAGCTGTGGTGGACGGAAGCACAGTTTCCAGTGGTAGCGTCGGTTTGCGGTCATACAAGAGGTAAAACGGGGAAAAGCCAGCAGTTTCGAGACAGGAAGAGTTGTATGCAAAGGTAATGTAAGGTAGAGCCAGGGTCCCAGTCACGGTGGTCGTCTGAAACGTATTTGGAAAGCATGTCTTTAAAGGTGCGGTTGAAACGCTCAGTGAGGCCGTTGGTTTGGAGGTGGTAGGAGGTGGTAAAATTATGCTGTATTAAGCAGGCACGCATGATGTCGTCAATGACTTTGGCCAAAAAGGTGCGGCCGCGGTCTGTAAGCAATTGACGCGGAGCACCATGCATCAAAATGATACCATGTAGGAGGTAGTCCGCAACATCAGTTGCACAACTGGTTGGAAGAGCACGGGTTACGGCGTAGCGGGTCGCGTAGTCCGCCGCGACCGCAACCCACTTATTTCCTGATGTAGATTCCGGAAGTGGGCCGAGAAGGTCCAAGCCGACACGATGGAAGGGTTCGGTAGGGATGTCGAGCGGCTGCAGGTAACCAGCGGTGAGCTGGGAAGGCTTCTTACGTCGTTGGCAAAGTTCACAAGCGGCAACGTAACGTCGTACAGAACGGGCAAGGCCCGGCCAGAAAAAAACGGCGAAGTACACGGTCATAGGTTTGAGATACGCCGAGGTGTCCTGCCGTTGGTGCGTCGTGAAGCGCTTCTAGAACGGTGGAGCGGGGCTGTTTAGGTACTACAAGCAGGAACTCAGAGCCGTCCGGGTGAAGGTTACGACGGTACAGAGTACCGTCGCGCAGGACAAAGAAGCGTAGAGCAGCATCGGCTGGAGAGTGTTCAAAACCGTCGATGAGTGCTCTGATGTAGGCGTCACGGCGTTGCTCGTCGGCGAAATGAAACAGCTGGGATACAGAGAATACACAAGAAGCACTAGCAATATCGGAGGAGTCAGAGTCGTCAACAGGGTAACGCGACAAACTGTCAGCGCCTTGGTGCAGGCGGCCATACTTGTACACCACGGAATATGAAAATTCCTGTAGCCTCAAAGCCCATCAACCAAGCCGGCCTGTAGGATCTTTTAGCGATGAGAGCCAGCAGAGAGCATGATGGTCAGTGAATACGGAAAAAAGGCGACCGTAAAGGTAAGGACGGAACTTCGCAACCGCCCAGACAACAGCAAGGCATTCGCGTTCCGTAATGGAATAGTTGCGCTCCGATGGTGCTAGGAGGCGGCTCGCATAAGCAATAAAGCGATCGTTGCCACGCTCACGCTGGTCTAAGACGGCACCTACGCCATGACCGCTGGCATCTGTACGTAATACTGTAGGGGCATCTGAGTCGAAGTGGGCGAGAACGGGTGGTGAGGTTAGAAGAGTGACGAGACGAGAGAAGGCGGCGGCTTCTGCAGTACCACACGAGAATTGTACGCCTTTCTTCAAAATATTAGTTAGGGGCCTAGCAATTGTCGCAAAATCTGGAACAAAACGACAAAAGTACGAGCACAGCCCCACAAAACTTCGAACGTCTGCGGCTGTCTTCGGAACCAGAAACTCTCGGACAGCGGGAGTTTTGTCGGGATCAGGCTGTACTCCGGAAGCGTCAACGAGATGGCCCAGAAGAGTAATTTGTCTGTGGCCAAAACGACATTTGGACGAAATAAGTTGCAGCTTCGCCTTTCGAAATACATGAAGTATAGTTGTGAGATTCTCAAGGTGAGTGTCGAACGTTGGCGAGAGGACGGTGACATCGTCGCGGTAGCAGAGGCATGTGGACCATTTGAAACCTTGGAGCAAGGAGTCCATCATTCGCTCAAAGGTGACAGGGGCGTTGCATAATCCAAACGACATTACTTTAAATTGGTATAGGCCATTAGGTGTGATGAACGCGATTTTTTCTCTGTCCATATCGTCAACAGCAATATGCCAATATCCCGAACGAAGATCAATAGCCGAGAAATAGCTGGAACCGTGCAGACAGTCAAGGGCGTCGTCTATACGTGGGAGGGAGTAGACGTCTTTCTTAGTAATGTTGTTCAGATGAGGGTAGTCGACACAGAAGCGCCACGTGCCGTCGTTCTTCTTAACCAACACCACAGGTGACGCCCAGGGACTCGATGAAGGCTCAATGATGTTTTTATCGAGCATTTTGTTCACCTCATCTTGATTTACTCGGCGTTCCGACACAGAAACTCGATACGGTCATCGGTGAATAGGCGCAGCATCGCCAGTAAGAATGCGATGCTGGAACGCGAGCGTCTTGCCTAAAGGGCGATCGTCGAAGTCGAAAATATCGCGGTAGGACAATATTTCGCAAAGGTCTTCAGCCTGCATAGAGGACAGGTCCGTCGCAACCATTTTCTTGGTTGGGATCGACGCCCGAGGCTGGCGCGAGGGGCATGCTAAGCTCGCGACAACCATTGGTCGATAACGCTGCCACGTGTTGGTTGCCGAGACAATCAATGGTGGGAAGGCAAATACCTTGCGGTAGAATTTGCTTTGCCAATCCAAAGTTTTTGACTGCTCAATCTTATGGATGGGTGCAAGAAACCAGCTAGATAGTTTATACAGCCGGAAAGAAAACTAGTATAACAGTGCCAAGAATGCTATTCGCAAAAAGTGACAAATAGTAACGCTCATTTATGCGGGCGATATTTATCTAAGTTTTAGATACACTTGTCCAACCAAAAAATCAGCGCATTCTAGACATTACAAGGAAAGTAATCTTGTAGAAAGTAATTAAAATCCGCCATGACGGGCTCGTGCATTATGTGCGTGTAGAGGGGGTTTCATATGGCAATTACCCCTCCGTTACCATCTGGTAACTGTGTGAAAATTCGACTAAAATCAAACATGTATTTTTTTGCAATCAGAGGTCAAGCTAATATAAAGTAACAAAGAATGGCGATAGTGTTCGATAGAATGAGAAATATTCATATGCCATAAGGAATGTGGCGGAAAGGTGTAACGTGATTGAAGCCTGTTCTGCTCGTTGTATATATGGCTTGAATTACTCAGTAGTTTTAAAGAAACGAACAACACTTTGGCCAGTCGGCCACTGTGCACTTGCGATGTTCGCCATTCTCACGACTACGTGTAGTGCAGTGTTGTCGTCACCGATCTGGTCCCTTTGTCGCGTGTGACAGTTCGCATAGAGCGGACTGTTTTCTGCTGCATTACCTGTCGCAGAGAGCAGGCATATGGTAGAAGCAGTGGCTGATGGATGGCACATGACCGTGCTGTAGCGTGAATAAGAGTACCGGTTAAGACTTCGTCCCATGAAAAAGTTGTTTAGGTATAAATAACAAATCAATAAGGATGTGATTGACGTCTACTGCAGTATTGCATCATCCAAAATAGCATCGCTTGGGTAAGCCAGGACGTGATTCTTCTGTCTGGGAATTTTAGAATTTGCATGCAGTATTTTTTTCTTACGTGACGTCAGCTGCAAAGATAGTCAATGTCTCTATTTGGATGTAGTGATCGACTGATGTTATTGATACTTATTTCTTTCTCTCTGTGTTTATTATTACACGCCTCCTGAATTGAACTTTGGTCGCTAGACATTGATTATTGTTTTCCTTTCTGTCGTCCTTTTTTCCCCTGGCGCTGTATCCATAATTATGTTGCCCTATTACAAATTATGACAACTATTACTATAAACCGTTTTCTGTTGTTTACAGAGCTAACGAAAATATCGTTGGAGGCGTTGATCCGAGCCACTTGTTAGCCCTATCTTTTGTTTATTAAAAGAATGCACTATAGTTCCTCTTTTCAGATTGCCCCTTAAATCGTAGTCGAATACGACACGTTGTATTCCGTATTCTCAGCTTATTCGTGTCAAAAGCATGATTTGATTATGACGCACGCCGTAGTATGAATTCTAACAACCCGGGGTTCTTTAACCTGCCCCCAATGATCGGGACCCGCGCATTATTGCATTTCGTCCGCATGATAATGCAGTCACCGCGGCCAGCATTTGATCCCGCGACCTCTTGCTTAGGTGTGCAGCACCGTGGCCGCTAAGCCACCGCGGCGGGCAATCCGGCATGTTGAAAATGTTGATAAGGTATAACGGTTTGTGTTACTTGTTTATTTTTGCGGCACTAGTACCACTACCATTTCCGACGGATACAGATAACATATAAGCAACAAAGAAATCAACAAAAGGTATTGATAGTAAAATATGTTATTCTGAAAAAAAAATTTAATTTATGGTATAGCAAGCAGAAGGTCGTGTGTTATGGAAGGACATCCAACTGATTAATTACAATTGGATTCATTTGCAGGGCACACGAACAAGACGCTTAATATATCAGGTTTGCTCGGTTAGACCACGCGCCAGCTATGCCACTCCTATATAATTTAAATAAGTGTTAGGAGCCACTGTGTGATCTCATACAGCAATACATACCTCCGAGATTCCATTCCCACTGCGCCGAATATCTTTGTCCGAGGCGCCGTTAAGCGACAAATATATTGAAACAATGCCCATTTGTGTTGGGTTTTCATACATTTTTATTTTCTCCTAAAGGCATAATGTGTAATGCTGGCTAAAACTCAGCGATAACATTCCGACACCGGTATGCATGGTCCATTGAATCCTCGCCGATACTTTCCCCAAACGCACATGCAGTTGGTCGTGAAGTTCGCAGGGCAGAAGTCGTAGTTCGTGATCGCGCATGTGCACGGCGCACAGTGGTCGTCTGGGTCCAGCACGGGTCTCTTGCGCGCTGCAACAGTGATGCGTCACACTGCAAGGACTGCGGTCACAATATTTCGCACAAAGATTATACTAACACATTTGCTGCGTCGTACAGACAAAACATTTTCTAACACGGTGAAAACATTCATCGCTCTTTTACGTTGCAATATTTACAAACTTGCGTGAATAATACAGGTGTAAGAAATCTTATACTTCTCAATTGAGAATTTTTCTTCCCTGGGCAGACACAAAAGGGTCGCATGAATTCTACTAAGACTATGTCATGCAGAATACATATATTTGTTTTTATATGTTAGATAAGTGTAAAGGACAAAATTACTCAGATTTCAATTTAAAGAATTCCATTATATTTTGTTAATGTATTACACTCTGCACTGCCCCGCGTTTGACGGAGTTTTGATAAAGTCGTCTTGTAATTCTTGCACTTATTTTATGTGCTCAGTATTTTTTCTTTCACTGTGTATTGCTCCCCCTGCCAACGCCTGTTGATGGCCGCCGCCCCCCCCCCCCAGGCAACAAAATCATAAATAAATATAAAAATTGCTCACACCATTGGTATCGTTATTCGGTACGAGATATTACCATGCTAAAATGTTCAACACTTTCTTGTAGTGTCATAAATGCTACTTCATCAAAGAGAAAGCAAAAATATTCTGCTTTCAGGCCAACAAAACATTCTTTCTCTGCTTAGGTGTACATTTAGGTTTGAAGACTGGGGCTTCTCCAGAAAATATTACAATGCAAAAGAAAGTTTAAAGAAACACACACACTGGCAAATACTGCAGGTGCCGCGACATTGAGCCCACCTACTTCGCAACTTTCTGAGTCTGTGAATGTGGCTTGTGATAGGCAAAAATAAATCGCGAAGCCGCCGTGGTTGCACAGTGGTTATGGTGTTAGGCTGCTGAGCACGAGGTCGCGGGATCTATTCCCGGCCACGGCGGCCGCATTTCGATGGGGCCGAAATGGGAAAACACCCGTGCACTTAGATTTAAGGGCACGTTAAAGTACCCCAGCTGGTCGAAATTTCCGGAGTCCTCCACTACGGCGTGCCTCATAATCATACAATGGTTTTGGTACGTAAAACTCCATAATTTAATAAAAATAAATCGCGACCAAATCCACGTACAGGCGTGAGCAAAAGGGTAGAACCCAAAGTGTCATCAAAGCAATGATTTCATCCAGCACATCGGTGTTACGTTACATTATCTTAATGAATTACATTGGTAGGACAGGTCGCTTTCATGCTTAGGCTAAGAATAAAAAGAGTTGGCCTCAAAATTTTCCACACACCTGCACATATATTCCCGGCTCACGGATATATCTAAAATGGCCGTGAACACTAACACCACAGCCCCTCATATTGAACGGCATTATTATATTCATTTATTTTTGTATTCGGACTTGTCAGATTTGTGCGCAAAAATTAACATGTCACCGGATCGATGGCCACGCTTGTAAGCTTAGAATGCTCGCTCGAAAATTAGCGCCATTGAGAACACATTTTTTTGGTGCATAAGAAAACAGGCAAATCACAACACAGAGCATATACCGATAATGTGTGCTCGTAGGTATCTGTAAAATAGACAGGCCTCTCAAAGGAATAGTGCATGAAATACAGCGACGCATTGTACTCAAAATTTTTCCTTGTTGATACCAACCCACCACAACCACCACCACCACCACCACATTCAAACAGCTTGCATATGGCCTTTCCCAATATGACATTTATTAGGTGTCACTGGGTATCTGCTTATTCTAGGCATATCCTAAAGATTGCATATTTGCCATGATTGCAATTTAGGTGAACGTGTTGTAACTCTGTGCATACCCTCGTTAGTATATCCTCAACAAGCATTATACATTCCCTATATCCTCGTGATATTGTTACGCCAAGGACGAGTCAGTAAGACGAGCAACTATTTACAGGTTATATTTACAACAGCAGTTGCAGCGCTGAACGGTTAGATTTACAGCGCGAGCCCAGTTCATTCTTCCTCCTCGTTTCGCGAGTGATAGAGTCCGTGCGCCTCGTTCAAACAATCAAATACCACACGCGTGTAGCATGATCCCCCGGCGGCAGAACCGACGTCCCGGAGCATCTAACTGTCATCACTAGGAGGGTGATACAGCTTCAGTCGTGTGACGTGCACAATATCACTGGACTGGCAAGCAGATTGGGCGTCAGGGGCGAGCTCGTAGGTGACGGGGGTCACGGCACGAAGAACTCGGTAGGTGCCTGTGTAACGAGACAGCAGTTTTTCTGACAGGCCGACCGGAAGCGATGGAGACCATAGAAGCACCAAATAACCACGCGGGAAGTGCACGTTTCGGTGTCGCCAGTCGTACAAACGCCTTTGATTCTCTTGGGATTTCAGAAGGCGGTCACGGGCAATTTCCCTTGCGTGGACACAGCAGGCGATGACGTCAAGTGCATATTCAATGGTCGGTGCCGCGTGAACAGGGAGGGTTGTGTCGAGGGGCAGTGCTGGTTCTCGGCCGAATAGAAGGGAAAATAGGGAGTATCCGGATGTGTCGTGGCGCGAGGAATTATAAGCAAATGTGCCAAACCGTAGAGTGAGGTCCTAGTCACTGTGCTCTGAAGAGACATATTTCGTGAGCATGTCTATGAGAGTGCGATTGAGACGCTCCGTGAGGTCATTTGTTTGCGGATAGTATGACGTGGATAGCTTGTGCCTCGTGGCACAGGACTGCAGGTTGTCCGCGATAACTTTTGATAGGAATATCCGGCCACGGTCTGTGAGAAGTTGTCGCGGAGCTCCGTGTAATAAAATCACGTCGCGTAGAAGAAAATCGGCGACATCTGTGGCGCAGCTTGTACGAAGCGCTCGGGTGATGGCGCAGCGCGTTGCGTAATCCGTGGCCACAGCTATCCACCAGTTCCCAGAGGTAGAAAGAGTAACGGGGCCAAGTACGTCCAAACGAACCCGAAGTAATGGTTCCGCGGGAAAGTCGTGGGGTTGAAGGTACCCAGCAGGGAGCGCCGATGGTGCCTTGCGTCGCTAGCATTTCTCACACGCAGCTGCGTATCTTCGAACGGAGCGAGCGAGCCCTAGCCAAAGAAGCGTCGGCGGATCCAGTCGCAGGTACGTGACACGCCCAGGTGACCGGCAGGGGGGAGGTCGTGAAGTTCGTGGAGAACAGCCGAGCGAAGATGTTTAGGGATCAAAAGAAGTAATACAGGGCCGTTGGGGTGAACGTTGTGGCGGTAGAATACGCCATCTTGAAGTGTGAATAAGCGAAGGGAACTGTCGGTAAGTGACGATTCAAAGCGGTCAATGATGGTACGCAAGGACGGGTCATGGCGCTGCTCGTCGGCGACATGGAGCAGTGAAAAAACAGAGAGAACACAGGCGTCGGTGTCAGTTTTAGACGTAGAGGTCACGCCTTCGACAGCGTAGCGAGAGAGGCAATCTGCGTCATTGTGTTGGCGTCCCAACTTGTAAGTCACTGTGTAGGGATATTCTTGTAGTCGGAGGGCCCAACGACCGAGCCGGCCAGCAGGATCTTTGAGCGACGAAAGCGAACAGAGCCCATGATGGTCTGTGATTACTGAGAAGGGCTTGCCATATAAATATGGGCGTAACTTTGAAACAGCCCAGACGACAGCAAGACATTCGGGCGCGGTAATCGAATAGTTACGCTCTGCAGCTGTCAGGAGTCGGCTAGCGTATGCTATAACGCGGACGTTTCCGTGTTGGCGTTGCGATAAGACGGTGCCGATCCTATAACCAGTGGCATCGGTTCGGACCTCTGTAGGTGTGGACTAGTCAAAGTGGGCCAAGACCGGAGGATTGGTGAGAATAGTGATAGTGCGTGAAAATGCGGCATCCTGGAGTTATCTCACCTTTGCAAGAACACCTCAAAGCGCCGCGTGCTGATACTAATATTTTCTGTGCTGTTACGTCCTATCTGGTCCAACGAGTGCGAGCGTCTCCGGTGCTATCAATGGCGTAAAAACAACTGAAATACCGGTTCGGCTTTATGGATGTCGTTATGAAATACGGCATTACCTAAAACAAGCGATCGGATAGACACGCTTTCTTTAACGTTTCCTTCAACGTGTTTCTAAAACTTTTGTGGTTTATCTGTGAGACAGGATTGCGAAAAACCTGCGTAACCATTTTTTTGCTTTTCGGGTACATGTTTAACTTCTTGTGCTAGCTTTCTTGCTCATCACTTATTAACGTCGGTCGGATTAACGCAAAAATCACGATGGTTTTTGAGCCGTTTTTCCGTAAGTCTGCGCGTTTCTTTTCTAAACCACTGCTTACTTTTGGATGTCCTTGCCGTTAGCTGCAAACGTGGAACAAATGCATGTCGCAACTTAGTTATTTTGTATTTTCTGAAGGATCCTCAATCCGTCAATGCTCTCTTATTCCACAAGAGTTTCAAGAACTGCCAAGTAATGATCCAGCGACTAGTTGACTCTATTTTTCAACATTAGGCTTGTTATGCACAGACAGACAGACGCACACACACACACACACACACACACATATATATATATATATATATATATATATATATATATATATGGGTTGATTTGTAGGAAATACATACGGAATATTATTTCAACGCGTTGCCTGCAATACCATCTTATGCATTGCTCGCAGACCGACAGTATTCATCCTTTCTTGAGCAGAAATCCCAGAAGCAGAGAGGATAGTCACGTCCCCATTCCAATGAATATTTCGGGAATTGAAGCCCCTTCCGATAACCAAGAAGTCCGATTGCATCGCATCAATAGTACTTGCTAGCTGTGGCATCACACCGAAGGTAAAATCAGGTGCACGATGACAGCTACATGCAGTCAATATAGCCTAGAACTGAGGTGAAACAGCGAGAAAAAGACGAGGACACAAGGAAACAAATACCACAGACAAGCGCTTAGCTGTGGTATTTGTTTCCTTGTGTCCTCGTCTTTTTCGAGCTGTTTCACCTCAGTTCTAAGAATGAACCAACTAGCCCTCACCAAGATCTTATCAATATAGCCACTCGTTTTCCAGTTCGAGCAAACACCAGACAGTCTGACATATCTCGACGTCAACATCAAGCTTAGAAGATACAATTTCACTTTCAGTAAAATACGTACACCGCCATCGTGAGCATTCGTACCTTTACGGTAAGGCGTATAGCATACCGGAAACACCTCGTTATCTGGCATCTCATCACTCAGCCATAATTCCGTTTCAAGTGCAACAGACGGCTTAGCCATCTGCAAGAATTTGCAAAATTAGGCAACCTCATTTTTGATATTTCTACAGTTAATTACTAGGAAGGAAAGGCTCACGCTTCTAGACAAACGAGGCCATTGTAGCGAAACAACTTGCGGTTTTTCTGCGTCATAATTGTACTTTTACCACTTAACATCGGCGTGTTATACTTCAGAGTCGTCTCTTCACCGTCCTTTTAAAGATATTTCGCGTAATCCCTCTGTATTTTGCATTTCTGACGTACTAGCTAAGAAATATCTTCCGATACGATGGTAGCCGAACGCCTCAGTTTACTAGCGTTATGGAGAACGTCCTGCTTTAGAGCGCATATCTTTGGCACCCGTTCCTGCATTTCGCATCGCCGTCGCCCCTCGCCGTAACCAGCTCCGTAGCCGGCTCCAGTACGCTAGTCTAGTTGCACGCGCTCCTGGCGCATCTCACACGCATGGCGGGAGGCTTGCTCTCTTCACTCCTCCTCCGCTATCTTATATCCGCTATCTTATATGTTCGCTCCAAGCTATCTTATATCCTAATATTGAGAGCGACAAATCGGCAGCATGTTACATTGACGACACTGATTGCCTGACGAGGGCAGAGACCTCGTCAGGCAATCATGCCTTTAGCCTCTGCCACCCGCAGGATGATGTGATTTTCCTGCAAATAAAAACTGACTGACTGACTGACTGACTCCTGTATCACATGACAGCGAAAGCCTGCTACACATGTGCTAATGCATTAAGTTATCCCATCGGAGGGGTCAGACTTCTTGGGAGACATAACATGCTGCAGTGTGAAGTAAAGGTACTGTGTTGTAGGTCGATCTCCTCAACTACACATGAGAGAACCTAATGCATGTTCTGAAATTTATTTCCTTTTCTTTTTTGTTCTCTCTTTCGTCGTTCTTTTATTGGTTTTTTCTTTTTTTTTCGTTTCTTCTTTCATATTCAGCCTTTGCATCTTTGCTTGGTTACGGTAGCATGTGCCATTGCTGATGTTGATATTTTCTTTCTTGCTTGCTTCGTTCTTTCTTTTTCTTTCGTGTCTGCATTCATATTCAACCATTGAAGCTTTCTTTGATTACGGGGGTATGAGCCATTCCATAATGTTACTTTTTTAACCCATTAAGGCCCAGCATTGGTACGCGGCTCTCCGTAGTCCCGAACTACAAGTACAGGCGTGGGTAGTCTATCGCGCCCGCGATATGGCTGAGAGGCTAAGCCTTTGGATCCCGACGTGGGAACGGCCCACTTCGGTCTAGCAAAATAGCGCGACCTGAAGGGCCTGAATGAAATTTTTCTTACATATCATATATTAAAACCCAAGGAAAATCTACCAGTTACATTATGTTGGTGTTTCGTGTCAGGCGATCTTTTCACGCTGTAAGTACTTTGTGGAAGTTTTGTGAGTGGCGCTTTATTTTTGAAACGCTACGATAGTGTACTTTGTAAAGTACACTGGGCCTTTATAGGAGCAAAAGGTGAGGTAGGTCAAAAATGTAGATGCTATATCTTGGAGCTTCCCCCCTACCCCGCCCCCCAGAAAAGAAGCATGCAGTGAAAAGTCAAACGAAATTTTGCACAAGCCCGCATAGCCTTCGGGTAGCAACATTGACATTTTGGTGGAAAATATTGTTTGTTATGGAGCTGTTTTCACTTCTGAAGTGTGTAAGGATGTGAATGAAAGCTCGCGCCGCTGGGCTGACTCTAATTGTTGTCGCTCTTGGACGACTCCGCTAACTTTTGCTGCGCGTCAACTAAGGTGGACGGAGTCGGCCGTGCACGCAGGAGCGTCGAAGGAAAGAACTTCCCTCGTTGGAATTTACAAAAGATAGATCGAAGAAAGGAGAAAGGAAAGAGAGAAGAAACACAATGTCCACGTTCTCTCTCGGCCGCACCGACGCCTTCGTCCCTGACGAGAGCGCCAGCGTCTCGCACTCAGTAGGCGGTTCGCCGATCAGCTTGGACCGGATCCAAGCTGATCAGTGAGTTGGATCAGTGACCGGATCAGCTTGGTTAGAGGCGCCGGCCGGGAAGTGGTGCAGCGGGGCTCCCCACGTCCGTTGTCCGGCTCCCTCTCTCTCGCATCGTCGGGCCCCCAACTACGGGTGCAAAAATGTTTGACGGTCATTTGCGACCTTTAACAATCTCCCCCGCAATGAGCGCCGGCTCATTCCCGGCCACAATTGTTCGCACAGGCTGGCACCTCGCTGAGCTCGAGTGGGTTCAAGGCTTGTACGGGTCGTCGCAGCTCCCTTTGGTTCGGGAAAAGGATCTTGAAAGCGCGTGGTGCGGCCATCTCTTCCAGGAAAGGTTTCCAAAACACGACACATTTTCCACATCTGGCGAGGAGCCTGATCATCCCCGAGGACAACTATGTCTCCCTCACCGATGCCTCTCCCTCTGCCAGGCTTTGTGACACGCGCTGAGCAAAGCTGCAGTAGGTATTCGCGTTTCCACCGTTGCCAGAATTAGTCAACAAATCCGGCGCGTTGCTTCTTCTGTAGTCGTTCCATGGTGCTTGCGATGTCAACAGGCGAAGGTCCCGGATTTCGGCACCAAAAAGTGTGAATGAATGCTCGCGCCGCTGGGCTGACTCTAATTGCTGTCGCTCTTGGATGACTCTGCTAACTTCTGCTGCGCTTTAACGAAGATGGACGGCCTCGGTCGTGCACGCAGTAGCCTCGAAGGAAAGAACTTCATTCGTTCGGATCCGTTTCGAGACTAGATTATTTACAAAAGAAGAGATCGAAGAAAGAAGAAAGGAAAGAGAGAAGAAACACAATGTCCACGTTCTCTGTTGGCCGCACCGACGCCTTCGTCTCTGTCGAGGGCGCTGGCGTCTCGCACTCAGTAAGCGGTTCGCCGAAAAGCCGGTGGAACGGATCAGCTTGGGTAGAGGTGCCGGCGGGGTCGTGGTGCAGTGGTGCCGCCCTCGTCCATTCACCGGCTCCCTCTCTCTCTTGCTTCGTCGTGCCCCCAACCACGGGAGCAACAATGTTTGACAGTCATTTGTGACTTTCTACAAACATGGCTTCATCAAGTAACAAGGAAGGGCTTTGCTGTTGCTCTCAGAGGCGTGCGCAACGCAAATATATTCTCGATGCAGCGAATTGCGATAATTGTCGATGAATACAGACATTCAAAACAAATGCATTCAGCATTTGGTTCAGTGGTAATTGAAACATTCAAGATACTGGTGACATCTCATCCAATGACAGTCGGTTCTTGCATAGCTAGGTGTCATTTTTGTTAGAATTTTCTATTACTTCAAGAGGGGGGCGATCTACGTCTGGTTCACCAATCTGGGTTGCCCTACTTTTATTGCATAACTCTTCTCGATTGGCATAGCAATATACATAGGCTTTGCTGTTTTCAGTTCCCTCCCACTTGTTTTCTAATTTGTAGTAAAGGACGGATAAATCATTTTTATTTTTAAATATTTCTCATGTGATAGCGAAACGGGTTCTATTAATTTAAATCTACTGCAACACTGGTCGCTACTTTATTTGACTGAAAGGACAAGAGCATCATTACCTTTGTCGGCAGCAAAAAAGGAACCAGGAGGAATAATAGCAATATTGATGCATTCTAAACACATTTCTTTCCTGCTACAGCCTCTAAAGTGCTTTGGCCAGCAAAAAAATATTTTGACGAAATACAGGTAAAAAACATTATGTTTACTTCAAGATCAAGCACACCCATCTAGCATACATATAAGTCTATTGTACTTAACAAAGTACACCACCATTAATTTTCTTGCGGTGGTATATATATGTAATGTATGTGGACTGTCATGGGCGTTCATCGTATACATCCTTCTTTTCTAAAAGTTACCTAAAAACTTTAGCTACGGGAAGCGTATGCTATGCTTGAAAAAAAAAGTGTTGAGCATATAGAGCGGCACCTGCTGTGCTCATCACTTTTCCAAGTTTGGCGATTAATAGATCAAACACATCATGTAGCTGACAAAAAACTACACTGCGGGCGTGTTCGCAGAAACATTCTTCGCAAATTGGCGTACCAAGGAACACTGCGAGTTTTGCCTTTAAGTATATAGGAATGAAAATGGCCCTTAACATTTAAAAGTACGCTGGGCGTTAATGGGTCAATGTAGGAACCATTGCAGATGGTGGTAGGTTTTGTACCTCTAGTATACTTTTTGTATCACTGGACCAGACGCTACTTCTTTTGGGTATGAGCCATTCAAGGCTTTCGCTTCGGTGTGAAGAGATAGTCAGGACCCTTGTGGCTATCCTCAGGAAACGCGTAGTTATGGCGTACTATTTCACGCAAAAATGATGTTGCAAATACTCACAGCCAGCAACATTTTTAGTCAGAAGTACCGTGGTAAAAATAATAAATGCACTTCTCATAGTTTCCAAGAGCATTACGCGCACGTTCACAGAGCCGCTAAAATAAAAAACTAAAAAACCATTTGCGCCCTAATTTCGCTGTAAAAGGCAACAGCAAATACAGGCATCTCACCCAAGCGACATCAACGAAGCATACTTTTTCTGTGCTAGACAGATGACTCCAGTGCTTTCTTCAAAGGGAAGCTGCGAAAATGGCCTTATGTTACAGAGCAATATTCTTTCATCGGCCTACATACAGCTGGAATAGGCTTGAATAGCTATATTGTTCTAACAAACTTTTCAGCGTATATAATATATATGTTTTCTTTTTAACTAGAAATCACTTCTTTATTTTAGTAGAATGATAGGTACAACTTACGAATTGCCCCCAAAAAGCATATCGACGGCATCCTTAGATAATAATAGTTTTATCAATGAGGCTTCTTGAACACCTGGTAAAGGTGTGTTTGAAAATCTAACAGTTCTGAAGTCAAAAGGTAACAAGAGTTAAAAAAATCTTTCTTGGCAGACCCCACTGAAGTGCACCTTGATTTAATTTGTTCAAATGTTTGGTCAATGCCTTCAGGTAAAATCAAAACGCAAACGTGAATACGTATACTTAACGAATGTTTAGTAAATAGGCATTAAACATTTTTTACTAGGTAACATAGTGCAGTACATTTGAAGAAGACGGTGAATTATCTCTCATTCACTTTCAACACGATCACACTCTCATACGCACTCTGAGAAAATCAACAAAAGTTGTCCAAGCAGCAAATTTGTACTTCAATTTTCATTGTGAAAACTGCTTTGTCGCCACTGAAGGGGAACTTTAGGTGGAAAAGCAATTGCATTTCGCGTGATAGTTCAAAAACGATCATGCGATATAATCTTCACGCACCGAAATTCTGTGAAATGACGTGCCTACGGAAATAAATAGCTTCAATAATTAAATTGGAAGATACACATAAATCGGGTAAGTATACAAGTAGACGCGTGAAACTTAAGGTGATGCGAGAGCAAAAAGAAGCACTGCCGAAGGCACGAGGCAGACACCGGCAATATTTTTTGCTCAGCGGGATATCCTTATGAGCGTAATTGTCCGATTATTGGCGAGATAAGATGATTTTGTTGTGGTTTGGTAGATAATATTCTTACGTGTAGCTGTAGCCCAATGCTATATACATTTATCAGAGGAAGCTAACGGAAGGCCACAATGGCGACGCTATATCAAGCGGGTCCACGTCGTCTTCCTGCTCTTCAGTGCAGCCACACTGTGGTGGCTGTTTCGTAGCATCACCCCCGGCAGTAGAAGCACCGTGCCGGTGTTTAATCTACACACATCCGCGGTGAAAGGTGGATGGTATGGTTTTAGTCTTACCACGTGAATGATGTCACTTGCAGCCGACGATGACGCTGAGGGGGTCGGCGGGGACGACTTCATACGTGACATCGGTCACTTGTCGCACCACAAGGTATGGGCCAGTGTAGCGCGACAGCAGCTTTTCAGAAAGGCCCACACGTCGAAGGGGTGACCAGAGAAGCACCAGAGAACTCGGAGTAAAGTGCACGTCGTGATGGTGGCAATCATAGAGGCGTCTCTGATGCTCCTGTGAGGATTCGAGACGGGTGCGGGCGAGCAGTCGCGCGTGGCCAGCTTGTGCGATCGCGTCGCGGGCGTATTCAGTGGCTGAACGTGTGGCCGAGGGCAACAAAGTGTCTAAGGGCAACGCCGATTCTCGGCCATATAGGAGGTCGAATGGTGAATAGCCGGCGGTGTCGTGACGCGATGAGTTATACGCGAACGTCACATATGGTAAGTGAAGATCCCAGTCGTGGTGGTCGGCCACAACGTACTTCGAAAGCATGTGTGTGATGGTCCGGTTGAGGCGCTCCGTGAGGCCGTTGGTCTGTGGGTGGTAGGACGTGCTGAACTTGTGCTTTGTCGAGCAGGAGCGGAGGATGTCCTCGACGACTGCCGACAGAAAGCTGCGGCCATGGTCAGTGAGTAATTGGCGCGGAGCACCGTGCACTAAAATGATGTCATAGAGCAGAAAGTCAGGAACGTCAGTAGCAAAACTTGTCGGAAGGGCTCTGGTGGTTGCGTACCGCGTAGCATAATCAGTGCCGACGGCGACCCATTTATTTCCGGAGCCCGAGAGAGGAAAAGGTACAAGCAGGTGTAGACCAACACGGAAAAAGGGTTCCGGTGGGATTTCGATGGGCTGGAGACATCATGCTGGAGGTGTGGAGGGCTTCTTCGGGCGCTGACAGGGCACACAAGCGGCAACGTAGCGCCGCACGGAGCGGCCGAGACCCGGCCAAAAGAATCGACGTCGTACACGGTCGTATGTGCGCGAGACGCCCAAGTGTCCAGCCAAGGGAGCGTCGTGAAGTTGTTGGAGGACAGTCGAACGCAGGTGTGATGGAATTACGAGCAGAAGGGCAAGGCCGTGTGGATCGAGATTAAGGCGGTATAATGTCCCTCCTTAAGGAGAAACATCCGGAGAGAGGCGTCGCCAGGCGTTGACACCAGATGGTCGATGAGGGCTCGTAATGAGGGATCGCGGCGTTGCTCGTTGCCGATTTCCAGAAACTCGTACACAGAGAAAACGCAAGCGATGGCGTCCGCATCAGCCGGTTCATCGACGGGGTAGCGGGACAAACAATCGGCATCCTGGTGCAAGCGTCCCGTCTTATATACCACGGAGAAGGTATATTCTTGCAGCCGTAAAGCCCAGTGCGCGAGTCGTCCTGTGGGGTCCTTAAGCGAGGATAACCAGCAGAGCGCGTGGTGATCAGTGATGACACAAAAGGGACGTCCGTACAAGTATGGGGGAAACTTCGCAACAGCCCACACAAGAGCGAGGCACTCGCGCTCTGTGATTGAATAATTGCGCTCGGCGGGTGATAGAAGTCGGCTGGCATAGGCTATAACACGATCATGCCCACGCTGGCATTGTGCTAACACTGCTCCTATGCCGTGACCACTGGCATCAGCTCGAACTTCCGTTGAGGTAGACGGGTCAAAGTAAGCCAAAATTGGAGGCGTGGTAAGGCGAGTATTGAGCTGCGAAAAAGATGCGGCATGGTCAGGTCCCCAAGAATATGGGGCGCCTTTCTTCAAGAGGTCGGTAAGGGGACGTGCGATTGTCGCAAAATCCATCACAAAGCGTCGTAAACAAGAGCACAGCCCTACGAAACTGCGAATGTCCTTAACAGACTTCGGAACAGGAAAGTTCGTAACGGCGTGAAGTTTGTCCGGATCAGGTCTCATGCCTCGGGCGTCCACGAGGTGTCCAAGGACGGTGATTTGGCGGCGAACGAAATGGCATTTTGACGAGTTCGGCTGGAGGCCGGCGCGGCGGAACACGTCAAGAATCGCCGAAAGACGGTCTATATGCGTGTCAAAAGTGGGCGAATAAACGATGACGTCGTCCAGATAGCAGAAACAGGTGGACCACTTGAACCCATGAAGTAAAGAGTCCATCATTCGTTCGAAAATGGCGGGTGCGTTACAGAGACCGAAAGGCATCAGCGTGAACTGATAAAGGCTGTCAGGGGTAACAAATGCAGTCTTCTCTCGGTCCATGTCGTCGACAAATATCTGCCAGTATCCGGACCGTAAGTCGATAGAAGAAAAATAGGTGGCATCGTACAGGCAATCTAGAGCGTCATCAATACGTGGCAAAGGGTACACGTCCTTTTTTGTGATTTTGTTGAGGTTGCGATAATCTACACAAAAACGCCACGTTCCTTCCTTCTTTTTGACAAGTACGACGGGAGATGCCAAGGGACTACAGGAAGGCTCGATAATGTCCTTTACAAGCATCTTTTTTACTTCCTGTTGGACAACAGCTCGTTCGGACGCAGAAACACGATATAGACGTCGGTGAATAGGGTTGGCATCGCCAGTGTTTGTGCAATGGGTGACGACGGAGGTTTGACCTAAGGGTCAATTGTCAAAGTCATAAATGTTGCGATAGCCTTCAAGAACACGGCAAAGACCTTCAGTTTGAGCAGGTGTAAGGTCAGAGGAAACCATCTTCTCAATGTCGACGTCAGTACCGTGCGATGACGTCACGGTATGGGCTGAGCTGTGATGATCTTCTACTGTGAATGGCTCGATCTCATCATCCTGCAAAGCGCTAATTATAGTCAATGAACTCCCCTGAGGCAGAACTTGCGCGGTTAGCGCGAAATTGACAAATCGAAGGCAGGTGCGGTTGCCAGTAATTATCAGCACAGTGTGCGGCACGGTAACAACACGTGCAAATGTAACTGCCGTAATTGGTGTGACCACATAATTACCGTCTGGTACAGCTGGCGAGGACAACAAATTCACGTGTGTCACAGAGTGGGGCGGTAGGCGAATAAAATCCATGCAGCTCAAACGGCTTGGAGGCGGGTGCACAGGGTCGGCAAGAAGAGCCAAGCCAAGGCGAAGTGAGCCGGTCGAACAGTCAATGAGGGCAGAATGACTAGCGAGGAAATCCAGACCGAGAATGAGTTCGTGAGGGCAATGCTCGATGACGGTGAAGAGAACGACGGTGTGTCTCTCAGCATTGGCGAGTCGGGCAGAGCACATGCCAACAATAGCGACAGTCCCTCCGTCGGCGACTTGTCCAACTCGGTTCGGGGCGGGCGTCAGAACTTTCTTGAGCCGACGGCGAAGAGCCGCACTCATAATGGACACATGCGCCCCGGTGTCAATCAACGCGCGCACAGGAACATTGTCGACGAGAACGTTCAAAGGATTCTTGTTCGTGGATAATGTAAAGCGAGGATTTCGTGCCAATGTCGTCATTGCAGCTTCACCTCCAGAAGCTGCGCTATCTAGTTTTCCGGTCGGGGGTCCGGCGAGTAGGTCGGAGAAGGAGCACGGCATGACCGGGGCGAACGAGATTGATGACGGGAGGGAGAAGGTGAGCGGGAGTAGCGGGGTCGTGTCAAAGGTGTCGCAGGTTCAGATGATGCAGCGGGCATAGAAGGGGCGAAGGAAAAGGATGCGCTAGAGGGGCGAGGCTGGTAATCGGAAGAATAGAGCGTTGGAGAAGTCCAGTGGCGGCGGCAATGGCGAGCGACATGTCCAATGCGTCGGCAGTAAAAAACAGATCGGCTTGTCGTCCACGATTCGCCATTCGGAGGGGTTGCGCTGTCCATAAGAGTAAGAAGAGCGCGGTGGGGACGTGCGTGGAGAGAGAGGTTCTGAGGGTATGGAACGAATGGATTGCAGGCCGACGTTGGACAACTCTTGGCGGACGACGGCCTGTATCAAGGAGATTGTCACCGGAGAATGATCAGGCGATGGGAACGAAGGGGCCGCCGGTTGTGCCGCTTCAACCTCACAACGAGTGATGCGGGTCAAGTTGTCACATCGTGACGGCTGGTGGAAGAGGTCGACATAAGATGACATAGCAGCTGTGTTAGGAAGTCGCGTGATGTGCTGGTATACCCGGCGGCTTTTAGCCTGCTCGAGACGGCGGCACTCCTTGAGGATTGTATCGATGCTGGTGACGTTCGTAAACACCAGTAAATTGATGGCGTCGTCAGCAATGCCTTTGAGAACGTGATAAAGCTACTCGTCCTCAGACACGGTCGGGTCAGCCTTGGCACAAAGGGCCAAGACGTCGAGAATGTACGACACGTAGCACTCGGTCGACGCCTGTACACGTGTGGCAAGGGCTTTTTTGGCATTGACTTGGTCACCGAACGGATTGCCAAAAATGTCGCGGACTTTTTCTTTGAAGAGATCCTAGCTCGAGATCTCCCCTTCGTGAGTCTGGAACCATGCAAGTGGAGCTCCGTCAAGGTAGACAAGAACGTTCGCAAGCACTATAGTCGGATCCCACCTGTGACTGGTGCTGACACGTTCGTATATGCGGAGCCAGTCGTCAACATCAGGACTGCCGACTCCGTTGAAAACACCAGGGCCCCGATGGGGGGAAACGGCGACGTAGGTCGGGGCTGCAGGCGGAGAAGGTTGTGTAGATGAAGTGCCGCTAGCAGGAGCGGAAGTTGCACTGTCGCCGTTGCGACCGCTGCGGAGCTCCATGACGGGTACGAGGAACGGCCACCTCCACCAAATTAATGTTACGTGTAGCTGTAGCCCAACCCTATATACATTTATTCAGAGGAAGGTAACGGAAGGTCACAATGGCGACGCTATATCAAGCGGGTCCACGTCGTGATCCTCCTCTTCAGTGCAGCCACACTGGGGTGCCTGCTTCGTAGCAATATGTTACAGCGAGACTGGACACGTTAGGAACATTGCACGTGCATGTCGCAAATCGCCCATTGCTGTGGCGTTTACCACCGCTAAATGTAATAGCCGCCCTAACCGTGATTAAGTTTCAATATGGCAGCGTCCATGAATCGTAGGCGGCCTACTTTGATCTGAATTCGCGCTTGCTACGGACTATCCGCCCTCACAGTGACAAACACACATTGAGAAGCACAGAGTGAGACGTTAGTTATACACGTCGAGAAACCCGCCAAACAGATGAAAGTAGCAATTATGAGAGCATTCGTCCTTACTACATGCTAAGGAAGCAGCATGAAACCGCTAAAATGAAACGTAGCTCATTGTGAAAACTCCTAAATATTTGTCGAGTGAATCATTCAGTGGTGGAGCTCACGTCAATAGGATGGTGGTGTGATCGTTCGTTGACCCTGCGGAAGTAGTCGTTCACGGAGAACGCGACAATGCTAGAAGACTCAACCCCTTGCCAGAGCAGGTTCCAACTGCGATGATGCACGACAACCAGTTGGACACCGCGAACTGTGTTTGGGCAATTTGCAAGGCGATGTCGCTTCAAACGGCACCGCGGTGCATTTCTGTTTTCTGAGTTTCTGAATCACCTGTGCCCACTTCTCTTTTCTCACTGATGTCGGGGAGACTAGAAGAAAGAGCTAAACGACAGAAGGCGCCCTTCTGGAACACCAACGTGTGTTTCACTTTACTTTCTTCGTGCAGAGTGACGGGCGTTTGTTTTGACCAAGCAAGTAGAAGGCCTGCAAGCCTCCGTATTCGCTGAAGATGTCACCCATCTCCTAACATTGGACGGAATCCCGGCCACGGTGGCAGCATTTCGATGGGGGCGAAATGCGAAAACACCCCTGTACTTAGATTTAGGTGCACGTCAAAGAACACCAGGTGGTCGAAATTTCCGGAGTCCTCCACTACGGCGTGTCCAATAATCAGAAGTTGGTTTTGGCCCGTGAAGCCCCATAGTTTAATTTAATTGATACAGTCGTTCTTGCAAGCCATTATCTTGTAAATTTTTTATACTTCACAACACTCAAGAACACTGCAAGTTTAGTTTTGTACAGGCGTGTGAGGTGGTACGGTCTGGCTGCAGTGATGTCGGCGCCGGATTGTTCTTCGCGTGAGCGAGGGCTAACGATTACGCAATGTGGTGACAACAGAAGGTGTTCGCGACCTTGCAGGATCAACTGACGACACGACTCTGGTCGTATAACCAGTTCTGGCGACCTGCAGAAGAAAGTGGGTGTGTGAAGTGACATACGTGTTGTCTGCCTGCGCGTCGGCATCCCATATACCGACTGACCCATTTCTGGGAGACAAGGCGTGGTACCTTGCGCCATTGCCTTTCTGAGAAGAGCCTCGCTTGTTGTGTGCGCTGCGTCAGATGGTGGCATTCGGTCAAGCTGCTGCCTGTGCTCTCAGTGAAGGCAGGCGATGCTATTCAGGATTGACGGCGCTGGGACGTGAAGCCGTGGTGATCCGGGATTTCCACGCTCGCAGATGGTGGTGCGTCGACGGCACAACCTAAGGTGGAAAATTGGACGACGTACGCTGCGTTGTTTGAGAAGTGAGTACCTCTGCAATATAAGCTAGTCGTGAACGGATGCGTCGGGTGTTCGGCGCGTTGAAGTACCTCTGGTCGTAGTAAAGGAGTAGTGCTCGGGGAAAGAAAGGGCAGGTCCACGGTCACGTAAAGAGACAGGGCCTAACAGTTGAGTTGTATAGTCAAAAGGTATGCCGAAGCTCTACCCAGACGAACCAGCGGACGGCGTGTTCATGATGGTGACGGGGAAGCGGCGGGTTGAATGGTGAAGTCGGCTCACCTGCCATCACGGCATTGTCAGGAAAAAGGCGAATCAGATGCGCAGATTGTGGGTGGCTGGTTGGTTAGAGAGGTCGACCTTTATTAAATAGACGCTATTAACAGCGGTTGACTGCCGGCAGAGTAGTATGCTGTCGTTGCCGTTCGGGCATGGTAAGTTGCTAGCTTATCCTCATCTCGTGGCACTTACCTACAACGGAGAATCTGCCAGTGAGCCTGTGGTTAAAAGTTGAAAGGGGCGAGAAAACCTAAATGAAAAACTACGTGGGGGTGAATTTTTTGGCAATTAGGAAACAGACTTGTAGGGCAGAGCCTCAATTAAAGACTTATAGTTTGATTTAAACTACACAGTTTGTGCTTTTAGAATGATTTCGAAAACACGAGCAGCTATCTTTTAGCAATGGAAATAGACTCAGAAAACTAACATGGTGTTCTTGTGTCACAGAGATAATCGCAACTGGCCATGCAGATATCCCTGTGGCTTGAAGCCAACCCTTACAAAAAATTGTTGACAGGTTATTGAAATCTCATTGTTAAACGGCAACAAATAGAACTGAAAGCACACTGGGAAATGGTTTAAACATTATTGTGGAATTTCTTGACACGTGTTCATAATTGGCCAATGACATTTTGTAGACACATCGATGGGGCCTTTCAATGTGAAAGTTCATTGGTGTATAGTTGAAAGTATGATGTATTTGACTGTTGAAAGCCCATGGAAGCATTGTTGAAGATGTGTTGAGTTTCAAAACTGAAAGCGCGTTGAAGTATTACTCAAATGTGTCTTTTCTAAATGCTGAAAGTCTATTGAAGCGTTGTTGTAGACTTGTTGAGTTTCAACATTAAAAGTCCACCAAAATAATGTTGGATCTGCGTTGGACGTCAACACTAAGATTATATTTAAAGCCCTCTATGCCCCCAATGTGTATTGACCAGTGTTTAAGACTGCATTTTTCTTAAAATACTGCTGAGCTATGTTGTGTTGCATATAAGTATCTCTGATGTCAAGTTGATGTGTTTGCTATGAGAGGATAGGGGAAATTTAAACACAGGTGCTTCTGTATTGCAGCCCTCCATCACCCTGGTCTCAAAAGCTAAATCCAAGATTGTTGGTAACAAACCATATTGTAACGCTGCTAGCTGCACTGTTATGCCAGTTTTTAAATTGTAAAGTGAGTGGTCCTTCATGAAAACAAGAATGCTGAACTGATGCAGCCAAACCACTTTTCTAGGTGAAGTGTTTATTTGTAACCATAGGTCTGTGTAAATGTGCAACCATTTGTAGTTTGAGAACATCAGAAATTTCTTAAAAACTATTGCAAAGAACAAACTTCCTGCAGCTGGACACTATAACAACATTGAATGCTGATAGATGTAGTCTGTATGACCCTCAAGTAAAACACATTTTCCAAACGAAATAAATCGTAAATAATAAATACCTAAATATATAAATGTGCAAGCAGACTGGCATGACAGTAAATAAGAACACTAAAAAGAGCACTTGCTTTATTAGGTGGCCAGTGGTACTATAACAATGGAATGATTTGCTTGAGCCCACAACAGTCAGTGAGACACTGATATGCAGGATTGTTATCTAACTTGTATGAAATTTATGAAAGTCTGGCTGCTGCAAATAACATAATTCTAGATGCAGAGTGCCAGGCATTACTTGCATGAAAAATCAAGACACACATTCACCTAATTAAGAAGAAACTGACTTCCTTATAAATTTTTATCAAGTGTAGCCGGCAATTTTACAGGGTGTATGCACTTAGAATGAATTTCCAAAATGACACCTGTGACGAGTCACATGCCGTCAAACTGGCCGTAAAAGTGCACTGTTGTTCCACTTACTGTTTTTAGACAAAACGCACTGTTACGCATTGAAGCACAAATGTAAGTGGATTTCCCATTTATTTCTTCTTATATTTATGGAAAAATCTTGAAACAGGTGTCGTCTTGGAAATTAATTTCAAGGGAATACGTCTTTCAAACTGACTGGCTACAATTTACAAGCTTCACTATGTGCCGTAATGTTATAAGCGAATTAGTAAGTTTGTGAGAATCAGTTTAATCTGCTTTCATTTCTTGTGCTAGTAATGTCCACCTCTGAAGAATGCAGCTCATGGACAAGACTTATGCTACCTGACACAGGTAATTTAAAAAAAATCTGTAAAACTCAGAAAGGATCACTCTGTACAATCCGTATTTGTACTAACACCATCTTAAGCAATAAGCTGGTGTTAGAAACCCAGATTCCGCACATTTCATTGCATTCTGTTAGGATTGTAGTTGTTCCGCCTCGCACCATAAACTTGCAAATGCGGCAGGTAATTTTAATACTTGGGTTGTTGGGTGCACAAACCAGATCCTTCGTATTTCTTTTCTTAGCGGGGGGGGGGGGTTGGATGGAAGAGGCGTGAAGGTACGTGAAATTAGGACGCATGTTAAAATATAACATTAAGTGGTAGGTAAATAAAATTTATAGAAGCCAGCACTTTTAAGAAAGGTAAAAGCTTAGGCAGCCAGAGAAGGCAACTCAGACTAAAAGCGTTCGCTGTTCGAGGTAAACCACGTAAACCACGTAAACAAAACTAACAGCGCCAGAAGCTAAACTTGCAATATTTGGTGAAAATTTTACTACAGCGAATTTCAGTGCACAAAGGTCAAGAAAATATCAATTTCAGTTCTATTTTATTAAGCTTACCTTTTCACAAGTATAACTGGTAAATTCAATTATGTATTACACTGATATAAAGGTCTAAGATCTCATGTAAAGGTTGTTTGCGAAAGTATTAACATCCTTCTAAAAGCAGGCTTCTGAGATAATGAGAATTCACGGGGCGTCTAGTTGCCTCTCTGATCAAAATCATAGTACCATGTTTATACTCTGAAGTGGTTCTACGGAGTTGCTGATGAAAGGGACAGCATGATGCCTCTCTACAAGCAACGGCCCGTACATAAATGTGCATGCATTGCTTGAACAGAGCGGCTGGTGAAATTCACTAGGTGAACAGAATGTTTTTAATAGCTCAAGCGCAAATACTTTTGGCTTAGACCGGGTTTCCGGCCTAAACTTCGAAATAGAAATGAATTAGAAGACACCATGCTGCACAGTCTACAAAAAAGGCAGTATGTTACACTCCTGTAACACGTGAAGGTGAAGCCCTGCTGCACAAGTGGTGACGCATCAAGTTATCCGATAGGACAGGTCGCATTGTGGAACGTCATAAAGAGCTGCAGTGTGAAGTAAACGCATTGTGCTGTCGGTCAATTTCCTCGACGACACATGTGAGCACATAACACACTATCTATAGGTACTTTCATTCCTTCGTTCGTTCTCTCTTTCATTGTTTTCTCCTTTTTTGCTCTTTCATTCCTTCTTTAATTCTGTACTTAGTTCCTTTTTTCGTTCCTTCTTTCGTTCTTTTTTGTCGTTTCTGCTTTCATATTTAGCCATTGCATCTCTGCTTGTTTAGGGGGAATGAGCGGTTCCAGGTTATGATTTAATTTTCGGATATGAGCCATTGCTCATGGCGCATGATATTTCAGAATCACTCGACGATCCCTCAGAATCACTGAACGATCTGCGATTGGCAAACAGCAATTCGCAATTTTGCAAATGGGCGCATCTCGCAAGAGGCGTATCAATGACATCCCATACACCAGGGAGAGGCCGACTTCGATAACCGAAGGCATTTGCTTTGGATCCCGGCACACACTGGATTGAGCCCCCCAACGTAACGGCTCACCGCGTTGCTCGAGGCCTAACTCACCGAGCATCATCGAAGGATGAGCCCCCGCGGGGTACTGCAAACGTTTCGGCGTGGGAGGATCGTATGACCAGATACCCCGAGATCACGACACACTACCAGTCACAAAGACCCATTCCCTCACGATAGATTAGACAGGGCACAATCAGTGCACTTCAGACAATTACAAACGGATTCTTACAGGAACCCCAGACTCATGCACGTTATGTATCCGGATATATGCGCTACAAACAGAGGCACATCGTTTGGCGAGGTTGCCACAATTAATCGCATGCTATGGGAGTTTCAGGACTACACATGCAAGTCGGGCAGCGCCGACCCCTCCATCTCTTCCACCGCCAGCCTCCGCTCGCCCTGGAAGACCGAACTGCTCAGTTTGAACTTGACAGCACAACTCTGGGCCGTCCAGCGAGCCGAGGAAGCCGCTTCGAGACAAGGTCTCGCAACCGCGTCCGCGGCGGGTGCCCAGACCCACTAAAATGACGCCGTACGCGAATCTTGTTGATTTGAAAATCAGTTTTCTTTCTCTCTCTCTCTCTCTCTCGACTAAACGCCGCTTTTTTCGAGTATGAGCCATTGTAACGAGCCTCGTAAGGCTTTTGCCCTAACACGCAGCCGTTTCATGTAGGTAATACAATGCAAGGGTGTTGTCGTACATTATTTGATCAGTACGCCTTTGCAGAAGTGCGGTTTCGAAGCTCGAGTTGAAACCATATTGAAATGGAACGTGCTCATGGTTGGTAATAGTTGTCTATAGAACCTTTCTATGGGTGCGTTGTCCGTAAAAAATAAAATCCCAACTCTGTACTTTCCTGTCCCCTCATTCCCAGCTAATTTGGTATGAGAGCTTTTATTAAAAGAAATAAAATTGCTTATCAAGAGGGCACCATTTTCACAGTTTAAATATTCATATATTTATGTGACAACTTCGTACAACGCGTCAAAACGCTCTGGGTATATGTGGGTGGGAACAGTTACTTCTTGTGTAATGAAGTCATCCTGGTTCTAGTTATAAAAGAGATTGAACAGACACTGCTCCCTTTTTGTGGGTGGCCTTATTCCATGATTTCAAGTGTAATGAGTACATTGTTACAGTAGAACCTTGAACGTCCATCGAATATTTTATTGTTTTTTATTTTAGATTAGTAAAGCCAGCTTACCTGTGACAAGTTTGCATAACTATTGGCAGCGTAGTAATTTTGCATGTACAACATACGAGTACAGTTGGCCTCTGCTTTGGCAGGCAACTTAAAGACGTGGCTCCCGTCAGCAAGTCATTTGCAAGTGAGAAGCGCCAGCATGAGCATCTAGAACCTCGATATCATTTCGACAATGAAAAATGCCGCCCCTAGTTTGGCAAATATGTGGTACCGAGACGTTCACAGGCGAACTATGAAAAGGTTCTATTGTTCATATTATGTAGCCACTTACATAGACTGGTAACTCTTTGTGAGAAACTATCTCAGATTCAACAATTCATAATGCAATTTACCGCCGTTCACGCAAAGGAAAACCTTCGCACTACCCGATAGAGCGCCGATAAGAGAAAATTCCTCGTTATTTTGCAGTATTCTTAACCACTTTACTATCAGTGGCCACATTTGTTGATACTTTTTGTAATCCCAGGTACTCTTGAGCGAAAACTAGCGGGACATTAAAATCACGCGCCTTATTTAGCCTGGAATATATGGTCACGGATCAAGATAACGGAGGAGGCAGACTCGTAGCCAGCACTTATATTTTTTTGGGGGGGGGGCGGGAGGGTTGAGGGATGGTATAAGGTTCGATTAATCTCTATTGTGTTTCCCATTCATGGTGCATCATAATACAACTACACTTGAAACTAGATTTAACGAAGGAATGATCACGCAAGAATTATTTCATTTAATCAGGAAGTTTTCAAAAGTGAGAAAGAACTTTTTTGATCCCTCAAAATCTAAAACTGTAACGTAGTGCACCCGAAAAGGCTATCGCGGCATCCCCTTTGCCGCTAATCTAGCCATCTCTCACATAACCATGAAATAACGAAAGCAACCGCCAGCGCCCCTACCAAGGTGGTGTTGAGTCGGTGGTTCCATCCATGGCCGAGGCGCGCAGCCTCGTCAAATTAAAGCTAGGGATGTGACCATGGCGCCCTAGATGTTTTAGCGCAATAACTTTAGAACGCATGGGCGAAGAAGAAACCGACTGCGTCGAAATTAGAGAGGAATCACCGCTTTTTTAGACATTTATTTCAGGGCAAGCTTCTTTAAGTCAGGTTCGGCGAAATTTGTTTCTGTAATTCGACTTGATGATAACATTGAACCCCAAGCGTGCCTGCCGGGAAATGGTGGTGGTGGTGGTAACAACTTTATTGAGATTCTGCTCAGTTATCTGGCAGGCCCGAGTCCTAGGATGGCCCCTCACGAGGAGCGACGATATTACGTTGTACACGCACAAAACTTACCATCTTCAGTTTCGTCCCCTGTAAAGGGAAGAAATAGCGGATAATTTGCTGAATTGTAAAACATTATAGATTTGCGCTTTACACACTTCTTGAAGCATTGGTTGAGAATTTGGCCGGCTGCACTGTGTAATCTAAATGCGGGGAGCAGTACCAACACTTAAGGCACGTTCACACTGAAGGCGGAGCGGACAAGCGGACAAGCGGACCCGGCCAAGCGGCTGCGGATTTTCCGCTTTCCGGAAAATACGCGGCCGCTTGGCCGGATCGCGCCCGGACCGATTTTTTTCGCGCGGATAAGTTGACCGCTTTGGCAGCAGCCAATCAGAACCTGACACTGGGGAAGCGCTGGTGAAGGAATGTAATCGAATGTCTTTCTCTGGGCTTTTCGCTTTTGTTATTCAACAACGTCAAAACAGCAAGTTGGGCTAGTTGGTTTGGATTCATAGTGAGGTTTGTTAAAGCGCAACACAAGACAAGAACAAAAGGAGGTATATAACGGCGACACGGTGCCGTGTCGTCGCTTTATACCTTCTTTTGTCCTTGTCTTGTGTTGCGCTGTAACAAATCTTGAAAAGCGACTTGACAAGTGGCGAGTAAAATGCCAACGATCTCGTCTTCTTCGTCTGAGCTCATCATTTTTCAGAAGTAGATAGCGGACGGGAGCGCGTACAAACCCAAAGCGCCACGAGATGGCGGCACGTCCCTGAAATTGCTAAAGATATTGCGAGATGCCTCGCCCTCCCGGCGACGCGAACAGCCAGACAACGCGGCTGGTCTGAACAGGCGCGGGCGCTCGCCGCCTCGCCGCTTTGAAAATCCGCTTGTCCGCCCAGACGCACCGCTTTCGGTGTGAATGTGCCTTTAATCTTTCTTAGGCGTTGTATTTTCTACGTTCAAGTTGTAAGTCTCCTAATCTTATTAGGATGCGGCAGGACGCACCCGAACACACAAAACAGGAAACGATGCCAATGTATTCCGCGTCCAGCACCCAGCCCAATTTCTTTGTTCAGTTGTTTTTTTTTTACGTTCTATCTAGTACTTTTGCATAAGGAAGCGATTTTTAACTTTAACTGTCCCTCATATGTAAATATGTGTTTTTTTAATGGAGTAGAAAAATCACTTCTTTGATTTTCAGGGAGAGCAACTTCTTAAGTTCCTCTGAAGTGGCTGAGGACGATTTCGTAGAGCCCGTCAAAAATCCATTGGCAATGTTCAGTTCATGTTAACAGCCATCATGCGCAGCTTTTTGTAAAACGTTTCCTAGGTTCACCTTAGCCTTATGAAAACAATATACGCATATATATATATATATATATATATATATATATATATATATATATATATATATAAGGCATGTAAAGGACTTAGTGTTAAGATTATAGCAAGAAACGAAACTATGGCATGGAAAAAGTAATTGATGTACTTTGCGCAAATCTGCAATTTTTCTTTTGATGATCGTAAATCAAACGCGTCAAAATATTCAATAACAACCTCCATTTATAGTTAGGAGTCGGCCTGGCGATTATTGACCGCCTTCTATTCATGGCAGAATCATGAAAGCCAGAAATTGGCTGAATACTGGCACGTAAAGGTAGTGTTCCAAATGTGGGCTGCGAATAGTATGAGCATCGCGTTCGAGATTTGGCAGCACGTGTGGTCTCGGAGGCCATGACTCGAGTCAGTATACTTGCATCGTATATTAAGGACAATTCATGGTGGCATGGAAATCCTTGAGTCGCAGCATACGGCCGTGCTGATATCCACAGCACCAGGTGTTTGGTCGGACGATAAAAATACAAGGCGTGACATGGTGAATTGAACGCACAGAGCACTTAAGTTTGTGCGTAGAGGACGACGTTTGTTTTTACCTAGAGGTAAAACCGTTTGTTTTACCTTTTATTTTCCAGGTGGACAGCTTTATTACCTACCATCTGCAGTTGTGCTAGTTCAATGGCTTATCTCAAGCGGAAAAAAGACGCAGATCTCGGACACTGTAGAAAACGATGTAGGCGAAGCTTTGTCTGCTGTTTGCGTTCATTGACATTATTTGGCGGCAATTTATTGATGGCATACGACAGTCGTGACGGGATGTGAAATGTTAACCTGCCTGCTACATTTGTGTTTGTTCTTGCTCCGCTTGACGCTTTATGCAAGCC
Source organism: Dermacentor variabilis (assembly GCF_050947875.1). Taxonomy (NCBI): domain Eukaryota; kingdom Metazoa; phylum Arthropoda; class Arachnida; order Ixodida; family Ixodidae; genus Dermacentor; species Dermacentor variabilis. The sequence continues at coordinate 77,290,801 of NC_134575.1, forward strand.
TTTGTCTCTTCGGCACTAAGTGCAAGCTTCGGCGCCATGGCGGTTTGTAGCGTTGTCGCTCAAAAAACTTCCTCATCCCTCTCTCTCTGTTCCCGCGCTATCATTCCCCCCACTAGTCTACTCTACTCCTGTACTGTCATTGTTCTTGGGGGTGAGCACGGAGACAAGCGCGGAAGCTTCTGCACAGCATTTCAGAGGGGTCACGCCTAGGTAGGCGTCCAGAAGGTATTGCGCAGATGCGACACGGCGTAAATGTCTACACGAGCTTCTCCGGTCTTGTTTCCTTTGTGCCACACTCCTGTCATGTACTAACGCGACAGTGCGCAGGGCCCCGTGTCGCAGGATATTCCGTGTCGACGCCGCGGGCGTTGCTTGGCGAATAATCATTCTGAACCACAACTGCTCAGGTCCCCCACATGACGCATACCTTGTCTTACATACATTCTTTATAATAAAGTTATTCCTCGGAATGTTGAGAATGACAGCCCGTAAACAAATGTCAGGAAACAAAACACCGACAGCGCATGCCGTCTGTGTTTTTTCTGACATGGCCATGTCTCGACCACGTGCCGACGCGGCAGGCGTCAGTGACGTGCGTCTAAATTACGTCCGGACATTACCGGAATTAGCGGCGTGGCGGACAGCAGCAGTCGCAGCAGCCCACAGCAGCAGCAGCAGTACCAGCAATGGGAAAGTCGAAGGAAAAGACAAAGAAAGCTTCGCTTTAAAAAAGAAAGAGAGGGGTAACGCGAACATGAGGAGGACCGCAACGAGGTATTCAAGGCACCAAACCACACAGAAGAGAAGCACCACGTCTGGTTGGCGTTGACGCCGATGTTGAGCGGCAATGTCACTGGCCCCCGCTCGGACACGTCACAAAGTGTTTTCGCCAGCCAAAGCAATTTTCAACACTGGAAAGTCTTCATGAGATGATTCCCACAGCGTGTTCACGGGCTGAAATGCAGGACGGGCATTGCGCGTAAAACACACGCACCGTCCCTCGGTTGAACACGACGAGCAATACTGGAACAATGGCAGGATACAAAACCGTCGGCTGTAGACAGGGCTCATATGGTGCCCGGCATCTGCGCATGATGTCAGGGCGTGCTTCCATCAAGGTTTATATTACTGAGGTCGCCGGATGCGCTTTATTAAAGTGACAGCCTTATACGCCCCACGAAGCGAACAATCCAGCGACCGGCGTCAACCCCACATGGTAAGAAAACAGACGTGACTAAGTGATGACATCACGTTCCCGGCGCAGGACCTGCTGCTGCTCGCACTGTGAAATCACCCAAAAAGCCGATCTGGCCCACTTCCTATATTGCTATCAGGGGCATTAATCAGAGTAAAGTAAATTAAAGTACATTTCCAGAAACTAAAGTGGATCAAGGTAGATTAAGGTTGGTACAAATTAAAGCAAGGTGGAGAGTGCACTGTTAACACAGTTTACACCCTTTCGGGCGTGCCACAACAATAATTATCAGCCTTCTTGGCGTTTCCTTTCTTTAACGCTGCGAGCCCAGTAATTCCAGGTCACGAACGACATCAACGTTGTCAGCATGACATAGCATTCTCGACATGAAAGTAGTGAGCGCAGATTTTTCTCGGAAGGAACGCAAGCAATACAGATGACTGTTGTTCTGGCACAAGATACGCTTCAAAAGGCACCAACATATGCAGTTATGTAGTCAACGGGTAAAAGAGGTCGTTAGATTCTTATAGCCTCTATTTAGAAATATACCCAAATTTCAAAGCACCTGTATATTGTTTGCATTAACTAAACCGAATTCATCTCGTACATGAAATTCGCGGAACTGTAGGAAAACCCTGCGTGATTGCTCCTTATACCTTGACGATTGATGGTTCTGAGTAATGTGCTGTCAGTAGGCACGTCGCCAAGCGTCGGACGTCCAATTAAAGCGAAGCAAAGCTACACTTAAAATCTTGATAGCAGTGTTTCGCGCCCCACCAAAAATAGCACATTCTCTTCAGTTCCCCATTGGCTCACATTGTTGTTAAAGGGCCCACAAACCACTCAAAAGCTGAAAGCAGACGATTGATTTTTTCTCTCGCATTTGTCACGTCCCCCATGGAACATTGCATTCTTCTACAACACAGGTGGACGCTGCGTCTGTAGTGAAAGTCACTCAGCCACTCTTTCTTGACTGACAGAATCATTCAATTCCGCTGTTGAGGACTCCACATGCTTTGGCTACACGCCAATGGGGCGGCAGGGTCGGTGGAAAACTGAGCGCACGAGGTGACAGTTGATTGCGCGTAACAGGAAAGCTAGACGACGAACAGGAGTGGGCGTGTGAAATGTATGCTAAATGTGTGCTAGCAGGCGGATTGGAAGTGATGTCCCTTGTATGTGATAACTTCGGCATCTTTAAGGTTTGGTGACCTCACACGCGTCACCTTGTTGGAGTCAAGGTGAGTGAAGAAAAAAACCAATAAATTCTGGAGAGGAGCGCACCATTCCTTTTATTCAGCGAAGCCGCATATCACTGGGATCCCGGGATTTCTTTTTTCACGCCGCCAAAAACTGAACCAATTGCAGCGGAACGCAAGCGCCGAGTTCCTTGTGAAAGCGGAGGGACCTCGCCTTCCAAGTAATTTGGAAGGCAGTCTCCGGGAAGTGGCAAGTTTCGCGTAGGACCGAGAGAGTGACGTTATTACTTTCATATTTACAGCAAGAACCCGCCTAAAAACTGATTTCATTGGTGTTGTGATAACGCTATGGAAGCGCCATGAATGACTCCCGAAGAGCAGCGCGAATACTATGAGCGACGAAAAGAAACAGCAGTGTAAGTATGCAGAACAGTGTCGTGTTCAGGCGGGGCAGGACCCAGTTCAAGGCTACGTCACATTGTTCTATGGGATCATGTTATACCACAGCAACGCTGCCAAACCAACTTCACAGCGTGGATTGGAGCCCCCTTTTCTTTCATTATCAGAGGATCTTCAAGAGCCCTTTAAAAGCAGCAACACCATAGCTGCCAGCGTCTTTGGGTTAAAGATGGCTGTTCTTGTGAAAATTTCTTTTGGCTCGACCTGTTCCCTTCCTCCGGCAAGCTTTACTTCAGTGTGTCGCAATAAGGAAGCCGTTCCTAGTTCATCAGCTGCAACCGTTGCTCGCGTACAAGCGGAGTTGAAGTACGGCGCAAGATATGCGTTGAGTGCGAGTGCGACGGCCTCAACGCAAACTAGCCAAGCCGTGTTGCTGAAAACATCTCACTGTTCTTTTTTTATGGTAGTGATTACACTGCAAGGAAGAAAGTATTCTAGTCCTTGTTTGCCCAGCACAGCGCGCCTCAGTGCCTTTAAAAGCTGAACGCCAAGTACGACACCGGTATGGGTCGATTTCGTACCTTTCGGGCCGTCGTCGCTTACAAGACGAAGCAAAATAAGCTCTGAATTAAACATTCACTTAGCCATGTTTGTTTCCGCAACCGCAAAGATCCACCTGAGTGACTAGAAAGAGGCCAGAAGAAGGAGACACCTTGAGCGAACGTCGTGGCTCCGAGCTCGCGCACTACTGGCTTTTTTCTTCTCCTTTGATAGCCGGGCACTTGCTTCCTTGGTTGTTCTTCATTTGTAGCGCTTACCCACTACGGGGGATTGGCAGAAATCCGGCGGTTAAAGGGAAAAGGTTAAGGGGAACGAAGAATGCCTAGTAGAAAAAGTAAATCAAGGTGAAGCATAACGCCTGTCGCACTTCGCTCACGTAGGTTTGGATTAACTTTGATTTTCCTTCATTGATGGCGCCCATCCAATATGCGGGATCGATTAAGATTAGGATAGTATTCCGCAACTTCTATTTTTACTAAAATTGGTAAAATGGGCAGGATGAAATGAATAAGCATAACCTATGAACAACTTAAGGAAATCTCCCTGAACCAACTATGCATTCCCTCACGGCTGGACAAACATCTCTCTGGCGGCTTTTCTGTTTTTTCGTGCCCTAAAATCGAGGTTCATGCCCATGAGACTCGTTGGAGAAACAAAACACGGTAAAATTAACGCACAGCCCGGACGAATATTGGAATGAATATTTATGTATTTATGTATTTATGTATTTACTTATTCGTACATGCTGTCGCCAACATATGGCTATAGCAGGAGTAAGAAAAGAACAACGAATTTCACACATACATTACGACTAATAAATAGCGGTAAGAAATTCATCTAAAGGGCATTCGCGTACATTGCCGGGCAACACATTCTGGCACTGAAAGGAACGAAGAAAAAAAAACTGTACAAAAACAAGACTGACCAAGAACAATATCTAGTGGATGATATTGACGATTATTTGAGGGTGCTGAAAATCAAATATAATCCTTAGAAGAACAACATGATGAATGTGCATAATTGTGCAAAAACTTCAAGAAGTCAAAGTGGAGACTTTTTCGGAGTGCGAAAAACTTCAGGTTAGAAAGGTTGAAAGAGGGTGAAAAATATCTATCGTAACGACGAGAGATAAATCTGACAGGTTTTCTCTGTACTGAGTCTAAGAATTTGACGTCTTTTTTTATTATGGGGATACCATATGATAGAGGCGTGCTCCAATATTGAACGTACTACGGCTATATAAATTAACAATCTAGGGCGTTTTGTCTTTGATGGGTAGGTGCAAATATCCAAGGCGTCGAAGAGCTTTTTTGCAGGTTAGTTCAATGTGCGAAGACGAAGACGTATCGTGTGAAAAAGGAACTTCCAAATATTTATATCGGTTAACTCTGTTGAAGGTTAGGTTGTTAAAGGCGTATGTAAAATGTAATAAAGAACGACCCCATGGATATGATAAAAGGACAGTTTTGCTGAAGTTGATGGTCATCTGCCACTGTTTGCACCAGCTGCATAACAACTCGGAACAAGTGTTCAGAGTGATGTGATCAGATATTCATTTGATGACATGGTATATGACACAATCATCCGCATTTACGCGGATTTTTCAGGAAATAACAAAAGGGAGATCATTTATATAAAGTAAGAACGGCAGATCTCCGAGCACAGAGCCTTGTGGTACACCTGAGCACCAGGGATTTATGAAACTTGAAAAGTACACATTGTGACCGTTGAGACAGAAAACTATACAACCAGTATACAATATTAGAGTTATTTAGAATACTTTGAAGCTTATGCAAGAGCTTGGTGAGAACTACTACATCAAAAGTTTTTGAAAATCAATAGACGAAGCGTAAATTTGGTCACTGACATCGAGAGACTGGCCTATGTCGTGGGCGATTTCTACGAGCTGTGAGACTGTGCTCAGGCCTTTTCTAAAACCATGTCGAGAACTAGACAGGATGTCACTAGACTCAAGAAACCCGGCTATAAGCTCATATACGATATGCTCCACGAACTTGCCACATGGGGAGGTTAATGAAATTGGCCTTTAATTTGTCAAAGTGTGCTTATCCCCAAATTTGTATAATGGAATAATCATAGCAACCTTACATAAATTTGGAGCTTCACAAGTGGGCAATAATTTTTAAAAGATAATGTTAAGGAACTTGCAAGTCCATAAGGAGTAATGCAAAAGAAATGACATTAGAATGTCATCAGGGCTTGGGTTCTTCTTTGAATCAAGGTTTATCATAAGACTTAAAGCACCTATATCTGCTCACTTTGATGTCATCTATGGAAGTATCTGCAACGCGATCAAAAGGGGGAACCTCAAGATTATCTCAACTAAAAGTTGATTTGAAATACTTGTAAAACAATTTTGAAAATTCAAATGGATCAACAATAGTTTGACCGTTAAATGTGAATGATTTTTTTCAGCTTCTCTAGGCTGGAAATAAGTAAGGCCGTCTTTGAAATATGACAGGAATATCACAGGAATAAAAAAATTGTTAAAGTAAAAATCTGTTTATTATGCAAAAATGGACGGAATTGGAATGACTCCGGAACCATTCCACATTTTCACGACCCCGGAATAGAATGGGAATGGAATTGAGCGCATTTTGCCCCGATTGAGATCGGAATGAAATTACTTCTTTTCCGGAAATAGAGCGCTTTTTACGTACGCCTTGTTTGTGTGAAAATATGCCGAAGAACCAACCAGTCCACGTTGAAACATTAATAAGTCAAAACCTGGAATTTAACGATACAGCAGTATTGTTAAAATGGCTTAGCTGATTACAAGCACGGTACATTTATAAGAAACGCTGTTACTACAATCATGTCGAGATAGACTGAGTTTCTCCGAAGTTTGTCTCGATTCTTCGTGTAACCGCAGTTTTATGCCGTTGGTATCCCTAATGCGGAACTGCGGCGGTGGCATACGCCTCACCCCCCCTCCCCTAATGCCTTGCGATCATTTTTTTTTACCTCGGCGCCTTCTTCGCCCTGGCCGCCTGCTGTCTCCCCACCCTTCATTTCTTTGTTTTTGCTTCTGTCGCCGTCGCCGACTCAGACGCATACACGATGAACTGTGCGCCCTCTCACTCGCTACAGAGAGAGAGAGAGAGAGAGAATAAACTTTGGAAGCATTCGTTCGCGAAGCAACCCGAAGCAGGAGAGCCCACGTAACTGTGGCCACGGTGGCGCTTCCCCGAACCGCTATGCGACGATTCACGTAGAAAAAAAACAACCCACGTTTGCTATGTTCTAGGGAGCTGTGTTCTATTGCAAATGAAAAGCGCTTACCGAACGTAGTGCCACACTAGCTTCTGCGCCCAGCGTCTCACGCGCGCAGTAGGTCCGCCAAAATGGCAAATTGTAAACAATTTTTTTGAAACTACGCGACAAGAAAACAAACAAGCTTCATGCCGTAAGCTTTGCTCCGAAACTATAGATTTGATTCGGCACCTAAAAAGTATGACACGGACGTGAGCACACGCAACGAGAGACAGGGCTGGCAAGCCAGCCGAAGATAACGTCTGCCTTCACCGCTGGTTGCAGCTCTGTGCCTGTTCATCGAAAGGCTGCTCTTGACGACGCCATAAGCAACATGATTTTCACTTACATGGAGCCGTTTCGTGTTGTCGAGTGGGAGGAATTCAAACGGCTCGTAATGGTAAGTTTGACCATATTATAAGCCGCCTTTCATCAATGTAACTGCTTTGTATTCTTTCAAATTCAGGTTGCCGTCCTGGGTTACAAGTTGCCTTCGCAGGATGACCTCAGAGAGAAGTTCCTGCACGGGTAGGCATCAACGCTGCAGACCAAATTATGATCGTCTTTGGCGGGAGTGGAGTACGTCTGTATCGCACTAGACGTGTGGACGTCGAGGTCTAACGATGGGCTTCCTGGCTGTCGAAGCAGCATTCGTGGACAGCGACTGCACGGCTCACACGTACCTCCTCAGTTTCACTCGCTTGACGGGGAGCCATACAGCTGCTGGGATCCGCTCCGAATACTACGCAGCATTGCTGCAGTAGAACATCGCTGACAAGGGGAAATATGTATTTGCGTACAATTTCGCCTCCATTAAGCGTTTTCATTTCATTTTCCAGGTTCTTCGCGTGGCCACAGACAACGCTTCATGAGTGAAAAAGGCATATGCATTTACAAGGTGGGAGGCTGAAGAGTACGATGATGATGACAGTTTTGACGACTGCCCAGAACGCTTAACCAAGCAGCTTTTATTAGAGTTCCATCAGTTAGAGCAATTTCGATTTGGTTCCGCCGCCCGCAGCCTGCAGCTTACCGTGCAAGACGCCATTCGGCCGGCATGCCCTATTAAATAACACTGATTTCATCTTATATTCATTGATACGTCGCTCATTTATTACTATTTTCATAAGCGATTGTCAGGGCAAAGTTTTCCTAAATAAGTCGCCATGAAAGCATGGCATGAAAGAATTCATGAACATAATAGTTGCAGTTTGAGAAGCAAGGGAAGAGGACTGTGCTTATTACAGTTTCGGTGGTTTAAAGCTTTATAGTGCAACTACCCCCTGCGCATGTGTAGCTGAATTTTCGACCATGCTTCACTTTTTCATGTTGGAATATTGGTGGGGCATTTGATGTCATGGCCGAGATCACGAACTCTACTTCCCTTCGTTTTTCTGCCGCAGGCCAGGCACCAAACTTACGCGACTTCCAGGTCTGCTCTCACCGCGTCAATAAACCATTCTCATGTATCTCTAATGACAAAGAAAAACAAAACTTGTACATCATGTAAAGTACTCCCAGAGCGTCCCGAAGTTACATTTTAAAAGATTCGAATTTGCCTGATTCCTTGTCCAAGCTATTGTTGTCTTATTGTATTTTTTGCTCTTTGCTATTTCGGCCCTTTCGTTATCTCCTCTCCTTTTTTTGGATTACGCTCCCCCTTCCCTGCTTCCCCGCCCAAATAATTGAAATCCTGCGTACGCCACTCCTTCTAGTACAAATTTCTCTGCCGGTAAACACAGTTGCCTGGCGTATAAGACCAACCAGCGAGGTGGCAGTCTGCTGCTCGTATGTTTATTCGATTTACGAAACCCATCACTTCATTGCGATAATACCAGCCGTAATTCCGTAGCCATGGCACTACGTGCCGGACATTTGTTCGTAAAGAACAGGAACGTGCAGCCTATGCTATAATGTGCACTCAATTTATCGTAGCGTTGTCATCCGACTCTCGTCATGCTGCCGACATTGCGCAATTATCGTCACACAGTCGTCATCTTGCCGCCGTCGTTACGCAGTCGTTTTATCAATGACCTCACTTGAGTAACGTCCAACCATTATCGTCACTCTGTCAACGTCGATCGTGATTATGCCACCCATGGCATGCTGTCTTCATCAGAGTGAAGCTGTCATGCACCCTTTGTCAGACTCTTGTAATGCCTTTGTGGTCATGCCACCGCCGTCACACGAGCATCGCCAATTGATTTTCGTCATGCCGCAGTCGCCGTAGAGGTTTCATGATAAAGTCACCGTTACGGTATTGTTATCATACACTCCTCCTCATCCCAATGTCGTCATGCTGTTTTCACGCCATCGTCGTCATTGTGCCGTCATCGCGCATTTGTTGTCATACTGTCGTCGAGATGCCGTCACGGTCACTACATCGTCGTCCTTGCAACTTCAATATTCACATCTCGTCGTGCCACCTTCGAGATCCACCATCTTCATCATGCAGTTGTCATGTTGCCATCATCGCCAAGCTGTCATTTCACAATCCTCTTCAGTCCAGTAACGTCATCCCATTGTCGGCATTCCTTCATCGTCATAACACCTTCATCGATCGAACGAACTCATTCCTTGTTCGTCATTCTATCCTAATCATGGTGTCCTCATTCCATCGTGATTACGCCGCCGTTGACATGCCATCGTCGTAATTGCGTTGTCGTCAGGCCGAAGCTATCATGCATCTGTTGTCCTACTGTCGTCGCTATGCCACCGTGGTCGTGCCCTCGCCTTCATTCTTGCGTCATCTGGTTTTCCATACCGTCGTTGTGAAACCATCGTCCTCATACTGTCGTCGTCATCCTTATGCTGTCATCACCACACTGTAGGCGTTACAGAATCGTCATAATTCAAGAATTCACACCTCGTCATAATTATGTCATTGTTTTTATACCGCCTTTTTCGTGCATCAGTGTGATCCATTCTTCATTTCATTGTCACTGCTTCGACGTCAGTCATCGTCATGCCATCACACTTTAGGTGACCTTGGCAAACGAATGCCGTAAGAAAGTGGGACGATAGCCTAGTATGGGGCATATAACCTAAACAACGAAATACTCAGAAAAACACTAAACAAGGTCAACGAATGTCACTTCACTAATACGTTCTGTCGCTACATAGCTCGAATGCTATTCGCATTACAATCAAAAGTCATCGTCAGCTGAGCTTTGCCGCACTTTTTTGTAACTTTTATTTCGTATGATGGTATAAATAAGAAAGACGGGTATCTCTATATGTTTTTCTGTTGCATGACCAGAGGTTTGTGTATTCTCGTATACAACAAACCCGAATAGCAAAATGCGCGAAGACGCCCAGAGACTACAGGGCTTCGTAAATAACAGCAAATATAACTAATTTTTCTTAAGGTTGCATGACTTATCAGCTTCTATGTTTCATAAAATAACAGAGCCAGAAATATGAACAATGTAAACAGCGGCACCACAAACATCATACAAACCCAGTTTAACAGCTTGCGTACACCTGCCAACCTAAAATTTTTGACGCGATATGACACTGCGGGACTCTAATATAAAGAAAACTATAAACAGCGTGATACATCGATATGGAGCAGGCGATGGCACACGGTGTCAGTGAGGCAGTGTGCACGGCTAGCGTTAATGCGGGGCATTAGACATAGCGTTGGCGAGCAAGGAACCTGCCTAATCTAGCTACCCCTGCTACTGTCGAAGGTCACCGTCTATTAAAGAAGAGAGCCGAATATCAACCGCAACAGCAGTACTAAAAGACTATTTGCTGTAGTGATAGAATACATGGGTATTGGTATCATTCCCCAGATCAGCATCATCATCATGTTACGGCTGATGTACAGCAGAATGCTTTCTCACTATCTAAGCATCACCTAGGTGGCTCGCCAGTCCTCTTGTGGTAAGCTGTGGGCTCAACATGCCGGCTGCCTGCTGCTACTCCTTTGAGGAACCAATCGGAGGAAGCTTGCGCGTGTCTGCGTGAGGTTAGCCAGCAGGTTCAGCGCATTCAGGTAGCGGTGAGACTTTAGCGATTCTTTACTGCAGGCCCTCACTGCCACAACACTTAATCGGTTTATCAGGAACACCATGTTCTTGTGTTTTACTGATGCTTCAAGTAACCGAAAGCCTACGCAGTTACGGTCGCAGAGTGATGAGCTGTGTAGAGACTGCGGCCATGAGCCGCATGCGCTAAAGAGCCTCTACCACGCGTTGAAATGGCACCTTGAACACGCATAAACGTTATACCAAGTTGGGGCATTCTGATAGAGATTTCCGGGTCGCGCCTTCTTCATAATAGGTTACATAATTATTAAGTTTCGTTACAGACGACTCAGCCACCAGTAAACAAGGCATCGGAAGCATCTTCCAAAGTTTACACGAAAGTAAAGCGCCCGGCTGTATGGCCCTGTTATCGCGTTTTTATTGGGGTACTTTTATAGGCGGCTGGAAGGTGCTGAATAAATTTGCATTGTTTATAGGCTCTGTGTGATAATAACGTTATAAGTAGTTTTTCTTCTATAACATTGCGTTCGTAAACGTATTAATCTGCCATCAAATACTACAGTGTGCTGCCCTAAGAATGAGCAACTTTAGCTTTTCGCTGTTATTTGGTATTCGATGCAGCTGCTTGACTTTCTACGCAATTTATGGCATATATTAGGCGTTTTGTCCCGTCAACACTACGCATAATTTTCGCACCATTTACAGTGCATCGCACGTGCCATTACATCAACATTTATGTGGATACAATCCTCGGAACTATTTATCGCCAGCAGTGGGGATATTTATTTAAGTTGCTGGCGTCATTGTATAGCTTTACGCTGCTGGTTCAAGCAAACAGAAAGAGGCAAGGTAGCTTAGCGTAGCCATCTGACCTGGGGGGTAGCCGATATTGCTTCGATCAGAGCAGTCAAAAGGACAGGTAGACGCGTTCATGTCAGTGACGCCGTATTTAGACATAATAATGTTCCCATCTATGTAGGATATGTTTGTACGAGGCTCTGCTGAGTATGGCGTAAGCTTACGCTTCTGCCGTTTAAGTTTCATGCCTGGCTATTCTTAACAACCTTGCTGTATAGTCACGTAGCTTGGCACGATTAGATCGCTGTTGTTGTGAGATTATAAAATTTTACTCAGCACTTTCCCAAGAACCTCAATGTTGTTGCAGGAAAAGAATGTCCTGATCCGATGAAAATACACGAAGTACATCGGCACGTCAATGTATTGTAACGCAACACGTACACATTATCTTTGCACTTGCATGTCTATGCGAAACTGCATATTATTGTTGATAAATTGCTATTCAGGATTGCTAAACAATAACATTATTCACCCATGCAAAATAACCTGCGTACTCTGGTGTATTACTAGCTCCAGCTATAATTAGAAATGGAAATATAGAACCCAAGGGCACTAACTCGCCGGGCGCGAATTGTTGATTCGAAATAAAGTTTTCTCACTCAATCAGCAAAGTTCCCGAATGAGGAAATTGTATTAACAATGAGAAATGTCCGCACTGTTCTACAACAACTGGCACATAAATACTTAAACGAGACTGCCTTCTAGATAGCCAAAAAATAAATATTCAATGATGAAGGTGAAGCTTACATACAGCAGCGAAATTAGAGTCTTCCAAATTGTTTGTTAGCTTGTCAATAGTGTTATTGGACAGTATATTAATATTTTTGTCGCATAAACAACTAAAGTTCTGAAAGCTGGAGAAGAGGCTGCGCGCCCAGGATCCTCAACGAAACAGACAGGTGGGCTAGTTGGTATTGCATGTTAATATTTTTAGCGCAAAGAAACAAACGCGCGACGAGAGTACTATGTCCTGTGTGCCTTATATCATGTCGTGCGTTTCTTTCCGCTAAAAATAATAAAATCCTAAATTGCATATTTTCCCCGTTACCGAAGTCCGTAAAACTTTGACTCGTACTCTTCTCTAGAGAGTCATATTTGCACATAATATTGTAAGTTGATGCTGTTAAACGCATGATGTCACCTTTTACACACGCAGGTTATTGGATTTCTTTGTAATAGTGTGAATACTGTTTTCGTAAACAGTGTGAACACTATTCTATTCCACATACGTATCTTTTATGTTCTTGACAGAGCAGGATTATGGCGTATAGCAGCGGTCTGGTTTGCTGCATGTGCAGCGAGCATGGAAGAGAGAGAGAGAGAATAATGCAGAGAAAGGCAGGGAGGTTAACCAGAGGTTGGGTGACTAAAGTGCGCAGTAGTTATCGTGTAGTACCCTACAAGGTGACCTATTTATTGTCTCTGCAAGCCTGCGCGAGCGTCTTGCCTTGTTCGACAGAACAAGAAAGGCAGCAAAAGTAGCTCTTCCAATGGAGTTTTATTTTTAATAGTTAGCTACAGCATAAGCCCGAATCGAACGTTCATGTGACCCAATTCGTTATATCTGACGCTTCTACAGGAAAACCATGTTCGCCGCAAGACAATGCAATTCACAAAAAATGAGGCGGATGCGCAGACCTCTGAACTGAACGTTGCATTGAATAAGTTCGCCAGGTACACAGCTCTTGCACGTACACAAGGAACACCCTGTGTGGTTCCAATTATAAGCATAGAATTAATAGTCATGGTGCTGACAATGGAAATCGAGAGAACTGGCCTACATAACTCGACATCTCGAATTAAATGGGGTGCCAGTGAGTGCTTAACTGTTCTTTCTAATAAAAACAAAAGCATCCCCTCAGAATACGTACATATGTGCGATAAGGTCTAAGGTATCTCTAAAGTAGACTTACGTACTAATACACCGGTGGATGACGTTTAACCTGAAATGAATATAACATCTAAATCTTAGAAGAATCTTTTAGGCTTCATATACGCTGTCGAGAGTACGCGCGGACGGTAACCATGCAGCATAAAATGACTGTCCTACATTGCTGTGAGCCGAAAGGAGAAAACGCGATGCAAAAAAGCTCATGCAATAACCAACGGCTTTAAAATACAGCTTCTGTTTGGAGCTCCCACCCGCCGCGGTTGCTCAGTGGCTATGGTGTTGGGCTGCTGATCATCAGGTGGCGGGATTAAATCCGGGCCATGGCAGCCGCATTTTGATGGCAGCGAAATGAGAAAACACTCGCGCACTTAGATTTAGGTGCACGTTAAAGAACCCCTGATGGTCGACATTTCCGAAGTCCTCCACTACGGCATGCCTCATAATTAGGAAGTGGTTTTGGCACGTAAAACCTCATAATTTTTTGTTTGGAGCTCTCAATCTCCAGCCTCCAGTTTTTAAAGCCAAACGCCCACGTGTTTATAGGTTATCTGCGGTCACACATACACCCACACACATATACACACCCACAGGTGCAAACAAACCTCTGCGCTTTTGTTTGTATACTTTTTTTCGCCGTTGTTAGTGTATCATGTATCCCCAACTCGTTCAAGATTCAGCTCACGAAAATTCATTTTTACTTATAATGGAGAATAACAACATATATCATCATCATCAACCTCATCATCATCATCATCGTCGTCGTGGTTATGTAAGTCTTTCAAATTTATTCCAAAGTGCGGAGTAGCAGATTGGTCACATCATACAGGCTGACCTCACAATATTTGTAGCGAAATGGTCTCTTCTGTCTTTTGGTTTTTGTTCTATTAGCTTCTGTTTTAAATTTCCGTCAATTAGCCTATGTTGGCGACTTACGATGGTGTGAAGCGCCAAGTTTTAGCTAGCTGTCGACGCATGCTCGGAGGTGACTGTGCATATAAGAAAGTGAGACGGAAATGCGGAATAGATCTAGCGTAGCCTTGCTGAGCAATGTGAGCGCATGTGGCCGACACATTGGTTGCCTCATGCTCGCTTAAAAAGCACATGGCGGACCGTGTCCATTTGCACAGCCTGCAGCTGAAAGGAAAGACCTAACACTTGCACTTTATTTTAATGAAGTGTAGTTAGAAGAATACAACCAAACTCACGTAATAAAAAATGTGCCGTGAAAAATTATGAAGCCACTCCCTATTTGCATATTTGGGAACTAAACGTTCTTGTTTCGCTTCTTTTGTTAGACTACCATAGCGCTGCCAATTCATCGCCAATCTGGCGCGTGGGACTAGCCGGGTGCGCGACGAGTTCGCGTCCTCGCCGGACCTGTAATAAAATTTCTTCACTCACTCACTCACTCACTCACTCACTCACTCACTCACTCACTCACTCACTCACTCACTCACTCACTCACTCACTCACTCACTCACTCACTCACTCACTCACCCACTCACTCTGGCGCTCGACACACAAGAATCGCTCAGAATCTTTGTTTGAAGCATGTTTGCAGTTCGAGAGCAGGAGCAGCCGAAGGCGAGACGCCAGCAACACCCGCTGTCCAGTCATCGCACCAGTCATCGCGTGCTTCCGTGCCAGGTGCGCGCCACTTACACGGTAGCTGCGCATCTACGCAGGAAGGGGCTGGAAAGTAGGACTTTTTAGCGGTTGGATGTGGGCGTCGTGCCCATAGGACCTTGCACCGCAACACCATTGTGTGGTCACGTGACTCACATTCAATTAACCTCTATGACAAGATAAAAGAGATTGCCTATTTTATATATGTGTGTATAAATTGTAACAGTGGTCTAACTTGTGAGTAATAATAAAATGTAGGGATTCGGCAATGAAGTAGTCAATTTTCTCATCACGCCCTCTGCAAAAGATACTATGTATGTCATTTCAGCGTATATATATATATATATATATATATATATATATATATATATATATATATATATATATACTGACACAACGCGGCCGTCTTAAACACATCTTAACGGAATCGCCAGGCGTTCTGTATCGTCGTTCTCGAAATCTAAGTGGCCTAGTAACCTCTTCCAAGACTAAAGCGATTGCTCCTGCTGGATGTCATCCCTGCATTGAGCCCCGTTGTAACGTTTGTACGCACGTGGCCACATCAAAGACAGCTAGAAGCACAGCATCCAATTTTTCTGTTAAAATCAACGGCGACTTCACTTGCGACCGCAGTAACCTCATCTATCTGCTTGAATGTTCAGTGTGTCATATGCAGTATATTGGTCAGACCGAAACATCGTTTCGTGTCAGATTCAATAGCCACAAAGCACACGTTAACAGCTTGCCACACCTTCCATTATCTAAACATGTTCGACTTCCAGGTCATACGTTTGACAATATCAGTATAACCATTATACAATCAGATTTCAAATCGCACCACGATCGAGAAGTCCGAGAACCCTTTCTCATCCATAAATTTAACACTTGTCATCCGGTATCAACGAGAGAGTAGGAAAAATGTCGTGCATTTCTACCATATCCTGATGTGCATGTTCCTGTACAGAATTGACAAAGCATGCCAAATCAGTTTTGCCATGTCGCAATTGCTGTTATTCTGTACTTCATGTCCAATCATTGTGACAAGTTAATGATATTTCATGCGTATCATTTATCGTGCTTAAGTCATATTCTGCTGTACTTTCCTTATTTTCTATTATTTGCATGTGTACAGGTGCGTGTACTACTGATTATGCCCACGTGCGCATGCCCATAAAAGCGGCTGCGGGCTTGTATCTGGGGTTATTCTGACGAAGGCCGTGCCATGACCGATAAGCTAAAAACAATAAAGATGCAATTTTCGTAAGTGTGCACCTGCGTTTCTTCAACTACCTATGCACCGGACATACAGAACTTCTCATTGAATTATATATATATATATATATATATATATATATATATATATATATATATATATATATATATATATATATATATATAGAGAGAGAGAGAGAGAGAGAGAGAGAGAGAGAGAGAGACAGATTGAACTTTCAGCCACTTTCACACAGATAATCTATATTCACCACGTGCCTATATGGTAACGTTGTGAAATATTCGCTTTCGCTCAATGCGCTGGTGAAATCGAAACCCAAACCCCGAGCGAAATGAACGACCTACTTGGCGTAGTAACATATACGCATAGGCTCCATTCACGTAGCCTTGCCCGTGCTGCCACAGAAAGTTGTCGCCAAGCATACAGTATTGGCGGAAAATCAGGGAACAAATTGATGCGTCCAGATCCGTTACAGGCATAGGCAGCCTTATAAGGTAGGTAGAAAAGCGTTGAAGAAGAAAAAAAAAAGATTGTGGACATGTATACAAAATTAAGCAAATGTTACACGTTTGTTAAACCTTAAGGCGAGAGCCTGCTTGCCCACTTGACACGTTTTCTTTAAGGATAAGGATATCATACAACACACCCCAAATCACGTGTGTTAGCAGTACTCCCCTAGATCTTCGAAGCCATTGTTAAACTTTCAATTGAAGTATTCCAAAGTAGTAAAAAGCTGAATTGTCATGTTGTGCCTTAAGGCTTCTCTCACCAGATCGTGTACGCACAATACGAGCGCTAGTATTAATGCACAGGTCCGACGCCTGTTAAATTAAATGATGGGGTTTTACGTGTAAAAACCGCTTTCTGATTACGAGGCACGCCGTAGTGGAGGACTCCGGAAAGTTCGACCACCTGGGGTTCTTTACCGTGCACCTAAATCTAAGTGCACGGGTGTTTTTGCATTTCGCCCCCATCAAAATGCGGCTGGCCGGGATTCGATCCCATGACCTCGTGCCCAGCAGCCCAATACTGAGCACCATGGTGGGTGTCCGGTACCTGTTAGAAGCAGGTTATCCTAGCGTGGCAGTGGCCACTTTTGCTGGTTACCTAAACAAGTCGATTTCGAGGGGAACGGGCGGGATTACGGAAAAGAGTAATAGCAAGAAAGAGTAGTGCGTATTCCCTACATTCATTCAGTATCGCAAAGGCTTACAGAAGTTGCAAGTAGGTCTGGTGTTAATGTTGTTGTCACTGCTCCTAATAAGCTAGGTAAAATACGCGCTTCCATTCAGAGGATAAAGGAACAGGTGAAAGGTAAGCAGCGAACAGATATTTGTCCAATGAAGCACATCAAGAACAACAATTTTACTGGCTGCCTCATGGGTGTGGTATATAAAGTTCCGTTTAGCTATGGCAATTTCTACCTAGGCCAGACGGACCGGTGTATCAATCAGATGCTAATGGAACATAATATGTCGTTAACCGGTGGATCGCCTTCTAGTCTTTCCTTACACTTCCAAGATAGTAACTGCAAGCCTGAGTTAGATGAAAGCGCGATAGTGTACAGGAATGAAGACACGCGTACTATGGCCGAGGCATGACATATCAAACATGTTGGAAGTGCGTGCGTTAGTCAGCTTTCTGCTACCTTACATAATGAATAAATCAATTGCCTTAGCAGTTATCTCTCACGTATACCCGCACGTGTACCCAACCGACACGGGGTGCTACCATTCCGGAGAACGCGCAGATGTGTTTTGCGTCGTCTTTCTTTTTTCACCTGAGTGCTTCCTTTAGTCTATAGTCGGCGTTCGGGTTGTCCACTTCTGTTCGCCTGTGTCCGTGTCTACACACGTTACCCATTTTTGCATTACAGTGATGTCATATTGCTGAAATCTGAGGCGTCATGAAGGGTCCTTCAGATTCGCTAGACAACAAAACGCGTGATGGTCGCTGACTTTGAACGGCCTGCCATATAGGTAAAGGCGCCATTTTGCTGTAGACCAATTCATGGTGAGGCATTCCTTTTCATTCGTGGAATAATTGCTTTCCAATTTGGACAGCGACCGGCTAGCGCAAGCTGTTAGCCCGTTCAAGCCCGCCTTTTCTCTAGACTAGGACGGCACCGATGCCTAGGCTACTGGCGTTAGTCTGGATTTCTGTATCAGCGTTCTCGTCGAAGGCCGCAGTTACCGGTGGCGACTGCATGCTTCGCTTGGGTTCTTGAAATGCACCGGCCGGTGGCGTTTGTCACTTGAACTCTACATCACATTTAGTTAGATGTGTGAGCGGAACAGAGATGCTATCAGAAGTCCATCACAAAGCGCCAGTAGTAGGCACATATGCCAAGGAATCTACGCACTGCCTTCTTGTCGACGGTCTGGTGGAACTTTGCGAATGAAGCTATCTTTTGCGGGTTAAGGCCTACTTCAGATTTGTTGATGACCTGGGACCGGAACAGAACCTCGTCGTAAGCAAAGAGGAACTTTTTGTGTCTTCACAGTGAGCGCTGTCGACTTCATGGCCTCGAGTACTGTCGCAAGCTGCCAAAGCTGATTATCCAAATTTCATGCGAAGACAAAGTCATCCAAGTAAACAAGATAGGTCTACGACTTAAGACTTTCTAACACCATGTCCATCACGTGCTCGAACCTTTCAGGCGCCGAGCACAGTCTGAAGGGCAAGAACTTCAACTCGCAGAGGCCGTGACGTGATGAAGGCGCTCTTTTCGCAATCTCTCTCGCCGATTTCAATTTGCCAGGAGCCGGACTTAAGATTAATCTACGAGAACTATTCAGCACTCCAGAGCCGATTTAATGCGTCGACTATCCATGGGAGTCCTTAACAAAGTACCTGTAGTTGGCACATAAGCCAAGGAATCTACCCACTGCCTTCTTGTCGTCCTTCTTCCATATCTTGTGCTGTCGACGATAATCTACGCAGAAACGTAGGGTTTCGTCCTTTTCCTTCACCAAGACTACAGGAGATGCCCTCGGGCTTTTCGACGGTTGGATGATGTCGTCAGGCAGCATTTCGTCGACTTGCGGGCCTATATATTCACGTTCTCGCGTCGAAACTCGGTAAGGGCTCTGTCGGAGCAATCGAGTGCACTCTTCGGTTATCGTGCGATGCTTTGCAACTGGTGTTTGTAAATGCTCAATGACGTCGAAAAGCAGTCGTCGTATCGTAGGAGAAGGCTTCTTAGCTATTGCTGCTTACTGAGGGAAAACTTGGGTTTATGTCGATGTTCGGTTTAGTAACAATGGTCGTCGGGGTAAATGGGGCAAAATCCGAGAGCACAAGCTAATTGCTGGTTTCCACAATTATTTAGATGTATGCGATGCTCGTGCCTTGCTGATGCGCTTAAACTCCTGGGTGAAATTTGTCAGTATCACTTTCGCTTTCCCTCCATGCAGTCGAGCGATACCTCTTGCGACGTAAATTTCACGGTCGAACACTATATGTTCGTCGCCCTCCATGACAACTTGTACGTGTGCGAGCGTTTCGCTGCCGACGGAAATGACATTGCTGGGGCAAGGTGGTATGCTCACTTGATGCTCAAGTACACTCAAGCCAAGCTGACTGGGAGACCTCTCCGTCAGTATCGCTCTGTATGTGGACAGCGTTATCGACCTCAACGTGAGGTCGATGATTGTGGCATGTTGGTTCAGGAAGTTCATGCCGCGAATTACGTCTCGTGAGCACTGTTGTAGGACAAGTAACGTGGCAGGGTAGGCCTGGTAATGAATTGTAATTCTCGGCACGCAGATCCCCGTCGGCGTTATGACATGTCCTCAAGCTGTCCGAATTTGAGGGCAGTCTTGACTTTCTTCAAATTGGCGGTGAATTATCCACTGATGACGTAATCAAGCAAAGGACCAGGCAGGATTCCATAAAGGCTACTCAACAATCGACCAGATTCACACTATCAATCAGGTGACAGAGAAATGTGCGGAATATAAACAACCCTTATATATGGCTTTCATTGATTACGAGAAAGCGTTTGATTCTGTCCAAACCTCAGCAGTCATGGAGGCATTACAGAATCAGGGTGTAGACGAGTCGTATGTGAAAATACTGAAAGATATCTATAGAGGCTCCACAGCCACCGTAGGCGTCCATAAAGAAAGCAACAAAATCCCAATAAGGAAAGGCGTCAGACCGGGAGATACGATTTCTCCAATGCGATTCACAGCGTGTATACCGGAGGTATTCAGAGACCTGGATTGGGAAGAATTGGGGATAAAATTTATTGGAGAATACCTTCGTAACTTGCGATTCGCTGATGATATTGCCTTGCTTAGTAACTCAGGGGACCACTTGCAATACATGCTCACTGACCTGAAGAGGCAAAGGAGAAGAGTGGGTTTAAACATTAATCTGCAGAAAACTAAAGTAATGTTTAACAGTCTCGGAAGAGTACAGCAATTTACAATAGGTAGCGAGGCACTGAAAGTGCTAAGGGAATACATCTACTTAGGGCAGGTAGTGACGGCGGATCCGGATCATGAGATGGAAATAATCAGAAGAATAAGAATGGGCTGGGGTGCGTTTGGCAGGCATTCTCAGATCATGAACAGCAGGATGTCATTATCCCTCAAGAGAAAAGTGTATAATAGGTGTGTCTTACCAGTACTCACCTACGGGGCAGAAACCTGGAGGCTTACGAAAAGGGTTCTACTTAAATTGAGGACGACGAAACGAGCTATGGAAAGAATAATGATGAGTGTAAGGTTAAGGGATAAGAAAAGAGCATACTGGATGAGGGAACAAACGCGAGTTAATGATATCTTAGCTGTTAAAAAAAAAGAAATGGGCATGAGCAGGAGATGTAATTAGGAGGGACGATAACCGATGGTCATTACGGTTGTGGACTGGATTCCAAGGGAAGGGAAGCGTAGCAGGGGGCGGCAGAAAGTGAGGTGGGTGGATGAGATTAAGAAGTTTGCAGGGACGACATGACCACAATCAGTACATGACCGGGGTTGTTGGAGAAGTATGGGAGAAGCCTTTGCCCTGCAGTGGGCGTAACCAGGCTGATGATGGTGATGATGATAATGGTGGTGGTGGTGTGATGATGATGATGATGATGACGTAGTTATGGGCTCCAGTGTCCCCAAGCGCGGTGACTTCATGGGCGCCGAGACGCAAGTCGAGGTCGGTGGTTCGTTGTATTCCGTTGCGGTTAGGTTTCGGTGTCGGATCACAGCTGCGTCGCGTTGACCTGTGACTGGTATCTGGCGTCAACAGGTCGTCTCTCCTCGGCGTATTTTTGTACTTCCAGGCTCTGTCAGGCTGGCTGCGTGCCGATTCTACGTCGTCGATCTGGATCGTGAAGTATTATCGTCGTCATTTTAGGATCTGTGGCATTTCGACGCATAACAACCGAACCTCCATTGGCTGCTACTTTTTGTTTTCCGTATATAGACTTGCGGACTGGCCCCGGGCATGGGCCCGCGTATGGTCGGCATTGCGGGGACAGGTAGCGGCCTGGCGGCGGCGAACCGCCTGGGCGTCAAGAACACAACTTAGTGGCGGCGAGGTATTGGGCGATGTCAAAAAGTCGCTCCCCAAGCTGTGAATACGGCGCGTTGACGGTGAACACCTCGCGGTCCCAAGTCATGGTATGAGCATCGGCGGTACACATGGCCCTCTTCTGCGCAATGGTAGCAGCGCGGATGCTAGTTAAGGGCACGCCAAATGCCTGTCTTCCTCGGGGCGTTGCGCTGGCCAACAGGTGGGCGGGGTAGCAGCGTCTCGCGACGCAATTGCGGTGTCATGGGGCCCTGGTGTGGGGGCGGAGGGGGAACGTGGTGGTAGACGACGGCGGCGTAAGTCGTCGCTTCCCATTCGGGTAGTAGCACGACGGTAGTTGCGCTTCAGTAACCTCAAGTTTTCGCCGAACATCTTCTTTGACGATGTCAGCGATTGAAGGCACTTGAGGCTGCAACCTTAGCAAAAGCTTCTGTAGTTCCTCGCGAGCTACTACGCCGATTATCTCTTGCATGTCATCGCTGCCGAGTACTTGAACATCGGTGTAGTTTCGGCGGTTATATTGCCTTGTCCGCGTATCGAGAGGGTTCTCAGTGGTTGTGACTTCGGAAACAACTTCAGCAGCAGTCTTGGGTGGGTTGCATATCAATCCAGCGAAGACCTCTTTCTTAACACCCCCAATCAAGAAGCGAACTTTTTTGCTGGCATATCGGGGTTGGCTTGTCTAAACAGGCGATTCATCGGCTCCGTGAAAATCCCGATGGTCTCATTGGGTAATTGTGCTCGGGTTTCTAGCATAGCTTCGGCCCTTCCCTTGCGCACGATGCTCGTGAAGGACCGCAGGAAGCCGCTACAGAACAGGTCCCATGTTGTAAGGGTCGGCTTCCGGTTCTTAAACCACTTTCTCGCGGCGTCTTCTAAGGCGAAGTATACATACCGCAACTTGATGTCGGAGTCGCAGTTGTTGAAAGTCGCGATTCCTTCTGTCTTCAGTGAAGTTTTTGGGTCTTCAGCTGATGATCTGAGAAAAGTTGGCGGCTCTCGATGTTGTTGCAGCAGATTTAGGGACTCTGGGCATCCATTATTGTTGCTGACTGCACCTTGATTAATGTTGTCTTCTCTGGAAGGGATCCGTACTCCGGTAGCAGTCCTCGCAGTCTACGGCTAGCTCATTGGTCCTTGGCGACGTTGGTGTTGTCCTCGTGTATAAGACTTGGAACGCGGCTTTTCGGGGGCATTCGGCCCAACTACGCACAAGTACCTTCACCATATGTCACTTCGTAGTGACGGTAAAGAACGCAGTAAAACTGTGAATGAGAAAACTAACTTGTATTGGGCGAATTTGCGCCTACAGAAGTAGGTTGCACTCAAAGCAGAATGAGAGTGGCGAACCCAGTTGGTGATCTCCGGAATTTTATCTGCCGGTCAAGCGCGTCGGCATCTATAGATAGGTCATCGTTAGTTCCAGCATACTCGCTGGTGTCCGCGTGTCTTCCAGAAAGTTCTGCACAATTCGCGTCTAGCATGCAGTCAGCGTGCACAAGCTTCGCTGACAACAGAGAGCAGATAGAACCATCGATGAGATTCGAGAAACTTCGTATATTTGCAGGCGCGTCTAGGGCTGAGCGATAACATTTGTTAGACGGTCAAAAGTGGTCACCCGAAAAAGATAAACAAGTACACGTGTCAATACCCTGACGCTGTGCCAAACGGGATGGCTGCACAGGACTAATAAACCACGTTTCTTGTTACTCGTTCCAACCTATTCTCATACATGAACAAAAGAAATCCTGTAGATGCAATGCACTATAAGAATCAATGCTAGGTGATGCATATTGTAGGTGGCTGACTATCAGGCATCGGTTGGGCTTATGTACAGGGCTACCAGATAGACAAAAGTCGATTTCTAAGACGAGTATAATTGCACGCGATGCGAACCTTGAGGTTGCGACACAGAAAGACGACGATAGTATGACGACCACGGCATTATAGCACTATCTCTGTATTGTACCTTCTATTCAAGGACCAGGCGTGCGCGTCTATATCAAGCAAGCATGACAGCGACGGTAACAAACGCTAACTGGTATGAAGCGTCCGTACAGCTGATTAAAACTTACGTGCCTTAAATTCATACAATGCTCAGCGGAATGCACCCCACGTGACGAGGTTTCCTCAAGAATAGCAGCCCGACGGTTAGGCACGCGGCACAACAAACTCACAGCGTAGACGCCATGTTTCATTTGACGCATTTTCCGCTCACGCTTTAGCGAGCTGCGCCAGGAATTCACTGGGTATGTGCCGCTCTTCAATGAACATCTCGGCAACTTAAGTCACAGAGCATGGACCACTGGGTTTGCGGCAATCCAGGAAAGAATTCTCCGCGTTTGCAGCCACCATCGCACCTTGCTTTTCTTCTTGGATGACACCTGTGCCACCAGATGATACAGTATTTGCAGAAAGAAGCGCGAGAAACGAGCCCGGTAGCCACGTGACGTGTTGCTCAGCGTTCACACGCACCAGCGTGTCATGGATATCTGAGGCCACGCGCACGCTCGCAGATCTCACATCTAGGTCTCGCCGAATGTTCTTAAGGATACGCTAATGAGGATTCCGCCTGCAGTGCTCGCCTCATACATACCTTGATTCGACAGATGCTATACGCTGATGTCCCTATATTGATTCAATGCTACACGCATTACCGTTGTCGACTGCTATGGGGAGAGAGGTTATGCGGTACAGAGAGAGAGATTATTTGAATTTATTTGGAGGAAAGTCGGTCTTAGGTAGCGTGCCATAGCCTACTACTGTGCCCAGAGGGAGGTAGAAATGGGAATGTAGAACTTGCGTGAGGGCTGACGATGACATAGAAGAAGAGTTCACGAAGTTTCCGGGGGCTGTGTCTGTATTTAGCATTTACCTAACGGCAACGCGTTAGCGAGCTCTCTCAAGAACAAATTGGGTAGGTGCCCCTTCTGCAATGAACCTCTCGCCATGCGGGGTGAGACATTATGTGCCACATACTGTGCTGCAAACGAGGGAACCGTCCCCAGCGTTCGCAGACATTGGAGTTCCACGCTTTCCGTCTCGGAGACAGGGCGCACACCTATCACCAGTGCTACTAGATGGTGCAGTGTGTTCAGAAAGAAGCCCGAGAGAGGAGCGCGTGGGGCATGACGCATGATGGTCCGGCACGCCATGCTAAGCACGTGGTTCGAGATGGCCGCCCTAGATGGCGCTGAGTGTTTCTGAGTGAAGTGCGAAAGGATATTCCCGCTGCCGCACATGCCTCTTACAAAATTCTTTCCACGAGAAGTAATACGCTGTATTCCCATGTAGATTCGATGCTAACGCATTACTGTCGAGCGTGATCGTGAGAAAGCCGCAATTTTCTGCATTTGCAATTCATTGCTCTTTTGTGTGATGGACATGTTACTTCCGTTTTCTAGCTCATGCGATATGCCGTGGTGCATGCAAGTTGACGTGTAAGAAAGCATTTTTATTCTCGAAGGTTGGAGCTTAAACCGTGTGGTTTAGTTTTCTGTTCTTGCCTCTACGCTAAATTATTAGGGCCAAAATATAAAGGGAGTTTTAGCGAACGCAATCAACTTTTTTTATGCGCTGTGGCAAATATCGCAATTCGAGTCCAAAAGTTGGTCTACTGAAATATCGAGACATTTCTCGCCCAAAAAATTGAAAGTCATAATTGACTAATTACCAACCATTCACGAAGTTGGTTTTTCTAATACCCAATGGCACGTAATGAATTAAAAAATGCTGGCGCGTGAGATATACAAGGCATATCCACTTTAAATGTTCACTTGAATACAATTCTGTGGTAGACACCACTTACGAGATATGCGCCGTCAAATTTGCGATAAAAATGCGCTCTCACACCTGTTACTTTGTTAGCAATACGTCTTTTTATGCGTGAAACACAAAACGAACTGCAACGCCAATGAAGTGATCTGAAAAGTTTGTGAACTAATATCTCGAAACTGGTGTCATATTGAGTATTGGTTCGAAGTGATTTCCTCTTGAGAAGGCGCCTGCTAGAATATGTAAATTGCAAGATCTGCTATAAGGTAATTAATTGAGAAGTTAAGTAGGTAATGTTTTTTGATTAATCCATCACGCATTTCAATTTCTTGTGCAAGTAATGTCTGCCTCTTCGAGTGGACCACCTGAAGGATTGGAATTGTGCTAACTGCCATAGGCAATATAAGTAAATTTTAGGACTGCTTGCTGAGACACCCGGTGCTATAAGTTTTATTATAAGTAGTAATAACGTTTATAATATTATTAGCAACTATTATTCTCGTTCTCATGTATTATCGCTACTACTTCTGTCGCTATTTCTCAATTTGTCACGAACTAACAATTAGATTCAAGACTGGCGGCTGTTATAATAATTTAGCCTAATCTTGCAACTCCTTCAATCATTGCAAAATATTGGCTTTTCCATGACCCACGAGCAAAGACATGTTTTATTAGAGCGAGGTATCTACCCAAATCTTCAGTTTAGTTCTCCTGCCACACTGTAGAGTAGCCTTGGGTCTAGGCAGCACTTCGTATGCTTGTTCTTATTTCATGCAAGCATAATATTCATTTTGAAACGTGTAAATTCGACCACATTTATCCGTTGTCCATCTACACCTTGTTTTCAATTCTGAGAATGGTGACTCATTCGGTTTTTGAGAAAGTAGCGCCTTTGTGCATTGTGTCTGGGGAATTCACACGTAAACACCTGCCTGCAGTATTCTTGTGGGCTTAATCGTAATAACAACTTCACTATCTTCTCATGTAGAGAGGCGCATTTGCAATGATAATTTTATGGACCACATATATTTTTAACACCATTATATTGCTGCAAACGTGTCGTATAGGAAGAGTGCGTTCATCTTACAAACAGGCACGAAGTACGTGAGCCAGAAAACACGTATAAAGGTAACCCGCACACAATAACTTAGCCCGGGACATGGCTAAGCACAAGAACATGCATAATTAATGGTTTCCTTTTCGTAAAATAAAATAAGTAACTTATTTGCCTGTAAAAGGTGAGCTTCGTAGTTCAGTTATTTTTTTTTTTGCTCTAACTCCACCTGGTATAGACAGGACCTAATTTGCGTAATGGGAGTTCCAATGAAAAGTCCTCTCCACTACGCGAGTTGCTATGTTTTATGACTATACTATGTTCTCTGGGATGACCACTTACTTTACTTTGGCGCCAACTTTATGTTTATTTCGGTGCGGTTGCCGTTCGCAAATATTCAAAATTTATTGGAAAACTATTTGCATATATGAAAAGTGACCACTCGATTGGAAGCCCGAATCGCGTGGGACACTATTCGATTCCTTATTCGACAGTTTCGTGTATTCGCACACCTCTGGTATTATTTGTCACTTGCTCAAAGCTGCTATTGTTCTTTTTCTCCAGAAATTATTTTCCTAAAAATAGTTAAGGTCGCTAATCTCATGAACAAGCTGCGTGTACAGAATGCGGAAATATTATACTTTTCTTGGTTATGCTGGTTTGTAAATTTAGAGGTGGACTGTACAGTAGACGGCCACCTTTCCGTATACAGCAATATCAGTTTCTGTGGCTACACGCATGTCTCGAATTTCAACACAAGGAGAGATACTGGAATTATTTTTATTTTCTTCAATTTTTTTTCACGGGCACAGGTTTCTGCTGCTCCTTCTATTATCTCTTTCATAGACACGATAGCCCACGACCACCACGGAAACAGGTAATAAAGGGCTGTCGTGCCCGCCGTTGACACGCCGGCAGACACAAGGCCGTTGACACGTGATTGACAGACGACCGCGTCACTGGCGTTGTGCACAGCACTCCTTTATTCTCAATTCTGCACCCTCGCCGCTGACACACCTTCGCTCGTTGCCGCAACCACCCGTCTTACGCCCTCTCTCCTTTTGAAGAACCCCACCTTTATAAACTGTAGCGAGGCAAGCGTATGTGGCCTTGAAGAAGACAAGTGATTGTTAGAGTATTGTTATCATACACTCGTCATTATTTCCCTATCCTCATGCTGTTTTCAGGCCATCATCGTCGTTGCGTAGTCATTGTGCATTCGTTGCCTCATCATATTCGTGATGGCGTCAAGGTCATTCCATCATCGTATTGGCCACTTTAACATCAAACACTCTTCGTGCCATCCTCATGAGCCACCGTGGTCATCATGCCGTTGTCATTTTGCTGTCATCGTCAAATTGTCATTTCACAATCCTCTTCACTTCATTAAATTCATCCCATTGTAGGCATCCCGTCATCTTCATAACAACTTAGTCGATCGATGGAAGTCATTTCTTGTTCATCACTGTATCCTAATCATGCTGTCGTCATTCCATAGTGATTATGTGATTATGCCGCCCTTGACATGCCATCTTCGTAATTGCGTTGTCGTGAGGCCGAAGCTATCATGCATCTATTCTACCGCCTTGGTCATCCCGCCGTGGTCGTGTCCTCGTCTTCATTGTAGCTAGATCTGGTTGTCATCTTAGCGACATGGTCACACCATCGTACTCATAAGTCGTCGTCATCTCGGCGGCGCCATGTAGTCATCGCCACGCTATAGTCGTTACATAGCCGCAATAACTTAAGAATCGACATGTCATTGTAATCAAGCCGTTGTCGATATGCCGACTTCGTCGTCCAATTAGCATCATTCCTTCTTGGTCATTTCATTGTCACTGCTTTGGCGTCATAAAGTCGTGATCATGCCGCTATGCTTTTGAGAAACTTGGCAAGCGAATTGCCTAACAAAGTGGTAAAATATCACAGTATGTGGCATGTAACCAAAGCCATGAAATCCTCAGAATACCACTACACATGATAAACAAACGTCACTAAACGAATACGATCTGTCGCTAGATTGCTCGAATGCTATTCGCATTGTCATCGAGTAATTGTGCGATGAGAATTGCCGTGATGTTTTTTTGCCTTTATTGTGTCTCGTGATACAAATAGGAAAAACGTGTATCTATATGTATTTCTGTTGCATGAACAGAAGTATCCGTATTCTGAGATACAACACAACCGAATATCAAAATCCACGGAGACACTCAGAGGCAAGAAGGTCCTAGTAAATAACGTCCAATATAACTAATTTTCTTATGTAGAGTGACTTATTAGCTTGTATGCTTAGTGAAATTAACAGTGCCAGAAATATGAACAATGTAAAGAACGTCACTACAATCGCTGTACATTCCTAATTTAACAACTTGCGTTCGTCTGCCAACCTCTAATATTTGATGGTATATGACACTGCGTGACACGAACATAATGAAAGTGACAAACAGCGTGGTACATCGAGCGGAGACCCGCTTAATTACGCAGCAGCTGCTACTGGATATCGCCTCCTATTATAGAAGGGAGCAGAATGTGAACCGCAACAGCAGAACTATAGGAAACATTTGCTCTAGTGATAAAATGCAGTGGTATTGGTACCATGGACCAGATCACCATCATCAGGTGACGGATGATGTACAGCAGAACGCTTTCTCACTACCTGCGTATCACCGAGGTGGCTCGCCGCTCCTGCAGTTAAGAGATGTGGGCTCGTAGTGCCAATCTTCCTGCTGCTACTCCTTTGAGGAATCAGTCAGATCACGCTTGCGCGGGTGTGCGTGAGGTTAGCCAGCAGGTTGAGCTCATTGAGGTAGCGGTGAGCGGTGATTGAGATAACGGCTGGCACTCAGCGCCGCAACGCGAATCGGTTTATCAGGAATCGTGTTCTCGTGCCTTACTGCTGCTTCTTGTTTCCGAGAGCGTACGCAGTTGCTTTAGCAGAGTGATGAGCAGTGTGGAGACTGCGGCCACGAGCCACATGCGCTAGAGATCCTCTGCGACACGGTGAAACCACACATTGAAAACGCAGAAACATTTGACCAAGTTTGGACATTCTGGTCGGCATTTTATAGTCGTGCCTTCTTTACGAAAGACTGCTTAATCATTAACTTTTGTTAGCAACTTGCTCAGTATTCATCTGAGGAAGTTAGCATCTTCCTCAGTATTCCAAAACTAAAGCGCGAGGATGTAGAGCACTGTAATCCCGTTCTTACTAGGGTACTTTTATTTGCTTCCTGAATGTTCTCAGTCAGTTTGCACCGTTTATAGGCTCTGTGCATTAACAACGTTATAAGTAGTTTTTCTCCTATAACATTCCCTTCGTAAACGTATTCATCCGTCTTCAAACACCGTAGTGTCCTGCCCTTAGAATGGATGACTTTCACTTTTCGGCATTATTTGGTATTTGATACACCTGCATGACTGTCCGCGCAATGTATGGCCTATATGAGGTAGCTCGTCCCGTGAGCTGTGCGTACATTTTTCTCACAATTTACTCTCTAGTGCACGTGCTTTTAAAATAACATTTCTGTGGATACTTTCCTGGGCCCTTTCTATCTTTTTAATTGGAACATTTTGCCAAGCTAGTAGCGTCTTTCTATTCCTTTAAGTGCTCGTTTATACGGACAGAAAGGGGCAAGGAAACCTAGCGCAGCATCCTAACCTCGTGAGGGTGGCGATATTACTTCGATTAGAGCAGTGAAAATGACTGATAAACGTGTTCACGGCATTGACGCCGTGTTCGTATATAATTAAGTTCCCATCCATCTAGAATAGATTTGTACGAGGCTTTATTATCTCGAAAGCTTACGCTTCTGCCCGTTTAGTTTTCATGCGTGCCGATTCCTAACTTCACTGCAAAATAATGTAGCTTGCCACAATTGCATCGTTGTTATTGCAAGATTATGAAATTTTACTCAGCACTTTCCCAAGAATCGCAATGTTGTTGCATGAAAAGAATGTCCTGATCTGATGATAATGCCTCAAGTATATAAGGACGTCAAAAAGTTGTAAAACGACATGTACACAATATTTTTGCACTTGCATGTCTAAGCTAAACTACATATTATTGTTGTTCATTGCTATTCACGAATTCCAAACAGTAAAATTATTCACTCCTAGAAAATAACGTGCCTACTTTGATGTTTTCCTAGAATGGTTTGGTGCTGGGCCTGTTGGTGCATAGCTTGACAAACAAACGACGAAACCCAGCCTTTGAAGACGCGTACACTAGAGGAGAGAAAAGACAACCGCACACGCTGGGGCTAGCAACAGCGTTTAATGAAACACTTCGGTCAAACAGAAAAGAACATCCACACGCGCATGCGCCATACAAAACGAGGCAGTCATGAAAAACATAAAAAAAAGATTGGTGTATGACACACTCATTCTGTATACGCGTCTTGGAAGACTGGGTTTTGTCGTTTGTTTATCAAGCTTTGCTTTCTTAGCTACAGCTCTAGTGAAAACTGAAAATTAAGCACCGAAGTTCCCCCAATGAGAAAACTGCATAGAAAATAAGAAATGGTGACGATATTCTACACCTACTGGTATGTATGTACTTAAACGAGACTGTCTTCTACATCGCTAAAAGTAAATATCCGATCAGCAACGTGAAACTTACACGCAGCAACGAAATGAAAGTCTTCCAAAATATTGGTCAACTGGCCAGTAGTGTTGCTGGTATGTTTATCAATATTTTCCTAGCATAAACTATTACATTTCTGAAATCTTGTGGAAAAGCTGCGTGCCGAGGATGCTAAATTGCATGCATTTCTCGGTTATTGATATCCGTAAAATTCAGACTTCGACACTTCTCTAGACAGCCACGTTTGCACTGAATATGGTCAGTTTATGTTGCTAAGCCGATGATGGCACCTGTTACAACAGAAGTTTATTGAAGTTGTCTGTAATGCTTCACATTACCTTATTCCAAAAACGTATCGTTCATACTCTTGACTACCAACAAACACTGAAACCAAGTACAACATAAGGAAAATTACTTGTGCTTAATAAATCAAATAAAGAAACGATAAATAATGGAAAGGGAAATGGATGAAAAAACAACTTGCCGCATGTGGGTAAGGGTCCCACAACTTCAACAATTCGGGTCATTTTCAACCTGCGGCAAGGTTTTTTTATACGTCTTTATTTCTGCGTTTAATAGGCGAAGCCTTGCGGCAGAAAAGGGGTGCTCTATGGGGGAGGGGGACCGGTGCTCTCCTCTTCCTCGAGGTGGAGTGGTCCCGAGGTCGGCTCTGCAAAGAGGCGGCGAGGCCCTTCCTTGTCCCTGAGGAAGTCCAAAAAAGCACTCCAAAGCTGGACTTTTTTCGTCCAGGTTCAGCTCCATTAATTTATCGTTTATTTCATTTATTAAACACAAGTCATTTCCGCTATGTTGTCTTTGGTATCAGTGTTTGTTTGCTTCTTTTGATATGGCTAATAGAAATCGGGCCCCTCGGTTAACACTCTTTCCTCTCGTATATTCTTGACGGAGCAGACATATGGCGCCAGAAGTGGTCTGATTTGTTGCATGGCCAGGTAGCGTGGAACGTGCCTAATGTGCGCAGTAGTTATCTTGTAGGACCCTACAATGTGACCTATTTATTGTCTTCCGAGGTCTGTGCAAGCGTTTTGCCTAGTTCGCCAGAACGAGGAGCGCAGCATATGTAGCGCTTCCAATGGAGTTTTATTTTTATTAGTTCACTAACGCCAGAATTCAACGTTCACGTGATACAATTCGTTATTTCTGCTGCTGCTACTTATACTGGAAATTCGGTTCACCGCAAGACAATGCGACTCGCAAAACGTGAAGCAGATGTGCATATATATAAGCTGAACGCTGCAATGAATAGATTAAATAATCACACAATTGCTGTACTTACGCAATAGACAAGATATGGTCCCAAATATCCGCATAGAATTACTGATCGTGCTCCTGAGAATGAAAACATAGACAATGGGCTTACATGTCATATTGAATCAAGCATGGCGCTGATGAGCACATCGCTGTTATTTTTAATAAAAAAAACATCCCCTCATAATATGTTTATGCATACGGGGAGCTCTGAGGTAAAGTAAGCTCTAAAGCAGATTTACCTGTTAATATACCAATGAATGATGTTCAGTAGCAAATGAATATGAAAGGCATATAATATCCGAATCGCTGAAGCATCTTGTTAGTCGGTTCAAGCGACGTCGACAATAGACGCGGAGAGTATCCATACGGTTTAAAACAACTATCCTACACTATTCGGAACCAAAAAGAGAAACTACGGTGCCAGAAGGCACATGGAATAAGCAACCGCTTTAAAATGCAGCTTCAGTTTGGAGCTCCTAACCTCTAATCTCCAGTGCTCATTTCCAAACGCCCGCGCGTCCCTAAATTATCTGCACTCACACGCACGCCCACACACATATACACACAGTCACACATGCACACAAACACCCAAAGCTCTGCACTTTTGTTTGTGTACTATTGTGCGCCGTATTTAGTATGTCATGCATCCCCTACTCGCTCAAGATTCAAAGCTGGAAAGTTTATTTTCACTTATATTAGTGCAGAGCACCAGCTATCATCACCGTCTTTGTTATACCACTTTAGCCTCTCCACCTTGCGTACGTAAGTTCTCTAAAATAATTCCACAGTGTGTAGTAGCACACTGGTCACAACATTGAGGCCGACCTCACAATATTTCTAGCATTAAAGTTCTCTTTTGTCTTTCACTTTTTCTTTCATTAGCTCCTGTTTTAAATTTCCGTCAAGAAGAAGTAGTTTAATGACTGGAAAATGTAGAGAGGTCGGCCGGAAAATGGAGCATCTGGCCTGCTACTCTACTAAAAGGAAAGGAAAGAAGGGAAGAAAAAGGGTCGAGTTGCGTAAGGTCGATACACTGGACGTTTTGACATGGCGCGCTTTAACTAGCCGTTTGATCATGTTGTGAGATGACAAAGTGCAGAAAAGAAAGGAAGATAGAAATAGGCTTTAGGTCTCGCATAGTCTTGCTGAGGAATGTGAGCGCCTAGGGCCCACAGCTCACCTATATGCGCTGGTGACGTTGGTTCCCCAGCGGTCGCTTAAAATTAAATGGCAGACCAAGTCCACCTGCATTGCTTGCAGCTCAAAGCAGGGACGTAAGAGTTGCACCCTATTTTCGTGAAGTATAGCTTAATGTAAAAGATACGACCAATTTCTCTTAAAATCGTGTAATCTTTGTAATCATCACAATAACATCGATTCTGATTGTAAGGAAAATTGTGGGATAAAATACTCAAGGCTATTTAAAGGCATATATATATATATATATATATATATATACTGCGGAGCTGGCCTGTTCAGCGGACAGCTTGAGACATGAGTTTTTTGAAGAACCCAACGTGACGCGTCAGAGAGCACGTCAGCACTAGAGGTCCAGGTGAGAAGCGCGCGACTCTGTGTTGTCCGTCGTACAAATACTGCTGGTTGTCTTGGGACGTCAGGAGGCTAGTGTGGGCACTTTTGTCTGTTTGGGTTGCCCTAGTCATAGCGTCAAATGCGTATGCGCTGGCCCTTGCTGGGGCAAATGGAAGGGATGTGTCCAGTGGCAATGTTGGTTCTCGGTCGAACAACAGAAAGAAAGCGGATTAACTGGCAGTACCCTGGAGTGAACGATTCATGAAAATGTGACACGGGGTAGAATAAGGACCCAATAAGAATAAGACATGTTTTGCAAGGATTTGATTCGGACGCTCTTTGAGACCATTAGTTTGCGGATGGTAAGACGTAGTCAACTTGTCATAGTTGAGCACGGCTGCTGCATGTCGGCGAAGACTTTCGAAAGAAATTTACGGCTACGGTCACTGCGCAGTTGGCGTAGAGCTCTATGTTGTAAAATTATGTCCTGTTGAAGAAAATCGGTGACATCTGTGGCGCCGCTTCTTAGAAGCGCTCCGATGATTTCCTAGCGCATGGTGCAATCTGTCGCTACAGCGAATCGCTTGCTGCCAAATTTCGTAGACGGAAAGGGCCAACCCAAAGCCAAAGCGAAAATAAACGGGTCCGACGGAACGTCGAGTGGTTGAAGGCGCCCCGCAGGGAGCGTAGATGGTGTTTCCTTGGCACTGGCATATTTAATACTTTCTGATACGTATCATATAATAGTGGCATCCTGACGTCACAGAAGCGCGAACGCGCGCGTCTACGAGCCGTAAATGTCTTTGCGAAAACCGGAGAGATAATGTGTGATTGGGAAGAGGAAGACGCACTATTTCAGAAAACCGGGAGGACAAGGCTACAACTTCATGTCGGCTTCTCCGTGGCAGTTCTAAGAAGATAAGCGCATCAATACTTTCCGCGAAATGAAATTCTAACAGCTGGCAAACCCGCTCAAGATGTGGCCAGTAACAGCGACATGAACATGTCTGAATTAAGCGTGTGAACAGCGCAAAGGTAGCTTAACGATAGCGGCTTTTCTTTTTGCAAACGAAATGAAATTGGCGCTCTTCGTGCGCTCATCATGTGGCGACGGCAGTACCTGAGCAAAATCTGGGAAGGAATAGATGCGTCCAGAGCCATTGCAGGCATAGGAAGCGATACAAGGTAGATAAAGCAGCTTTGAGGAAAAAAGAAAAGATTTTGGAGATGCATACAAAATTACACAACTATTACACGTTTGCAAAACGTTAAGGCGAAAGCACGATTCCACTTGGCACACGTTTAGTAACAATGTAAACATTGCGGACTGTCCATCGGAGCGCACGGCAGAAACTCACCGAAATCACCAGACCTTTTGGTAGTCGGCCAGTGCAGGCTGTGCTTTAGCAGACGGAGTGGCAGTGTGGGAACGCGGGCGAGATGAGCTGAATTGGAGCCACCGGTAGAAGAAGACGACAATGAACGCGCGAGCAGTGGCGCGAGCACGAGGGACAATATGGGAACACTGGCATGAAAAGCGTCCTAGCCAGCTATGAACCAAGACATCGGCGAACGAGCGAGCATTCGCACAAGCCTGCTTCTGGGCCACGTGACGAGTGCAATGAGGCACGCACAACGCACACCCACCATTAGTAAGCCAGAACAGCGGAGGAACCGTGACATGAGGCAACCTTGTTCGTCTCGCAGCACGGAAGTCTGGATTCGATTCCCTCCCAGACTGAAATACACCAAATTTTCTTTTCAAAGCCACTAATTTACTTTGTTTACAGAAATTTCCCTGAAAGTGTGCTGTCAATCCAAGCATTTGTTGTCATGATAATTTATGTACAACGTTATAAGATTTACGAAGGGTTTTTTGAAAGGCAAGCATGACTGCACATGACGCGAATTTGGGGATGGCGACAACAGAAAGACGACGATTGTATGACGACTACGGCATTATAGCCCCGCCTTTGTACTTGTACTCCCCCCCTCTTGGCCCACGCATGCCTTTCTATATGATGTCGGCTTGACAGCGCTGGTATCAATGGCCCCAATAGGCATCAATTTGCCGTACAACTGAATAAAACTTACGTGCCTTAAATTTATCCAGTGCTCGGCGGAATCAGTCCCACATGACAAGGATTGCTCAAGGCATACTAGCCGACCCTTAAGCAGGCGGCGCTAGAAATTCCCTGGGAATATGCCGCATTTCATTTCACGTCTTTCGTGCTCATGTTTTAGTGATCTGCGCCATGAATTGAAGGCATATATGCCGCTTTTCAATGAACCTCTCGGCAACTTAAGTCACTGAACATGCGCCACTGGGTTTGCGGCAACCCAGGAAATAATTATCAGCGTTCGCAGGTCCAAGCGTGACACGCGTGGCTCTTCGCTGATGCCACGGATGCCACTAGATGGCGCCTCATTTCCAGAAAGCAGCGCAAGAAAGGATCCCGACAGCCACATGACGCGCTTCTCAGCGTTTGCACTCACCACCGGGCCATGAATATCCGAGGCCATGCGCTGGTTTCCCGGTGTCACCTCTAGATGTCGCCGCATGTTCTTAGAGAAGCGCGAAAGAGGAGTGCCGCTGCAGGGCACGCAGCCTCATAACTTGATTTGACGGTTGCTATATGTCGATGTCACTGTATTTATTCAGTGCTACACGCATTGCCGTCGGCTGTCATGGTGAGAGACGTAATGCGGGAGAGAGGCACAGATCATTTACTTGAAGGGAGGAATAGAGGTCAGCCAGAGCTAGCGTGCTCTAGCCTGTTACTCAGCACAGGGTGAGGTGGAAATGCGGAAATTAAGGTTGCGTGAGGGGTGATTATGACTTCGAAGAAGAATTCACGCAGTTTGTGGGAGCTATGTTTGTGTCTATATATGTATCTAACCCCAACGCGATAGCGAGTTGTGCCAAAGCAAACTGGGTATGTGCTGCTCTTTAATGAAACTCTCGCCAACTTGGATTAGTGATTATGGGCCACTTACTGTGCTGCAAGCGAGGGAACCATCCTTAGAGCTCGCAGACACCGGTGTGCCACGTTCCCCCTCTCGGAGTCTAGGTGCGGTCTTATCGGCATTGTTTCTAGATGGCCCAGTGTATTCAGAAAGAAGCCCGAGTTAGGAGTCCGTGCCACATGACGCACGACGGACCGGTGCGCCGCGCTACCCACGTGGTTCGCGGTGGCGGCATTAGATGGCGCCGAGTGTTCTGAGTGGAGTACGAAAGAATATTCCTGCTGCCGGGCAAGCTTCTTACAAAATTCTTTACGTGAGAAGCAATACGCCGTGTCCGTAATTTGATTCAATGCTACCGAATTACCGTCGACAGTCATCGTGAGATAGGTGCTGCCGCAAGTTTTTGCATTTGCGATTCACTGCTTTTCTGTGTGTTTCACATGTTACTTCCACTTTCTAGCTCACGCCATATCCTGTGGTGGATGCAAGTTGATATTTAAGCAATCATCATTAATCTATAGAAGGTTCAAGCTGGTGAACCTCGTATTTCAGCTTTTTGTCAATTTCTCCACATAATTTATTAGGGCGAAAATATAAAGGGTATTTCAGCGAACACTATCCAAATTGTTTTCTAATGAACTGTGACTAATAGTGCAATTCTAGTCCATGAGCTGGTCTACTTAAAGAGGCGGACATTACTTCGAGAAAAAATTGAAATTCATGATTAACTAATAAACAAATATTGACTCATTGAATTTTCACGAATTACCTTATGACACATAAGGGAATATACAAGTTCTAGCAGTTGGGAATACAATGCATATCCACTTTGAATATTCACATGAATAGTTTCGTGTCGTAGACACCATTTACGAGATATGCGCCGCCTAATTTCCGCTAAAAATGCACTCGTCCCACTTACTTTCTTCCCAGAACGTCGTTTTATGCACTCAAGTACAAAAGCGACTGCAACGCCAATGCATTTATCTGCAATGTACGGGAAGTAATATCTAGGAATTAGTGTCAGCCTGAAAATTGGTCTGAAGTGGTTCCCCCTTGCGAACGCTTTTGCTAGTTTGTAAATTGCAACATTGCCATAAGGTAATTAGATGTGAACTTACCTAGTGCATGTTTCTTAATTAATCGATCATGCATTTGAATTTCTTGTGCTAGTAATGGGCACCTCTTCGAGTGAACCAGCTCAAGGACAGAAATTGTGCTATCTGCCAGAGGCAATTTAAACAAATTTTTGGGACTGCTCACTGAAACATCCGGTGTTATAAGCCTTTCTATAAGTAATAACAATGTTTACAGTATTAATAAATAACCATTATTGCTGTTCTTATTTATTATGGCCACTACTTCTGTGGCTATTTATTGACCTAATACGAACGAATATTCAGCTTCAACACTTACGGCAGTTATAGTAATGTACCTTGATCTTACGACTCCTTGATTCATTGCAATATGTTGAAGTTACGGTGAAAAATTCATGACACGTTTTATTTGAGCGTATTCTCTGCCGAATGTTCACTTTAGTTCTCTTGCCATACTATAAAGGAGCCTTAAAATGGGTCTGGGTTGTACTTCACATGATTGTTGATTTTTTCATGCAAGTATATTATTTATTCTGACGATTGTAAAATTGAACAGGCCTATCCATTGTCCACCTACACACTGTCTTGAATTTTCAGGACCATGTCGCGCTTGGTTCTTGAGAAAGTAGCCCTTTTGTGCATTGTTTCCTGACTTATGCGAGTCTCTTTCACACGTAAACGCCTCTTTTTTGGTGTTCTTCTGTGTTTATTCGTAATAAAAACTTCCCTACACTCTCATATAGATAGCCGCATTAGGAAAGATAATGTTATATACCATAAGTTTTCTCTCAGCACCTTTCTATAGTTGCAAAGGTGTTATATGAGAACAATGTTCTCACTTCAAAAAAAAAAAGAAAAAGGAATGGAGTGCGTAAGCCAGAAAACACCTTTCAAGGTTACCAGCAGACAGTAATTTTGCCTGGCAAATCTTTTAGCAGAACGACGTGCATTGTTAATAGTTTCCTTTTCATAAAACATAATAAGTAAATTATTGACCTCTAATAGATGATCTTCCTACTAATTTTTTTTTTCCTTTTGATAGCTCCAGCTTTGGCTGAAGTAGAGAGTAGCTAATTTTCCCAGTAGGAATTTCAGTGCAAAGTACTGTACATAGAATTAGCAATGGTCGCTTATTTTTGCGGAAGTTTATGCGAAATTTTATGAATTAGACTGTCCTAACGTCGTCTAAAAATAAATAATAGATCAGGGAGGTGATCCTTACACACTGGAACAAAAGTGGAATCCTTTGAAATATTTATTTGTGTGTGAGTAGTGTTTCTTCAAAACAAATCGCATACGAATAGAATATTGCTTTAAAAGGATTCGAATAGAATAGAATATGGAATGCCCATCCAATAGTTTTCGAATTATGCTTAGCCGTTACCCCCATTAAGATTAAGCGATGCTATCATCCCAGCATTCCTAAAGTTAATTACTTTCCGTCCCTGAATAGCACGTAATGAAGCTTTGTTTATTAAAAGCAGCAATGGCGCAATTGAAGCAAACGAGTTATATTGTTGCGTGTACTGGACTATTGAGAGAACGGAAATCATAGCTGCATGGCCTGTAAAGTATGGCTACCTCAGCGACGTAGCCTGCTTCACTAAGCAAGTTGTTATGTTTTATTACTATACTAAGGGCTCCGGGATGAACATTTGCCCTATGTCTGCGTTAATTTTATGTTTATTTAGGTGCAGCTGATGTTTTCCCATATTGCAAAAGTATTCTAAAACAATTAGTATTGGCAAAAAGCGACTACTTGATTCGAAGCATGAATCGCATAGGGCGCAATTCCATTCGTTATTCGAAAGTTTCGAATAATCGCGCGCCCCTGGTAATACTTGTCACTTACTAAATGCTGTTATTGTTTACTTTCTCAAGATATTTTCGTAAAACTGTAAATGTCGCTAATCTGAACAAGCTGCATGTACAGAATGCGAAAACATTATACTTTTTCTTGGTTTTGCGGGTATGTAAAATCTTGACGCGTACTGTACAGCAAATGGCCACCTTTCCGTATACGTATCAGTTTCTATTGCTAAACGCATGTTAGGGATTTTAGCACAAGCCACATCTAGTGGAACTTCTTTGAATGTTTCACGCACTTTTATCCCACCGACCTATTTTGTTAGACTCACGACTGCGCTCATATATAAGGCGTGCGCTGGTCTGCTATGTTTCAGTTACGGGGAAAGCGGGGAAAGCGGCTAATGTACGTTCTATTTATTCTGTGGGACACTGAAACATCCCCTAGTCATTTCCTCCCTCACTGTCCCAACGAGTCTTCACTTGTTTCCCAGAACAATAAGCGCACTAGGAGAGGAAAGATATAAAAAAGCAATGCTTTTGTAGTTCACTGCAGCATACACTGGAAACCATCGTCACAACCACTAAATTCATTTGATCTTCAGCTGGTTATACAGGGCAATGATTGCCCTTAACATGCGTCGCCCAAAACACCACACTGTAGTAAATTTATTTGATTTTCAGCTGGTTATAGAGTGCAATGATTGCAATTAAAATGCGTCGCGTACAACACCACACTGTAGTGTAGAAATGAAATAAATGCTAGACAAAAAATAAAATTTATGCGCATAATCTCCGCGTCCTTGATAAACACTCCAATGTCCAACCTATAATCGTTTGAACGATATGTCGATCTACAGTAAATCAGCACTGTAGCAATCAACTGGCACAGCTCTACATATTGACTCACGTGTAGTGTTGGTGTTCATACAACACTGTTCTTATTGAATAAAAAGAAGTCATCTAAAGTACGTATGTGATATTCCATCTATATATGGGGCTTTCTTTTCCTACTAAGTCGTTGTTTCGCTTGAGTCATTCGGTCTTTTCCCACAGAGCATTGGGCACCTCATATATATATATATATATATATACCTCAGTCATGATGAAACTTGCCTGTGTCTTCTCCCTCGGCTAAGCTGAGGCTTCCTATTTCAAGTGAGGACCTACGCAGATCTGTTTTCTGCCACTTTTCTGTCACCCTTTTTCTGCATACATAGCTTTACTAAAATGCTGGGACAAGGCTCAAGGCAGCCACCGGACCGAGATTCCGAGTCGATCCTGCTAGAGCAAATTTTGGATCGCACCACAAACCATTGCCCAATGGTGCTGGAACAGAAACGTACGCTCCTCTCGTTCAAGCTGCTTCCTCTTCGCGTTTCACTCGCTCTCTGCCAGCCGTGTTTTCGCGCCTGACTAGCGTTCAATTAACGGCCTTTTTCGCTTCAGCTGCCGCTACTGGCTCTTCACGCTTCTTTCACGTACTCCGCCTTCAGCTCTGCTACCACCTTGGCGACACTGAGACCGATGCGCTCTGCTTAGTCTGATAAGAGTCAGGCCATGCTGGTTCGGGTCTGCTACCAGACGGTCCATCTGCAGTTATATCCAGTGGCCAACTTTCGTCTTTTTAAGCTTCCTGGAACTGTTATTTCTTGTACAAGGCGCTACGAGTTTTTCCTCACCATCTGCCTCGTGCCTCGCACGATTGATTTTCTGGAACTACGTGTGTTTTCTCAAGAGGGTTTGGAGTTTGATGAACATCCGTGATCTGCTCCCGTTTGTTCTGACTTCTTATTTAAGCCATCTGTCCTCGTGTTTCGCTCGTCGTCGGTTTTTTTCTTTTTAGCCTCAGCACTTAACGTCCGTGCATGTCCTTCTTTGTTCTTATCTTTCTTTTCTTTCGTGCATCCCTAATTGCATTCGCTAGCGCACATCACTCATTGTGTTACCCAAGTTGGCGTCAAATGCGTTGTTGAAGAGCGGCACATATCTGATGGCACATATACAGTGACCCAAGCTGATATCACAAATTTTCATTGAAGGCTAGTGCAGACGAAGTGGTACATGCGCAGTACTCCAAGTCCACATGAAGTAGTTTCATTGAACAACGGCGGCTACGCAGTCCAACCTCTACAGTAACCGATGTACGCGTAAAAGGAGATCGCTGAAGAGCGGCCGATGTATACATTGCAACATACTAAATTACATAAGGTGGCCCAATGGTTTGTTTCGAGCCCTGTTTCCTCAGCGCAGCAGCCGCCCTAACTATTCGACCATGGACTACACAATGAACCAGGTAGGCGGGAATATGGTTAAATACAAACATACATAGATATACAGAAAGTTAGCTCCAGAAGGTACCTGAAGTACTCTAATAATTTTCAAGCAATAAAAGCTACTTTAAATTTTTGCAATGCATGACGTAATCGAACCCACGTCCCAAGCGTTCCTCGAGGACAGCAACTCGACGGTTTGGCAGGCTCGGCCACAATTGCACTTGGTATGTGCTGCTTTTAAAACCTCTACTCATCTTGCGTCACTGAGCATGTGTCGCTGGCTGTGCAGCAAGCGAGGAACCAATTCTCAAGTTTTTCAGGCACTGGCGCACCATGCTTCTCATCTCGGAGGTAAGGCGTAGACGTTTTGGCAGCGTCACTGTTTGACGTAGCCTGTCCAGGAAAAAGCGCGAGAGGAGCCCAGTTGCCACATGATGTTTTTCT
Organism: Dermacentor variabilis; assembly: GCF_050947875.1. Lineage (NCBI taxonomy): Eukaryota > Metazoa > Arthropoda > Arachnida > Ixodida > Ixodidae > Dermacentor > Dermacentor variabilis. Next base: position 77,333,366 of record NC_134575.1, read on the forward strand.
GAGCCTTCGAACGCAGCGGTACGACATGAATTTAGCAAGCCACGCACTGGCTTCGCCCCTGGATAGTGTCGAATGTTCATAGGGAAGGCTCAAAGACGCACGGCTGTACACGCCGCGTACACAAGTAGTTTCGACTGTGACAATATGTTGTGTCGGTATACTGATTCACTACCAAATGCGTTGCCATCGATAGTCATCATGAGATGGGCTCTGCCGAATTTTTAGATACTTCGCGCGAAAAGTTACGGTGCATTTCTCATGCTTTCTAAAAGTTGGGAAGGTACGGTGTGTGCGTTCTGGTACATAATATAAGGCCGTTTCGCCAGTGTAAATAGACAATTTTGAAGAGCATTTCTCGCCTTGCGATACCTTTGCGGCATGTTACGGTGCACGTCCTTTCAAGACATTTAGTTTGCCGTACGGGAACGCAATTGTAAGAAAGACGTTTTAAAAGAGGACGCCGTCTGGTTTTTCGTTCCAAACGTATCCAAGACAAGACAATTCATTAGCAACCATCCTGTTGCTGCTGTGCAAACGCGTCTCGTTAGGCCTGTGACCACCGGAATCGCCAAACGACGAAGAAGTTAGACGTGCTATGCGCTCATAACTAACGTTTCAGGCGACTTTAGACAAAGCGAAAGCTCATGCCCAGAATTACTTGCGAGAAACACGAGTGAGAGCACCGCTTTCACGGGAATTCACGCTGAAGCGCTGGCTGTGGGTGCCCCCATGTTGGACAACGCGATTGCTTTGTGTGCATAAACATTACGAAAGTTAAACTCTCCAAATAACATTTGTTTCCTTAGTGAACGTAAAACACAACGACCCGATCACGTTGGGTGCATGCGCTGTTACGACGAGGCTATTTCTTTGAGTACATAATGCCTTTACGTTTGGTTGCAAACACTATTCTCAATTTTTTTTATAAACGATACAAATGTTTCTAATACTCATGACGTTCAGCCCATGTTCTAGCCTAAAATTCACATATTAAAGCAGATACCCGCGAAGAATGGCAGAAATAACGCGAGCACAGAGAAAGAAAAGTAACGCTGAGAGCGTTTTGAAAAGCAAAGGGCCGACAGTGATGATAAAACTAATGCGGAAGCTGGAAGACTCTGTTAGAACATGCGGAGTCGTGTTATATATTACCAATGTGTCTCACGATCCCCATGTAACTGCTTCAACTTTGGGAAGTGTAGCCATGGGTGTCTGCGTAAGAGCTACGGGGCATCGAAGCTGTGCGTATATACTGTTTGAGTTTATTGGTTGATATAAACACAAAAGACGTCTACGTTTACGTGCGTTGACGAAATCAACATCGGCATCGCGTAATTTGAGATACTATTTCGTAGGGTGATAATTTCATATATTAACAACGCCCAAACAATGAATATTCTGTACAGGAAGACTTCGAAACACCAAGATTTCTCAGTTTACGAACTTGCACACGCCTGAGAACCTGTAGTTTATGACGCGATGTGATGCTCTGCGTCACCTCATGTGCCCTATGATAAATAGGAAACTTTAACAGGGTGGCAAAAATAGGTAAGATAATAAAAACGAGAAAAGCGTGAATGATCAATACTGGGTACGTGATCGTACCCGGTTGCGGGACACCGAGAAATGTGAATGGGTAGCGTACCTACGGGACATTGGGTCATCGGTTTTTACCGGCAAAGTCCCAGGGAGTCTAGAAACAGCAGCGAAAGCTGCTCATACGGAAGCATTGCCTGGTGCTACCGATGACAGCAACCAAACAAAAATTTTTTAACTGTAGCGTATACGGACAAAGGTGACATGTAGTGCTCGTTTGTGTGTCCGTTATTGTGATTTGAGCCAATAATCTTTTTTTGCGCTGTGCCTAAATACGCGAAGCACTTTTACTCTCAGTGGGTGTAAGAAATAATTTGTAGTTTAAGATATTGTTGAAAAAAACAAACTTTACTGTCATTTTGCATCATAAGATCGTTTGACAGATAAATAGGAAAACATGTGTAATATAGAGCATGTATACTTACTAGGTTCGGAAAACAAGCAACATCAGTATTGTCCTAGTTCTTTAAGAACTTAATAGTAAATTTCCAAGCCTATAAATAAGCTCTCCCTTGCCATAGATCGCACGTGTACGTAAATAAAGAACAGAAAAAGTACAGGGTCATTCAAAGCAATGTAAGAGAACTGAATAACTTCGCACAGCTTTGCGTTGAATAGGCACTCATAGCCAATCTAGTGTACTCTCCCGAGCATGTCACTAAAAAAAAAAATTAAATCATGGGATTTTACGTGCGAAAACCACTTTCTGATTAAGAGGCACGCCGTAGTGGAGGACTCCGGAAATTTCGACCACCTGGGGTTCTTTAACGTGCACTTAAATCTAAGTACAAAAGTGTTTTCACATTTCGCGCCCATCGAAATGCGGCCGCCATGGCCGGGATTTGATCCCGCGACCTCGTGCTTAGCAGCCAACACCATAGCCACTGAGCAACCACGGCGGGTATGTCAGTGAACAGTTTTTGAATTAGTGACTGTGTGTATTGATGCAGAATTTCGCGACACACAGCAGCATTGAACTAGGTGTGCAGAGTGCAGTAGGCAGCTTGCTATGTGGGCAGTGTGTGTTATGTATCAGTGTTTAGATATTGTGAAGTCTAGATTTAAGAGTTGTGCGTATTTTTAAAATGGAAGCGCAATGCAATTATTTTTAATGTAAAATAAATTTGTAGCGGAAAGTCAGATACTGATCTAAGTGTAAACCGCTCGTACGCCCAGAACTGGAATACGCATGCTCGGTGTGAGATCCTGTTCTTGAGGGTCTCATCCAAACTTTCGAATCCGTGCAAATCACAGCGCACGATTCATACTTCACAACTATTCTCGTGTATCTCGTCTTTCTAGTGTGTCCACTTTGAACCTACCTCTTTTTTGCTTACGAAGGCAAGTGTCTCGGTAATCACCCTTTTACAAAATTTATCATCAACTCAATCCTAAAGAACTCCTTCTAACTGAAATGTACATTTCATCCCGTAGAGATCATCTTCATAATATAGGAGTCCTATTTTCTCGAACTCATATTTTTACACCTTCATTACTAACACTACTAACGATTGGAACCCCCTGCCCACCTCAATTATTGCAATTACCGACACTGACTCGTTTAAATATGCTACTGAACATTTATTTTCAGTAAGCATAGTTAACTGTTGTTTCTGTTATTGTTTTCTGCATTGCCGCATTTTCGTGTTATATACATTTGTTTTTCATGAATTTCACTGCCTTCTGCAAGGCCCTCGGGCCCTGAAAGTATTTCTATAAATAAATAAATAAATAAATAAATAAATATTGTCGCTGAATGGCAAGAAAGCAACACTATACTCACACGAAAGTTGTATATTCAATTTTTTTTCTAAAAACCAAGAAATTAGGTATTTTAACGAGCCACATGGAACAAGGAGCAGGTGGCAGTTCTAACAGTTCTAGTCGAAAATGATGCTACAAAAATACTGTGCTAGGGTTGGTTTCGTATGAAAATAAAAAAAGCGTTTTAGTTTGCAGCAAGAAAAACTAATTGGTTAATAAAGCACATGATAAGCTGGACAAAGAGTCAACCTCCTACTGATGTACAAGAGAACCAGCTTAAGTCACGATAATGGTGCTATAAATGACTAAATATTAGCCTTACGTTGCTGAAGACTTTCGCTTTAAAACTGAATCGTGGGGATACCTGATTATGGAAACAGGTTTTTGTGCAAGGCTGTGCTACTTGTTTCAGCACAGCATCTTGGTTACTCTCAGGTTTTCATGCTGCGAGTGATCTGAAAATCAAGAGTTGCGCTTTCTTATACATACAACCGCAGCATGATTGTAAAGAGCTCAGTGAGGCACTCTAGTACAAGGTTTTCTTTTGTCAAGATTAGTCAAGAATCCGTGCAGTATATATATGCGCGTATTTGATTACCGTGTGTGAAGTCACATACAAATTATTTTATTACGCCAGCCAGACGACCATCTATTTTGAGGGAACTGCAGAATATAAGCAAACGGCCAGCCAGCGGGCACCGTATACATTTCAAATACAGAGGGCTCGCAAGGCAGCAAACTGGATTTACACCCCCCCCCCAAACACACGCAACACACACGCCCACTACAAACATGCATTTAACACCTAAACAATGCACGTACAACACACATACACACAAAAAACACACCAACAAAACAAAGACAGTTGGTGGCCGTTTGTTTCAAAAATGTAGAAGGTTATAGGGAAATAGCGCTGACAAGTTTCATTTTACTGTTATCAGTACGCACTTAGCTAGATCATGTATTAACGTCAGAATAATTAACTCGTCTGTCGTGTTCTTTTTTCAGTACTGTTAAGAATACAAAAAGACACATTCAGTATTGCCATTGCTTCATTTTGAAGGAGCCAGCAGTCAATGAATTCTAAGAAAGCAAAATATCCTATGTGGGGCTGCATCCATGAAGCTGCAGGTGTATAACTGCCAAGCCACCACTGCCTTGGTTGTTCCTTTAATTTTTGTGATGGCTACCTGTCGTGACAATGTTAACAAACCCTGCGTGCAACTATCGCTAAACCTTTTTTTCAACCTCGCAGTCAGTTAGAACGTAATATTATTAACGAATAGTCCCAGCCAATCATGACTTTCTTTCTAATAACTCTTCAAGCTATCCCATTTTTCAATTGAGGGCGCATTTTGAAATGGCAAAAATATAGCCGATATTTCATTAAAGCCGAAATTGCGTAATTAAAGGCATCGCGATGGTTTTAGTGTTATGTCACGTTTATGTATAATAGCGCTCGATTCCCTACCATTAAAATCAGCTGAAAGTTTGAGCTTGTATCTGTCCTTTATTAGTCCTCGTTTCATGTGTTTCGTAAACAACATTTATCATGAATTGCTACCAACTAGCCAAAAAGGAATACCCGTTCTCCAATGTAGCAGTCGCCAAGAAGGCAGGGATGACAGGCCACCAGGCGTCACGGCGCTTGTGTGAAGCATGACCACGCTGGGTGCGTACACGCTTTGCAGAGCTCGGCAGTGTTCCCCCTAAAGTGTTCCCCCTTTGGGCGACGGAGGCGACAGAGTCTAATAAAATATCTCTTACTTTCAGCGCACTTCCTGGACCGCCTTTGCTATCAGCGTTGAAAGTGTCGCGCAGGTGCACTCAGCAATGAAGGCAATACGTTATTCCTCCTTAGCACTCTGTCGTTCTAGCTCTCGTGTGTCATATGCACTAGGTCTCGTCTACTGTAACGTTCAAGAGCAGAAATGTAAGAAAAATCACAATTTATCCTTTAGTACCAAATCTTAACAGCATTTACGATATGTAACACTTACACAACACTTCGATAGTACCAGGCGTCGCAAATAAATCACACTTCAGCTAACTTTCACAAAATATCAAGGAAAATGGCTCAAGATGGAAAATTGGCCTTATAATGTAAAGCATTGAACAAATTAGTTCAACTGTAAAGTATTAGTTACGTGAAATAATCACACATGCTTCCTCCTTCCTTTCTCCTACAACACTTTTTGTTGCAGTCCAGGTTACGCAAATTTTTGTCCATTTATTTCTCAGTCCTTCATTCATACATTTAGATACTCTTCGTTAGAGCCAGGAAGCTAGGCTGGCATAGGACAGTCCTGAGATTTTTTCTAGGCACGAGCGTGATGACAGCATGTCTTCGCGCATTGGGTAAGAGCATCTTCTCCGCGGTTCCTTTAAAATGCACAGATAGTACACCAAGCAACGCAGTGCACTGTGCCCGGTAAGTATTTTCAAAATGAAACGACGCAGCCTGCGGCCATTCAAAAGAATTTCCCGCCGTTAACATGTTAAATACTGAAACTGTTGCAAACAAAGCAAATAAATTAATACTGGGTGCCATGTGCCCTCATATACAGCAGGGTGCCATGCCAGCACATCACTGCAAGCAAACAAAATTAAATAAAATATTAAACAACTGACCAGAAGTCGCACTGTCCGGTCACATCAAGAAACTATAAACAACTGTTCGCGCCAAGAGTTGGCGTCACTAAGGTAGCTTTGTTCAGAACTGACGCACTGCTTTTTTTTCTTTTTTGCAGCCAGGGAAAGAAAAGACGCAAACAACGCGGAAAGGCAACCATAGACAATAATGTGGTGTACAGGTTATAAACAGGGATAAAGTGCCCCAGAAAGGCGGGCGAATGTTCCGATAGGAGGACCCATCTTCGTCAAAGGCAGCCTCGTCATCCTCGGCATGTTAGTTTTAAAGGGTTTTAAAGGTAAATTTTTTACTCGCGCACTGACCGCCTGACCGGCTCTTCCAAAGCCACAAAACCATGCCGCCAACGACACGCTTGAATACTCCCCAAGCTTCCCCAATACCTTCTCATGCCCTTCTTTTTCTTTTCTTTTTCTTTTTTTCCTCTTGGTGTCTTTTTTCTCCTTTTCACTCTTTTCTTTTCTCCCCACGTTCCCACTCTCCCGCTCTTGTCCCCTCGTCTTAGGAACCCGCTCACAGACTTCAGGCGACAGCGCTCATTCTGTTTGAAGTATCTCCCTTTACCACCAGCCGTCACCGACTACAACCATACGTGACGTGACTGCACTAACCTATTAAAGCTAACATGCCGAGGATAATGAGGCAGCCTATGACGAAAATAGGCACTCCTATCGAAATGTTGGCCAGCCTTTGTGCGGCACTTTATCCCTGTTTATAAACCTTTATACCACAGTGTGCTATTCCATCTGTCAGCCCCGTTCTTTATTTTGGATTACCATAGACAAGAAGACATTTGTCAAAGGCACTGGCCAACATTTACTTGTGATATAACAAAAAAGCTAGCGCTAAACTTAACATATAGGTGACGCGTGGTTTCACAAAGCGCAACGCACGCTGACATGTTGGAAAACGTAGTTGACAAAATTGTTTACTGTCCTCATGAATTTTCTTTGTGGATATTGCAATCTTGTTCTATGTCATGAACACGCAGAGAGTATCGGGTAAAAGAGTACGTCCCGCGCTCTTTGTAGTGAACTTGAAAAGAAAACTACACACCTATTAATAATGGTGAAAGAAGTGATCGAGCGGTGCAGGCATGCATTGACTCGAAGAGCAACCATCATGGAAATCATCTTGACTATGGCGCAGGGTACGAAAGATGTACTTCAGAAGGGGCATCGCGCATGATGTATGCAAGAAATGTCGTGTATGAAACCAAAAAAAAATCTAAAATAGTATTTCATATTTTTTATGCATTCAGAGTAATTCAGAATGCTCATGTTTTAATTTTGACTCGATTTATAAGCTTGAGATCAAGAAGCCCAGAAAATTTGTTTTTGTTTTGTTTTAACAGGTTTCTGTCATAGAGCGCTCACAGAAAATTTATTTTACGTTACAAAAATATGCGTAGAATATCTTTACATTCAGTTATTCTACTATTCAATTAATGGCGACCGACGGTTCGTCTGTCGCCAGTATAATGGCTCTGTAAGTATTCCACTGTAATGGCGACAGAAGGTTCCTTTTTCATCACAAGGCGTGAGTGGAAATTACCTCTGAACGTCTTGATTCTTTTTACTTTCTTTGGCTTTCCGTCCCACAACCATGTTTCAAGCAGAAATACTACAATAATATGAGGCTTGCGCAAGCATTCCAAAAATGCTTATTTAGCTCTTTCTGAGAATTACTGGTTACTGACGCACTGCTTTCTTTTTCCTTTTTTGCAGCCAGGGAAAGAAAAGAAACAAACAACGCGGAAAGGCAACCATAGACAATAATGTGTTATAAAGGTTATAAACAGTGGTCGTATGCATTTCCGGAAGTTTGGTTCCTTTTGATACCGTGTCGCCGAGTACTTCACCGAGAATTACCGATTAGTACCGATTGATGAAGCAGCGCACTAACAAGACAACGCGAAGACACACCAGAAAACATGACACTCGCTGCAGCGAGTGTCGTGTTTTCTTGTGTGTCTCCGCATTATCCTTGTCAGTGCGCTGATTCACCATTAAGATATAATGATTAATCAACAACTCACCCAACTTTTCACATTACTGAACTTCAAGTACCGGGTACTTGAACGAGCTGGTGGATTAACTCCGATGAACTACCCTCGATGACCCGCTTCCCACTGTTCTACCAACTTCTGCCAGTTAACCCTGGCTCAGTGCAAAAATTTCTCGATACATCAAGATTCTGCAAAATTCACCATCACACAGTCTCTTAGCATAAATCAGCTGCTTTTGCGATGAAATATTAATTGGTGTCCAAGGCAGTTTGAAGTCTCTTTGACAAAACCGCGCTGCCGGACTCTACCTTTCAGAAATGTTGTACGTGTCCACTCTGGCTTTCTGCCCTCTGTGCTGCTTTTGCAGTGTACATAAATATGTTGAGGATTTTCTTCTATCTCACAGCCAATTTTCAACACTAAAAAACATTTAAAAGTTACAAGTTGTCAAACTCGGTATATCAATAGCTTTACCAGCCGACCAATCAACCAGCGCGTAGTAACGTGATCAAGCGCGCTCAAGGAGGGGCGGCACTTAAGCGGTTCGTCGTCTCCTTATTTAGCCTGCCTGTTGCTGCGCATGGTTGTACTGGCGGCTGATGGCATATAAGGGCCAGATGCCGTATCTTGGAGGTAACTTGTGGTGAGCGCAAACGCTTAATGGTACGTCCACACTAGCGACAAAAACGCGAGCGACACGCCGCGCGCGGCGAGCGATGCTGTCGCGCGCAGCAAGATTCACGAAAAGTGGCAGCAACGCGCGGCAAACGTGCGAATGGGTGCGAGACCCATTTTTTCGCGGCAGCCGCAAAACCATCACCAATAAGAAGCGAGCCGCGCTATTGTGGTGCCTCCTGTCGCATAAGCAAAGGATCATAATCTATGGGCTCAGAGATCGAACAGTGACACGCACGCCGTAAAATCTCAGAAGCCATTTCCAGTCAAGGGGGCTGTTTTTGCTAAGCCTTCCCACACCGCCACCGAGACGTCGACGAGCCATTTCCAGTCAAGGGGGCTGTTTTTGCTAAGCCTTCCCACACCGTCACCGAGACGTCGACGAAGAAGTCGGCTCGCGATGGAGGCGTTTTTTTGGAAACCGTTCGCGGATACGCGTGCCTCTATGACAAATCAAACGTCGATTTTAAAGACAAGGAGCTGCGCGCCAACCGCTTGCACATTATTGGACAGTAGTTTGGCATGACAGGTGAGTAAGTGATGAAATTTTCTGAATGTTGCGAGAACATGCGAGAGCATGTCATTGTGCTTGTACATACCATGCAGGCGAGCAGGCAGCGGGGAAACTTAAGAACTTCCGCGACCGCTGGTTCAAAATAGCCCTGGATGGAACACAAAATCGGCAAAACAGAGAGCGCGTTGTCATGAGAAGTATCAAATGGAACAAGACAAAAGACGACGCGAGACTCCACGCGCGGTTGCCGCGTGCCACAAAACACGGCTGTGGACTTTCCCGCGCGCGTCTGCCGCGCGGGCGCTTGCCGCGTGCGGCGTGTCGCGCGCGTTCTTGTCGCTAGTGTGTGCGTACCTTAAAGGAAACTGAGATGACTGATGCATTGATGTATACTGTGTTCCTAGGTGCCTAGTTAGCAGGTAACATAATCTCAGGTATCTGAGCCGCCGGGAGCCGATAGGATCACGAAGTGTTCACGCACCATTTCCAGTGCTTTTCATGACGCCAGTGTTGTGGAAACGAATGTCCATGGTCATGCTACTGTAATATTTTGTACGTACTATGTTACCATGAATTTTTCTAACGTTTTCAATTTTTTATGTTTTGTTATATGTCTTGCTCTACGAATCTGTACTCACTTCGTTACCTTTTATTCTCCTGTGTTTTGGTTAGCACCCCCGCCCAATTATATGGAGCCTACATGACCAAATAAAGAAATAGAGGAAATGAAATCAAGTTTGATTCGTTCGTGTTTTGCTGTAAACGAATGTAGCCATGCTTGCGGCTTTCATTCGTCAGCGAATGCGGTGTCAGCAAATTATTTTTTGGCTTGTCTATCACCTTTAGGCACAAGCTTACACTCTTCTATAGCTTGATTGATTTCCTTGTTTGAACATTTGCTTGGTTTTCTCTCCCCCGCCCCGCCCCGCCAATTCCTTTGTCGCGTTTGTCTTATTTCCTGCTACGTGACGTTTTGTGTTTACTTATTTTGCCACACTGCTGTAGCAAACACCTTCATTTTCTTCGCAATGATTTTTTTGCCCATATCTGCAATTTGCTTTTAAATAAATTTTTATCCTTCTCCTATTGGTGTCTCGCACTTGTATGTCGCCCAAATTTTAAGTTTAAAATTTTATTATCGGTACCCGTGCTATCTTCCACATGTTCATTTCTCATCCATGGGTAGAGTTGTTCGCGTACCGTCTTTATGGAGGTAGGTGTAGTCGAAACATGAAAGCCTGTTTCCAGCATTGCCACGTTACCTCTGCATGATAGTTTTTCCCCACTACTTTAAGTTAGCTACTGTAAGGTTCTGCTTATCGCACGGATCCGGTGCCATAGAACAGAAGTGGTCAGTATTTTCGTCTAAATTCTCCATGTGCGAGCATTCATATATCCTACTAATACCACATTGCCCAATATGCTAAACTCATTTATATCCATTCTAATCGAATAATTCTTTTATTCAGTGTCTACTATCACTACCTGTTCATTGGTAAGCTACTCTCACCGCTAATCAATAAGTGCTCCTAACATGTCTCTTTTACTCTTTGCCACATTCTACATAGCCTGATCACTCCTACGCTTCTCCAACTTTCTTTGACCAAGTCATTTTGTTTCACCCTTCCCATGGCAATTTGTCAATAACATCTAAAAACTGCAGCGCCGGCCAGTTGAGCCCATAGCTTAAGACTAAGGAGCACTTCCTTTTCTTTGTCGCGGTGCCCACGCGCATCGTCCAATCGAAACGCGCAGTATCCATATGGAAATATTTTACCTACTTCCTCTACGTTTTGTGGCTCTTGAGTTCCTTCTCTGCTACCTGAGCCGTTTCACTTGCAGATCCTTTTGATAGAGACGGCCCACTTGCCACCGAAGCACACACATCCTACCGATAAAATCCGCCACTCTTCCCTCACCTACCAACTCAATCCATCTTTCTTCTAACGAGTAATAACTATATTTCTACCTCCTGCCAACTATTATCTTGTGCACGGTGTCATGTAATTATAGCCCTTATTATAGAGAAAACAACATTTAATGTAAGTTTTCGTTACCTACGTGACATAGCCAAAAAGAGAAAAAGAAAATTTCTACCCTAAAAAGCTGAAAAAAATAATTTTAATTTAACTTTACACCTATAATACTCAAGTAAACGTAAAATCAAACCAACAACTTAAGGTTCTGGAGCACCACTCCTGCTTCTATAAGAAGGGCTTTCCATGGTCACGTCTGTTCCTATCGGCGTCAGTTGAAAGAGGAAGAAGCAACATAAACTTTTCGGATGTTCCATCTCGTGAAAACGCATACAAGGCATAAGAAAGTGATAATAAATGATAAAATCAAAGGTGAGCCAAAAGCAAGCGTTCAGATGGTGACATCCTAATGATTTTCAGGGGCCACATGAATGCGGGAAAAATTCTGTTTCCTCAGGTGTTATTGCTAGCGATGGCTTCCCTATGCAATCAGCTGGGAGTAGAGAAATGTAAAAATCTTCAATGATGACCATGAAAAATGCAAATTATGTATTTCTGTTTTCATATAGCTTACGAAAAAGGAAGGTGTTTGCACAAAAATTCAAATCTAGTTTAGTTTATGAAGGTTCAAGCCCCTTCGAGTTTTGACTTGTGATTGTGAGTGTTTGCCAGGCTCATAAGCGTCGACTCATGATTGTTAAAGTCTTTGTGTCGCAGAGCCAATATTGCATCCTATGTACAGCTTATGTACACAAACGAAGTTCGAACGATCAAACAATGTCCCAGTATGTGCCCTACACCCTACTCGTGTTATCTGTCCAACTCATTCATTTGTGTAAAACATGCAACTTAATTAGGCTAGATAACGTAATTTATCCTCGGATAATAAAATAATAGTATAAGTAGGATAGTAACAACTCATACTATATAAGCAATATAACGTTAGTTGGTAGAAAAGAAAATGAAGTGCCCCTAGTATACCTACAGTTTTAGAAGGGCCAACCGTTGTTAGAGTTATTGTGTGTCCGAGGACATATTCATGTGGAATTGAAAAACCTGGTATTTTGGATGATTCATCAATTTTCATTGCTAATTCACCAGAATAATAGCGAACTGGACGGGTGTATCTTGATGAATAAAGAACTGCTGTTCGTTCAGGGACGTTAATCAGTAACAAATTTCTTTAGGTCCACCTTCTTACAGTTTGATGAATTCATTATTAATTTATGTCTAGCAAAAACATTTGGCAACTAGGGTTTTGCACGAACAATATCGTGTCATCCGCATAAGTTACGTAGATTGGTTTCTCGTCTTCATTTTGATGTCATTCACAGTTGTTTTAGTCTCATGATAGCTTCATTATGATAGCGGACGAAAGTGTTGTTATCAAAATGAGGTGTGCCGCCACAGTTTTACCGGAGAGCTCTCTGATACCCCTGTCACACGGACGCGGCTAAAGTCCTTTTAACTCACTTCAACCAAGGACGTCTATATCTCGAGGGAGATGCGCGCCGTGTCACACGGCAGTCCTTTAGCAAAGTAAGCTTAAGGAAGTTCCTAGCGAAAGAAGATGGAGGATATCCGTTGCAGACTGAAGGGAGCACTCTTGTTCTCAGCGTGCTTGAATTTCGAGTCAAGAAATCACACTCATATTTATTAATTTCACTTTTACCAGCAATTGTAACTGTTTTTATTGCACATAATATAGTATTTGAGCACTGACACAGATATTTGAGTTGAGCAGCTGCATTCGATTCTCGAACCGGGCGTTCTCGGAATGGCTGCTGCGTTTGCCCTGTCAGCGCCATTTTTGTTGTTTTAGTCAACGCGATTTTGTAAGAAAAGACAAGTAACCAAAGCTTATCAGCAATGTGTAACGTGTTTGTTTCATGACTGCGTACGAGGTGAGCAGCGCCTAATGGGCCCCCAGAGGCAGCTTTCAAAAGCTCGCTTATAGGCCGTGTGACACGGAGCTAACTCCTTTGAGGTGAAACTCCCTTGCGGTCCTTTAAGGGAAGGAAGATTGAAGGAGATCCGAGTTGCCCGTGTGACACGGGTATGAGGCTAGCTTCCAGCGTTTTGTGATGTGCGTGCGCAAAAGCTCTCATCATGTGGGCCGCGTTTGCGGGGTATGAGCTAAGGCTTAAGGGGGTATGAGCCTGTATGTGGCATGACTCCATTAGCGAACGACGTACGGACCCCTACAAACACGGCGAGCAGTTCCACGGTCTGGACATTATAATGTACGGCTATCTGCGACGACTGTGTCCGGTTCGTGCTAACTAGGTCGTTAGCACGCGACCACAACAAGGTGTTCAGCACGGAGGTGAAGTGGCATAATCTTTCCTACTTCCCGTTGCAGCAGGTTCAAGAGGACGCCGCATTCTCAGCAATCCTCATGAAAATCGGGGGCGGCTGTGCCATCCAACTGGAAGAGGTGCGCCTCATCCAGGGTCGGTTCGTCAGTGCCGATCGAGCCTTCGTCGTTGCGTCCTGCGCTATGCTACTCTTCTGCTCTAATAAGGACGTCCATGGGTTCAACACCAATGATGCCCTACAGGGTGGGGCACACGTACACGAGATTAGAGCAGTTGATGTTTACCTCAGATACACGTCCGACGACGAGTGTGTTCGCGCACAAGCCAAGATGGCCGGTATGATGCGTGTCGAAATGAGCAGTTTACCCCACACAATACTGCTCACTCGTGGCCAGCCCTACGTGGTCACGTTCACGTCACGTTCCGTCTTCAGTGGGCGCGGGAGTGGCAACAGCATCATGGCTCACCTCCCGCCTTTTGGCACTTCGCAGGTGTGTAAGCGTTTTTCCCTGTACGCTAGAAAAAGCGATGATCTCTGCTTGCTGCTACTTCCACGCCAACACGTGTCTTGTGATACTATTTGCGAATGTTTCCATATGTCTGTGTTATTACTTTGCTGTGGCGACATCGAATCTAATCCTGGGCCTACCACGCTTTCAGAGCATTTTCTTGATACACAGACGTTACCTGATGAACCCTCGGAACAAATGGCCGTCCTCTTCCAGCTTCTGAAAGACGTTCAATTGCGAGCGGTTCAGTCGTCAAAGCATCAGACAGAATTGGTTGCTGATGTAAAAGCAATCAAAGCCAGCCAAAAAAATATTGAAAGCAAGATTGGCTGCATCCAAGAAAGACTTGATGCTCTTGAAGATAAAGCTAATTCACTAGATCAGCTTAAGGAACACGTCACAGCTCTCCAGAAATCTGTAGCGACGTGCAACACTCAGCTTGTTTCTTTGCGATCTGGGTTCAACGACCTAGAGGACAGATCGCGAAGAAACAATTTAATTTTTCATGGCATCCCTGATTCTCGTGAATCATGGGAAGAATCTGAGGCCCACATCATTAACACGCTAGCAACTATCATCGGCAGTCTACCCGACATGGCAATTGAACGCGCTCATCGTCTCGGTTCCTATTCACCTGATAAATGCCGCCCCATTATAGCGAAATTCAGCAACTACAAAGTAAAGGAAAAGGTGCTTTCCGCGCGTAAGCTCCTAAAAGATAAAGACATCACGATCTGTGATGACTACTCACCTGCCACCCGCCATATTCGAAGTAAACTGATTTCCTTTGCAAAACAGTTACCGGGCAAACCCCTGTTTAATCTTCGATACAACAAATTAGTTCTAAACAAGAAGCAGTACACGTACGATCCCGTTACAGACAGCGTGACAGAGTGCACGTCACAACACACGCGTGCTAACACCGAACCGCGTACTGCGCCACCTAATCATCCATAGGGAAGCGCGAGGGGCAGTGGAAGTCAGTTATATCCCGTGTCTGTCCTTTTCACTAACATTCGAAGCATCAAGAACAAACGCGACTCATTCACTTCCACAGTCGACACGTTTAACCCAGATATTATTGCACTTACCGAAACTTGGCTGCATCCACATATAAGAGACCACGAAATCTTCTCTACCGCACATGGCTTCTCAGTTTATCGCTGCGACCGTACGTTGCGTCAAGGTGGTGGTGTTCTTCTCGCAATTAATAAATACCTACACTCTCAACCCATTACTATTGCTACTAACTTGGAGATAGTCTGGGCAATTATCGAAATAAACTACGTAAAAATTACAATGGGCGTATGTTATCGCGCTCCTACTGACGTTGCCTCCTTTGCTGACGAATTACAAGACACAATCAATATCGTCGTAACACGTTTTCCTTCCTTACCCTTGTTTCTACTGGGTGACTTCAACATTCCAAACATAGTCTGGCATAGTGAACCTATCGTGATACACCCGTTCTCCGCGTTAGCAAAAGATTTTCTCGACTTGTGCGCACTGTTCTCTTTCAATCAACTGATAACCCAGTCCACCAGAATCGCACCACAAGTCGCTAACACCCTTGACCTTTTGTTAACAACACGACCCGATTTTATTTCGAACATCACTTACTTACCATCCTTACCCGCCGTGGTTGCTCAGTGGCTATGGTGTTGGGCTGCTGAGCACGAGGTCGCGGGATCGAATCCCGGCCACGGCGGCCGCATTTCGATGGGGGCGAAATGCGAAAACACCCGTGTGCTTAGATTTAGGTGCACGTTAAAGAACCCCAGGTGGTCAAAATTTCCGGAGTCCTCTACTACGGCGTGCCTCATAATGAGAAAGTGGTTTTGGCACGTAAAACCCCAAATATTATTATTATTACCATCCTTAAGTGATCACTTCCTTATCCAGTTCAACATAAACATTTCACGTCCGAAATCGGAAAAAAAGATCAAGACAATTCACGACTATAAGAAAGCTGACTTTGAATCAATTAACCACGAGCTCTTTATATTCCTTGATACTTTCCTGACTGATTTCGATAACCGCAGTGTTCAATTGAACTGGAATATATGTTTGTTACTAAAATTCGTGAATTAACAGGAAAATTTATCCCTACCTACACTCTTTCCTGTAACGATAACGCTCCCTGGTACAACACCCACATTAAGCGCCTTTCAAACAAAAAGAAACGTTCGTACAGACTAGCTAAAACATCTGGAAACGCTCAAAAATGGACAGCTTAAAACGCGCTACATATAACTACATAACAGCGCTTAAACAAGCTAAAGATAACTTTTTAAATAACACATTGATATCCATGCTAACTACTGATACAAAAAAGTTCTGGCGCACTATTAACACAAAACATGACGACGCCATAACCCTTGTTGATAGCACCTATACCGCAATTCCCCCTGCAGATTGCGCATCTGTATTAAATGACGTTTTTGCGCGTAACTTTTCTAAACACGCTCATGTAACACGCCCAACTACACTATCTTACGACTACGCCGCAATGCACCCTTTAATAATCGAACCCGTTGGCATAGAAAAAATAATCGCCTCATTGAAACTCTCAACCGCTCCTGGCTGTGACTTAATTAATGCTAAGTTTCTAAAAAACACTAGCACATATTGTTCCATTATTCTTGCAAAGATTTTCCAGCAATCACTTGACAAAGGTTCACTGCTTGCTGATTGGAAGGTGGGGAAGGTGATTCCACTCTACAAATCGGGTACTAAATATTCCCCACTGAACTATCGGCCTATTTCCTTAACCAGTATACCATGCAAAATTATCGAGCATGTTCTGTCTTCTCATATTGCCAACTTCTTAGAAGAAAACTCCTTTTTTTCTGAGTTTCAACACGGCTTCCGCAAAACATATTCATGCGACACCCAACTAGTATCATCATCATCATCACCATCATCATTTCATCATTTATTTACCCTTAAAGGCCCTTGGCTTAGGGCATTACATAAGGGGGGGGGAGCAGTCGTTACATATACAATGGTCGGTAACAACAAAAAATTCACGCATAAACTAAACCTATTGCTTGACCACTCTTCAGTTGCAGATCTAATTTTTTTGGACTTCGCAAAAGCGTTCGATAAAGTGTGCCACAGCTTATTAATCTACAAACTGCAGCAACTAAACCTTGACCCTAAAATTCTGTACTGGCTGGAGGTTTTCCTCACTAACCGTTCACAGTGCGTTTCAGCTAACGAAGTAACATCTAATCTGAGTCCTGTTTATTCAGGTGTACCACAAAGCTCCGTGCTTGGACCCCTCCTATTTCTCATATATATTAACGACTTACCTTCCTGTGTTTCATCTCAAATTCACCTATTTGCTGACGACTGCGTAATTTACACCGAAATAACTCGCGACGAGGATGTTACCAGGCTTCAAGCTGACCTTAACGCCGTTTCTGCATGGTGCAATTCATGGTTAATGGAATTAAATGTCAACAAGTGTAAATTCATGCGTGTATCTCGAACTACCAGTGAACCACCTGTGTACTCCCTTAATAATGCTCCATTAGAATTGGTAACAACTTACAAGTACCTTGGCCTTCACATCACCTCTGATCTTACTTGGAATACCCACATCACCCATATAATAAGTAACGCTAACAGAATGCTAGGTTACTTACGACGCAACTTTTCCAAAGCACCTTCTTCCTTAAAATTAATCCTCTATAAAACTCTAATACGACCTAAACTTGAGTATGCGGCTTCAATCTGGGATCCAGGTCAAGTAAACCTAATGCACTCACTGGAAATGGTTCAGAATAACTCAACTCGTTTCATTCTTTCTAACTATAATAGAACCACGAGTATCAGTGCCATGAAATCTAGCCTTAACCTACCGTCCTTGTCATCACGTCGAAAATTGTTCCGTTTGTGCCTTTTTCATAAATTATTTCATCACCCGCTGCTACGCAACAAACTTATTTCTCCGTCTCCGTATGTATCGCCCAGACTAGACCACATTCATAAGGTCGGCATTTCATTTTGCAGATCCAACGCTTTTTTTCTGTCATTTGTACCACGCACTTCCAATGAGTGGAATCACCTCCCCGCCTCGATAGCCACTATCGCAGATCACCTATTATTCAAGAATGCCATAGCTAGCACTGTATAACTAGGAACCTTTTTTCATATTGTTCAACCTGTACTCACAAACGACTTAGCTAACATTGTATATCTAGGTGCCATTTGTTAAATTGTTTTGTTTATACATATTTATATACATAATTTTCTGCTCTAGTAACTCCTGTTTGTTGAATTTACCCGTTTTGCTTGTAACCACTCCCCTCTATAATGCCGTAATGGCTCTGAGGGTATGATAAATAAATAAATAAATAAAACATCGACGTGAAGGACGAACTCGTAAACGGTGCCGTCGGTGTACTTAGAGCGATTGAGTACAGGGAAGGCTACGCGCATGATGCAATGCGCATTTTGGTGAAATTTTGTGTGTCACTTACTGGCCTTCAGGCTCAGATCCAAGTAAAGCGCTTCGCGCATGCTTCTCGGAGACGTGGTATCTAGATGATGGCCCATTGGGTGCCCGTAGAGTTGGCGACCCTTCACCCTTACCCTGCATAGAAATACTGGACTGACTTGCCGACGAAGGCAGTTCCCGATGATTCAAGCTACTACCACCGTTGGTCACCGTGTGGTCACCGTTTACAAGTCTCAGAGGACCACCTGCTCTGACGTAGCCTAGGAGTACGAGCGGAGGCACCCACAGAAGCTAATGTACGTGGCGTTGAGTCGCTGCACCGACGTTCACCGCCTATACCTTACCAACGCCAAGGATGATCACACGTACCACCATGCCAAAAAAAGTTGGATTGCGACCTATGGGACAACTTTAGGCGCTTAGACAAACACCATCTTCCTAATGTAACCAAGGCGGGCGCGGCTCAGCTCCTCGAGCTACATTTGCGCTCGCTGACCGCGTTGAACTTGAGGTCGCTGCATCTTCACGCCACGAACATTGTGCACGATTCTGTGCTCAGAGACATGCCCCTCATGTGCCTGTACGAGTCCTGGACGGATGTCTTGTTTCAGGTGGGTGTCTACACTGGCGTCGTGTGCGACAGGCACGTCGATTCTCGAGCGGGCGGCATTGTTTTCTACGCAACGAACGACAGCCCAGCTGTTGCGCCCTATGCCTTACCGAATACAGGCGAGAGCCTCGCTGTGGAGTGTGCCGACGCGTACCCCGTACAGACTGGGTACGGAATCGTTGTCGCTACCGTATACGGTTATCCCGGAACGTCAGAACGGGGCCTTGAAGAATTTATGAATGACACGTCCATGTGGATCCTGCCCGTGGACCCCAATCCCATCATCGTTTCGGGTCTCCTTAACGTCGATGTGTTTCGACTCGGCGGAGAGTGGTTCTTGGCGTTTGTCTTGGGAAGGTTCAGTCTTCGCTGTTGCACCAAGACTAATGTCTCCACCACGTGCCATCGGTCGTGAATAGACCTAACGTTCGCTGAGAATATCTTCAGCGTCATCACAGAGCCCATGGCTGTCTATCATAGCGATCATAAAGCCCTAATTACTGCGGTCACGAGGTAAACGTGAATGAAAATGAACGTAAAAAAGTGCATATTTGTGCTATATTATATTGTTGTTTTCTTTTCTTTTTTGTATAGTCATAGACAGCTCTACTCGTCATCCGCCTTCACATAGTCAATGAATTTTTAGCAGTGGTACGCTAAGAAACGGGAGGGTGAGTTGGTCAGGGCACATTTTTAGTCCTTCAATCTAGCAGTAACGTATGTACCACCCTGACCAATGTACACTTGGCCACAATTTAAAAAGCGCAGATATACGACAACAACTTTGCACGGAGCAAAAAAAGAAAGTAATACCTATTCCCCCTTCCACTCATGCCTCTATTCTTTGCTATTACTTTGGGTCCAAGAAAAGCAGATTGTCTAGATAACACAACCGGTGAAGAAAGCATTGTTTAAGTTCTCAGCAAGGTGACGCAGTATTATGTTAAATTTCCCGCCCTTAAACTTAGAAAAACGATGCTAGAATCTAAACTAGATCTACTGTTCTGTATAATGTCAACAAATTTTAATGATATATGATCTTGAACTGCAAACATGCCTCCAATAAATAAGAGAAGCGTTGCTATAACGTTATGCGTCAGAACAGCCAGACCCTAATCTAACACTAATCTAACGGTATCCTCATCTCAAGAAAGAAAATAAGCAAGAAAATTTGGCGAGCCAGAACTGGAATAAGTAACTACTGTAACGGGTGTTTCTGCGAAGTCTTGTGGCCACATTAATATAGTGTAACGGGGAGATGACAAAAAAGGGTCTATCTACAATACTTATACAGTAATAGCGAGTGGAACCATAACAACAACAATAGCGCGCTGGGGCGCAGCTCGTCCTGTTTCTCGTCTGCCGTGCAACATCTTCTTCGTCCGCAGTATAGGTGGTTCGTAATAGCCCTCCGGTGGCGAAAGCAGAGGTTCGGTGCTGCCGAAGTACAACAGCACGAGAAGGTTTATTGGACATAGGTTGAATCAGTGTACCTAAGATATGAGAGGCTTCAGGCGGATGGCGTACGCGACATCGGTGCGGGGATGAAGCGATGGGGCCAAAGACAGTTGAGCGGTTTCGTATGTTAGGTCGGTCAATTGGCGGCACACTCGATAGGCACCGGTGAACGGGAGCAGCAGCTTTCAGCAAGCCCGACACTGCGCGCTGCGGACCAGATGAGGACAAGGGACCAAGCGGCAAAGTGGGTAGTCCTGTGATAGCTATTTTACGCACAATGCTGCAAGGAAAGTAAGGCAATAGTAAACGACTCACCGGCAGATTTACGCATATACGCTAGCGGCCGGATCTTCCAAAAAGCGATCTCCTAATACACTACGGCAACATGTTCCGCAATAATGACAGTTTCCTGGTATGGACCTTCTCCCACGCGGACCCTCCGGTCGGGGGCAACGCGACGGCCCACGCCGTTCCTCGAGGACTTGCATGCCGAGCCGCAGCGTCCGCCGGCCCTCGCTAGGTCTCGCCCACCGTGAGTGCGGTGCGGGAGTGGACGGGGGGGTATCGCCTGACCACTTTCAGAGACATCACGCAACACTACAGGTTGAAGAGATGCAAATACCCACCACCTTACGTCAAATTCAAGAAGAAACAAGCGGTTGCCGGAACTAACTGCAAACACACGTCTCCGAACCTGGCGATACTTCGCCTCTGCTACCTTGACCTTTATTCATCCGACGAGTGCAAAGCGTGTGGAGCCAGAGCGTCGCGGCAGCACATGCTGTGGGAATGCACCAGCAGCGAGCAGCAGCAGTCCCCCACGAATGGCGTAGATATGGTAGTCTCGAACCGGCGGGCACGATGGGAGACGGCCGGCCCGTTCAGCCACCACGTCGCCGATGAACTAGGGGCCGTCCGACAGGCCAAAAAAAGCCGCCCGTGTCGAAAGACTCAAGGCCGTCACCTAGGCTGGGGTAGTTGTGGCCCCACCTCGGCCTAATCGCGGGACACCTCGAATACAGTTTTCACTCACTCACTCGCTGAAACACCCTATACCCGGTTTACACACTATCGGAGCGTGTCTCAATGTTGACCGTGATATTTTGTGGGTTATCCGGGGGTGGGGGTAAGGCTTAGGAGACGACTGTATACATAGTGCTTTTGAGTGAGATTTACTAATACCGTTTTCCTTAAGCGGGAAGGGATGATGAGCGAGCAGAAAGCTTATATCACCAAGAGACTGAGACAGTGGTGTCCTTTATCCCCGCTCCTGTTTATGATGTACATGGTGAATATGGATAGACTGCTTGAAAGAATCCATATAGGGTTTAATCTGTCCTACAAATAGGCTGGCAATAACCGTAGTGCTGTAGCTCCCAGGTTTGTTTTATGCGGAGTTCATTCTGTTGCTTGCTAACAGGCATAGTGACCTGTGCACAGGCGTGTACAATTTAAGATTTAAATTAAGCGCTAAAAATCTGTTTTTATGGTATTCAATGAAAACACTGAAAGGACGGTGTCAACAGAGGGCTAGCTAACGCCTGAGGTAAAGCAATGCCAATCGCAAGGTGTATGCACAAACGAAGGCAATTGATGTATGGAAACGCAGGAAATAGCAATTGTAAAGGGCAACAGAAATGCGAACATAATCAATACAGCGTGCTATTGGAACAGAATATGTACGAGGTGCTCCGGCGTATGTGGAAATCTGCAATGGTTCCAGGAGTTGCATTTCGAATTGCGGTTGATTGCTTGAGGTAAGGTGTACAATCGGGACTCGATGGGAACCAAAGTTCAGTGGGACGCGTCGCGCTTGCTGCTCACGGAAAGACTACAAATAGAGCTGTACAAAGTGATATGGGTTGAACAAGTTTTGAAGTGAAGGAAGCTCAGAGGTTTCAAAGAACGATTGACGAATGTGATAGAAACTAAATGGGTTGCCAGAGTGGTCAAGTATTTGTGCAGGAAGAATGGTGACTCACCGCGAAGGAAAAAACAACAAGGAAGCTTAGAAGCAAGTATGCAACCGGTATAATAAGCAACATGGCAACGGAGAATGTCAAATGCATTCAGAGAAACTGAGACAATCTCAAGAGCGACAGCAACAGGAAAAAAAAACCGGCTACGAGTAACTATTTTAGAGGTAAAAATGAAATCAGAAAAGAAAACATTTAAAATAACTCATAGGGATGCTGTTTACTAATTGAAGCAAGATCAAGATGCTTTAGAATACGGAGCTATAAAGTGAGGTACAGCAAGGAAGGAGAAACACGTGCTTGCTGTGGTAAAGCTAAAGAAATGAGTGGTGGAGCATTTTGAAGTACTGATATCTCTAAGATCAGCAGGGTCCACGTCTTGCCGCACCGGGCTGATGTTTGCAGGGCTGGACTGCCAGCTTTCTGTGAGATAGAGTAGAGTTTGGGTTAGAAGTGTGAAGTGAACTTTGGGTGGACGTGTTATGTAAAAAGCACATAGCTGGTGCCTTTACATACAGGGTGTTTAGGCAAACCATTTTGAAAATTCTTAAAAGTTGCCTGTAGCAGGGATAGCCCAATTGTAGTTCATGAGCTGGTTTACTCGAAGAGGCGCGCGGGCATCACTTGGACGAAAGATTGAAATGCATAATCGACTCATTAACAAAATATTACTAATTAAAATTTCATCTCATTGTATTATGGTCTATATTGACATTAACAATGTCTAGACGTGGGGTTCTAAAGGCGGATCCACTTGGAACGAATTCGCAAGATGACCACGGTTTCGAGGTAATAATTCCCGAACTTTGCGGAGCAATGCATTGGCGTTCCACTTACTTTCCTAACAAAATTTCGTTTTATGCATTCAAGCACGAAAGTAACTGGAACGCCAATGCATTTCTCCGCAAACGCAAAAAAAAAAGCATGCAATTCTCCGCCTGTCATGATGAACCAGTACCGGTGCCAGTAGCCCTGAGGAACATATCATGAGAGGGTTAATTGGGGACTGAAGCGCCTATGTGTTATTACCTTACATTTTCGCACTTCTTGCAGCGACCGTCAAGTGCTCGAAATTCGGTATGCGCCATCCAACTTTTCCGCCTTTCAATTACGCCATCAGTGGTGACGTGATGCAATCCTCAGTATCCTTATTCCTAGTGTTGCTGTCATGGCTCCGACAACTCAACATCTCCTCCTGCTAAATTGCGCGAAATGACGATGTAAAGTATTAATTAGAAGTAGAGCGCTTGCATCTCAACACAGAACGAAATATTGGGCTCCAATAAGTATTCCATGTCTGTTTTCTTCTCTCGTTTCCAAGAAAAATCACATTCAGCCTAAACCAGCGATAGCCGAACACATGGTACTTCGAAAACATACACATTTGCGATGAACGCCGTAGAAGGTAACCAGTTGATTGACTTCGTCGCTACACAATCGATGTGGTGCTTGTAGCTCCACAAAAACGGCACGGAGGGTGGTGCCTTCGCATCTAAGTGGCGGCCGGCTATAAACACTAAAGTAGCAATACTACTGCACGGTGCAGCACTCGTTCAGAGCGCAGCTTTAAGCCCCACTTGACTTAGAGGCCTTGAATCTTCAAAATAGGTCCTGGCTCTCATTGTTCTTGTTCTTGTTCCCTAGTGAAACGACACAACCGACTTTAGGGCCGTGAATCGGGCAGTGAAAAAACTGTTCTGAATTTTTTTAATAAATTAAGGTGAAAGGAGATATGTATCGTGCAGATGGCATTTTAAGTGTCTATTGCTACAGGTATGAATAATCAATTAGCTAAGTATTACATAAACAGGAATTATGTGAGCATAACAACTATTAAGAATAATTTTAGCGTGCAATTATTCTTGTTTCATGCAGAAAGCTGCCGAGGATTTCACAAATCTTCCTGTGGCTGTCACCCAGTACGGCAGCTGCAAGAGAAAAAAAAAATTTAAGGAAGAGTCAAATTTAAGCCACGCTTTTGAAAGGGTTATTAAACAAATATTCGCCTTTGAATAATGCAACGGCGGCATATAAAAAGAAGTCTTGCAGAGATTCACTCTCATTGCATAAAGGACAAAAAGGTGATAGACACACCACACCTGTGGAGGAAAAGTTCCTAGGCGGGACTTGGCACCGCAGTCTCGCAATCGAAACTTCAATTTTTCTTGTGGAGCAACATTTGTTGTTCCAAGTAGTTGACAACCATGACTGTGCTTGCAGGTACTGCAGAAAGTTACTTGCACAAGTATATTTGCTGAATCGCACCGTGGTGATGATAGCTGACGCACGTAAAATAGGTATTATGGGATCATCGTGGAATGCTACGGCGAGTGCAACGGCACATTCGTTTAAGCCTAGATCTTTTTGGTCTGGCACCCAAACTAAACGAACAAGACGTAAGTGTCTTGGGAGAAGAGAACAGACAGTTTCTAAAGAATTTGGCAATTTCGATGTGGTTAGTGAAGAACAGAAACACAGGCAATCAGTTAAAGAGGCCCTGAACCACCCCGCGGGCTTGATGAAATAACATAATCGCTGTGTAGCATACGCTGCTGTTAAGATCTCAGCTGAGTTTTGCTGTCGTACGCAGTGTGTTCAGCACGCTAGTGGAGCGCCAAGTCACCTTTCTCTCAAACGATCCTTTCAACAGGACGCCCTCTCCTCACCCTCTTCTGGGCGGTTTATTTCGTCATCGGACGCTCTATTTCGTCATTCCCTTAGATTGCTGCTATTGGTTGATAGCTATCTTAAAGCGGCGGTCGGCTACATGGCGTAGATACTGAGGCTGACGCGGAATGCCTCCACGAATCCACTGACTAAGCGCGTGGCGGCTCGAAGAGAGCAACCTCGCTATGCTTATGTTTAGCGCATCGTAGGCACCAAAGGCGGAATTCGTGGCGTCTACGTTAGCTTCAAAAACAAAATTTGAACTGCACGCCATGGTGCCATTAAGAAGGTGGAGCGTTGTGCACACGTCCCACTATGCCGTAGCCTTAGCAGTGCAAGGCATTCAAGAAGGAACGGGAGCATAGCTGAGGCCGTGTTCGATTGTCAATAACTCCGCATTCAAGAAGGAACGGGAGCATAGCTGACGCCGTGTTCGATTGTCAATAACTCCGCTTCTGCTGAATGCATTGAAGTACTTTTCGCGGCAAAGTACTTCTGAAATAGCGTATTTTCACTTCAAGTGCATTTCTCCTCTTCGGTAAAAAGTGGTTCAGGCCCCTTTCACATTATGGCTGATGACAAAGATGGTGGAAATTTGCGTGAAGCCAAGACAATTAATTGCCAATAATGCCGCATGAAAGATAGACGTGAAGTCAGGAAGCTGAATGGAAAAAGACCAATTATATGTGGTGATACCATGCCCACAACTGCCTTTTCTTCACAGATGAAGCATAATTTGCTGTTACGGTCTGTGTATCTAGAAGTTCAAGGTGGTTTTCCAAAATAATATTCAGGTGTTGATGGGGCCAATGTTTAGCTTTGATTGGAAAAATATCCCCGAATTCAATTTCAGCGATTGGAACAGAGGAATTTAGTAAGAACACCTTGCATAGGTGAATATTTAATGGGTGCAATAGTGTTTGTACGAAAACTACTTGAAGGGAACGTGAACGATACCATTCATAGTTAAAAAATGAGGCCGCTTCCTTTGTGAAAACATATTGTGACCTACTGTGCGGTGACACGTATATCTTTCGAAAAGTTTGTGAGGTTAGGATATGAAATCGTACAAGATACAAGATAAAAGATATTATTAGCGACAAATTTAAGAAGCCCAGCAGATAAACGTAATGCATCTTGTTCTAACAGAACCAGAGGCCGAATTTCGTATTCTGGTACGCCGGGAAACAAAACGCAGCCACATTCTATAATGAGGGCGCGCCAATGCACCCCTGATCGACTGCTGGTAACTCTACGCAAGATTCCTATTGCGCGTGTTTCCTTCGAGGACATATGAAAAAAATAAAAAACCTAATTGTCTTGCCACCATCTTCATGTTCCAAAATTTCAAGCGCTGTGGTGCTGTATCAGGAGATCATCAGGAGCGGTTCCCCATTTATTTTCACTATGGCAGTAAACAGTTTCAACCAAAGAAATGAAGCTTGTAAAATTCGTTCATTTTATTTGACACATTGCAGCACGGAAAGAAAACTAAACTGTACTGGCCCGAGAAAGAGTTACTCATGCAGCAAAATCTAAAGCTCTTGTGACCGATGCACTGAAGGCGATCTTCGAAAAAAAATTGAAGGAAATGTCTAACCATTGTTTCCTGGCATCAAAACAATGTTCAAACTTTCACAGATTCTAACGCAACCTCGGCGCATATAAGAACCTTATTTGGTGCAGTAACCTACGGCAAAATTTTCTCTCAATCCTTCACTTTGACAACCATTGTAAAACTATTGAAATAAGGGGTCTGAATAATAAATTTAACTGCTGAATATATTCTAGCATCTATCGTCATAGGAACCCTACTTGCATTTAAACTACAGTCAATACACTGGGATTGAACCAGAGCCCCCATTGTGATGTCATAGTCAATATATTACATTGCCGGATTCCAATACTGATTTCTCTGACATACACTGATAAAGAATATTGTGTGCGCTGCACTTTGTAAACACGCCACTAAAAATTACAATATTGTCTTCCCTGCAATCGGCTTCCATGCAAATGTCACAGCTCTGACCCATCATGTGCTTGTACAGAAAACAATGAAGCAAAGCCATATATAAGTGCTCTGTCTGCTGCGGTTCACACACACAAGAAACGGTGCTGAAAGTAGACGACTTGCGATACTGCGGTAGTTTGAAAGGCGCTCGCTCCCTACACCACAGGTAAATATTATACAGAGATTTTATTTGAAAGGCAAGAAAGCATCGAGGTGGTTCAAATGCTCGCTTGTAGTTTTCCCGTTATGGTGGTACTTGAAATCATGGCATAGTCATAACAAAAATTCGTGTCTAACTTAAGGTAGAACATTACAGACTGTTTGACTGCGCCAACCAGGGAATATTCTGCGCATGCACGTTTTCTTGAACCAACTTACCAATTTTCGTAGCACCAAGTTGT
The DNA here is from genome assembly GCF_050947875.1 of Dermacentor variabilis. Taxonomy (NCBI): domain Eukaryota; kingdom Metazoa; phylum Arthropoda; class Arachnida; order Ixodida; family Ixodidae; genus Dermacentor; species Dermacentor variabilis. Next base: position 77,360,964 of record NC_134575.1, read on the forward strand.
GCAATGCTTCACAGTTCTTTGATCGGTTGCTAATTAAATCCTTTACGATAGCGATGTCGCTGTTAAACTGTTGTTTATTACGTACATGATACATAGTGAGACACGCTGGGTTGCATAATGCATAAAGGGTTACTCAGTGGAGACTTGAAAAGAAGGACTGTAGATAACAAAGACCGTTTTGTGGGCCGTAAAGCCATCTCTTTGATGTCTCCAAAAAAATTAGTGTTTTGGAAGAGGATCTATATGCAAATCTTGCCCTGCCTCTATCGACTCCCGCTGCCTCTGTCGCCAAGCTCGTTATTCTTGGCAGCGGTTAGCGTGACGAATCCCTTCTTGAACCGTTACCGATGACGATCCCGATTTATATTCTTAATTATTTCGCACATATGCACGCTGGCGTATGTATGCAAAGTAGAAGAGGTGGCGCATGCGAAACGCGCTGAAAGAGGGAAAACCTAGGTTGGTGAGCTTGGGAGTAAAACCAGAATACTAAGCGTTATTGTTCACTTTTCTTAGACTACCGCTTCATTATTATCTAACCTACCCTACACGTCTAAAGCATGAACATTAGAAGGCAACATATATCACGTGTAGATGAGGCGTAATAGAAACTACTTTATTTTTATATAAACTCAGTTGCTTGACTGAACATCACGGTGAGAGCCAAAATAATATTCCTGTCATGTGTAGTGGCGACCAACGTGGAATCGTTTATACGCTTACCAGTTTGGTTAGAGCCCTTCGTGCTTTCTCTAATAAGTGTTGAACAACGCTGTGTGGTTGAGCACGTGCACAAAACTGAATATATGACCAATTGTTCTTTTTACGTTACAGTTATGCGCAATTGTTACAGTAATTTATAGCGTCATAGGTTAATGCATAACGTCACATATATTGAATTTTGAGCGCCTTTGTAATACACGCAGTGCTTCTTTTGGCAGATCATATATGCTATACAGAAGCGCCTTCATTGAAGCTACAAATAGGAAACAGCTACTAGAGTGCTAAGAGATACCGTCACATCTTAAATAAATATCCGAGAACGGAATAAATACTAGAAGGAAAATAAACAGTAACGCCTCCAGCAATCTCTCAATCGGCATGTTTACATAGAGCTAACACGTTCGCCATGAAAAGGCGTTCATGCAGGGTTCAACCCACGGAGCAGGACGAATACTATATTTACTTGAGTGTAGATCTACACTTTCTTTTTAATATTAAGGAGAAGTCGGTTATATCCTTAGATCGGAGGAAGTCACTTGGCTGCAACCTGAGAAGTTGATACCACGTTTCAGTCATGAAGTATAGAAACGAGCACTTTATTTCTTTTTGGACAGTGTGTGTGAAATGTTCTTCGCGTGCTCTCTAGTCATCGAGGTGCGCCATCATACACCCCCATATACCTCATTCTCTACCCTGACACCAAGGTGTACTTAGATAGATAGATAGATACAATGATAGGTAGATAGATAGATAGATATATGGATAGATAGATAGATAGATAGATAGATAGATAGATAGATAGATAGATAGATAGATAGATAGATAGATAGATAGATAGATAGATAGATAGATAGATAGATAGATAGATAGATAGATAGATAGATAGATAGATAGATAGATAGATAGACAGACAAATGATACAATCACTCGCGTAAGCGGGACTCAACGAGGACGTAGAAACAGACACAGAGACCGCGCTGACTTTGCGTGTGCGCTTCTTTCTACGTCCTTGTTCAGTCGCTCTTACCCATTTTTTTATGAATTCAAACCAACTATCCCGTCAACTTGATTTAACTAAATCAACCAGCACGGCTCCGCGAGCACACAGGTGAACGTTAACACATCTCGCTCAATGACAGCGGAAATTTTCTGAGAATACGCTGGAGTTAGGAATCGCGGCATCAGCCATGTGCCACTTTAGCTCCGTGCATCCCTCGCTTCAACGCGCACGAAACGTCGAAACGTGCATACGAAGCTACCGGCACAACGCACTCCGCAAACATCGCAGATCGCTTTGAAGATGGGGCCCGTGCGGGCGCGCACTTTAGCCACGTCACTGATTGCTTTCAGGACATTCGAGCGCCGGTAACGCGTCCCTACGGCGTCCGCCAAAGGCTTCGACTACGGCATCTGCGATACGCGTCGCCAACGCCGTAGTAGACGCCGCAATGTCGCCACTCTACACGGAGCGGTGGGCAAGGAGGACATTGAGGCACCCTGGTCTATGGTATTGCTCTGGCAGCCGCCAGGCAAGAACGCCCCTTCTCCCTCGCCCGGCACCACTTGCCTCGCGCGCCACGGCGTCGGGGGGAACGCCATATGGGAACGCCGAGGAGGAGCCGAGCAGAGCAGTTGGCTCTTCATAAAGCTCCGCGATTTTCTAATTTTATTGCGAAAGCAATACTGCTCGCACTGTCGGCCCATCGGTGGTCGTGGCGCCTCCTTACACAGCTGCGCGTCACGTGACCGCGTGACGTCACGCCAGACCGAGAGACGGGGCCCCAGCTCGCGGCATCGATGGTGGAGGCGAAGCCTTGCGCACCGCTGCTGCGGCGCTACCGAGAGAGGGCGCTCGCTGGTGTGACGTCACGCTAGGAGGATAAATGGGGCTACAGCTCGGTTCCTCGCAGTGGTCGGCCCGCTGCCTTGCGCTATGTCGGATGATCTATAGCCATAAGTTTAACAAAGGGCAACCATGTCCACATCATCAGCCGAACCAAGGCGCAGCCAAGGGTATTGCTTTCGCAATCTTCCAGGCTTAACGAAGCTAAGCCTTCAGCCAAATTTTATTGCGAAAGCAATACTGCTCGCACTTTCGGCCCATCGGTGGTCGTGGCGCCTCCTTACACAGCTGCGCGTCACGTGACCATGTGACGTCACGCCAGACCGAGAGACGGGGCCCCAGCTCGCCGCATGGATGGTGGAGGCGAAGCCTTACGCACCGCTGCTGCGGCGCTACCGAGAGAGGGCGCTCTCTGGTGTGACGTCACGTTAGGAGGATAAATGGGGCTACAGCTCGGTTCCTCGCAGTGGTCGGCGCGCTGCCTTGCGCTATGTCGGATTATGTATAGCCATAAGTTTAACAAAGGGCAGCCATGTCCACTTCATCAGCCGAACCAAGGCGCAGCCAAGGGTATTGCTTTCGCAATCTTCTAGGCTTAACCAAGCTAAGCCTTCAGCCAAATTTTTTGACCAGTTTTTCGCACGACCTACTGTATAAAGAGCGACCTGCGCATCCCGTGGTCGCCTACGGCGCGCGCGGCCGCAGAAATACCACGTGATCATTGAGTAGGGACCAAGCGTGCCGGTAGAGGCCGCCAGTGCTCACCCTCACAGCAACGCCCGAAACGCTCCGGCCCTACCTTCAGGAGTACGGCGATGACGGTAAAAATTCGCAGAGGAGCTGCAGCAAACTCGGCATTACACATTATTGACAGGATGTGGCTAGAAAAATGCGCGTCGATACATGCGATACATGCCCCAGATATTTGGTATCTTCGCTGTGCAGTGTAATAAAATTTGAAACTACTTTGAAGGCGCGGCCGCGCGGCTGCTAGGATTGAAATAGTGTAATCCTTTCGAGCTTTTTTTTTTCCCTCATTGTCTGCTAAAATGTTGGTTAGTGCTGTGGTGCCAATATGGTCTGGTGTGCACTTTCCGCGCTAGCCGAGGCCTGAGCGCGCCCGCACTTCATTCCCCCGTAGGTTTCGCGAGTCCCGAGCCGGACGCAATGAGCGCACTACGTACCGCTTTGCAGGGCCCTTGCTGCATTCGGCACGTTCACTGAAGTGACGTGCCGTTGAGAGCGCGGCAGAACGTGTGTAGCTTTAATTGCAGTGCATGCCACAATCGCAAAAATGTGCTGTTATTGACGTATTTATTTACGCCGCTTTACCAAATGATAACGAAAGTCTAGCTTGAACAATTCCGAGGACGCTTTATTGTACCATCACACAGAGAGCCACTACACTTTAAGCACTTTTCTGGAGTTGGGCTTTTGAAACGAAAAGCTTTACTACGCTAGTCAACACCGCGCTTCGCGCGAGCCGGCGTATGTCGGCATTGGCTCCGTAAGCGTGTTCGAAGCCGGCGCACGTGGCCACTGCTGCGCGCTATATGCGTCGTCGTTTGACGTTCGCCGTAATCGCGTTTATCGCGGAGGCCGACTATATAACCGCTTGCCACAGAACAGGCGTGCGCGTTCAACAAGGAAGGAGAAGGGAGTGACACTACCGATACAGAGAGCTGTGTTTATGTCTGTACAGAAATAGCAAGACAATGTGCCGAACAATAATGAATAAAGAAGAATAATGATCCTGGATAACTTACGGCATATACCATTGATAAGCAATTTGCATAACTACACAAGGCACACGTATAGCATAACCATAAGCCTACCAAAACATATCCATAAGTGAAACCGTAAGCATAACCATAGGCTAAATCATAAAGCATAACCATGAGCAAAACCGTAAGCACATCCATAACTTAAACCATAAGCATATCCATAAGTTAAACCGTAAGCATATCCATAGGCTAAATCATAAAGCATAACCATAAGCTAAACCGTAAGAATAACCATAGGCTAAATCATAAAGCATAACTATAAGCTAAACCATAAGCATCACCGAACCTTTTCGCTTCGGGATATCCAGGCTTAACCTTAGCTAAGCCGCAGCCAATTTTTTTTTTGTTCAGGTTTCAACCATTGGTTCCTAATATCGATCACGGGGAACTCATGAAATGAAATTCCTCTTGATGCTCGGCCGCTTGACTTTCACAACGGCATGCAGAAGTAAACCATTGTGCATGAAGAAGCCGCAAGCGCGAAAGCCGGTGCCCACGGGGCTGAGAATCACAGTGTCACTGAAATAGAATCTGGTAATCAAGATCTAGCGACACCAACAGATCACCAAGCACTCAGCTAATCGATTGTTTCGCGCGCGTGCGTTTGCGTCCTTCTGTGCTCTCGCTGAAAATGCTTGCTGCCCGTGCGTGCGGCCGGCCACGGGGTTGGGGTAGGTGGGGGTGAGCATTAGCGCCACTGTTCGCGGCGGCGGTTTGGAAAACTAAAAAAAACCACACAAGCAAAAGCAAATTGGCCGCGCTGGCGCAGCGCCGCACGCGCCGGTCGCCCCTTATACAGTGGGTCGTGGTTTTTCCTAAGATGTGCTCAAAATCGTGTTAAATACGTGATTCGAGATCATCTAAGGAATCTGCACATACCAGTGTTAGCGGTGAGCCCTTCATCTTTTCGTAAATACGGACCAGGACGTGCCCGCCACATGTGTGCGGATTGGTAACACGCCGACTACGGCGGCGGCGTCGGCTGCTGCGCGGCAGACGCCGTGCGCGCTGCCGCTACGGATGGCGACGCCGGCGGCGGCCAGAACTGCGACGACCACGGCGGCGACGAGCGCTACGACGAGCACACCTAAACCAAACTACATTGAAGCTTCCAGCTCGCACGAGCCACTAAAAGTACGAGCGACGCTCTCGGACCTGGACCGGGAACAAATGGAGTACCAAGACACCGATACGCCCGTCACACGCGTCGGGCAGGAGGAGGACAAAGAAGGAGACTGGCAAACAGTGTTAACTGTTCGCCAGAAGAAGGCTCTCGCAAAAGTTGAAAAAAAAACACCATGGGACTAAGCGTGCTTACGAGGTGCCTACGACTCGTCGAGCCAGCACCTCGGACCAGCCAAGAAACCGCCGATGAAGGGAAAGCCACCAGCCAACAGACTACCTCCGTTACCAAAGGAAGCTTTCAAAATAATAGTCCGACCACATCAAGGGCTATCAATTAGAGACTAGATGGCACCGCAGATTTCCAAAGTGGTCATCATGGCCACACAAAGAAAGGTTAGAGGGGAACACTTCCTTTTACGACTAAAGCCATGATCGAACATCTTTATCATATCTACCCCCAAACAAGAGGTAGCGGATAGTAAGGAAGATAACGACGCTTGTTATCAACGGCAAGCAACACGCAGTAAACGCTTACGTGACGGCCGGAAAAGACACAAAGAAAAGTGCAGTGCACGGATTGGCACCGCACACGAGTCCGGAAACACTCCAAGCCAACCTGCGCATCAGAACGCAAGGAGTGGAAATACTACGAGCGCGCATGCTTGGGTAAACAAAGACAGCGGTCATTACTTTCTATGGCCCCATGATACCACCCTTTGTCTACTACATGGGAGTAGAAATGCCCTGTTACCCATTTAAGAACACCGTACAATTCTGCAACGCACGCATACAAACAGGCCACAGGACGGACGTGTGCCCTCAACCTCATACCTCAATATGCAACAAATGCGGCACTAAGGAGCCAGAGCCGGAGCAAGAATGTAAACCCACCTGCCCTACTTGTGGAGAGGAGCATCTTGCCAATTCGAAGGACTGCGAGAAACGATACAAACAGCCACGGCAGAACAACAAAACGCCTAGGAAGTTTTCATCCAGACTACCCAAAACTCCGATCAAGGAGTCTGCACCAAGGCCACGGTGGTACGACACGGATGAAACGGACGACGACGGATGGCCACCATTAAAGCGACAAGAAGACCAACAAGTGGTGTCACCAAGACGACAGCGATCTTGGTGTCACCAAGACGAGGCGATATAGGGTCTATGACTCCAGACCACCCCACTTCCAACCGCCAGCCCATTCTTACAGGGTCCAGGCAAAGGTCTCCTACTCCAAGAAGGAAGAAGTAGCCTACCGACAACAAGATGAGCTGAGCGGGGATGGTTCGTACCACGGCTCCTATAACATCAAACCGAGAATACGAAAAAATTTTCTTAGAAAACAGGAAACTCAAGCAAAGCTTAGAACTTAAGCTGGATATCGCCACACACAAAATCCAACTCACAGCTAATGCGGAACAAGCAAAACCCACACATGCGGTACAACAAGAACACACGAAAGTGACACCCTCTACGGAGAAAACACTACAACTCCTAGTGAAACAGATGCAAAGCATCCGAAACATCCAAGAACTCCTATACGCTGATTTACAGGCACTTAAAGGATATATAGAAGAAACGCTAGCCCGACAAAGGCAACTGCGTAAAAGAGCGATTAGCAACCCCAGCGCACCGTCGGCTAGAAAAGCCAAGAGTGGCATAATCTCGGACTCGACGGACGTCGAAAGCGTGATCGACAATGGCCAGTAAAACGTCCAGAACCGCAGACACCGCTGCAATATGGCACTGAAACTGCCGCTCTTTCCAAACAAGAGCGGCAGCGCTACAGACATACATCGATTCGGCCATCAGCAAACCTGATATGCCTCCAAGAAATAGGAAAGGGTAAAGTCAAGCTAAGGGATTACTACACAGTTACGAATCAGCAGTACCCGCGGTTTGCTACATTAGTGCACAAAAGAATAGCGGTGAGCTCACACTATGTCGCTCAATGCGTGATCGAACATCAAATCATTGAAATCCACACATTGAAGAAAGGGAGAGCAACGACCTTTATTTTCAACATATACAGCCCTCCCAAGGAACGTCGGTCGGACTTTGCAATTACTGAATTCGCATTAGGCCACCTTGAAGGAAAAGACAAATTTGTACTCCTAGGCGACTTCAACGCTCCTCACACCAATTGAGGATACCGACGAGATACCCCCAAAGGCAGAAGCCTGGTAGAAATAACAGACAATTATGATCTAGAACTAGTACCACTTCCACTAACACCCACTAGATTAGGAAATAGCGTGTGCGAGGACACCTACCCTGACGTAACCTTCACGCTAAACATAGCGGGTGGATAATGGAGGAATATAGACGAAAATATGGGAAGTGACCCCAATGTTATTAGTTATTCAATGACCACACCCCGGCTCAAGCTTCCACCAAAGCAGGCCAGAATCACCAACTGGACGGAGTACAGGAAATATCCAATGTCCACAACACCACCCAACACAGATAAGGACTGGCCAAAGGAACTCAAAGTCGCGCACGAAGCCACAACACAAAACATGTCCATTAACACGAAAACACCTGCAGTCGAGCCACACCTGCTGCATCTGTGGGAGGGACGGCGCAGCTTAACCAAGCGCTGGAAGAATCAAATACTGAACAGAAAACTTAGGGCAAGAATAGCAACGCTAACGGAACAAGCAAATGAGTATGCGAGACAGCTGCAAGCGGAAAATTGGCTCCAATTTTGCGATTCACTGAGAGGGACGTTATCGACCGCTAAGACGTCGGCTATCTTACGTAGCATGATAGACCCGGACTCTACAAAGACTGTTATAGCGAGAACGATACGCATCCTAGCAGGTGAACACAAAGGTGACACCGATAAACTGACCCAAGCGCTCAGGGACAAATACATCAAAACAGGGGGTGATGGCATCGAATCTCTCAGCTACAAAGGGCCGAAAAACAAACCTCTAGATGAGTCCGTTACGGTTGCGGAACTATACGCAGCGGCACAGGACATCAGACGAAACACAACACCCGGAGGGGACGGCATCACCAACACAATGCAGCGCAACCTCAGCAATGAGCAACTCGGACGACTAGTCGACTACTTCAACAAGGGCATATGGGAAACTGGTACCATTCCAAAGCAGTGGAGGGACGCCACCATAGTCCCAATCACTAAACCGGGAAAACAGAAAAATATTCAGAACTTGAGACCAGTCTCACTTACGTCATGTCTCGGGAAGCTGTTTGAAAAAGTGATACTCACCAGGTTAACCGATTATATCGAAAGTCACAACCTCCTATCGGTGTACATGTACGGTTTCCGCAAACATCTTTCAACACAGGATGCTTTCCTTAGGCTGAGAGACGAAGTCATAAACAACGTGGCGACTGGAGAAGACAACAGAGTGGTGGCGTTGGATCTAAAGAGCGCATTCGACACTATATCCTAAAGCTCATCATGGAGGAACTAGAAGAAATGGGATACGGAAAGAGAATTTTTGACTACGTCAAATTCCTCTTAACTGGTAGGACTGCAACGATAGGTTTAGAAGATATACGATCATCCAAGCTCAACCTCCCCAACAAGGGAACACTACAGGGAGCTATACTCTCGCCATTATTGTCGACTTTGGCATGAATTTGGCAAGAAGGTTGCATCAAATCCAAGATCTCAAATTCGCGCCCTATGCGGATGGTATCACCTTATGGATGCACAAAGGATCGTTAGGCGACAAGGAAAGCACCCTACAAGAAGCCATCAACACCGTCCAACACTTCGTGGCAGAACACGGCATGGCCTCTGCACCAGAAAAGTCCGAATGTATCAGAGCCCATGGACGAAACTTCCGTAACAGGCCGAACCTACACCCCCAACTAGAGAACCGCATGCTTTCAGGAAAGACCAAGGTTCGTGTTATGGGCCTCTGGATCCAAAGCAACAGGCGAGCGGATCATCGCGACCCTGAAAGCGAGAACGAAGCAAATAGCAAGACTAATAGGAAGAATCACAAAGAAAGGGAGAGGCCTATACGAAATCGAAACAATACGAGTGGCTGAAGCTTTTGTCACCAGCCGGATGACACGTGCTCTAACCTATCAAAATCTAAATCGCACAGAAATCGAGATGGTGGACCAGATCATACGGCGCGCGTACAAGGTGGCGCTAGGATTACCGGTGAACACCGGAAATGAAAGACTACATGGCACAGGGAGTTTACAACACCTTTGAAGAGCTCATGGCAGCGGTTATAACAAATCAGACAGAGCGCCTGTGTCTCACACAAACCGGACAACTACTGACTGAAGTAAGATATTCGGTGAAACCGCAATATTGCAGTGACCAAATCCACCAGATGCCAGGCCACATCGGAAAGCAAATATAAGCCACACCGATACCAAAGAACATGAATCCCGAATACCACAAAGGCCGAAGACAAGCCCGAGCCATGCAACTTATCAAAAGCTTTGGGAATAATCAAGAAGTGCAATACACGGACGCTGCCTGAACTGCTAGAGGACACGTTATAGTAGCAGTTCGCAACACGCAGCGGAAAAGAGCCGAAATACTGGCCTCAATGAACACAACATGCACAGCCACTGCAGAAGCTTCATTAATCGCGATGGCAATCAAACACAGCGACAGCACCGGGCGCTCGGCACTGGTTATCTCCGACTCTCAAGCAGCACGAAGAATGTACATGGAAGGCAGATTGCCACGAATGGCGCTGAGAATCTTAGGCGACGCACTCCAAGAAGAACATGCAATCATGTGGCGTCCAGGACACGAGGGCATCTCATGCAATGAGAGGGCACACTCCTTAGCTCGAGAACTCACAAACCGAGCGGGGAACCACAGCCCTTTCCAAGATAGTCCACTTACAGCCCGAGACATCCTCGAACACCAACGTCGCACGAGAGAGCGCCTTGACCCCCCCCCCCCGGCATCGGCAACTGGGTGTGCAAGAAGCCCACGCGTACAAAAACATACAAACACACATCTATCCCCACTTGGGAAGAGCACTACACTACACACACATGCCGGCGCTTGTCCATGGTACGGCACGTGGCCGTCACTGCCAAATGTGACGTGGGAATGTACAAAAAGACCACAAGAAGCTAACTCGCCTCAAATGCTTACCCAGAATAGGGAGCCGTCGGAGATCCTCCTCGTCCGGCCGGGGCTGGAGGCCCGAAGGGGCGTCTTGGACCAGGCGGAGAGAGTAGCCAGAATCCCACTGGTGTCCTGGTATGGGGCTCTTGCATTGCCCAGGGGGCGCTGCGAAAAAGGTGATAAAAAGCGCCCTCTGTCCTAAAATGGGTCGTACCAAGCTCGGTCGTCTGCTTCGGAAAGCACGTTTACAATATGGACCCGCTACTTTCGGTTGTGTTGTATCACGGCCTGCAGCAAATATCGGGCGCCGAAGATTTTTTCAGCGGTGGCACGCTGCGTAAAGGCAAGAAATTATGCAGTGCCGAATACATGTACGCCGTTCAAAAATTAAGCGGCAAAGTTTTAGCGCGGTGTCAATCGCAAGTGAAGCGATTCGCGTACGAAGTGGAACTTCAGTTAAGGTTTGCACGCTGCTAGATTCAGGCGCACAAACGCGAGGAAATGCTTGCTATAAATGAATCCACAGCAGCGGTAAGCAGACATCATGTGTACGGAACTGCTCGAGAACACGACAGTACGCGCCGCGATATACGAACTGCTCGAGCGCACGATCGTACGCGCCGCGACGGCAGCGGTCTTTCGACATGCCGCGAAACGGCGGGCCTCCTGCAATCTTTGTTGACTGCATGCCGCTAAACAAGTAGTTATGCCTGCGTTGTAGTAGCGGCCATCTGTCCCTTTTAGTAAACGGTAATAACTGATGCAATGCATATGAGCTCGCACGAACGTGCGAATCGCGCTGCAGCGCGAGCTCGCGCGCAGCTCGCTTGACGTAGCTTTTAATGACAGCGATAGAACATCGATCTGCTGTAATCAATACTACCTTGCTGCGCTGCCTCAATATGCTGGCTTGAGGTCAAGTATGAGCACATTTAACTCTCTAACCTGTGCTGCTCGTAGTGGGGTAGTGAATTGTCACCGAATCAGCCCGGCCATTTATGGTCATTTGCACACACCTGGTCACTTCACCACTTCGCATCGGTCGAATTGTTAATTAATCGCTGTGGCTGGGTCTCGAATCGTGAATTACCAGCCATGCGTGCTGCTATGTCGGTCTGCTGTCGGGACTGCAGGTGCAAAAGACCGAAATTTGGAACGCAGATAACCAAGCAAGCTTCAAGACAGGCGAAGCAGTCAGCAAGGCGCGAAGTTTCGCTTACTCAGCGCGACGAACTGCAGCTATGCAGCGCGCCCGTCGCTCCACTTTGTGAGGCCTTGAAGGAAAACGGTAGAATCTGATGTTGGGATTTAGGCCTTCTTGTTCATGGCAGCCCACGACGCAGAAGTAATGACGGTGACGCCTTTTCGAGGCTGGGCTAGGTCTCTCCGGATCGGCGTCACTGATTCCTTCTGCTCCCAGCATTACGGCACACGGAGAGTCCGTCTTCGTTAAACTATAGGCTGCGGCGAGCTCGTAGCGTGGTCGGCATGGTCTGTGAGAAGTGACTAGCCTTTTCGCACTCGCAACAGGGCAGAAAAAAATTGGAGGACGCTTAAGCTTCGCCTTCAAGAGTGGAACGCGACAGCGTTCCCGTCGACCCGCCAAGGAGTGTAAGACAATGGGCTACGGCGCAGCGACTACGCGCCCCGCATCGGACGCGGTGAGCGTCGAGCAACGCAGCGTTCGGCGCGACAACGAAATGTGCGCCTGAGCAAGCGACGCACGCCTGAGCCTTAGAAACAGCTCGTTTGTAAGGCAACACCGCGTTCAGTAGAGGCGCTTTTGTACCGCTTTTAAGCGTCGAACTCAAAAAAAAAAAAAAACTCGTGGCTCAGTGGTAACGTCTCCGTCTCACACTCCGGAGACCCTGGTTCGATTCCCACCCAGCCCATCTTGGAAGTTGCTTTTAACGCGATAGCGTTAAGGAGCTCGTGTCGCAGAAAAGTCGGCGTCCGCGGCGTTGGCCGTGAGCGATAAATCACGGCAGCCACTTCATAAATAAAAAGCAACTTCCAAGATGGGCTGTGTGGGAATCGAACCAGGGTCTCCGGAGTGTGAGACGGAGGCGTTACCACTGAGCCACGAGTTCGACGCTTCAAAGCGGTACAAAAGCGCCTCTAGTGAACGCGGTGTTGCCTTAGAAACTAGCTGTTTCTGGCTCAGGCGTGCGTCGCTTGCTCAGGCGCTCATTTCGTTGTCGCGCCGAACGCTGCGTTGCTCGACGCTCACCGCGTCCGATGCGAGGCGCGTAGTCGCTGCGCCGTAGCCCAATACCCCTTGGCGGGTCGACGGGAACGCTGTCGCGTTCCACTCTTGAAGGCGAAGCTTAAGCGTCCTCCAATTTTTTGTTTATGAAGTGCCTGCCGAGATTTATCGCTCACGGCCAACGCCGCGGACGCCGACACCGACACCGACGCCGACGACACCGGCTTTTCTGCGACACGAGCTCCTTAACGCTATCGCGTTAAAAAGTGCGAATCGACGCAAAACTCGGCCTAGAAACGTGCTTCGCCACAGCCAGGGCTTAATACGACCCAAGCTGGTACGACCCAGATGTCGTTTCCCGCGCCGCCACCAGGCGCCGCTACTATACCTCAAACTCCAGCGCAAGGCGCCCATAGGGACCCACCCAACCGCTTCCCTCCCACCCTACCATTTTCCTTATTTCCCTCTTCCCTCTCAATAATCAATAAAGCTTTTCCTCCTCCTTTTCCTCCTCCTCGCTCGCCACAGGAGAGAGCATGCATCGTGGCCGCGTTCCTCGCTCGCGCACGTGAGATTGAACCGCATTCATTTATTCAGCGTGTGAGGCTCACCCTCTTTGGATCATGCCGAACCTCACGGCGACGGCGACACCAACGGAAGAAATGCGCCTGGAGTGTACATATGACTGCTGTCGCAATAAAAGCACACCAGAGCTGCACGTCTGCCGGTGAAGCATCCGTTGTTCCGTGGAAACGCCGAGCACGACAGCACGTGGCGTATAGAGCAGCACGCGCCGGAACGAAAGCTTTCATAAACGAGGCCTCCCAACTAATACTCTAAAAATAGTGTTCAGCACAAATGAATTGGAATGAACTACGACACGAGAACATATGCATGCACGTTTTAATAATTGTGAAATGGAGTAGCAGGCGTCAACACTATTATCAGTCGCACATGTACTGTTCGCTCACAGCATGTCGATAGAGATCATAAATAAGTATACCACTAACCCCTCACTCACTGCAGGCTCTGGAACAAATTTTTGTTTAGTGCTAATAAAAAAATATCCGAGGGCACTGAAGGACCACTTACGCGATGTGAGTGCGAAGCATTAACGACCAACTGAACGCTGCTAAACGGTCCTTTGCATTATGAAATTATCGCGGGCAAGCGAGCGTGTCGGGACGCTTGGTGCGTTTTCAGTTGGCCTCAGCGAGACGCAGTTAAAACGCAGGCTAGAGCTTGCGCTGCCAACTTACGCGCGGGCAACAGGGGCTTCTGAAAGAGTCAGCGAGTAAGGTCCCTGAATAAAACTAAAAGGTAGCTACATACTGTATCTTGCCACCGCCGCTGCGGCAAGGAGCATGCGAGGAGGCAGGAGAGAAGGCCTGCGTCTCCTCATTGGTTGAGCGCCACCACGTGGTATTTTTCGCGCCCTTTTCTCTATTTGTTTTTCTTTACCGCGTTTCGGCGCACTCCACACCATGAGAGTTGGCCGTTGAATTTCTGGGGCGAGGCTTTCGCAAGTGATTTCGGATGTTTTGGTTTCGTGTCTAACCGCGTCATTGAACAACTCAGTTTTATTGTCATTGCAATTATATGGACACTCCAAACGCATTTCGACCGTTGCCGTCACCGTGAGGTTCCGTATGAGTGAAAGCGTATGAGGGTGAGCCGGTGAATGCGATTCAACGAGAAACTCTGCCCGCATGCCTGCCCTCTACTGTGGCAAGCGAGGCAGCGGGGCTCGGGCAGGGGGGGGGGGGAGGGTGAGACGAGCAAGGAGAGGCGTTGGTCATCGTTGGAGTCGCGATGGTCATCGGAGACATACATGGACATCATGTCAGTAAGGGTGCAGTTAAGACGCTCGGTTAGACCGTTCGTTTGTGGATGATAAGCAGTGGCAAGTTTGTGTTTAGCCGCGCACGAGTGTAGAATGTCATCGACAACTTTAGAAAGAAAGTAGCGGCCTCGTTCGGTGAGGAGCTGTCGAGGGGCGCCGTGGTGAAGGATCACGTTTTCTAGGAGGAAGTCGGCGGCATCGGTTGCACAGCTTGTCGGAAGAGCCCGTGTGATTGCATATCGGGTGGCGTAGTCTGTTGCTACAGCAATCCACTTGTTTCCCGAAGCAGACGTACGAAAAGGGCCTAAAAGATCAACACCTACACAGAAGAATGGTTCTGATGGCACGTCAAGTGGTTGAAGGCGACCAGCAGGGAGTGTGGTCGGCTTTTTGCGTCGTTGACAAAGATCACACGCAGCGACATAACGGCAGACGTCACGGTATAGACCAGGCCAAAAGAAGCGCCGACGAACGCGGTCATAAGTCCGTGACACGCCAAGGTGACCTGCAGTCGGTACATCATGAAGCTGGGCGAGAACAGTCTGACGCAGATGCTCAGGCACAACGAAGAGTCGGACAGGGCCGTCCGGGAGCATATTAGAGCGGTACAATATGCCATATTGAAGTTCAAACATGCGAAGGGAAGGATGGGGCGTCGTTGAAGTGAGCCGTTGAATAAGGTGTTGCAAGGAGGCGTCCCGACGTTGTTCGGCTCCAATGTCGCGAAAAGCAGCCAAAGAGAGAACGGTGACAGGTATGCCGGCCGCAGAAACGTCAGGAGGGTCGACAGGATGGCGCGACAAGCAGTCCACATCTTGATGTAACCGGCCGGTCTTGCATACAACGGTATAGTTGTATTCTTGGAGGCGGAGATGCCCAGCGGCGAAGGCGCTCTAAAGGATGTTTGAGGGACGAACGCCAACATAGAGCGTGGTGATCATTGATGACTGTGAATTGGCGGCCGTACAAATAGGGGTGGAATTTACCCACTGCCCAAACGAGAGCCAGACACTCGCCTTCGGTCAGATAATAATTGCTCTCTGCCGAGGAAAGAAGGCGGCTGGCGTAGGCAATAACCCGTTCTCGCCCTTGTTGTTTCTGTGCCAAGATAGCTCCAATACCGTGGCCACTTGCATCGGTACGGAATTCAGTTGGAGCTGACGCATCAAAGTGAGCGAGGATGGGCGGGGACGTAAGCAGCCCAATCAGCTCGGCGAAAGCACCAGCTTGCTCAGGACCCCAAATGAATGCAGCGTATTTCTTGAGGAGCTGATTGAGAGGGCGCGCGACGTTCGCAAAATTTCGGACAAACCGACGGAAGTAGGATCAAAGGCCCAAGAATCTGCGAACATCCTTGGCACATGTTGGCACGGGAAAGTCTCTGACTGCCCGTATTTTATCGTGATCAGGGCGTACACCAGAAGAATCGACGAGATGCCCAAGCACAGAAATTTCACGACGACCGAAGTGCCACTTGGACGAATTTCGTTGTAGCCCCGCCTGACGGAAAACAGATAGGATCGTCGACAGGCGCTCGAGGTGTGTCGCAAAAGTCGGAGAAGAAACGACCACGTCGTCCAGGTAACAGAGGCAGATGGACCACTTGAAACCGTGTAGGAGGGCGTCCATCATTCGTTCAAATGTGGCTGGGGCATTACATAAACCGAAGCGCAGCACTATGAAATGATACAGGCCATCGGGAATAATAAAAGTCCAACTCATCGACGGCAATTTGCCAGTAGCCGGAGCGAAGCTCGATGGACGAAAAATATTGTGCTCCATGCAGGCCACCCAGGGCATCGTCAATGCGTGGTAGCGGATAGACGCCTTTCTTTGTTACCTTGCTGAGGTATCGATAACCGATGCAAAATCGCCAACTGTTGTCCTTCTTTTTAAGTAGTACAACAGGGGATGCCCATGAGCTGCAAGAACGTTCGATGATGTCTCGTGAAAGCATTTTGTCAACTTCGTGTTGGATGATCTGTCACTCAGTAGGCGAGACGCGGTAGGGTCGCCGATGGATCGGGCTCGTATCACCGGTGTTTATTCGATGTTTTACGACAGTTGCTTGTCCTAGAAGGCGTTCTCCAAGGTCGAATATATCCCAGTATGAGGCAAGGAGGCAACGTAGTTCTTGAGCACGCTGGGGAGGAAGGTCGGGAGCAATCATTTTTGTTAGGGCATTCAAGTCTGAAGAGACAGGGGCGAAGCAAGAGTTGAACACGAGGAGCTGTCACAAGTTAAAGCCGAAATATGGTTGTCCCTGGCTGGCGTTATTTGCGCCAGGGATATTCCGCGCGGGAGTACTTGTGTACACAGTCCAAAGTTCACAAGCGGAAGGCAGGACGTGTTGTCCGAAATGGTAACGATGGTGTAAGAAAAGGCGACGTTATGCGATAGCAGGACATCCAGATTAGGAGATACGATGTAGTCACCGTCTGGTACAGGTGGAACGGAGGAAACACCTATGTAGGTGAGGGAGGCGAATATGCTTTGTGGAACATAGCCGTATCGGAGCACTATCGGGAGGGTTAATAGCAGGAAGTAGAGCGAGTTGAACAACACCAGCAGAAGAGTCTATCAAAGCGGAATGTGTAGACAGAAAGTCAAGGACCAGGATGAGGTCGTGAGGGCAGTGCTATAGTACATAAAATGAAACAGAAGTATGATGTCCGGCGACACTCACGCTAACCGGACACATGCCAATAACGGCTGGTGTTCCACCGTCGGCGACTTGGACCACAGGCGAAGGGGCAGGAGTGAGGACTTTCTTGAGACGATTGCGAAGCTGAGCATTCATCACACATACGTGTGCGCCAGTGTCAGAGCCGTAACAGGTACACCATCCACGTTCACGTTAATGAGGTTCCGATGTGTGGGCAAGGTCAAAAGGCGATTTTTGCGTCGGGTTGGTTTGGCAGAATCACCTCCAGGTGCTGCACCCTTTAGTTTTCCGGAAGCGTGCGCCGGAAGGAGCTAGGGGACGGTCATCGGCGAGATGGGGGCGATCGGGGAAGCGGCGACGTGGGGAAGGAGAGCGGCTAGAACGAGTAGGGCGAGAAGTGTCGCCATAATTTGCTGGCTGCGTTTGCGGGGCGAACCGAGAAGCAGCATGAGGGCCGTGGGATGGGTGGTAGGACCAGGGGGTCGAATTCCACGAAGACCGGCAGTGACGTGAAATATGGCCGATACGGCCACAAGTGAAGCATATAGGCCTGTCGTCTGGAGAACGCCATTCCGCCGGGTTGCGATACCACGTTGGGGCGTTCAGGCTGCGTGTGCGTATGACAGTGCTGGACGGAGTGTAGTCAGGCCGATTGACTGAGCAGACGTTGGTCAAGCCAACGTTGGCCAATTCTTGGCGCACGACGGACTGTATCAATGAGACGGTCGCCTGACAATTGTCGGGGCCATGGGTTGGGGTCGTCATAGGGGATGTGGCTTCTAGTTCACGTCGGATGACAAGAAGGATGTCATCAGAGCGATTGGGTGTGGGCGGACTGCAGAGGTCTTCGCATGTGGACGTAGCAGCCGTGTTGGGAAGGCGAGGAAATGGCTGGGGAATGCGGCGACTCTTCGCTTCTTCAAACCGCCGGCATTCGGTAATGATGGCTTGCACAGTGGAATAATTCTTGAAGACATGGAGATGGAAGGCATCATCTGCTATGCCCTTATTGACATGTACAACCTTATCAGGTTCGGGCATCTTCGGATCCACTTTGCGGCACAGAGCGAGCACGTCCTGGATGTACGTGTGATAGGATTCAGTGCACGTCTGGACACGCGAAGCGAGGTCATTTTGGGCAGCGCGCTGACGTCCAACAGGCTGGCCAAACAAATCTTTGAGTTTCTTTTTACGTATGTCCCAGCTGGTAAGTTCCTCCTCGTGGGTCTGAAACTAGACGCGTGCCGTGTCCACGAGGTAAAATATCAGATTTTCGGGCATGATGGTCTGGTCCCAGTAGTTGCTGGCGCTCACCTGCTCGTATAGTTGAAGCCAGTCTTCAACATCAGTGTCTTGGGTGCCAGAAAAGTTTCCTGGGTCGCGGGGTTGCGTTAGAATGACGGTGAGCGTGGGTGCTGACGGGCCTGAAGAATCCTCGCCTTGAACTGGCATTGTAGATGCAGCCAAGGAGCGCCCGCTGCGTAAATCCGTCTTGATAATGATCGTGCAACCTCCACCAAAAATGTTACGCGGTTAAAAACAGCCTTGTATTTACAGAATATATACAATAATTATAGCAGATGACAAGATGGTAGACAGCACCCGAAGACCACAACATCGTCTTCTTCCTACGATGATTAAAACATCTTCGTCAGCGTGTCACAATATGATCAATGCAATAGAAATAACTCTCGAAACGGGAAGATCTGTGCGAGCCACGACAGTGTTTTTGCCTACGAGTACAATGCATAGCCGCGTACGACATAACATCCAAACAAAGCTGTGGCATGTATATGAACACCGCCTACATTACATATACTTTATTGGTGAGACAAATAATTCTCGTTTTTGTGCAAAAAGTCGACAAGGACAAGGACAAAGACGAAAAGGAGTTTGTCAAATAAAATAGCCTGAAATGTCATTTTCCAACTGGAAGCAGGCGCCCAACCCGAAGCCACTAAACAAGCGCGCAGATACGCACCGAAAAAACACAGGAGACATCTACTTCTGCCAGTTTCATAGCGTTCCATCATCAATCCTAGCACAGCGCACAATTACCAAGCCTTAACTACGGTAAAAATTTGTGCGTGAACACGCAACAACAATTTTTAATGTCTCACCTCGTGTAACTCTATAGGCGGCTTCCGAGAGAAGGAGCGAGCTGCGAGAAGCCAGGAGAAAGAGAGGCCGTGCGAGGAAGAATGTCACTACCTTTTAGTTTTATTGAGGCACCTTAAGAACGAGGGTGTCGTGGCGCCACGGCGATTCTCTCTCCCCTCAGGCAACACCTGGCACGCTATAGCAACACCAGCTATAGTGGGTACAACACTAGAAAAAAGGGGCGTTTACTCCTCCGAGGCGCTTGCACACGAGCACCCACCAATGGGCGCGCGCTCTGGACTGACGTCATGAGCCAGACTGCCAGTGACCCCGCCAAAGATGATGGCTGGCCGCGCCTCGAACTGGGCCAAGTCACGTCGTCTGTGAGCGTCAGCCCCTCGTCAAAGTGAATTCATGCCAGAAATATTACTGCGAGCTTACGATGCACCTTTTGTGCCGCGTGCCTTTATTCTGAGGCGCGATTCGGCGAAGAAAAATTGCAGCGAGCATCGCTGACGCTGCGCTACGCTTCACCTGACAGGATCTCGCGGCGACACACCACTACGAACACACATCTTGCGTGTTTGTTACATGATTCTTTTTTGTTTCGCTGCCCAGAGCAGTTACGACCAGCCAAGTTTGCCATAGTCTCGTGCCCACTGTTAGCGGCGGGTTTGTTCGTGTAATGTGTCGCTGCCTTTTTTGTTGGACGAGGTGAAGTGATGGAGCAAAACCATTCTCAGAAGAAATGAGAAAAATGTGCGTGCATAGAACAAACCTACGGGTGTCTCAACAGAAAATATTGGCAAAAGCAGCCTCCAACGCAAAAATTTCTTGCAGTCAACTTAGCGTGAACGATCGTTGTGAGCAGTAAGATAGCCGAGTGTCCAGCGGCGGTGTTCGGGCGTTGTGTAGCACCATCGATTGACTGCTGTCCCCCAGTGCTCACTGCACTCCAAGCTGCGGAATGCTTTCTGTGCCACAAACACGCATAAGTTGTGCTGCCAGCGCTTGGTATCCTTTCCCACAAAGAGGTCCGCGCTGCTTTTCGATTCTCGTGATATGTTGCTATTAAAGATTCCTAAGGCAGTGTTAAGAGGGCGGTAAAAACAGAAAAAGAAAAAAAAAGCACACGAGAAGTTGGAGACAGCAGCTTGCGAACGCGCTCCTAATACCTTTACCCACGTCTGTTCGTAAATGTGTGTGTGTGTGTGTTACCGCGTTTGTCTAAATTTTAGTTCCCCCATTTCCTTATATTTGGGATTTTAGTTTTCGCGTTTCTGCGAATATGTGCATGCTTCCATGCGTTTTCGCGCTTACGCTTATTTCAGTCTTTTTATTTTCTATTAGCATCTCTTTTTGCAAGTTTTCTTTCAGCAAAGTCTTTTTACACATTTTCATTCCCCCATCTCATTCTAAGCACCGACTCATGTAAACAGTATCGTGCGTGAGTGATCTCGGGGGCGTACAGATGTTAAGAAACATGGGGTTGGGAGACGCAGAGCAGCACAGCAAACAGAGTTTAATTTCCCCGAGCTCAACATAAAAATCGTGCAAACAAAACCTCAATGAACATGTACTAGCACTTATGCTACCGACTTAACAGCCACTAAATAAGCCAGAGTTACCACCCACGTCAGTCTTTGGCGCTTTCTACTTGAAAGCCAGGCAACCTTAGCCTATGGCTGCGCACTAACAGAAAGGAGCGTTCTTACACTTTTTTGTCGTCGCACGTATCCTCGGAGTCCGATGCGTGTCGGATCTTCATCGTAGTCGGTGTTCACGCCGACTCCGTGAACGTTGCTGCATTGGTGTTGACCAGTCAACTCGCCGTCCGTGATGCTGGTGTCCCGAACTCCGTCGGAGACGTGGCACTCCGGCCTCAGTGGTTAGGCATAACTCCGGGTTATGCTGCTGCTTCTTCGATTGCCGATGGGACGCACCGGGGACTGTCGTACGTGCTGGTCTGCCCATGAATGGGGATCCTCCCTGGAGTGCCCGGCACTGCCGTTGAAGGCTCCAGCAGGTCCAATGAGCCTCACTCGAACGTCGCCCAGGTCGGCAGCCACACCTAGGATCGCCATCGCCACGGTTTGAGCCAACCTCCATGGCTCCATTTGCCAATGCGATGCTGACGCTACCCCTTTCTTGCCTTGATTCACGTCGATAATCCCAGCTCATAGCCGCTTCTGTCTCGATCACAGCTCGGGTCACGCGCCTCGAGGGCCCGTGCAGTTCGAACCAATACGTGCACATCGTCGTCTTCCTTTCTTTCTGCGCCGCATGTCACTTACATCTGACATGGGTCCCCTTTTCAGAGAGAGAGAGAGTGAACTTTAATGAGCACCAGCAGTTCAGTCGGCTGGGCCTAGGCCTCCCTTGATGGGACGTCGAAGTCTTGCCTCTTCGCCGCTTCGTAGGCCTGCTGGGTCACCCAGAGTTGGTCCTCGAGATGGCAGCTGCGCCGGGCGGCGTGCCATCTTGACGAGAGGGCCACGGGATTAAGGTCTGGGTATTCATGTTTGCACTCCCATAGCATGTGGGGGAGTGTTGCTGATTCAGTTTTACGCACCTTGCACGTCTGCCTCGGGTAGATGTCGGGGTATATAGTGTGATAGCGTGTGAGGGAGGGGTATGTATTCGTCTGTAACAGGCGAAGGGTGGTTGCCTGTGCCCTGTTTAACTTGCGGTGAGGGGTGGGGAAGGTTCTTTTTGCGAAGTAAAATGAGTTCACAAGGTCGTTGTATCTTGAAAGGCGGTCGCGTCCTGCGGGTGCACCTGCACCGTCTCCGGCACGGTTGACTAGTCCTCGTGCTACGGAGTGTGTAACCTCGTTGAGGTTGCTGAGGTGCGGGTGGACAACGCCGGCGTGTGCTGGGATTCAGACGAGGGTGATTTGAATTTCAGGTGAATGCGGGGCTTGTCGTAAGATACGGAGTGATTGGTGAGAAATGCGACCTTTGATGTAGTTGATTGCGGTGCGAGAATGGCTCAGTATGGTGTGACAGGCTGGGTCAAGAGTGGACAGGGCGATGGCCACTTCCTCGGCCGTCTCGGCATTTTTGGTAACGATGCTGGCAGCATGTCGGAGCAAGCCGCCTGCTGTGGTAACCGCCGCAAAGCGCCGTCCATCTTGGTACTCAGCTGCGTTGACGAAGGTCGCGCCCGCGGTGTTGGCATAAGCTTTGATGAGGGAGGTAGCTCGTGCCTTCCTGCGTTCTTTGTTGCAGTCTGGTTGCATGTTTTTCGGAATAGGGTTGGCGTGTATCTATTGCTGAATGTCGCGTGGTATTGGGTGTTTGTTTCCATGTTGACGGTGGTAGGTGATGTTAGGCTTGTTTAGAATGCTGCGGCCCATTTCCGTTAGGGTAAGCCGCTCTAGGGCTTCGATTAACTCGTCTAGCATGTTGTGGATACCGAATTGTAGTAGAAGTTCCGTGCTGGTGTGGTTGGGTAGCCCTAAGGCCTGCTTATAGGGTCCTCTGATGATGATGTTCAGTTTATTCTTTTCAGCTTTGTACCAGTTGAGAAAGGGCGCAACGTAAGTGATGTGACAGACGATAAAAGATTGGACAAGGTGGCTGAGGCTTTCTTCCTTCATACCCCCTCGCCGGTTGGTCACTCGTTTCAGCAGTCTGGATGTAGTAGTGGTCTGTCGAAGGATCTTGGAGATAGCCGTATAGTTAGCTCCATTGGCTTCTATGGTCATACCAAGAACGCGGATGCTAGGGACCACGAGTATAGGTCTGCCATCCCTCAGGTTGAGCTCTATTTCCTCGTATTGGCGTTTATTCGTGGAACCCCACGGGGGGCGTCCACGGAGTGTGGGGTGGTATAGGAGAAGCTCCGACTTTTCAGGGGAACAGCGGGGTCCCGTGCCTTCAAGATAATATTCTACGACGTCAATGACGTCTTGTAGGGCAATTTCGATTTGGCCGTCACTGCCCATTGCAGCCCAGATTGTAATGTCGTCGGCGTATATGGTGTGTTCGATGCCGTCGAGTTTTTGTAGTTCTTGTGCTAATCCGAGCATAACCAGATTAAACAGTATTGGGGAAATGACAGAGCCTTGCGGTGTGCCCGTGCTGCCGAGAGAGAGCTCCTCCGATCGAATGTCCCCGACCGACAGGAAGGCCTTCCGATTGGATAGAAAGAATCTTACGTAGTTGTAAGTGCGTTCGCCAAGGTT
This sequence comes from Dermacentor variabilis, assembly GCF_050947875.1. NCBI lineage: Eukaryota > Metazoa > Arthropoda > Arachnida > Ixodida > Ixodidae > Dermacentor > Dermacentor variabilis. The sequence continues at coordinate 77,384,528 of NC_134575.1, forward strand.
GAGCAAGGAGATGCGTTCGTGGATGGTGGAGTGCCTTATGTTATCGAAGGCGCGCTCGAAGTCGAGGCCCAAGATTGCCTTCGTGTGACGGGATTTGCCATGTAGGATTTGATGCTGAAGTTGGAGCATAGCGTCTCGGGTGGAAAGATGCTGTCTAAAGCCAATTATCGAGTGGGGGTAAGCACATGTGTCTTCGAGGTGAGTGTTTACACGGATTAGGAGTGTGTGCTCCCTGACCTTGCCTACATATGAAGTTAGCGATATGGGCCGGAGATTGGCGAGGCTAGATGGCTTACCGGGTTTGGGAATGAAAATCGCTTTGGCCGTTTTCCATTTCGGGGGAATGTATCCCTGGCGCCAGCCGTTGTTGATGTATTCGGTGTGTTGTTGCACCGAAGGGTCATCTAGATTTCTTAGTGTTGTATTCGTAACACCATCTGGGCCTGGCGCCGAACGGCTCTTCAACTTATGCAGGGCAGCATAACTCTCTGCCATGATGAAATCTTCATCCAGGGCAGGGTTGGAGGTCCCTGTGTATGGCCCGTGAGGTTGAGTGGGCCCAGATGGGATGTACTTTTGACATAAGCTATTCTTAACGTGGTCCTGGCCATGGGTCTTGCTTTCTGTGAATAAAAGCTTGGTGAGGTGATCTTCTTGATATGAACGGGTGGTGGTGCTATCAATGAAATGTTTGAGGATTTTCCACGAGCGGGGGTGGTGGCGTTGCCCGTCTATACAGTGACAGAGCTCTGTCCATTGCTGTTCACTTAGAACGTGGCAGTGTGCTTCAATTTCCTTGTTGAGAAGTGCGACCTTCCGTCTGAGTCTTCTATTGAGCCATTGTCCCTTCCATCTAGAGAGGATGGATGATTTCGCCTCGAGAAGGTGGGCGAGTCTACTGTCCATGCGCTCAGTCGGGGCATCTGTTGTGATAATGCGGGCGGCAGATTTAGTATCAGACAGTAGATCGCATGACCATGATTCTATGTCGGTAATGGGCGTGTCTGTCGTTGCTGTTACACGGCGTTTACGGAACGCATCCTAGTTCGTCCAAGTAAAGTCCCTTGTTCTTCTTATAACCGCCGTTAGGTGTGGTAGAGTAATTCCGATGATAGAGTGATCACTCCCGAGGTCGTGTTGGGTGTTGCGCCAATGGGCGTTGTCTCCGTTTTTGGTGAAAGTGAGGTCTGGTGTAGTGTCTCGTTCAGTAGAAGTGCCGAGGCGAGTGAGGAAGGCTGGGTCAGAATAGAGTGTAAGCCCGAGATCATGGGAGTCTTGCCATAAGTTACGACCTGCAGCAGAGCTGTGTCTGTAACCCCCTCCTGTGTGCGGGAGATTGAAGTCACCTCCGATGATAAGGGGGCTGCTGCCTGCGATGTTAAGGGCTTTTTTGAAGAGGGTTAGAAATCGGCTATGGCGTTGAGATAGAGTATTGTAGATATTTAGAATAAATATTCCTTCCTTTTGTTTTCTGTGCGGGATGAGCTCAATGAAGAGGTGTTCGATGCGCCGATCGTTGAGATCGCGTTCGGTTGCGGTAATTCTTTTTCGAACGAGTATGGACACTCCGTGTGGAGCGTTGTTCGCAGCGAAAGGTTGATATCCTGGAAGGGTGACCGGAGTATCCTGCGTTTCCTGGAGTAAGATTACGTCGGGTTGACATGAAGTAGTATGGAGGTGTAGACGGAGAACGGGTTGTTGATGGACGTAGCCTCGGCAGTTCCGCTGCCACAATGTTGTGTAAGTGTTAGTGTGGGCCATGATGAAGGATAGGGGATGCCACAGGTGGCAGGGTGGCGGCTATGGTTCCTGTGGTGTCCATGGCTACGGCTTGAAGGGTGGAAGCGGTTTGTGTGTAAAGGGTTTGAATATTAACTTCAATGGCGGTGACTTTGTGGATAAGGGCGATTAAAGAATTTTGTAAAGTTTCCACCGTGCTTTGGAGTGTTACGAGCATATCATTGACTTCGGAGCGTACTTGGCCCTTAGCTCCTTCATAAAGGGCTTGCTTTTTTGGGGCTGGTCTTGAGAGCCCTTCGGTTTGGCTGTTGGTAGCGGTTTCTATGGTGTTGGTTGTGGGTTGGGTTTTGGGTTGTTTGATGCTGTGAACCTCCTGGGTAAGCTTTTGGATTAAATCACGCATAACTGAGTTTTCTTCCTTAAGGTGTTCGATATCTGTGTTGTCTGTGTTGGGTTTAGGCAGTGGGGGGATTTTACTTGACCCTCTCGCGAGACGCCCGTCAGTTCCTCTGCGAAGCTCACCTTTCCTGGGGTATATCTGGCTCCTGGACTCGATGTGGATCTTGATCTGGAAAGACCTCGGTCCGACCTCGCTCTGGAGAGGAAGCGGGACCGGGACTGGGGCTTGGTCTCCATGGACGGGAAATCTTCTGATTGAAGGGCTGAATGCTGTGCTACTCGGCACTCTCCGAGGCGTCTTCCTATAACTTACGGCGTTTTGTACCTGGCAGTACAAGCTTTGTCCGCTGTGGGGTGGGGTCCACCCCACAACATGCACTTGGGTGTACACTGATGATATTGATCTGGGTTGCGAGCTCCGCAGCCCTGGCAGATCTTTTTATTAGGGAACGGGCAAACGTCCATGCGGTGCCCGACATGGCTGCAGTGGTAATAGATATCGATCTGCTTGCGCTGCAGGGAGCATGGGATTAGCGTTGCGCCATACCGAACCATGTATAGTACGTCAGGTCCGTCGAAGGCAACGACGATGATCGTGGTGGAACCAATTCGCTTTGCGGCCAGCGCTAGAGGATTACGATCATTTATGATGTTAGCATCGACTTGTCTGGCGTTATCGGTGAGAGGGATGCCTCTGATGACTGTTTTGGTGGTATTATCTGGGGCGGCTTCGTACGCGCTGACCTCGTGGGTTACCCCGTTGACTTGGATGGACTTGATATTCACGTACCGGTCCGCATATTGCGGGCTGGGCGTGCTGATCATCATGATGTTTTGTTGGTTGGTCGAGCATATTGTTCGTTTTGACTGTCTTCTGAGCTAAGGTGCGTTGATTGAAGAATAGCTGCAGTCACTGTAGGGCTGCCAACCTTGGAAATATTGGGTGCTCCTTTGGGTCTGACGATGATCTTGATCTCATTTGCTGGTAGTGGGAGCATGCGCCCTGCCTTGAGAACCTGGGTTCTAACTTGCTGCCTGGTTCTATAGCGAGAGCGAAAGTCTTGCGTCCTAGGTTGTTGTTCTTGGGAGAGTTTTAGGCCCCGCTGCTCGTCTGGGCGACAGGCGGTACACCAGCCCATCTCGGCGGTTCACTCTTCTGGGGAAATATCTTTGCCACATACTTGGATTTCCATGCTTCGCAGATTTGGCCAGGGGATTGTGCGTCGCAGCAGAGGTCGCACGGACACGCGCGGGAACGCGCCAGGTTGCCTGGTAGGCCGAGAACCTGGCGCACGCGCTTAGCCTTAGCGCGGCGACGGCGCGCTCGTAACACAAAAGTGGTCGCAGTCCCGGAAAAATAAATGTCCCACCTGATAACTTGGCTACTTTACTACAAGGATATATTCGACCTGAACAAACGACCCTTAGGCCAGACGTCACTTGTCAAACATCGTGTACATAGAGGCGATAATCCACCCATCCATCGGCGACCCTACCGACTTTCAGCTTCGGACCATCATGTCATCAAAACGGAAGTAGACAAGATGCTAGCGAAAAACAACATTGAGCCATCGTCAAGTCCCTGGGCGTCCCCTGTCGTGCTGGTCAAAAAGAAGGAAGGTTCGTGGAGATTCTGCGTTGATTGCCGCCACCTCAACCGCATCACGAAGAAGGACGTCTACCCACTACCTCGTATCGATCACGCCCTCGATTGGCTATACGGGGCACAGTATTTTTCGTCCATCGACCTACGGTACGGATATTGGCAAATCGCTGTCGATGATCTCGATCGTGAAAACGACCGCCTTTATAACGCCTGATGGTCTTTACCACATCAAAGTTATGTCTTTTGGGCTATGCAACGCCCCGGATACCTTTGAGCGTATGATGGACTCATTACTCCAAGGATTCAGGTGGTCGACTTGTCTCTGCTACCTAGATGATGTTATTGTGTTCTCGCCCTCATTCAGCACACACATTGAGCGCCTTTCAGCTGTACTTGCCGTCTTTCGCAAGGCCGGTCTACAGCTCAACTCCAAGAAATGTAACTTCGGCCATCCTGAGATTACTGTTCTTGGACATGTCCATACGACTGGCATCTGACCGCACCCAGAGAAAATTCGCGCCGTGAAAGAGTTCCCTGTTCGCCGGTCCGCAAAAGATGTTCGAAGTTTCGTGGTCCTTTGCTCTTACTTCCGCCGCTTTGTTAAAAATTTTGCCACCATCGCACGCCCTCTCACAGATCTCCTGAAGAAAAGTGTGCCGTTTTCATGGGGATCTTCTCAGGCCACAGCCTTTTCGCGCCTTACCACATAGCTCACCACCCCACCGATTCTAGGACACTTCGATACTTCAGCCCCTACAGAGGTGCGCACTGATGCCAGTGGCTACAGAATTGGTGCCGTCTTCGCGCAAGTTCAGCACGGCCATGAACGCGTCCTCGCGTACACTAGCCGTCTCTTGTCACCTGCGGAGCGGAACTATTCTATTACCGAGCTCGAATGTTTGGCAGTTGTGTGTGCAGTGGCGAAATTCCGCCCCTATTTATACGGCAGGCCTTTTTCCATTGTAACAGATCACCATGCTCTCTGTTGGCTTTCGTCTTTAAAAGACCCCACAGGGAGGCTTGGACGATGGGCTTTGCGGCTACAAGAGTATTCCTACTCGGTGGTGTATAGGTCTGGTCGCCTACACAAGGACGCTGACTGCTTGTCCCGTTACCCTGTACACACGCCAGCCAAGGCCGACGTGGACGCCTCCGCAAGTGTTCTTTCCATTTCCCAGCTTTGGACATGGCCAAAGATCAACGCCGTGACGCTACTTTGAGGACCCTCAACGACCGCATGGAATCTGTTCCTGCTGATCCGTCGATACGGTGGTTTGTTATCAACGACGGCATATTGTACCGGCGTAGTATTCATCCGGACAGTCCTCCCCTCCTTCTTGTCATCCCTCAACATCTACGCTCAACCGTGCTTCAGGAGCTTCATGACGCCACAACTACCGTACTCCTTGGGTTTGCTCGCAGTTACGACCGCGTGCGCCACCGCTTCTACTGGCCCGGCCTCGCACGTTGCCTACCGTGCTGTGTAGCTGCTTGCAAGCCCTGTCAACTTCGCAAAAAGCCAGCGACGCTTCCTGCCGGGTACTTACATTCGATCGACATTGCAGCTGAGCCATTCTTTCGCGTGGGTTTGGATCTCCTTGGCCCTTTCCCCGAGTCCAGCTCAGGCAACAGGTGGATCGCTGTCGCTACTGATTACGCGACGCGCTATGCCATCACTCGTGCACTTCTCACGAGCTGCGCAACCGACGTCGCAGATTTCCTACTCCGGGATATCATTTTAGTACATGGCGCCCCGCGACAGCTCCTTACTGACCGAGGCCGCACTTTCCTCTCTGAAGTCATCGCCGATATTCTACGCCCATGTTCTACCAAGCACAAACTGGCTACCTTCTATCATCCCCGGACCAACGGCCTTACTGAGCGACTTAATCGGACCATTGCTGACATTTTATCAAAGTAGGTTTGACCCGACCACAAGGACTGGGATGTGGCCCTCCCTTACGTCACGTTCGCATATAATTCATCACACCACGATATTGCTGGGTATTCCCCCTTTCACTTACTCTTCCGTCGTGATCCTGTATTACCATTCGACACTTCACTCCCCTTGACACAGGATTGAAGGACCGAGCATGCCCGCGATGCCATCGCCCACGCTGACCATGCGCTCCAGCTTGCCCGTACTCGTCTGTTGGCATAGCAGGAATCTCTACGGCACGCTCACATTCGCCGCCATCGTGACACTTATTCTTCACCAGGCTCTCTCGTGCTACTTTGGTCCCCTTGCCGCGTAGCGGGGCTCTCCAAGAAACTCCTTCCATGCTACAAAGGTCCTTACCGTGTTTTACGTCAAGTGACCAATGTCACTTACAAGATAATACCCGAGACCTCCGTCATGCCACCGGGTTACACATCACCTGACGTCGTACATGTCTCTCGGCTTAAGCCTCACTGTGCCCTCACCGATGGCCCCGTCTGAAGGGCCGGGACGGTGCTTTTACTGCCGGGGGTCGTGCTACGGTGGCAAAAGAAAACAATGTCATCGACATTGAAGACGACGAAGTGGCAACAGCCTCTCGGGATCCTCGGCTGCTGTCTATATTCACCCTGTAAATACACTGTGTAAATAGTTTTATACCTGTGACAATGTGCAAAAGACAAAGATAACTCTAAATAGTCGGGGAAAGGAACAAAAGTTCAGGATCGGCAGTCGGCCTCTAGGGACTGTGAAGGAGCACGTTTACCTAGATCAATTAATCACAGAGAGCCCGGATAAGGAGAAGAAAATTCACAGAAGAATAAGAGTGGGTTGAATCGCATACGGCAGACATTGCCAGCTCCTGACTGGAAGCCTACCGTTATCGTTGAAAAAGAAGGAAGGAAATCAGTGCATTTTACCTCTGATTACATATGGGGCCGAGACTTGGAGACTGACAAAGAAGCTTGAGAACAAGTTAAGGACCACGCGAAGTGCGATGGAACGAAGATTACTAGGCATAATGTTAAGATACATAAAGAGAGAGGTTTGGATCAGAGAGCAAGCGGGTATAGACGATATTCTCATTGACATTAAGAGAGAAAATGGAGCTCAGCAGGTCATGTAATGCGCAGGTTAGATGACTGTTGGACAATTAGGGTTACAGAATGGGTAGCAAGAGAAGGGAAACGCAATTGAGGATGACAGAAGACTAGGTGGAGCGATGAAATAAGGAAATTCGCGGGTGCTTGTTGAAATCGGTTGGTGCGGGTCATGGGTAGTTGAAGATCGCAGAGAGAGGCCTTCGTCCGGCAGTGGACATAATACAGGCTGGTGATGATGATGATGATGATGATGATGATGATGACAGATTTTTCGTGCCAAGCTTGACATGAGCTGCCCGAATGAGCATTTTGGGCCCCACAAGTTATTCAGGATTAATTATTGTATTTGCATTCATTTTTTCCAGCATTTAAGCGTGCTTCCATGCCAGTACTTAGACTGAGCATGATCTGTGCAGGACGTTGCTTTTTCAGAATTAAGCTTACTCTACAAGGAATATGCCACCAAATGAACTGCTTATAAATTAATACTACTTATAATTAACGTCGCAGAGAGGAGGCTGGTGACGTGCTCGGGGACACGGGTTGAATGAAGGGATCGCGCTTTTACGTGCAACGTAAACAGAGCACAGTTATTGTCTTTAGGCTTAGTTGAGCACACGGCACGCAGAGCACAAAGGGTGTTCAAGGGGATTTTATTTACGCAGATCTATTTACGAACTACATCATAAAAAGCTTGTCAATAAAAAATAAAATGGTTCAACCTTAGGACTGAAAACGGATTTCACGTACATGATGACAGAGAGCATGGCTAAGATTTAAAAGCCACAGTGCTGCCCATTCTTCAGAGTAGATTCTTTCGTTCGCCTTGATTTATTTTCGCGTCAGAGAGTTTGTCATTTATGCGACCACAAAAGTTCAACAAAATCTTAGCACTGCACCTAAACACATACCTGATGACAACTTCATTGGTGTGTCCTTATACACATTCGTCGAAGTCCCAACACTTCTCAGTGGCAAGAAGCTCTAAAATGAGATCTTTTACGAGTTTGAGGGTAGCAGATTTGCTACTCTCAAACGTCAGCCTACTGAGACAGCTGCCGTACAACAGCGTAGCAGGGGGTAACAACATTCGCGACACACATTGCGTAAAATGCAAGGTCACCTTGGTCTGGCACTTTCACAGGCTCGTATTGTTTCTGTGCGAGAGGAACATATGTGGGCTTGTATATTGTGAGCAGCGCCCTGCATTTCAAGCTGTCTAGTCGTTTCAATATTGCATAAATGGCATAGCCGGCTACGTATACATAGACAGGAATGATGTTTGAAATTTTTGCACCGTGTCGGCAGTTACTACGGAACTCGTTTGACCTGAGTATTCTCGACTGAGTGCCGAGGTCTTCCCACCTATAATCCCATGTACTATCATTGTCGTGAGGTCTAGGAATTAGGGATAATGAGTATTTGCAGCCATAACTAATTTTCTTCTTCATACAGCCATGGAATGGACACGTGGTACTGATAGGCCCCCAACTGTCTGTACAGCCCGTAGCGCTCCACTAAGCTTTCCGTCTGAAGCTTTCCTAGTAGTATGTAAGAGAGACCCACTCATTGAGGCAATAACTGGCGGTTTCTTACAACGCATATGTCGTTTAGTGGAAAGGTGCGTGGGGTTCTATGGTCAGCCTGGCACTGCCAAAGTTCCTGCTTCTCCAAGTGTCCAACTAGTTGAGAAGCTGTTGCAAAAAGACTACTTTAGGATCGACCAAAAAAAAATGAAAAAGGGGTGCGTGAAATAACTCCGTGAGCCACTTTTTTTCATATCTTTGTTATAATGTCCACAATATTTGCAGTTTCAATAAACAAAATGAAATTGTTCTTCGCAATTGTTCTTGGTTCTCGTAGGGAACTAAGCAATGACTAGTTAAATGTTTGCAATGCAATTTTCACGTTTTCTCTTTCAATGCTTGACGGACACAATATCCTTCTAGACAAAGTATGCCCTTAACTCAGCAACTGTTCGCGCTCTAAAGTATAGAGATTCCGTACTCTTCGGAAAGAAGTACAGAACATTCGTAGTCCCTGTGCTTCTTCCACCTGAAACTCAGGGAAGTAGAAATACTGCTTATTGTTCTTTTTTTGTTCTTGTTAAGCCACTCCTTTCGGACGCATTTCACTTTGTGGACAGGATTGATGACAATGAACAACGGCCTTCAGAGTTCGGAGGGATGAAGGTAGACAATCTGGTTGTTAGTAGGCAACGAAAGCTGAAACATTGTTTTCCGGTTCACTGAATTATTGTCTCTTACGAAAGCGACAACTCGAGAACCAATCTTCTTGAGGCTGCAATTAATATTTCTTTGCAGGTTATGCAGACTCTCCGCATCAGCTCTGCGCACAGAGACTGTATAGGACACTTCCTTAAACTTGCACGTCAGACTTTGTACCGTTAAAACAATTGCACTGATGGGGCTTTGTTAGAATTATGTGCCCCACCCGTAATGCTGCCACCTTTATAGTCGAAGTATGGCTTGATATAGATCCCATTCAACATTATGCTCACGAATCATAGGCAGGGGTAAAGATCAGCAATTCTCCTTTCCATGCAAGTCAGGAACGTGGCATCGTCGCGCTCTGAGGGTTCAATCCGAAGGATGAACAAATTGACCGTACGGTTGTCGTGTGGCGTAAAGGGATGTTGCCGTAGCTGCGAATGTATCGATATGCATGATGCGACGTATTAAAGAGAATGCAGGAAAATATTGTAGGTGAAGAAATACCGAACAGACGCTGGTTCCTGGCGCCCACAAATTATATTTTCAGCCGAGCCCACTGATTCCGCCGATTCCACTGCTCGTGCACCGTCAGCATGCTGGGCGTGTCTACCTGGACTTTTGTGACCGGACCATTGTGGCACCTAGTAGTGTGCCACAGTGCCCCCTTCTTGCAAAGAAGCCGTGAGCTGGACGAATGGCGAAGCGCGGATGGCGGTGGCGCGATACACACTGGACTAGTCGGGAGGGAATGTGGCAGCAGAAGTGGCTAAAGCGCCAAAATCCAAGTAGGCAGGCTTCAGGCGGCCGACGGAGACCGTATCTTCCCGGCCGCTGTTGGGTAAGAGAAAGTGTTTAGGTGCATGCTTGAGGACTTTCAACGCCCCATTATACGGGGGCCGTGAGGGAGGATACAGCATCGAGGCGCACAAAGTCGTGCGTGCAGATCTAGAGGACAGAGTTGGCGTATACACGCCAGGAAGAGCGTGGTTGCTGGAGGGGGGGGGCAGGACGACAGTACGCATACGGCTGTAAATTCACCACGGAGTGGTAGAGAGGTGCCAAACGTAAGCTCGGCGGCGCTCTTGGAAAAGTCACTGCGAGGAGCAAGGCTGATTCCAACCATAAGAAAGGAACGCGCTTGATCTATGATGAACAAAAAGTGAGCCATGCGTGACGCCTTATTTGGCGGTGAAAACGTGTGCTGGTCCCATTGGATATCGGGTGTAAGGAGGTAGCCTTCATGTGATTGACGCCGAGTAGCCAAGATAGATTGGTGAGTAATTTTGAATCGAATTCCCGACTACTGTCAGTCGTAATGGTGGAGGGGCCATCGTAGCGACTAATCCAAAGTGTTATGAGTGCTCGATATATGGACTCCGCCGTTATGTGAAAGAGGGGCATCACTTCAGATCATCTGGTGAACCGGTAAATGCAGGTTAACTAGTAGCAATGGTTCCCGCAGGGAGGAAAGGGGCCGACAATATCCACGCGCAGTTGGATGAAGCGGGCGTCCGGGTACGAGAATGTGTCAAGAGGAGTCGCAGTGTTGCGGTGCACTTTGAACTGCAGGCAATTGAGGCACGCGCGTGTCAATCGACGAACGCCTACGTTTACAATGAACCACACATAACGAGAAGTGACGATTCACTATGCTGAGCGAATGCCAGGAAGAGCCAAAAAATGGAGGGCTGCAAAGGCGGTGCAGTGGTATGGGCGAGACACTAAAGCGAGGACGTCCGGTTGAAGTATCACAAACGAGGGGCACACCGCAGTGAAAAAACAAAATATCTTCAAAAAGCAGAGAGGTACCGCTCGTGTGAAGCGGCTTGAGCTCGGCGTCCACAATCTGGGCGGTAGCCATGGCCATTCAGTCGATGACCGTTTGGCCGTGGTCCGTTGCTTGGGTGGCCGAAAGTGCTATTGCTATAGAAAGTGAGCTATAGAAAGTGCACCGGCAATGACATTGGATTTTCCACTGGCATGACCAATGTCGCTGGTGAATTCAGAAATGTAGGCGAGCTGTCTGATTTCACGGGAAGCGCAGGATGCGCGGCTGGGCGCTAGGGCGGTAATCTGTGGTTTATGGTTGGTAAGAACACGGAAGGAGCGTCCCTCGAAAAAATTCCGAAAGTGTAGACACGTATTAGTTCGCTACAATATCATAAGTTCCACGTAGCACCGCCGACGCTCCTTTATTGTGCTCAACAGTTTAAGCTACTTATGTAGGAACTGTACAACCTGGGCTTTGTTTTCTTCTGCAGGAGACCACTCTTCAAAAAGGAACCGAATTCTATCGCTAACATCTTTTTCTGTGTCCTCCATGTTCGAATGTTGGCTGGCGTGGCATTTTTTATGTTTTCAAGTAGTTCCTTGTTCTTAGTAACATCTCGAACCAGCACATATGGTGCCAGTCTCGTCAAAGGCGGCTTTCAAAAATTACAATGACACTCATGTCATCATTCGCGACTGCGGAGTACTTAATATACGCCGCTTTGTTTTCAGCTATGTTGGCCACGATGAGGCTTCGAATATCCGTAAACCCTTTCCAGAATTGTGACTTCTTAGCTTTTACGTGATCATCCAAATAATCGGTGCTCGAGATCGTGTGTGCCTCCCCTTCGCGTCCGAATCTATCAGAAGAATATCCGAGCGTACGCTGTAATGCAGCTCATTCAAGACAAAGTCGCTTTGACTTTGGGATTTCTATTCGTTTTGTTTTGTTGACAGATAATTCGGACACATGGGAAACTGCAATGGTACTAAATTTGCAGGAAGCCGCATGTGCGCTAACGGCGCAGTAACTTTGCGTCCTGTAGCGTCATCCACGTCCTGTAGCGTCATGCATAGCGAACGATGTCACTGCCTCTGAAGTTAAGTTGGCAGACCTAAAAGAAAGGTAGGACCGGTTTAAGTAAAGCATCTAATTGCGGAACAGAATCTTACATATTTAGGAAAAGTCTTTGCCAAGACACTTCTGCTGTACATCCGATGCGATTATCATTCTTCCTATAAATCACGAAAATCAATTGCTAGAAATTGAAACTTACCCTGATCTGCTTTGAAATGGCAAGGTTTCCTGCTGGGATTGCACTCATCTATTTCCTACAGAGATCATCGTCTTGCGAAAATCTGAAAACATGAGCTCTCTGTGCTGCCTCATAATTGCCGCGGCACATCTGCACACATCACTTTTACAGTATTTCTACGGGAAAAGGTTGTGAAACCGACCGAACACATGCGCGTATGCACCCCGCAGACACAGGAGGTACGCAAGGATGACGAACGCTCTTACGCACGCGCAGCCCAGCCTGGCGGCACAGCCCCGCAAAAACGAGCCGAAAAGCATACGACACAGGCAAGTCCACAAATTGGCAGTGGCTTAGCTCGGCTATGCCGGGATATACGTAGCGAAAGCTAAGGCATAGCATGGTTAGCATTGGTTAATCTTGATTGCTAGTCCAGGTTAGTCTGATTGTCTAGCTATGTTGCGGCGTTTAGCCAGTCGTTCGGCGCGCTGTTCGGCTGTTTCCTGGGCGATTCGTTTTTTCTTCATCTTGTTCCGATGTCCATTCCACGCCCAAAGAAATTATGGGGTTTTACGTGCCAAAACCACTTTCCGATTATGAGGCACGCCGAAGTGGCGGACTCCGGTAATTTCGACCACCTGGGGATCTTTAACGTGCACCTAAATCTAAGTACACGCGTGTTTTCGCATTTCGACCCCATCGAAATGCGGCCGCCATGGTCGGGATGATGATGATGATGATGATGATGATGATGATGATGATGATGATGAAATACTTTATTTATCCCTCTTTAAAGGAAAGGGGGCAATGGAATAGAGGGTGGTGGGAGGAACTACTTAGGCCTCCTTTATCCTCTCAGCCCAGTTCAGGATGGCCTCCTGAAGATCGGGCCTGGAGCTGCGCAAGGCAGCCTCCGACTGCTCCTCACTAGATATTAATTGCTTGAGGAAAGGGGGTGCTTAGGGCTCACCCACATGATGTGGGTTAAGTCTGCTTTAGGAGAGACACACAATTTACAAGAGGGACAAAGGTAAATGGCGGGATGAATGCGGTGGAGGAGGTAAGGGGACGGAAAGGTGCGAGTCTGCAGCTGTCGCCACAGAACTTCACACCTACGCGGAGATTTGCCCATGAGTTGCAGAAAGGCTAAGCGGTCTGATCGGTAGTGTGTGCAGATGTTGTGGTAAGTAATAAGTCGATCCCGTGCTGTAAACGGCGCCTCCTCCCTGGCGAGATCCGACACATCTGATGCCTGAGCCCGGACTGCAAATCCTCGGGCACTGGCATGAGCCGCCTCATTTCCGGCAAGGCCCGCATGCGCGGGTGTCCAGATTAATGACAGTTTGATGGAAAAGATGGGCCAAGAGGAGAGAAAGGGCTGGCTTAGAGCCCCTACCCGCTCCGAAATTATGTATGGCTGCTTTGGAGTCGCTAACGATAACTGATGAATTTGGGATTGTGAGGGTCAGTGCTATGGCCGCTTCTTCCGCCTCTCCGAGGAAGAGCCAGGAATGGAGGCGGCCGCAGCGACCTGGCCGTGAGAGTTAATGACTGATATTGCGTAATGATTTCTGTTCCCGTATTTGGCGGCATCAACATAGAGCACGTATTTTGAGGTGGAGAATTGTTTTTGGAGAGCCTTTGCTTGCTGCCTCCTGCGCTGTTTGTGGTGCACAGGGTGCATGTTTTTAGGAAGTGGGGGGATGCAGAGGATCTCGTGTATGTGATGTGGAATGGTGTATTCAGTCTTGATGATGGATGTCGGAGTGATAGAAAGAGTTTGTAGGATGTGTCGACCTGTTGCGGTGTTGAAAAGTCTGCTATATTGGGATGTGAGGTGCGCTTCTGTGAGTTCAGTAAGTGTGTGGAAAGTTCCAGTAAGCATTAGCCTTTCAGTGGAGGTACGTATGGGGACCCCCATAGCGAATTTATATATTTTGCGTAAAAGAGTGTCGATCTTATCTGATACTGATTTAAGGAAATGTAGATATGGTGTTGCGAATGTAATCTTACTGATAACGAAGGTCTTGATCAAGCGGAGAAGTTTGGCCTCCTTTAGTCCGCCATGTTTATTGGAGACTCGCCCTAGAAGGCGCAGGGTGTGATCGACTGTGGTGTGGAGTGTATGTAGGGTATATGTGTGGAGCCGGTTGCTTTGAATGTGTAAACCGAGCACCCGGAGCCTGTCCACTCTAGTAACGGGGATGTGGTTTAGGACGACCTGTATACTAGACATGTGTTTTCCGGCCCCCCGGTGGGATGGCAGAAGTAGCTCGGATTTTTGAAGGGAGCATGTGAGATTCATAGCCCCGGCATGAGCCACGACGGCGTCTGCTGCGGTCTGTAGAGTGTCTTGAATCTCTCCATCGGAGCCGCCAGTCGTCCAAAGAGTAATGTCATTGGCGTAGAGTGAAAACTTCAGATGGGGAATAGACCGCATTGCTTGCGCCATCAGCATCATAGAAATATTGAAACGAAAAGGGGACAGCACTGAGCCTTGGGGCGTGCCGTAGCTACCCTAATGCGTACGAAAGGGATTGCTATGTGCCAATGTGTATCGTTGCGGTACGGTTGTATAAGAAGGTACACATGTAGTCATATGTCTTTCCGCCAACCACAATGAGATTAAGCTCTCGGAGGATGGCGGAATGTGAAGCGTTATTGAAGGCTCCGTGGAGGTCAAGACTGAGAATCGCTTGAGTATCTAGACTGCTATTGGGTGTAATGATGCCATGCTTCATTCGAAGCATGATATCTTGGCATGAGAGAGATTTTCGAAAACCTACCATTTCTGATGGATAAAGATTGTTGTCTTCCATGTATTTACTGAGTCGGTTGAGGATGACGTGTTCGAGTGTTTTACCTAGACAAGAGGTTAGTGATATAGGCCTGAGATTAAAAGTGTTGAGTGGTTTGTTTGGCTTTGGGATAAAAATTACCCTGGCAGCTTTCCACGAACCAGGGAGGGTGCCAGTGTCAAAGCAATAATTGAAGTACGCCGTGATGGCTGTGACACAGTTGTCGTCTAGATTGCGGAGTATTTTATTGTTAATAAGGTAGGGGCCTGGTGCTGACATTGTGCGCAGGGGGGCGGGGGCATGGCGAACCTCTGCTTCCGTGATAGCGGCGCTAAGTATCTCGTTGGGTTCGCCAGTATATTTTGGCATGTCATACTTCTGAGCGGGAGGCAGATGTTTATGGCGGAGGTCTTCCAAGAATCCGTTGAGATTGTTTCTGCGTGCGTGTAGCAGTTTTTTTATGCTATGGTTGTGGTGTGTGCACGATGTGGTAGGTTATAATAAGTGTCGCAAGAGTTGCCATGTGCGCTTGTTATCGAGGTTGTTATGCATGCTTTTACATACCTGGCCCCACTGCTGGCAGGCCAGTTGTGTGGCGTACTCCTGGATCTGGAGGTCTAATTTGGCAATTCTGAATATTAGTTTTCGGTTGAACCGTTGCCTCTTCCTCCGTTTGAGAAGAGACTGTTTGGCTTCCCACGTGTGCAGAAGCTTGGAATCAACCGTAGTGAGAGCGGTTTCGGGGGGAAGTGCTAGTGTGCGTCTGGGCGTCTGAGTGCAGTTGCTGAACCCATTCTGAAATGTCTTGAATGTTTGTTGGAGCTGGTATATGGCAGACCTCTCGAAAATTGTGCCAATTGGTAAGACTGAGGCGTTTGGGTGCAAGGGGTTTGTGTTTAAATTGTAGTGTGATGGTAATGATGTCATGGCCGCTACCAAGGTTAACTTGTGAGTTGTACCATGTAACGCGTTGGATTCTGTGTGCACGCCTAAGATCGGGGGAGGTGTTCTTAGCTGCGCTGTTGCCTAGCCTGGTTGGTGCATCTATGTAGTTATGTAATGTGAGTCTGTGGTCTTGTATGTGGATCCACAGGGCTCTGCCCTTAGGAGTAGAAAGAGTGACCCCACAAATGGTTGCGTGCATTGAAATCTCCAAGAAGTAGGAGGGGGTGGTGGGTGGCAGCGGCAATAGCTTGAGCGAAAAGGGAGTCAAAGCGGTGTTGTTTGCCTTGTGGACGACTATAGATATTGAGAATGTAAAGGCCAGATGCATTAGTTTTGCGAGGAATAATTTCTAGAAACTCGTGCTCTGTATCGACGCTGTCGAATTGGGACTGATTGGCAGTGAAGTGCTTTTGCATAAAAATTGCCGTATCGGGCCGGGAGACCTTATTGGTCTGATAGACATAACCTGGGAAGCTGATGAGTCCGTGAGTTTCCTGAAGCGCAATGACAGCTGGGAGATTAGAAGAGGAGGCTAGAAACTACTGGAGGTGTGCTTTCTTTTTTCGAAACCCCCTACAGTTCCACTGCCACACTTCAAACTCGGAGCGTGTCGGGTTATTGCCCATTGTTAAGCGGAGTTGGTGGGGAGGCGGATCGAGCAGGTGCAACTATGTTACAATGATTCGCGGTGACTCCAGCTATCCAACTTGTAGTTTGTTGGATGTGTGCTTGTACGAATTCAATAAATTTGTCGAGCTTTTCATTCCTGGCTGTGTAATCTGTATTGATTTTTTGAATTGCAGAGAGTATATTGTTACGGAAAGGAATTTAGTCCCCAAAGCGGTTAGCCTGTCGTTATAATTTAACATTGCCTCGTCCAGGGTGTCCTCTGATCGCGGAGTGCTCGGAGTTTTACGTTTGCTGGGGGAAGGGTAAAGCGGTTCCCGTTCAGTGGAGGGGCTAGTGTTCATGGGGCGGTGTGAAGAGGTTTCAGGTAGGGCTGATGGATAATGAGTCGAAAGGATCTTGTTAGAGAGAGGGGCTTCAGAGGTTGAAGTAGATGGGTGACGAGATTGGAGTTCTAGTTTAAGTCTTTGAATTTCGGCTTTTAGAATTGTATTTTCTTCAAGGGGGGATTCATTATTAGCGCTCTGGTTTGAGGAGCTGCTGGAAGAGGATACCTTAACCCAGCTTACCTGGGGTTGGTTGCGCGAGGAGTTGGCGAGAGTAGGGCTTCATGATAGAGCTGGCCAGGCGACGTCTTGGGTTGCATAGCCAGGCCCGCGGTCCTTGCTTTTGTTGCGACTTCTTCGCCGGCTTGAGTCGCGAGTGAGGTCGAGACTGAGAGTTCGGTTGGTGGGTGGAGTGTCTTTTCTATGCATAGGACGTGTATGGCGCGGTTTGATGCTTTGTTTGCACAGTGAGGAGCCGGTTTGATGGTTTCCGTTGCACACAACACATATCGGGTCACATTCGTGGTCCATGGGTGCGTCTTTCATTCGAGACTTGGGGCAGAGTGTGTCGGTGGCATTAGCGCAGACGTCCTGGCGATGACCAATCCCGCGGCGTCGGGGGCAGGCTTCTGCCTGAAGGGGCAGGATCGAAGTGAACAGCCGTCGTAGTTGAAGTAGAAAGGAGGGATGATTTTGCCTTGGAATATGACCATGATGGTTTCAGTATTGCCCAGGCGTCATGCACCCCCAATAATCAATGTTCGGTTGCATCTGCGGAAGGTTGAGGCGATGTCATCTTCCGAGTAATCTGGGGGCAAGTGAAGGCATCCTCTGCAGCTATCGATGGGATCGGCCACATGGGTGGCGACTTCGCAAGGGTTACCATTGAATTCTATATCAAACCAGCAATTCAGACGAACTCAGAATAAAAAACACGTTTTTTTCGCCGAAATTTGTATTTGAGCTCCGCAACCCACCTTAAAACGCGTCTGAACATTCCAGCCCGACAGCCCGACGGCCGCGTTGGAACGCTAGAACGGCAGCCTCGCGCGCCACGGCCACAGCGCTACCGCGGACACGCGCGTTCGTGCATGAACGCCCATGGTACGAATCTCACCGCCGATCGCGGTGGCCGTCTCCGTGTGGCATAGTGATGACGTCGATGCGGAGCGCTCAGTCCTTCTCTATGTCTAGGTAGTACTGGCTATAGAGGCAGCAGCGGCCTGTTTCACCCGCTCTGATTCGCCGAGACGCGCTCGTGATGTGGCGTCGAAGCCAGTGGTAATTTGGGTGCCGCTTCACTTGTCCAGTCAGCACACGCCGTCTTATTTGCTCAGTGCGTCATGTGCTGCTTTTGCATCAATAACATTGTATTGGATGTCTATAATTTGCGTGCGTAAATACACGGCTATGAGCTCTGTGGGTTAATGCCCGAACTTGTTAAAAGGATTGAAAAAATTGCAAATCAATGTGGCAGTAACATTTTCTTATTTAGGCTGTGTACTAACATATTTGCAGTGCCAAAATTTTCAGAAGAACGTGGGGCCCTGTCATATTTGTAAGAAACAGGAGGAAACTATCGATCGTGTTTAATTGCGTAGCATTCTCTGGTTATATTTTCCCGGGGTCATATTCCACTCCATTCTGTTGATCCTTCATTTTCAGGTTATTAAAAAACCCGTAGCAGCATCTAGGCTTGAGTAGGAAAATTTCTGTACAGAAACTTCTATAGGCTTAACACCACCTAATTAAAGGCGCACGACCATCCGACGCGATTCTTGTCAGATAGCTGCTAGGTCGCGACACACTTCCGCCCAGAGGCCAAATCGCCGAGTCTCATCAAAATTTAAAATTAAATGATGGGGTTTTATGTGCCAAAGCCACTTTCTGATTATGAGGCACGCCGTAGTGGAGGACTCCGGGAATTTCAACCACCTGGGATTCATTAACGTGCACCTAAATCTAAGTACACGGGTGTTTTCGCATTTCGCCTCCATCGAAATGCGGCCACCATGGCCGGGATTCGAGCCCGCGACCTCGTGCTCAGCAGCCCAACGCCTCAGCCACTGAGCAACCACGGCGGGTTGAGTTTCATCAAATAATTACTGGACGGAACTCTTGCGTTAGTGTGTACGGGTGCTGCAAGCGGGGTAATTCAACCTGGGGCTCGGTTCTCGACACCGGTGGCAGCTGCGTGGCCTCCATTATCCACCATGTTGGCTCTGGTTGGCTGCCAAGAGGTCAGGTGTTCTGAGATCTGTGCCGTGAAGCGGAAGTTTTGAAACGTGAATTTTCATGAAGATGACGAAACGTGACGTGGGGCTGCCAATTTTATCGACTGATTTTTCTTCTCGACCTTGGCAGTCATATTTCGATGTTAGCGCTTCCAAAAGAATCTTAACGGCAGCATTCCGAAGTCCGTGCAATGCATCTGCATTTTCGTGAATATGGGATGGCCGTCTAAGAAAGCCGCTATGTCATCTTGCTGTTCGGATGAAGAAATATCATTGGAGGACCCACACTGGAAAGCCCGTTTCGTAAGCGTCATTTTGACGTTGCATGACGTTGCGCTGGGCAGCCATTTTCTAGATTTGCCGCCATAATTAGTGGTGCGACGAGCCGGGTGAATTATTCTATTCAGTAGCCTTATGTAATAGCTGCTAAATAGTATGAAGATACCTATAAAGAAAGGGGTCACACAAGGAGACACAATCTCTTCAATGCTATTCACTGCGTTCTTGGAAGAAGTACTCCAGGTATTAAATTTGGAAGGCTTAAGGGTAAGGATCAACGGTGAATATCTCAGCAACCTTCTGTTTGCAGATGACATTGTCCTGTTCAGCAACACTGGAGACGAGTTACATCAAAAGACTGAGGACTTTACCAGAGAGAGTGTAAGAGTGGGGTTGAAGATTAATATGCAGAAGACAGAGATATTGATAAGTAGCCGGGCAAGGGAACAACAGTTCAGGATCGCCAGTCACCCTCTAGATTCTGCGAAGGAGTAAATTTACCTAGGGCAGTTACTCAGAGGGAACTCTGGTCATGAAAAGGAAATTTACAAAATAACAGAAAGGGATCAGAGCGCATATGGTAGACATTGTCAGCTCCTGACTAGAAGCTTACCATTATCATGGAAAAGAGAGGCGCACACTCAGTGCATTTTACCTGTGCTGACATATGGGACAGAAACTTGGAGACTGCCAAAAAAGCTTGAGGACATGCTAAGGACTGCGCAAAGAGCGCTGGAACGAAGCATAGGGTTGAGAGACATAGGGTTGAGAGACAGAAAGAGAGTGGTTTGGATCGGAGAGCAAACGGGTATTGCCGATATTTTATTTGACATTAGAACAACAGAATGGAGCAGGGCAAGTCATGTCATAGGTAGGTTAGGGAACCGGTGAATCACTAGTGTTACAGAATGGATGCCAAGAAATGAGAAGCGCAGTCGAGGACAGCAGAAGATTCGTTGGCGCAGGACAAGGGTAATTGGAGATCGCAGAGAGAGGCCTTCGGGCTGCAGTGGACATAAAGTAGGCTGCTGCTGCAGCAGCTGCTGCTTATGATAATGATGATGATTCAATGGCGGCCAAGCGGCATGTGTATCGCCGCATTTTCCCCGTTCTTTGGGGACAGGAAGTTATTTTGCTCATTACACGTCATCATAGCACTTCCATTGCTCTCAGCTGCTGTTGAGATACTTTTCTTGGGACATCAATTGAACAAAGAGCGTGTTTACCAGTAATCATATTGGTTGAACTTTAAAAGCCCTGTGCGACTTCTCAAGATTTCTTCCTTTTCACATCAGCAGAAGTTATGACCACGGTGGCTTTGTAATTTATATACAAAGAAGCACGCGCAAGGCGGCGCCTTGAAAATTTCTCACACGGTGGGAGCAAGCAGCGAAGTGAACGAGAGATGGTAGCGCCGGAGCATTGCGTCGCGCAAGCTTGTGGCGCCCGCAATGCCATCGGTGATATTCGGCCGCTTTTCAACCAGCCTATACCCCGTTCCATACGTAGCAATCAACGCTGCGGAGGCTAGAGAGACTTCTTGCAGTGGGGGCTTCGTTCGAATTTGGATATAGTTCCATGTTTTCAACCGCAATTGTGCGCAACCGTTTTCTATATAGGCTCAGCATTGAATGAAATAAGTTTTATTCCTTAGAAATCGCGCTTTTATCGCGAGTTATTCCTGTTAACCTTAACCAAACTTCACGATTTTGTGTCATTGAACTCAACAAGGCAATCGGCATCGAAAGTCGCCAGAATTACCGCGGTGAGTGCATTTGTTTACCTTGACACACCGAGCAACGAGCACCTCGACATCTTCGAACACCGTTCTCCGAACGCCGCACGCGCCCCAGGAGCGGGCCTACGTGGCCTCGCGAGCACCGAGAATGGCAGAGGAAACGAACGGCAGTGCTCACGAAATGGAAAGAGAGAACAATAGCCAAGACTCCACAGTGGTCCAGAGCAACATGGAATTCGATGAGAACAGCGGCAAGACGCTGAGTCAATCTGGCCCATGGTTCCAAGCAATCAAGGCAAGAAAAAACAAGAAGGCGCTGAACGAGGACCGCATACAAGAGGGAGAAAAGCAAGGAAACATGCAGAACCAGCAAGAGTGAACCCTAGGAGCAATCCGAGAGTGGAAGCAAGCATGCAAGCAAACAGCAACCACCAACGGCAGCAAGATCAGGGTAGCTAAACCAATGGCAAGCCACCGCCGCGACGCGTGACGCCGCCGCTGCCAGAGAATGATTACAAGGTGGTATACCGACCATGAACCGACATGAAGTTGTCGAGCTAGCCGGACGAGAAGATCACCGAAGGACTTGCAAGGGCAAGTGGTTCCCCTTTCAAAGAATTTTGCTCGAACGTAACCATCCAAACGCAGTGGAAGCAGAACCTGATAATTGCCAGCACCGCAGACTAGGACTACGCACTGAAGATTGGTTCAACCAATAGCATCGAACTTGGGGCGGCCCCATACGAGATGACGCCGTACATCAAACCGCTCCCAGGAACAGTACGTGGAGTCGTGCATGGTATCACTGCGTGTACGATGGAGAAACGACTTGCGGAACTACTGGCAGCCAACAACCGTGGCATCCTGCATGCGAGGATGCTCGGCAAATCCACCTCAGCAGTTATCACCTTCGAAGGTCCGCACACCCGTTTCTATGTGAAGGTGGCCGGCTCGTAGACACGTTGCCGCCCATACCGATGATCGGTACAGTATTGCAAGGCCTGCGGAGAAATCGACGACCGGCAGGACGTGTGCCCCAACCCAGACAAACATATCTGCAACCGGTGCGGGGTGCAGAACCCACAAGCAGAGC
This sequence comes from Dermacentor variabilis, assembly GCF_050947875.1. Lineage (NCBI taxonomy): Eukaryota > Metazoa > Arthropoda > Arachnida > Ixodida > Ixodidae > Dermacentor > Dermacentor variabilis. Next base: position 77,406,615 of record NC_134575.1, read on the forward strand.
ATGATTGCCAGTTGCAGTGCAATTTATGCGGACTACCTCACGAGACGGCAAGCAAGGAGTGAGAGAAAAGGCTCAAGCCAAGACCCCCACCCCTGTACGTGAGGGAGAGAAGTAAATCAAGAGGCCGACAACCATCTATAATAAGGGAGACAAGTTCAAGCTCCTCGGAATATGGAACAAGTAAGCCACAGCAAGAACAGCAGAAGATCAGCTGGGCGGAAGTGATAGCGAGTTCCAAGTCGACAACCGACCCATTTCCCTCACTGCCGACACAAGAGCGAAATTCGAGATAGGAGGAAACCATCTCCTCCCTCAGAAGGCAAAACGCCGACCAGATGAAGCGGAATGAAGCGCTCGTGAAGCGTTTAGAAGAGCAAGAAGGACGTCAGGAGGAACGGGACAGAAAAGGTCAGGCCAGGGAACAAGCCCTGCAGTGGAAGCTCCAACATCTCATTGACCAATTGCAAAAACAGCTGAAACCGACCACAACACTAACGCCGCCGAGGGAACATACTCCCCCGATAGAGGACCTAGAATCGGGAATAGAGTACAAGATGAACAAGGCCCGAACCGAAGACAAGGCAGAATTAGCTCAGGCCGTCGACACCATAAGCAAATCTGTGGCAGCCACCGTCCAAGCAGCCGTACAAACGCTCCGCCAGGAGATCACCCAGATGGGCAACGAACTCAACCAGCGCATCTCCATCCTAGAAAAGGACGAAGAGCAGGCAAGGAAAAAGCCAAAATACCCCCCATCAGAGAAGCCCAGATGAATGAGACTCTGGGAAGGCAAGATGGCGAATAAGATAGCAAAGAAGAAAGAAGCGACTGAAACCCTCAAAATTTGGCAGTGGAATTGCAGAGGAATAAATTGGAAACGGCGAAATTTACTTTACCTATGCACCCGACACCAATCTGACGTCATCGCGTTACAGGAAAAAGAAACAAATAATATTACGATGCGCGGCAACAAAACGCACATTGCGCAAGGACAGACCCGGACCACCGTCCTCATCAAGAAGCATTACACGACGCAGCAGCACCAAATCAACCACAGAATCGAACACACTCTGACTGAGCTGGTTCCTCCAAAGAAAACCCTGCAGAGCCTATACATCCTGAATGTATATAGTCCTCCGTGCGACACACTAAAGCACTTGGACAAGTTCCTGAGAGAAGTGAAGAAATTCACCAACGGTCAAAAACTTCTCGTGGTGGGTGACCTTAACGCTCCACACGAGGCTTAGGGCTACCGATCAACCAAGGAGTATGGACGTGCACAACGCGGCACAACACCATCAGCTGACGTTGTGTACCGATTCTCTAATACCAACTAGAATCGGAAACTGCGTCTCCAGAGACACCAGCCCAGACCTGACCTTCTCCACTGGCTTAAGGCACGTCGAGTGGTCGACATTGCACGAGACTCTGGGCAGCAACCATCATATCATCCAGACCGAAATCATGCACCACAAGACCCCCGTGAGATTAGGTCAGGCCAAAATTACGGACTGGCCTGATTTCCGGAAAGATGAACACCCCAGAAGCCTAGAGGACATCGAGCAGTGGACCAAGAACGTGATGGACTTGGTTACCAAGTACACAAAGACCATCCAACTCACTGCGGACAATACCGAAGTTGACCCACACCTACTTCACCTCTGGGAGGCCAGGCGAGGACTTTTGAAGAGATGGAAGAAGCAGAAGAGAAACCGCAAACTCAAGATCCGCATTGCCGCAGTCTCGCGGCAGGCGGAGGAGTATGCTGAAAAATTCGGACGTCATAACTGGAATCAAGTGTGCGACCAGTTACAGGAAACCCTCAGCAACCGAAAGACCTGGGCCATTCTAAAGGCCCTTCTGGCGAAGACGGAATGAAAAACTGTCACGGGGCAACAGATACAAAGACTTATACACAACTTCCAGTGAACTGAAGAAGAAGTGCTCGAAGCCGTCACCGAGAAATACATCGGAGACGAGCAACAATGGAAGGCGCAGCCAGTCATTCACCCCGAGTACGAGAGGGAACCCAATCCGGATTTAGACGAACCTTTCACCAAGTCGGAGGTCGTGGCAGCCTTAAGAATTCTCACAAGAAACACGATGCCCGGCAGGGATAAAAAAAACAACAAGACCCTCCGTAACCTGAACGACGGGGCGACGGAGAGTTTACTAAAGTATATCAATGAAAACTGCGAGACCGGCAGTATACCGGCTTCCTGGAAGCACGCGGACGCAACAATGATCCCGAAACCCGGCAAGCCCATCAACCTACAGAACATGCGTCCGATCTCTCTCACGTCATGCGCGGGAAAACTCTTCGAGCACACGATCCACAATCGTCTCTCGCCCTACATGGAAGAAGGTGGGCACCTGCCGAACACTATGTTCGGTTTCCGGCCTAACCTCTCTACCCAGGACATTCTACTTCAGCTTACAGAAGAAGTCATCGACGGCCTCAGCACATGCCACAAGAGTACCATCCTGGCAGCCGACGTGAAAGGAGCCTTCGACAGCGTCTCACACGAAGCAGTGCTAAGCAGCATACAACATACCAACTGCGGACGGCGGACATACAACTACGTCCGGGACTTCCTGACGGGTAGAACGGCGACCGAAGGCCTGGGAACCTCAGGACCGAGAAGTTCCAAATACCGCAAAAAGGAACCCCCCAGGGGGCGGTGATCTCCTCGTTGCAGTTCAATATAGCGATGAGGGGATTGCCGAACCTCTTGGAGAACATCACGGGTATCCGTCACACAATGTATGCAGAAGACCTGACCATGTAGACGTGCACGGGATCGGTGGACGAACAACAAGACGCCCTGCAAGAAGCCATCGACAGGGCCGAGCATAATCTACACCGCTGCGGTCTTTCATGCGCGCCAGAAAAGTCGGAGCTCCTGATCCTCAAAAAGGGGACAAGAGGGCGGCCTCCGCAGGAGACACCTGACCCAATGTGGACACTACATGGAGTCAACATACCTAAGGTGGACACACTTGGTATTCTGGGCCTCACTTTCCAGAAGGACGGTGCCGGTCTCGCCGCCATTACAAAACTGCAAGCGACAGTTACCCAAGTCGCGCACTTGGTGCGAAGAGTGACAAACAAAAAGCACGGCCTGAAAGAGCAGGACACAATCAAATTAATACAAGCCCTGATAATCAGCAGAGTCACTTACGGCACCCCGTACCTGGGTCTCAAGAACAGTGAGAGAGACAAATTGAACACCCTAATACGAAAGACCTACAAGCTGGCACTGCGGCTTCCACCGACAAAGTCGACGGAGAAGCTACTCAGCCTGGGCAGCCACAATATTTGGGAGGAACTAGCAGAGGCCCACAAGAAGAGCCAGATAGAGCGACTCTAGCTCACCAGCACGGGTAGCGACACGCTAATATGACTGGGCTACCCATTCGCATATGAGTCCACAAAACAGAGGGTTCCTCTACCCCTGAGGGAGAAGATCACGGTGGCCAGCATCCCGAGAAACATGCACCCTGAATACCACAGAGAAAGGAGGCGAGCGAGAGTGAAAGCTCTACGTAAGGCCTACGAAGGACCAAAACAAGGAGAAGTCTGATACACCGATGCGGCAAAGTACAAGAACAGAGCGGCCCACGCTCTCAGCGTGATCAACGGCCAAAGACAAGAGGTAGCAGCGGGCTCGGTAAGCACTCCAAACATCGACTGTGCGGAAGAAACGGCGAAAGCCCCGGCGGCCACTACGGTCCAGCGAGAGGACGATTAAATCACAATCATCACCGACTCACAAACAGCATGTAGAAATTACCAAAAGGACCGCATTTCCAAAGAAGCCCTGAGCATCCTCGAGAAACGAGACAATTTTCCAGAACTGTACATTGTCTGGGCCCCGCGACACGAGTCCCTGGCAGGTAATGTAGCGGCTAATGCTGCTGCCCGAGATCGCATTCTCCGGGCTATCCCACCGGGTTCACGAGCAGCGGTAGACCAACAAGATAGCGTCCCGAAAAGATCCTGAGCAACTACAGACTGGGTAGGAGGATCTATCCGCCCCCGTATCCTAAGCTGACAAGAGAAGAGGCGGTGATCTTCCGAGAACTACAGACCGGCACATTCCCGCACGGCACCCTGCTACACGCCATGTATCCTACGAGCTATACTCACAAATGCGCCTTCTGCTCTACGCTCAATACCCTCTACCACATAGTATGGGAATGTCAACAAAGCCCATCGACATCGCCCATCACCGGACAAACCGTCGAGCAGTGGGAGTCCCAGCTGACAAGCTCGAGCACGGAAGACCAGCATCGCCTGGTGAGCAGGGCCAAGCTATCGGCTCAGGCCCACGGCATCCTGGAATAGGGACGCCGCCCACCTCGGGCGATTTTACCATCGCCTCATTTCTACTAATAAAGTTTATTCCTGCTCCTCCTTAGAAATACGCACATTATGATATGCGCGGCTAATGCGTTGTTTAAACCCGCCGTGGTTGCTCAGTGGCTATGGTGTTGGGCTGCTGAGCACGAGGGCGCGGGATCGAATCCCGGCCACGGCGGCCGCATTTCGATGGGGGCGAAATGCGAAAACACCCGTGTGCTTAGATTTAGGTGCACGTTAAAGAACCCCAGGTGGTCGAAATTTCCGGAGTCCTCCACTACGGCGTGCCTCATAATCAGAAAGTGGTTTTGGCACGTAAAACCCCAAATATTATTATTATTAATGCGTTGTTTAAGATCGTCTTATATTTGTTCTTCTTTTCAGGTTTGTCTATTTGCAACCCGGTCGCGAGGGGCGTCACGTGCATGCTCGCGCGAGCGTGCGCTGTTGGTGCGCAGCCAAGCACAGACGGAACGCGCGGAATGATAACTTGACCGAACTCATTGCGTAACTTTCACAGCGCTGAGTGCTATGTGTGAAGCTTAGTCGCTTGCGTTTCATGAGATAGCGATAACGAGGCCTAGAACGTGTGCATAGACCAATGGTCGGTCACGCAAGCTGTCTCAAGGTAGAACACAAGCGCACTGGCGCCAGTTTAGGATGATTTATTCCGTTCCTCCGAGATACGCATCGGGCCAATAGGCAGACGACCTCTACGCGTCACGCCTACGTCACACATTGAAGATCTTGGCGTAATGTCCAGAATAGATTCCCAGCATGGCAATTATGGCTGGCACGTGTATTTGCCTAAACTTCGTCCTTCAAACAGCCTCCTAACTTTACAAACTCATTTCAAGCCTAGGGCTGTTTCATATATAAATAATTAAACACCATTAAAACTGCTCGCCTAAAGGATTTTAGCGCTGGACGTGCAGTACAGAAGCCTGCTATTCGAACCGTCATGCCATGGTCGCGTCCATTGGCAAGTGCAACATACCACGTTTATGAATTTCTCGCGGGCAAGCGAGTGCATACAAACGCTTGACGCCTTTCGGTTTGGCTTTATAGAGGCGCACATAGAACGCCGGAGATAGCTTGTACAGGCATGGCACGTGCGGTAAGCTCGAGCAACAAGAGAGATGCATCAGCAACAACACAAAGAACGTTCTGAAGAGGACGCCCTAAGTTTACATTCACACCTAGGACCGTACCCAGACGCCGTGGCAGACAGTGCATGTTGACTTCGCGGGACCACTACGCGGGTGCACCTATAAAATCGTTATTGAAGCGTAAATAAAGTGGGTGGAAGGGCGCCATGTAGCTCAAGCAACATAAGCAGGTGTCATCAATGCACTCTCAAGCCTCTTGCCTACGTTGAGTAGAGGCCATAGACAAAACAGGGACTTCTCTCACCCATCGAACTTCACGTTACAAGCAGGAACCGCCAGCTGCGACCACCAGGGGCTAAGCAGCCTCAAGACCACTACTGAGCAAGAATTGATGCACCGCCTCAGAAGACAACAACGAGGAAGTACAAGCGCCAGTCGCACAGGTGCTTGGGCATGAGCACGCCTTAAGTGGTGAATGCTAGCGAGTGCTTTTTCTAACGCCTCAGTCACTTTTGTTGATATCTTCCTTATTATGTGTATTTAGTGACTCGTGGGCAGCCACTAGCGACTGCGCAGACAAAACATGTATTTATTTGCATCCAAAGCTTTGTTTACTTATTTCTTGCATTTCTGTGGTATATATGTTGGTTGCTGTCTCGCCTCATTTCGAACCTTTTCTATAGAAATACGTCTATGAACGACAGCATAACTGACTCTCTGCCTTCCAGAACAACGCAATTATCTAAGCATTAGGACACGGCCACACATTTGTTCTTGTTATAACGACCCAGAACCACTGTACTGATATTAAAAACAATGGCACGCGTACTCTTCCAGTACCAAAGGCCACAAGCTTTTTGAGACTTTTGCGGTATTCATCACGTGCCAGTTTCCAGTCTTCTTTCATCATGACAGTTCGTGCTTTAAGAGGCTGCGTTACGCTGCACCATCTCCAGGAAGGGTCCCCATTTCTTTGCACTTTTGTCGTTGCAGATAACGACACTTACAAAATATGCGATACTGCATACCGCCTTCAAGGTCGGGTCATACTGATCACATTTTCAATGTTTTTTTCGCCAGAGTACAAATGCCATCGACGATTCAACACAGATAATTTGACGTATAATCATTCACGTATGATTGTATAACACTCACTCGCAGAGGTCGCCCCAAACCACGTATCGCTCGCTTACGTCTTTTTAATATCTATGCAGAATCCAGCAGTCGTTGTGGAATACAAGTTCACGTAGAATTGACGCAGAAGGGATCATGTCGTTGCTGTCATATGATCATCGGCACCGTCGTCTCACTCGTTTCGTCACATACACGCACTGCTTCGGTATACATGGTAGCGCTTTCCGAAACCCTAAACGAGGCTGAATAGCCAGATACCTGCGAAATGTTTCCATTGCTATTTATTCACGCAGTGCGCGTTATCTGCGCAATTTTTTTTTGTTATCGAGTCATTTTATACTGAAATAGCTCTGCTACACTTCTTTCCACAGCATATTGGAAGACCATACGAACAGCAAAATATGAGGCTTTCAATTATCACCATCATATTATTCCTACAGGTTATATGTGTTGCCATTGGCAATGCGAATGTATGCATAGTACGCACCAGTTGGGGTAAGTACAGGCATAGTTTTTTGTATTTATTTAAATGAGAAATATACGGACACTACTAGCGAATTTTCGCTGTGGCCGTTGCCGTCAGCAAAGGCACTGGAGCCGTGTTCCGATGAATGTTTTGTATGCTGGGACAAGTATTTTATTGTTTAAATGACAAAGTTGCCCTGACGTGGTCTTATAGTCTTGACTAAACTCTTCCTCTGAAGTTTTCGTAATGGCCTTTGGCAAAAACTAGCCATAAAACATTTCATTTACAACTAGTGTTTCTATTCTAAGTATTCCGAGGCGAAAATTGCTAAACAATATTAGGGGTCACAATCTGAAAGTGATGTATTTTAAGTGACGCCGGTACCTGTTCTTAGGAGGTAGCATCGAGAAGCTTGCGCGATGTGATTACAGCCCTACATCGCTAAATTGATGGACCTTGATCACAGAAGGTCCCTGGCATAGCTTTCAATGGTGCCACTGGTTTTGGCTTCTTTGTTTCTTTGCTGGTGCCACAATGGTGCCACAGGTTTCTTTGCTGACAGATATTGACACACCCAAATTTACTACATATGCCCGACGTGGTTGTACTCAAGCAATAACAATAAATGTTGGTAGGTACTGCCAGCTCCGCGGCTTCGTATGCTAGATATATAGGCAGATAGGCTCAAAGTGCTATGTGTTGGCAAAGCCTGCTTCGCATTAATGCAGGTGCTGGAGGCGCATTCACACCGACGTTTCCGCCACCGCCGCTGTAGTGCTATTCCGCTGACGGCGCATGAGCGGACATTGGGCGCGGAGGGTCATAGTATTTTGTAATAAGCATAGTGCGTTTCACTGCAAAAATAACAAAGCTGACACACCCGAGAATACTTTGTTTAGTGCAAAATGACCGGCACAAGAAGAACGACAGGACAAGGCGCCTTGTCCTGTCATTTTCTTGTGCCTGTCGTTTTACGCTAAACAAAGTATTCATGGATTCGCACCAACTAGCCCGCCAACGCATTGTGCTGGACACACCCGAGGTATGTGTAAACATGTCAAGAAAATGGCGGCTTGTGGCAACCGCCGCGGCCAACGTATCAGGGGGAGAACTAACAGCAAGCAAAAGATAAAAAAATATAGAAAGGGACATCACGACCGGAAATGGCAGTGACGTCAAGATGTTACGCTGCTGAATAAAAAGAAACGCCTTTACCCTAAAGCAAAGTTGTCCGACTCGCATGATTATTGGCAGCGCTATCGAGAGCAATCAAATAAATTTAATATGGATATTGAAGCGTCTAAAGAGATGTTTTTTAACGGTGACATCGCAAGCATGCTAATTAACAATACAAAGTTTTGGCAAAGTAATTAATCCCAAACACTCTTTTTCAATTCACTATACCAATCGTCCATAACGGCGTGCTACTATCACCATGTGAAGCTGCGACTGTATTAAACTCGCTTTTGAGCTCTGTATTCACAAACGAAAACCCAATACCACCACTGGATCTAACGTTTCTTTCAATTAACTCATCTACGAATGACGTTATAAATACACCAAAGGGAAAAGAATCGGCCATCGATAGAATTTCGAATAACTCAGTGCCAGGTCCAGAGGGCATCTGCCCAACGATACATAAAATGATTAAGCCTATAATGTCTACCATATTAGCCGCCCTCTTCCAGCATTCAATAGATAGAGGAATTGTACCGGATTATTGTAAAATCAGTCGTATCACTTCCAGGTGCAAATCAGGTGACCGATCAGTGCCCTTAAACTATAGACCTATATCCTTGACTTGTATTCCAGGTAAATTACTTGAGCATATCATATCTTCCGCAGTTATGAAACATTTAACTAAACATAACTTTTTTCTAATAATTAGCATAGATTTAAAGCAAGGATCCTAATGTCAAACACAATTATTTGACCTTATAACTGATCTTCATCAAGCTCTTCACGATTCCATAGATATCGATGCCATATTTATTGACTTCAACAAAGCATTCGATGATGTTCCCCATTCTGGTGTAATCATGAAACTTATCCGGCTTAACATCATGGTAAAATTGCTATATGGATCTCAAATTTTTTTAACCAATCGCTACCAATTTGTTGGCCTAAGTAGTCAGTTTTCCGCTTGAGCACAAGTTAAATCAGGCGTTCCTCAGGGCTCCGTATTCGGTCTAATTTTATTCTTAATTAACAATAATGACAACAATAATAACCTCATTTCAACAGTTCGATTGTTTGCAGATGAAGGTGTTCTTTAAAGAGAAATTATTACCTCTGAAGGCACAAATATTTTACAGGCAGACCTGAACATAATTTTATTTTATTGCGAGCAACGGCAAATCGAAATAAATGTTTCTAAAATAAAAACAATGACATTTACAAGATCCAGTAATGTTCAATTAAGTTCATATTTATGAACATGTGCGTACAGAATGTGTCTACGTTAAAATATTTGGACGCCCATTTAACCTCTAACCTTACATGGGATGATCACATTGATTAAACAATTTCGAAAGCAAACAAAACACTGGGCTTCACTAGGTGAAATTTGTATTGAGCAAATCCGTGAACTAAACTATTAGCTAACAGAGCTCAAGTTGATTCGAAGATGGAATACGCTGCCATAACATGGAACCTACATCAGACATAACTAATAAACAAGCTTGAATCCTTACAAAATAAAGCATCACATTTCATCGCTGAGGCCTGCTTTAGAAGATGCAGCATCACAGCTATCAAAGAGTCCGTCCAGTTACCCTCTCTAGAAAAATGACGACTGTTAAGACTGCTTTCCCACTTCCTCAGATTGTATCACACCCCGTCATCCTTTACTGCATCCCATATCAAACCACCGCAATAAATTTTCCCCCGCCTCCACCATCCCTTCAAAGTGCGGCCCACGTTTGCGCGTAAGCATGTCCTTCGACAATCACGGCTCTGTCTTGCTATCTATGACTGGAACAAGTTGCCAAAAAAAGTTGCTTCTATACATGACCATTAATCGCTTGTAGTCTTGATCATGACTTGACTAAAAACAGAATTTTGTGCTTATGACCCATTGTAAGTGCATTTACATGCGTTATACGGAGTGCTTTCTTTTTTCATCTGGTATGCATTTCTTTCTTTTTCGTTCTTTGATTTTTGTTGTGTTCGGTAGCTTATACTATGGTATTCTTTATTGCTTTTCCCCTCCAATTCTGTTTGAAATACCTTGTTGTTATCCCCGCCCCTCAATGTAATGCCCGCGAGGGCCTTCAGGGTATCTGAATAAAAAAAGAACATCACAACCGGAAATGGCAGTGACATCAAGATGTTATGCTGTTTGGCGCGAATGTCTGAATTTCTTCAGCGTTCGGTATCTCAACCGCTACCTACCGCTATTTCCACCGTTAACGGCACAGAATTAACGGCGCCGTTTCATAAAAATTGAACATCGGCGTTGGACCTTGAGGAGGAAATTCTTCTGAATTACAACCATGCGGGCCCTCCACGAGGCGCGGATGCGTTATTGAATTAATTGAATTCCTCAAAGTAAAATACCTTAAGAAAAATGCAAAGTACAACATAAAGAAAACCTACAGATGTAATAGCGTCGCAGCTTATTAGAATATACCAGAAAACGTAATTATGTTAATTCTGTTAATTAATGTTAATTAAACGTAATTCTCAAAAACAAACGACTTTTTCAAGCAGCATGGCCCGCTCGGTTGCTTGCTGCAACACCATGACGCTCGGCTCCGCGTATGCTCAAGAAGCCTGTGGTAGCCTAATAGCTTGACAAGCAGTAAGGGATTTTTGCAATCTTTAGCGTTCCACTACTAAAGGCGAAGTTTAAGCGTCCTCAATTTTTTTTCCTTTTGAGGTGGAGGTGAGCCGGCGACGCACCTCAGATGATGCGCCCCAGTGTCGTTTAACTATAGGAACGAGGACAAAAGAGGGCTAACCGAGGGCCCAATTTTTTATAATATAGTCATGAGAAGCCAACAAATACACAAAGGAAAACATAGGGCCGCAATTTAGTGACTATCCTAAGGTTAGTTCTAGTAGAACACACAAATACCCAAGCATGTGGGTGAGGAAACCGCGCCACGGTAGCGCAATTAGTTAGAGCATGGCACGCGTAAAGCGAAGAGGTGAGATTGTTCCCCACCTGCAGCAAGTTGCTTTTTTTCATCCACATTCATTGCCAATAATTTATTATTTCTTTAATTTAATTAGTAGATACAAGTAATGTCCCCTATGTTTTCCTAGGTGTCTTTGTTATCTTCTCATAGTATGATTAAAGCTATAGGAGTGGGGTATGTCTTAAAGGGACACTAAAGGGACACTAATGTTCGCTTTAAGAAATACCTAAATCAACGTGCACTGTTGAAATACTCTCCCAGAAACCTCGAAATGCATGTTTCATGCGAAGAACCGACTTATGTTAAGAGAAAATGCGTTTTGAAGCGTCCACGTACCTATAGCGCAGTTCAAATCGCCCGCCTTCCGATCGAGGAGTGGTGACGTCATGGTCTCATAGTGACGTTGCGCCGTAGGTGAGTAAAATGGCGCCCGCGGATGGCGCTACGGCTTTTCTGTGCAAAACGCAAACGCGCGGCCAGAACAGAGCCAAGACAGAGCCGGCAGCAGCGCGAAAGCGGAACTATGGTCTCTAGCGGAAGGGAAAGCGCGCGACGATAAGCTGGTTCTTTATTTTTATGACGCCAACCTTGACGCTCGTTGCAATATACGACTCTTGACGACACATTGGCTCGCGATGCTGGGCTCGACTTCAGCGATTTAAGCACTGATGAACGTGACCTGCTGCTGAGGGCTCGCGCTGCTGGCGTCGTTGCGTACTACTACGACGGCAACTGTATACCATGGTTGTACATATTCGCACATTTGTAGCTTTTCCTTCGTGAAAACCAAAAAAACCAAAACTGCAGGTCTTCGACCTGCAGTTTTTCTTGCGCTTCGTAGAATGCAGGCAAGACCGACAGAACAGCGCTACGGGAAAGCATTGGTTTGAAAGGCACTCTACACGACATCAGTAAGTCGGCGTTGAACTTGTAATCGTCTGGACGAAAGTACAGTGAGCACACTATGCGATTGTTCGGCTCCTCGCCAACGCGCTGTGGCAGAGGTACAGCACTTAACCACTTCGAACAGAGAGGTTCACTCGTTGGCACACAGCAATAAGTAACATTGGATTCGCCACTTCAACTGCCCTTGGTCGAGTTCCGCGGACCGTTCGCACATCCCACGACATCACATGGACGTGGCAGTCTCGCTGCTTGTTCGAAATGCAACTTTCGCGAGCCAACAGAACCAGCGCAGCACGACGCGATAATGAAACAACTGAAACTCCAAAGCGCGCGCCGCGCAGAGTCGAGCGAAAACGAAACCTTTCGACCACCAATACTACTGAAGGGTAACGTCAAAATGTTATTTTTTCTTGGAATCAGACAGAAGTAGACAAGCAGCATTTTCTTCCGCCTTAAAACCTAATGAAATGACCTTTTTATTACGAGTTGTTGAGTACTAGTGACTGCTTTTTCTTGGGATGTGAGGTGGCTGGCCAACAGAGGCACCACTACTGCCACTTGGCCAAACCTCCATTTAGTTTTGAACAAAGCTCCTTCCTCTCTTGAACTCTCCATCCTCAAAGTATCAGCACGTGTATTCCTTGCCTCCGCCAAACCATGCTCCCAACAAGTGGTAACCTAGGATATTTACGCTTTTTCGAACACACTCCATGGACGACGCTGCCCTTACTCCTGCTGACAGAGAAACGCCACGATTTGGTCTCCTGTCATCGCCAAGGAGCTTCAGCTTCACAGTTTTTCGCACAATAACCATCGAGTTTGGTTCATAAAGTAGAGGCCCGTTTCCAACACTGGCACATCACCTCACAGACAGCAAAGTAACTGCACGTCGTCACCACGCTACTTTCCGACATCGCCGATGCAATAAACGACTTGTTAGCGGGTACGCCTTCTGCCGCAGCTTACAACGAGCTAAAACGCATGGTCCTGCAACGTCTTGAGTCATCGCACTAAGTAGGCTTCAACAGCTCCTCTCCGAGGAACTCGGCGAACAACAACCGTCACAACTCCTGCATCGGTTGGGCCAGCTGCTGGGTGGCCATTCTGCGAACGAGAGCCAGCTTCCAAATTTGCGCAAGCTGTTCTTTTAGAGTCGCCCATAGTCCGCACGCATGGTGCTCGTGGGTTCCGATGAGACGAGTCTCGATCGGCCAGCTGCACTCGCTTACCGCATATGCGACTGCTCGTCTGCGTCGAAGCTACCTATCACCACTGCAAGTTTCAAAGCCAGGAGACCGTCTCTCGCGCCTGGAGCAACGAGTCGATCGCCTTATCAGTGCACTGGAGAAGCTGACGACGGGTGGCAACATTGGCGACCAACTTCAGCACAACCATTCGCCTTCACAGTCTCGCATCGCAAATAGGGACTCACCGCACCTTGTGCTGGTACAGCCGTCGCTTTACTGAACAAGCAAATCGCTGCACCGAACCCTGTTCGTGGACGGGAAACGCACCGGCCAGCCGCTAACGGCGGCATCTGACATCGGTCCTCGGGCACGCTGCCTATTCTTCGAAGCTAACCACCCCATCGGCACCCGCCTTCTCGTCTACACAGGAGCCGAGCCATCGCGTCGTATGGGCTCCGGTCAATAACAATTGACATCGGGACTCCGGCACTTACACAGAACTGTGTTTGTGATCGCAGACTTCAGCTTTGCAATACTCGGAGTGGATTTCTTCAGCCATTTCAATCAAGATGTGAGTGTTCGCCATCGTCGCATAAAGGATAACGTCACATCCCTCATTGTGCTTGGCCTGCCAGTCTAGCCTCACCTCATCTGACGTCCGCTGGCCCGGTCTGAACGTACAACAAGATTCTTGCTAAGTATCCACAACTCAGGAAGCCCCGAAACGATGCGCTGCCCATGAAACACAAGGTGGCGCATCATATCCCCACCACCGACCCAACTGTCGCCGGCCCATCCACGGAGCCTCACTGTACGGAGGTTGAAAGTCGCCAGCCGTGATTTCCAACACCTGCTTTAGCTCGGCGTTATTCGCCCTTCGTCCAGCTATTCGACTTCTCCATGTGTTTCCAATGCAGGACAGTGGCGACTGGCGGCCTTGCGGGGATAACTGAGCTTTGACTGCATCACTACTCCGGATCAACATCCCCTTCCCCACATACATGACTTCAGCGCTCGTCTTGCAGGAACTAAAATAGACACCAAGATTGATTTGATGAGTGCATACCACCAAATTCCTACCGAACCCAGCGACATTCCGAAGACAGCAATCACTACTCCTTTTGGCGAGCTTGAGTTTCTCCGCATGGCTTACTATTTGAAGAATGTGGCGCAAACTTTTCAAAAGTTCATGGACGAGGTTACGCGCGGACTCCAGTTCATTTTCGTCTGCCTTAACGACATTCTCGTTCCAAGTTTCCCAGACGAAGGGCATAATGAGCACCTTCGCCTTCTATTTGAGTGACTGGATGAACACGGCCTAGTCCTAAAGTCCCAGAAATGCATTTCCGGAGTTGAAGCGCTGGATTTTCTCGGACATCGCATTTCAACCCAAGGCACCAAGCCACTAAAATCACGGTTGCGGGCAGTCGATGACTTCCCTTCTCCAACCTCCTCCAGAAAGTTGCGCGTGTTTCTGGGTCTCGTAAGTTTTCACAGGCGCATCATACCATGCAGCGCTCAAGTTGTTCAGTCGCTTAACGGCATACTGCGTCGTGACTAAAAAAAACCGCCTAACTTCCACTGGTCCTCGCAGCACGAACACTTCTTCCAGGAAGTCAAAACGCGGTTGGCTACTGCAGATGCTTATTCATCCGTTGCCCGACGTCCCAACTCGCCTTATGGTAGACACCGTCGACCATGTCAGTGGGTGCGGTACAATAGCAGTACTATGGCGTAGACTGGAGGCCACTGTGTTTTTTCTCAAAGGGCCTCAAACCCACAGAAGCTCGCTGCAGCACCTTCGGGAGGGAGATGTTGGCCTTTATTGCGTGGTCAAGCATTTTCATTTTTTTTTTTGAAGGCGATAGCTTTTACATTCTGATCGGCCACAATCAGTTAACCTTTGTGTTCAAGAACAAAAGTTCAATGTACTCCGAACGGGAGCTTCGGCAACTTTCTTTATCTCGGAATTTTCTACGGACATTCATAATATTTCAGGGACTGAAAATCAGGCAGCTGACGCATTGTCGCGGATTGGCGCTGTGACTGCTGGCAATGGATTTCCAAGCTCGAGCCTCTACCCAGCAAAACATGCTCGAGCTACGCCAATAGCGGAAAAAAGGCGCACCGCTCCAGCTTACGAATGTGCCACTTCCCTATTCAAAAACATTGGTCATGTGTGATACATCCCATGCAGCTCCTCACCCGTTCGTGGCCCATATGTTGCAGTGGCCAGTATTTAATTACCTGCACGGGCTCAGAGATCCCTGCATGAGAGCGACACAGAGCCTTATCACAGACTGCTTCGTCTGGCTAGGGATTAACACAGGTGTTCGAAGCTGGCCAAGAAGCTGCAAAGCCTGTCAAGCGGTGAAAGTGACTCGGCAGACGCGTCCAGTCATACAGCCGTTTCGACTACCAGTGAGCCGCTTCAATCACGTTCGTTTACACTTGGTGGGGCCTCTTCCACCCTGTCAAGAGTTCACTTACCTTCTGACGTGTGTCGACCACTACAAGATATCACGGATATCTTGTATATCTACAAGATATCAGCCGAGCAAAAACAGATCACACTTTCCACTCTGTGAAGAAGGATTAGTAGCGAAGCTGTGGCATGTTCTACCTCAATCCACAACTCTATGTATATATAGGTGTTATTATTATTATTAATATTGTTACGTGTGGAAAGACGGAGACGAAAGATGCTATTTACACGCTATTTACATAGGAGCCAGGCAGCCAGGCTGACACTCGCTCGTGCCAAGGGCACCGACCAACTTCTTCGTCGTTCTCGTGGCGGCTCGTCTCTTGAGCATCGCTGGATGATATCGTAATATTACGCCCCGGCGGCAAAAGCACCGTCAACGGTACTGTTAAATATCCAAGGTGCATGGAGAGTTGTAGGGCTTGAGTCGGGCCACGTGGACAATGTCACTGGTTGTCACAGCGGAGGACGTAACGGGCGTGGCTAGAAAAATTTCATAGGTGACATCGATCACTTTGCTTATCACACGACATGGGCCGGTGTAACAGGAAAGCAGTTTTTCACAAAGGCCAACTTTACGCGATGGTGACCAAAGCAGCACAAGGGTGTCGGGCGCAAAATGGAAATCATGGTGAAGGAGGTCGTAGCGTTGTTTCTGCTTGTCTTGAGACACTTGTAGACGAGCGCGCGCAAGTTGGCGAGCATGGACAGCATGGCCGATTGCATCACGGGCATAATCGCTAATTGAAGCTATGGCGGATGGAAGCACAGTGGCCAGTTGTAGCGTCGGTTCGCGGCCATACAAAAGGTAAAACGGGGAAAATCTAGCAGTTTCGAGACGGGAAGAGTTATATGCAAAGGCAATGTAAGGTAGAGCCAGGTCGCAGTCACGGTGGTAGTCTGAAACGTATTTGGATAGCATGTCTGTAATGGTGCGGTTCAAACGCTGAGTGAGGCCGTTTGTTTGGGGTTGGTAGGAGGCGGTAAGCTTATGCTGTATTGAGCAGGCACGCATGATGTCGGCAATGACTTTGGCCAATAAGGTGCGGCCGCGATCTGTAAGCAATTCACACGGAGTACCATGCATCAAAATGATATCATGTAGAAGGAAGTCCGCAGCATCAGTTTCGCAACTGGTCGGAAGAGCACGGGTTACGGCGTAGCGGGTCGCGTAGTAGATTCCGGAAATGGGCCGAGAAGGCCCAAGCCGACACGATGGAAGGGCTCGGCAGGGATATCGAGCGGCTGCAGGTAACCAGCGGGGAGCTGGAAAGGCTTCTTGCGTCATTGGCAAAGTTCACAAGCGGCGACGTAACATTGTTACGGAACGGGTAAGGCCCGGCCAGAAAAAATGGCGACGTAGACGGTCATAGGTTCGAGATACGCCGAGGCGTCCTGCCGTTGGTTCATCGTGAAGCTCTTCTAGAACGGTGGAGCGGCGGTGTTCAGGTATTACAAGCAGGCACTCAGAGCCGTCTGGATGAAGGTTACGACGGTACCGAGTACCGTCGCGGAGGACGAAGAGGCGTAGAGCAGCATCGGCCGGAGAGTGTTGAAAACGGTCGATGAGTGCTCTGATGTAGGCGTCACAGCGTTGCTCGTCGGCGAAATGAAGCAGCTGGGATACAGAGAATACGCAAGAAGTACTGGCAATATTGGAGGAGTCAGAGTCGTCAACAGGGTAACGCGACAAACTGTCAGCGTTTTGGTGCAGGCGGCCAGACTTGTACACCACGGAATATGAAAATTCCTGTAGCCTCAAAGCCCATCGACCAAGCTGGCCTGTAGGACCTTTTAGCGATGAGAGCCAGCAGAGAGCATGATGGTCAGTAACTACGGAAAAAGGGCGACCGTAAAGGTAAGGACGGAACTTCGCAACCGCCCAGACAACAGCAAGGCGTTCGCGTTCCGTAACGAAATAGTTGTGCTCCAATGGTGCTAGGAGGCGGCTCGCATAAGCAATAACGCGATCCTTACCCCGCTAACACTGGGCTAAGACGGCACCTACGCCATGACCACTGGCATCTGTACGTAATTCTGTAGGGGCATCAGAGTCGAAGTGGGCGAGAACGGGTGGTGAGCTTAGAAGAGTGACGAGACGAGAGAAAGCGGCGGCTTCTGCAGTACCCCTCCAGAATTGTACGCCTTTCATCAAAAGATTAGTTAGGGGCGTAGGAATTGTCGCAAAATCTGGCACAAAACGACGAAAGTAAGAGCACAGCCCTACAAAACTTCGAACGTCTGCGGCTGTAGCAAAGGTACGAGAGGTGCGAGAGGTACGGGGATCGATTCCCCGTACCTCCACCAGAAATGTTACGTGTGGAAAAACACCGGCGAAAGATGCTATTTACATGGTATTTACACTGGAGCCAGGCAGCCGGGCTGACACTCGCTCGTGCCAAGGGCACCGACCAACTTCTTCGTCGTTCTCGCGGCGGCTCGTCTCTTGAGCATCGCTGGATGATATCGTAATAATATTATTACTGTAAACATGGCGCTGTCTTTCTCCCTCCCGTAGAAGACCATGTACAAAGATCAGATGGGAATTCCACAATATCTTCTTCACTGTGAACTATGTAAGTATGAAAAGTATATAAACGAGAAGAAAGGGTATTAACCGAGGTATGGTATGGTATGATGAACTTTATTTAATGTCCTGAAGATCAACCCTTAGGTTGACGCAGGCGGCTCCCACGTCGGGACAGTAAGGTTTACCTTTACCGCCGTATCATGGGCCTTCTGGACGGCCTGTACTTGATCGAAAAGACCTCCACTGTGTAGGACTCGCTGCCACCAGTCTCTCTCCTTGTCACAGTCTGTGAAAGTCACAGGACACTGCCAAAGCATGTGATCCAGAGTAATGATGCCATTACACTTCTCGCAATTGATTGGTATCTCTCTTTCAGGATATATCTTGTTAATAAAGTTTGGACTTGGATAAGTTCCTGTTTGCAACAATCTCAGAGTCACCGCTTGAGCTCTATTGAGCTTAGCGTGTGGCACTGGGAATTCCCTTCTGTTGATGTAATAATGCCTCGTGATTTCATTACATGTTAGTAATTGGTCCCTGTTCTCCTCCTGTATATTATTAAGGTTCTGGTCGCGTAGTGCACGGATAGTAAGTCCTCGTGCAGCTGCGTTAGCCATCTCGTTTAAATTCTTCCGAGATGGATCGACAGACCCCATGTGCGCAGGAAACCAGCGGATTTCGATCTCTTGGCTGTCCAACTCACCGATCAGCTGGGCAGCCCTTTTGGTTACAAAGCCATTGGTAAAGTGTCTAATAGCCATCTTAGAGTCACTGTAAATCTTCGTCCACTTATTATTCCTTAAAGCCAATGCTATCGCTACTTGTTCCGCGACTGTCGTGTCTTTAGTCATGATTGTAATAGCATCCCGAGTGAGACCATCTGCATCTACTACTACTGCCGTAAAGGCTTTCTTTCCTCTGACCCACGCAGCATCTACAAATGCCGCATGTTCTCTGTCGTGTTCTATCTCTTGCAGGAGAGCTTTCGCCCTTGCCTTTCGTCTTTCCAGGTTGTGCACCGGGTGCATATTTCTGGGGAAAGGAGTCGCCTTGATTACCTTTCTTATGCTATCTTTTAGTTCTACTGTGCCTTCACCTGAAATTTTGGATTCGGTTGGGCACCATCCTACCTCTTCTAGTATTGCTCTACCTGGCCTTGTTCCAGAGAGCCTCTCTCTGTGGGCAATTTGCTGAGCTTCAATTATCTCGGCTATTGTGTTGTGGAGCCCGAGTTTCATTAATTTGTTATCCGGAGTGTTAATCGGTAACCCCACTGTTGTTTTGACTAGCCTTTTAATTAATCTGTTCAACTTGTTTATATCTGTCTGTGTCCAAGTGAGCATCCCAGCTACATATGAGAAGTGACACAAGGCGAAAGCGTGGACCAGTCTCATGGCGCTCTCCTCTCCAACCCTCTGTGTCTGTTAGTGATTCTCCTTAGCAGTCTTATTACCTCCACAGTCTTGCTTGTGATGTGTCGTATTGTTCTTCCATTTGCCCCGTTTGCCTCCAGGAATAACCCTAAGACTCTAATGGATTCTACTTGCTTAATAGATTCGCCTGCCTTCGTGGTCAGTACTAACCTGGGTTCTTCCTCGGGAACGTATCCCCTCGGTTTTCTACCCCTTCTTCTGTTCTTGAGTACAAGGAGTTCAGACTTATTAGCAGAGCATTTGAGTCCCATGCCTTCTAAAATAGACTCTACCTCATAAATGCTCTTCTGAAGTCTGCTTTCCGCATGTCCCATACTTCCTTCAGCGGTCCATATAGTTACATCGTCTGCATAACACTGACACCTAGGATAACATGGGGGAATTACTTGTGCCTAATAAATGTAATAAAGAAAAGATATATTAATGGAAATGAAAGTGGAGGAATAAACAACTTGCGTCCGGAGGGAAACGATGTTCGCCATGCGAAAGTTGCGGAATCGTTTCCCACCTCGGCTAGCAGTTTTTTCAACCACTTTGTTTTTCGTTAATTTATGGTTTCTTTATCTCATTTAGTAGGCACACGTGATTTCCCCTGTGTTGTCCTTGGTGCCAGTGTTTGTTGGCTTCTTATGATATGACTAAGAAAAGTAGATGAAACTCGGTGTAATGTTAGATTCGTTTAAGCGGCTAATTTTCATATAATTTTGGGGGGTATAGTTCTGATAAAAAAGATTTACTGCCGTTTTGTGCAACCATATTCCATCCGTAAACGGCCATGTATTGACAGGAGTAGAAAATTCTATAAAGTTTACAACTTCCCTGTGAACTAACTAATTATGTCAAGTAAATAAAACTCCAAGCCATAGAGTCTTCTTAGCGGCCAATGTCAGTATGATTTTTTCGACGATACCTACAATAGATTAAAAGCTACACGTATTTCGTGATAAAGTGGCGAAGAAAATTTTTTTGCTGTCGACGCGACGCGTAGACGCATGGACATCTACCAGTGCCGGAGGGTAGGTACATACAGCTTCGCTGTAAAACTACACATATAATAAAGAACCGACTACAGCACAGCAAATGTCTGAGAAACTCTCGATTCTTGCATCATGATATGAATGCAAGAGGTCACGTGTTCGTTTACTATGAACCATGCACTGAGCAAAGGGACTGGCATCCAGTCGCGGTCGCTTGCGAAGCTTGGCAGGATGCCGTAATGCCCTCTGCTATCTTTTAACGTGAAAGCAGTATTCCGGGCCAAGCTCCTGATCTATTACTCAAGTATTCATCATCATCACCACCAGCTTGGTTAAGCCCACTGCAGGGCAAAGGCCTCTCACATACTTCTCCAACTACCCCAGTCATGTACAAATTGTGGCCACGTCGTCCCTGCAAACTTCTTAATCTCATCCGCCCACCTGACTTTCCACCGCCTCCTGCTACGCTTCGCTTCCCTTGTAATCCAGTCCGTAACCCTTAATGACCATCGGTTATCTTCCCCTCCTCAGTAAATGTCCTGCCCATGCCCATTTATTTTCTTGATTTTAACTAAAATGTCAACTCGCGTTTGTTTCCTCATCCAATCTGCTCTTTTCTTATCCCTTAACGTTACACCCATCATTCTTCTTTCCATAGCTTGTTGCGTCGTACTTGACCACAACCTCCTATATGAATACAACGATCAAACTCAAGTATTATTGCGCAGCAAAAAAGACACAGACGTAAAGCCCAGACCACACGTACGCTTGCGGACGCGCGCAAGCTCGCGTTCACGCGCCCACGCATGCTCACACGGTGCGGCATGGCTCGTATTCGTCGAAACGCGGCGTGATCTCGGGGAACAGCTCCTCTCTGTTATCGCGCGCTTGGGTTGCCTCGCGTCGGCGCGCCTGGCTACGCAGCCACGCGCGGAGCGTTCAACTCTCAGTGAAGCAGAATTATATCGTGCAAGAATGTGGTTCTTCCTTCCTTTTTGCACTGATCTAACAGCTATAAAAATATAACAATTACGTTTATAAATATCGAAGCATCTTGAAACGCTGTCAGTAACAAAGTACGAAGCGGCGCCTGCCGAGGCGTCTGTGAGTGAGCTCAGTGAGCGCGCGCTGTCGCGCGTCTTTTTGGATGCAAACCACCATTACTCGCGAGGCGCGGCAGGCGCTAGGCGCGCGGACGCGAGCTAGCGCGCGTCCGCAAGCGTGCGTGTGGTCTCGGCTTAAGAGAAGACACACCAATCGTAAGGTGTATCTTCTTCTTTTACATGCGTATTTTTGTTGTTGATAAAATATAATTGCGTAATATTTTAACAGGATAGCGTTAGGCGCACCGTGTCGCAGAAGATCCGGCGTCGGCGTCCCGCGTCCGGCATCGAATGTCATTTCCGTCAAAAGAATTTCGAATCAAGCAAACCCTACCAAGCGGGTCCTCCATGTGGCGCAAGGAAGTTACTGAAATAATACAATTTATCAAGGAAGAATACGCGGAAATATTGAAAACTACGCCTTACACACAGCCTACCGATATGATAGCGTCGTATTGTAATTTGAATGTACGAGACAACATAATTCTGTTACGCAAAAACGAGACAGAAACCGCAAACTCCTTTTTGAGCGTTTCTACCATTCATTGAGTGGGCATTACCTAACAGATTTGCGCGCGGAAATCTCAGAACCACAAAGCGGCACGCCCGGTTCCTTGCAACACCTTCATATGGCACTCGCCTCCGCCGCATCGCGGCCGACGTAAGAAGCCGCATTTCTGCCACAAAGCTTGCATTCGTGCCTAGCGTTCTTTGCATAGCGGAAGCGTTCCCCGGTAGACAATGCGGTTACATAAGCTGCCCTGGCCGGAAAGCGTGAGAAGCAGCATAGGATCTTTGAACGTTATCGCATCCCACTCTTGAAGGCGAAGCTTAAGCGTCCTCAGATTTTTCCCTTCCTTCATGACACGCCCGCATACACGAAATAGATGCCTTCCATTCTGCGCACGCGCACTTCTTTCCCACGGCCTTGGAGCGTACGCAGGCTTCCTACGCGCTTGAAACTAAAGGTGCTTAGGTTCTAGGTAGCATGTGCGGGTTTATTTATCAGTTGCCTTGACCCAGACAGATCATATACTCGTGATGCGTGTGGTAGAAAGTTCCACATCCGCTGCGAAGGTTTGCGAGTGGTGGCGCTGACTAAGACTCCCTAGGTTAGTTCTAGTAGTAACACATAAAAAACCAAGAAAGTGGACGAGAGAACAGCGCCGCGGTAGCTCATTTGGTTAGAGCATCGCGCACCTAATGCGCAGACGTGGGATCGTTCCCCACCCCCGGCAAGTTTTTTTTTTCCTTCCACTTGCATTGCCAATAACTTATCATTTCTTTTATTCAATTGGTAAGTATTAGTAATTTCCGTTTCTTTCCCTCGGTGTCTTTGTTTGTTGGCTTCTCATGATATGATTAATGGAAATTAGGCCGATTAGTTAACCCCCTTTGTTTTTCGTTCGTACATAAGGAGGGTCTCGAATCCGACAACAATTATGCCTTCAGGTAACATGTGCGGGTTTATTGTGCAGTTGCCTTCACCCATAAAAATCACGTAGACGTGACGCCTGCGGTAGAAAGGATGTTCCACATCCGCCGCCAAAGTTTACGAGTGGTGACGCTGACTAACACTCCCAAGGTTAGTTTTAGTAGTAACACTTAACCCAAGAAAGTTGATGGGGAAACCGCACCGTGGTAGCTAAATTGGTAAAGTATAGCACGCGTAATACGAAGACGTGGGATCGTTCCCCACCTGCGGTAAGTTGTTTTTTTTATCTACTTTCATTGCCAATAACTTATTTCATTCATTCACTTAGTCAGCACAAGTAAATTCCGCTATGTTTTCCCTGGTGTCTTTGTTGGCTTCTCGTGATACGGTTATTAAAAATTGGGGCGGGAAAACCAGAGCAGGAGAACTAATACCAACCGCGCACTTTGAAAAACGGTCACCTGTTGGGCCGACAGGTTTGACTTCAGTCACGCTGCACGATGCTGCCTTCTAACTTTTTTCTTCCTCCACGCATATGGCGGCGTTTAGTCGAACACTACCGGTTCCTTCTCGTGCAGGTCAGCAACCGCCTTCTACGCTTTTGCGTCAGGCGTACTTGCCTTTTTGTGCGCACGCCCTTCGCTGCGTACGTATGATCTTGCGCGATGCTTACGTGGGTGGTTGCAGAAGCCCAACTAAAAGTTTGCATTGTCAACAAGCGTTATGTAATGTGATTGTTGTGTTCATAGGAGGTTGTGGCCATGTACTGCACCAGGGTTGCCAATCCTGCTCTGGTGAGGGAGTGCGTTACCGGTTCTGGTCACCGGATCAGGCCACACTCCAGGCCTGTTTGTGCAATTTTATCAACACGCGGATTTCTTTTTCTTTTTTTTTTAATCCGGTGGAAAATTGCCGGCACCGGGATTCGAACCACGGACCTCTTGCACGCGAGGCGGGTGTTCTACCTCTACGCCACCGCTGCACCTTCCATTATCAGTTGTCATTATCCCTCAAGAGAAAAGTATATAATAGCTGTGTCTTACCAGTACTCACCGACGGGGCAGAAACCTGGAGGCTTACTAAAAGGGTTCTACTCAAATTGAGGACGACACAACGAGCTATGGAAAGAAGAATGATAGGTGTAACGTTAAGGGATAAGAAAAGAGCAGATTGGGTGAGGGAACAAACGCGAGTTAATGACATCTTAGTTGAAATCAAGAAAAAGAAATGGGCATGGGCAGGACATGTAATGACGAGGGAAGATAACCGATGGTCATTAAGGGTTACGGACTGGATCCCAAGGGAAGGGAAGCGCAGCAGGGGGCGGCAGAAAGTTAGGTGGGCGGATGAGATTAAGAAGTTTGCAGGGACGGCATGGCCGCAATTAGTACATGACCGGGGTTGTTGGAGAAGTATGGGAGAGGCCTTTGCCCTGCAGTGGGCGTAACCAGGCTGATGATGATGATGATGATGATGTTATGTAATGTTTCACTGAGCGGTGACTGATGACGATGATCTCCCCTCGCACGCCGTCATATCGTGCGGCCTGATTGGGTTACGAACATCATTTGGAGACGCCTCACAGCCATGACGCTGCTCATAAGGCCAGCGTTCTGAGACGCCTGGTAGCCATGGCGTTGTTCCTTCTTCCCAACAGGCGTTGTCCTACTTGATGAGTTTCTCGAACACTTCATCCCAGCGTGTGGTTAAGCCACTGATAATCCACCCTCAGACGAGTTCAAGCGCAATCGTAGGCCTTGCTATTGCAGCCAGTGCTTCGTCTTCGGATAGCCTAAACAGTAGGAGTGTCAAGAAAGAGATAGCAAAGAGAGGAAAGACAGGGAGGCCAACCACACAAGCGTCCGGTTTGCTACCCTACACTGGGAGAAGGGAAAGGGGCGACAGAAGAGGAAAGCGCGGTGGAGAGTACACTGTGTGGGAGTCGCAGCAAAGCGCCTTGAAATCAGTCAAGTCCACACAAGTGCCCCGCCGCTACATTATGCTGCCCTCATGTTGCTGTCTGAAGCTAATCTTGGTGCTTCCCCATAGCTGTCTATGCACTTTGAAGTCACCTGTGAAGAGCAAGGAGTCACTGGTCGTCAGCAGTACGTTGCAGTACGTGGTAGTAAATTGCTAAAGTAAAAGCCAGCATTTTTGACTTCATTGCGAATATAATGCTGCCAGTGAGCCATGATGCCTACTCAAGATTTGCGAGTACTCAATCGAGAGCATCCAGCACTTGCATTGCACTTCGCACTGACGGTGTGTGCAGGTTATTCAAGAGCAATCGAAAAGTGTTCATCATAGACCAGAACATAGTTACCACTTGCCGGTCTTCTTCGGGCAATTTGTCAGGAGCCCGAGCTGTGCAGTCTACAGCGGTGCACAGCTGCATCACTTGAAGCGGCTCCAGCTCCGGCTGTGGCATGGGCTGCGGCTCCGTTTGTCACTACCGCTGTGGCCCTGGATTTGGCTGTAGCTATAGTACTGCGGCCCAAATTGTATTGGTCTCCGCCATGACCTTGTCAGATATACACTCGATTCCGCCAGGCCTAGAGGGCAACGGAGAAGGTGTTTTAGCATGGCGCGTACTCTTCACAGAGGCACCAGCGTTCTTTAAAGTCCGACGGCGCCGGGAGCGTCGCCTTCTAACGGCTACAACAGCTTCCCAACGAGACATACGGTCACTCGCCATCTGCTTCAAAACCGCCTTTTCATTCTTCTTTTCGGGGCAGTCCTTCGAGGATGCAATATCGGACCCAAGGCAATTTGGTGCTTGGGCCTGTCATGGCCTGCAGTATTGTGAAACAATAACAAAGCAATATTGATGCATTTGACAACAGTGGCTGCACATGAGTCTTCAGCGTGGGACTCGTTGCAACATACACAAACTCTCGTGTTCTCGCATATGGCACTGATGTGCCCCAGCCTCATACAGTTACGGCATTGGAGTGGCCTTTGGATAAACGGTCGCACATGGTGCCTAAAGTGGCACACCTTGACGTGCAAAGGGAACGTCTCGCCCTTGAAAATTATTTTCACATATCGGGATGGTGCCGAGGTGATACACATGGACGCCATCAACGGCAGGCTTCACTAGAATCGGCAAGTCAGCGCTGGAGATGGAGACGTCCACGTCCTAGATGACACCAGTAGTGGAACCACTGTCCAGTATGAGTGCCAAACTGCAAAATATGGTGGGCTTGTGAAGGGTATATGTATATAGTTCCGGCTGAGGAAATCACGTTGGCCCCGGTAGTAAAATGAAGAAAAAGAGATACGACGGTACGTTGGATTTGCCCAGTATATTTCACTAACGTTTCGGCTGGTGGACCTGCCTTTGTCCAAGTAAAGCGCGAGGCCTAGTGGGGTTAATGGTCGTGCCCGCAAAGGCTGGTCCACCAGCCGAAACGCCAGCGTGCGTCGTACTCTCTTTTTCTTTATTATATATATGTATAAAATATTGGAACATATTATCTTCCAACACAACACTATATATAGTTCTCGAGCAAGAACATATATTAGTACCTCAACAGCACGGCTTTAGAAGTGTCCTCTGTATGGTCACACAACTAGCCGAAATGGTGCATGAGCTTGCGCTCAACCGAAACAACCGAAGCCAGACAGACATGGTCCTCCTCGACTTCAGTAAAGCATTTGATTGTGTAAGCCATGTAAAATTGGTTGCAAAACTAGAGAGTGCGATCAGAGATCGTGAGATCACTGCACGGATAAAAAACTTCTTATCGCATCGAACAGAGTACGTTATTGTAGATAGCGCCCAATCCAGGTCTTTAACTGTCACCTCCAGCGTTCCCCAAGGGTCAATATTGGGCCCATTGCTATTTTCGATCTTCATTAACGACATTGCTGCTAACACTGAATGTGACATTAAGCTCTTCGCCGACGATTGTATTAGTTATAGAGAAATTGTCAGTTACGCAGATCACTTATTATTGAACAGAGTACTCGACTTGGTTTCCAATTGGTGTAAAGAATGGCAAATGCCAATTGACATCACTAAATCTGTATACATATCCTTTACAACAAAAAGAAGCTCTGGGAATTTCCTGACGGTCTCGGTGGCACTTGCCTGAATAAATTAAGTAACCAAACATACCTATAGGTTTGACATTTTCTTCTGACCTTCCATGGAACTTACATAATGATAATATTACCTCAATCGCATTGCGCATGCTTTCTTTTCTTAGACAATATTTACGCCTTGCACCTAAGCACACCAAAGCACTTTTATTCGCCCCGTCTTAGAATACGTAAATACCATCTGGTTTCCGAGCACATCAACTAACATATCAAAACTAGAAAAAGTTCAAAGAAAAGCTGTGAGGGTCCTTTTTAACAAATGCAGGCCCTATGATCCCCTACAAACCTCTTAGCTGATGCAGGTCTTAAAACATTATATGTTAGAGCCAGACAAGCCTGCTAAAAGTTCATCTGCCAACTAATGCATGGCAGCTATAAGATAGACCGAGCTAAGTATTTTACTTTGTCTACATCACGTCTATCGCGATAAAAGCACCCATTTACATTAAACCAGTACAGTGTTCGCAATGACATGTTCAAGTTTTCACTTTTCCTACGCGAGATCAAAGAATGGAATCTCCTCCACTCAGACATGGTTTCCTCTCCGTCACTTTCATCGTTGATCAACCTAGTAGAGACATAAAACACAGAAGACGCCACTTAACCCACCCACATATCTTAACGGTAATACATATTTCTGACCGTGGAATTTCCGCATTTCAAGCTCCAAACTGGCCACTTCTGCGCTGTTATCTGTTAGCTGTATAACTTCTCTAATCTTGCATGGTACGTTTATTCGCTATGTTTATATAAATTCTAGTAATAATATAATTGTTACTGAGCGATATTGTTATACGAACAAATAGTATTGTATTTCACATCGTCATAGCAGATTTCTGCAGCAGTTAAGGAAGCTTTCTTTCTTTTCCTGTTTTCTTTTACTGTACCATGTAGCATGATCTGTTTGTTTTTGTAAAACTGTCTAATACATTGCCCACCTGCTTAGGTCTCACTGAGACTGGAGTGATCGCAAATATATATATATATATATATATATATATATATATATATATATATATATATATATATATATATATAGTGTTACATGTGGAAAGAGGCTAGGCAGCCAGGCCAACACTGGCTCGCGCCAAGGGCACCGACCAACTTCATCGTTGTTCTCGCGGCAGCTCGTGTCTTGAGCATCGTTCGATGATATTGTAATACTATCCACAGGCGATAAAAGCGCCGTCACGGTGCTGTAAAAATACAAAGCGCTTGGAGAGTTGTAGGGTTCGAGTCAGGCGACGCGGACAATGTCACTGGTTGCCACAGCGGAGGATGTAGTGGGCGTGGCTAGAACGATTTCATAGGAGACATCGGTCACTTTGCGTAGCACGCGACATAGGCCTGTGTAACAGGAAATCAGTTTTTCACAAAGGCCAAATCTTCGAGATGGTGACTAAAGCAGCACAAGAGTGCCGGGTGCAAAATGGACATCATAGTGACGGAGGTCATAGCGCTGCTTCTGTTTGTCTTGAGACACTTGTAGACGAGCGCGCGCAAGTTGGCGAGCATGGTCAGCATGGGCGATTGCATCACGGGCTGCGGCTGGTTGAAGCTGCGGCGGGCGGAAGCACAGTGTCCAGTGGTAGCGTGGGTTTGCGTCCCTACAAGAGGTAAAACGGGGAAAAGCCAGGAGTTTCAAGACGGGAAGAGTTCTACGCAAAGCTAATGTAAGGTAGAGCCAGGCCCCAGTCACGGTGGTCGTCTGAAACGTGTTTGGATAGCATGTCTATAAGGTTGCGGTTCAAACGCTCAATAATGCCGTTCGTTTGGGGGTGGTAGGAGTTGGTAAATTTATGCTGTATTCAGCAGGCACGGATGATGTCGATGGCTTTGGCGAAGAACGTACAGCCACGGTCTGTTAGCAATTGACGCGGAGCACCATGCCTCAAAATGATATCATGTTGGATGAAGTCCACAACATCAGTTGCGCAACTGGTCGGAAGAGCATGGGTTACGGAGTATCGGGTCGCGTAGTACGCCGCGACTGCAACCCACTTGTTTCCTGGTGTAGATTCCGGAAATGGGCCGAGAAGGTCTAAGCCGACACGACGGCAGGGCTCGGCAGGGATGTTGAGCGTTTGCAGGTAACCAGCAGGGAGCTGCGAAGGCTTCTTGCGTCGTTGGCAAAATTCACAAGCGGTGACGTAACGTCGTACGGAACGGCCAAGGCCCGGCCAGAAAAAACGGCGACGTACACCGTCATACGCTCAGATACGCCGAGATGTTATGCTGTTTGTGTGTCGTGAATCTCTTCTAGATCGTTGGAGCGGTGGTGTTTAGATATTACAAGTAGGAACTCAGAGCCGTCCGGATGAAGGTTATTACGGTATAGAGTACCGTCGCGGAGGACGAAGAGGCGTAGAGCTGCATCGGCCGGAGCGTGTTCAAAACGGTCGATCAGTGCTTTCATGTAAGCGTCACGGCGTTGCTCGTCAGCGAAAAGAAGCAGCTTTGATACAGAGAATACGCAAGAAGCACTGGCAATATTGGAAGAGTCAGAGTCGTCAACAGAATAACGCGGCAAGCTATCAGCGTCTTGGTGCAGGCGGCCAGACTTGTACACCACGGAATATGAAAGTTCTTATAGCCGCAAAACCGACCGACCAAGTCAGCCTGTAGGATCCTTTAGCGATGTGAGCCAGCGGAGAGCATGATGGTCAGTGACTACGGAAAAAGTTCGACCGTAAAGGTAAGGACGGAACTTCGCAGTACCAGACAACAGCAAGGCATTCTCGTTGCGTAATGGAATAGTTGCGCTCCGATGGCGCGAGAAGGTGGCGCGCATAAGCAATAACGCGATCCTGGCCACGCTGGCGCAGGGCTAAGACGGTACCCACGCCATAATCGCTGCCATCTGTATGCAATTACGTAGGGGCATCAGGGTCTAAGTGGGCGAGAATGGAAGGTGATGTTAGAAGAGTGATGAGACGAGAGAAGGCGGTGGCTTCTGCAGTACCCCACAATGATTGTACGCCTTTCTTCAAAAGAGTAGTTAGGGTTCTATCAATTGTCGCAAAATCTGGAACAACGACGAAAGTACGAGCATAGCCCTTCAAAGTTTCGAACGCTTCTCGCTCTCTTCGGAACCGTAAACTCTTGGACAGGACTAGTTTTATCGGGATCAGGCTGTACTCCGGAAGCGTCAACGAGATGGCCCAGAAGCGTAATATGAGGGTGGCTAAAACGACATTTGGACGAGTTAAGTTGCAGCTTCGCCTTTCGAAATACATGAAGTATAGTTGTTAGACGTTCAAGGTGAGTGTCGAAAGTTGGCGAGAAGACGATGACGTCGTCGAGGGAGCAGAGGCATGCGGACCGTTTGAAACCGTGGAACAAGGAGTCCATCATGCGCTCAAAGGTGGCAAGGACGTTGCATAATCCAAACGGCATTACTTTAAATTCGTGTAGGCCATCAGGTGTGATGAACGCGGTTTTTTCTCGGTCCATATCGTCAACAGCAATCTGCCAGCATACCGAATGAAGATCAAGAGACGATAAATAGCGAGAACCATGCAGGCAATCAAGGGCGTCGTCTATGCGTGGGAGTGGGTAGACTTCCGTCTTAGTAATGTCGTTCAGACGACGGTAGTCTACACAGAAGCGCCACGTGCCGTCCTTCTTCTTAACCAACACCACAGGCGACGCCCAGGGACTCGATGAAGGCTCAACGATGTTTTTATCTAGCATTTTGTTCTCTTCATTTTCAATTACTCGGCGTTCCGACGCAGAAACTCGATGCGGTCGTCGGTGAACAGGCGTATCATGGCCAGTAAGAATCCGACGCTTGACCGCGAGCGTCTGACCTAAAGAGCGACCGCTGAAGTCGAAAATATCTCGGTAGGACGGTAATACTTGGTAAAGGTATTCAGCCTGCGCAGAGGACAGGTCCGTCGACACCATTTTCTTTATGTTGGGATCGGCGACTGAGACTGGCGCGAAAGGCATGCTAAGCTTGCGCGAACCATCAGTCGATAACGCTGCCACGTATTGGTCGTTGAGAAAATCAATGGTGGCAAGGCAAACCCTTGCGGGAGAATTTGCTTTGCCAATCCAAAGTTACAGACAGGCATGCGAGTGCGGTTCGTAGTAATAGTAAGGATACTGTGAGGCACGGTGACGTCATACTGTATTGGGATGTCGGGCAGAGGAGTGACGAGTTACTCGCCATCAGGAACTGGTGGGAAGGACAACAGCTCAATGTAGGCTATTGACTTTGGCGGCAGGCGAAGAAAGCCGGTGGGGCGTAAGCGCCACTGGGGTGCGTCGGAAGGTTCTGCGAGAATCGGCAACTCAAGGCGAAGGGCAGAGCAGTCAATAAGGGCAGAATGCACGGAAAGAAAATCGAGGCTGAGGATTAGCTCGCGGGGGCAATGAGGAATCACGGTAAAGAGGACAGGATGTGGCGGCCGGCGATGCTGACACGTGCGGTGCACATGTCGATGATAGCCACAGTACCGCCATCCGCAACATGGACGACGCATGCCCACGCTGGGGTGAGGAGCTTGTTCAGTCGTCGTCGTAAAGCAGCACTCATAATAGAAAGATGCACTCCTGTATCGATGAGTTCCGTGACAGGATAGCTGTCAACGTCAACGTCAAGAAGGTTTTGGATCGTAGATAACGTGAGCAGAGGACTTGAGGGCATGGTCGACAACACAGCTTCACCTCCAGACGCTGCAGTGCCTAGTTTTCCGGCTGGATCCGGGGGGCAATAGGCTTCGATGAGAAGCGATGGGGTTGGAACGAACGAGACTGATGGCATGGAGGTGAGGGCGAGCGGCTGTAGCGATGGTTCGGAGCAGGAGCATCAGCGGCAGTGGGTTCATGGCGGGTGGTATAGGGAACAGAAGGTCCAAAGATGCGGGAATAAGTGGCGGCGTATGTCCGAGGCGGTGGTGGCCATCGGTTGCGGCAGTGACGAGCGACGTGGCCGATGCGACAGCAGTGGAAGCAGATCGTCCTGTCATCAGTGGTACGCCTTTCGGACGGGTTGCGGCGAGATGTGACAGAAAAGAACTGCCAGGGACGAGGAGCGCCGCTAAAGAACTGGGGAACGCTGGGTTGATGCGTGGAACACACAGAGATCAGAGCCATGTTCTCAAATTGCTGTCTGACGACGGGCTGATTCATCGCAATGGTGGTTACTGGTGGATCCGGAGGCGTCGTGCAGAAAGCTGGCGAACAGGCGGCCTCGAGTTCGCGGCAAACAATACGGCTGACGTCGTCACTAGTGGTGGCCTGACGTGTTCGACCCTCACATGTCGACGTAGCAGCTGTGTTGGGTATCCGCGTAATGTGGCGTGAGATACGGTGGCTCTTAGCTCATTCAAGGTGACGGCATTCTTTTATGATGGCGTCGATAGTCGAGACGTTACCGAAAACAAGCAAATTGAAAGCGTCGTCGGTGATGCCTTTTAGCACATGTGCCATTTTATCGGCTTCGGACATATTATCGTCAGCTTTGCAGCATAGAGCCAAGACGTCAAGTATGTAGGAAACGTACGGCTCTGTAGATTACTGAATACGAGACGCAAGAGCCTTTCTCGCGGCAACCTTGCGCCCAGTGGGGTTGGCGAAATGTGTCCGTAGCTTTTCTTTGAAAGCGACCCAACTGGTTATCTTGTCGTCATGCGTTTGGTACCGCTCGCGTGGGGTGCCGCCGAGATAAAAGATGACATTGGCGAGCATATTCGTTGGGTCCCACCACTTATTAGCACTGGCGTGTTCATAGAGCTTGATGCAGTCGTCAACATTCTGTCCCTCCAGGCCAGAGAACACACCTGTGTCACAATGTGGGGCCACCGTGACGATTGGAGCAGCCGGACAAGCCGAAGCCGTTGTTGAGGCGGGCTCGTCACCGGGAGGCATGGTGACAAGCTCGATGTGCCGACCACTTCGGAGTTCCGTGGTGAGGACGGGGATCGCTGACCTCCACCAGAATGTTACGTGTGGAAAGACACAGACGAAAAACGCTATTTACAGGCTATTTACACTGGAGCCAGGCAGCCAGGCCGACACTCGCTCGCGCCAAGGGCACCGACCAACTTCATCGTCGTTCTCGCGGCGGTTCGTCTCTTGAGCATGGCTCGATTATATCGTAATATTATCATGACATCCACGTTCTCGAAGCAGAACTGCGTGGTAGGAGGTGTGTTTCCACGGTACAGGAGAAAAGGAAGGAGGGAGTAGAACCGCCGGTCTCTAGAACGGGTGTCGTACTTTTTCTGCGGCCCAGTGAAGCAGTCTACTAACGAACGAATCTCGGTCTATCCTGTGCTGTTCTCTCTCTTCAATCAACCTGGAGGTAAAAACACCGGAGAAGATATTCTAGGTGTTCCTCCGTTGTCAGCCGTAGCTTACGATTGTTATTTATATGCCTTAATGCTTCTGTGTCGATAGCAATTTACTGTGGCATCTTCAGGGATTTCTTTCATTAGCACATCACCGAACATTGCTACATATGACGATGCAGGAACTTCGACAGCTATCAGTTCTTTCATATTCAGCCGCACGAAATCGTAGAAGTTCCACAGTCGCGTTACATGAAGTCAACTAGCTCTCCGGACTGAGAGCGCACAGGTTCTAACAGAACTTTGCCTCGATGAATTTGGCGTTCCCGAAACGTTCCTCGTGAATCTCAATGGCATCACTTTAACTGTTCTCGGTAACAAGGATCCCCGTGATAGCCATGGCTACCTAGCCGCCTAGAAGAGTGCGGAAACAGTGCAATTTGTCGTTAGTATTTAGATAGGAGTTCACACACACATTATGGAGGCGCAGGCTCCAAAACAGCTGTCACTTCAACTTCGATCCACGGACACTGAGCAGGTCCACTTTAGGCATTCATTGTCCAAGTGCGGCAGTAGCACCTATTTAGGGAGCGTTCTCGCCCGAAGGCATCCCGCTGGTAGACTGTATTGACGGTGGCTCAACCCTAACATATGTACCGGTGATCGGAGGATTCGACAGCTCGGAAACAAGCTGTATCATCAGTCCCAGGACGCCTACGACTTGGTCTTAATATTGCAGTCCGGAATCATAGTCAGCTGCGACCTCATCATTGGGCCTCCCGGCACGATGATCGATGATCTTCGTGAGCTCATTAGTGCTTCTCTCAACACGCTGAAGGGTAATCCGGAGCCATGCAAGGTTTATTTCGTTGGATTCAATTAGGTTGCTAATCTTGTTTTTTTAATTCGCGTCTTGAGAGCTCTGCAAGCTGCACGCATTTTCTTCGAGCGCTCCATGTCCCATCCAAGTCGAAATCCTGCTCTCGGGTTTCGACACAAAATATAAAGGTGAGAGCCTATTCAGAAGAAAGAGCGGGTTTCGTGGCCCGATAAGGCGAAGCCTTGAGACAGAGGCACAATGCGTGAGCTCGTGTTCAGATGTTTTTTTTTCTTTCACTCGTGCCCTTAGAGTTTCTCACCATA
Organism: Dermacentor variabilis; assembly: GCF_050947875.1. Classification (NCBI taxonomy): domain Eukaryota; kingdom Metazoa; phylum Arthropoda; class Arachnida; order Ixodida; family Ixodidae; genus Dermacentor; species Dermacentor variabilis. The sequence goes on from NC_134575.1 coordinate 77,441,428, forward strand.
ACACCTTCAAGGAAATATGGCGCCACCGTCTATGGGAGTTTCCTAAGGGGCGCTGTTCCGTCTGGTAATGACGGTATATGTGTCTCCGAGGCTTGTGTTCTCTGGTGTTGTAAGAGGCTTCGCCTAAAACGCGGATATCGCTACACAAATAATGCATTCTTAAAGTGAAATTTTCATAAAATATTTTCATTCAACCATATCACGTATTGCAATGAAGTTTACTCACCTGCAATACATAACCAAGCGAAGGAAAGCAAGACCACAGAAAAAATTGTCGCAAAGATAGCGCGAATTTTGTCATCTGTCCTCCCACTTTAGCAGCCCACTGATATTTTATACGCTTCATATAATTGTACATGCAATAACAAGTTTCCATAAATAAACAAAACATGTTTTTGCTGAATAATAAAGCTAAAACAGCTTTTTACGTGCTGTTTTCGTAGAGAATGAATCATTGTGACAAGCGAAACGGTGCTTGCCAGGCAGGTGTCCTGGCTCTCCGAGAAAGATGCCGATCCGAAGTTACAATATGATGGCATTCCTATGCATACGGCACATGAGGCTGCGCGCGCGCTTACAGACCGCGCTACTTCACCCGACCACTCGAAGAACAAGGACGCCCCCACTACATACAATGAAATCACTAAACACTACCCCCTACGACGTAGAGAGTACAGCACGCCACATCGCATGCTCACTCGAGCTCAAGCGGTTACACTCAGAATGCTACAAACAGACACATACCCCACGCAAACAGACTACACCATTACATGACTGAGCTCTACGTCAAGTCTTATTGCACCAATTGTAATAGACCCCTTAACGTATATCATTTACTCTGGCCGTGCTCGCAAGCTCACATAAACTACGAACAGAACAAGCGCAAGCTTGAAGAAGCAATCCGGAGCGAAGAACTCGCTCCCTAACTCTGGGCCGTCCAGCAGGTCCACGACGCCGCCAGGAAACTCAACCTCCCGGTTCCGTCGTGGGAGACGCCCACTTCATGAGAACCCAAAGCTCTCGTGGCCTGCAGGACCTCGAATAAAGTTGATTTCCTTCCTTCCTACAGCGGAACAGCGCCAGATTTACCTCTGGATAATATAGTGAGAAACTTTGCACTCGTGCTCATGAGCCGCATTCACCGTGCCACGCGCGCTCCTTCGAACCTCATTCTCGTTGGCATTCCTGCGCCGCTCAGTGTAGGCGACGACGCTTCCTTAATACTTGCAACAGGCGTTTCAACAAGGTGCGCCAAAATCATTAGCGTCGCCCAGGGTGCCAATTACACACCTGAAAATATTTCTCAAACAATGGGGATTGATCCCGTCGGCCTATTGTAAACTATGGCTGCATTGAACCGGCACCTGTTGGTCGCAGTAGACTACTTATCCAAGTTTGCCGAACTCGCTGCTGTGCCTTATCTCGCAGCTAGCTTGCTCATAAAACTTCTGCAGGACTGCTTTGAATAGAAACGAGGTCTATACAAGAAGCTGATTTCAGAGAGAGTGACCACTTACTCAAGGCGGGAACACCTAACTTAACTCCGGAATGCTGGCTTCGAACACCGCTTCACTTCAGCACATAACGAACAAGCGAACGGATTACCGAAGGGCCACAACCAGACTCTACAGTCTCGAGGCACCCCTTATTGCAAGAACAAGAAGCTTAAGTGAAGCAGACTGGGACGACCAGCTGCAAGCAGTTGCGTAGGAAGCGGACACGGAGTTTCGAAATTCTATTGAAACTTCATCGTATGAATTTGTCAACGGGCGGATTCCAAAACTCACCGCTGTTAAAAATTTGTCAAAACCTGTAAAAGCCTGACGTACCACTTCATGACAAACCATTCGTCGTAATATTCTGGCTAAGCTACGCAAGAGAGTTACTGATGAGCAATTGGCCAAGAAACGATATTTTACCAGCCGTTACCGATCAGCGCGGCAATATCAGGTCGGGGACAAGGTGTGGGTGTAGCAATGCATACAGTCGCCAGCAAAAAAGCTCTACGCAAAGTTCGAAGGCCCTTTCGTCATCCCTCAGTGACCGGGTGAGAATAAGTAGCAAATAGGTTTCCAGGCTAGTGAAACCTGTATGGAGCAACGCAGGAGAACGTTTCTGAGCACATGGCTCTTCTTAAGAAAATAGACCAGCGGCAGAACTGATGAGTTGTGTTTGCTGTGTTTGTTTCCTTCTTTGAAAGGTGTGCACCAGGAGCACTGTGACCGAATGTCACAATGCAAGATTGGAAGTTCGCGAGATAGAACTCTATGTCGGGGCGCAGGCTTGCACCCGCGAATATATAAATATATATATATATATATATATATGTATATATTTTCTTTTTTCTCGTAATAGTTGCCATGCAAGAAATATTTCCCAGTTTAGCAGCACAAAAGCTGGTATTATCTAGCATTCCGGCCGATCGCCCGGCCTTCAGCGGAGAGAGCGAGACGTGATTTATTTTTTCACTTATAATTTGGTTGTGGCCACATGTCCTTCTTACGTGTTTCTTTTATTTTTGTTCGTTTCCGGCTCTTCGTTAATGAACGTGCTCTGTAGTCTCTACTCTGAGGAAGGCCGAGCCACTAGGGGATCATTAGGGATATGTGTCTGTCTGTGTGTTGAAAACAGTTTGTGTAAACTGTAAGAACGTTTGTTGAAACCCTAGTTTAAACAAACTACAAACTTGTTTTCCAAGTTTTAACCAGGGACCAGCCAACTGATGGTGGTGTGCTCCGGACTACCGTCAGTGGCACTTGACGCTTCGCAGAGCCAGGACTTGGCTGGCTTCAGCTCTGGAACATATTGCAGTGTGCAGAAGGTGGTTTAATTTATGCATTCGGCAGCTGCCTCACGAGGTTTGACGTGGGGTCTAACACGTTTCTCTCTCATTTACGGTTAAATTGCCATGGACATTTTTCTCTATGCTCCTTGTCTCGTAAATGCATCAGAGTAGATATTGGGGCTTGTAGGTGTAACATTTTGCAGTTTTAGATGCAGTTTGTAGATGCAGTCAAATGCATCTAAACATCATCTTGCTTGAGCAGACTTCTCCTCGTTTTCAGAGTGCTTTTTTTTCTCTCGTTGAGCATCTCTACCGTTCAATATACAAAAGAACATCTAAGGAAAATGCAGCAGCATTTAGAATACCACAATACCGTAAATTATGTATTTACAAATGTCCTTTCATACTAGAAAATTAGAGGCATATTGTACAGCGACCAGTGAATGATAAATTTAAAACTGAGTTGCAGCAACGATTATTAAAATCGCTGCAAACATTTTGATCCGAATTTAAAGCATGCCTTGAGAAGTGGCCTCGTGGTTTTTAAGAAGCCGAATCCTGCACGGAATATTTTGTTTGTTTGAACTGATCACCACCAAAATAATGACTTCACTTGGCAGCTACAGAGGAATGTAGCTGGAATGTAACTCGAACACTTCCTGTCAGAAGCCACTCGCAATGCACCAGAAATATGGACACCAAAAACACTATATATAGAAGAATACTTAAAAACAGTATAGAAGGATTTGCCAGATAAATACATGCTTGAACTGGAGGTTTCCAATGCGCTGCAAGAAGAAGTACGTCGATATCATGTGACGCATTTTGAAGCCTAATTTTTAACATAACTAATGAATGCTGTTTTTTGTATTCTCTCTAGACCATTGTAACTACAAAGGACACGCAGTTTACCAAAATCAGGTGGAATTCATCGAAGAAGATTGCGTATTGGTAACCTTTCGGCCTGGTAACCTGGCATGCGTGCTCACAGGGTAAGTTAAATGTTAAGAAACTCTGCTACTTCACATACCGTACGCATTGTTCTTCATTTCATAGCATATAATATTCAGTGTCATAGACATCATCGTATGACATATTTGTCTAGGGAGTTCAGAAGTAAAATAACACCAACACGAAGTACGCAAGAGCACTTGCCGGAGTAACGCTTTCAATTCATAAGCATTCTCCGGCGAGCTCCCCCCCACCCCAGCCTTGTCATACAAAAATGTAACGCCTCGTATCGGCCCAAAAATGTATCATTTGCAAAGATAGTTAATTGTTACAATAATGTAATTGTAGCTGATCGTTAGTCTTTAGGAACTAAGAAACAATTTAAAGCAAAACAATAAACTAAAAAGAGAATACCCATAGAGATACGTGGCCCTCATTAAAAATGTATGGGAAAGCCCATAGTAGGCGTGGGCCAACTAAAATTTAGAGGTAGGTCAACTTGAAATTTGCAGCTGGGCCAACATAAATTTGGCTCTGGGCCAACTTAGACCTTCGGGGTGGGCAAATTTGAAATTTGTGGGTGAGCCAACTTAAAACTTTTGCGTCGGGCTAACTTAAAATGTAGGGGTAGGCCAACTTAAATTTGAGGGCAAGCCAACTTAAAGTTCGGACATGGGCCAAATTAAATTTGGCAGTGGGTCAATTTGAAATTTGAACGTGGGCCAACTGTAATTTGTGGGTCGGCCAAGTTGAAATCTGGGGGTGACCATCAGAAATTTGGGCGTGGGCCAACTTAAAGTGGGGGTGAGACAACATGAAATTTCGACGTTGGCCAGCTGAAATTTTCGGGCGGGCCATCTTTTCATTCTGGGAGAGGCCAACTTAAATTTGGGGTCGGCCCAACTTCAAATTTGTAGGTGTTCGAACTTAAATTAGGGATTGGCCATGTTAAAGTCTAGGGGTGGGCCAACTTGACATTTTGGAGTGGTACAATGTCAAAGTAAACACTGCAGTGGGTTCGAGTTACGAACACCTCCCGGGCATGCGAGCGCGTTGAGACGCTTGGCGCGTTTTCATGGGGCGCAGTCCAAGGCGCAGTCAAAACGAAGGCGAGAGCTCGCGTGAACGAAGAATGCGCGCATAACGTATCCTTGCCAGAGGGAGAACCAATAGGCGGCGTCGAGGTTTTTCGTTTTTCGTTGGTTATAGTTCCAGTAACCGACCGAAATTGTGTTTCACCAGAACCGTGAACGTCTACGGAACCCAGGGACACCATCCTCCTGGACCTAGGCCCGTTTCCGGCGGCTCCACAATTTCAAGAAGCTACCAGGTACGCGGTGTCGGAGCTAGCATGCAGCACAGAGGCGTGGCGGCGGCCGCCGCGTCGCGTCGGTGCAGCGTCTGGCACTAGACACCGACGCACATGGCGTCTCAAGAAATCGCTTCTGTTGCGGCGGGTGCCTCAAATGGCGCGTCATCCCAACCGAAACCCGATACGGAGGAAGACGGCATGGATTTTTCCGAAGCCTTAACTCCTCGTAAAGATGAAACTAATACAACGCTTCTCACGGACGCTAAGGACCTACGGCGGTTTATGAGAGAATCCGACGAAGACGAATGGCAGACGGTGCTAACGCTCCGCCAAAAACGGCAGCAAGCGCAGGAACGCCTGCAGGCGAAACGGAACGAGACTTCGCAGAAGGATAGAACTCACCCCCGTCCGCCGCCGCAGGGTGCGACGGAACAAGCTACCACCACTGCCGCGGGATGACTTCAAGATCATTCTCCACCCGCAACAAGGACTGCCGTTGAAAGCTCTAACCAGCCCGATGCTCGCAGAAGCAGTGATTTCGGCCTGCCACAACAAAGTAAAGGGTGATAATTTTATACTGCGCATAAAACAGGGCTCAAACATCGCAATAGTCTCAACGTCTGAGGAAGAGACAGCCAATCTCCTACGCAAGATCACAGCTCTCACAGTCAATGGCAAGACCCACGCGTTCAATGCGTACGCTGCCACAGGAGAAGGCGCCGTCAGAGGTGTCATTCATGGACTCGCGCCACATACGCCCGGAGAAACAATCAAAGCAAACCTCCGAGTCCGTACCCAAGGCGTCGAGATAATCCAGGCAAGAATGCTAGGGGACTCGAAGACCGCAGTCATCACTTTCCTCGGCACGGTCCTACCGCGGTTCGTCTACTACTGCGGGGGGAAATGGCGTGCCATTCATACCGGAACTCGGCGCAGGTTTGCAAGATTTGTCACAGCGTCGGCCACCGCACGGACGTTTCCCCGCAACCGGGAACAATAGTGTGTGGAATCTGTGGGGTGCTCGAGCCCGAAGACGGACACGAGTGCGCGGCGCGATGTGCCGCTTGCGGGGGGCAGCACCTCACGGGCGACCGAAGCTGCAAAAAAACGCCTGAAGCCAACACGACCACAAGGCCGACCGAGAAGCGGAGCGCACAAAGCTGCTCAACCACACCGACCCCGGTGGTTTGCAACGGAAGACGAAGAATTGGAGCTCAGCGATTTTCCAGAGCTCCCTCAACGGCAAGAGGGGACCCCCTCCAAACCCAGGCAACCAAGAAGATCGAGATCCAGATCGAGATCGCGAACCAGACGGCGGAGTCGTCAGAGATATAGGTCAACATCCTGGGCGAGCAATGTCAAACCTTTAGCCCCCAAACAGGAGAGATCTCCGCAGGCTAAACATCAGACGGCGGCCACCGCCATACAACAGGTAAGCTGGGCGCGAATAGTGTCTCCCACTGCCGATCCAGTAAGTCAGAGTCCAGCCTATCAAAAGATTTTAGAGGAGAACAGAATTTTAAAAGAGGGTATTGCAGAAATTCGAAGGGAGCTAGCTGATTTCAAACAAAGGAATGAGCCCCACATGAACAAAGCCATGCCAGGAGAATCTAAGTACGCGAACCCACAGGTGAGAGGAAAAGACGATAAACTGGATGCCATAGCCCGACAAATCCAACTTCTTTTCGCGGAGCTGTACAAGCTCAAACGACAGATAGAGGACTCTTCTCACACCACGAAAGAGGGACCGAACAAACGAAAATGTTCCAGCCCAGGAACTTCTGCGCGCAGGCCTAAAGAGAGAGAGGTGACCGACAGCGAAAGTACTATAGATGGCTAATCGCCACACGAGAGTAGCCGAAAACCTCGAGGTCTGGCAGTGGAACTGCAGGACTCTTAGAACTAAACACGCACCACTTATGAGTTTTGTAGATGTGACGCCTGTTCTTCCGGATATAATATGCATACAAGAACCAGGCAAGAAGATACCGAACCTCAGAGGATACAAGATGCACACGCACCCTGACCATCCTCAGATAGTAGCACTGACACGGGCGGACATAGCGGTGAGCGTGGAGTACGTCCCTAACTGCGGTGTCCAACATCAGGTTCTCACGGTCTGGCCATGTAGACGCTGCAAACCGAAAACAGTCATTGCCAACGTCTACAGCCCACCTAGAGACAGGAAGGCAAATTTCGACGTGCTAATGAAGGCCGCATTGTGCAAAGTGAAAAGCAACGACCGAGCAATTATCCTAGGGCATTTTAATGCTCCGCACTCTCATTGGGGCTATGATCGAGACACACCTAAGGGCCAAAGGCTAGCCGACCTCGCGGAGGAGCATGAGCTGGTCCTGCTAACGCGACCGGATGAACCCAAGAGAACGGGAAACTGTAGGCAAAGACACTACGCCGGACCTAACTTTCAGCAACAATAACAGAGGTGTTACCTGGACCAACCTAGGAGAAGACCTTGGTAGTGATCATTGCATTATTAGTGTCTCAGTTAACACGACGCGGGTTCGCCATAGATTAGGAAAAGCCACCATAACCGATTGGACAGCTTATAGACAGAAGCAACGGCACACCACACCGTGCGATAGTGCTACGGAATGGACGGAATTTATCAGGAGAATACACAGATGCACTACACGGGAAATCTCGACAACAGTCGAAACACCGGCAGTAGACAGGAACCTACTACGCCTGTGGGAAGCGCGGAGAAGTCTGACCAAACGTTGGAAAAGACAGAGACACAACAAAAAACTCAAAATCAGGATAGCCGGGCTAGCGCAGGAAGCCAGTGAGTACGCGCAGCAGCTGCAAGACACCAATTGCCTTCAGTTTTGCGATGCACTCAAAGTAACCCTTAGCACAAAGCGAACATGGGCTATTCTACGCAGTATGATAGACCCGACAGGAACACGGACCACCACAAACAGAACACTGAAATTAATTGAAAATGAATACGATGGCACGACCGATGCCCTCATTGAGGACTTTAAGAGCGTCTACATAGGAGTACCGGACGCAACATCCGTGCAATACAACTATGAGGGACCAGACAACGCGGAGCTGGACGCACCCATAACAGCGGCAGAGCTTTATGCAGTAGCACAATCTTTCCGAAAAAACACCGCACTGGGTCCGGACCACATTAGAAATGCGATGCTGCGCAACCTGAGTCAGGAATCACTGCGACAGCTTACGACCTATTTCAACGATAATGTATGGTCTCACGACGGGGCACTACCAGAAGAACGGGAAGAAGCTACTATCATACTCATACCGAAACCGGCTAAACCCAGAGATCTCCAAAACTTGAGACCAATATCGCTCACGTCGTGTGCAGGGAAGCTTTTTGAGAAGGTGATCAAAACTCGACTGAGCAACTACATCGAGCGGAATGAACTTTTTCCCGACTCTATGCTCGGCTTCAGGCCACACGTATCGGCACAGGACGCCTTTCTTATGCTTCGCGACGAAGTTCTGGACCCGCCACGAAGCAAAAAAGCCAGGATAGTTGTGGCGCTCGATGTCAAAAAAGCGTTTGACACGATCTCTCACGAACCAATCCTTGAAGGTCTGGAAGACATAGGTTGCGGAAGAAGGGTGTTTCGGTACGTCCTTACCTTCCTTCGCGACAGGAAGGCAACGATTGGGTTGGGCAGTACGCGCTCTGACGTCTTTGCGATGCCCAACCGTGGAACTCCACAGGGCTCAATCTTATCACCGCTTCTTTTCAACGTCGGGATGAGGCGACTGGCCCTAGAACTCGAGTGAGCACGGGACCTCGGATGTACAATCTACGCCGATGACATAACGTTGTGGGCACACCGGGGTTCCTACGGAGAAAAACAAGACATATTGCAGGAGGCCATAGACAAGGTAGTAAACTTCACCAAGCACGTGGGTTAACGTGCGCACCCGAAAAATCAGAGTTCATGCGCGTACGCAGCAAGCGTCATAAGAAAGCTGCCACACCCTAAATAGACTTACATCTCGACGACCAGGCCATTCTTGAAGTCACTCAAACGAGAGTGCTTGACCTACTTATCCAAGAGACGGCAACGTCGATGCCACAATTCGGAGCCTAAAACCAACCGTTAAGAGTGCGGCACGTATGATCTGGCGAGTTGGACGCAGCCGCGACGGGCTCGCGGAACAAGAAACTATTAGGCTGGTGCAAGCATTTGCGATTGGCCGCATCACTTACGGCCTGCCGTTCCAAAAACTTAACCAAACTGAAATGAAGAAGGCGGACACCCTTATCAGAACGGCATACAAATCTGCTCTGAAACTCCCGAACACAGTCAGCACGGAGCGCCTGGAGCGGTTGGGTATTTACAACAAATGTGAAGAACATGCCGCTGCAGTTCTGATATCGCAAAGAGAAAGGCTAAGCTCTCCGCCCCAGGGCTGCTCTATTCTAGAAAGACTGGGGCACAAGCCTCGACCCCTGTACTGCGGAGACGAAACAGACCTGTTGTCACGAAATTTGAGGGAGCACGTCCATGTCTCACCCATACCAAGAAATATGAGTGCCAGGTACCACGCAGGCCGCAGACAAGCCAGGACGAGGACTCTGCAGAAGCGATTCGGCAAGGATCCTGCCGCCTACTACGTGGATGCGAGTGCAACTACTCGCAGGGACTTCTACGCGATCGCCGCAACCAACAGAGTCACCACGACAACCGCTACGGTTAAGGCTACCTCGGTATACACAGCAGAGGCAGCAGCAATAGCACTGGCGATACGAGACGCCGACTTCAAGGGTCAGTCGGCTCATGTGCTTACAGACTCGCAGGCAGCGTGTCGACTCTTCATGTGGGGAATGCTACCGCACAGCGCCTAAAGAATACTCGGCTCACGACTGGACTTGGACCACGGCATTACGTGGTGCCCCGCGCACAACGGACTCGACGGGAATGAAAGGGCAGACCGCATAGCTCGAGGAAGCGACGAACGAGTAGCGGCCATAACCCTAGAGGAACCAATGTCCGCAGTGCGCGACATATTAGGGACTCAGAGGAGGGAGAGACGAACCTACGGCCTTCCGCACTCCAAACTAAATAGAAGACAAGCCCAAGACTGGCGTCGCATACAAATAAATTCATACCCACACCTGAACCTCTTACACAAGAAGCACCCGACATATTACATGGACACCTGCCCGTGGTGCGGCGCAAAACCCACGTTGGCCCACATAACGTGGGAATGTACGGCTCGGCCAAGCAATGTCAACTCACCTTTTCTAAGCGTCACGGACTTCGTACGGCAGTAGGAGGCACTACTCGCAAGCGAGGATCAGGGGAGCCAATTGGCCCTCCTGGACCAAGCTCAGCGAGCCGCAAGAGCCAGTGGAGCCCTGGACTGAGGGCCCCACCCAGACCTGCCATAATTCCGATTAACTGATCAATAAATTTCTTTTCTCTCTTGCCACAGCGACAGCGAGAACGACATGATATGGCAGCCATGCGTTCTTCTCTAATGAAAGGCCTCACGCGCTACTGCGCGATCTGGTGTGGCCTTTCAACCGCTCTGCTTCATCGAGGCACGCTTGTGCACGGCGTTTCGGCTCAATTGGTACGATTGCATTGAAGATGCCGGATGTGGTGAGAAAATCTCAGAATTTTATACTAAAGACTACGCATTATTTACCATCGGAAAGGCCATGTGTAGACGCACATAAGCTAGGAAAAACGAGTAAGCCAAACTAAGCGAGAACGAGGTTACGACCGAGCCAGACTATGCTTATGCATTAGTAGACAATTCTCAGAATTCCTGTACCTTTTGTTATTTCGCACACGTCGATACCGTGGAAAACCCAGCCCTCTGGCACAGTTTTATTCTAGCGCATGAATTGTTTCTTTAAGAGTTCAGTTACTTTAGTATTGATAATATGGTACTTCGAGCTTATTAGAATTGTGGCATCTATTCAACATTTCATCTACTTTGCGTCTGCATACATGTCGTTCTTGAAGCGTGGTGCTTAGCAAGAATACTGCCACAGGAAGACATATCTCCTATTTAGCTTTTATTGTGAATAACATTTTTGAGTTGAACCTATTGTCGCTGCCCTTTATGGTACCTAATACTTTACATCCTTCACTATGCTAGGATCACTAGGGAATATGAAGTTTATTTCGTTTGTTGTTTCTCATTAGGGCTTCTCTAGGTCTACTTCCTCTAAATACGCTTCTTGAAAAAAGTTATTCATTAGTCAGAGCCCATTCCTTTCCGCAAATTCTACCAAAATCTCTCTTCAACAAATCGTAGAATTGATGCCGTGGTAGCAAATTGCTTGTTCCCCAGCCTATTGTTTCCTCACTTTCGCATTGAAATCTCCCACGACCACAGTGGACTTAGGTTTTTGCCGGAGTTATGCATTTCTCCAAGTCAGAAAGATGTAGCGCACTGGGCGGGGATTCAAATCTACGACTTTCAATTTCGAAGTCCGGTGTTCTACATAATATTACATAATATTAGAAGCACACATCGTTCACATCACTAGCAAATAAAATAGGCTATGAAGTAGAACATTTGTATGCCGCGAAACAGCGAGGCAATAAACAACACATTGGACAAAGACAGAGCATAAACGCGAGATTATCATTTTTTCACATTATACACAAAAGAACAATACAAGATACTTTTCACACACGAATACCTTTTTATAGACTGGACAGTAAAGGGGACCATGTATATTTATTTAATTTACTGCACAAATGACCGTATGAATTGCTTCATTTGCCCAACAGAGGTGAGTGTGGCATCGATGTCAAATTCGTTAAAATTTGAAGGTGTATAAATGTTACGGGTTCCCTTTCCGTAAGGGGTGCGCACGCGAGGAAGAATAAACTTTTCTGTGTTGCGCAAATTCCATCGTATTGTGTTTTTCAACTAGAAAGAATTAGAGAAATAATGGTTATGGAAAATTTCAAATAGTAACTGCTTCTCAATGAATATGTCAAAAGAATTAATACTGAGTAACAGATTTTCACTATGAAGTTGTGCTTCGAATGAAAGGGTGGTGACCATTATTCCTAGAATACTTTTTGTTACATTTATTTTGTACATAGATGGCAGAATCGTGTAAGGTAAGACCACATCTTATTACCGACTCACCTAAGCTCTTATAAGCTATTTAATTTATAGATGCATCGCATAACGATCTCAGGTAATATAGATAAGCAGTTCTCCCTCAGAATACGTGACGAATAGTCGAAAAATATGGCGTCATGCCCATATTCTACAACATATTAGCGCTCTTTAGAGGACAGAGATAGCAGGATATGACATAGCTTGTTGGCGTAATGTGTTTAGGCACCTCATCTCGTGGCAAAAACGTAAATTGCGATAAAGCAAGAATGGAGCTTAGAAAAAGGAAATACTTACTAACTGTGGTTGAGGTCACACGCTGCTTCAGCAAAATAATTATTTTCTACTATTGAAGTCGTTCAAACATATATTAGCAAAAAAAAAAGTCATGAGATATTCGACTCTGTGAAAGTGAATGACCAGCGAAGCTGTTTAGCGCACGAGACAGAAGGGAAACAGAATTTCGAACAAAGGTACGAACACATTTATTGTCTTGATAGGCGGTCACCGTGACAATAGGTGCGCCGACCCCTTCTTATCACCTCCATCATATTCGCGTATAGTCCGTACTCCCGAAGAGCAACGCGCATACGAAGAGCGACGGCAGTAACAGAGACTAGAATGCAGCCGTCGTCGGCGGGCAGCAAACACCACCAATAAATAGTGCGCACAAAACACCAAGCGCATGCAGGACGTCGCCCTTCGTAGACGTGTTGTTCCTCGGGAGTTCTGACTATACGCGACCTCCCCATTACGACGACTTGAGGGAATCGACTTTTAGTGGCTTTCTTGTTTTTATATGCACTCCAGTGGACGATGGGACCACCGCCGCGAGGAGCTCGGGGAAACTACATACGCGTGACGTTTCGATGGCACCTCCACCACGAAGGAGCGAAAGGAAAGGAAACTAGATATGCAAAAGTTTCGAACTCCAATGTAAAGTGGGTGGTGCGAACGTAGACATGGACGATGTGGGTCTAAATTTGGGCGAAGATCTGAACGTTTATCCGTTTTTATGTTACTACCATCACTAACTTATTTTGTATACACCTTTTATATATACACCTTTTATCCAGTTCTCTTCTTGTTTTCGTAACCCAGATTATGATGTGCTGTAGGTAGCATGAAAAAATGATGTTCTTACCCTTCTACCTCGGACCTCTTTCGGTCCTGCTTGCGCCCTTTCTGCACCATGACCCGCGTCGGCCCACATTTTTGTTGGCGAAGACAAAAAAGGCACAAAACATTAGCCATAAACACATTTGCTGTAAAAACAGACAAATGTATTTGATAATATGTGACAAAAGTGTTCCCTTTTTCTTCCATAACGACTCCGTACTCACATAAGACCTCTAGTAACTATTTTTTAGATATGGCCACTCGGTCCATTGGGACATAGTGTGTGTATAGTATCTAAAAGGCCTCTCTCATTCGCTAAATGTTTTCGTTTTCCATGTAGGTGCAAGGACTCATATGCCGGCACCCATAAGGAAAGTCAGTTAAAAGAATGCTGCAACAAGTGCAGTTCAAGGTGAAACAGAACGCAGACGTTTGTCTTGACGTTGGCCAGAACGGCTGCTTGCTTAAAATATTCCACTGGTAGAGGATGATCTTGATATTTTTGTTACTATGCTTATCAACATTGGCGTATATGATTGAATTTCCTCTTTTTCTGAAATAAAGGATTTCTTCACTTGCAGTTCAATGGCCAACTTTGAGTTTTACATTCTTACAGGTTCCAAAACCGATATAAATATATATGGTATTTAATGCAATGAAGCGCATCTGCTTATTGCGATTCACTGACTAATAATTATTCCTCATCACTTATTGACAGGTTAGAAATATGGATTTTGTTCTCAGATAGTGCCAGCGAATGATATATTGCGGTGTACCAAATTAGCAGTTCGTGAAAATGCGTTCAGACATTCTAGACACCTTTTCAATAGTTTCCACGATATATCAATGTTCGCGTCATTGCAAGAACGAGGAGGAGGAGGACGAGGAACTAATATCTATTTAGCAAAAGAAAATGTGACAGAACTCATTTCGCGATGGGTGTCGACGGTAATGCGTCAGCATTAAATCAATATAGCGACACAACCGGTTTCCACCGTCAAAACTAATCGTGTATCAGGCGTATAATGCAGCGGAACTCCTCTTTCGCGCTTCTAAAAGAACACTCGGCGCCATCTAGCACCCTCCTTCGAAGCCTTTGCAAGGCATTTGAAATTTGAAGAGTGTGCGAACGCTGAGGAACGCGTCACGCGTCAACCAAGGTCCTCTCTCACGCTGCGGGACGCCGAGACGCGCTCGCCGAGTCAGCACGGATCCATATCTGCTCCTCGAAGTTTTCACCCTATCAACGGAACCTTCTTTGATAGGACTCCAAACTTGTGCTAGGAAGACGTCTCAAGGTACCCACCTCCCGGTGAGCCGAACTTTTCATCGTTTCTCCGCAATTAATGGAAGAACTTGGCCGGCTTAGCCGGCCGCCGGCCGCTAAGCCTAGTCCTTGGCTGGACGCCACCTCGACACCACTGACGCCACGCGCGTTCGTGGGCTTATGAAGCATGGAAATTGAGCAAGCAGCGGCGTCCGCTTCAACACTCGGCCACTGGCGCACCGTAGGGACAACGCCGCGCCAGTAACAAGCCACCACTGTGATTGTTAAATTTACGGCATGCCTGAACCTTGCTGCAATCGACGTCGGTACCCTCGGCAACGCTATCCGCTCGGCGGCAGGACGCAACACAGTGGAACGCAGCGACACATACTTCAAAATCCGCACCACACAAAACCTGGTGGCCGTGGACACCTATCGTCGATCTGCTGCCGACAAGCTCGCGGAACTAAAGAGCATCACTATCAACGATGCAGCTTACGAGACAAACACCTACGTGGCCGCTGATCCTATGAACGCACGCGGCGTCATACATGGAATACCCACCTCGGTCTCCGACGGAGAGCTGTTGAGTATTGTGGAAGTAGAAGAAGCGAAACTCCTGACCATCCGCCGAATAGGCACGTCCAACACCGTGATGGTGACGGTGGAAGGCCCACGTTTACCCAGATTTACCCTTATTAATCGCGTTGTCCAGCGCCTCTACCCATTTTGACACAGAAGTTCGCTGTGCTCGCACTGCTCCACGCTCGGTGACGCCACTGACGTATGCCCAAATCGTTCGACGTATCAATGCAGTAGAAGATTTCCCAGTGCGCAAAGCATACCCTCCCATGAGTGCTACCCCTACTGCCATAATTGCGGCGGTGAACATTCGCCGACTTCGAAAGGCTGCCCAGCAAGAAAAGAAGCGGACCGCGCGGCGCGTTCGCGGGCATCCAAGCACCGTCACCGAAGGATACGCAACACGAAGCCCTTCCAGTATACATAAGATTTTCCTGAATTGCCACAGGGGACACACCGTCCCCGTCAACACGACACAAGAGCCACTATAAGTGACAAGACCCCAGACACCTCCATCGCTACTTCCAACCGGTTTTCCGTGCTTCGCCAGACGAGTCGCAGCCGGAGTCGCAGTCACAGCCGGAGTCGCAGTTGTAGCAGCAGCCGCAACCGCAGTCGCAGCCGCAGTCGCGGCCGCAACCGCAGCCGAAGTCGCAGTGCCAACCAAACCATCACAAAAAAATCTCCAAATGGAAGCCCGCCGTCTGAGGCCGCCAAGCGATCTACCACTCGGGAGCCGAAACGTCCCAGAAATGACAAGAGTCAGCTAGCCTCTGATAACGGTGAGCCAGTCCGTCCAAACCTACCTACTAATTCCTCACAATCCTCACCTAACACTTCACAGTGAACCCGTTTTTTTTACGGACTCCAGTCCTTCATTACTCGTACTCTCAAGCTCTTCAGCGCCCTATGACACCATCTACAACACCATCGCACATGCCGGACCAAACAAGCATGCAGCGCCTTGAACGAGCGGTCCAGGTTTTAACGGCTAAAGTAGACAGCCTCGCGAATGAGTTTGCAGTGATTCGCACGATACAGGCTGAAATGAAATATCTAAAACAAGAAATTGCACGCACTGATGTCGTCGTTCTACAGCTAGTAGCGAACGCGCAAATATTCGCGCGTGCACAGACATCCACGCAGTTCAAGGTCGATGAGCCCTCCGGCTCGGCAAATCTGTAATATGGCAGGCCCTAATCGACTTTTAGTAATATGGCAATGGAAATGCAGGAGCCTTCGAAGGAAGAAGGCTCTCTTACAACAATTCATCTGCCGAGAAGCGCAGAAACCAGATATCATTTTAATTCAAGAAGCTTGCGGACTTATATCATTACCGGGATATGAACACTTTACCCAAGGAAGTATTACTAAACGAGACAAAAGAGCTCCACAGGGTGTGACCGTTCCCATTACCACTGTAACATACGTGGCCAAACATATTCCAGCTATACAAACCGATACTGATTCCATAAACAATTCGACTCAGGAGCACGTTACTGTCCAAGGCCGCTTCGGCAGCCGTGACGTTCTAATTATCAATGCATACTGGGTCCCAAGGCTCGACTGTCCTTCTTCTCTGAAATGGTTGGACACGTACACAAAGCTACATAAGGACAAAGACATCATTATAGCTGGGGATTTCAATACACATAACATATCATGGGGCTACCAGCGCACAACTAAACCAAGGCAGCGCCTCGAAAGAAAAATGCAAGATAACAAGTATACGTTTCTTAATAACACAACCGAGCCCACGCGCCAAGGAAACAGTGTCGAACGTGACTCTAACCCGGACTTAAGCTGGTACCGCGGAATCGGGAATCTAACTTGGGCGAATCTTCACGAAAGTCTTGGAAGTGACCATTACATCATTGAAGTTACTCTAAGCATTCCTCGCTCTAAGGCTCGCCTTGCTAACGCAGCTTCTAGTACACAACTTACTGACTGGCACCGATTCCGATCAGACCTAGACAGGGCCAACGAACAGCCGGACCTACATTCATGGGCGAAGAATATTAGCGAGACGAGGAAAAAGTACACCAAAATGATCCCACACAGACATAGACTCACACATAGACTGTCATCTGCTTAACTTATGGGATAAAAGACACAGGATAGTGCAGAACTAGAAGAAACATCAACAGAATCATAGCCTTCGCAAACTTATTGAGCAAATAACAGTAGAAGCACAAGAATACGCGCAAAAACTTTGCACCGAGAACTGGTTAGAAACATGTGACAAGCTCAACGGGCGCCTACATACTGCGAGAGTGTGGAATATCTTAAGATCACTTTTGGGCCAAGGAAAACCACGACACACCATGGACAAGATAATGATGAGCTCTGGCCAGACACGCGAAGAAATAACTGATGAAATTCGTCAGACGTTCTATCCCTTGGATCAAAATGCAGAACAACTTCCGGATTACCCAACTGAGTCACTCGAAGAGAGTACAAAAGGCATAAACAGCCTGTTTACTTTAGCTGAGCTACATACGGCTCTCTCTTCGCTGAAACGAAACACAACGCCTGGCAAAGATGGGATTACTTATAGTACACTTCGTAACTTACCCTCTTCTCAGTTAGAACAACATTTAAAATACATCAACAATATTTGGGAATCCGGAATCCTTCCAGAGGTATGGAAAACGGCAATAATAATACCAATCCCGAAACCCGGCAAACCGGCCAACTGTATCAGAAACCTACGTCCTATATCTTTAACTTCGTGTGTAAGCAAACTGATGGAACGCATGGCCCTTAACCGTCTCAACTGGCACTTAGAAAACAGCAGTGCTTTTCCTTATACAATGACAGCCTTTAGATCACATGTTAGCACTCAGGATACCATGCTTCGTATCTCGGAAGATGTGTATCAAAATCACAGTCTCGTACAAACCAGAGTAATCGCAGGTGTAGATATACACAAGGCGTTCGACCACGTGAAACACTCCGCTGTCCTCAAGAACCTCTTGACCTTACGAACCGGCGCCCGCCTCTACAATTATATTAAGGATTTTCTTACCGGTCGCTCTATATAAATTCAAATCAATGGAGAGCTGTCAGCGCCATACCCTCGGAGTACAGGATTCCCTCAAGGCTCAATCCTGTCACCCACTCTCTTCTATATTGCTTTGCTCGATCTGCCTGCCCGGCTCTCTTCCATCGCACTACTCGAACACAATATTTATGCAGACGATATTACTATATGGTGTTGCAAGGGGTCCCTAGGTGAACAGGAGCACACCATCCAGCCAGGCTTAGATACCATTCACGAATACGTTAACGGTATTGGGCCTAAATGTTAAGTAGTAACTAATCAAATAGGCCGCCGCGCGGAAGAGCAGCGCCAAAGCATCAGTCTCCATATCGAGCACACTGAAATACCGCGCCGATCTAACATCAAAATACTGGGCTTCATCCTTCATGATGACGGTAGAGCTGAAGTATGGTTGGAAAAAACGATCCGACAACTAAACCAGATATACCACATGTTATCTAGAGTAACACGTAAACACTGAGGACTAAAGGAGCAAGAACTTCGAAGGATTATTGAAGCGCTTGTCTACTCCCGTGTGCTCTACCAACTTCCATATCAATCTCTCACTAAGACCCAGCACTCCAAATTAGAAACGGCGCTCCGAAATTATACGAGATTAGCTTTAGGAGTACCCCGATTCGCCGCAAACGACCTTGTGGCCGCCACTGGGTTTTTTACACACTTGATGAACGCATTACAATTTGCAGACAAGCGCAAATTCAAAGGCTTCAAACATCCCCACAAGGGCGCAAACTGCTCGAACATCAAGGATACCAGACAGGTGCCCTACCGCCTTTTCCACCGTTATATTCACCACCATGGGACTCACTACCAAGATTCACGGTCCTACCCATACCACAACATATGCAGCCGCACAAACACGAAGCTCGCCGCTCCCAGTTAGTCAAACGAATAAATAGGGAAAACCCACTACCAGACACTACGTATTATTATACGGACGCTAGCCACTCGGAGGGTAGATGTCTAACTGCAGTAGTCGGCCTTGACTACGAGCATGTTAACGCACACATAGGAGTCCCCGACCCATCCGACGCAGAGGCTCTTGCTATTCTCGAAGCAGTCATCCGGCCTCATCATCCTACCCAACGCATCTTAATTCTCACCGATAGCCAAGATGCATGCCGCATGTTTCGCGACAACTTGCTACCTGAGCATATACACAGCCTACTTCAATGTCACTTGGATGCACACCCTTCGCTCTGTGTTACCTTGCAGTGGATACCTGGGCACCAAGGCATGGAAGGGGGGGGAACTCCCGAGCTCATGAGCTCACCCGCGTAGTTAGTTTTCCGGGTCTCCCGTGCCTATGGCCATCCGAATTTAACACAAGTGAACACAGAAAGACTTTGCACAAGGAGCGCACATTACTTTTAAAGCAACTTCGCGCCAAAGCCGTCGCCTTTATTACTCCCCCTTCTAACCTCTCGCGAGAAGACAGCGCTATTCTCCGAAGACTTCAAACTCGATAGTGACTCCTCTTTTCCGTCACTATATTCAAGGCCTACCTGGGCCACCGAAATGCCCGAACTGCACGGAATATCCGTCCCTAGAGCATTGTCTATGGCATTGCCCTCACACTCAACCCAAACTGCAGTCAGCCCTCTCTAACATTCCCACTAACATCAAGCCACGGTCATGAACGGACTGGCTCACTCCACCACCCCATGCAACTAACATTCTCCTGCCCGTGCTTATCCAGCACGTCAGAGACGTGTTGGGTGAGGACTGGTAGCTGACCGACCAGGGTTGAGCACCGGACGCTGGCGTAAAAATAAAATTTTTTTCTCTCTCTCTTCTCTCTCACGCTGGATGGATGGATGGAGGGATGTTATGAGCGTCCCGTTTGGAATGGGGCGGTGGGTTACGCCACCAAGCTCTTGCCATTATACTGCCTAATTTCCTACCTAGTTAAAAAAGAAATAAAAAAGAAAACCAATATGAAATGCCACAACAATTTTTTTGACCACCTATTGAGAACTTTGCTTTTGTATGTCTCTGTTTTCTGTCGTTTCCCGACTTTTCTTCCACCAAAATTCCAATCGCCTCTTACTAATCTCTATCGCAGACATGTTTACTTTTCCCCTGCTTTCGCTGAACCCAAGGGCTTCAAGGAGGCCAGTGGTGCCTAAGTCGACCGCTGGGCAGATCCCATCACATTCTAATAAATCATGCTCCATTGTTTCCCTACCTTTACCGCAACCAAACACATACTTATTCTTCTTTCTTATATCTGGCTTTATAGGTGCGTGTTCTAAGGCATCATGATCTCGCTTCGAAGAAGCAATTATAGCTTCTCTTTTGTTTATCATAAATTCTTTCTTTCCTGATTTTGTATTTTCCTCCTAAATAATTACCCATGGCAGCTTTCTTTTTCATTGCCACCACCGATGAGGTTATTTCAACCTGTCTGACCTTCCACTTGACGTTCTTTGTTGCTGTGTTGCCGACCCTACAGGCCGCATACTTGTTATTAAGCTTCCTAGTTCTTTTACTCCGCAGTGATTCAGTGTTTTTCCTGTACAGATACCTAAACACCTTCCCAGCCCATTTACTTTCTTCCATATTCCTCAGCCGTTCTTCATAAACAATTTTACTGTGATTTTCCCTCACTTCAAAACTAGTCCAGCCCATATCACCCTGCACGGCTTCATTTGTAGTCTTCCAGTGAACGTCCATTGCGAGGCGACCCACTGACATTTGGTTCCCGTCGAATCCTGATTGTACCACTGATTTCGAGCAAATAACCGCATTTGCAAAAGCAAGTCCTGCAAGCAATACACCTTTCCACGTACTTCAGAGCACCTCGTACCTATTGTATCCCCATAGCACTCTGTGCTTCCCATTATGGCTGCATTTCTCTTCCCCTTTACTGTTATTGTTTTTTCTTGTGTTTGCATATATCTCTTGCCTTCATTTATTCATATACCAAGGTATTTATATTCTCTTACACGAGATATTTCCTGGCCCTGTATTGCCACTGTTCGTCCACTGTTTTCATTGAATATGATAACACCTGATTTAATAGCACTAAATTTCAAACCTCAACTCTTGTGCTCCTGTCCACAGCCATTAGCCAGACGTTGCAAATTGATTTGCTTGTTAGCTAGCAACACAATGTCATCCGCATGAAATAAACCTCGAAACTGCCACTCTACTTCTGTACCCGCCTGTTTGTATGATAGATTGACCCCGATATTACTTCCTTCTAGGGCCCTGTCCATCATCACCCTGTACATAATAAACAGCAGTGGGGATAAAGGGCATCCCTGTGTCAGCCCCTTGTTGATGTCAACTTTCTCCTCGCTCCTCATCCCTTTCCATTCAACGCAAACGGTATTTTCTAGGTAAATCTCTCTCAAAACTGCAGACTATCGTCACCTAGGCATTCCTCTTGCAAGATATCCCACAAAATGTTTCGGTTTACGTTGTTATACGCCTCTGTAATGTCTAAAAAGGCCACATATAATGGTCTCCTTTCTACTCTTGATATTTCAATACACTGAGTATAAAAAATAAGTTATCATCCATGCGCCTACCTATCTGAAACAATTCTGAAGTTCTCCCAAAATTCCATTTCCCAAATTCCCAAAATTCCTGCCCGTGCTTGCGGCTTTACTTTCATTGCCTGCATTGCTAACCTGCAAATTACCGATATAATGGTCAGCTGTCTATACGAGAGAATTCTTTCTCCCCCTTACCTTTATAAATTAAAGTCATTCTACTTTGTCGCCAGCTGTAGGAATTTTCTCTTCAGCTTTCTTCCAGTTGAAATTTGTCAGCACCAGCTCTTTTTCCATCTGGTTCTCTTTCATGCTCTTTTTTTCTTCGAATACCACCTCGTGTTCGCCTTGGAAAGATTCGGCTGTTATTTTTCGGATGTAATTTAAAGCCGCTTCCCCTTCAAGTTTGTTTGCCTATTCGTGTAGGATGTATTGTATTGTTGTTGACTTCCTGCCTAATAATTTTATGTGGTTCCAAAATATTCTAGGTATGGCCTTCTTTTTCTCACGTATTTCTGACAACCAACGTTCACTTTCACCTTTTATGTTGGCTTGCACCAGTATTATAGACAGACACTTTTTCTCCCGGTATATTTCCCACTTACTGGCTACTTCATCCTGCGGCAACTGCGCATTCCTTGCCTGCCTGTGCTTTCGGGATGCTCTCTGTCGTTCGGCGATCGCTTCTCGTACCTGCCTGTTCCACCAGATTTTCGGTTTATTTTTTCGTTTCCAACGAACATGTTGTTTGCCTTTGTGCATATCTGTCGTCATTACACTTAGAAGCTCACTGTATTCCTTCTGTTTACTTGGCCATTTTTGAAGTTCTTCCACGACTCCAGTGACTATATTTGTTATTTGTTCAGCGTTCAAATTTGGACTGGCCATTTTGCACTCCTTGCTCTCTTTCCCAACTACATACCCCCTTTCAAAATGATGCGTTAATGGCCACTCCCTAAGCTGCTATACCCTTCCTCATCAATGGCCATTTCTCTCAACTTATCATGAATTCCTTCTCTCATCAGACAGTAATCAATGGTTCATTGCCGGTTTCCCAACTTCCACATGATCAGCCCTTCACACCTGGGCCTGTATTCACGATAACTAGGCTATGTTGATCACAAAGGTGTAGCATTGACTTCCCGTTGTTGTCGGTATAGTCATCTAAATGCTGTATGTGAGCATTCATGACACCTAATAGGATAATTTTCTTCTCAGAAATCCACACCTAGTGGAAATGACGAAAAGTCCTCGCATGGCCTCTGAGATGAGAAAAGTGGGCCGCCGGTAGCCGCGAACGCTGAAAATAGATCGCTGGTTTCTCGCACGCTCAGTGCCACCTAATCAATGGCCCAACTTGGCGAGAATTTAATTTGCTGGTACATATTGGGGTGAATTCAAGCCGCAGATCGATAAAGCGCTGGCATAAGAGGCGTACGTATCAAATGGCACATACCCAGTATTTCGCGGACACAACCTACTGCTGCACTGGAGGAAGCTTTGTGACGTGGGTTCCCTGCCGCTCAGCATCGGAGAAATTTAAGGTACCTTTTCCATCATTGTAGAATCGCACATTTTTAGTTGCACATACCTATCCGCCCAGGCTGGCGCAAACGACGTTCATTGAGCCACAGTACATACCTACTGGCACATACCCAGTGAGCCAAGTCGACATCGAACAGATTTATTGAATATCAGCGCAGACCAAGTGGCGCAAAGCCAGTGCTCCAAGTCGGCATCAGGGTTACTTCGATCAGCAGTACCTATTCACTCCCGCATATGCAATGACCCAGTAGGTGCAGCATATGTACACTGGCAGATATTCAGTGACCGAAGTTCGTGCGATCGTTGGTTAGGAATCATGTTGCCTCAGCACAGAAACCCGATGCGCAAACCATTCGATGACCGACGACCTAGTGACACAGGTAGGTGTAAAAACGGTTAAACAAACTAGATAGATAGATAGATAGATAGATAGATAGATAGATAGATAGATAGATAGATAGATAGATAGATAGATAGATAGATAGATAGATAGATAGATAGATAGATAGATAGATAGATAGATAGATAGATAGATAGATAGATAGATAGATAGATAGATAGATAGATAGATAGATAGATAGATAGATAGATAGATAGATAGATAGATAGATAGATAGATAGATAGATAGATAGATAGATAGATAGATAGATAGATAGATAGATAGATAGATAGATAGATAGGTAGGTAGGTAGGTAGGTAGGTAGGTAGGTAGGTAGGTAGGTAGGTAGGTAGGTAGGTAGGTAGGTAGGTAGGTAGGTAGGTAGGTAGGTAGGTAGGTAGGTAGGTAGGTAGGTAGGTAGGTAGGTAGGTAGGTAGGTAGGTAGGTAGGTAGGTAGGTAGGTAGGTAGGTAGGTAGGTAGGTAGGTAGGTAGGTAGGTAGGTAGGTAGGTAGGTAGGTAGGTAGGTAGGTAGGTAGGTAGGTAGGTAGGTAGGTAGGTAGGTAGGTAGGTAGGTAGGTAGGTAGGTAGGTAGGTAGGTAGGTAGGTAGGTAGGTAGGTAGGTAGGTAGGTAGGTAGGTAGGTAGGTAGGTAGGTAGGTAGGTAGGTAGGTAGGTAGGTAGGTAGGTAGGTAGGTAGGTAGGTAGGTAGGTAGGTAGGTAGGTAGGTAGGTAGGTAGGTAGGTAGGTAGGTAGGTAGGTAGGTAGGTAGGTAGGTAGGTAGGTAGGTAGGTAGGTAGGTAGGTAGGTAGGTAGGTAGGTAGGTAGGTAGGTAGGTAGGTAGGTAGGTAGGTAGGTAGGTAGGTAGGTAGGTAGGTAGGTAGGTAGGTAGGTAGGTAGGTAGGTAGGTAGGTAGGTAGGTAGGTAGGTAGGTAGGTAGGTAGGTAGGTAGGTAGGTAGGTAGGTAGGTAGGTAGGTAGGTAGGTAGGTAGGTAGGTAGGTAGGTAGGTAGGTAGGTAGGTAGGTAGGTAGGTAGGTAGGTAGGTAGGTAGGTAGGTAGGTAGGTAGGTAGGTAGGTAGGTAGGTAGGTAGGTAGGTAGGTAGGTAGGTAGGTAGGTAGGTAGGTAGGTAGGTAGGTAGGTAGGTAGGTAGGTAGGTAGGTAGGTAGGTAGGTAGGTAGGTAGGTAGGTAGGTAGGTAGGTAGGTAGGTAGGTAGGTAGGTAGGTAGGTAGGTAGGTAGGTAGGTAGGTAGGTAGGTAGGTAGGTAGGTAGGTAGGTAGGTAGGTAGGTAGGTAGGTAGGTAGGTAGGTAGGTAGGTAGGTAGGTAGGTAGGTAGGTAGGTAGGTAGGTAGGTAGGTAGGTAGGTAGGTAGGTAGGTAGGTAGGTAGGTAGGTAGGTAGGTAGGTAGGTAGGTAGGTAGGTAGGTAGGTAGGTAGGTAGGTAGGTAGGTAGGTAGGTAGGTAGGTAGGTAGGTAGGTAGGTAGGTAGGTAGGTAGGTAGGTAGGTAGGTAGGTAGGTAGGTAGGTAGGTAGGTAGGTAGGTAGGTAGGTAGGTAGGTAGGTAGGTAGGTAGGTAGGTAGGTAGGTAGGTAGGTAGGTAGGTAGGTAGGTAGGTAGGTAGGTAGGTAGGTAGGTAGGTAGGTAGGTAGGTAGGTAGGTAGGTAGGTAGGTAGGTAGGTAGGTAGGTAGGTAGGTAGGTAGGTAGGTAGGTAGGTAGGTAGGTAGGTAGGTAGGTAGGTAGGTAGGTAGGTAGGTAGGTAGGTAGGTAGGTAGGTAGGTAGGTAGGTAGGTAGGTAGGTAGGTAGGTAGGTAGGTAGGTAGGTAGGTAGGTAGGTAGGTAGGTAGGTAGGTAGGTAGGTAGGTAGGTAGGTAGGTAGGTAGGTAGGTAGGTAGGTAGGTAGGTAGGTAGGTAGGTAGGTAGGTAGGTAGGTAGGTAGGTAGGTAGGTAGGTAGGTAGGTAGGTAGGTAGGTAGGTAGGTAGGTAGGTAGGTAGGTAGGTAGGTAGGTAGGTAGGTAGGTAGGTAGGTAGGTAGGTAGGTAGGTAGGTAGGTAGGTAGGTAGGTAGGTAGGTAGGTAGGTAGGTAGGTAGGTAGGTAGGTAGGTAGGTAGGTAGGTAGGTAGGTAGGTAGGTAGGTAGGTAGGTAGGTAGGTAGGTAGGTAGGTAGGTAGGTAGGTAGGTAGGTAGGTAGGTAGGTAGGTAGGTAGGTAGGTAGGTAGGTAGGTAGGTAGGTAGGTAGGTAGGTAGGTAGGTAGGTAGGTAGGTAGGTAGGTAGGTAGGTAGGTAGGTAGGTAGGTAGGTAGGTAGGTAGGTAGGTAGGTAGGTAGGTAGGTAGGTAGGTAGGTAGGTAGGTAGGTAGGTAGGTAGGTAGGTAGGTAGGTAGGTAGGTAGGTAGGTAGGTAGGTAGGTAGGTAGGTAGGTAGGTAGGTAGGTAGGTAGGTAGGTAGGTAGGTAGGTAGGTAGGTAGGTAGGTAGGTAGGTAGGTAGGTAGGTAGGTAGGTAGGTAGGTAGGTAGGTAGGTAGGTAGGTAGGTAGGTAGGTAGGTAGGTAGGTAGGTAGGTAGGTAGGTAGGTAGGTAGGTAGGTAGGTAGGTAGGTAGGTAGGTAGGTAGGTAGGTAGGTAGGTAGGTAGGTAGGTAGGTAGGTAGGTAGGTAGGTAGGTAGGTAGGTAGGTAGGTAGGTAGGTAGGTAGGTAGGTAGGTAGGTAGGTAGGTAGGTAGGTAGGTAGGTAGGTAGGTAGGTAGGTAGGTAGGTAGGTAGGTAGGTAGGTAGGTAGGTAGGTAGGTAGGTAGGTAGGTAGGTAGGTAGGTAGGTAGGTAGGTAGGTAGGTAGGTAGGTAGGTAGGTAGGTAGGTAGGTAGGTAGGTAGGTAGGTAGGTAGGTAGGTAGGTAGGTAGGTAGGTAGGTAGGTAGGTAGGTAGGTAGGTAGGTAGGTAGGTAGGTAGGTAGGTAGGTAGGTAGGTAGGTAGGTAGGTAGGTAGGTAGGTAGGTAGGTAGGTAGGTAGGTAGGTAGGTAGGTAGGTAGGTAGGTAGGTAGGTAGGTAGGTAGGTAGGTAGGTAGGTAGGTAGGTAGGTAGGTAGGTAGGTAGGTAGGTAGGTAGGTAGGTAGGTAGGTAGGTAGGTAGGTAGGTAGGTAGGTAGGTAGGTAGGCAGGCAGGTAGGCAGGTAGGCAGGCAGGCAGGCAGGCAGGCAGGCAGGCAGGCAGGCAGGCAGGCAGGCAGGTAGGTAGGTAGGTAGGTAGGTAGGTAGGTAGGTAGGTAGGTAGGTTAGGTTAGGTTAGGTTAGGTTAGGTAGGTTAGGTAGGTAGGTAGGTAGGTAGGTTCGACATGGCCTAATAAAGGCAAAGAATGCTATTTGCCTTAATAACAACTGTCCGGGGGAAAGCAGTGGATAATGGTTTTCCGTAATTCGTAACAGATCGAGCAGTGCGGACCCGATTAGATCTGGGTTGGGACAGAAAATATCGGAATTTTAGGCTGAGTGCTTCGCTGCGAATAGATATAGAGTGATTTTTTAAGGTGAAATATAATAAATCCTTCGGTTTTACGAGCAAAAACGACGATATAATTATCAGGCTCGTGGTAGTGGCAGACTTCCGATTAATTTTGACGACCTGGGCGTTCTTTCAACTTCCACACTATGCACGGTACGCTACACTTCTTGCATATCGTTGCTTGGAAATGCGCCCGCCTCGGCTGGCATTCCAACCCACACCCTCTGGCTTAGCGGCGCAACATCTAAGTCACAGCTTTAGGGTGGCTAGAAATCGAAGGCGTGATAACAGGCCTCTCCAAGCTTGTCGCGATTTGCAATCACTTCAAAGTGGCACTTTTGTCGGGGGGGGAGGCATGTGTAAAAGAGTTAATTAGGGTCTGATTTGTCTTGCATGAGTAATCGACAAATCGCGCAACAGAAAGTTCCCGGACTGATGTATGATGACGACATTCTGGCACTAGCGGACAACGCATGTGATTTAGACACTTGCGAATATTTGTGGCAAGGCAGTGACAAACCTATACCTTAAGTTTAGCACAGAGAAATCGGGACTTATGATCTTTAATGAAAGGACGAATAATTACATGGTGTCAATTCAACAGCAATTCATACGCATAGTCAAACAATGTATATACCTATGCATATATACAGGGTTAAAACATTAAACTATGTAAATACAACGTAGCTGAACAGACTCAAGGTGATGCTGTTTGCCATCGCTTGGAGATACTCAGATTAGTATGTATTCGGCTTAATAAATAACCAGTCCTAATTAATTAATCAACATCTCAAATATTATAATTCGGTGAAAAGTGTCAATGAGAAAATTATATACCAACATGAAAACTCCCGATCAAGGAAAATATGCATCGCCTCATAGCCCCGTAAGGCAGAGGCTACAAGCACTCAGCAAAGTCACGCGAACAGTGCTTAAATTCTTTCTAATCACGCATACAAATTACAAAATAGCATGTCAAAAAATGTCATCATCAATGGCTCATACCCCAGTAAGCAAGCAATAAATGCAATGAGTCATAGTCCCTGTAAGTTTCATGGCTACTTACTTCGCGTGAATTAGCTGCGATGACACTACCTCTGTTTTCGTTGTCGGTGATTTCAATTTGTATGTGTGGGTATCGAAAAGGGAGCGGTTTACGCGTTCCGTGTTGCCGACATATCGCTTGCGATGCCACTCTGATCCGGCCCAACCATCCATCCAGCGGCCTACGTGCACCAATTTGACATTCTCAAAGTATGTGATGGCAGTTGCGAGTGAGACGACCCTCAAGACAATAAATGAGTTTGTACCTTTTGTTCAAAATTATGTGTCCCCTCCGAGTCATGTGCTAAACAGCTTCGCTGGTCAACCACCTTCACAGAGTGGAATGGCTCATGATTTTTTTTACTTTATCTCTGTCTTTCTTTCTTCGTTTCTTTCTTTCATTCCTTCCTTCTTTGTTCTCTCTTTCATTCTTTTGTTCCTTCTTTTTTCCTTCGTTCTTTTTTCCTTTGGTTTCTTCATTCATATTCAGCCATTGCATATTTCCTTGCTTACGAGGGTATGAGCCATTCCTGATTATGTCGTTCTTTTTTCGGGAAGGAGCCATCGCTGCTGGTATTTTTTGTACCATTCCTCTACTTTTCTTGTATCACTCTTCTACTTTGTATCACTGGACTAGACACCGCTTATAGGGGGGCGAGTGGGGGGGGGGGGTATGAGCCTTTGCTACGATCCACATGAGCCCTTCGCCTTAATAAACCGTGTGCCAATGTAGCCGTGCGGTTTGCGGCTGCTTCCATCTCGAGCACTAGGTCGGAACTCATGTTTGCCTTGACTCCATACGTATATCAACATTAATTCTAAAAAAATCCGGTATTTTTTCTTTATGTGTTAACAATAGACAGTTAAAATAATTCCGCAATGAACTCACCCCAATACTTCAGTACTTTTTGTTCTAACACACACATGCGCTCTACTCTATTTGATACGATGTCCTAAAAAATTATCCATTGCGTTCCGCCCGGCAGCTGTTTTTATCCTTAATGACACCAGGAAACCGACCCTGATGCCACCGACGCTCATATTGCCGCAGAGAGCTCTCCACATGCCAGGTAGGAGCATTCTCTTGAGGCACCTTTACAAGCGTCTCATCGCTAAAGCCCATTACTCGTCGCATCGCCATTAGAAGAGCGCCAGCAACGCCTCGCGCATGGCGATACAGCGCGTGTCTCCCGTGCACGCGCTCACGGCAGCGCCCGAGTCTGCCGTCCAATGAGAAGCCGCGGCGTGGCTGTTGGCCTTCGGGGCGCGTGAAAAGTGCGTTCGGTGGAGAGACGCGGTTGACTGTGGAATAGGCTGCTGTTAACTCTTCTTTTAAAAGTGTGTGAATGCTTAATATTGAGTTTCCGGGCACAAGTTCGCCCACAATAAACCAGTGTGTTTAGTGTGCTTCATTGAAGAATGCTACATTTCTGGTGGAGGTGTGGGGCATGATTGGAAGTCCCCAGTTCGTAAGAGAACGGAGCCCCGACCCTCAGCGATTGGAACCCAGGGAACTGACTCCAGGACACCAGCGCACAAGACGCCGCATCCGAGGAGACCCACCCGAGTTCGGACCGCTTCCTGTTGCTGCAGCAGTGCGGGCAACAGTTACCAGCGACGGTGCAACCATGACCAGCGCAGTGGCATCATCCCAGCTCATCGTGTACTCACCACGCACGCCCGAGTCCTTCCACGGCGATACGTTCGAAGATGTGGAATACTGGTTACAGCAGTTCGAGCGAGTGGCAGATTTCAAAGGCTGGGACGAGACACGGAAGCTTCGCAACGTGTACTTCGCGTTAGAAGAGTCAGCGAGGACGTGGTACGTCAATCATGAAGCGACACTATCTTCGTGGGAAGAATTTCGGCGACAGCTGCTTCCCACGTATGCCAGCACCGATCGGCGAGAGAAGGCAGAGCACGCTCTACAAGCCAGAAACCAGCGCACTAACGAAAGTGTCGGCATGTATATCAAGGATATGTCCTGTACCTTCACGCGCGCGGATCCAAACATGACCGAAGAGAAAAAATTATGCCATCTGATGCGTGGCGTTAAGCAAGAGCTGTTTGTAGGACTCGTCCGAAACCCACCACACAGTGTTGCTGAGTTTCGCACCGAAGCGACGACCATAGAGAAGGCGCTGCAGTAGCGTGCCCATCACTACAATCGTGATGTCACCAGCGCACCGGCCAATATCCTGTCAGCAGGCCCAGGCAGTAACACCGAAGCACTAAGAGAACTGGTGAGATCAATCGTAAAGGAGGAGCTTCGAAAGCTGCAGCTACCGGAAGCCACGCCGACAGTCTCAGCTCTCGCCGCCGTCATTCGAGATGAAGTTCGCCACGCCATTCTGTAGCCAGGACGTGAGGAACCGCCTGTTCATCATGACCAACCACCACCCATACGTCGCGTGCCGACGTACGCTGATGTGTTATGCCAACCGACCGGGCATTGTTCTCCATTCGCGACTCCCAGCAGCCGCCAGCCGACTCTGCGCAGTGGACCCCTTCTAGCAGAGCTGAGGCCACGAAAAAGTGACGTGTGGCGTGCACCCGACCGGACACCACTCTGTTTCCACTGCGGGGAAGCTGGACACCTATACAGAATGTGCCCATATCGCAGAGCAGGTCTTCGCGGCTTTACGATAAATGCGCCTTGCCCCCGTAATGGTGAAAGACCCACCGAAATTCAGGACTACTTGACCCGACAACAGGATCCGGCTGCTAGATACCAACACCAGCCCCGATCATCAACGTCTGCACGCTACCGATCACCAAGTCCACGGCCATCCTCGATTTCACCAAGGCGTCTTTCACTGAGCCCACGTCCGGAAAACTGAAGCGAGCGACCTGTGGAGGCGAGGCCGCTGACGTTCGAAAAAGCCAAGATCCTCCGTCAAGTTTATCCGAGCAGCCGCGACAAACAAAAGCGGATGAATAAGACAAGTGAACAGAGAATTTCTTCAGACTTCCGCATTACAATAGACGGTCATGAATTGAGTGCATTAGTTGACACAGGTGCCGATTATTCCGTCGTAAGATGTGCACTCATCAAAGAATTGAAAAAAGTTTTGATGCCATGGAGTGGACCCCAGATACGTACGGCTGGTGGGCACCTCATTACGCCCCTGGGTAGATGTACAGCGAGAATCGGAATTCGGGGTTTTTCTTACGTCGCTGATTTTGTCGTGCTACCAGAATGTTCGAAGGATGTAATACTCGGAATGGACTTTCTCCTAACAAATGGTGCCATAATCAACCTGCAGAATTCTAGCGTGTCATTTTCTACGAAGCAGGCTATAGACATGCGAGAATCGGAGTAGCTAGAACACGTTGCCTTGCGGGTTACCGACGATGACATAACCGTGCCACCACGATGCAGCATGCTGGTTCGCGTAAGAAACGAAGCATTCGACGACTCGGAAGGTATAGCAGAGGCCAACGTCGAGCTGCTGTTGAAAAAAGGCATTTGCCTAGCACGAGGAATTGTTCAACTACGCGATGGGTGTGCTGATGTATTGCTGACGAACTTCGGAAGTGAATTTCAGCACGTCGCAAAGAACACAGCCATCGCCTTCCTGCACAGCGCTACTGCGGTCACAGATGTATGTAGCTTAGCGTCAAGGCTACCTGCTGTCCAAACTATGCATGACGCCGTAACATCAGTTGCGATCAACCAAAGTCTGACGCCAGCCCAGAAAGAAATGATGGAGGACCTTATAAATGAATTCGCAGAATGTTTCTCCACCTCGTCAAAGGTACGGCGCACACCAATTGTTAAACACCGTATAATAACAGACGAAGCGACCAGGCCAGTATACCAACATCCGTACCGAGTGTCACCGGTTGAACGAGAGATCATAAAGAGTCAGGTGCAAGAGATGCTTGAGGACGATGTCATTCAGCCATCAAACAGCCCGTGGGCGTCGCCGGTAGTCCTTGTGAGAAAGAAGGACAATACATTGAGATTCTGTGTTGATTACCGGAAGTTGAACAGTGTGACCAGGCGGGATGTATACCCCCTTCCCCGCATTGATGACACGTTGGATCGCCTACGACATGCAAAATTTTTCTCTTCACTACATCTCAAGAGCGGATATTGGCAAATTGAAGTAGACGAAAGAGATCGTGAAAAAACTGCTTTCGTAACTCAAGACGGCCTGTATGAGTTCAAAGCGCTTCCATTCGGCCTCTGCTGTGCGCCGGCGACATTCCAGCGCATGATGGACAGTGTCCTCTCGCGTCTTAAATGGCAGTCATGCTTAGTTTACCTAGACGACGTAGTGGTATTTTCTGCAACATTCGACCAGCATGTCCAGAGGCTGCGTTTAGTGCTTCAAGCCATCCGCTCGGCAGGCCTAACCATTAAAACGGAAAAGTGCCAGTTTGGATTCCAAGAACTTCGTTTCCTGGGTCACGTAATTAGCGCGCAAGGTACTGCTCCGGATCCCGACAAGACTGCTGCCGTTGCACGATTTCCAAAGCCTACAAACAAGAAGACGGTACGGCAATTTTTGGGACTATGTGCTTATTACAGGCGATTTGTAGAAAACTTCTCGAAAATTGCCGAACCTCTGACGAAACTGACTAAAGAAAACGTACCCTTCATGTGGCATGATGAACAAGAGGTTGCGTTCAATGAACTAAAGGAACGATTGCAAGCCCCACCGATCGTCGCCCACTTCGACGAGACAGCGGACA
This sequence comes from Dermacentor variabilis, assembly GCF_050947875.1. Taxonomy (NCBI): domain Eukaryota; kingdom Metazoa; phylum Arthropoda; class Arachnida; order Ixodida; family Ixodidae; genus Dermacentor; species Dermacentor variabilis. The sequence goes on from NC_134575.1 coordinate 77,474,264, forward strand.
CAGAAGTCCACACAGATGCAAGCAATCTTGGTCTCGGCGCGATTTTAGTTCATTGGCAAAATGGGGAAGAGAAAGTCATAGCGTATGCTAGCCGCACTCTCGAAAGCTGAAACAAATTATTCTGCGAGGGAAAAGGAGTGTTTGGCTGTCATATGGGCCATCAGCAGGTTCCGACCATACCTTTACGGCAGGGCGTTCCGTGCAGTCAGCGATCACCATTTTCTTTGCTGGCTGGCAAACCTAAAAGACCCATCTGCGCGACTTGCGAGGTGGAGCCTCAGGCTCCAAGAAATACATTACTGTCGTGCACAGGTCTGGAAGAAAATATAACAATGCTGACTGCTTGTCCCGCTCACCAGTGGAGTCGACTCCTTCAGAAGAACATTTCCCGTTTCTTACAGCGATGACAGCTTCGGAAATCGTCGAGCGTCAACGGGCCGACACAGAATTGCTCCCACTCATCAAACACCTCGAAGGATACGACGTCCAAGTCCCACGCATGTTTATGAGAGGTTTATCGTCATTTTGCCTCCAAGATAATGCACTCTACAAGAGAAACTTTGAACGCAACCAGGAAAAATTCTTACTAGTCGTACCGTCAGCCATGCGACCAGAAATTTTGGAAGCTTGCCATGATGAACCATCGTCGGGTCACTTAGGTGTCAGCCGGACGTTCGCCAGAATTCGTCTCAGATACTTCTGGCCTAAATTGTTAGCGTCGGTGCAGCATTACGTGAAGACATGTCGCGAATGTCAAAGGCGCAAAACACCACCCGTGAAACCGGCCGGACTTCTTCAGCCCATAGACCCACCAAAGACTCCATTTCAACAAGTTGGAATGGATCTTCTTGGCCCGTTCCCAACATCATCGTCAGGGAAGAGATGGGTCGTAGTAGCGACGGACTATTTAACACGATATGCTGAAACTGGCTGCCTTGAGCAAGGAACGGCAGTTGAAGTTGCAAATTTTCGTTTGTAACATATTACTGCGACATGGTGCGCCAATGGTCGTAATTACCGATCGAGGAGCGGCCTTCACAGCTCATTTGATGCAATGTTTGATGAAGATGACTCACACCAGTCACAGAAAAAGCACTGCATACCATCCCCAAACAAACGGCCTGACGGAACGTCTAAACCGAAGCCTGGCCGATATGTTGTCCATGTATGTCGACCTCGAACATAAGACATGGGACGCAATCTTGCCTTACGCCACTTTCGCCTATAATACGGCAGTACAGGAGACAACCCAGGTCACTCCATTTCAACTGGTCTATGGCCGCACAGTAACAACCACACTGGATGCTATGTTGCCGGTAGATGATGACAACAACAACCCGTACGACGTCGACGACTTCCTACAACGAGCTGAAGAAGCCCGGCAGTTGGCACGGTTCCGTATCCGCCAGCAACAACGTAGGGACGCAAGCTATTACAACCTGCGCCGCAGAGAAGTTCAGTACCACCGGGGCGACAAAGTGTGGGTATGGACACCAGTGCGTCGTCGAGGACTAAGTGAAAAGCTCCTTCGCCGATACTTTGGACCTTACGAAGTTATTCGCAGAGTAGGTGACCTGAATTACGAAGTCATCCCTCATGAGCAAGAGCGATCAAAGCGGCACATCCATGCGGAGGTCGTACACGTAGTCCGCATGAAGCCTTACTACGACAGGCACTGAAAACACATCTATAGATAAATTTGTTTCATACGCATCGGGACGATGCGTTTTCGGGGGGGGGGGGGGTCTAATGCCGCAGAGAGCTCTCCACATGCCAGGTATGAGCATTCTCTTGAGGCACCTTTGGAAGCGTCTCATCGCTAAAGCCCATTACTCGTCGCATCGCCATTAGAAGAGCGCCAGCAACGCCTCGCGCATGGCGATACAGCGCGTGTCTCCCGTGCATGCGCTCACGGCAGCGCCCGAGTCTGCCGTCCAATGAGAAGCCACGGCGTGGCTCTTGGCCTTCGGGGCGCGTGAAAAGTGCGTTCGGCGGAGAGACGCGGTTGACTGTGGAATAGGCTGCTGTTAACTCTTCTTTTAAAAGTGTGTGAATGCTTAATATTGAGTTTCCGGGCACAAGTTAGCCCACAATAAACCAGTGTGTTTAGTGTGCTTCATTGAAGAGTGCTACAATATAGTAATCGGGAGCGCGCACAATGTTCTCGCACACCTTGTGTGATATAACGTAGCGCTGAAGTGTTTCTTGTATAGGGTAGGAGAGTCCGTCGCAAAAGCAGAAGTGCACTGTTGGGCACATGTGCTTAAGTTGATGAACTTGAATTGCGACAAGAAAACCCGTCGAAGCAAACGCACCTGATTTTTAAGAAGACTGCTGCACCAGGAATATCCAGGCAGTTGTTTTTTAATGGCGCCAAACTTTAATAGAGCAATATAAATCTTGCTCACATTATTGTTATCATTCGAGTGTTGAAATTGCTAGCCTCTAGATACGGAGTAAGTTGATCAGTTGTTTGCGTAATAAACGAAGGTACGATAATTAAATTGTCAATAATTGATCTTAGGCAGCTAACGGACATGAGTAGCTTGGAGCCAGTCCTCGAGATTATCTAGCTGAGTGAATAATTATTAAACATGCTTCTGTATTGTACAAATGTTCTTCAAGTAACCTCTTTGAAACCATAACTGGTGCTGAAAAAGAATGTTCATAAGGGCGACCTGACCGAGCCAAGTCTTTTGTGATAATGTGATCAATGGCATCGCTCCGTGAGTAATGTACATTCCTTGCGGCCAGTCCGCTTTCGATGTACATTCGTCTTTTTTTTCGAAATCAAGCAGTTTAAAGCTTTAATATCAATACAGCAGCGAACGTGTGCCGCCGAAAACTTGCTTGGTCGAAGGAGGGATGCACGACGCAATGATGGTGCAGATTTAGCTTGTCATCGCCGTCAAGAGGCAAGGCGATAACAAACGCGAACCGCTAGCAGCTCCTCGCGGGACTATGCCGATGGTGATAGTGCCGTCGAGGCAAAATATAGGGCGGCAATACTGACTGCGCAGGCGCTTTCACAGCGAAGCTGTGTACCTCTGGCCCGAAATGCATTTGTCGTGTCAGGGAGAAAAAATGCCGGCCGATCCCGGAGGTTGCGGAGTATCGGACTGTCATGCGGCGGTGGTGAAACAGGTTTCGAGTGCTCCGCCAATAATAATAATAATAATAATAATAATAATAATAATAATAATAATAATAATAATAATAATAATAATAATAATAATAATAATAATAACGAAGATGCATTGTTTCCCGTCGATGGGCATACTGGAATCGCACATGGCCTCACGCGCAGAAGGCATTGTCATATATGCAGAGGAGGAAATGTATGTATACTACCATACCACCTTAACTCGTAAGAGGAGAGGGGTACCGACTGTGGGGTTGTGTGTGATGTACAAACGAAAAGCGGAATCACGATATCCACTGTCTATATATATTCAGGCAACTGTGGTATTAAGAAGTTCATGACCACGCACTTTGCATTGGTTAGCCGCGATGACACTACCCTTGTGATCACCATTGGAGGCTTCAATTTGGGCATTTCAAAGCCAGAAAAGAAGTGGTTCACTGAGCTTGTGCAAGAAGAATTTGGTTTGAAGTGCTAGACCAATCGAATTAACTCAATTAGGTAACAACGGTCGTGCGTAGATTCTACTTTGGCCAAGATTTTTTCTAAGGTTGTAACCGGGCCCACCCGTATATGTCACAGTAATTTAAAGGCTATCGTCACTACCATTACCGAATGTTGAATATAAATGCATGACCCCTTGTCTAATCCTGTCTGATGTGCTACAGCTTAGCTAGTCATCCATCTTCACAGAGTGGAATGGCTCCTAATATATATATTTTTTTCTTTTTGCGTCGGTTTCGCTTTCAGTAAGTGATAATGGTATAAAGGCAGTGCCATTCAGTCTTGTCTCTGTGGATATAAATAAGATTCAAGTAAACTCTATATCCGCGCCGTGCTTGCTTAGTGTATGTGGTGTTGGGCTGCTAAGCATGAGGTCGCGGGATCAGATCCCCGCCACGGCGGCAGCATTTCGATGGGGACGGAATGCGAAAAAACCCGTGTACTTAGATTTAGGTGCAAGTTAAAGAGCCGAAATTGTTCCGGAGAATCCCATTACGATGAGCCTCATAATCAGATTGTTAGCTTGGCACGTAAAAAGCCCATAATTTTAACGTCGATATTTCATTTGCATGCGAGAATAGGTACACGTAAGGAAATGTTAGCTTCTCACACACACCTATACACAAACACATTTTCACCACACACACTCTCTCTCTCTCTCTCAAGCACACAGACGTAATAACTGGCATCTTCACCTCCACGCACATTTCCACGCGCCCACGCATGTAAACACACAGAAAAATGTGCGCACGCACGCGCGTACACTGAAATGCACGCATACACAAATGCGCGTATGCACGCAGACACATAAACGCGCTCGTTCGCACGCAGATTCAAATACGGAGACACAAGCGCAGGCGAACGCACAAACTCAAGTACACGCGCATGCACACTCAAGACGTGCACACGCATATACACTCCCTCTCCCTCCCTGCTGCCTCTCAAGACGCTACTGCGTGCAGAGTGAATCACACTTGCACTGCAATTACAGTTCCAACGCCAGCTCTAACAAATCACTTCGCAGTTTAAATTTCGTGCTTCATGAAGTCAATAGGGCTATGTTTTTATGTATACTGACTATAAGAGTGTAGTTAGTGTAGGAAGTCGCCATTTTTACTTGGCTTAGATTAGTGTAGCTCCGCCTAAGTACCTGTCCTGACGCTCCTGAGGAAGTTCCCAGCAGGCTCTGCTTCGCTGAGCTCTATCGGGTCGCCCCACAAGCCATGACCAGAGTCCTGCTTTATACATCTACACCTGTGCCTTATGGTGACTGTGTTGTGTCTCCTCTCGCGGAAGTCCTCCTTCTTCATCACGTTGCTCTTCAGGAAACCGTCGTCAGTATCACCAACAACTCTACCAGCCTTCAGCTCGTCAACTTAGGAATCGGTGACCACGTCCTACCACAAGGCATAGCCTTAGGTACGCTGCCTTCCTCCCAAGATTGCCTATTTTCAGCCGCGGCTGCTTATATTACGTCGTCTCCCGTCGACTCTTCTTCTTTGATGGCTGTTCTTCCTCAGCTCAAAAACGTTATTGCTCCCGAACTTCCGCCTCACCAGGCCAACTAGCTGCTCTCTGCGTTCAGCGACATTTCTGACCTGGGCCGCCCTTTCGGCCAGACCTCTCTCACGACACACCATACTGACATGGGTGACGCACACCCTATTCACAGGCGACCATACCGTCGGTCCTTGCACGAACGACAAGTCATCCAAACGGAGGTCGAGAAGATTCTCTCTCGATGAATCGTTGAACCATCATCCAGTCCGTGGGCGTCCGCTGTCGTCCTAGTTAAAAAGAACTCCAGCTGGTGTTTCTACGTGGATTACCGGCACCTCAATAAGAACACCAATAAAGACGTTTGTCCCCTATCACGTCTTGATCAAGCCCTCGACTGCCTCCATGGAGCGAAGTACTTTTATTCGATCGACCTTGGTTCCGCTTACTGGCAGACTGCGTCGACTACATGGACCGAGAGAAAACCGCCTTTAAAACAGCCGATGGCCTATACAAGTTCAAATTTATATAATTCGGCTTATGTAATGCTCCATCTACTTTTGAATGCGTGATGGACACACTCCTTCATAACCTCAAGTGCTTCATCTGTATTTGTTACTTCGATGACGCCGTCGTTTTTGCTCCTACATTTGCCACGCACCCGGAGTGCCTCTCGCTCGTTCTTTCTGTTTTACCCAGTGCTGACCTTCAACTTAATTCGTGTAAGTGTCACTTCGGACGGCGCTAAATTACTATCCTTGGTCATTGTTCATTCATCTGGTGTGCGGCCAGACCCGAGAACAGCTCGTGCCGTACAGAAGTTTCCCGTGCCAACATGTGCTAAATATTTCCGGAGCTTCGTGGGCCTGTTCTCGTACTTCCGCCGCTTGATGCACAATTTTTCGGAGGCCACTCGTCCTCTGCTCTTCTGAAGCCAGATGCTTCATTTTCTTGGGGACCTGAACAAGTAGCTGCCTTCTCGAAGCTTATCTCCCTCCTTACATCTCCATTTCTTCTTGCGCACTTCGACCAGACTGCTTCAAGAGAAGTCAGCACTGATGCCAGTGGTCATGGAATCGTTGCCATATTTTGCCAACGACAACGACGCCACGACCGCGTCATTGCCTACGCCAGCCGTCTGCTTTCTCCAGCTGAGCGGAATTATTTCGTTACTGAACGTGAGTGCCTTGCAGTTCTCTAGGCAGTGGCGAAATCGCGCCCTTACCTATGTGGTCGGCCCTTTACACTCAGCACAGACCACCATGCGCTCTGCTGGCATTCGTCCCTCAAAGACCCTACCGATCGCCTAGGTCACTGGGCGCTACGCCTACAGGAATACTCGTACACAGTTGCTTACAAGTCCGATCGTTTATACCAAGATACCGACTGCTTGTACCGCCACCCAGGCGATGTTCCTGATACTTATGCTTCTGCTCTGTATTTTCTCTATCTGCTTAGCTGACCTTGCTACCGAACAGCGCCAAGATCCAAGCATGTGTGGTATCATGGAAAAGTTCACATCTATGTCATGTGATCTTTTTCTTGGTATGTTCCTACTGAAGAACGGCATTTTATATCGGTGTAGCATGTACCCCAGTGTATTAGACGGTGCCGGTTATTACGCGGCATGTTCGCACTGCTATTCTGTCCAACCTGCACGATCTACCGACTCTTGGTCGCCTCGGGGAATCAGTACGTACGACCGTGTCCGGCGACGATTCTTTTGGCCTGGTATGCACCAATCTGACCGCCGCTACGTCGCGTCTTGTGAGTTATGTCAACGCCAGAAGAAACCATCTGAGCTCACTGTTGGTTTACTCCTACCTCTTGGCATTCCTACCGAACCCTTGTATTACATTGGTGCAGATCTCTTGGTACCTTTCCCCAGATATGACTGATGCGACAAGTGTATTGCCGTCGCAACACATTATACAATTTCGTTCGCGTTCACCAGACCTCTTTCAACTGATGTAACTTAATTATGGGGTTTAACGTGCCAAAGCCACCTTTTGATTATGAGGCACGCCGTAGTAGAGCACTCCGGAAATATGGACCACCTGGGGATCTTTAACGTCTACCTAACTCTAAGTCCACGGGTGTTTTCGCGCTTCGCCCCCATTGAAATACGGCCGCCGTGGCCGGGATTAGTTCCCGCTACCTCGTGCTCAACAGCCCAACACTATAGCCACTGAGCAACGACGGCGGGTAAACTTCCAACTGGCGTAGCCTACTTAATGTTGTAATGCACAACGTCATTGTTCGCCGCGGCGCTCCTTGTCAACTTCTCACTGACAGGGGTCGCTCCTTTCTCTTTACCTCGGAAGGCGAGGTCCTCCTAGGTATGTGGAAAGGTGTAATGGTTCCAGGACTTACTTTTGTAGAGGTGGTTGTTTGCTCTAAATCAGTGGTACAATCAGGACTCGATGGTAACCAAAGGACAGTGGGTCGCCTCGCATTGGGCGCTCACGGGAAGACTACAAATGAAGCTGTGCAGGGTGATATGGGCTGTACTAGTTTTGAAGTGAGGGAAGCTCATAGTAAAATTGAGTATGGAGAACGGCTGAGGAATATGGAAGAAAGTAAATGGGCTGGGAGAGTGTTGAGATATCTGTACAGGAAAAACATTGATTCGCAGTGGAGGAAAAAATTAGGAAACTTACCAGCAAGTATGCGGCCTGTAGGGTGGGCAACTCAGCAACAAAGAACGTCAAGCTGAAAGTCAGAGAGGCCAAAATAATCTCATGGGCGGCGGCAATGGAAAAGAAACCTGCCATGAGTAAGTACTTAAGAGGAAAAAACGAGATCAGGAAAGAAACCATTTATGATAACTCAAACGGAAGCTTATTACTTTTCGAAGCGAGATCGGGATGCCTTAGGACACGTAACTATAAAGCCTGATATAAGAAAGGAGAAGAAGCATGTGCTTGCTACGGTAAAGCAAGGGAAATTATGGAACATGGTTTATTAGAATGTGAAGATGTCTACCCAGGAGTCGATTTGGTCACCACTGGCCTGCTTGAAGCCCTTGGGTTAAGCGGGAGCAGTGGAAAAGTAAAGAGGCCCGCAGTAGGCATTAGTAAGAGGCGATAGGAGTATCGGTGGAAGAAAAGTAGGGAAACGACAAAAAACGGAGTCGTACAAAAGCACAGTTCGCAATAGGGGATCAGAAAATTTGGGTGTGGTAGTCCGTAATGTTTTTTTATTGCTTAACCTAGTTAGGACATTAGGCAGCATAATAGCAAGAGCTTGGTGGCGCAACCCACCGCCCCGTTCCAAAGGGGATGCTCATAACATCCATCCATCCATCCATCCATCCATCCATCCAGTTGTCGGCGACTTCCTCCGCCCTTATTCTACCAAGCGCAAATTTACTAATGCATGTCATCCGCAGACCAATGGTCTTACGAAGCGGCTTGATCGAATATTAACAGACATTCTCTTCATATATGTTTCTGGTGACCATCGTGACTGGGATACTGCTCGCCTGTTTGTCATATTAGCGTACAATTCATCACGCCACGACACTGCACGTTACTCGCCATTTTATTTGTTGTGCGGCCCAGATTCAGTATTGCTTTTTAATACAATACCGCCTACCCCTCAAGCGTCCATGTCTCAGTATAGAAGCGATAGCATTGCTCGCGCCCAAGAAACACGCCAAGTTGCCCACCGTCGCCCTCGTGCTTCTCAGAACAAGTGGAAAAGCATTTGTGACAGTAGTCACCGGGACGCCGATTATATTCTCGGGGATCTTGTCCCTCTTCGATCTCCCACCCGCCGTTTCGGCCTCTCGGAAAAACTGATATCCCGCTACCCCGGCGCTTACCGGGTCCTCTGCCAGGTAACCTACGTAACCTACGGTATGTCTCCGGTCAGACCTACTTCTCGCTCCATCCGGGCTTCCCATGACGTCGTTCAGGTCAGCCGCCTAAAACCCTACCAGTCCTTTTCTGTCTAAAAAGCATCGGGACGGCGCTTCCACGCCAAATGCAAATATGTTGCGCAGCTCTGCACAAAGCTGAGGAAGATTATCGCGAGCTTAGGTCTGAAGAAGTGAATGCTTTAATGACTAGCCTGGTGTAGGCTTGGCTTTGTCAATTAGTGTAAATTACCGTACATTCTGTACATAAAAAATATGCGGTTTTACGTGACAAGACCACGATCAGATTATGAGGCATGGCGTAGTTGGGGAATCTGGAAAATTTCGACCACCTGGGTATCATTAACGTACACCTTAATGTAAGTACACGTGTGTCTTCGCATTTCGCCCCCATCGAACTGCGGCCGCCATAATGTATATGCGCTACTCGTCTTGCTTCTTCTCTCAGCAAAAGTATTAGTCTAAACCTAACTTAACGGGAAGTTTTAGCTCCTACCTGGGAAATCATCAAACCTTTCTTCTTACAACCACTGCAGCGCAATTCATGATTTACGTTGAACTTAAAAGAAACAGTTAAAATTAGATTTAAGAAAGCCAATTTTTATTTAGCTTCCGCTTTTCTAAATTCTAAAAAATGCATAATCTCAAGAAACAATACTCAATGTATACGACTCTGTACCTCAGCAACTAAAAACGATATCGGCATTGTCTAAGCTGCACTTAATATTTCATTTAATGCAGACAAAAATGATATATCATATGCCACGCTGAAATACACCACTAACTCCTGAATGTGGTATTCGCAAAATCTTGACAGGCATTGTAACTTCACATATGTTATAAATTCATACATCGAATTTGTCTGATTGAGATGCTCCAAGGGATGCAGTTTAGAGGGATGCGATATCAGTTTTTATCCGAAATAACGGATTCGTAAACTTCGTACTTCTTTTTCAAATTTGCCGATTTCCGATAATTCTTGTCAATAATGCCATGGTCTAGATCAAGATTATTATCGCAGCGATCCCTGCGATCGAACGTTCTCTCTTGAATGCAACAATTCTCATTCATATCGGTTCAGCGATTTTCTCATAAAATCATTTATGCGTTTTATATGTATTTGACCAGCCGGCATCGAAGAAGGGCCCGAGCAAAGCTTCCTCTTATTTAATCACACTGGCTCTTAGAAAACAGTAGAAAAATAACGCTGACTATACCGAAGCCCACGGCCGCAGTTGTGCGCAAATAAACAGAGGAAACAAAAAAGAAAGGGAACCCAACGCTAGCTTTGCGGGAGCTGTTATCTCGGCCAGACATCTCACCCGGAATGCCGACGAGCTGCCTGGCAAGGTGTCTAGCAAAATCGTCGATTCATTGCAAGTCGAGTAAGTAGCAGGTTTTCTTCAAGATAACGCTGATACACAAGCGCGCTCGTTTCCATGTGCCGAGGGGAAGCAACAGTCTCAGGGTGTGCTTCTTTTTATTGTGTTTTCTTTATTTGTGCGTCACGGCATACGTCATGGCATGAATTTCAATTCTTTAAGGTTGATACGCCACGTGGTGGCGAAAAAAGAAGCTAAGCGCATGTCCAGAATTCTTGGGTATGAATGGTACAGAACATGGTATGAGCAGCAGTCTGCTCACTGAAAAATAATTTCCTATGCTACACTACCGCTAAAATGGCAGATTTACTGAGTGAATGCGTGTGCTTTTTTCTGGGTTGCAGAATTTCCAAGTCGCCTGTAGGCATAGTGTTTCTGTTTAGCAAATTCGTTTTCTCCCCTTCACAACGTAGAATTCTTATCTCGTTCTCATATAATGTTTAGTATAGTGTAACATAAGTAAAACCAAGCATTATGAAATAAGAACCTTAGGCACAAGTACCGGCTTGCACTACATCACTGAAAATTGATTTTATGAAAGCTAGAAGCAGAAACTTTCATTATCATAACCGATTACTTTCCGCCTTTCTATGAAATGTATGAACGATACGCATTCATTAGTCACTACATTAATATATTTTGAAGCTACTTGTTTTCTAAAGCTTCATATAAAGCAACCATGTGGAAGCAGAGAGCGGCTACAGTATAGTTCCACAGACATATCTATCAAGGTTTACCATCACCATCAATGTTCACGTTGAATTAAACTTAGTATCGCTTTAAACTGAAATTGTTACAATAACGAAAACAGCATTATAAATACTAGACATGAATTTAGCAGGGTACAATAATTATTATTTGGGCATGCATCATGAAATAATATGTGGAAATATTAGAAAAAATGATATAGTAGAGTACATGTGCGTGTATGTTCCAACTGCCACGTATATTCGCTCATTTTCCTTCTGCTATGTGTCCCACGATCCACCGAGCACGCGCAACATTCACCCCGCATGCACACCATTTACATGTCACCTATTACGTACACCCAGCATTCACCCAACACATCCATAATTCACCCACCATTCCCACAGGTCACCCAGTATGTAGCCGCCATCCTCCCAGCATGCCCAGCATTCGCCCACCATTTACACAGGTCAACCAGTATGTACGCCACCATCCGCCCACCACACCCACCATTCACCCAGCATGCCCGCCATTGAGACATGTCACCTAGTATGTATCCCACCAATACATCCCACCATCTACCACTGTACCCACCATCCATCCACTGTAGCCATTATCAATTCCATCAAACCCACCATGTTTTCCATCATGCCCAGCACATTTTCCATCATGCTCAACATAAAATTCATGACGGCCAATGCTGGCATTTTCACTAGGGCAAGGCCCTGGATTTTGTCAAAAAAATGTTTGAACATACGGAAATTCTAAACATACAGACGCTCGAAGTTTCTAAATTAATAGCTCTGCAACAAGAACGCATATCGCGGTTCTATAAACAGAATCAATTAGATCATTCAAAGCGAACAAACTCGATATGTTAATTCATATCTTCAATGCATTTGTTACGCTGTGTACTAGGGTTCTGCAAAAACTGTATTTACATATTACTATTTTGTAGACTCATCTTTAACATATTTTGTGCGCTTTAGATGTGCTATTAGATGCAATTCACAGAATTGTGATCTAACGTTTCATTGCTGAGTTACGGAGTTGTAAACTTGATAGTTTCGTTTTCTGAAAATGCGCGATTTTTGCCAAATTTTATTAAAAAATTCACGACCCAGTCAAAAATTCAAAACCAACAGTCCCTGGATATTAAGTTGTTCTTCTAAATTCAACAGACCGCGTCAAATCGGTGCAGTTGTTGCCGAGAAAAAGAAATCCTGTTTTCACATTTACTTATATTTATATTCTATATTTACTGGCATAATATATATATATATATATATATATATATATATATATATATATATATAATTCTAATCCATAAGAAAGGGGACGCCAAAGACTTGAAAAATAATAGACCGATCAGCTTATTGTCCGTGGCCCAGGAAGTATTTACTAGGGTAATTGCAAATAAAATCTGGAACACCTAAGGCTTCTGTCAAGCGAAGGACAAGGCAGGATTCCGTAAGGGCTACGCTATAATAGACCATATTCACACTATCAATCAGGTGATAGAGAACTGTGCGGAATATAACCAACCCTTATATATAGCTTTCATTCATTACGACAAAGCGTTTGATTCTGTCGAAACCTCAGCACTCATGGAGGCATTACGGAATCAGGGTGTAGACGAGCCGTATGTAAAAATACTGAAAGATATCTATAGCGGCTCCACAGCCACCATAGTCCTCCATAAGCAAAGCAACAAAATCCCAATAAAGAAAGGCGTCAGGCAGGAAGATACGATCTCTCCAATGCTATTCACATCGTGTTTACAGGCGGTATTCAGAGACCTGGATCGGGAAGAACTGGGGATAAAAGTTAATGGAGAATGCCTTAGTAACTTGCGATTAGCTGATGATATTGCCTTGCTTAGTAACTCAGGGGACCAATTGCAATGCATGTTCACTGACCTGGAGAGGCAAAGCAGAAGAGTGGGTCTAGAAATTAATCTGCAGAAAACATAGTAATGTTTAACAGTCTCGGAAGAGAACCGCAATTTACAATAGGTAACGAGGCACTGGAAGTGGTAAGGGAATACATCTACATAGGGCTGGTAGTAACTTCGGATCCGGATCATGAGACGGAAATAATCAGAAGAATAAGAATGGGCTGGGGTGTGTTTGGCAGGCATTCTCAGATCATGAACAGCAGGTTGGCATTATCCCTCAAGAGAAAAGTCTATAATAGCTGTGTCTTACCAGTACTCACCTACGGGGAAGAAACTTGGAGGCTTACCAAAAGGGTTCTACTCAAATTGAGGACGACGCAACGAGCTATGGAAAGAAGAATGCTGGGTGTAGCGTTAAGGGATAAGAAAAGAGCAGATTGGGTGAGGGAACAAACACGAGTTGATGACGTCTTTGTTGAAATCAAGAAAAAGAAATGGCCATGGGCAGGACATGTAATGAGGAGGGAAGATAACCGATGGTCATGAAGGGTTACCGATGGATTCCAAGGGAAGGGAAGCGTATCAGGGGGAGGCAGAAAGTTAGGTGGGCGGAGGACGTTAAGAAGTTTGCAGGGACGACATTGCCACAATTAGTATATGGCCGGGGCAGTTGGAGAAGTATGGGAGAGGGCTTTGCCCTGCAGTGGGCGTAACCAGGCTGATGATGATGATGATGATGATGATGATGACGACGACGACGACGACGACGACGACGACGACGACGACGATGATGATGATGATGATGATGATGATGATGATGATGATGATGATGATGATGATGATGATGTAGGAGCACCCGAGCTAAAGCCATAGATTAACGTAGTAAACTACAAGAGTTGACATCCGAGCGCTTTCGCGGCCAAGCTATGGAGCTTAGCCGATTCTGCTAGGTGGCAGAGTTCATCAAGTAAAATGCGGTTGTGGCTGCGTTTGCCGCTAGCAGCTTGACAGGCGGCATGACCACTGGCCACGACCCAATAATTGCGAAGCCTAATCAGACCGCGCCTTCGGCCTCTTTCTTTGAAATGCGCCTGAGGATCGTTGTTGATTCTTCTGCCAGTGTCTACTTCGTCGTCGTTTCGTGGTAAGGCCACAGCAAGTCCTTTTGCGCGTGTTAACGACTTATTTTCTTCGCATTTCGTTATGTCACTGTTAGCTGCATGAACGAGTGATGGCGGCCTTTGGGCCATGAATAGCCGGTGCTCATTTGCTACGCTGACTTTCATTTGGCATTCTTTTTTTATGCACAGCAAAGAGCTGTGATGCTAGCTATAACAGTGACGCGGCAGTGTCCGAGCTTCGAGGCACGTTCGATACAATGACGAAGTTAGAAACTGAAATAAAATGGTTTGTTAAGAAATGCGGCCTTGAACACATGCCGTTCGGGGCAGAGAGCTTTATGGTACGCGCTGTGACTGCTCAAAAGTATGGTGCTCTACTTTCACAAAAGAAATGTAGCTATTTCTAAAGCGGTACATGTGCAATATTTGGAGTACGACGATAATTCGCTCTCTCTCAACCTCTGTAGCAGGCTATGTGCGCTCGGCGTAATTAGCTGTTCTGCATTAGGCTGAATATTCGCGTTCTCAGGTTTTAATTGTGTATGGAGTCGTTACCTTAGAAAGTTCCTCGTTTCCTAGCATTTATAGCAGTGCCTCCTCAACCAAAAACACGCATTACATGAAGGAACGCAGCTAGACAAAGCTATGCAGGCTCCTGTGTTGCTTATACGAAGGAACTTAGCATCTACATTGAACAGCTTTGAAGCCTCCAGTATTGCTTACCTTCTGTCTGTCATTCTGCGTATTGCAGGAATCTCCACCATTTCCTCAAAATACGCTTTACATCCAAACGATATCATGCATACTCAACGGCAAAACTCCATGTATCAGAAGACGATTGCAAGGCTTCGAAGACAGCAGGTGAAGACCCCCAACGCAAAGAGCTTAATCGCAGCTGTTTAATGACGGACACACTGGCTTACACATTCGAGATCAACACGCTGGTTGCAGCCATTTTATTTCGGCACGCAACCATTCACATTATTTTGCTACCCTAATTCAGGCTCCTTCGCAAAAGTACGAGAAACGTCATATTCATTCTAAAACAACCCCATTTTGATCAAATTAATTGTTGGCGTGTACGTGCAGTTTTTTTTTTCATCATTGGGGTAGTTGCAACTCGTCTCTGTGTGTTTTGCTTGCGCAAAATTAGTGCCATCACGCGATTAATTTCAAATTACTCTCGATTTTACCGGTGTCGCACGACCACTTTCGATCGCGATCAAGTCCGATCCGAATCGAAATTCTCGACTCCTCTTGGCTCCACCACGCAGCTTGCGCAAAAGAACCAATCACGATCCTGAAAGTAAAATCGGATTGGGCTTGATCGCGCTCAAAAGTGCGCCGTGTGACACCCCTATTGCATTTCGCTGTTTTTCCCACTTTCATGTATCTGCCTCTTGCAATCTTGCTGCAATAAATTGTCTGCTATTTTTGTGTTCTTGATTGTGCAGCAAGTTGATTTATACTTAAGGAACGTGGCACACTTATTTACGATATACCTTTTGGCGTGAGTTACTAGACGTACAATATCATTAGCGATAAAGTTCTACTGCCTCAACAGTTGCCATGATTGTTGCGCTAAGTTACAGCTTGAAACAGCGAATATGAATTAAAATGAAACTAACGTGAAGTTAAACAGTTTTGCGCGCTCGTCGTCAAAACATATCAACAGCGGCACAAGCGCCTGCATGAAATCGCTCGATTTAAGCAACGTTATGGGTAATCAAAAGAAAAAAAGAAAGAAACGAAACTCAAATTAGGGTCTTCAAGATTCGGCGGCGTGCCAGACCATCATGGAGGCTGGTGCGTTTCGTCGATTCCTCTAGGTGTGCTGAAAGCCAAATTCGGCTGCAGGCGCCTAGAAAGTGTCCACTTTTCACGTTTATTATGTTACTCTGTGCTGAAGCTTGCTCTTAAGCACATAGATAAATTTACGAGTCCAGAACGAATGACACTGCATTTTTAGAACTGTCTCTCTCTGAAAGCGAAATCAACGCAAAAAAATGACTGAGCTGTCAATATCGCCGCCTCAGATTTCGTCACGATGGCACCGTCAACATCGGCATCGCTCCGTGAGCAGCTACCGAGCTGTTCACTTTCATTACCTTCCTTCTCTCAGCGGTAGCGCATTGCCTTGATACCTGCAACGCGCTAAATCTGCACCTTCATTGCGTCATGCGTCGCTTCTGCGACCAAGCAAGCCTTCGGCGGCACACGTTCGCCGCTACATTGACATTACAACTTTTAAACTGCTGGCGTTAAAAAAACAGCGTGAACAAAAAGTAAAGTGGCCACAAGGAACACGCTCACGGCGCCATACTGTTGATGACATCACAAAAGGCCAGATACGGTCAGGTTGACTTTAGAGGTTTGCAAGGATAGACTGACGGGCTAGTTTGTTCATTATCACAGAAAGAACCGCGCCTGAAGTTGTTATTCAGCGTAATGTATGTCTGGCTCCTCCTTTGTGCCCCGTCTTGGAGCGCTGTTTTTTCTGTGACTTTACAGATGTTCCTCCGCGTCGGCTTAACTGGAAAATTTTTCTTCGCATAGCTCTTAGAGAAGCACATTTAATTAAAATTTCTTCGCTCGGCTAGGTAATCAAGAGGACGAGCTCCAAACTACGCATTTTCTTTAGCCACATAAGACCAAATATTGAAAATTTAATTAACATGCCTTCGTTAATTGCGCGCACAACTTCTTAAATTACTCCGTTTCTAGAGGCAAGCAATCTAAACACTCCCATGATAAAATGGTGTCACCAATATTTTCATTCGTTCAATACTTGTGTTTGGTGTAGTTAAAAGCAGCCGGCATGTTGATGGCGCAGTAGGCTTTATATAGGGCAGGTTATCTTGGTGCAAATGAAGTTCGTGAACTTAAACGCATGTGCCCACTGTGCATCGCTGCCTTTACAACCGATTCTCCTACATTATACAAAAAGCACCTCAGCGATATGATTCATCCCACAAGGTGTGTGAGCAGATTGTGCACGCTCCCGATCAGATTTCTGAGCGCTGGTGCCATCAGGCTCGCTTTCCTGGCATCATCAGGACAAAAAACGTTTTCAGCACTTTTCAACACATGGAAAAGCGCGGACATTTGCCTTAGAACGAAAAGTACTGAAACATTAAGATGACGGTTTTGCTGCACATATTATGGCTGTATAATGTTAACATCTAAAGAACAAAATACTGTGATTTTGTGACAATTAATGCTGACAAATGTACAGTCACGGGAAATATGAGCGGCGACACAGTGCCAGCGGTGAAACTGGCCTGTGCACTACAGGGATCCATTGAACCACGAAATGCTAGTTTGATAAATACCAGTAATTGGAAAGTGTTTAGCTGTTGAATTTTCGGTATGTCGGCGCCGCTGTGCAGTCTCGGGGGCCACGAGCACTGTTTCAGGTAACAACCAAACCAACTGTACAATATATATGTTTTTTTGGGGGGTGACCTTTATTTAGCGTCTAACCCCTGTTTCATAGTTATCGGTTAGCTCAAGGTTCACCTGCACGTGTTTCTAATATCCAGTATGTTGTCAGGGATTCAATTACGAATGAGCGTTATCTAATCAGATTGCGTGCGTGGAGCGAATACTGGCGTACAGTTTCGATCTCATTTGAGCACGCGAGATTGCACTGCAATGTACGAGCTATCTAATCTGGTGAATCGATGCCTTGTTCCGCAGATCAGATTCAGAGGAAGCACTACTTTGCGCGCAGCCATCGTTGTGCTACGAGTCTTTTCCTTTTCAACGCATGCTCGCCTTACATAGGAGGTAGATGCGTGACTCGCTCTTTCGGAGTGGCCATGTTCTTCACATCACTACAACATGATGGTACAGACATGCTACATCTTCATTGAGTGAATACTGGGAGTTGGGACTAGAACTTTTGTTGCGCCTGCGTTTACATATTTAACGCAACAATTAAGTTTCCATAACTAAATTTTTAATTTAGGAGGTTATAACAGACTGCAGTGTTATATTAAGAGGGAGACTTAAGAATAAAGAAAATTTAAATGCGTATTAGTCCACTTTCACTTGATGGGAAGGAATTAAATTTCACAAAAGGATACTTATGATAATTAAAAGCCTCTGCACTTGACAATATTTCATCTGGGCAATGGTGTAGCAACAGGGTGGGGGCGGGGGGGCCGTGGGCCGCAGGTGCAAGGGGCCAGTGAGGGGGGGGGGTGTCATATACGTCTGCCGAGACCCCTCTTTGCGCCGGCTTTACTGGGCGCAGGCAAAGAATGCTCCGGTATCCAGTAGCCCGAACTCATGTACCCGATGCCTTGCGCCGCAGAATTGTCGGCTGCAGCTGTATCAACACGTCACGAAATAATCGCACGAATGTGCAGGATAAAAAATTTAATTCTCAAAATGGTCACTAAACTACTCGCCCTAGTGGAACGTGCGGTGCGTTCAAGCTGGGACCAGGCGTCGCTAAACACACAGTCAGGCGTTGTAAGGCGTTGAGGCTCTTGGGTCCCTCTTCCGCGCAGCGAAGACGAACAAAGACAGCAGCAAGAGGGCGTTCAACGAGCGTGGCCGGCGCTCGCGTTTACGGCGAAGCGTTCGTTGAGAGCGACGTTGCATAAGTGCCGCGGTCAAAAGTCGCGAATGGGATCCTCTGATCGTCTTCAGACTCGGTGCGGCCGAAGAGTTTGGCGGCGCGATGTTCGGCTCGCTTTTACTTCCCCTCTCCCGCTCGCTCCGAGAAACCGCTGCGAAAGCTGCCGTTATGTTTCTTGCTTTCCTTCCTACCCTCGAAACTTTCAGAAAACTTTTTTTTAAAAGCGAAAGCATTACTGGCCGCGACACTGTGATTTCGCCGTGGCGGTCCTCCGAGGAGGTACATGACATCACAACGCGCGCCTCGCCGCGGATATTTCGCTCTCTCTCTCGCTCCCTAGTCACTACTGCGCATCCTAGCCACAGGGGTTCCGCCGCTGCGCAGCGCCGCAACATTCCGCCGTTTGCTATGACGTCACACCGCGTTCCTCGTCGGTGCGCTCGCCTCCGCTCGCTTCGCCAGCTGCGTCGCATGCCTGATAACATGTCAGAGGATTCAAAAGGAGAGCTCGCGTGCACCGCAACCACAGTTGAGGCGGCAGTATGGACGGCAACAATTCTGATAAGCAGGAGGAGGCCTGGAATCGACATCGGAACGGAATGAAGAGGAAACGAATCGCCCAGGAAACAGACGAACAGCCCGCCGAACGACTGGCTAAAGGCCGCGACATAGCTAGACAACCAGACTAACCTAGACTTGCAATCAAGATTAACCAAGGCTAACCATGCTATGCCTTAGCTTTCGCTACGTATACCCTGGCGTAGCCGAGCTAAGCCACTGCCATTTTTTTTTTGTTCAGCGACCACTTCCCTGCAGAAGGCGCATAATGCAATTCAACCTACAGTACTTTGGCACTGCGGGCGGCGCTCAGTATGCAGCAGCGAAAGAAATATGAAATAGCGGTCCAGTGACGTTGAACCCTCAATCTCTCCATTGCGAGTGCAGACCAACAGTAGTGCAAGCTTTTGCTGGCACTAGCTTCATCGCGGCCTTTTTTTATTATCGTGACTCCAAGAATCGACGCGTAGCGTGCTCTGTTCTGATCCCAATCTTTTGGTGGTTACGCAGCTCAGATAATCACGTTTCTCCGAATAGCAGCAAATAAATACAAGGCTTTATTGATCAGAGTAAAGAGAACTCGTAATTGTCATAGCATTGGTGCCCGCGCAGCAGGGAAACGCGTGGCGTTTTCCGTTTTTCTAATATGGTGGGGAGATCAGCGTCACTGACACATACTTTAATTTTTGTTTTCGTTCAAGGCTACCCACAGCCAAAATACTGTGCGCCATAGTACCTACTACAATTTTTGTGAAGTTGATGGGCAAGATATGAATGTCGGGCTTCAATTTTGCAAATGCAATAGTGCCGTTAAAATTGGTAATTAAAACTTTATAAGGTATTTTTCGTTACTTGTGACATGAGCCATATTTTCCACGATACCTCACTTGTATTGGCTGCCAAGCCTTACAGTCTGACAGAAGACGCGCACATGCGCTTATCACAAGTTATCAGTGCAGCACCCTGTGTTATTTGGTGCAGAAAAAACAGCGTGTATACCTGCTGCATTCGCGCTCTGTGGGAAGGAAAGCGAATGAGAGGAGAACCCGCGGGACGTGCGCGGTATTCAAGGCGGCTGTACTGGTGCTGAAACCCGGAAATTGTCGATATCCTCGCCTTCCTCTACTACACTCGGTTGGGGGGGGGGGGGGGGGTGACAGAAGACTTATGAGCTTCGGGTGCCAGACGATTTAGCTATGCCACTGTATCTGGGATCTCCCTTTGCAAGCTGATAACGGCTTCAAGGTGGTTCGCATCGCGAGCCTTTGACATACGTTCAATCGCCAAACAAATGGTTATTCCGAATGTTTCATTCCGGCAAGGCGTGTTATCCTCCTGCCCTACACTCCAGTTCGCGAACACGCATGACGAAAGTACTGCGTCAAGACCATATTTAGTTAAAACCCACAAGCTACCGTAACTCATCTCGCCTATATCGCTGTCATTCAGGCTTAGACAAGAAATGTATATATTAAATCCTGGCATCACAAAACCAAAAGGAGCTGCCCGCGACTAGCACAACTAGGTTTCTTTCATTTCGTACTTGATCCCAGGAGAGATTAGGCAGGACACCGACAAAGGAAAGCGCAACATCATGAAGAAAAAGAAAGTGAATCGAGAAGCGAAAGGCAGGAATGTTATCCATCGACGTTACCGTTTGGCTACCCTTCACATGGGGAGAGAAAAAAATTAGCTGAATTTAGGGGCAAATGTGAGAGAAACGCGGTAGGCATTATGGCACACCTCTGTGAGGTGCCGGATCCATGCATGATACCACGTTCACCACATTGCAAAGTGCTGTTGAGGAGTTCACTCGACACGCGTCGTGCCTCTTCATATATATATATATATATACATACATATATATACATATACATATCATACATACATATCATATCATACATATATATATATATATATATTAATATGTATATATATATATATATATATATATATATATATATATATATATATATATATATATATATATATATATATATATATATATTGCCACATCCGATATGGTCGCCGCGAGTATGTGCCAGGCGATCATATTGGCTGTACCGCTGCTATAGTGCCCGTTCGATGGCGGTAGCCTCCTTGACCATTTCGACCACTGCCGTCAGTGAATTCCTCCCGAGTCCGGCAAAGAGCTCCTCCTTCACTCCATGCATGAGATAGCGCAACTTCTTCGGCCATGTCGTGATCTGCTCTGCGGGAAAGGTGGAACATATCTTCTGCAATATGGCAACGCTTTCATTTGGTTTTTGAATACGGGATTCGAGAAGGCACTACGCGTTGTATCTTCTGTCGCAACTAGTGAACGTGTCTAGCAGCTGGGTGCGGAAGGCATCCCATATGGTGAAGATCCTGTCCCGGTTCACAAACTACGTCCGCGCACTGTCTTGAAGAGCAAAATATACATTAGCCAGCTTTTGCTGGAAGCTCCAGTCATTATAACTAGCGACATTCTCGAATTGGCCCAACGAATCTCGGACATATTGAAAAGCGTCCACATGGAAACTGTCTGGGATCTTAGGGTTCTGCAACGTCACCTGCGATGGAGTTGCAGTGGCAATGGCAGTAGTAGGTAGACGCGTTCCTGCAGGGTCATGCAAAGTGTTGAATTCGGCCGTCAGGCCTAGCAGGAAGCCACTGTACCGGTGAACAGGAGTTTCGACGAACGAAGGGGACTCCCTGTTCGATGTATGGCTCCGCGAAGGGGTGGCGAGCATTAGACAATCTTGACCAGCACCTCCACCAGTGTCATGACCTAGTGGGAGACGGAAGATGGAGCTTTCTGAGAAGATGCTGCAAAAGATAGTTCGGGCCGTACACAGTTCTGCGCCGCATCAGCGATGTGAATTATGAAGTTGTCCCCGACAGTCATAACTGCTCCAAACGCCGGCGGCATCTGCCCGAGGTTGTACACGTGCTTCATATAAAGCCATACTTTTCCTCATGACCTCAACTTTGCACCAGCCGGCGTAGAGGACGTATAAACGCACTTTATCAGAGCAGTATGCGACTACATCTAGGACCCCTATCCGTCCCCTACTAGGTCGTGACAACGTATATATATATATATATATATATATATATATATATATATATATATATATATATATATATATATATATATATATATACATATATATATTGTTGTTTACTGTGTGGTTGTAACCTAAGTACTTTTGTATTTACCGCTCACTACCTAAGTTTGCTAGCAAGTTATCATGCCTTTGTTAACCCTAGCTAAAACTATATAATCAGAAGCCTTTGTACTTAAACGTTCCAATCTATTATATTTGTTTCTTTTCTCATTTGCTGTAACCCACTCCACTCTTTAATGTCTGTGGCCTTGGGGGTAACAATATATGTATTGTAACAGATACGAAAGGCACGGACAAGAAGAAAAGAAAGAGAAGACGAAGAGAATGAGGAGTTTGAGAGGCCGGGCTGCGCTGCGATCACGCTACGACCATCGTCCATCTCCTGTAAATAAAACCATTTCTTCGCAACTCATCGTAACAGTTGTGGTGGAGGTGCTGGGTTATCGACACCCGAAGACGGAGGCTGAACCACAAGTTCTTCGACGGAGCCGTCACTTTGCTGGACTCCCACCGAATCCACCGGAGTTGAATATGTCCCACGACGCTGACGAACAACGGCCCATTCCAACAGCTGCGCCGACAAGTTCTGTTCTGCAACTGAGAGATGCGCGTCCCTTCGCCGGAAGATCGGACGAAGACGTAGAGGAATGGCTCATCCATTATAACCGGGTGAGTGCCGCTAACAAGTGGAACAGCGCTTCTCAGCTTTCGAACGTCGTGTTCTTTCTAACGGATACTGCGTTGTTTTGGTTTCACAATCACGAGGAAACGTTCACAACATGGGGAAGGTTTGTTTCGGAAATCAAAGAACGATTCGGCGACTCCGCGACGAAAAAGAAAAGGGCAGAACAGACGCTACTGCAATGTGCGCAAGTGCCAGGCGAAACCTGCATGACCTACTTGGAGGCAGTAATAAAACTGTGTAGGATGGTGGAATCTGGAATGTCCGAGGAAGACAAAGTCGGGCACATCCCAAAAGGAATTGCCGAGGATGTTTATAACTTCCTCATCGCAAAAGACAACCTGGCTTCCGTCGCTGACATCATTCGGCACTTTCGTACTTTCGAGCAACTGAAGACAAGGCGCATCACGCCGAAGTTTGGCCGGCTAGCCAATGTGACGACAATTGCAAGCGTGGACACCAACCAGCCCCTCGATCTGGTATCAACGATCCGACAAATAGTTCGGGAAGAGCTATGCCTGCACGCGCAAGTGACACATCCAGGCACTCATAGCTTCCGCCTAGCACCAGATTTCGAGCCAAACGTGGCATCCTCCTCCCCGTATCCTGCGGCGAGAGCCACTGAGGATTATGAACTCGTGCCCCGACAGCAGCCACGTTTCTACGACAGAGGCCCTACCTATGACGCTCGGCCACAACGAGAGCAGCCGCGTTTTCACCCCCGAGGCCCTGTGACTTCTGTCAGCCCGCGACGAGAGCAGCACCGACCCTACTACCACGACGCAACTTATGCACGATATATCGGATTTCAGCAAGCAGCAGAGACACGTTATCCACATGACAGCAAACTTTCTCGCCGACCGCAGCCGCCTACCATTCGTTTCGAGGAAGACGCTGTGAACCGCGACCCTCCCGTGTGCTACAACTGCGGTTCCACAGGCCATATAGCTCAGTATTGTCACCAAGGCCGTCAATCACGTAGGACACCACCGATGTTCTCGCCACCCAGAACCCGTACTTCATATGACTTGCGGACGACCGATTTACTCCAAATGGACCACTTCTCGCACGAGACCTGGCGCAGCGATTCGCCAGCATCTGAGCGGAGTTTGACGCCACCAAATAACTTTCCCCGTCGCTCTCCGTCCCCTCGGCGCCGTTTTTCCTCACCGCCGCCGGGAAACGAGCATCCGCGGCCAGTGGAGGTGTGGTCGCCGGACAGTCTTTGCAACAAATACCTCTGCCTGTTGTGATGTTCAAAAACAAAGTGAATGTCTTGATTGACGGAATACCGACCATGGCGTTAGTTGATACTGGGGCGACTGTGTCTGTGATGAGCCTCGCTTTCAAAAACCGGATAGGCCACAAAGTTACGTTTTCTTGGAACGACGGTATTGCCTTTCGTGGAGTAGGCGGCGAGTGGCTTCATCCGCTTTGTGTTTGTGCTGTGAGTGCTTTCTTGGCTGGGAAAGTGTTTGTGTCGGAATTCCTTGTTCTTTCTCGTTGTTCGCACGACGTTATTCTTGGTATCCATTTTCTTGAACAGTGCGGCGCTTCCGTGGACTGTGGTTGTGGCGAAATCTCATTGCACAAGTTATTTATATCAGCACATTCCGAACAAAGCTTGGGTGGTGAAGACGGGGACACAGACACACTCAGTGTTCTTGATGAAGTGACTGCACCATCGTGGTGCCTGACGCCCGATCGTGTTTCTACAACTACTGTTGATGCTGATTGTGTTGACCTTGTGGTTAGGCCTCTCCGCAGGAACTGTGCTAAAAAATATACTTGTGCCCTGCTCTGTCCTGTGCATGACGAAAGGAGTCGCCACATTGTGTGCGCTTAACTGTTCCGCCACGCCAGTTATCCTTCCTCGCGGTATGAAAATCGCTCTTTTCGATGAAGCCGCATGTAGCTCAACAGCGGCACTAACTACGGACGACTCTACAGCTTGCTCTCCTTGCGATAATCGCCATTCTGAAGAGCTAATGCTTGGCATGATCAGCAAGGCACTCGGTACATCCGAACGGCAAGCACTGGTACAAGTCCTTGCCAGGCATGAGGCTGCATTCCACTTCACGTATGAAAACGCACCCCTTCATTTACCGTCGCCCCGCGCTCGTCACAGAATAAATACCGGCTCAGCACACCCCATCCGCCAGAAGCCCTACCGAGTGTGATCGTCCGAGCGCAAAGTTATTGCCGAGCAAGTCAAGGAGATGATGAACAAAGGTGTCGTTCAAGAGTCATCTAGTCCATGGGCAGCCCCAGTAATCCTGGTCCGAAAAAAAGTTGGCTCCTGGAGATTCCGCGTGGATTATAGACATCTAAACGCATTGAAGAAGAAGGATGTCTATCCACTCCCGCGAATCGATGACGTGATTGATTGCTTACACGCTGCTTCTTACTTCTCAACACTTGATTTACGATCGGGGTATTGGCAAATACCTATGGACCCTGCCGACAAGGAAAACACCGCTTTCGTGACTCCAGATGGCCTATTCGAATTTAATGTAATGCCTTTTGGTCTTTGCAATGCTCCTGCCACTTTTGAGAGATTCATGGACACAGTACTACGTGGTCTAAAGTGGGAGATATGCATGTGTTACCTCGGTGATGTTGTAATCTTTGGCCGCACGTTTGAAGAACATAACGAACGTCTCAGCCTCGTTCTCGACTGCATTGAGAAAGCTGGACTGGTCCTAAACTCAATAGAGTGTCGGTTCGGCGAACGTCAAACACTGGTCCTGGGACACTTAGTCGACAAGGATGGCGTCAGACCCGATCCTCGTAAGATTGAAGCAGTGAGCTCCTTCAAGCCATCGCAGTCAGCACGAGAACTCCGCTAATTCATTGGCCTGTGTTCGTATTATCGGCGTTTTGTTCCCCGGTTTGCCGACATCGTTTACCCGTTGACAAATATTTTGCGACAAAATGCAGCCTTCAATTGGACACCAGAGTGTGACGCATCATTCTCTCAACTGAAGTTTATACTAACTTCAGCACCCCTCTTGCGTCATTTCGATCCATCTTGCCCGACTGAAGTTCACACTGATGCTAGTGGAATCGGGATAGGAGCGGTGTTTGTACAACGTCACAGTGGCGCCGAACATGTCGCATGTGCCAGCCGTTGTCTGAGCAAATCTGAACGCAATTATACGGTTACGGAACAGGAATGCCTGGCAGCCGTTTTCGCCATACAAAAGTTTCGATGTTATCTTTACGGCAGACCATTCACGATTATCACCGACAATCATTCTTTATGCTGGCTGGTCGGTTTGCGTGATCCCTCTGGTCGCCTCGCCCGTTGGGCACTGCGCCTCCAGGAATGCGACTTTGTGGTATCGTACAAGAGTGGCCGTCGTCACGCTGACACAGACTGCCTCTCTCGAATTCCTCTTGCGACTACCGACTGCGATGCTGAGAATTTTGACGACTGTCTCGCTGCTGTTACTCCTACGTTCCCTGACACGGCAGACTTTCAGCGAGAACAACGGGATGATGCTACCCTTGATCCGCTTTTTGTCGCCGCCCGTACTTCTAAAGGCAGTGGTCGCTTTACTGTCCGTGATAAATTGCTGTACAAGACTAATTACTCCGGACATGGAGCACGTTTTCTGCTTGTTGTCCCCGAGAATCTCCGCTCCGACGTTCTACGCGCCATGCATGACGATGTGACATCCGGCCATTTTGGCTTCGTACGAACGCTGCACCGCACACAGGAGCGCTTTTACTGGCCCAAGATGTACGAAACAACCAAGCGTTATGTCGCTAGTTGTGAAACGTGCCAACGTCGCAAGCGACCGACCACCGCAGCCCAGGGTCCCCTTCGGCCATTGACACCACCCAGTACGCCGTTCGAGCAAGTAGGCATTGACCTTTTGGGTCCATTCCTGTTATCTAACAACAAGAACCGCTGGATAATTGTCTGCGTAGACCATCTTACACGGTATGCAGAAACTGCAGCCATACCGTCTTCCACCGCTGCTTGTGTGGCAGTCTTCCTGCTCCGTTCCGCGGTCCTTCGTCATGGCCCACCACGTGTCATCATCAGCGACCGTGGTCGCCAGTTCACGGCTGATGCCATTGAAGAGTTACTTCGTTTGTGCACTTCACAGTTCCGTCATTCCACGCCGAATCATCCACAGACCAATGGCCTCGTTGAAAGGACAAGCAGAACGCTGACTAACATGCTTGCCATGTACGTATCCTCCAATCATAAGAACTGGGACGACGTGCTGCCCTTCATCACTTACGCATACAACACGGCGAAGCACGAAACCACGAACTATACCCCATTTTATCTCCTATGCAAGGTTAGCGCTAAGCCCTCTGGACACTTTCTTACCCTTCGTTCTGCACAGTGATGATTCTGTATCGAAGACTTTGTGTCTCGCCGAAGAAGCGCGTCGAATAGCTCGTCTTCGTACTCTGGCCTCGCAAAGTCGTTCGAAAAAGCGATACGACGACCGTCACGTACAAGTATCGCTGCAAAAAGGTGACTTAGTCCTTCTTTGGACAACGCAACCCAAGCATGGATTGGGCCAAAAGTTCTTGCCACAATATTCAGGCCCATTTGTGGTTGTGGACCGCCTGAGCGAACTCACTTCCGTCATAGCTCGCCTACTGTGCAATGGTCGGCGATCAAGCAGAACTCAGCTGACTCATATTGCTCGCCTGAAGCCTTTCTACCCTGCTTGTCCATCCTGACTCGCCCCACGGGCTTCGTCTGCTTGCGGGGAAATGTAACAGATACGAAAGGCACGGACAAGAAGAGAAGAAAGAGAAGATGAAGAGAACGAGGAGTTTGAGAGGTGGCGCTGCGCTGCGATCACGCTACGACCATCGTCCATCTCCTGTAAATAAAACCATTTCTTCGCAACTCATCGTAACAATATATATATATATATATATATATATATATATATATATATATATATATATATATATATATATATATATCTTGTAAATATACTGTGAAGCATATTTCTCCTCGCAGCATTTTGGGGCTGAGTGCGAGTTTTTCAAGTTTCAAGACGAATGTAGGCAGCTGGCACTGCTTGTCAGCACTCACAATGCCAGCGCACGGCGGGGCAAGAATGCTTCAAGAAGATTACCAACCGTGCCTTAACCGTCAGCCACCAACCGCCCCATTCTCTTAAATCCACATGTCCCAGGTACCTTTTTCCTGCTCTGACAACACGACGTCGAATCTTGGCTCCAAATGTACGAATGTGTGAGCGCTAGTAACAACTGGAATCCGACTCTGATGCTAGCGAGAGAGAGAGAGAGAAGAATACAGGAATGCAGGGATGTTAACCAGTCAATAGTCTGGTTGGCTACCCTAGATTGGGGGATGGGAGAAGGGGAAGAGAAAGAAGGGAGGGAGAGATGTAGGTACGTGTACGGATAGCACTTCAGTTCAAGTCGCTCGAGCAAACCACAAGTTCTGAGAAAACACAAAAGTGCCTTCACTGCCTTCTGAGCCGATGATCGGTCGGAACGGTGCTCTAATATTGTCTGTTCACTCAGAGGATGATCATCTAGTTTCCTCAATGTGTTGGACAAATACTGTCTTTGTGCTTGAAATTGATGACAATGGCACAATAAGTGGTCAATGTTCTCCTAACGTCATATTTACCTAGCGGGCACGCCACAAGCATGGTTTCCGAACCACGAACAGGGTCTTGAGATCCAGGAGGTATGTAAGCCAAAGGCTCATCACGCTGTTCAGCAAGCCCATCGCACGCCATCGTGCTGCGTAGAAAGAACTTGTCTGCCGAACTCAGACAGCCATCGAGTCCCATGTGACGTACATTGAGGACGTGCTCGCGCTTTGTTCCAAAGTCGATGACACGTTGCCGGAAGCGGAAAAGGTTGCGCATATCATCAAGGTATCGCTGATGACGCGTGTGCACTTCTGCTTTTTAAGTACTCAACCACAGTACAAGACATCGCAAAGTATGCCAATGCTTTGAAGAAGCAATACGTCACCGCGTTACTCCGAACTTCACATTCTACCGTACACGGCTGCGACGTCGACCTAAGAGGACCTCCGTCTCCGAGACGTTCCACTCGTTCCTGCTGCATCGGACGATATCGTGCGGATGATGCGCCGCGAGATTGAAGCTGCCTCTCCAGTTCCCCTTCAGGTGCCTAACCCCGATACTTCCCATGCAACCACTTCCCTTATCCAAACGGCTGTTCGTCAAGAACTAACAAACGCACGATTACAGACGCTTTCTCCAGTCAATGGACCAGACTACCGGCCGCCCGCCACACCTGAGTTATACAGACACCCAAACGTTATTCCATGTTATCAGAATTTCGCAGAATGGCGCACTTCCGATGACAGACCAATCTGCTTCAGTTTTGGGCGCGTTGGACACATTTTTCGCCATTGTCGCTGTGCTCGAAACTCACAGCCTTGGCCGAGCTATTGAAACATCTGGCGTCCAGGTAGTAGTTACCGAGTGCCGGTACACAATGACGACAACAGCGCTTCGCCATCATCGCCAGCACAACCAGGCCATTCCCCTCCCCATCCAGACACCTGCCCCGCTGATACCTGCGTCATCACTCTTCTTCTCCCTCATAGTCCCGCCACTCATCGGAAAACTGATGGGCACAGCTCTGAGAAGTGAGCCTGCCACGACGACCCAACCCGAAATTCCTATGTTCACCCTACTTGGACATCACAACCTCATCAACGTAGACGTGGATGGTGTACCTGTGATCACACTCATTGACACCAGCGCCCACTTATCGGTCATGAACCCAAACCTCCGTATTCTGAAGAAAATACTTACTCCTGCTGCGATCACTGTAGCACGCATAGCCGATGGTGTGACTCCAGCTGTTGCTAGCTTGTCCACCGCCCGCGTCACTGTTACCGGACACCACACTTCAGTTTCGGTCTACGTCTTGGATCAGTGCCCACATGCAATCATCTTAGGACTTGACTTTCTCTCGGCACATTGGGCTGTTATTGACTGCTCTGCAGGGCTTATCAGCTTGCTTTACCTCATGCCAGTGAGCCTTCTCATCCTGCGCCAACTCGGCTGCGTTCCGCCGATTACATTCGTCTACCACATCTAGCCGTGACGTGCCTCAACGTCTCTCCTGATCCCCGTATGGACCACGGCGATTACATCGTGTCGCCCAACGCTACCGTACTCTGTTTGCAGAATGTCCGGTTCCCACACTCGGCCATCAGTATAAAGGGCAAAGCCACATGTCTCCCTGCTCTGAATTTTGGACTATACCCTCAAGCGATACCCCAGGGTATCTCAGCAATCCTAGCTCCACCCTCCGACTAACACGTTTCCGTCTTAACTGAGCCTGCTGCACAGCATCTTGCGGCTATAGATTCGAACCCCACGATGTTAGACAACATAATGAAGATAATCGCCACTGACCTTCCTCCCGCACTACACGCGCTCCGGGCCTGTTTGTATCGTACTAAGACATTTTTGATCTCAATGAACGACCACCGGGCCTAACATTTGTCAGGCATCGGATTCACACTGGTGATGCCAAACCCATACACCGATGTCGCTATCGTGTCTCTTCCACTGAGCGCGAAGCTATACTGAAGGAAGTAAAGTGCTTGCCCGTGATATTATCGAACCTTCTTCAAGATCACAGGCCTCTCCTGTCGTGCTCGTTAGAAAAAACGACAACAGCTGGCGCTTCTGTATCGACTACCGGAATTTTTACCAACTTGACGCCCTTGACTGTCACCTTGGTTACAAGTATTTTTCTTCGATAGACCTTCATTTCGGGTATTGGCAGATTGCAGTTAGCGACATGAATCGTGAATAGACGGCGTTTCTTATACCTGATGGGCTCTATCAGCTTAAGGTAATGCCAAACTAGCTATACAAGGCTCGGGCCACATTCGAAAGAATGATGGAAGCCTTCCTTCATAGCTCAATGTGGTCAATCTGCAGGTGCTACCTCGATGACGTCGTTATCTTTTCGCCGACTTTGGTACACAACTCGAGAGTCTCTAGACAGTGTTTCTCGACAAATGTCAGTTCGGCCGCCGGCAACTTACCGTGCTCCGACACCTCGGTGACTCTTCCGGTGTTCGTCCTGAAGCGGAGCAAGTTCGCGCGGTCAAGGATTTCCCTGTGCCCGCCTGCGCAACCGACGTTCAAAGCTTTGTAGGCCTCTGCTACTACTTCCGCAGATTCGTGTGTAATGGATGGATGGATGGAGGGATGTTATGAGCTTCCCCTTTGGAACGAGGCGGTGGGTTGCGCCTCCGACCTCTTGCTATTACACTGCCTAATGTCCTGCCCAAGTTCAAAAAGAAAAAAAAGAAAGAAGAAAACTACTATGAACTCCCGTTTTTTCTCGTTTCCCTATTTTCATCACCCAATCTTCCTATCATCATCATCATCATCAGCCTGGTTACGCCCACAGCAGGGCAACGGCCTCTCGCATACTTCTCCAACAACCCAGGGTCATGTAATAATTGTGGCAATCTCATCCCTTCAAGCTTCTTAATCTCATCCACCCATTTAACTTTCTGCCGCCCTCTGCTACGCTTCCCTTCCCTTGGAATCCATACTGTAACTCTTAATGACCATCCATTATCTTCCCTCCTTATTACGTGTCCTGCCCATGCCAATTTGTTTTTCTTGATTTCAACTAAGATATCATTCACTCGTGTTTGTTCCCTCACCCAATCTGCTTATCCCGTAACGTTACACCTATCATTCTTCTTTCCATAGCTCGTTGCGTCTTCCTATATTAAAGGAGAACCCTTTTCGTAAGCCTCCAGGTTTCTGTCCCGTACGTGAGTACTGGTAAGACACAGCTGTTATAAACTTTTCTCTTGAGGGATAATGGCAACCTGCTGTTCATGATCTGGGAATGCCTGCCAAACGCACCCCAGCCCATTCTTATTCATCTGATTATTTCAGCCTCATGATACGGATCCGCGGTCACTACCTGTCCTAACTAGATGTATTCCCTTACCACTTCCAGTGCCTCGCTACCTATCGTAAACTGCTGTTCTGTTCCGAGGCTGTTAAACGTTACTTTAGTTTTGTGCAGAATAATGTTTAGATCCACCCTTCTGCTTTGCCTCTCCAGGTCAGTGAGGATGCATTGCAATTGGTCCCCTGAGTTACTAAGGAAGGCAATATCGTCAGCGAATCGTAAGCTACTAAGGTATTCTCCATTAACATTTATCCCCAATTCTTCCCAATCCAGGTCTCTGAATACCTCCTGTAAACACGCTCTGAATAGCATTGGAGAGATCGTATTTCCCTGCCTGACGCCTTTCTTTATTGGGATTTTGTTGCTTTCTTTATGGAGGACTATGGTGGCTGCGGAGCCGTGATAGATATCTTTCAGTATTTTTACATACGGTCCGTCTACACCCTGATTTCCTAAGGCCTCGATGACTGCTGATGTTTCGACGGAATCAAACGCGTTCTCGTAATCAATGAAAGCTATATATAAGGGTTGGTTATATTCTGCACATTTATCTATCACTTGATTGATAGTGTGAATATGATCTATTGTTGAGTAGCCTCTACGAATCCTGCCTGGTCCTTTGCTTGGCAGAAGTCTAAGGTGTTCCTAATTATATTTACGATTACCTTAGTGAATAGTTTGTAGGCAACTGATAGTAAGCTGATCGGTCTATAATTTTTCAAGTCTTTCCCGATCTTCCTATCGTCTCTTACTATTCTCTATTGCGGGCATGTTTACTTTTCCCCTGCTCTCCCTGAACACAAGGGTTTCAAGGAGGCCAATGGTACCTATATCGAACGCTGGGCAGATGTCTTCACATTCTAATGAAACATGCTCCATCGTTTCCCTACCTTTACTTCAGCAAGCACAGGTTCTTCATTCTTATATTTCGCTTTAACATACGTGCTCTAAGGCATCATCTCGTTTCGAAAAGTAAAGAGCTTCCCTTTTAGTTATCATAAATTGTATGTTTCCTGATATAGCTTTGTCCTCCTAAGAAGTTACTCATGGCAGTTTTGTTTTCCATTGCAGCCACCAATGAGATTATTTCATCCTCTCTGACTTTCCGCTTGACGTTTTTCGTTGCTATGTTGCCCACTCTACAAGCCGCATATTGCTGGTAAGTTTCCTAGTTATTTTCCTCCACTGTGAATAAATGTTTTTCCTGTACAGATACCTCGACACTCTCTCAACCCATTTTCTTTCTTCCATATTCCTGTCATTCTTCATAAAGAATTTTGCTATCAGCTTCCCTCACTTTAAAACTAGTCCAGCCCATATCCCGCTGCTTAGCTTCATTTGTACATTTGTAGTATTCCCGAGAGCGCCGAATTAGATGTGACCCACTGACCGTTGGTTCACATCGAGTCTTGATTGTACCCCTGATTTCAAGAAAAGAACTGCATTTCCAAAAGTAATTCCTGGAACCATTACACCTTTCCACACACCGCGAAGCACCTTGTACATATTGTAGCCCAATAGTGCTCTGTGATTCATTACGGCTGCATTTCTATTCCCCTTTACTGTTATTGTTTTTTCCTGTCTTTCTATATATCTATTGCCTTCGTTTATCCGTATACCAAGGCGTTCATATTCTCCTGAACGAAGTATTTCCTCGCCCTTTAGTACCATTGTCTGTTCACTGTTTTCATTGAATACCGTCACACCTGATTTTCCAATACTAAGTTTTAAACCTAAATTCTTGCGTTGCTCTCCACAAGTATCAGCCAGACGTTCCAAGTCATTTTGCTTGTTAGCTAGTAACACAATCTCATCCGAATGAAATAAACCTGAAATCTGCGGATCTGCTACTGTACCCGCCTTTCTGTATGAGGGATTAAACCCGATATTACTTCCTTGTAGCGCCTTCTCCATCCTCACCATGCACATACTAAACAGCAGTGGGGATAACGGTCACCCCTGCCTCAGTTCCTTGTTGATATCAACTTTCTCGTCGCTCCTCATCGCTTCCCATTGAACGCAAACGGTCTTTTCTAGGTAAATCTTTTTCAAACTCAGTAGACAATCGTCACCTACGCCTTCTCCTTCCAGAATATTCTATAAAATGTTGCGATCTACGTTGTTATACGCCCCTGTATTGTCTAAAAAGGCCACATAGAACGGTCTGCTTTCTAATCTTGATATTTCGGTACACTTAGTAAGAACAAATAAGTTATCATCCAAACGCCTAACTATTCTGAAACCATTCGCAAGTTCTC
The DNA here is from genome assembly GCF_050947875.1 of Dermacentor variabilis. Classification (NCBI taxonomy): domain Eukaryota; kingdom Metazoa; phylum Arthropoda; class Arachnida; order Ixodida; family Ixodidae; genus Dermacentor; species Dermacentor variabilis. The sequence continues at coordinate 77,508,525 of NC_134575.1, forward strand.
TAAAAATGCCATTTTTCTCTGCCCATGCTCGCAGCTTTAATTTGATTGCCTGCATTGCTAGCCTGTATTTTGCCGATGTAATGGTCAACGGTCTATACGAGTGGATTTTATCTTTCAACCCCTCACCTTTATAAATCGAATTCATTCTACTTTGTTGCCCACTGTCTGGTATTTATTCGCCTATCTTTTAAAGCTTTTTAAACTGTTTTCACAAGAGCGTCCTTAATGTTGGCTTCAGTTCATTAATCACCATAACGGGAACCTCGTCTTGCCCTGCGGCTGTGCGCTCAGGACTTCTCCCTTCAGCTTTCTTCCAGTTCAATTTTGTCAGTACCAGCTCCTTTTCCCTCTGGTCCCCTTTCATGCTCTTTTTTTTTTCAAATACTACCTCGCCATTGCCTTGGAAATATTCGGCTGTTATTATTCGGATATAATTTAATGTCGCTTTCCCTTCCAATTTGTTTCCATCTTCGTCTAGGATATGTTGTCGTATCGCTGTTGACTTCTTGCCTAATAATTTTGTGTGGTTCTCAAGTACTCTAGGTGCAGCCTTCTTGTTTTCACGTATTTCTGACAACCAACGTTCCCTTTCACATTTTACCTTTTCTGGCACCAGTATTTGAACCATAGACTTTTTCTGTCGGTATATTTCACATTTACTAGCACTTCATCCAGCAGCAACTGCGCCTTCTTTGCCTGCCTGTGCTTTCTGGATGCTTTCTGTCGTTTGGCGATTGTTTCTCGTATATCCGTGGTCCACCAGTTTTTCGGTTTCTTTTCTTTCCTTTCCAGCGAATATGTTGTTTCTCTTTCCGTATTTCTGTCGTTGTTGCACTTAGAAGCCTACTATATTTATTCCCCCTCTTGCCCATTTGCGAAGTACTTCCTCAATTTTAGTGAATGTATTTGTTATTTGTTCAGCGTTCAAATTTGGCTGGCCCTTTTCGTCAGTGGTCACCGTGCGGTGACCTCAGTGGCCTGCCAGGCTCTGTAGGCAACATTGGTCACCGCATCGCAATAAACACCGACGATCACAGCTACTCGGCGGGTCAGTAATCGTTCGTCACCACCACGCTGTGGAGCGTCCATCTAACGGAGGGTGCCTCGAGCGCTCCCCCGTTCACAAAACAGGGCGGATCGTGACACTGGCGACGAGTACTCGCGGATTGTCCCACGCTGCCGCGAGCGGAGAAATACCGCCCCCCGCTGCTGCCGCCATGCCGCTTTACGGAAAGTTCGAGCCATTCGAGGGAGATGGGTCTGCCTGGCCAATTTACGAGGAGCAAGTCCACGCGTTCTTCCGGGCAAACGACATGCCCGCGGCCAAACAGGGGGACATGTTCCTCGCCAGCTGCGGCACCCGCGTCTTCAGTCTCCTTCTCGAGCTTCTCAAGCCAGCCACGCCGCATGTTAAGACGCTGGGTGAGCTGCTCGTCATACTGCGCTCTCATTTCAAGCCAGCGCCGTCCACACAAATGGACCGTTTCCGCTTCAACAAACGGAGCCGCCGCGAAGGAGAGACCCTCGGGTCGTTCGTTGCTGCACTACGAGGGTTAGTGAGTGCCTGCTCCTTCGGAGACCAACTGGACTCGCTGCTCCGGGACCGTTTCGTCTGCGGCATGAACAACGCTGCCATGCAGACGCCACTCTTGGAGCTTTCCAACCCTTCGCTGGACGAAACCATGAAAAAAGCGCTGGCAATGGAAGCTGCCGCCAAGGACTCCGGAAAGATTGTCCGTGCGACTGGCTCACCGTCGGCGAAAGCGGTGATCAGCAAGTTGACGACAAAGGGCAGTGCCTGTGGTCGCTGTGGTGGTGCCCACTCCCCCTAACAGTGCCAGCTCTCTCAAGCACAATGCTTCGCTTCACGTGCGGGAAAACTGGGCACCTGGCAGGTGTATGCCGAAAGGAGAACGACGAACAGCAAACAGCAGCAGCAGCAGCTTGGTTCAAGCCAAGGTACCATACAAGCCCGCGGCCAGTGTAGCCGTCGCAAGGGTACGCAGCGGGGGCTTGCGGCAGCAGGCTCAAATTCTTCCAGAGCCAGGCTCCATGTCGTGGCCGAGGACCCGCCGATTTTCTACATGTGACACACAGGCTTTGTACCGTGGTCTGTGCCGCCGTACATGCTGACCGTCGAAATATGCGGGCACCCCATTTTCATGGAGCAGGACACAGGGGCCAGCGTGTCTGTCATGGCCTGCAAACGGTTCAAGCGTACCTTCCCCGGCGTGTCCCTCGAGGCTTCGGGCGTGATGCAGCCCAGCTACTCAAGGCAGCTCTCCCAGGTCTAGGGTCAGGCACAGGTCAGCGTGCGCTATGGCCACAGGGAGGTAACCCTTCCCCTCTACATACCAAGGGGTCGTCGCCGACGCTGCTGGGCCGAAACTGGATTCATGCACTGGGCGTTTGTCTGTCAGAGTACCAAGAAGCCAGCCTGCATGCGGTGAAAGATGTCCCCAGCCTCCTGACCGAGTTCAAGTCCCTGTTAGAGCCAGGGGTGGGCACATTTGTAGGCACAACAGCTATCATCTGGCACCTCAGGGAGCCTGGCCACGTTTTTCAAGCTTTGCCCACTGCCATTCGCCCTGAAGGACGGGGTCACCCAAGAGCTGCAGCGGTTACAGCGAGAGGGCATGCTGGTGCCGGTAAAGACGTCTGAATGGGCCCCTCCCAAAGTACCAGTCGTCAAACGAGATGGCAGTGTCAGGATCTGCGGCGATTTCAAAGTTACCATCAAAAACTGTGAGAAGCTGTTAAAATGTTGTGTTTCCTTATGAAGTGTGTTTCCCTGATAATTTTTATGCTTTGTGATTTGTTGCTTGCTCCTGACGTTTTTATGTAACGTTTTTTCTTCTTTTTTTTGTTTCATGGTTCCTTATGATGACTACACTGCCTTGTTGAACGAAAACGAAAAACACATGTCTTGTAAATGTTTTTATTTTTATGTATGCTGTACCTGCATGTACACTTGCTTTTCTTGTAGCCCCCCCCCCCCCTATGTAATACCCTCCTTCGAGGGCCCTTTAGGGGTATTGTAAATAAATAAATAAACCCCGTCGCTACCGTCGAGACGTACCGTTCGCCCCGAATTGAAGATCTCTGGTCAGCGTTGTCCGGTGGACAGAAGTTCACCAAGCTCGACCTCGGAGATGCTTACCAGCAGCTGGTGCACCAGGATGCCTTCCGGAAGTATCGCACAATATCCACAACTTTGGTACTCTTCCAGTACACGCGCTTACCCTTTGGCGTGGCCTCTGCCCCAGCCATATTTCAGAGGGAGATGGACAACCTCTCCACGGGCATGAGGCACGTGGCGGAGTACGTGGACGACATCCTAGTTACTGGCAGCGACGACCGCGACCACTTGCAGAACCTGCACGTCCTGGCACGACTGCAGGACGACTGCAGATGGTAAAGTGCATTTCCCTGGTCCCCAGTGTTGAGTACTTAGGACATGTCATTTCCCAGGCTGGCCTAGCCCCGGCTCCCCACAAAGTCGGTGCTGTGCTCAAGGCGCCTAAGCCCCAGAAAAAGAAGGAACTTCAGAACTACCTCGGCCTCATCAACTTCTACGGGATTATTCTGCCACACCTGTCGGAGCATCTACAGCCGCCCCATCTTCTGCTTCGAGATAGTCAGCAATGGGTTTGGAAGAAGGAGGAGGAACGGGCCTTCCAGCGAAGCAAAGAGCTAATCATTAAGGCTCCACTGCTAGCACACTTCGACCCTGCCAAGCATGCCGTCCTAACCATAGATGCGCCGCCCTTCGGCGTGGGACCCGTCCTGGCGCACCGGGGCAAGGTTAGCCAGGAACGCCTTGTGTCGTTTGCTTTTTTCCGGCTTCATACTGCAGAGCAACATTAAAGAGAGCTGGACAAGGAAGGGCCCACATGTTCGGTGTCGAACGCTTCCACCAGTATCTGTGGGGCCGGAAGTTCGAGGCGGTCACTGCCCACAAGCCGCTGTAGGGGCTGCTGGGGCCTGCCAAGGCACTTCCTGTGCAGGCATCTGCTCAAGTGGTACACTGGGCCTTGAGGCTGGCAGCTTAACCGTTACCACCTGGTATACCATCCGGTAAAGGGACCTGGGACCTGCTGATGCCCTGAGCCACCTGCCCCTGCCAGAGGTCCCTGATGCTGTTCCAGAACCAGCTAAAGTGTTCATGATGAAGCACGCATACCCGGAGGCGCTCTCTAGATCTGCGGTATCGCAAGCGACCAGCCGGGACACAGTCCTGTCTCAGGTGGTCAAGGCGGTGTCCCGTGACGAGCAATTGGTTCATCAGGCTTATAGGCCACAAGGCCACTGAGCTGAGCTTGCAGCAGGACTGCCTACTGTGGAGTTCCAGGGTGGTGATCCCACAATGTCTCCGGTCCAGGGTCCAGCAGTTGCTGCACGTTGGTCATCCTGGCGTGGAAAAGACCAAGATGGTGGCCCGGTCCCATGTTTGGTGGCCTGGTCTGGACCAAGACATTGCTGACATGGTGCAGAGCTGCAAAATCTGCCAGGAGCATCAACGGGCCTCATGTCATATGAAAATCACCCCTTGGCCGTTCCGACAGAGACCCTCCTCCCGCCTACATGTGGATTTCAGGGGACCTTTCGAAGGCCATTACTTCCTTGTGGTAGTGGACGCTTTTCCAAAGTGGGTGGAGGTTCTACCTGTCACCACTCCATCAGCAGGCGCGACCATTGCAGCGCTACGACAGGTCTTCGCCGCACAGGGGTTGCCGGATGTCATCGTGTCTGACAATGCTTCTGCTTTCGCCAGCACAGAGTACCTGGCCTAGCTATCGAAGAACGGAATCCGCGGGGTGATGGTTCCGCCGTACCACCCTGCTTCAAAGAGTGCAGCCGAGCGGGTGGTGCAAACTATCAAAGACAAGCTCAAGAAGAGCCAGAATGGGGCTTTCCGGACGCAGATTGCCTGGATACTGTTCCAATACCGGACCACACCCCACGATGTCACTGGCCGTCCCCCTGTGAGTTCCTGCTGGGTGGGCTAGTCAAGACACCCTTAGACGTCTTGCATCCGGACCTCCTAATACAGCGCTCCTTAAGCAGCTGGAGTAGAAGCTGGCTGGTGACCAAGGTTGCCGTCCCAGGCCTTTGCCAGAGACGGGAGCTCCAGTTTTCACCAGGCACTTCCGTCCTGGCCAACCCTGGTGCGCCGGACAGGTGGCGTCTCCTGCCAGCGGCTCATCGCTGCTCGTCCGCATGCCAGATGGCGCCACCTGGATCAGACATGCCGACCATGCTAGGCCTCGCCTCGGGACCTTGCCAGCACCCTCGACTGCCACTTCCGAGTTCCGGCCCGCAGGAGGACTAGTGGCAGCACCAGTAGTCTCCAGCGGAGCACCGCCAACCTCAGAGGCGGCAAGCGTTGCCACTTGTGCGGCGCCTCTTGAACCGGTGTCAAGTGCTTCACCACTCACAAGGCCGCCCATTGCGGACCCTCCGGATGGAGCGAGGCCGTCTCAGGCAGCACCCGGCATTGCCGCACCTGGACCGTCAACACCGGTGCCCAGGCGGAGTACTCGACGGCGGAGGCCATCGGACCGTTACTCGCCTGGATAGCAGGCACCGTCGACCCGGCTCTGGCGGAGGCAGCTCGAGCCTCGCACTTTAAATTTGGACGTTTGTTGTCGACAAACAAACTGTGGCTCAGGGGGTCTAAGAAGCAATGTGACGCCCCCTCGGGCATAATCTTCGTTAGCCCGCCAGACTTGGTGGCCTGCCAGGCTCTGCATGCTGGGATGTGACCTGTGATTCTGTGGTTGCGCAACATGTTTATTTTTCTTGTTCACGAATCATATTGCCACATGGTAGTGCTGCTAAAGAACACAGTAGCAATGCGGTGAAACACGAAACTAACTTTCATTGGGCGAACCAGTGCCAACAAAACAGGCTACACTTAAAGCACAACTGTACCGGTGAACATAGTCCACGATCGTTGAAAATCTTATCTGCCGGTCTAGGGCGTCGGCTTCTATACATAGGCCATCGAAGGTTCCATAGTTATCGCTGGTGCCCGCCGGTCTTCCAGAAGGTTCTGCAAAATTCGCGTCGCACATGCATGCAATCAGATTATACACAGTTCGGCGACAACAGGCAGCAGATAGAATCATCGATAACATTCCAGAAACTTCCGATACATTCAGGCGCGTTCCACGGTGAGCAATAACATGCTAGATGATGGAACGCGGTCATTGAATAAACAGGTACACGTGTCAATATATAGTGACTTTTTCTTAGATACGTAGGTGTATTGGGGGCTTATGCATACAATACTTAAATATCTTCTTGCGAGGTTTCGTGTATATGTGCAGCAAGCTTTCTTTCCAGTGAAACTATTTTGCCCTTTATCTATCTGTGTCTTCGCATTTGTATATTCCATTGTATCTTCGCATTTCTAATGTACGAAGGTGAGCCAAATCAAAGTGAGTCAACTCACCCCGCGCAGTAATGGTTCGGATTATTATTTGAGAGGCATGACGTTTGGAGACAGAGTACTTGCATGGAAAAATGACGGCTCTCCCACCAGTTATATCTCTAATGAGGAAGATCATGCTGGGATCCACATTATATGTATGCTTTTTCTGATGTCGAACTCTGCATTGATACGCTTCTACTTTTAGCAAACACATGCCTGCAATACAATTGTATAGCAAGTGTGAAATACCTTGAGACATGGTTGCCCGGTGTGTTATCCTCACTTCAGCACTTACCACTGGTGATGCTGCAAAGGGTAGCGGGCGAGTTGCAAAGCAGAGGTACCAAAAGAGCACAAACATGACAAATGTGTGACGGGAAATATTCATAATACAGAGCACACAAAAAATCAGGTCGCGTTACCACATCAGTAGTGAAGGGGGCACCTTGCTGAGTTCCAGAGACAGAGAAAAATACAGGCTGCAGAGGCCTTCTTGAGGCCCTTCTAGGCCAGAAATTAAATTACGACTTGGCGGCTCTGTATGCCCCCATTCAGCGAGCAAACTGAAGCAAACGTTTTTATAGTATTTAGTACTACTGAAATTTTAGACACAAATTCTTCAATCTTGCATAACCATCATACCAAAATGCAAGCTTCCCCCTCCCGCCTCCTACAGGATAGGCTCTATCACATTGCCTCGACCAGTTTCAGCAAGCAATGTCTTTCGCCTGTCTTCTCCTTCTCGAAATGTACACGCCTCCTGAAACATTCGAGCGGAGTGACATGCAGCCATAAGAATTAATAAGTACCCAAAATATCCTTTGTTATACAGGCCTTGCTATATATTGAAACATGCCTATTGCATGTTTCTTGAGGACGATGCACGCGGGTGCCCCGACGAAGGCGATGAACGCTCTCTGGCTCTCGAAATGCGTCTGTACTGGCCAGCGCTGCAGTTATCTTTTGTAAGTATACTTAGTAAATATTCTCCAGTTCTTAATCTTTCGTTCGCGTAATGTTTTGGTGGAGGGTGCCCTTCCCGTCCTCGCCACGGAGCGGCCACACCGTCCTGCTTTCCGCCATGACTTCCGGTGGCCACACCTCCTCGCCTTCTACTCCGGTGACACCGACAACAACGTATATTACGGTTACCGATTCCCACGACCCTTGCATATCCTTGGGCCAAGATAATGTCGATGTCGAGGACTTGCTCAGCCTCCAAGAGCGCGTTAGCCGAAACAAGCGATGGGGCCCTGCCATTTTGCTAGCGAATGTCCTATTCTACTTGGACGGAACTGGAGAAGCTCAGCGACCTCTTTGGAAATCTCACCTGTCGACAGCTGGCTGCTAGAAAAGCGCTTGCTACCCGAGTTCAACCTTCTACTGAATCGTATGTCTCGCAAACACAAGACATGCTCAATTTTTGCCGGAGAGTCGACGAGAAATTGGCCAAGGTTGACAAAGTCGGCGGCCTACTCAAAGGGATCGCCGACGACGCGTTCAACTTGTTCGTATTCAACAATGTGTCCACCATCTATGCCATTGTCAAGGAATGCCGCCGCTTTGAGCTCACCAAAAGCCACCGCGTCATTCCACAGTTCTCTCGGCTCACCTAACAAGTCTGCGACTTCGTCTTGCGTCGACCTTACGGCTTCATCACCCTTAAATGAGCACTTTACACGTTTTATTCACCGCGAGCTTGAGGCTACAGGTCCTGCGCAGTTCTATCGACGCCCACTTGACCCCACCATTGGCAAACTAGCCCCAGTGATCTCTCTCATTCAGACAGTTGTGCGGTAAGAATTCGCAAGCCTAGGTTTTCCTGCTGCCTGCTCCATCTACCGACCTGACCCCCGACCGGTGCCCCCTGCTTCGCCTCACGGCGATCTGTACTCCCCTCCCAGATACCGCAACCCTACCGAGTGGAGAAATCCGGACGACACGTCCATTTGCTTTTGTTGCCTCCGCATTGGCCACGTCGCTCGCCACTGCCGTACCTCCTGGACGTCATTGTACTCGAGCGCCTTTTCCCCGTCTTCTCGCCTTGCCGTATGCCTCTTACCTCTGACGCATCCATCGATGACACTCGTCTTGCTCGCTAACCGTCACCCATGCGCCATCGGTCCCCATCACCCCAGCCACGCCGCTATTCTTCGCCGACCAATTATGGACCCTCCCGGACGGAAAACTAGACAACGAAGCTCCTGGATGTAGCGCTGCATTATCTTCGTCGCGTTGAAATCCTTCATTGACACTCTCAACTAACCAGAACTACATGTTCACGTCAATGGGGTGTCCCTTTGACGGCGTTGATAGACACTAGAGCCCAGGTTTCCATGAGTTCCGTCGTCGACTGAGGAAGGTTCTTACGTCTCCTACTACTTGGGCCGTACGCGTAGCCGATGGCAGCACAGTTGACGTCACTAGAATGTGTAAGTATCACCAACCGCCACGTTCCTGTTCTTTTTACAGTGCTGACCAATTGTACCCATGACCTAATCATCCGTATCGACTTTCTTACGGCGCATTCAGCTTTGATCGACTGTTCCTAGAATTTCCTCTACTCGCGCGTATTCGTGCCGAACTGCCAAACAATCTAAATACGACCGCCTTTGTCCGCCTGCCACCTAAAGCCTGGATTTTGGTCGATTAACTATCATCTTTTCCTCTGCCCGAGAGAGATTACGTAGCCAATCATGTTCCTGATATCCTTTTGATGCGCAATGTCACTGTGCCCCACCACGTCCTCACCGTCGCCGATAAACGGACATGCCTTCCCGTCGAAAATTCTGGCCTGACAAAGGAAGTTCTACCCCAAGGCATATCGGATGCCACGCTGCGTGCTATCGGAGATGACCCCATCATGACTTTTTCAGTAGACATCTGCTCAGATTCTTCGCCATGTCCACAGGATGCTATTTTTCCTGACGCACAATTTCGTCCCATGAATACCACAGACCTAATGCCCGAACAAGCAGCAGCTCTGTGTCACCTTTTGGTTTCCGGCCCCGACATCTCCGACCTCGACAATCGCCTATTGGGCTATACTTCAATTGTTATGCATCACCTAAATACTGGTGGTGCAAGTACTATTCGTCGCCGGCCATACAGAGTTTCTGCTTCAGAGCGTAGAGTTATTCAAGATGAAGTGAACAAGATGCTCGCCAAAGGCATTGTTGAACCTTCTTCGAACCCTTGGGCCTCACCCGTGGTGCTTGTTAAAAGAAAGATAGCACATGGCGTCTCTGCACAGATTATTGTCATATAAAGCGCATAACCAAGAAAGACGTCTACCCCTTGACTACTATACACGACGCCCTCGATTGTCTCTATGGTGCCAACTACTTTTCATCAATACACCTTCGGTCTGGTTATTCACAAATTTCTGTGGATGAAAACGACCAAAATACGTCTAAGTTCTTCACCCCTGATGGTCTATATCAATTCAAAATTATGCCATTCGGTCTATGCAACGGCCCAGCAATGTTCGAACGTATGATGAACTCTTTGCTTCAAGGGTTCACATGGTCAACATGCATTTGCTACTTAGACGATGTTGTCGTACTTTCGCCTACATTTAAGACACACCTTGAGCACTTATCAGCTGTTCTTCCGCATTGCTGGGCTCCAACTAAAGTCATGGAAGTGTCACTTCGTCGTCGGCAGATTACAGTGCTAGGCCACCTCGTCGACGCTTCCGGTATTCAACTAGACCCGGAGTAAATTCCTGCTGTCACGTCTTTTCCTGTGCCCCAGTCTGTCAAAGGTCTCCAAAGTTTTGCAGCACTCTGCTCCTACTTCCAACGCTTCGTAAAGACTTCGCAGCGATTGCGCGACCACTTAGTGATCTTCTGAAGAAAAACATGCCGCTTACGTAGGGCCCTGCTCATAGTACCGCGTTCGCCCACTTCACCAACATTCTCACCACGCCACCTCTACTGGCCCCCTTCGACCCGTCCTCTCCTACAGAAGTGCGTAGCGATGCCAGTGGCCACGTTATGGGAGCCGTCTCAGCCCAGCGTCAACGGCGCCAAGATCGCGTTATCGCCTACGCTAGCCGCCTCCTCAAAGCAACGGAGCGCAACTATTCGATTGCAGATCGTGACTGCCTTGCTCTCGTCTGGGCGGTTTCTGAATTCCGCCCATACTTGTATGGCGCGCACATCTCTGTAATCACGGACCTCCACGTGCTCTGCTGGCTTTCGTCACTCAAGGATCCTACCGGCCGGCTTGGTCACTGGGCTCTGCGGCTGCAAGACTATTCTGATGCACTAGTGTACAATTCGCGCTGATTACATCAAAACGCAGACTATTTATCACGCTATCCACTTGGCGAAGCTCTCGCCAACCCTGGCCAAAATACCGACGCTTGCGTTTCCTCCGTTTCCCCGCTGCTACACGTTGCGGACGAGCAACGCCGTGACGCCACCTCGTGCGCCATCATTGATGGCTTGGAATCTTCGTCTTTTGATTCGTCCCTTCACCTGTTTGTTCTCTGGGAAGTTGTATTATACCGCCACAATGTACGCCCCGACGGTTCTGCCCTACGCCTCGTCATTCCTAAGCACCTTCAGTCCGCTGTTCTCCAAGAACTTCACGATTTAGCAACGCCACGTCACCTTGGCGTCTCCTGCAGCTACGAAAGGATTCGCCTTTCGCCAGGCCTTGCTCGCTTTGTCCGGAAATGCGTTGCGGCGTGTGAGAAATGCCAGCGCCTAAACACTCCATCAACGCCCCCTGCCGGGTGCCTTCAAACACTCTGCATTCCTTCGGAGCCGTTCTTACGCGTCGGCTTAGACTTACTTGGCCCTTTCCCTCTATCCACATCCGGCAAAAAGTGGGTCGCTGTGGCGACATATTACGCCACGCGCTACGCCATCACCAGAGCACTTCTATGTACTAACTACTATGGTACTACTACTACTAGCACTACTATGGTAACTGTATTTCTATATACAGTCACCCTTTCAACAAGAACAAAATAAATAAAGGCGCTGACAGATGCAATAGCACACTGTGGTCGAAAGTTTGTAAACAGGGATAATGCGCCTCAGAAAGGCTGGCCAACGTTTCGATAGGAGGATCTATCTCCGTCAAAGGCGGCCTCGTCATCCTCGGCATGTTAGATTTAAAGGGTTATTGCACTGACGTCACCTGCGTTTGTTGTCGGTGGCGGTTGGTTATAAAGGGAGAGATTTCAGAGGTAATGAGGGCTGTCCCCTCATGTCTCTGAACGTCGTTCCCAAGACGAGAGGACAAGAGCGGGGGAGTGGGATGGCGGGGAGAAATAAAAAAAAGAAAAGGAGAGAGAAAGAACGGGGGGGCACCAAGATGAAAAAAGGGGGAAGAAAGAACAAGAAAAACAGGAAGGGCGCATGGCAGGGCGTTGGGGAAGCGAGAGGTTAGGGAGCATTTTAAGATGTCGTTGAAGGCATGTTTTTGCGGCATTAGAACAGCCGGTCAGGCGATCAGTGCGCGAGTAACACAAGAGACCCAAAAGAAAGCCTAAGTTGCAAGCGTGACATGAGCAGCATAGCAGCAATGCGTCGAGTAATATTGAAGTAGTTAAGATGGTGACAAGGAATCTGGGATGCAGTATATGGCGTATCTGGAAAGCAGCGGCATGGTCTTTCAAGGGAAGTTAGCCCCAGTAGCTCAACGTAGGCATCGTTAAGGCGGTATACAGAAATGGCTATACCCGGTGTGGCTGAGGCGCCAAAAAAAGTATAATGACGTCTAGGACTTCGGAATGTGTTAGTGAGGGCGTTTCAAAAAACATATAATATAAAAACGCAAAAAAAATAATGAGAGGGGGAACCAAAACCGGAATAACAAATCGGAGGGTGACGGGCGCAGAAGCGAGTGGGGGCCGGTGTAGATGGAAGCGACAGTAAGTATAAAGGTGAGAACATGAAAGAGTATATTAAATTGAGTAGCAGGCAGGAAAAAAATTTGCGAAATGGAGGAATAGATGAGGTTAAGAAATAAGGTTACCCGATGGCCTAATGTGTCTTGTGCGTTGGTTGATGATGCGAGAATTTCAGATTTAAGTTACCGCTTTTAAAGACTCTAAGTTGCCACGTGCCAAATAATTCACGTCGGGTATAGTCAGTTATACTTGTGTATGAGGTACGATTCTGTATATTTCCTTTCGCGAGGTGAACGGAAATTTGTTTTTAGTATATAGAGCCTTCCTTTGTCAAATATATCACCATGTTAATTAAAATGGCTGGCTACTGCTTTGGGTAAAATGTGTTTTGTGTCCGCGCGGTGACCATTGAGTCTTGTATGAATTTATTGTCCAGTCTCACTTTTGTATTGTTTGCTACAATTGGCACATTCTATACAGTACACTACGTTGCTTGATGTGCAGATGAAAGCCGAATTTAACTTGCGGTCGTAATTTGACGCTGTACTTTTTATTGTAGTAGTAGATTGAATTTGTTTGCATGTAGAGCACCTGGGACGGCCATAGGGACCGGTTCCCAACTTCGCCTTCGTTCTTAGTCTGGAGGCACAAAAATATCTTTAAAATTAGAAGCTGCGTCTGTAGGCTACTCTGGGCGGGTCGGGAAAAATCTTAATTTTCTTGTTACTGGTTAGAATTGCGTAGTATTTACTCAGGATGTTATTCGGGTTTTGTAGTGCGTTTGAGAATTTAGTAGTAAAACGAGGCGTTGTTCTTCTTCTGTTCCTCGGGCAGGGCTTGAGGACCTCGGCTAAATCAAGTATGGTTCCAGCGGTGTAATCTTTTTGAAGCTCACTGTTTGGGTGGTTCTTGTTTAGAGTACAACATAGAGTACTAAAGGCACACTACACCGCAACATAATGCTCGCAACACTAGACGTCACGGCCCTGTACACCAACATTCCAATCCGTGATGGTAGATTTTCTGTAAAACATACGCTCTCTAAACAAAATACACAACACTCTACTGAAGTCTACTTGTCTCTCCTTAAATTACTTCTAATACATAACTATTTCGCATTGTAGGAGAGTTACTACCTAGATAGATGGTACAAGCATGGGTACCCTTTTGCACCAACCTAGGCGAACATATTTATGGGGATTGTAGAAACAGATTTCCTATCACGCTGCACTGGCAAGCCCCACACATACCTGGGGTACATAGACGAGGCATTCGTAATATGGGGACGTGGTCAGGACAGCCTAGATAAATATGTAGCATTTCTAAATTCTTTTCATCCAACAATAAAATTCACATCAGAACCTCAACTCAACCTCAGAGACACAACAATATACAGTGACGATGGGGCGCTAAAGCCAACGCTGTATAGGAAACCTTTCGCCAAATAACAGTGCCAAGAATGTACGAGCCATCAACCAAGACATTGCAAACAAGGCATCTTTAAAGGCCAAGCCACACGACTACGTAGCATTTGCGTTGAAAAACATTAATACATAGATAGACTCGATCACCTTAAAGAAACCCTATCGAACAGGAACCACCCAAATAGTGACCTTCAAAAAGACTACACCACTGGAACCATACTTGATCGAGCGGAGGTCCTCAAGCCCCGCCCGAGGATCACAAGAACAAGAACCCCTCTTCTTACGACTAAATTTTCAAATGGACTCCCAAACGGGAACATCATCCTCAGTAAATAATACCCAATTCTCGCCAGCAACCAGAAACTTAATAACACTTTTCGCGACCCGCCCAATTTTAAAGATATTCTTGTGCATGCTAAACTAAGAACAAATACGAAATCGCGAACCGGTCCCTGTGACCGCCCCAGGTGCTCTACATGCAAACATATTCAATCTACTACTACAGTAAAAGGTACAGCGCCAAATTACCATCACAAAGTAAATTCGGTTCTCACCTGCACATCAAGCAACCTAGTCTCCCGTCTAGAATATGCCTCTTGTAGCAAATATTACTTAGGTAAGACTGGACAATAAATTCATACAAAACTCAACGGTCACCGCGCGGACACAAAACACAATTTACCCCAAGCAGTAGCCAGCCACTTTAATGAATATGGTCATATATTTGACAAAGCAAGGCTCTACCTATAACAAAGAAATTTTCGTTCCCCTCGACGAACGAAATATATGAAATCATACCTCATACACAAGTTTATTTTCCTACACCCGACGGGAATTAATTCGGCACGCAGCAACTTAGAATCTTTAAAAGTTGTAACTTAAATCTGAAATTCTCATATCATCAACCAAGGCACAAAGCACTTTAGGCCACCAGCTAACCTTAATTCTTTACCTCACCTATTCCTTCATTTAGAAAATTTTTCCTCCCTACTACTCAATATAATATACTCTTTCACGTTTTTATGTTTATATGAAGTGTACGACTCCCTTTTTCCATGTGCACCGGCCCCCGCTCGAATCTGCCCACGTCACCCTCCTATTTGTCACTCCGGTTTTTGTTCCCCCCTCTCATTTCTTTCTTTTGTCTGTTTTTTATTACATGTTTTTTTAAACACCCTCACCAACACATTCCGAAGTCCCAGGCGTCAGAATACCTTTTTGGGCGCCTCAGCCACAAAGAGTATCGCCATTTCTGTATACCGCCATAATGAGACCTACGTGGAGCTACTGGGGCTAACGTCCCTTGAAAGGTCATGCCGCTGCTTTCCAGATACGCCATACATTGCATTTCTGACTGCTTGTCGCCATCTTACCTACTTCAAAATTACCCCACGCATTGCTGCTATGCTACTCAAGTCACGGTTTTATGTCAGGTCTTTTTTGGGGGGGGTCTCTTGTGTTACTCGCGCACTGACCGCCTGACCGGCTCTTCTAATGCCACAAAAATATGCCGCCAACGACACCTCTGAATGCTCCCTAACCTATCGCTTCCCCAACGCCCTCCCATGCCCCCTTCCTCAGCTTTTTCTTGTTCTCACCCCTAGTATCTCTCCCCTAGATTACCTTAGTATTTACTAAGGTAATCGCAAATAGAATCAGCAACACCTTAGACTTCTCTCAACCAAAGGACCAGGCAGGATTCCGTAAAGGCTACTCAACAATAGACCGTATTCACACTATCAATCAGGCGATAGAGAAATGTGTGGAATATAACCAACCCTTATATATATCTTTCATTGATCACGAAAAACCGTTTGATTCAGTCGAAACCTCAGCAGCCATGGAGGCATTACGGAATCAGGGTGTAGACGAGCCATATGTAAAAATTCTGAAAGACATCTATAGCAGCTCCACAGCCACCGTAGCCCTCCATAAAGAAAGCATCAAAATTACAATAAAGAAAGGCGTCAGACAGGGAGATACGATCTCTGCAATGCTATTAACAGCGTGTTTACAGGATGTATTTAGAGACATGGATTGGGAAGAATTGGAGATAAAAGTTTATGGAGAATACCTTAGTAACTTGCCATTCGCTGATGATATTGCCTTGCTTGGTAACTTAGGGGACCAATTGCAATGCATGCTCACTGACCTGGAGAGGCAAAGCAGAAGGGTGGGTCTAAAAATTAATCTGCAGAAAACTAAAGTAATGTTTAACAGCCTCGGAACAGAACAGCAGTTTACAATAGGTAGCGAGGCACTGGAATTGGTGAGGGAGAACATCTACTTAGGACAGGTAGTGACCGCGGATGCTAATCATGAGGCTGAAATAAACAGATGAGTAACAATGGGCTGGGGTGCGTTTGGCAAGCATTCTCAGATCATGAACAGCAGGTTGCCATTATCCCTGAAGAGAAAAATGTATAACAGCTGTGTCTTACCAGTACTCACGTACGGGGCAGAAAACTGGAGGCTTACGAAAAGGGTTCCACTTAAATTGAGGACGACGCAACGAGCTATGGAAGAAGAATGATGGGTGTAATGTTAAGGGATAAGAAAAGAGCAGATTGGGTGAGGGAACTAACGCGAGTTAATGGCATCTTAGTTGAAATCAAGAAAAAGAAATGGGGGGGGGGGCGCATGGGCAGGACATGTAATGAGGAGGGAAGGTAACCAATAGTCATTAAGGGTTACGGACTGGATTCCAAAGGAAGGGAAGGGTAGCAGGGGCGGCAGAAAGTTAGGTGCGCGGGTGAGATTAAGAAGTTTGCAGGAAGAACATGGCCACAATTAGTATATGACCGGGGTTGTTGGAGAAGTGGGGAGATGCCTTTGCCCTGCAGTGGGCGTAACGAGGATGATGATGATGATGATGATGATAAGAATGGGCTGGGCAGCGTTTGGCAGGCATTCTCAGATCATGAACAGCAGGTTGCCACTATCCCTCAAGACAACAGTGTATAACAGCTGTCTCTTACCAGTACTGACGTATGGGGCAGAAACCTGGAGGCTTACGAAGAGAGTTCTGCTTAAATTGAGGACGACGCAACGAGCTATGGAAAGAAGAATGATGGATATAACGTTAGGGATAGGAAAAGAGCTGATTGGGTGAGGGAACAAACGCGGGTTAATGACACCTTAGTTGAACTCAAGGAAAATAAATGGGTATGGGTAGGACATGAAATGAGGAGGGAAGATAACCGATGGTCATTAAGGGTTACGGACTGGATTCCAAGGGAAGGGAAACGTAGCAGGGGCGGCAGTAAGTTAGGTGGGCGGATGACATTAGGAAGTTTTTAGGGACAACATGGCCACAATTAGTACATGACTAGGGTAGTGTGGAGAGGAAGTAGTTGGAAGTGGGGAGAGGGATTTGCCCTGCAGTGGGCGTGACCAGGCTGATGATGATGCTGCTGCTGCTCATGATGATGATCTCTCGCCCCCTTTTTCCTCTTGGTGTCCCTTCCATTTTCTCTCTTTTTCTTTCGTTTCTTTTCTGCCCGCCTTCCTACTCTCCCACTGTTGTCCCCTCGTCTTGGGAACGACACTTACAGACGTCAGGCGACAGTGCTAAGTACCTCTGAAGTCTCTGCCTTTATAACCAACTGCCGCCGACGACGAACACACGTGACCTCACTGCACCAACCCTTTAAAACTAACATGCCGAAGATGACGAGGCCGCCTTTGACGAAGATAGGTTCTCCTACCGAAACGTTAGACAGCCTTTCTGAGGCACCTCAAACTAAGAAAAAAAGGGTATCTCTTACACTTTTCGGAGACTCTGGACTCACCCTGCATGCGACACACTTCGTGGGAGACACCCTAACTCTCTTTCAGCAGAGAGTCCCGAGACTAATTGGGCTCGATACAAGGTGTTTACGCGATTGCACTCACAATAGTCATGCACACTCTGGTTCAGTAGTATCCTAACCCTCTCAAAAGGGTTACAAGACTAGTGCTGATGCATTCCGTTAACTATTGTGCATAAGTCAGATGACTCAAGATAAAGGGTCACATGACCACTGCTTAAGGATTCAGGTAACGATTCTTGATGAGTCTGATGACTCCAGCAGTGTGTGTCAAGTTACTGTTAGTGCGTGGTGCAGGACTCTTGTATATAGAGTAAAATAACTAATCCCCGTAAGTCGTTTGACTTCCCGATGGCACTGTGGAGCCACTTTTCAAAATGTGTCACCAACTTTTGCTGTAAGTACGCATGACTATGGCTAGCTCTCAAGATGACTACTGTGAAAAGACAACATATCATAAGAAAGAATCCATAGCAATCTTGCCAAAAAGGAAATGGTAGGTTAGCAACAAAAAGTTAACATTTCATCACCCTTTGTTATTGTCTTCTGGAAAATTCAAATGTATCAGTTAGCACAGAATCACTATGAAAGCAATACAGTTCTCATTACTATTAAAATGGAATCAATAGCCAACCAACCAAAATAGTCGTAAATAAACATTCAATATGTAGCCTGCAGCTGCAATGCATGACACTGTAATGCCACTCAGAATCATGATGAGACCCCAAAATATTATGTAACTCATGCAGAATTTCAATCCACCACTTCAAAAGTCACTTATAATATGTCAAAAGATTTAAAAGGTAAACATATTTCACTGTTCTCCTAGACGTATTTTTATTTAATACTTAGGATTTAACATCCTAAGCAAGTAAGCTACACATAACAAATAAGAAAGGCTGCACCTATGTACAAAGGAGACCCAAATAATGAACTGCAATAAAAACAATATTCCAACATAGATTACCTAATGTATGCATTATGCTATGCTTGCTGAAAGAAAGCGGTTGGCAACTGATCAACCAATCTAACAGTAAAAACAGCTGTCTAACCTTATGGTACTTTTGTTGGCACTTTTCCCACACGACTTGTGCGTGTTAGTGTCAGTTGGAAAATGATCTCAAAACACCACTTTCAAATGTTGCGCATCAATTTTATTCTGTCACACAACATGCAACAGTGTATAAAAGATTAATACCTGACAATATTACAAAAATAAATACAGCAACATTTATACTAATCGTTGATTTATGTTGACAAACATACTTTTCCAAGACGAAGTATAATAGCTGACACAAACAATTTCACACATTGCAATAACCACTAATAGGAAACTTGCCATAATGCAAACACGCTGACAAAATATGTATCACAGGTAGCTGAATTTTGTTACGGCAAAGATAGCACATGAATGATGAGGACAAGGGAGGAAGCAGAACACATAAGCTTAATCCAGTCGCATGCACGCAGCTGTAACAATACACATTACGCACCAAGATCCAAAAGAAGCAAAGAGCAAGATGTGATGAAGCCTTCTTTTACTCATCACAAGTCATCCTGTAAGCGCAGATTATGCACTGGCTGCAATCTACTTTCAGCGCATACATGAATAAGTTAGAGTATGTGTCACATTTAGAAATCACTCATAGAATGTTCTTGTGATTGTCCTTATTCCGATCTTTAACTTAGAAAGCATGACTGAGTTACGTAAAGCCTCCCCTATGGCTTGGCACTTATACAGAAAGAAGTGTTTCTCTGAAACATTGAGGTCACGGAAGAATGACTTACACATACCTCTCTTAATTCTTTTGTCTTTGTCTCTATGATTATTTACCACAGTAGGCTTTTGTACAGTGAAACACATCCAGATAATACACTGTGGGCAACCAAGTGTGAATACCTGTTTTTTTCTGGTGTCCCGCTAAGGTAACATTGGCGCAAAAGAATTATCATCCCAATGTATGCGTTCCCACAAAACAAAACAGGATCAGATGATAAGCCACATTATTGGTACGTGAAATAAAACATCGCTGCTTAACTTTCCAATGCAACTGCAACCTGGCGTGATTTTTTTGCTTTGTTGTGTACTCTAGCACAGGTGCTACGCAGTTCACTTGATGCCCAAAGCAATTCTCACACCATAGCCAGATGTCCATCTTTGTTTCAAATTCTAAGTCAAACTCTGATTCATAAGTCTGGCCCTAGAAGCGACGTTTCAAACTATCGTCCAATATCATTGACATCCATCGCATGTAAAATACTAGAGCAAATTCTATTCACGAGCATTGTAGCTCATTTCAATACTAATTCTGTGATTACGTCCTCCCAACACGGATTTCGTAAGGGGTTTTCTTGTATTGCACAGTTGTTAGAATTCACAAATGATATTGCTTCTGCTTTGGATAAAAGGCTTTCAGTTGAGTGTATCTTCCTCGATTTCAGAAAGGCTTTTGACACGGTACCCCATTCATTATTCATAGAAAAAATGCATAAATATAAAATTCACCCGCAGGTTGTCGCATAGGCTAAAGAATATCTTACCCTGCGCCGGGAGGTCGTGTTCGTAAACGGGGTTCAGTCACGCCCGCAAGCAGTTACATCCGGTGTACCCCAGGGCTCCGTCGTGGGGCCTTTACTTTTTTTATTGTATATAAATGATATTGGCGAAGGTATTACTTCGGAGCTAAGGCTGTTTGCAGATGACTGCTTGTTATATAGGGTGACTAACAACATGGATGATGCCAGTCTGATTCAGGAAGACCTCAATCTAATTAGTGAATGGTGCACTAAGTGGCGCATGCAGATAAACCTAACCAAAACAGTCAACATGACATTTACTCGAAAGTAAAACCCTATAAATTTCTCTTACACCTTGAATAAAATTTAATAGCTAAAGTAACACAGTTTAAATACCTAGGTGTTTGGTACACCCGAGAATTATCATGTCGGAAACAGGTTAACTATGTAACCGCTAAGGCAGGGAAAATGTTAGGTTTGCTTCGTAGGAACTCCAGAGCATTCAGCACGTCTACACGAGAGCTGCTGTACAAGACGTACGTAAGGTCCGTCCTTGAGTACGGCTGTGTAGTGTGGGACCCACCGACGGCACGTGACATTAATAAACTTGAGAGGGTACAAAATTTAGGTGTGCGGTACGTGTCAGGTCGATACAAAGTTAATTTCAGCGTTACGAGTGCTAAGGAAGAGTTTAAATGGGATACCTTGGAGGTACGACGCAGAAGGCTGCGACTGAAGCTTTTGCATTCCATATTCTACGGTACAATTGGTATAGAAAGGGACAAATATATAATGCCGCCTCATTACCGATCACAACGCGTGGATCATGCGCTAAAGGTACGAGAAGTTCCATGCAAGACAGAACTGTATAAGAAGACATTTTCTCCAAGAACTATACAGGAATGCAATAGGTTACCTGCCAGTGTCGTCAACGTCGTGTCAAATGATGTATTTTTTGCCCTGTTGAAGTGCCTCAACTAGCCCATTTCTTTTACCTTTAGATTGAATTTGCCCATGTATAAGTTACCGTGTTTTGAAAATTCTGTAAGTTCTGTTGAACATTTGTTGTTTTTTCTCACGTCGGGTAAAAAAAAATCTTTTGTGAAAGTTTATACCTGTTCTGTTAAACCTTCCCCCCACTGTAATGCCTTTTCGCGCCTGTGGGCACTGAATAAATAAATAAATAAATAAATAAATAAATTATGTGGGACGATTGCAAACTTATGTTTTTGCTTTGTATCTTTATTATGTTGTGGACCTTTAACTTTAGGCACTTCACTACTTTTCTACAGGTGCAAACAGGCCATTGCACTAATGATTGATTATGAAAACACCATAGCAAGGTATAAAGCAAGGACAGATATTATATTTAAAATTTGGGTGCCACTGTGCATTGCGTAGATATTGTTACGTAGGAAGACGCAAACGAAAAGCTATGTACAATTATATTTGCAAGAAAATACGCTGCGCTTGGCCAAGGGGCAACAGCCCACGCTAGCTTCTAATCGTCGTCGTCGTCGTCTTCACACTGCTCGCCTTTTCGTGATCGCACATATTGTTCCATAGTACTACCCCCGGCTGCAAAAGCGCCGTCCCGGAGCGACTAAAGATCGGACTCGGAAGCAGTGTAGTAGGCCTTGAGCCTACTGACATGCACGACATCAGTAGATGCCAGAGGAGAGGACGAGGCTGAACCCACGGGAGCAATTGCGTAAGTCACAGGCGTCACCTGGCGCAGCACGCGGTAGGGCCCTATGTATCACGAAAGGAGCTTATCTGAAAGTCCGACGTGACGAGAGGGTGACTAAAGGAGCACGAGCGCACCAGGCGAAAACTGTACGTCACGATGGCGGGCGTTGTACTGACACTGCTGAGTGGTTTGTGAGGCCGTCAGTCGAGCACGGGCAAGCTGGCGTGCATGGTCGGTGAGGGCGATGGCGTCCCGCGCATACTCGCTTGTTGAGATCGCAGCAGGAGGAAGTGCCGTGTCTAGGGGCAAGGTAGGTTCGCGACCGTACAGTAAATAAAATGGAGAAAATCCGGCGGTGTCGTGCCGGGAAGAATTGTACGCAAATGTTACGTAAAGAAAGGCAATGTCCCAGTCGTGGTGGTCTTTGGAAACGTACTTGGACAGCATATCGGTAAGAGTACGGTTTAACCGCCCTGTCAGGCCATTGGTTTGAGGATGGTATGAGGTAGTCAGTTTGTGTTGAATGGAGCAGGAACGCACAGTGTCAGCGATAACTTTCGAGAGGAAGTTTCGACCACGGTCAGTAAGCAGCTGTCGCGGGGCGCCATGAAGCAAGATAATGTCACGCAAGAGAAAGTCCGCGACGTCAGTGGCGCAACTGGCAGGGAGAGCCCGCGTGATAGCGTATCGGGTGGCGTAATCAGTCGCGACGGCTACCCATTTGTTCCCAGAGGATGACGTGGGAAAGGGACCGAGCAGGTCTAATTCAACACGAAAGAACGGTTCCACAGGGACGGTGATCGGCTGGAGATGACCGGCAGGTAGCACTTGAGGTGTTTTCCGACGCTGGCAGGTATCACAGCCAGCAACATAGTGTCGAACGGAGCGAGCGAGACCAGGCCAATAGGAGCGGCGGCGGACGCGGTCGTACGTGCGGGTTACCCAAAGATGTCCTGCAGTGGGTGCATCATGCATCTCAAAGAGCACAGTCAGTCGGAGCTATTTTACCGCGACAAGAAGAAGACCAGAGCCGTCAGGGAGGAAGTTCCTTCGATACAGAATGTCCGATATATGTCCTCCAGCGCTGGAGGACATATCGGCGAACGGATGCATCCGTAGGCGTAGAGCGCAGACGCTCGATAAGTGCTCGCTGCGATAGGTTTCGGTACTGCTCATCGGTGATGTTAGCGAAGGCAGACACAGAGAAAATGCCGTTGGCGCTATCACTGTCGGCGTCGTCAGGCTCGTCGACCGGGTAGCGAGACAGGCAGTCAGCGTCCTTATGTAGTCGGCCAGATTTATAGGTGACAGTATACGAATATGCTTGGAGGCGTAAGGCCCAGCGACCAACTCTTCCTGTAGGATCTTTCAGTGAGCATAACCAGCAAAGCGCGTGATGATCTGGGACGACGGAAAAGGGTCGGCCATGTAAGTATGGGCTGAATTTCGCAACCGCCCAAACTAGGGCCAGACACTCACGCTCAGTGATGAAATAGTCGCGCTCCGCGGGTAAGAGGAGCCGGCTGGCGTAAGCGATAACACGGTCGTGGCCACGCTGGCGTTGTGCCAGTACTGCGCCAATTCCGTGACCGCCGGCATAAGTACGGACTTCGGTAGGCGCAGAAGGATCGAAATGGGCCAGAACGGGAGGCGTTGTGAGAATTTCGACTAGATATGAGAATGCAGAGGGCTCGTTATCGCCCCGCTGGAAAGGGGCGTCTTTATACAAAAGGTCGGTTAGTGGTCGTGCTATGGCGGCGAAATTTCTCACGAAACGGCGGAAGTACGAACAAAGGCCGATGAAGCTGCGCACATCCTTGACACACTTCGGAACAGGGAAGTGGGCAACAGCATGGATCTTGTCTGGGTCCGGTTGCACTCCGTTCGCGTCCACGAGATGTCCAAGGACGGTAATCTGGCGACGGCCGAATTGACACTTCGATGCGTTGAGTTGCAGACCGGCTATGCGAAAAACGTCCAGGACTGCTGAGAGGCGCTCGAGGTGCGTATTGAACGTTGGGGAGAATACGATAACGTCGTCTAAGTAGCACAGGAACGTGGACCATTTGAAATCATGAAGAAGGGAGTCCATCATGCGTTCAAAAGTGGCAGGGGCGTTACACAGACCGAACAGCATCACTTTGAATTGATAAAGACCATCGGGTGTTACAAAAGCAGTCTTCTCGCGGTCGAGCTAGTCCACGGCAATCTGCCAATTGCCGGAGCGAAGGTCAATAGAGAAATAGCGAGCACCGTGGAGGCAGTCAAGGGCGTCATCAATCCGACGTAGGGGATACACGTCCTTTTTGGTAACCCTGTTAACGTGGCGATACTCCACGCAAAACCGCCATGAGCCATCCTCCTTTTTGACCAGTTGAACAGGTCACGCCCATGCACAATATGATGGTTCAACAATGTTCTTGGCAAGCATTTTGCGAACTTCTGCTTGAATAACTTCACGTTCAGCTTGTGACACTCGATACGGGCGGCGATGAATAGGAGGGGCATCGCCGGTATTATTGCGATGTTTGACAGCTGTAGTTGGGGCCAAAGGACGATCGTTAAGGTAAAAAATATCGTGGTAGGAAAACAGAACGCGGTGGAGTTCACGAGCGTGCTCGGATGGCAAGTCGGGCGCAATCATTTTCTCTAAGTCAGCGATGGCGGAATTTGCCGACTGCGATGGTAGAGGAGTATCGGATGAAGTGTCGTCTACTGCAATGGATGCTACTGAGTGATCCTCGAATGAGCAAAGCTGGGCTAGAGACATCCCGCATGACAGCACTTGTGTCGTCAAGCCAAAATTGACCACTGGCAGGCAGACGCGATTCGCCGTAATAGAAAAAACTGTATGAGGTACTGTGATCCCGTGTGTAAGGAGGACGTCTTGCATAGGAGCCGCGATGTAGCGACCGTCGGGGACTGGTGGGGATGACTCTAGGTCAACCTTTCATATTTGAAACAGCGCAAAAAACACCGACAAGGGAGGACACAGGACGAGCGCTGACTGCCAACAACACCTTTATTGGAGCCAGCGCAAATATATACAATTTGCAACAGGGATAAAGAGAGTGAAAGAAGGGGAGGGGAAGGCGAGTC
Organism: Dermacentor variabilis; assembly: GCF_050947875.1. Lineage (NCBI taxonomy): Eukaryota > Metazoa > Arthropoda > Arachnida > Ixodida > Ixodidae > Dermacentor > Dermacentor variabilis. The sequence goes on from NC_134575.1 coordinate 77,533,369, forward strand.
ATCGTCGGTCAACAACTGCTGCGCATGCGTCAATGACATTAAACAATATAAAAGAAACCATAGCATGGTGGACACAGGCCAAACTGCTTAACTTCTCAGGAACTGAAGTTCTTTATCACAAAGTGCAATAGAAGGGGAACTAACGCAGGTGGCTCCTAACTGACTCATTGAAAATGCCTCAAAGATTTCTCTGGCCATCTGATTGCTGTACCTTTTCAACACACGTGTGTGGTCAAGGAGTGGAGTACAGCCGCACTTGGCACAATGAACAGCCAGATTACTGCCAGTCTTAATCTTGACACAGTGAGCATGCTCGCGCAAACGTTCAATGATACAGCGTCCTGTTTGCCCTATGTAAGTGCAGCCGCAAGTGGTGGGAATGGAATACACTACATTGTACTGCAATGTACAGGCTTGGCGACATGTTACTTATTGCACGGTCCAGGTGTTCTCCAGCTTTCGTTTATTTTTTTGCACATCCTTCCCAACTTGTTAGGCGCAGTGAACAGGACCTTAATACCAGCCCGGCCTGCGGCTTTCTTGATGCGATGGGACACACCATGTATATACGGTATCGCAACAGTCTTGGTTAAGACATCACGCGCTTCGCGCTGTTTCTTGGGGGAAGGAGCCTCTTGCAATAAAACTTCCGCCAAGGATGACAGCAGTTGTTCAGGATAGCCACTTGTTTTAAGCCGCTGGACTTGATGGGAGAGGCTGCTGGACATCGAGTGGTGGCAAGAGCGAAGGACCGCATTTCTAAGGGCCCCAAGGGCGATGGAGCGCTTCACAACTTTAGAATGGTTGGAAATGTAGGGGAGAAGGTGTTTTTTGGAACGCGGGGCATACATCCAACACGTGTGCGCTTTCTGGAGGTGTAGTGCAAGGTCTAGGAAGCGGATTTGGCCTTTTTCCGGCAGTTCTCTTGTGAACGTCAAACCTCAATAGATGCACTTGAATTTTTCAAACACTTGGTCTACCAGGGTTGTGGCTTCATTAGGGTGGGCAGATAGGATCACCAGAAAATCGTTGACGTAGCGAAACACCTTCTTAACAGGAATTGTGCTGAGTTGCTCTCGGAGGAGTCTATTATCTTGGTTGGCGAACTTGGCGAACTTCTTGGTCCTTCCAAGACCAAGAAGTTCGCCGTAGGCAGATGTGAGGAAGCCGGTCTAGAAAAGTTGTCTAAGGCGATCAAGCGCTCCAAAGGAATGAGCCTTTCCGCCTTTTTTACTGTTAAAACTCACAAGATGGGCCACCCCTTCAGAGTCATTGTTTCGGAAGTGGGTACTTGGCAAAAGTGCCTAGGGTCCTACCTTCTGGATGGTCTCAGGTAGCTTCCAATAAATGAACCGTTTTTAGTACGCAATTCGACAGAGGTAGACCAGTTCCTAAAGGAGTCAAGCATCAATAGAGCACAGGCATTCTCGGTAGACATCAAGGACCTATATTATTCCCTACCTCAAGATGACCTCTTCGCCGTCGTGCAGGAAGGCATAGAAACGATAGGTGAAGTCCGGTTCCAGAATGCGGTTGGCACCAGCGTCGCCAATTTTCTGGACCTGCTGCAGGTTTAACTAAGATCCACCGTCATCCAGCATAATGAAGATTTTTATGTGCAAAAGAACGGGATTTGCATAGGCTCTCATATTACGCCCATAATGAGTGATCTATTGTTGGCGCTCTATGATAGACTCCTCCAGGAGCAACTCAGCACAATTCCTGTTAAGAAGGTGTTTCGCTACGTCGATGATTTTCTGGTTATCCTATCTGCCCACCCTAATGAAGCTACAACCCTGGTCGACCAAGTGTTTGAAAAATTCAAGTGCATCTATCGATGTTTGACGTTCACAAGAGAACTGCCGGAAAAAGGCCAAATCCGCTTCCTAGACCGTAGGCTGTTTTTGGTTTTGCACAATCATTGTTCAAGGATGCAAATGGTGACATACAACAGAATGCAAGAAGTGACTAAGGAATGCAAGCAGGGCATGGGACTTTTTAGGCAGATGCGTGCGTGTGCCATTTATAAAACTCCCTATGGTATGCCTGAAGGCATTTTCTAACCCTTTGATAGAATACACTGACACCCACTTTATTAAGGATAAATGCTCCTCGAAACAACTTTTTAAGTTATTTATTTGTACTAGAGATTTGAATATACTGCAATTTATAGAGACTTTTATGTAGATTTGAATTGTCATTCATTTTTGTGTGGCTGGTGTTTTAGTTATGTCCTACACAGTGGCAAAATACTCTTGTGGGCACTTTCTTGTGTATAAAATATGCACAAATAGTTTCATGCTGTATCTTATTTAGCTAGTTGTATACCGGAAAATGGCGATACCTATCTGAACACCTCGTACAATTACTGGAACTATGCAAGAGATATCAGGCCACTTTAAGTAATTTTTACAGATTGCGATTTCAATTAGATATCAGTATTCTGCGTATCTTACAGAGTATGAATGCCAAATTTCATTTCTATAAGGCAATTATAAGAGCACAAGATTATTGTCATGCTATTGTGAGAAAAAATTGTTGAAGTATTCTCAATAATTTTTTTTGCACAGTAGGATGAGAAGTATGCAAGATTAGTAGGCAGGCCTGCCTGCCTGCCTACTGATCGCGCATACTTCTAGTAATGTTACAAGCTGTTTGAATAGATATCGACACTTTACAGTCTACAAAGAGCTGAGTTAGCTACAGAACACTACTTTTTGTGAAAACTTAATACACGAGATAGTGCCCGCAAATATCACTATGTATTTTGCCGTTGTGTAGGACGTAACATTAGAAGCAGCTAAATAAAAATTATTGGCATATAGGAAATGTGCAGGAAGAACTCTACAATTGGCTCGCTTTTCAAACCTCTAGTACAAATAATAAAATATTTCGAGTAATATTCACTCGGCAAAACGTGCCCCTTGCTATAGTGACCTAGTGTATAGTGAACATAGCCATGCAAAGTTTAAGGCAAGTCTTCTTGTCGAAGTAACTCTAGGCTGTCTTCCCAGAGGCTTCTGTTAAACAATGTAAATTTTCCTGCATTTTCCAGAAGTCCTAAAATGTTTGTGACTGTGCAATTGGTATTGGCACACAAACAGAAAAAAAGACAGTTCTGTGAAATGTAGAATCGACTATAACTTTGTTCGACATTTACATTTTGACTCCATATATCTATTTTGTGTTTTGTACTGAGTGTTTCAGCGGTGACTGCCGCTAATTATTGAACATAGGTGCTTCATGACAGTGCGACGATTTTCACTAAGAGAAATTTTTAGCAGTGGCTGGCATTAGAATTACAGTACTCAATAACGTCTACTTTGTGAGAAATCAGACTAGCACCAGTTTTGAGATACACACACCCAAAAAGCAATGATCAAATAGATTTCTGTTCCACACAGAATTGTCCCACAAGGCTTACAAAGGGCTTTTTGGCAAAGTAATATCTAAAAGAGCAAAGCATGTTCCACCAAGTATGGTGACAAATATTTCAGCGCTGCCAGTCTGAGAACCCCTACAAACTAACAATATCTTCAGCACTGACTAGCTTCAATAATAGGATGTCAGCATTTTGCTGATATCAACAAAACTTCAATTATTGTCATCTTGTTTAAGAAGACATTAGCAATTATCATGCAGTTCTAATCTCTGTCACTTTTGTAAATATTTTCCAATATCATTTTTCTGGCTACAACTTTTAGTAATAGTGGTATTTATAGCGAAAGAGCAAGTACATGACATTTAATAATAAAGGTGCTGGCCATTGTAGATTTTCTCTCTTCAGCATTTGTTCTGTTCCACAACTGTTTCTTGAAATCTGAAATGATATACCCATCTCTTTGTTAGCAATAAACATGGAAATCTGCAAGTATGTTCTCTTTAAAATACAGCTGGTCAAACCAATAGTTAGGCTATTTGCTAATTACAAATTATAACGACAATAGTGCAGGACCATAAATACACATTAATGCTGACTCACAGCTGTGCCCAGCTACGTCCACACAGCTGTGCCATAAAATGTGCATATGTTATGAAGAGACAAATGTCCCAGACAGAAAGCAAATGTAACTCGTTGTTCGTCATCTTGTACAAGCAGATTATGCGCCAGATGTAGTTTACGCTCAGTAAATAGATAAATAAGTCATCTGGGGTGTCTCACTTTAGGTTGCAAGTTCCAAGTTCTAGTAATCTTGCTTGTTTATTTTGTTTCCTTTGTGAGCATGAGTGACTTGATTGCCTTGGCACATATTGTCAAAACTGTTTCTTCATCATTGTAAATCACGAATGTTCATTTAGAAATAAAATTCGCAGTTACTAGTATGGTAGGCTTTGAGCTTAATTCTCTTATCTTTCATATGTTTATCTACCATGTAGTTTTATCGTTCATTGAAACATAGTGCTACGGAAGAATATGTGCGATCACGAAAAGGCGAGCAGTGTGAAGACGACGACGACGATTAGAAGCTAGCAAGGGCTGTTGCCCCTTGGCCAAGCGCAGCGTATTTTATTGTAAATACGCTTATTACGTACATATAAGCTATATACGCTAATACGTACATAGCTTTTCGGCTGCGTCTTTCTGCGAAACATATCTGGTGGAGGTGGACGTTCCCTGCACCTCGTCACGGAGCTTCGCAGTGGACGGTACGTCGAGCCTTCCTTCATGGCTCCCGGCGACGACAACCCGGCTCCGCCGGCTCCGACACCTGCTGCCACTTCGACGACCAACATCACTCTCCCCGCTCCCCGTGATCTTGGCATATTCTCGGGCAAAGATGGGGAAGACGTCGATGACTGGATCAGCCTGTATGAACACGTCAGCCGCAATAACCGGTGGGACCCTACTATTATGCTCACCAACGTAATCTTTTTCCTCGGTGGCACACCTCGCGTTTGGTATCGCACGCACGAAGATCAGCTCACCAGTTGGGATTCACTTAAGGCACAGTTTCGAGACTTGTTCGGCAACCCCTACGGTCACCAACTTGACGCGCCGAAGGCGCTTTCCGGCCGTGTGCAGACGTCAACGAGCCCTATGTCACGTACATTAAGGACGTCTTGGCTCTGTGCCGCAAAGTAGACACTCACATGACTGAGTCAGACAAGGTTGCCCACATCCTCAAAGGCATTGCCGATGACGCCTTCAACTTGCTCGTTTGCAACAACGTAGCGACGGTGGATGCTGTTATAAAAGAGTGCCGCCCCCTGGAACTCGCTAAAAGTCGACGTATTGACCAGAAGTTTGCCCGTCTGCCCAACTCCCCAGCGACATCTTCCTGTGCCGACACTCCTCGTCCCAACAACACTGCTAATGTTACCAGGATCGTCCGGCGTGAGGTCGAGGCCGCCTATCCGGCTGCCTTCGACTCCAGTCCCACCAACACATCTGCAATCACGGTCTCACTGATCCAGGCAGTTGTCCGCCAAGAGTTCGAAAACATGGGTCTTCACACATTCTGCTCGGCCCACCGCCCTGATACCAGCCCGGCTACTTCGATTCCGCCCCGTCCCGCATCTTCTTACCCATCACGTTTCCGCAACCCATCTGAATGGCGCACTGCTGACGACAAGCCCATTTGTTTCCACTGCCATCGAATCGGGCACATTTCTCGGCACTGTCGCAGTCGCTGGAGTTCCCCGACCCGGTCTACTTATACTGCCTACTCTCGCCGCCCAGGTGGCCCTTCTCGTCCCTTTGCCGCACGCTCCGATAACACCGCCGCTGATTCGCATCCTCCGAACCACTTCTATTCTCGTTCGCCTTCGCCCCAACGACGACAACCTCGCTTTCGCCAGCCCCGTCGCTCCTATCGCCGACTCCCTTCGGACGCCGCTCCCAGCCGGAAAAGTAGACAATGCAGCGCCTCGAGGTGACGCTGCATTGCTCCCTACGCCGCCAAACCCTCTATTGACGTTGCCCACTCATCTGATCCTTCTTGACGTGCAAGTCGACGGTGTTTCTGTTTCTGCCCTCATAGACACTGGGGCACATTTGTCCGTAATGAGCGCTGACCTTCGTAACAGGCTCAAGAAAATTATCGCGCCGGCCACGACGCCTTTGTCCATGTCGCCAATGGCGGAACAGCACCCGTAATTGGTATGTGTACCGCCCGCGTCCCTTTCGCCGATCGCTCAACAATCATGCTATTCACAGTCATCGCCCACTGTCCCCACGACATCATCCTCGGCTTAGACTTCCCCTCCGCACATTCTGCTCTCATCGATTGTTCCGCCAGTACTCTCCGCTTTGATCGGCCTGTTCTGGATCCTGCTGAACCACACCCCAGTCGCCTCAGTTCCGTCGACTTCGTTCGCTTGCCGCCTTCGGCACTGACCTACGTTGACCTAGATGACTCAGAAGGGTTTGGGTGCGAGATAGTTGGTACGGATCATTCATATTTAAAACAGCGCAAAAAACACGGACAATGGAGGACACAGGACGAGCGCTGACTGCCAACAACACCTTTATTGGAGCCTGCGCAAATATATACAATTTGCAACAGGCATAAAGAGAGTGAAAGAAGGGGAGGGGAAGGCGAGTCATCGTCGTTCAACTACTGCTGCGCATGCTTCAATGACATTAAACAATATAAAAGCAACCATAACACGGCGGACACAGGCCAAACTGCTTAACTTCTCAGGAACTTAAGTTCTTTATCACAAAGTGCAATAGAAGGGGAACTAACACAGGAGGCTCTTAACTGACTCATTGAAAATGCCTCAAAGATTTCTCTGGCCATCTGATTGCTGTACCTTTTCAACACACGTGTGTGGTCAAGGAGTGGAGTACAGCCGCACTTGGCACAATGAACAGCCAGATTACTGCCAGTCTTAATCTTGACACAGTGAGCATGCTCGCGCAAACGTTCAATGATACAGCGTCCTGTTTGCCCTATGTAAGTGCAGCCGCAAGTGGTGGGAATGGAATACACTACATTGGTACTGCAATGTACTGGCTTGGCGACATGTTACTTATTGCACGGTCCAGGTGTTCTCCAGCTTTCGTTTATTTTTTTGCACATCCTTCCCAACTTGTTAGGCGCAGTGTACAGGACCTTAATACCAGCCCGGACTGCGGCTTTCTTGATGCGATGGGACACACCATGTACATACGGTATCGCAACAGTCTTGGTTAAGACATCAGCCGCTTCGCGCTATTTCTTGGGAGAAGGAGCCTCTTGCAATAAAACTTCCGCCTAGGATGACAGCAGTTGTTCAGGATAGCCACTTGTTTTAAGCCGCTGGACTTGATTGGAGAGGCTGCTGGACATCGAGTGGTGGCAAGAGCGAACGACCGCATTTCTAAGGGCCCCCAGGACGATGGAGCGCTTCACCACTTTAGAATGGTTGGAAATGTAGGGCAGAAGGTGTTTTTTGGAACGCGGGGCATACATCCAACACGTGTGCCCTTCCTGGAGGTGTAGTGCACGGTCTACGAAGCGGATTTGGCCTTTTTCCGGCAGTTCTCTTGTGAACGTCAAACATCGATAGATGCACTTGAATTTTTCAAACACTTGGTCGACCAGGGTTGTAGCTTCATTAGGGTTGGCAGATAGGATAACCAGAAAATCATCGACGTAGCGAAACACCTTCTTAACAGGAATTGTGCTGAGTTGCTCCTGGAGGAGTCTATCATAGAGCGCCAACAATAGATCACTCATTATGGGCGTAATATGAGAGCCTATGCAAATCCCGTTCTTTTGCACATAAAACTCTTCATTATGCTGGATGACGGTAGATCTTAGGTAAACCTGCAGCAGGTCCAGAAAATTGGCGACGCTGGTGCCAACCGCATTCTGGAACCGGACTTCACCTATCGTTTCTATGCCTTCCTGCACGACGGCGAAGAGGTCATCTTGAGGTAGGGAATAATATAGGTCCTTGATGTCTACCGAGAATGCCTGTGCTCTATTGATGCTTGACTCCTTTAGGAACTGGTCTACCTCTGTCGAATTGCGTACTAAAAACGGTTCATTTATTGGAAGCTACCTGAGACCATCCAGAAGGTAGGACCCTAGGCACTTTTGCCAAGTACCCACTTCCGAAACAATGGCTCTGAAGGGGTGGCCCATCTTGTGAGTTTTAACAGTAAAAAAGGCGGAAAGGCTCATTCCTTTGGAGCGCTTGATCGCCTTAGACAACTTTTCTAGACCGGCTTCCTCACATCTGCCTACGGCGAACTTCTTGGTCTTGTAAGGACCAAGAAGTTCGCCAAGTTCGCCAACCAAGATAATAGACTCCTCCGAGAGCAACTCAGCACAATTCCCGTTAAGAAGGTGTTTCGCTACGTCAACGATTTTCTCGTGATCCTATCTGCCCACCCTAATGAAGCCACAGCCCTGGTCGACCAAGTGTTTGAAAAATTCAAGTGCATCTATTGAGGTTTGACGTTCACAAGAGAACTGCCGGAAAAAGGCCAAATCCGCTTCCTAGACCTTGCACTACACCTCCAGGAAGCGCACACGTGTTGGATGTATGCCCCGCGTTCCAAAAAACACCTTCTCCCCTACATTTCCAACCATTCTAAAGTGGTGAAGCGCTCCATCGCCCTTGGGGCCCTTAGAAATGCGGTCCTTCGCTCTTGCCACCACTCGATGTCCAGCAGCCTCTCCAATCAAGTCCAGCGGCTTAAAACAAGTGGCTATCCTGAACAACTGCTGTCATCTATGGCGGAAGTTTTATTGCAAGAGGCTCCTTCCCCCAGGAAACAGCGCGAAGAGGGTGATGTCTTAACCAAGACTGTTGCGATACCGTATATACATGGTGTGTCCCATCGCATCAAGAAAGCCGCAGGCCGGGCTGGTATTAAGGTCCTGTTCACTGCGCCTAACAAGTTGGGAAGGATGTGCAAAAAAATAAACGAAAGCTGGAGAACACCTGGACCGTGCAATAAGTAACATGTCGCCAAGCCTGTACATTGCAGTACAATGTAGTGTATTCCATTCCCACCACTTGCGGCTGCACTTACATAGGGCAAACAGGACGCTGTATCATTGAACGTTTGCGCGAGCATGCTCACTGTGTCAAGATTAAGACTGGCAGTAATCTGGCTGTTCATTGTGCCAAGTGCGGCTGTACTCCACTCCTTGACCACACACGTGTGTTGAAAAGGTACAGCAATCAGATGGCCAGAGAAATCTTTGAGGCATTTTCAATGAGTCAGTTAGGAGCCACCTGTGTTAGTTCCCCTTCTATTGCACTTTGTGATAAAGAACTTCAGTTCCTGAGAAGTTAAGCAGTTTGGCCTGTGTCCACCATGCTATGGTTTCTTTTATATTGTTTAATGTCATTGACGCATGCGCAGCAGTAGTTGACCGACGATGACTCGCCTTCCCCTCCCCTTCTTTCACTCTCTTTATCCCTGTTGCAAATTGTATATATTTGCGCTGGCTCCAATAAAGGTGTTGTTGGCAGTCAGCGCTCGTCCTGTGTCCTCCCTTGTCCGTGTTTTTTGCGCTGTTTCAAATATGAAAGGTTGACCTAGAGTCATCCCCACCAGTCCCCGACGGTCGCTACATCGCGGCTCCTATGCAAGACGTCCTCCTTACACACGGGATCACAGTACCTCATGCAGTTTTTTCTATTACGGCGAATCGCGTCTGCCTGCCAGTGGTCAATTTTGGCTTGACGACACAAGTGCTGTCATGCGGGATGTCTCTAGCCCAGCTTTGCTCATTCGAGGATCACTCAGTAGCATCCATTGCAGTAGACGACACTTCATCCGATACTCCTCTACCATCGCAGTCGGCAAATTCCGCCATCGCTGACTTAGAGAAAATGATTGCGCCCGACTTGCCATCCGAGCACGCTCGTGAACTCCACCGCGTTCTGTTTTTCTACCACGATATTTTTTACCTTAACGATCGTCCTTTGGCCCCAACTACAGCTGTCAAACATCGCAATAATACCGGCGATGCCCCTCCTATTCATCGCCGCCCGTATCGAGTGTCACAAGCTGAACGTGAAGTTATTCAAGCAGAAGTTCGCAAAATGCTTGCCAAGAACATTGTTGAACCATCATATTGTGCATGGGCGTGACCTGTTCAACTGGTCAAAAAGGAGGATGGCTCATGGCGGTTTTGCGTGGAGTATCGCCACGTTAACAGGGTTACCAAAAAGGACGTGTATCCCCTACGTCGGATTGATGACGCCCTTGACTGCCTCCACGGTGCTCGCTATTTCTCTATTGACCTTCGCTCCGGCAATTGGCAGATTGCCGTGGACTAGCTCGACCGCGAGAAGACTGCTTTTGTAACACCCGATGGTCTTTATCAATTCAAAGTGATGCTGTTCGGTCTGTGTAACGCCCCTGCCACTTTTGAACGCATGATGGACTCCCTTCTTCATGATTTCAAATGGTCCACGTTCCTGTGCTACTTAGACGACGTTATCGTATTCTCCCCAACGTTCAATACGCACCTCGAGCGCCTCTCAGCAGTCCTGGACGTTTTTCGCATAGCCGGTCTGCAACTCAACGCATCGAAGTGTCAATTCGGCCGTCGCCAGATTACCGTCCTTGGACATCTCGTGGACGCGAACGGAGTGCAACCGGACCCAGACAAGATCCATGCTGTTGCCCACTTCCCTGTTCCGAAGTGTGTCAAGGATGTGCGCAGCTTCATCGGCCTTTGTTCGTACTTCCGCCGTTTCGTGAGAAATTTCGCCGCCATAGCACGACCACTAACCGACCTTTTGTATAAAGACGCCCCTTTCCAGCGGGGCGATAACGAGCCCTCTGCATTCTCATATCTAGTCGAAATTCTCACAACGCCTCCCGTTCTGGCCCATTTCGATCCTTCTGCGCCTACCGAAGTCCGTACTTATGCCGGCGGTCACGGAATTGGCGCAGTACTGGCACAACGCCAGCGTGGCCACGACCGTGTTATCGCTTACGCCAGCCGGCTCCTCTTACCCGCGGAGCGCGACTATTTCATCACTGAGCGTGAGTGTCTGGCCCTAGTTTGGGCGGTTGCGAAATTCAGCCCATACTTACATGGCCGACCCTTTTCCGTCGTCCCAGATCATCACGCGCTTTGCTGGTTATGCTCACTGAAAGATCCTACAGGAAGAGTTGGTCGCTGGGCCTTACGCCTCCAAGCATATTCGTATACTGTCACCTATAAATCTGGCCGACTACATAAGGACGCTGACTGCCTGTCTCGCTACCCGGTCGACGAGCCTGACGACGCCGACAGTGATAGCGCCAACGGCATTTTCTCTGTGTCTGCCTTCGCTAACATCACCGATGAGCAGTACCGAAACCTATCGCAGCGAGCACTTATCGAGCGTCTGCGCTCTACGCCTACGGATGCATCCGTTCGCCGATATGTCCTCCAGGGCGGCATTCTGTATCGAAGGAACTTCCTCCCTGACGGCTCTGGTCTTCTTCTTGTCGTGCTAAAACAGCTCCGACTGACTGTGCTCTTTGAGATGCATGACGCACCCACTGCAGGACATATTTGGGTAACCCGCACGTACGACCGCGTCCGCCGCCGCTCCTATTGGCCTGGTCTCGCTCGCTCCGTTCGACACTATGTTGCTGGCTGTGATACCTGCCAGCGTCGGAAAACACCTCAAGTGCTACCTGCCGGTCATCTCCAGCCGATCACCGTCCCTGTGGAACCGTTCTTTCGTGTTGAATTAAACCTGCTCGGTCCCTTTCCCACGTCATCCTCTGGGAACAAATGGGTAGCCGTCGTGACTGATTACGCCACCCGATACGCTATCACGCGGGCTTTCCCTGCCAGTTGCGCCACTGACGTCGCGGACTTTCTCTTGCGTGACATTATCTTGCTTCATGGCGCCCCGCGACAGCTGCTTACTGACCGTGGTCGAAACTTCCTCTCGAAATTTATCGCTGACACTGTGCGTTCCTGCTCCATTCAACACAAACTGACTACCTCATACCATCCTCAAACCAATGGCCTGACAGGGCGGTTAAACCGTACTCTTACCGATATGCTGTCCAAGTACGTTTCCAAAGACCGCCACGACTGGGACATTGCCTTTCTTTACGTAACATTTGCGTACAATTCTTCCCGGCACGACACCGCCGGATTTCCTCCATTTTATCTACTGTACGGTCGCGAACCTACCTTGCCCCTAGACACGGCACTTCCTCCTGCTGCGATCTCAACAAGCGAGTATGCGCGGGACGCCATCGCCCTCACCGACCATTCACGCCAGCTTGCCCGTGCTCGAATGACGGCCTCACAAACCACTCAGCAGTGTCAGTACAACGCCCGCCATCGTGACGTACAGTTTTCGCCTGGTGCGCTCGTGCTCCTGTAGTCACCCTCTCGTCACGTCGGACTTTCAGAGAAGCTCCTTTCGTGATACATAGGGCCCTACCGCGTGCTGCGCCAGGTGACGCCTGTGACTTACGCAATCGCTCCCGTGGGTTCAACCTCGTCCTCTCCTCTGGCATCTACTGATGTCGTGCATGTCAGTAGGCTCAAGGCCTACTACACAGCTTCCGAGTCCGATCTTTAGTCGCTCCGGGACGGCGCTTTTGCAGCCGGGGGTAGTACTATGGAACAATATGTGCGATCACGAAAAGGCGAGCAGTGTGAAGACGACGACGACGACGATTAGAAGCTAGCGTGGGCTGTTGCCCCTTGGCCAAGCGCAGCGTATTTTCTTGTAAATATAATTGTACATAGCTTTTCGTTTGCGTCTTCCTACGTAACAATAGCTACGCAATGCACAGTGGCACCGAAATTTTAAATATAATATCTGTCCTTGCTTTATACCTTGCTATGGTGTTTTCATAATCAATCATTAGTGCAATGGCCTGTTTGCACCTGTAGAAAAGTAGTGAAGTGCCTAAAGTTAAAGGTCCACAACATAATAAAGATACAAAGCAAAAACATAAGTTTGCAATCGTCCCACATAATTTATTTATTTATTTATTTATTTATTTATTTATTTATTCAGTGCCCACAGGCGCCAAAAGGCATTACAGTGGGGGGAAAGGTTTAACAGAACAGGTATAAACTTTCACAAAAGATTTTTTTTTACCCGACGTGATAAAAAACAACAAATGTTAAACAGAACTTACAGAATTTTCAAAACACGGTAACTTATACATGGGCAAATTCAATATAAAGGTAAAAGAAATGGGCTAGTTGAGGCACTTCAACAGGGCAAAAAATACATCATTTGACACGACGTTGACGACACTGGCAGGTAACCTATTGCATTCCTGTATAGTTCTTGGAGAAAATGTCTTCTTATACATTTCTGTCTTGCATGGAACTTCTCGTACCTTTAGCGCATGATCCACGCGTTGTGATCGGTAATGAGGCGGCATTATATATTTGTCCCTTTCTATACCAATTGTACCGTAGAATATGGAATGCAAAAGCTTCAGTCGCAGCCTTCTGCGTCGTACCTCCAAGGTATCCCATTTAAACTCTTCCTTAGCACTCGTAACGCTGAAATTAACTTTGTATCGACCTGACACGTACCGCATACCTAAATTTTGTACCCTCTCAAGTTTATTAATGTCACGTGCCGTCGGAGGGTCCCACACTACACAGCCGTACTCAAGGACGGACCTTACGTACGTCTTGTACAGCAGCTCTCGTGTAGACGTGCTGAATGCTCTGGAGTTCCTACGAAGAAAACCTAACATTTTCCCTGCCTTAGCGGTTACATAGTTAACCTGTTTCCGACATGATAATTCTGGGGTGTACCAAACACCTAGGTATTTAAACTGTGTTACTTTAGCTATTAAATTGTTATTCAAGGTGTAAGAGAAATTTATAGGGTTTTACTTTCGAGTAAATGTCATGTTGACTGTTTTGGTTAGGTTTATCTGCATGCGCCACTTAGTGCACCATTCACTAATTAGATTGAGGTCTTCCTGAATCAGACTGGCATCATCCATGTTGTTAGTCACCCTATATAACAAGCAGTCATCTGCAAACAGCCTTAGCTCCGAAGTAATACCTTCGCCAATATCATTTATATACAATAAAAAAAGTAAAGGCCCCACGACGGAGCCCTGGGGTACACCGGATGTAACTGCTTGCGGGCGTGACTGAACCCCGTTTACGAACACGACCTCCCGGCGCAGGGTAAGATATTCTTTAGCCTATGCGACAACCTGCGGGTGAATTTTATATTTATGCATTTTTTCTATGAATAATGAATGGGGTACCGTGTCAAAAGCCTTTCTGAAATCGAGGAAGATACACTCAACTGAAAGCCTTTTATCCAAAGCAGAAGCAATATCATTTGTGAATTCTAACAACTGTGCAATACAAGAAAACCCCTTACGAAATCCGTGTTGGGAGGACGTAATCACAGAATTAGTATTGAAATGAGCTACAATGCTCGTGAATAGAATTTGCTCTAGTATTTTACATGCGATGGATGTCAATGATATTGGACGATAGTTTGAAACGTCGCTTCTAGGGCCAGACTTATGAATCAGAGTTTGACTTAGAATTTGAAACAAAGATGGACATCTGGCTATGGTGTGAGAATTGCTTTGGGCATCAAGTGAACTGCGTAGCACCTGTGCTAGAGTACACAACAAAGCAAAAAAATCACGCCAGGTTGCAGTTGCATTGGAAAGTTAAGCAGCGATGTTTTATTTCATGTACCAATAATGTGGCTTATCATCTGATCCTGTTTTGTTTTGTGGGAACGCATACATTGGGATGATAATTCTTTTGCGCCAATGTTACCTTAGCGGGACACCAGAAAAAAACAGGTATTCACACTTGGTTGCCCACAGTGTATTACCTGGATGTGTTTCACTGTACAAAAGCCTACTGTGGTAAATAATCATAGAGACAAAGACAAAAGAATTAAGAGAGGTATGTGTAAGTCATTCTTCCGTGACCTCAATGTTTCAGAGAAACACTTCTTTCTGTATAAGTACCAAGCCATAGGGGAGGCTTTACGTAACTCAGTCATGCTTTCTAAGTTAAAGATCGGAATAAGGACAATCACAAGAACATTCTATGAGTGATTTGTAAATGTGGCGCATACTCTAACATATTCATGTATGCGCTGAAAATAGATTGCAGCCAGTGCATAATATGCTCTTACAGGATGACTTGTGATGAGTAAAAGAAGGCTTCATCACATCTTGCTCTTTGTTTCTTTTGGATCTTGGTGCGCCATGTGTATTGTTACAGCTGCGTGCATGCGGCTGGATTAAGCTTATGTGTTCTGCTTCCTCCCTTGTCCTCATCATTCATGTGCTATCTTTGCCGTAACAAAATTCAGCTACCTGTGCTACATATTTTGTCAGCGTGTTTGCATTATGGCAAGTTTCCTATTAGTGGTTATTGCAATGTGTGAAATTGTTTGTGTCAGCTATTATACTTCGTCTTGGAAAAGTATGTTTGTCAACATAAATCAACGATTAGTATAAATGTTGCTGTATTTATATTTGTAATATTGTCAGGTATTAATCTTTTATACACTGTTGCATGTTGTGTGACAGAATAAAATTGATGCGCAACATTTGAAAGTGGTGTTTTGAGATCAATTTCCAACTGACACTAACACGCACAAGTCGTGTGGGAAAAGTGCCAACAAAAGTACCATAAGGATAGAAAGCTGTTTTTGCTGTTAGATTGGTTGATCAGTTGCCAACCGCTTTTTTTCAGCAAGCATAGCATAATGCATAGATTAGGTAATCTATGTTGGAATATTGTTTTTATTGCAGTTCATTATTTGGGTCTCCTTTGTACATAAGTGCAGCCTTTCTTATTTGTTATGTGTAGCTTACTTGCTTAGGATGTTAAATCCTAAGTATTAAATAAAAATACGTCTAGGAGAACAGTGAAATATGTTTACCTTTTAAATCTTTTGACATGTTATAAGTGACTTTTGAAGTGGTGGATTGAAATTCTGCATGAGTTACATAATATTTTGGGGTCTCATCATGATTCTGAGTGGCATTACAGTGTCATGCATTGCAGCTGCAGGCTACATATTGAATGTTTATTTACGACTATTTTGGTTGGTTGGCTATTGATTCCATTTTAATAGTAATGAGAACTGTATTGCTTTCATAATGATTCTGTGCTAACTGATACAATTGAATTTTGCAGAATACAATAACAAAGGGTGATGAAATGTTAACTTTTTGTTGCTAACCTACCATGTCCTTTTTGGCAAGATTGCTATGGATTCTTTCTTATGATATGTTGTCTTTTCACAGGAGTCATCTTGAGAGCTAGCCATAGTCATGCGTACTTACAGCAAAAGTTGGTGACACATTTTGAAAAGTGGCTCCACAGTGCCATCGGGAAGTCAAACGACTTACGTGGATTAGTTATTTTACTCTATATACAAGAGTCCTGCACCACGCACTAACAGTAACTTGACACACACTGCTGGAGTCATCAGACTCATCAAGAATCGTTACCTGAATCCTTAAGCAGTGGTCATGTGACCCTTTATCTTGAGTCATCTGACACATGCACAATAGTTAACGGAATGCATCAGCACTAGTCTTGTAACCCTTTTGAGAGGGTTAGGATACTACTGAACCAGAGTGTGCATGACTATTGTGAGTGCAATCGCGTAAACACCTTGTTTCGAGCCCAATTAGTCTCGGGACTCTCTGCTGAAAGAGAGTTAGGGTGTCTCCCACGAAGTGTGTCGCATGCAGGGTGAGTCCAGAGTCTCCGTAAAGAGTAAGAGATACCCTTTTTTTCTTAGTTTGAGGTGCCTCAGAAAGGCTGGCCAACGTTTCGGTAGGAGAACCTATCTTCGCCAAATGCGGCCTCGTCATCTTCGGCATGTTAGTTTTAAAGGGTTAGTGCAGTGAGGTCACGTGCGTTCGTCGTCGGCGGCAGTTGGATATAAAGGGAGAGACTTCAGAGGTACTTAGCACTGTCGCCTGACGTCTGTAAGCGTCGTTCCCAAGACGAGGGGACAACAGTGGGAGAGTAGGAAGGCGGGCAGAAAAGAAACGAAAGAAAAAGAGAGAAAATGGAAGGGACACCAAGAGGAAAAAGGGGGCGAGAGATCATCATCATGAGCAGCAGCAGCATCATCATCAGCCTGGTCACGCCCACTGCAGGGCAAATCCCTCTCCCCACTTCCAACTACTTCCTCTCCACACTACCCTAGTCATGTACTAATTGTGGCCATGTTGTCCCTAAAAACTTCCTAATGTCATCCGCCCACCTAACTTACTGCCGCCCCCTGCTACGTTTCCCTTCTCTTGGAATCCAGTCCGTAACCCTAATGACCATCGGTTATCTTCCCTCCTCATTTCATGTCCTACCCATACCCATTTATTTTCCTTGAGTTCAACTAAGGTGTCATTAACCCGCGTTTGTTCCCTCACCCAATCTGCTCTTTTCCTATCCCTAACGTTACACCCATCATTCTTCTTTCCATAGCTCCTTGCGTCGTCCTCAATTTAAGCAGAACCCTCTTCGTAAGCCTCCAGGTTTTTGCCCCATACGTCAGTACTGGTAAGAGACAGCTGTTATACACTGTTGTCTTGAGGGATAGTTGCAACCTGCTGTTCATGATTTGAGAATGCCTGCCAAACGCTCCCCAGCCCATTCGTATCATCATCATCATCATCATCCTCGTTACGCCCACTGCAGGGCAAAGGCATCTCCCCACTTCTCCAACAACCCCGGTCATATACTAATTGTGGCCATGTTCTTCCTGCAAACTTCTTAATCTCACCCGCGCACCTAACTTTCTGCCGCCCCTGCTACCCTTCCCTTCCTTTGGAATCCAGTCCGTAACCCTTAATGACTATTGGTTACCTTCCCTCCTCATTACATGTCCTGCCCATGCACCCCCCCCCCATTTCTTTTTCTTGATTTCAACTAAGATGCCATTAACTCGCGTTAGTTCCCTCACCCAATCTGCTCTTTTCCTATCCCTTAACATTACACCCATCATTCTTCTTCCATAGCTCGTTGCGTCGTCCTCAATTTAAGTGGAACCCTTTTCGTAAGCCTCCAGGTTTCCGCCCCGTACGTGAGTACTGGTAAGACACAGCTGTTATACATTTTTCTCTTCAGGGATAATGGCAACCTGCTGTTCATGATCTGAGAATGCTTGCCAAACGCACCCCAGCCCATTGTTACTCATCTGTTTATTTCAGCCTCATGATTAGCATCCGCGGTCACTACCTGTCC
This sequence comes from Dermacentor variabilis, assembly GCF_050947875.1. Taxonomy (NCBI): domain Eukaryota; kingdom Metazoa; phylum Arthropoda; class Arachnida; order Ixodida; family Ixodidae; genus Dermacentor; species Dermacentor variabilis. The sequence goes on from NC_134575.1 coordinate 77,551,509, forward strand.
TAAGTAGATGTTCTCCCTCACCAATTCCAGTGCCTCGCTACCTATTGTAAACTGCTGTTCTGTTCCGAGGCTGTTAAACATTACTTTAGTTTTCTGCAGATTAATTTTTAGACCCACCCTTCTGCTTTGCCTCTCCAGGTCAGTGAGCATGCATTGCAATTGGTCCCCTGAGTTACCAAGCAAGGCAATATCATCAGCGAATGGCAAGTTACTAAGGTAATCTCCATAAACTTTTATCTCCAATTCTTCCCAATCCATGTCTCTAAATACATCCTGTAAACACGCTGTTAATAGCATTGCAGAGATCGTATCTCCCTGTCTGACGCCTTTCTTTATTGTAATTTTGATGCTTTCTTTATTGAGGGCTACGGTGGCTGTGGAGCTGCTATAGATATCTTTCAGAATTTTTACATATGGCTCGTCTACACCCTGATTCCGTAATGCCTCCATGGCTGCTGAGGTTTCGACTGAATCAAACGGTTTTTCGTGATCAATGAAAGACATATATAAGGGTTGGTTATATTCCAGACATTTCTCTATCGCCTGATTGATAGTGTGAATACGGTCTATTGTTGAGTAGCCTTTACGGAATCCTGCCTAGTCCTTTGGTTGAGAGAAGTCTACGGTGTTGCAGATTCTATTTGCGATTACCTTAGTAAATACTAAGGTAATCTAGGGGAGAGATACTAGGGGTGAGAACAAGAAAAAGCTGAGGAAGGGGGCATGGGAGGGCGTTGGGGAAGCGATAGGTTAGGGAGCATTCAGAGGTGTCGTTGGCGGCATATTTTTGTGGCATTAGAAGAGCCGGTCAGGCGGTCAGTGCGCGAGTAACACAAGAGACCCCCCCAAAAAGAACCTGACATCAAACCGTGACTTGAGTAGCATAGCAGCAATGCGTGGAGTAATTTTGAAGTAGGTAAGATGGCGACAAGCAGTCAGAAATGCAATGTATGGCGTATCTGGAAAGCAGCGGCATGGCCTTTCAAGGGACGTTAGCCCCAGTAGCTCCACGTAGGTCTCATTAAGGCGGTATACAGAAATTGCGATACTCTTTGTGGCTGAGGCGCCCAAAAAGGTATTCTGACGCCTGGGACTTCGGAATGTGTTAGTGAGGGTGTTTAAAAAAACATGTATTAAAAAACAGACAAAAGAAAGAAATGAGAGGGGGGAACAAAAACCGGAGTGACAAATAGGAGGGTGACGTGGGCAGATTCGAGCGGGGGCCGGTGTACATGGAAAAAGGGAGTCGTACACTTCATATAAACGTAAAAACGTGAAAGAGTATATTATATTGAGTAGTAGGGAGGAAAAATTTTTCTAAATGAAGGAATAGGTGAGGTAAAGAATTAAGGTTAGCTGTTGGCCTAACGTGCTTTGTGCCTTGGTTGATGATATGATAATTTCAGATTTAAGTTACAACTTTTAAAGATTCTAAGTTGCTGCGTGCCGAATTAATTCCCGTCGGGTGTAGGAAAATAAACTTGTGTATGAGGTATGATTTCATATATTTCGTTCGTCGAGGGGAACGAAAATTTCTTTGTTATATGTAGAGCCTTGCTTTGTCAAATATATGACCATATTCATTAAAGTGGCTGGCTACTGCTTTGGGTAAATTGTGTTTTGTGTCCGCGCGGTGACCGTTGAGTCTTGTATGAATTTATTGTCCAGTCTTACCTATGTAATATTTGCTACAAGAGGCATATTCTAGACGGGAGACTAGGTTGCTTGATGTGCAGGTGAGAACCGAATTTACTTTGTGGTGGTAATTTGGCGCTGTACCTTTTACTGTAGTAGTAGATTGAATATGTTTGCATGTAGAGCACCTGGGGCGGTCACAGGGACCGGTTCGCGATTTCGTATTTGTTCTTAGTTTAGCATGCACAAGAATATCTTTAAAATTGGGCGGGTCGCGAAAAGTGTTATTAAGTTTCTGGTTGCTGGCGAGAATTGGGTATTATTTACTGAGGATGTTGTTCCCGTTTGGGAGTCCATTTGAAAATTTAGTCGTAAGAAGAGGCGTTCTTGTTCTTGTGATCCTCGGGCGGGGCTTGAGGACCTCCGCTCGATCAAGTATGGTTCCAGTGGTGTAGTCTTTTCGAAGGTCACTGTTTGGGTGGTTCCTGTTCGATAGGGTTTCTTTAAGGTGATCGAGTCTATCTATGTATTAATGTTTTTCAACGCAAATGCTACGTAGTCGTGTGGCTTGGCCTTTAAAGATGCCTTGTTTGCAATGTCTTGGTTGATGGCTCGTACATTCTAGGCACTGTTATTTGGCGAAAGGTTTCCTATACAGCGTTGGCTTTAGCGCCCCATCGTCACTGTATATTGTTGTGTCTCTGAGGTTGAGTTGAGGTTCTGATGTGAATTTTATTGTTGGATGAAAAGAATTTAGAAATGCTACATATTTATCTAGGCTGTCCTGACCACGTCCCCATATTACGAATGCCTCGTCTATGTACCCCAGGTATGTGTGGGGCTTGTCAGTGCAGCGTGATAGGAAATCTGTTTCTACAATCCCCATAAATATGTTCGCCTAGGTTGGTGCAAAAGGGTACCCATGCTTGTACCATCTATCTAGGTAGTAACTCTCCTACAATGCGAAATAGTTATGTATTAGAAGTAATTTAAGGAGAGACAAGTAGACTTCAGTAGAGTGTTGTGTATTTTGTTTAGAGAGCGTTTGTTTTACAGAAAATCTACCATCACGGATTGGAATGTTGGTGTACAGGGCCGTGACGTCTAGTGTTGCGAGCATTATGTTGCGGTGTAGTGTGCCTTTAGTACTCTATGTTGTACTCTATAATTCTCAGCAGGTGGGGCGTATCATGTACAAATGGCGAAAGTGCTTTTGGCGGTGCACTTTAAAGATCCGCGGGTGGTCGAAATTTCCGGAGTCCTCCCCTACGGCGTGCCTAATATTCTGAAAGTGATTTTGGCATGTCAGGCCCCATAATTTTAAAGTGCTTTTGCAAGTCACCAAGTAAGTGGTTAAGGAATGTGGAGGTGCTATCTCTCGGGGTGTTGTTTGATAGTATAGGGGGGGGGGGGGGGGCGGGTGACCTGGGAAAACAGTGGTGTATAGTTCAGTGGATGGAACTTTTTGAAGGAGGTAGAAACGCCCGGCAGTTTTGTTGCTTGGTTTAAGAAATTTGTATTCTGGCGGTGTTATCAACTCAACAGCTAAAAGTGATTTCAGCCTATTGGTGATTGCTATTGTGTAGAATAATGTCGGATCCTTATCTAGCTTACGGTAATGTTCTGGGCTGTTTAGTTGTCTGTAAGCCTCGTGCTTGTATTTTTCTACTGGCTAAATAACTATACTTCCACCCTTATCTGCTTCCATACTAAGAATGTCATTCCGGCAACTAAGATTTGAAATGATATGACTTTCCAACACAGTTGTGTTTTTAGGTCGCTTAGATGTCTTGGATTGGCTTATAATTTCGTTACTGAGAGTTTTAAGGTATATGTCAAGTTCTGTGGCTTGTTCTGGTTCGGGAGTCTAAGTGGATTGGGCTCTAAGTGGTGCCGTCCCGGTGCCTGGTGTGTGCGCGAAAAAGTGTCTGATCCGCCTTCAAATTCTGAGAGGTCCTTGTGAAGCTCGAATTCATTTATTGTCTTGGTCGTAGGATGACAGTTTAGGGCCTTGTTGAGTACGCCTATTTCTTTATTAATGTTTTTGAAATGTCTACATCATTGGGCAGAAAACTTACCAAAAAACATGCAAGCTACACCTCCCATCTGAAAACCTACACAATCTGAACAAAAAAATATAATCCCTAAAGGTTTAACACTGGAGGCTGTACCAGCTCTAGGAACACTCCCACCACACCATCGTGCACACTGGCAAACAGTGCACAATGCCTGACTTTCACTTTTGACTGTCATCAAAGAACACTGCGAAGAACAAATCGATAGATTTAGCCGCAGACTTCTGAACAGAGCTCTGACACCAGATGAGAAGAAAGATTTAGAGTATTACGGCGAAAAACAGTTCAGAAAATTGGTTCAACAACAAAGGAAAAAAAACAACTTTAATAAAAAAACAACCTTCCAGGCAAACAGAAACCACACGCCGACAAGAGGGACCTCGAGTTAAGAAGTACCAGACATGACGGAACCTTCCACAAAATTAAACCACTCCAATGTTGCAGACATTTCAAACATTAAGTAAAAAAGAAATAGGCGTACTCAGCAAGGGCCTAAACATTTGTCCTACGAACAACACAGTAAATGAATTCGAGCTTCACAAGGACCTCTCAGAATTTTCCCGATGAATTCGGATCAGACGCTTTTTCCCAGACACACCAGACACCGGGACGACACCACTGAGAGCCCGATCCACTTGGACTCCCGAACCAGCACAAGCCATAGAACTTGACGTATACCTTAAAACTGTCAGTAAAAAAAATTATAAGCCCATCCCAAACATCTAAGTGACCTGAAAACACAACTGCGTCGGAGAGTCATATCATTTCAAATCTTAGTCGCCGGAATGACATTGTTATTAAGGAAGCTGATTTGGGAGGAAATATAGTTATTTCACCAGTAGAAAAATACGAGCACGGGGCTTACCGAGAACTAAACAATCCAGAAAACTACCGTACCCTAGATAACGATCGGATATTATACTACACAGTGACAATTACCAACAGGGTAAAATCACTTTTGGCTGAAGAATTGATCACAGCATCAGAATACAAATTTCTTAAACCAAGCAACAGAACTGCCGGGCGTTTCTACCGTTTTATTAAAATTCATAAAATTCCATCTACTGAACTACACACCGCTATTATCCCAGGTCGCCCCGAGCGTATCAATGAACAATACCCCGACAGAGAGCATCTCCACATTACTTAACCACTTTCTTGGTGACTTGCCAAAAGCACTTCCGTCCATTGTACAAGATACGCCCCACCTGCTGAGAATTATAGAGTACATTAATACTAAAGGCACACTACACCGAAACATAATGCTCGCAACACTAGACGTCACGGCCCTGTACACCAGCATTCCAATCAGTGATGGTAGAATTTCTATGAAAAAACGCTGTCTAAGCAAAATACACAACACTCTACTGAAGTCTACTTGTCTCTTTTTAAATTACTTCTAATACATAACTACTTCGCATTGTAGGAGAGTTACTACCTACAGATACATGGTACAAGCATGGGTACGCCTTTTGCACGAACCTAGGCGAACATATTTATGGGGATTCTAGAAACAAATTTCCTATCGCGCTGCACTGACAAGCCCCACACATACCTACGATACATAGACGACATATTCATAATACGGGGACGTGGTCAACACAGCCTAGATAAATATGTAGCATTTTTAAATTCTTTTCATCCAACATTATTGTTGGATGTTATGCATTCAGTTGAGTTTCACATCAGAACCTCAACTGAGTGCATAAACTTTCTGGACACAGCAGTTTACATTGACGATGGGGCGCTAAAGGCAACGCTGTATAGGAAACCTTTCGACAAATAACAGTGCCTAGAATGTACGAGTCATCATCCCCGACATTGCAAACAAGGCATCTTTAAAGGACAAGCCACACGACTACGTAGCATTTGCGTTGAAAAACAAGACTACATAGATAGACTCGATCACCTTAAAGAAACGCTATCAAACAAGAACCACCCAAACAGTGAGCTTCAAAAAGATTACACCGCTGGAACCATACTTGATTGAGCCGAGGTCCTCAAGCCCTGCCCGAGGAACAAAAGAAGAACAACGCCTCTTTTTACTACTAAATTCTCAAACGCACTACAAAATCCGAATAACACCCTGAGTAAATACTACGCAATTCTAACCAGTAACAAGAAACTTAATAGGATTTTTCCCGACCCGCCCAGAGTAGCCTACAGACGCAGCGCTAATTTTAAAGATATTTTTGTGCCTCCAGACTAAGAACGAAGGCGAAGTTGGGAACCGGTCCCTATGGCCGTCCCAGGTGCTCTACATGCAAACATATTCAATCTACTACTACAATAAAAAGTACAGCGTCAAATTACGACCGCAAGTTAAATTCGGCTTTCATCTGCACATCAAGCAACGTAGTGTATTGTATAGAATGTGCCAATTGTAGCAAACAATACAAAAGTGAGACTGGACAATAAATTCATACAAGACTCAACGGTCACCACGCGGACACAAAACACATTTTACCCAAAGCAGTAGCCAGCCATATTAATGAACATGGTGATATATTTGACAAAGGAAGGCTCTATATACTAAAAACAAATTTCCGTTCACCTCGCGAAAGGAAATATACAGAATCGTACCTCATACACAAGTATAACTGACTACACCCGACGTGAATTAATTTGGCACGTGGCAACTTAGAGTCTTTAAAAGCGGTAACTTAAATCTGAAATTCTCGCATCATCAACCAACGCACAAGACACATTAGGCCACCGGGTAACCTTAATTCTTAACCTCATCTATTCTTCCATTTCGCAAATTTTTTTTCCTGCCTGCTACTCAATTTAATATACTCTTTCATGTTCTCACCTTTATACCAACTGTCGCTTCCATCTACACCGGCCCCCACTCGCTTCTGCGCCCGTCACCCTCCGATTTGTTATTCCGGTTTTGGTTCCCCCTCTCATTATTTTTTTTGCGTTTTTATATTATATGTTTTTTGAAACGCCCTCACTAACACATTCCGAAGTCCTAGACGTCATTATACTTTTTTTGGCGCCTCAGCCACACCGGGTATAGCCATTTCTGTATACCGCCTTAACGATGCCTACGTTGAGCTACTGGGGCTAACTTCCCTTGAAAGACCATGCCGCTGCTTTCCAGATACGCCATATACTGCATCCCAGATTCCTTGTCACCATCTTAACTACTTCAATATTACTCGACGCATTGCTGCTATGCTGCTCATGTCACGCTTGCAACTTAGGCTTTCTTTTGGGTCTCTTGTGTTACTCGCGCACTGATCGCCTAACCAGCTGTTCTAATGCCGCGAAAACATGCCTCCAACGACATATTAAAATGCTCCCTAACCTCTCGCTTCCCCAACGCCCTGCCATGCGCCCTTCCTGTTTTTCTTGTTCTTTCTTCCCCCTTTTTTCCTCTTGGTGCCCCCCGTTCTTTCTCTCTCCTTTTCTTTTTTTTTTATTTCTCCCCGCCATCCCACTCCCCCGCTCTTGTCCTCTCGTCTTGGGAACGACGCTCAGAGACATGAGGGGACAGCCCTCATTACCTCTGAAATCTCTCCCTTTATAACCAACCGCCACCGACGACAAATGCAGGTGACGTCAGTGCAATAACCCTTTAAATCTAACATGCCGAGGATGACGAGGCCGCCTTTGACGGAGATAGATCCTCCTATCGAAACGTTGGCCAGCCTTTCTGAGGCGCATTATCCCTGTTTACAAACTTTCGACCACAGTGTGCTATTGCATCTGTCAGCGCCTTTATTTATTTTGTTCTTGTTGAAAGGGTAACTGTACATAGAAATACAGTTACCATAGTAGTGCTAGTAGTAGTAGTACCATAGTAGTTAGTACATAGAAGTGCTCTGGTGATGGCGTAGCACGTGGCGTAATATGTCGCCACAGCGACCCACTTTTTGCCGGATGTGGATAGAGGGAAAGGGCCAAGTAAGTCTAAGCCGACGCGGAAGAACGGCTCCGAAGGAATGCCGAGTGTTTGAAGGCACCCGGCAGGGGGCGTTGATGATGTGCTTAGGCGCTGGCATTTCTCACACGCCGCAACGCATTTCCGGACAAAGCGAGCAAGGCCTGGCCAAAAGAAGCTTCGGCGAATCCTTTCGTAGCTGCAGGAGACGCCAAGGTGACGTGGCGTTGCTAAATCGTGAAGTTCTTGGAGAACAGCTGAACGAAGGTGCTTAGGAATGACGAGGCGTAGGGCAGAACCGTCGGGGCGTACATTGTGGCGGTATAATACAACTTCCCAGAGAACAAACAGGTGAAGGGACGAATCAAAAGACGAAGATTCCAAGCCATCAATGATGGCGCACGAGGTGGCGTCACGGCGTTGCTCGTCCGCAACGTGTAGCAGCGGGGAAACGGAGGAAACGCAAGCGTCGGTATTTTGGCCAGGGTTGGCGAAAGGTTCGCCAAGTGGATAGCGTGATAAATAGTCTGCGTTTTGATGTAATCAGCGCGAATTGTACACTAGTGCATCAGAATAGTCTTGCAGCCGCAGAGCCCAGTGACCAAGCCGGCCGGTAGGATCCTTGAGTGACGAAAGCCAGCAGAGCACGTGGTGGTCCGTGATTACAGAGATGTGCGCGCCATACAAGTATGGGCGGAATTCAGAAATCGCCCAGACGAGAGCAAGGCAGTCACGATCTGCAATCGAATAGTTGCGCTCCGTTGCTTTGAGGAGGCGGCTAGCGTAGGCGATAACGCGATCTTGGCGCCGTTGACGCTAGGCTGAGACGGCTCCCATAACGTGGCCACTGGCATCGCTACGCACTTCTGTAGGAGAGGACGGGTCGAAGGGGGACAGTAGAGGTGGCGTGGTGAGAATGTTGGTGAAGTGGGCTAACGCGGTAGTGTGAGCAGGGCCCTACGTAAGCGGCATGTTTTTCTTCAGAAGATCACTAAGTGGTCGCGCAATCGCTGCGAAGTCTTTACGAAGCGTTGGAAGTAGGAGCAGAGTGCTGCAAAACTTTGGAGACCTTTGACAGACTGGGGCACAGGAAAAGACGTGACAGCAGGAATTTACTCCGGGTCTAGTTGAATACCGGAAGCGTCGACGAGGTGGCCTAGCACTGTAATCTGCCGACGACGAAGTGACACTTCCATGACTTTAGTTGGAGCCCAGCCATGCGGAAGAACAGCTGATAAGTGCTCAAGGTGTGTCTTAAATGTAGGCGAAAGTACGACAACATCGTCTAAGAAGCAAATGCATGTTGACCATGTGAACCCTTGAAGCAAAGAGTTCATCATACGTTCGAACATTGCTGGGCCGTTGCATAGACCGAATGGCATAATTTTGAATTGATATAGACCATCAGGGGTGAAGAACTTAGACTTATTTTGGTCGTTTTCATCAACAGAAATTTGTGAATAACCAGACCGAAGGTGTATGGATGAAAAGTAGTTGGCACCATAGAGACAATCGAGGGCGTCGTGTATAGTAGTCAAGGGGTAGACGTCTTTCTTGGTTATGCGCTTTATATGACAATAATCTGTACAGAAACGAATTGTGCCATCTGTCTTTTAACAAGCACCACGGGTGAGGCCCAAGGGTTCAAAGAAGGTTCAACAATGCCTTTGGCGAGCATCTTGTTCACTTCATCTTGAATAACTCTACGCTCTGAAGCAGAAACTCTGTATGGCCGGCGATGAATAGTACTTGCACCACCAGTATTTAGGTGATGCATAACAATTGAAGTATAGCCCAATAGGCGATTGTCGAGGTCGGAGATGTCGGGGCCGGAAACCAAAAGGTGACACAGAGCTGCTGCTTGTTCGGGCATTAGGTCTGTGGTATTCATGGGACGAAATTGTGCGTCAGGAAAAATAGCATCCTGTGGACATGGCGAAGAATCTGAGCAGATGTCTACTGAAAAAGTCATGATGTGGTCATCTCCGATAGCACGCAGCGTGGCATCCGATATGCCTTGGGGTAGAACTTCCTTTGTCAGGCCAGAATTTTCGACGGGAAGGCATGTCCGTTTATCGGCGACGGTGAGGACGTGGTGGGGCACAGTGACATTGCGCATCAAAAGGATATCAGGAACATGATTGGCTACGTAATCTCCATCGGGCAGAGGAAAAGATGATAGTTAATCGACCAAAATCCAGGCTTTAGGTGGCAGGCGGACAAAGGCGGTCGTATTTCGATTGTTTGGCAGTTCGCGACGAATACGCGCGAGTAGAGGAAGTTCTAGGAACAGTCGATCAAAGCTGAATGCGCCGTAAGAAAGTCGATACGGATGATTAGGTCATGGGTACAATTGGTCAGCCCTGTAAAAAGAACAGGAACGTGGCGGTTGGTGATACTTACACATTCCAGTGACGTCAACTGTGCTGCCATCGGCTACGCGTACGGCCCGAGTAGTAAGAGGCGTAAGAACCTTCCTCAGTCGACGACGGAAGTTAGAACTCATGGAAACCTGGGCTCTAGTGTCTATCAACGCCGTCAAAGGGACACCCCATTGTCGTGAACATGAAGTTCTGGTTAGTTGAGAGTGTCAATGAAGGATTTCAACGAGACGAAGATAATGCAGCGCTACATCCAGGAGCTTCGCGGTCTAGTTTTCCGTCCGGGAGGGTCCATAATTGGTCGGCGAAGAATAGCGGCGTGGCTGGGGTGATGGGGACCGATGGCGCATGGGTGACGGTTAGCGAGCAAGACGCGTGTCATCGATGGATGCGTCAGAGGTAAGAGGCATACGGCAAGGCGAGAAGACGGGGAAAAGGCGCTCGAGTACAATGACGTCCAGGAGGTGCGGCAGTGGTGAGCGACGTGGCCAATGCGGAGGCAACAAAAGCAAATGGACGTGTCGTCCGGATTTCTCCACTCGGTAGGGTTGCGGTATCTGGGAGGGGAGTACAGATCGCCGTGAGGCGTAGCAGGGGGCACCGGTCGGGGGTCAGGTCGGTAGATAGAGCAGGCAGCAGGAAAACCTAGGTTTGCGAATTCTTACCGCACAACTGTCTGAATAAGAGAGATCACTGGGGCTAGTTTGCCAATGGCGGGGTCAAGTGGGCGTCGATAGAACTGCGCAGGACCTGTAGCCTCAAGCTCGCGGTCAATAATATGTGTAACGTGCTCATTTAAGGGTGATGAAGCCGTAAGGTCGACGCAAGACGAAGTCGCAGACTTGTTAGGTGAGCCGAGAGAACTGTGGAATGACGCGGTGGCTTTTGGTGAGCTCAAAGCGGCGGCATTCCTTGACAATGGCATAGATGGTGGACACATTGTTGAATACGAACAAGTTGAACGCGTCGGTGACGATCCCTTTGAGTAGGCCGCCGACTTTGTCAACCTTGGCCAATTTCTCGTCGACTCTCCGGCAAAAATTGAGCATGTCTTGTGTTTGCGAGACATACGATTCAGTAGAAGATTGAACTCGGGTAGCAAGCGCTTTTCTAGCAGCCAGCTGTCGACAGGTGAGATTTCCCAAGAGGTCGCTGAGCTTCTCCAGTTCCGTCCAAGTAGAATAGGACATTTGCTAGCAAAATGGCAGGGCCCCATCGCTTGTTTCGGCTAACGTGCTCTTGGAGGCTGAGCAAGTCCTCGACATCGACATTATCTTGGCCCAAGGATATGCAAGGGTCGTGGGAATCGGTAACCGTAATATACGTTGTTGTCGGTGTCACCGGAGTAGAAGGCGACGAGGTGTGGCCACCGGAAGTCATGGCGGAAAGCAGGACGGTGTGGCCGCTCCGTGGCGAGGACGGGAAGGGCACCCTCCACCAAAACATTACGCGAACGAAAGATTAAGAACTGGAGAATATTTACTAAGTATACTTACAAAAGATAACTGCAGCGCTGGCCAGTACAGACGCATTTCGAGAGCCAGAGAGCGTTCGTCGCCTTCGTCGGGGCACCCGCGTGCATCGTCCTCAAGAAACATGCAATATGCATGTTTCAATATATAGCAAGGCCTGTATAACAAAGGATATTTTGGGTACTTATTAATTCTTATGGCTGCATGTCACTCCGCTCGAATGTGTCAGGAGGCGTGTACATTTCGAGAAGGAGAAGACAGGCGAAAGACATTGCTTGCTGAAACTGGTCGAGGCAATGTCATAGAGCCTATCCTGTAGGAGGCGGGAGGGGGAAGCTTGCATTTTGGTACGATGGTTATGCAAGATTGAAGAATTTGTGTCTAAAATTTCAGTAGTACTAAACACTATAAAAACGTTTGCTTCAGTTTGCTCGCTGAATGGGGGCATACAGAGCCGCCATGTCGTAATTTCATTTCTGGCCTAGAAGGGCCTCAAGAAGGTCTGTGCAGCCTGTATTTTTCTCTGTCTCTGGAACTCAGCAAGGTGCCCCCTTCACTACTGATGTGGGGACGCGACCATATTTTTTGTGTGCCCTGTATTATGAATATTTCCCGTCACACATTTGTCATGTTTGTGCTCTTTTGGTACCTCTGCTTTGAAACTCGCCCGCTACCCTTTGCAGCATCACCAGTGGTAAGTGCTGAAGTGAGGATAACACACCGGGCAACCATGTCTCAAGGTATTTCACACTTGCCACACAATTGTATTGCAGGCATGTGTTTGCTAAAAGTAGAAGCGTATCAATGCAGAGTTCGACATCAGAAAAGGCATACAAATAATGTGGAGCCCAGCATGATCTTCCTCATTAGAGATATAACTGGTAGGAGAGCCGTCATTTTTCCATGCAAGTACTCTGTCTCCAAGCGTCATGCCTCTCAGAGAATAATCCGAACCATTACTGCGCGGGGTGAGTTGACTCACTTTCATTTGACTCACCTTCGTACATTAGAAATGCGAAGATACAATGGAATATACAAATGCGAAGACACAGATAGATAAAGGGCAAAATAGTTTCACTGGAAAGAAAGCTTGCTGCACATATGCACGAAACCTCGCAAAAAGATATTTAAATATTGTATGCATAAGCCCCCAATACACCTACGTATCTAAGAAAAAGTCACTATATATTGACACGTGTACCTGTTTATTGAATGACCGCGTTCCGTCATCTAGCATGTTATTGCTCACCGTGGATCGCGCCTGAATGTATCGGAAGTTTCTGGAATGTTATCGATGATTCTATCTGCTGCCTGTTGTCGCCGAACTGTGTATAATCTCATTGCATGCATGTGCGACGCGAATTTTGCAGAACCTTCTGGAAGACCGGCGGGCACCAGCGATAACTATGGAACCTTCGATGGCCTATGTATAAAAGCCGACGCCCTAGACCGGCAGATAAGATTTTCAACGATCGTGGACTATGTTCACCGGTACAGTTGTGCTTTAAGTGTAGCCTGTTTTGTTGGCACTGGTTCGCCCAATGAAAGTTAGTTTCGTGTTTCACCGCATTGCTACTCTGTTCTTTAGCAGCACTACCATGAGGCAATATGATTCGTGAACAAGAAAAATAAACATGTTGCGCAACCACAGAATCACAGGTCACAGCCCAGCATGCAGAGCCTGGCAGGCCACCAAGTCTGGCGGGCTAACGAAGATTATGCCCGAGGGGGCGTCACATTGCTTCTTAGACCCACTGAGCCCCAGTTTGTTTGTCGACAACAAACGTCCAAATTTAAAGTGCGAGGCTCGAGCTGCCTCCGCCAGAGCCGGGTCGACGGTGCCTGCTATCCAGGCGAGTAACGGTCCGGTGGCCTCCGCCGTCGAGTACTCCGCCTGGGCACCGGTGTTGACGGTCCAGGTGCGGCAATGCCGGGTGCTGCCTGAGACGGCCTCGCTCCATCCGGAGGGTCCGCAATGGGCGGCCTTGTGAGTGGTGAAGCACTTGACACCGATTCAACAGGCGCCGCACAAGTGGCAACGCTTGCCGCCTCTTGGGTTGGCGGTGCTCCGCTGGAGACTACTGGTGCTGCCACTAGTCCTCCTGCGGGCCGGAACTCGGAAGTGGCAGTCAAGGGTGCTGGCAAGGTCCCGAGGCGAGGCCTAACATGGTCGGCATGTCTGATGCAGGTGGAGCCATCTCGCAAGCGGACGAGCAGCGATGAGCCGCTGGCAGGAGACGCCACCTGTCCGGCGCATCAGGGTAGGCCAGGACGGAAGTGCCTGGTGAAAACTTGAGCTCCCGACTCTGGCAAAGGCCTGGGACGGCAACCTTGGTCAGCAGCCAGCTTCTACTCCAGCTGCTTAAGGAGCGCTGTATTAGGAGGTCCGGATGCAAGACGTCTAAGGGTGTCTTGACTAGCCCACCCAGCAGGAACTCGCAGGGGGACGGCCAGTGACATCGTGGGGTGTGGTCTGGTATTGGAACAGTATCCGGGCAATCTGCGTCCGGAAAGCCCCATTCTGGCTCTTCTTGAGCTTGTCTTTGATGGTTTGCACCGCCCGCTCGGCTGCACCCTTTGAACAGGATGGTACGGCGGAACCATCACCCCGCGGATTCCGTTCTTCGTCAGCTAGGCCAGGTACTCTGTGCTGGCGAAAGCAGAAGCATTGTCAGACACGATGACATCCGGCAACCCCTGTGCGGCGAAGACCTGTCGTAGCGCTGCAATGGTCGCGCCTGCTGATGGAGTGGTGACAGGTAGAACCTCCACCCACTTCGGAAAAGCGTCCACTACCACAAGGAAGTAATGGCCCTCGAAAGGTCCCCTGAAATCCACATGTAGGCGGGAGGAGGGTCTCTGTCGGAACGGCCAAGGGGTGATTTCCATATGACATGAGGCCCGTTGATGCTCGTGGCAGATTTTGCAGCTCTGCACCATGTCAGCAATGTCTTGGTCCAGACCAGGCCAACAAACATGGGACCGGGCCACCATCTTGGTCTTTTCCACGCCAGGATGACCCACGTGCAGCAACTGCAGGACCCTGGACCGGAGACATTGTGGGATCACCACCCTGGAACTCCACAGTAGGCAGCCCTGCTGCAAGCTCAGCTCAGCGGCCTTGTGGCCTATAAGCCTGATGAACCAATTGCTCGCCACGGGACACCGCCTTGACCACCTGAGACAGGACTGTGTCCCGGCTGGTCGCTTGCGATACCGCAGATCTAGAGAGCGCCTCCGGGTATGCGTGCTTCATCATGAACACTTTAGCTGGTTCTGGAACAGCGTCAGGCACCTCTGGCAGGGGCAGGCGGCTCAGGGCATCAGCAGATCCCAGGTCGCTTTACCGGATGGTATACCAGGTGGTAACGGGTAAGCTGCCAGCCTCAAGGCCCAGTGTACCACTTGAGCAGATGCCTGCACAGGAAGTGCCTTGGCAGGCCCCAGCAGCCCCTACAGCGGCTTGTGGGCAGTGACCGCCTCGAACTTCCGGCCCCACAGATACTGGTGGAAGCGTTCGACACCGAACATGTGGGCCCTTCCTTGTCCAGCTCTCTTTAATGTTGCTCTGCAGTATGAAGCGGGAGAAAAGCAAACGACACAAGGCGTTCGTGGCTAACCTTGCCTCGGTGCGCCAGGACGGGTCCCACGCCGAAGGGCGGCGCATCTATGGTTAGGACGGCATGCTTGGCAGGGTCGAAGTGTGCTAGCAGTGGAGCCTTAATGATTAGCTCTTTGCTTCGCTGGAAGGCCCGTTGCTCCTCCTTCTTCCAAACCCATTGCTGACTATCTCGAAGCAGAAGATGGGGCGGCTGTAGATGCTCCGAAAGGTGTGGCAGAGTAATCCCGTAGAAGTTGATGAGGCCGAGGTAGTTCTGAAGTTCCTTCTTTTTCTGGGGCTTAGGTGCCTTGAGCACAGCACCGACTTTGTGGGGAGCCGGGGCTAGGCCAGCCTCGGAAATGACATGTCCTAAGTACTCAACACTGGGGACCAGGGAAATGCACTTTACCATCTGCAGTCGTCCTGCAGTCGTGCAAGGACGTGCAGCTTCTGCAAGTGGTCCCGATCGTCGCTGCCAGTAACTAGGATGTCGTCCACGTACACCGCCACGTGCCTCATGCCCGTGGAGGGGTTGTCCATCTCCCTCTGAAATATGGCTGGGGCAGAGGCCACGCCAAAGGGTAAGCGCGTGTACTGGAAGAGTACCAAAGTTGTGGATATTGTGCGATAATTCCGGAAGGCATCCTGGTGCACCAGCTGCTGGTAAGCATCTCCGAGGTCGAGCTTGGTGAACTTCTGTGCACCGGACAACGCTGACCAGAGATCTTCAATTCGGGGCAAACGGTACGTCTCGACGGTAGCGACGGGGTTTATTTATTTATTTCCAATACCCCTAAAGGGCCGTCGAAGGAGGGTATTACATAGGGGGGGGGGGGGGCTACAAGAAAAGCAAGTGTACATGCAGGTACAGCATACATAAAAAGAAAAAACATTTACAAGACATGTGTTTTTCGTTTTCGTTCAACAAGGCAGTGTAGTCATCATAAGGAACCATGAAACAAAAAAAAGAAAAAACGTTACATAAAAACGTCAGGAGCAAGCAACAAATCACAAAGCATAAAATTATCCGGGAAACACACTTAATAAGGAAACACAACATTTTAACGGCTTCTCACAGTTTTTGATGGTAACTTTGAAATCGCCGCAGATCCTGACACTGCCATCTCGTTTGACGACTGGTACTTTGGGAGGGGCCCATTCAGACGTCTTTACCGGCACCAGCATGCCCTCTCGCTGTAACCGCTGCAGCTCTTGGGTGACCCCGTCCTTCAGGGCGAATGGCAGTGGGCAAAGCTTGAAAAACGTGGCCAGGCTCCCTGAGGTGCCAGATGACAGCTGTTGTGCCTACAAATGTGCCCACCCCTGGCTGGAACAGGGACTTGAACTCGGTCAGGAGGCTGGGGACGTCTTACACAGCATGCATGCTGGCTTCTTGGTACTCTGACAGACAAACGCCCAGTGCATGTATCCAGTTTCGGCCCAGCAGCGTCGGCGACGACCCCTTGGTATGTAGAGGGGAAGGGTTACCTCCCTGTGGCCATAGCGCACGCTGACCTGTGCCTGACCCTAGACCTGGAAGAGCTGCCTTGAGTAGCTGGGCTGCATCACGCCCGAAGCCTCGAGGGACACGCCGGGGAAGGTACGCTTGAACCGTTTGCAGGCCATGACAGACACGCTGGCCCCTGTGTCCTGCTCCATGAAAATGGGGTGCCCGCATATTTCGACGGTCAGCATGTACGGCGGCACAGACCACGGTACAAAGCCTGTGTGTCACATGTAGAAAATCGGCGGGTCCTCGGCCACGACATGGAGCCTGGCTCCGGAAGAACTTGAGCCTGCTGCCGCACGCCCCCGCCACGTACCCTTGCGACGGCTACACTGGCCGCGGGCTTGTATGGTACCTTGGCTTGAACCAAGCTGCTGCTGCTGCTGTTTGCTGTTCGTCGTTCTCCTTTCGGCATACACCTGCCAGGTGCCCAGTTTTCCCGCACGTGAAGCATTGTGCTTGAGAGAGCTGGCACTGTTAGGGGGAGTGGGCACCACCACAGCGACCACAGGCACTGCCCTTTGTCGTCAACTTGCTGATCATCGCTTTCGCCGACGGTGAGCCAGTAGCACGGGCAATCTTGCCGGAGTCCTTGCCGGCAGCTTCCATTGCCAGCGCTTTTTTCATGGTTTCGTCCAGCGAAGGGTCGGAAAGCTCCAAGGGTGGCGTCTGCATGGCAGCGTTGTTCATGCCGCAGACGAAATGGTCCCGGAGCAGCGAGTCCAGTTGGTCTCCGAAGGAGCAGGCACTCACTAACCCTCGTAGTGCAGCAACGAACGACCCGAGGGTCTATCCTTCGCGGCGGCTCCGTTTGTTGAAGCGAAAATGGTCCATTTGTGTGGACGGCGCTGGCTTGAAATGAGAGCGCAGTATGACGAGCAGCTCACCCAGCGTCTTAACATGCGGCGTGGCTGGCTTGAGAAGCTCGAGAAGGAGACTGAAAACGCGGGTGCTGCAGCTGGCGAGGAACATGTCCCGCTGTTTGGCCTCGGGCATGTCGTTTGCCCGGAAGAACGCGTGGACTTGCTCCTCGTAAATTGGCCAGGCAGACCCATCTCCCTCGAACGGCTCGAACCTTCCATGAAGCGGCATGGCGGCAGCAGCGGGGGGCGGTGTTTCTCCGCTCGCGGCAGCGTGGGACAATCCGCGAGTACTCGTCGCCAGTGTCACGATCCGCCCTGGTTCGTGAACGGGGGAGCGCTCGAGGCACCCTCCATTAGATGGACGCTCCACAGCGTGGTGGTGACGAACGATTACTGACCCGCCGAGTAGCTGTGATCGTCGGTGTTTATTGCGACGCGGTGACCAATGTTGCCTACAGAGCCTGGCAGGCCACTGAGGTCACCGCACGGTGACCACTGACGAAAAGGGCCAGCCAAATTTGAACGCTGAACAAATAACAAATACATTCACTAAAATTGAGGAAGTACTTCGCAAATGGGCAAGAGGGGGAATAAATATAGTAGGCTTCTAAGTGTAATAACGACAGAAATACGGAAAGACAAACAACATATTCACTGGAAAGGAAAGAAAAGGAACCGAAAAACTGGTGGACCACGGATATACGAGAAACAATCGCCAAACGACAGAAAGCATCCAGAAAGCACAGGCAGGCAAAGAAGGCGCAGTTGCTGCTGGATGAAGTGTTAGTAAATGTGAAATGTACCGACAGAAAAAGTCTATGGTTCAAATACTGGTGCCAGAAAAGGTAAAAAGTGAAAGGGAACGTTGGTTGTGAGAAATACGTGAAAACAAGAAGGCTGCACCTAGAGTATTTGAGAACCACACAAAATTATTAGGCAAGAAGTCAACAACGATACGACAACATGTCCTACACGAAGATGGAAACCAATTGGAAGGGAAAGCGACATTAAATTACATCCGAATAATAACAGCCGAATATTTCCAAGGCAATGGCGACGTAGTATTTGAAAAAAAAGAGCATGAAAGGGGACCAGAGGGAAAAGGAGCTGGTACTGACAAAATTGAACTGGAAGAAACCTGAAGGGAGAATTCCTGAGCGCACAGCCGCAGGGCAAGACGAGTTTCCCGTTATGGTGATTAATGAACTGAAGCGAACATTAAGGACGCTCTTGTGAAAACAGTTTAAAAAGCTTTAAAAGATAGGCGAATAAATACCAGACAGTGGGCAACAAAGTAGAATGAATTCGATTTATAAAGGTGAGGGGTTGAAAGATAAAATCCACTCGTATAGACCGTTGACCATTACATCGGCAAAATACAGGCTAGCAATGCAGGCAATCAAATTAAAGCTGCAAGCATGGGCAGAGAAAAATGGCATTTTTAGAGAACTTGCGAATGGTTTCAGAATAGTTAGGCGTTTGGATGATAACTTATTTGTTCTTACTAAGTGTACTGAAATATCAAGATTAGAAAGCAGACCGTTCTATGTGGCCTTTTTAGACATTACAGGGGCGTATAACAACGTAGACCGCAACATTTTATAGAATATTCTGGAAGGAGAAGGCGTAGGTGACGATTGTCTACAGAGTTTGAAAAAGATTTACCTAGAAAAGACCGTTTGCGTTGAATGGGAAGCGATGAGGAGCGACGAGAAAGTTGATATCAACAAGGAACTGAGGCAGGGGTGACCTTTATCCCCACTGCTGTTTATTATGTGCATGGTGAGGATGGAGAAGGCGCTACAAGGAAGTAATATCGGGTTTAATCCCTCATACAGAAAGGCGGGTACAGTAGCAGATCCGCAGCTTTCAGGGTTATTTCATTCGGATGAGATTGTGTTACTAGCTAACAAGCAAAATGACTTGGAACGTCTGGCTGATACTTGTGGAGAGCAACGCAAGGATTTAGGTTTAAAACTGAGTATTGGAAAATCAGGTGTGACGGTATTCAATGAAAACAGTGAACAGACAATGGTACTAAAGGGCGAGGAAATACTTCGTTCAGGAGAATATGAACGCCTTGGTATACGCATAAACGAAGGCAATAGATATATAGAAAGAAAGGAAAAAATAATAACAGTAAAGGGGAATAGAAATGCAGCCGTAATGAATCACAGAGCACTATTGGGGTACAATAGGTACAAGGTGCTTCGCGGTGTGTGGAAAGGTGTAATGGTTCCAGGAATTACTTTTGGAAATGCAGTTCTTTTCTTGAAATCAGGGGTACAATCAAGACTCGATGTGAACCAACGGTCAGTGGGTCACATCTAATTCGGCGCTCTCGGGAATACTACAAATGTACAAATGAAGCTAAACAGCGGGATATGGGCTGGACTAGTTTTAAAGTGAGGGAAGCTGATAGCAAAATTCTTTATGAAGAATGACAGGAATATGGAAGAAAGAAAATGGGTTGAGAAAGTGTCGAGGTATCTGTACAGGAAAAACATTTATTCACAGTGGATGAAAATAACTAGGAAACTTACCAGCAATATGCGGCTTGTAGAGTGGGCAACATAGCAACGAAAAACGTCAAGCGGAAAGTCAGAGAGGATGAAATAATCTCATTGGTGGCTGCAATGGAAAACAAAACTGCCATGAGTAACTTCCTAGGAGGACAAAGCTATATCAGGAAACATACAATTTATGATAACTCAAAGGGAAGCTCTTTACTTTTCGAAACGAGATGATGCCTTAGAACACGTATGTTAAAGCGAAATATAAGAATGAAGAACCTGTGCTTGCTGAAGTAAAGGTAGAGAAACGATGGAGCATGTTTCATTAGAATGTGAAGACATCTGCCCAGCGTTCGATATAGGTACCATTGGCCTCCTTGAAACCCTTGTGTTCAGCGAGAGCAGGGGAAACGTAAACATGCCCGCAATAGAGAATAGTAAGAGACGATAGGAAGATCGGGAAAGACTTGAAAAATTAAAGACCTATCAGCTTACTATCAGTTGCCTACAAACTATTCACTAAGGTAATCGTAAATATAATCAGGAACACCTTAGACTTCTGCCAAGCAAAGGACCAGGCAGGATTCCGTAGAGGCTACTCAACAATAGATCATATTCACGCTATCAATCAAGTGATAGATAAATGTGCAGAATATAAGCAACCCTTATATATAGCTTTCATTGATTACGAGAACGCGTTTGATTCCGTCGAAACATCAGCAGTCATCGAGGCATTAGGAAATCAGGGTGTAGACGGACCGTATGTAAAAATACTGAAAGATATCTATCACGGCTCCGCAGCCACCATAGTCCTCCATAAAGAAAGCAACAAAATCCCAATAAAGAAAGGCGTCAGGCAGGGAAATACGATCTCTCCAATGCTATTCAGAGCGTGTTTACAGGAGGTATTCAGAGACCTGGATTGGGAAGAATTGGGGATAAATGTTAATGGAGAATACTTTAGTAGCTTACGATTCGCTGATGATATTGCCTTGCTTAGTAACTCAGGGGACCAATTGCAATGCATGCTCACTGACCTGGAGAGGCAAAGCAGAAGGGTGGATCTAAAAATTATTCTGCACAAAACTAAAGTAACGTTTAACAGCCTCGGAACAGAACAGCAGTTTACGATAGGTAGCGAGGCACTGGAAGTGGTAAGAGAATACATCTAGTTAGGACAGGTAGTGACCGCGGATCCGAATCATGAGGCTGAAATAATCAGATGAATAAGAATGGGCCGGGGTGCGTTTGGCAGGCATTCCCAGATCATGAACAGCAGGTTGACGTTATCCCTCAAGAGAAAAGTTTATAACAGCTGTGTCTTACCAGTACTCACGTACGGGACAGAAACCTGGAGGCTTACGAAAAGGGTTCTCCTTTAATATAGGAAGACTCAACGAGCTATGGAAAGAAGAATGATAGGTGTAACGTTAAGGGATAAGCAGATTGGGTGAGGGAACAAACGCGAGTGAATGATATCTTAGTTGAAATCAAGAAAAACAAATGGGCATGGGCAGGACACGTAATAAGGAGGTAAGATAATGGATGGTCATTAAGAGTTACAGTATAGATTCCAAGGGAAGGGAAGCGTAGCAGAGGGCGGCAGAAAGTTAAATGGGTGGATGAGATTAAGAAGCTTGAAGGGATGAGATGGCCACAATTATTACATGATCCTGGGTTGTTGGAGAAGTATGCGAGAGGCCTTTGCCCTGCTGTGGGCGTAACCAGGCTGATGATGATGATGATAGGAAGATTGGGTGATGAAAATAGGGAAACGAGAAAAAACGGGAGTTCATAGTAGTTTTCTTCTTTCTTTTTTTTCTTTTTGAACTTGGGCAGGACATTAGGCAGTGTAATAGCAAGAGGTCGGTGGCGCAACCCACCGCCTCGTTCCAAAGGGGACGCTCATAACATCCCTCCATCCATCCATCCATTTCACATGAATCTGCGGAAGTAGTAGCAGAGGCCTACAAAGCTTTGAACGTCGGTTCCGCAGGCGGGCACAGGGAAATCCTTGACCGCGCGAACTTGCTCCGCTTCAGGACGAACACCGGAAGAGTCACCGAGGTGTCGGAGCACGGTAAGTTGCCGGCGGCCGAACTGACATTTGTCGAGAATAACTGACTAGAGACTCTCGAGTTGTGTACCAAAGTCGGCGAAAAGATAACGACATCATCGAGGTAGCACCTGCAGATTGACCACATTGAGCTATGAAGGAAGGCTTCCATCATTCTTTCGAATGTGGCCCGAGCCTTGTATAGCTAGTTTGGCATTACCTTAAGCTGATAGAGCCCATCAGGTATAAGAAACGCCGTCTATTCACGATTCATTTCATGTCGCTAACTGCAATCTGCCAATACCCGAAATGAAGGTCTATCGAAGAAAAATACTTGTAACCAAGGTGACAGTCAAGGGCGTCAAGTTGGTAAAAATTCCGGTAGTCGATACAGAAGCGCCAGCTGTTGTCGTTTTTTCTAACGAGCACGACAGGAGAGGCCTGTGATCTTGAAGAAGGTTCGATAATATCACGGGCAACCACTTTACTTCCTTCAGTATAGCTTCGCGCTCAGTGGAAGAGACACGATAGCGACATCGGTGTATGGGTTTGGCATCACCAGTGTGAATCCGATGCCTGACAAATGTTAGGCCCGGTGGTCGTTCATTGAGATCAAAAATGTCTTAGTACGATACAAACAGGCCCGGAGCGCGTGTACGTGTTCGGCAGGAAGGTCAGTGGCGATTATCTTCATTATGTTGTCTAACATCGTGGGGTTCGAATCTATAGCCGCAAGATGCTGTGCAGCAGGCTCAGTTAAGACGGAAACGCGTTAGTCGGAGGCTGGAGCTAGGATTGCTGAGATACCCTGGGGTATCGCTTGAGGGTATAGTCCAAAATTCAGAACAGGGAGACATGTGGCTTTGCCCTTTATACTGATGGCCGAGTGTGGGAACCGGACATTCTGCAAACAGAGTACGGTAGCGTTGGGCGACACGATGTAATCGCCGTGGTCCATACGGGGATCAGGAGAGACGTTGAGGCACGTCACGGCTAGATGTGGTAGACGAATGTAATCGGCGGAACGCAGCCGAGTTGGCGCAGGATGAGAAGGCTCACTGGCATGAGGTAAAGCAAGCTGATAAACCCTGCAGAGCAGTCAATAACAGCCCAATGTGCCGAGAGAAAGTCAAGTCCTAAGATGATTGCATGTGGGCACTGATCCAAGACGTAGACCGAAACTGAAGTGTGGTGTCCGGTAACAGTGACACGGGCGGTGGACAAGCTAGCAACAGCTGGAGTCACACCATCGGCTATGCGTGCTACAGTGATCGCAGCAGGAGTAAGAATTTTCTTCAGAAGAATACGGAGGTTTGGGTTCATGACCGATAAGTGGGCGCTGGTGTCAATGAGTGTGATCACAGGTACACCATCCACGTCTACGTTGATGAGGTTGTGATGTCCAAGTAGGGTGAACATAGGAATTTCGGGTTGGGTCGTCGTGGCAGGCTCACTTCTCAGAGCTGTGCCCATCAGTTTTCCGATGAGTGGCGGGACTATGAGGGAGAAGAAGAGTGATGACGCAGGTATCAGCGGGGCAGGTGTCTGGCTGGTGAGGGGAATGGCCTGGTTGTGCTGGCGATGATGGCGAAGCGCTGTTGTCGTCATTGTGTACCGGCACTCGGTAACTACTACCTGGACGCCAGATGTTTCAATAGCTCGGCCAAGGCTGTGAGTTTCGAGCACAGCGACAATGGCGAAAAATGTGTCCAACGCGCCCAAAACTGAAGCAGATTGGTCTGTCATCGGAAGTGCGCCATTCTGCGAAATTCTGATAACATGGAATAACGTTTGGGTGTCTGTATAACTCAGGTGTGGCGGGCGGCCGGTAGTCTGGTCCATTGACTGGAGAAAGCGTCTGTGATCCTGCGCTTGTTAGTTCTTGACGAACAGCCGTTTGGATAAGGGAAGTGGTTGCATGGGACGTATCGGGGTTAGGCACCTGAAGGGGAACTGGAGAGGCAGCTTCAATCTCGCGGCGCATCATCCGCACGATATCGTCCGATGCAGCAGGAACGAGTGGAACGTGTCGGAGACGGAGGTCCTCTTAGGTCGACGTCGCAGCCGCGTACGGAAGAATGTGAAGTTCGGAGTAACGCGGTGACTTATTGCTTCTTCAAAGCGTCGGCATACTTTGCGATGTCTTGTACTGTGGTTGAGTACTTAAAAAGCAGAAGTGCACACGCGTCATCAGCGATACCTTGAGGATATGCGCAATCTTTTCCGCTTCCGGCAACGTGTCATCGACTTTGGGACAAAGCGCGAGCACGTCCTCAATGTACGTCACATGGGACTCGATGGCTGTCTGAGCTCGGCAGACAAGTTCTTTCTACGCAGCACGATGGCGTGCGATGGGCTTGCTGAACAGCGTGATGAGCCTTTGGCTTACATACCTCCTGGATCTCAAGACCCTGTTCGTGGTTCTGAAACCATGCTTGCGGCGTGCCCGCTAGGTAAATATGACGTTAGGAGAACATTGACCACTTATTGTGCCATTGTCATCAATTGCCGATCACCATTGCCCGCATACAACGAACAGAACAGTGTACATTTCAATAAGGAACGAACTCAAAACAAGCATCTATATTCCTCAACTGTGCCTCATACACCCGTAAGCAAGTAAAAATGGTATGGCTCATATTCGCGTAAGCAAGCAAAGAGTGCAATAGCTCCTATCCCCGTAACACAAAAGCTACAAGCACTAAGGAAAGTGAAACGAACAGTGCATACATTCAGTGAAATGACTCACTGTTATGTGCCAGAATGTTTGTGCCTTGTTTCAATGATCGTGTTTTTACGCAATCTTAGGTGGCTAGGTATGTGCCACTAGGAATGTAGAATTCTGCAATGATGAAAAAGATCTCTTAAAATTCTCTGATGCTGAGCGGAAAGAAACTCACGTCACCAAGGGTAATCCACTATAGCTGCCGGAATCATTAGCAGGCTGTGCCAGCGGAATACCGGGTATGTGCCGTTTTCATTAACGAAACGATCCACAGTGTTCGTAGCCACCAGCGCGCCATCGTTCTCCTCTAGGAGGCCACGCAAGCGCTTCTCGGCAGTGCTACTAGGTGGCGCTCCGTGTCCAGAGTTTAGCCATTGGATTTGGTGACGAATGTACGTGCTTTTTGGGGCTCCGCGGCAGCGACAAAATCATAAGTTTTTGTGCATGCTTTGAGCTTGCTTCTGTTTTTATTTGCTGATTTTTTTGCCTTTAAATAGAAATTGGGTGGTTTTTTTTTCTTTCCTGTTTTGTCTCGTATTTCGGGTGCGCGGGTGTGCTTCGTGTAGATTTGTTTTGCAGGATGTCTAGAGCATCCTTTCGTGCCACGTGCTCCAACACGTACAGTCGGTTGGGACGTTAAGCGTTTGTAGTCTGTAAATGGCAGCTTGGAAGTGGCAAGACAAAAAGCTATTAGCGATTTTACTGTGCGTGTTTTGGTAGGAAAGTGAGAGCGTGGCCGCATGGTTGAGCGCGAGCGAGAGCGTGTCATGCCTTCGGTCTCCGCGGCATTGATTGTTTTCGAAACAGTGGTGAGAGTTGCTTTGCGACATCTTGAGGATTTGGGTCCTCTGCGTATCGGTCTTTGCTAAAAGGCACGCGCTCTGTATTTATATAGTATTATACTATTTGCATCAGTAGTAGCATTTTGGTAGTATTGTAGTATTTGCAAAAAGCCGTGCAATACATGGCGAGAAAGACGGGAAAGCAAGCAATGCGCGGGCGGTCCCTCAAAGCAGATGAGGAGACGGATGACAATGGAGAGGGCATCGAATCAACCGGCACACAATGTGATGTCGATACTAGGCTGCAGAAAATGAAGGCTTCCCAGGAAGAGCTTCTCAAACAGGTGCAATAGCTAAAAAATGAGCTAAACAGGGAGCGTGATGCACGGAAGGTAGTTGAAAAGAGACTTGAAGCAGCCGAGGAAAAGTTGAACAGGGCAGCCATTGTGAACGAGAATATGCGTGACATTGGAACGCAGACCCCCGACGTGACAGGCGAGGGAGGGTCAGCGAAATACGTGGAACGCATGCAGGGTGACGAAGGTTTAGCTGGAAAGAGCGACATCTATCTTGAGGCTGCCATGTGGAAAAGCAGAAGCCCAGGGGACAATGCCCCTTGTCGAGTCCGAATCACGCGGAAAAGGACAAAGGAAAGCAGGGCGAGGTAGGAGAGAGTGACAGGGTGATTATCGCTGGCGACTCAAACTTGGCTGGGTTCTAAAAAGCAATTGTGGAGATGGTGAAAGGCGACAAAAGAGTGGCGGTAGGGACATTTCCAGGGCGGACACTGGGTTCTGTAATGGAGCGAGCAAAAGAAAAGCTCGCGGAAAATGCCCATGTGCGCAACCTTGTCATAATAGCAGATGATCTAAATGACGCCCTAAACCGGAAAGGCCCAGGAATAGCCCAGCGCTTGGCGAAGGGGATGGACGACTTGCGCGAGCTATCCCTTCAGGTGCAGATCGTGGTGTGCACGGTGCTGGAGGGGCCTCTACGTGGCAGTCACGTACAAACAGCCGTAGTGGCTGCTAATGAGACAATATGGAAAATGAACCGAGAGAAAGGCTTCTAGGTTGTCGAAGTAAACAGGGAAGTGAGAAGTTGTGGTGGTTTTAAACGAGACGGGATCCACTTCAATTACAGGCTGCCACGAGAAGTGGGATGGCAACTTGGTGGTCGCGCTGTTGCTTTTTTAGGGGGCCCGCGGGCGCTCAGAAGGTCAGAGTAGATAGTAATGAAGAAGGTACCCTAGGGCAACATCATAACAGCAATGCCGTCGATAACAGAAAAAGGAGGAAAGCAAGAAAAAGAGCTCGCCAAGCAATAGGCTACATAAATATGCAGGGCGGCATAAGAAAGGAAAAGTGGCCAGAGATTGAGGAGCAGTTATATAGAGAACAAATAGGGGTGTATGCGGTTACAGAAACGCACCTTAGAGACTCAGGAGAGCCGCCAGTTATTGAGAATTATTTTTGGGAAGGGTGCAAAGAACCAAGTTGGAAAGAAATGGAGGGGTAGTCGGAATGCTCATCCATCAGGTGGCCAAATGGAAAAAAGTGAATTCACAATGTCAAGAGCATCTTTCGTTATCAGGTACAATGAGTGGGAAAGAAATTTGGCTGGGCGTTACGTATTTGTGGATGGGAAAAAATTGCAACGAGCAGAATAAAGGGCTAGTAGAATGCATAAGCGCAGATATTAAGGGTTTCGGGAATCGTGCTGAAATTGTCCTATTAGGTGACATGAATGCCCAGATACAGGATTTAGATGGCTATACCGACAATGCTAGACCTTTGTGAGCAACATAACCTCGTGATCGTGAATACAGGGCCTAAGTGTGAAGGACAGATCACGTGGGAAGTGGGAAACCGACAATCGACCATTGATTACTGTCTGATGACAGAAGGAATTCATGATAAGTTGAGAGAAACAGTCATCGATGAGGAAGGGTTTACCAGCATAGGGAGTGAACATAAACGCATCATTTTGAAAATGCGATATGTAGTTGCGAAAGAGAGCAAGGAGAGCAAAACGGCCAGTCCAAATTTGAACGCTAAACAAAAAGTAAATATAGTCACTAGAGATGAAGAAGAACTTGGCAAATGGCCAAATAAAGAGTAGGACTATGGTGAGCTTCTAAGTGTAATAACGACAGAAATACGGAAAGAGAAGCAACATGTTCGTTGGAAAGGAACAAAGAAACCGAAATGCTGGTGGAGCAGGGAGATACGAGAAGCGATCGCCGAACGACAGAAAGCATCTCGAGAGCACAGGTAGGCAAAGAAGGCGCATTTGCCGCAGGATGAAGTAGCCACTAAATGGTGAATATGCCGGGAGAAAAAAGTGTATGGTTCAAATACTGGTGCAAGCAAAATTAAAAGGTGAAAGTGAACTTTGGTTGTCAGAAATACGTGAGAGAAAGAAGGCCGCACCTAGAATATTTTGGAACCACAGAAGATTATTAGGCAGGAAGTCAACAACAATGCAACAACATATCCTAGACGAAGATGAAAACAGACTGGAAGGAAAAGCGGAAACTAATTACATCCGAAAAGTAACAGCCGAATCTTTCCAAGGCAATGACGAGGTTGTATTTGAAGAAAAAAAAAGCAGCATGAAAGAGACCCAAGTGGAAAAGGAGTTGGTGCTGACAAATTTAAACTGGAAGAAAGCGGAAGAGAAAATTCCTAAGCGCACCGCCACAGGGTTAGACGAGGTTCCCGTTAGGCTGATAAATGAACTAGAACCAAAAAGTAAGGAAGCTCTAGTGAAAGCAGTGGAAAAAAACTTTAAAAGATAGACGAATACCAGACAGTTGGCGACAAAGTAGAATGAATTTATTTACAAAGGTAAGAGGGAGAGAGACATAATTCACTCTTATGGACCGTTGACAATTACATCGAACATACAGGCTAGCAATGCAGGCAATCAAACTAAAGCTTTAAAAATGGGCAGAGAATAATGGCATTTTGGGAGAGCTTCAGAATGGCTTCAGAATAGGTAGGCGTTTGGATAAAAACTTGTCTGTTCTTACTCAGTGTATTGAATAACAAAAGCAGAAAGCGGACCGTTGTATGTGGCCTTTTTAGACATTACAGGAGCCTACGACAACGTAGACCGCAACAATTTGTGGGATATTCTTGAAGGGGAAGGTTTAGATAACGGTTATCTACAGCTTTCGAGAGAGATTTACCTAGAAAACACCGTTTGCGTTGAATGGGAAGGGATGAGGAGCAACGAGAAAGTTCATATCAACAAGGGACTAAGGCAGGGGTGCCCTTTATCACCGCTGCTGTTTATGATGTGCATTGTGAGGATGGAGAGGGCGCTAGAGGGAAGTAATA
Source organism: Dermacentor variabilis (assembly GCF_050947875.1). NCBI lineage: Eukaryota > Metazoa > Arthropoda > Arachnida > Ixodida > Ixodidae > Dermacentor > Dermacentor variabilis. The sequence goes on from NC_134575.1 coordinate 77,580,352, forward strand.
TCGGGTTTAATATCTCATACAAACAGGCGGGTACAGCAATAGACCAGCAACTCCCAGGTTTATTTTATGCGGACGACATTGTGTTGCTAGCTAACAAACAAACTGATTTGCAACGGCTACCTAATATCGGTGGACAGGAAGGCAACAATTTAGATTTGAAATTTAGTGTTAGAAAATCAGGTGGTATGGTATTCAATGAAAACAGTAAACAGACAGTGGAGACACAGGGCCAAGAAATTCCTCCGGTAACAGAATATAAATACCTTGGTATATGGATAAACGAAGACAATGGATCTATGGAAACACAGGAAAAAACCATAACAGTAAGGGGAAGAGAAACGCAGCCATAATGAAGCACAGAGGGCTATGGGGATACAATAGGTACGAGGTCCTCCGAGGTATGTGGAAAGGTGTAATAGTTCCAGGACTTACTTTTGGAAATGCGGTTGTTTGCTTAAAATCAGGGGTACAATCAGGACCCGGTTGGAACCAAAGGTCAGTGGGTCGCCTCGCATTGGGCGCTCACGGGAAGACTACAAATGAAGCTGTGCAGGGTGATATGGGCTGAACTAGTTTTGAAGTGAGGGAAGCTCGTAGTAAAATTGAGTATGAAGAACCGCTCAGGAATATGGAAGAAAGTAAATGGGCTGGGAGAGCGTTCTGGTATCTGTACAGGAAAAACATTGATTCACAGTGGAGGAAAAGAACTAGGAAGCTTACCAACAAATATGCGGCCTGTAGGGTGGGAAACACAGCAACAAAGGATGTCAATCGGAAAGTCAGAGAGGCTGAAATAATCTCATGGGTGGCGGCAATGGAAAAAGAACCTGCCATGAGTAACTACGTACGAGGAAAAAAACGAAATGAGGAAAGAAACTATTTATGATAACTCAAAGGGAAGCTCATTACTTTTCGAAGCGAGATCGGTATGCTTTAGAACACTCACCTATAAAGCGAGATATAAGAAGGTAGTAGAAGCATGTGCTTGCTGCGGTAAAGCTATGGCAACGACGGAGCATGTTTTATTAGAATGTGAAGACGTCTACCCAGCGGTCGATTTAGGCAGCAGTGGCTTCCTTGAAGCCCTTTTGTTCAGCGGGAGCAGTGGTAAAGCAAACATGTGCGCAATAGACATTAGTAAGAGCCGATTGGAGGATTGGTGGAAGTAGGGAAACGACAGAAGACGGAGACGTACAAAAGCACATTTCGCAATAGGGGGTCACAAAATATAGGCGTGGTAGTTCATAGTGTTTTTTTTCCTTTTTCCATTGTTTAACCTAGGTAGGATATTAGGCAGTATAGTAGCAAGAGCTTGGTGGGCCAACTCACCTCCCCGTTCCAAAGGGGACGCTCATAACATCCATCCATCCATCCGACGCGTGAGAGAGAAGCTAGGTTGCCGTGTGACGCGTTCGTTAGTGTTCGCACACGCCGGCACGCCATGCATTTTGAATGCCTTGCATAGGCTTCCAAGGGCGGCGCTGGATATCGCCGAGTGTTCTAAGCGACGCGCGAAAGAGGAGTCCGGTTGCAGTACATGACTCGTTCATGACTCGTTTCAACGGCTTCAACATGCTGTGTAGCTATATTGATTCAATGCTAACGCATTACCGTCGACGGTCATCACGAAATGAGTTCTGCAGCAATTTCTTTTGCCAAATAAATCTCGATTCCTCCTTCTCTTCGGTCTTGCAGGGACGTAGGCATTGATATGTTCGGGATCTTTCGGAAATTTATCTAGAACGTGCGAACGTCATCCCCACGAACTGCTCATTTTAGTACGGCGCAACACTCTCAATCGCTGGCTCTCTCCGATAACATATATGTATTTCGCACAATTCAATAATAACAAATAAGTATTAGTACATGAATCACAATAAGAAGATACGCTTAGTTGTTTTAAATACTATGTATATTTTCTTTTTTTCTTGTGCCGGCAAGAATGTGAAACTGAAAGTTGGATATTGAACTGCCAATGAAGAAACCCTTTATTCAGAAGAAGAGGCAATTCAGTCGTATACAAAAATATTGATAAGCATAGTAACAAAAATATGAAGATCATCCGCTACGAGTGGACTATCTTGAGCACGCCGCCCATCTTGCGAAGATCAAAAGAAACATCCATGTTCTACATCACCGTCAAGTAGACTGCTCGCAGCAACTTTTTAACTGCCTTCCAACACTGGTTTCAGCATATGAGCTGCTGCACCTGCATGTAATTAAAAAATCATGTAACGAATGAGAGAGCCCTTTTAAATTCTATACACTTACAAATCCCTTATAAACCCCAGTGGCCATAATTAAAAAAACATTATTTATAAGTATGAAATGACTATAGAGTTATCATGAATGAAAAAAAGGAAACGTTTCTCTCACATTTTACCAAACACATTTGACTCTTTTACAGCGAATCTGTTTGTGACTAGATCTTCGTGCATTCTTGTTTTCGGTGAACAACAGTGCGAGCCGATCCTGGTGAGTGTGCAGATAGACTCCAAGCGCAATGGCACATACCCCTGTGGACTCCTGCTGGTGGACTCCGGGACCTGAAACCTGCACTAGAACTACCATTGTCACATGTGGGAACGAAGCAAGAAGCTACGAAGAGAATGCATTCGAATGCTTAGAATGCAAGGAACAGGGCAGAAAAGTGAATATTTACAAGAAGGGCAAAAAAATTAATTAATTATTCTGGCCATGCCACTGCAGGGGTGGTTCAACAGTGAAGCTGTGTATCGTGTTGCATATATCGATTTATTTTTATGGTGATTAGTATACTGGTTCAAAAAAGACACATACACGCCACTTCGTGATTCTACCATCTTTTGTTTTATTTTGTTACCATGGTGATCATCCGTTTATGGTTTCTATGGTAGACAGTCATGGGCTGAACGACGATGCTGGAATGATTTTTATCAAATGTCAAGTCTATACATGACCGATGGCGCGTAATTTGTACATTTATATTCGCATAGTATTTAATGCGTAAACTATCCTCCTCGCGTTATTCGGGGTGCCGACGGACATCGCGCATACGCTTGGCGTTAGCGGCCCACTCGTCAATGGGCGTCTCCTTCCACCGCCACCGTGGCCATTCTCGTTTCTGTTCGCAAAGGTGATCTTCAAGGACGCGCTGCTGTTCTGCGTCGGACGGAAGGCAGCTACGCGACGGTCCAGGCCCGTCGACGTTAACAGCTTCCCGCCACCTTCGAGCCCATGCCCTATTCACGCGGTCACTGTTGTAGGGCTCGCTCCTCTTTCTCGGTGCGCACAATACACGTCCTACCGAAACTGCCGATATCTTCTCTAGGTGATCTTGACGTTGCAGTAAAGAGGCGCACACATAACTTCGGACCATACACGTGCCTTTAGCGTCTATATACCGACGTTATCGGCACGCAGGCGAGCTTCGCTCGACGCCGGCCGCGTTGGAGTGCTAGACTTAGCTATGCAGATTTCTTGGTCTGCGCGAACTTCTATGCACACAGATAAAACGGAACGCTGGCTATATGCAGCTTCGCTGCGATCAAATATAGATTGAAGTCCATCTGACATGGTGGAAGCGCCAACACTAGGCCACTAACGGTGTGTGACGTGGCGCTGGTAGGCCTCCTGCGATGTGGAGATCATGTTGCTTACGACCAACCTCTCGAAGAGGTTCAAGCAGAACCGTGAGAAGTTCCGCCGCATCACACGGCAGTTGGTGGGGTTCCAAGGTTCCAATTCTTCGATTGTAACTGCGTGCATCTCACGCCTTGATAACGCTGTGCCGGAGTTTTGCCCGAAAGGCTGACTCGCGTCGGACCTGTATACGTTCGTACCGCCCTCCCTTTGTCGCCGTTCCAAACGCTTGCGTATCCAGTTCCCTTTCCTTCCGCCCTCCCCTGGGCGCGGTGCCGTCAAAGCGCCACGTGTATCATTTTCTCCGGCTCCTCGGGGCGGCGGTACCGTTGTTTGCGCAAATGCATACAAAAACTAGGAAGACAAGTTCTCGTTCTTCATTTTGAATTTTGCTCCACTTCTTTTGTCGTAATGGGGAGGCCGCGTATAGTCCGACCTCCCGAGGGGCAACGCGTCTACTAAGAGTGACGTCCCACATGCGCTTGGCGTTGTGTGCACTATCTTCATCGGTGGTGTTTGCCGCTCGCCAGAAACTATTTCATTCTCGTCTGTGTTCATGTCGTCGCTATTCGTAGGCGCGTTGCTTCTCGGGAGTCCCGAATATGCGTGAATACGATGGAATTAATATAATAACAACAGAGGTGATACGAGAACGTGCGTGCGCACCAGACCTCACGGTGACCACCGATCAAGACAATAAATGTGTTCGTACAAATGTTGAAAAATTTATGTCACCTCTGTGTCGTGCGCTAAACAACCTCGCTTGTCGTGCACCTTCACAGATTGGAATCGCTCATGATTTTTCTCGTTCTAAGATATCTTTCAACAAAACAAAGAATATAGAATAATCGCGCTGACAGGAGTATGCTACCGCAGTTCCCTTGAGTAAGCCCTCCCTTTTTATAAACTCATTTTTTTAGTTACTGTTTTGACATGAGATGAGGTGCCTTCATCCATCACGTCAACGCAGTCGGTCATATCCTATTATTGTCCTTCTCTCAATTGGGCTAATATGTTGTAAAACGTGGTGATTGCACCATATCTTCACTACTATTTGTCAGATGTTCTAAACAATATTTGTGCGAGCCATATACCGCGAGAAATTGAGGCAAGTCAATGTACGCTGCAAATTTGCTCACACTCCTCAGGGCTTTTCCTGTCGCGTTAGGGCCGTACAAAAATTCATAGACGCCAAAAATGGAGCTCTAACTAAATGTGCTATGACAAAAGACGTAGTTGATAAATATGTAATCATTCAGACAGCCTTGGGCACACAGAAATATCAGACAAAGCAATTTCGCAGGCAGAGATATGAAATCTCCTGTCGGATAACTCATGAGACTTCTATTAACCCGTGGCTCTCAGTTCCAAGCGGCTGCAATGCTCCTGCCAAATGCGGCCGTCAGAACTACGACTTGGCATTGGGTGCTAACAATCTCTGGATCCAGGCAGGCCTGTACTGCAAACTGAACCTGTAAACGTTTAACACGTGAATCTCTTGAGTGAGACTGGCTTAGCAGGGCCCTTTGAGGAATTATCAGGCATTGTCTGTTATATGTTGGCCTTAGTAACGTTAGAACTGGTGAGATTTCTGCAGTGCAAATTAACGGCCGCGTCTTCTACTGCAAACGTCTTTGAAATGAAAATGAAAGAGTTGCAGTCGTCGTAATCAAGCTAGTTAATTTGTCTATTCTTCGTCCGTGTATATTAGTACGCGCTGTGTGTAATAGTTATAACGGTAGCAAACGCTTACGCTCCTTCAGTCACCATGAAGCAGAAGCCGAACTAGATGAAGTTCTTGAATTAACAAAGAGAAAAGTGCAAACTAAATTCACTATAGTCATAGGCGACTTAAATGCAAAAGTGGGGAACTAATAGCAATTGGCAACCACGGCATCGGTTCTGTGATTAGTAGAGGAGAGATATTGGTTCAATTTACAGAAAGCAATAGACTGCGAATAATTAATACCTTCTTAAAGACGTGAATTAAAAGGAAGTGAGCCTGGAAAAACCTTAATGAGAAACAACAAAAGAAATCAATTTCATACTCTGTGCAGATACTCTCTGCAGCATAGTAAATGATGTAAATTGTTGGGTATGGTACAGCGCAGTGACAATAGGTTAGTGAGGTCAAGGACTGCTGTAAACTTGAAGAGATAACTTTGGTATATGTGGTTTTAAGTGCCAAATATGCGATTTATTTATCAGGCACGCCATAGTGGGGGACTCCGGAATAATGTTGACCACCAGTGGATATTTAACGTGTCACCACTTCACGACACACGGGCGCTTCCTTTATTTCGCCCCATCGAAATGCAGCTGCGACGGCCGCGATTCGATCCCCTGACCTCGTGTTTAGCAGCGCGACACCACAGCAGCTAAGCTACCACGCCGGGTAATTTCAAGAGAGGAAGCGCAAGCTTAATCAAGACTAAACAAGACAACCTTGACGAAGTTATGGTAAAAGTACACGAATCAAGGCTGGTACTCCCAAACAAATACGCAGCTTTAGAAAAGGAAGACGATTATAACATAGAGTTAATGAATGAAACCACAACTAGGCTAAAGAAGCAGCAATTGTAATGGGAGGTAAGCCACCAAGGTAAGCAGTATTCAACTCTCCGAAATAATTAAAGACCTAAATAGAAACGACAAAGTATGAAAGTGCCCAACTCAAGAATATTATTCATATTAAAAGCTAAACAGGAGGTATGTCTTCCATGATAGTATTCTTAATAAGCACAATGCTGCAAGAACCACGTATACGCAGACGCGAATGAAGTGCAATTTTGAATAGATGCCACAATTCTTATGCGCTCAACATACTATAGTATCAATACTATAATAACTGAACTTATAAATAAATACTTTATGTTCTAGAATGAAAACTTTTCCGGAGAGATGGCTTTTCTGCGGCATCGACGTGCGCGGAATAAAGAAAGCGGCAGAAATTCCGAGAATTGTCTACTAATGCATAAGCATTGTCTGCTTGCGATGTGAGTTCGTTTTTGCTCAGTTTTGCTCACTTGCTTTTCGTAGCTTGGCATTTCCTATGGTAAAACATGCTTAGGCTTTATTACAGAATTGTCAGGTTTTCTTCCCGCATCTTGTCCCTTCTGTGCAATCGTACCAATTGAGCCGGAACGTTGGGCACGAGCGTGACTTGACGGGGCAGAGCGATCAACAGGGACGGAAGAGGAAGAGCGCAAAGGCAGAGCGAATCACCGCCATGCCATGTCCCCCTCGATGTCGCTCTTGCAAGCCTGTGTTACGAGCGCGTTCCATGTCCACGCAAGATCTCTTCTCTGTTCTGACTGCGCCTTGGTAAGGCCCAATGAAAACGCGCCAAGCGTCTCAACGCGCTCACTTTCCCGCGAGGCGTCAATAACTCGAACGACGCCCAGCAGCATTGAATTGGATATTGGGCCGCCACAAATTTAAGTTTGACCACCCCCAATTTTTCAGTTGGCTCAAACCTGATTTGTAATTTTGCCCATCCCCAGGTTTAGGTTGGCCAACCCTAAGATGCAAATTTTCGGCATCCCCAAGTTTAAGTTGGCCCACCCCCAGATTTTGACTTGTACCATCCCCAAATTTGGCGCGCCCTCAAATTTCAAGTTGGCCCACCCCGAAATTTAGCTGGCCCAGGTTTAAGTTCGTACTTGCCCCACTCCAAAATTTAATGTGACCTATGTCCAAATTTCAAATTGGCCCACCGCAAATTTAGGCTGGCCCACCCCCAAATTTAAGTTGGGCCGCACTCAATTTTTGAAGTTGGCCCACCCCCTAACTTAAGTAGGCCCACCTCCAAATTTCTGTTGGCCAACTCCTGGATTTCAACTTCGTGCAGCACGCAAATTTCAGTTGGCCCACTTCATGTTTGAGCTTGCCCTGCCGCCACATTTAATTTGGCCCATGTTCAAATCTGCAACTTGGGCCATCCAAAATTTAAGTTAGCCCACGGTACAATTTCAGATTGGCCCAACTCGAAATTTCAAGCTGACCCACCCCCAAATTTCAGTCGGCCCATGCCTACCATAAGCTTCCCCATGCATTTCCTAAGGCGTGCTATGTACCTCTATTAATATTCTCTTTTCATTTTTTTAAATCGTTCCTTATCGCCTAACAGCTCTCAGTCATCTACATTTACACTATCATGACGATTAAATGTTTCACCTTCGTAAATTACACATTTTTTTCGCCACGTACAGGGCATTACACTTTTCGCGTGACAAGGCTGGGGAGCACGCCAAAGAATGCTTGCGCATTGAAAGCGTTACTCTGGCAAGTACTATTGCGCACTTCATTACTTCATGGCGGGGGTGTTTTCATTCTGAACCTCCCATACAACAACGTCACAAGAAGAGGTATATGACACTGAATAGCATATGCAGTAAAATGAATTACAATGCGAACATTACATGAAGAGGCCGATTTTCGTAACGTCTAACTTACCCTGTGAGCAAGCATCCCCGGCTACTTGAATCAAAGTTTACATAAACGCACTCTTCTTCGACGAATTTCCCATTGTTTGCGTAAGCAGTGTTTCCTTTGTATGAACAACTGTCTGCAGAAAATAGAAAAAACAGCCGTTGTTAGCTATGTTCGAAATTAGGCGCCAAAATGCACCACAGGATATCAACGTCCTTCGTTTGGTACTGCATGTTGAACATCTCAATTCATACATGTACTTATTTGACAAATCATTCTATACCTTTATTTTTTCGGTATATAGCGTAGTTAGAGTCTATATTTGTGGTGCATTTCGACTGAGTCCTTAGAGCAAGTGATGGAGTGCGCACCACAGGACCAGCTACATCCATCTGTAGCTGAATAGTGACGCCATGATTTCATACGGCGATCAGTTAATGCAAACACTAAAAATTCATGCAGCATTCCGCTTCTTAAAGACCAAGTGGTCACTTCCCAAGACATGCTTCAAATTTCGTTCAAGAATTTTAGCGCCGATTTGACGAATTCTTGCCGCAACACGGCTTGAAACATATAATGCACTGGTTGCTGTTCAATACCTCCCTAATTTATTTTCTTCTGTGAAACAACACTCGGCAATATTTTACCCTATGGTTTTCTCTATGGTGCTGCAATTTCCTTAGCTACTGTTTGGTATATTACATGGAAGAAATGGAAAACCAGACAGAAAACACTCTGGAAACAAGCAGACGATTGCTCAAGCAGGATGATGTTTAGATGCATTTACGAGACTAGAAGCATGCAGGAAGAAGCCCGTGGTGATTTAGCGGTAAATGCGAGAGAAACACGTTAGGCACTAACACGTTAGCTCCGTAATTCAAGATTTAAACTTCGTTGCACACAGTGGGAAGTTTTCAGTCGCTCACTCCACCTACCTCAAGAGCCAAGTACCACTCACGGTGGTTCGGAGCAGATCAGCGTCAGTTCACCGGTCCCTCGTCAAAGCGTTGAAAATAGGTTAGTTTAAACTTGAATTTCTTGAAATGTTTTTACAGTTTCCAGAAACTCCTTTTTACGCAAGCACACACACACATATTACTAAGAATCCGGCTAGTGGCTCGGCCCTCATCGGAGTGAACGAGACTACAAGGCGCGTTCATTCCCAAAGTGCCAGAAAAAAACACACGTGGGAACGACATGGGTTTCCAACCAATGTGTTAGTGAAAAGAATAAATAACTCATTCCCTCCGATGAAGACTGGGCCACCAGCCATAATGTTGGAAAATAACATATTTTTGTTGGTAATTAAGCATGGGAGTAATTCTCGCATTACTATGCTTAAGGATTCAGTACACATTTCTAATGGAATATATATATATATATATATATATATATATATATATATATATAAGAGCTCACCAGACGCGACTTGGAGAAGAGGTCAGTGACACAATTGAACCCAAGGAATTCAACCTTGCATCATTCGAGACTATGATTCAGCGTCTAGGGAAGAACCCTAATGAGCTTACGAAGGCCAACGGTGAGCCTCATGCTGGGACGTCTGACGATCAGTTCGCAGCTGAATACGATTCCGGACTGGAATGTGAAGACCAGGCAGTAGGTGCACCGTAACTGCTGCAGCACTATATTTTCCAGCTCTCAAATCGTTCGACAACCAGTGCATGCTTTAGTGTTTAGTCACCGCCCATACAACCCGCCAGCGGGATACTTTCTGCCAAGAATGGTTCTCAGATGAGCGTCACTGCCCCATTTGGACAATAACTGTCCAAAGTGGACCTGATGAGGTTAGACGAATTGACGATGAAGTGACAGCCGTTTTGGGGCGTGTGCCGCCGCAACGTTCATGAGAACACCCGTCTGAATGGCATCAACAAGTTCCAATGTTTCCAGTCTCTTCTGCGTGGCCTGGCAGCGAAGGCTATCGCAGGGATCCTTACTGCCGAGGCCAGTTACATCAGTGCCATTGAAACTTTAAAAGAACGTTTCGGGAACGCCAAGTTCATTGAGGCAAAGTACCTTGAGAACCTGCGTATCCTCAATACGGTGAGCACTTCGGCCCAATTGACGGGATTGCGAAACCTGTAAGATTTCCTTCAGGTGATTGATTAAAAGAGCACTGACAGCTGTTAGACTTCCTGCATCGTTATATGCAGCTATGATCGGCGAAACGTTAACGAAAGGCGTTCCTCAAGATGTCATAGTAAATTATTATAGACACAGATGCCTTAAGGCAAATAACGATCGGAATCTACGCCTATCAGCGGAGGAAGAGCCAGAAGATATCCTGCTGTAATTTAAAGTCAAGGTTGACTTCAGGTAGAGAACACACGCGGTCGACTAAGAGTTCTTTTTTCGTAGACTGCATTCTTGTAACGCAGAAAATCACACAACGCCCGCTGGACACGCGGTGGTTCTATTTCCTCCGTGCGGTGTATGTATATATACATATACGAACTTCACACACCTACCATATTTTACACGTTGACATTTCTAGTGCTTAGGCAACACGAAGGTGAAGCACTGACCGCGATAGTACGTTTCAGGATTGCGCTTGGTTTTCTCTGACGGTGGTTTAACAGCGGTTTACGCATACGGGGCTTTGAAGTGTTCATGCGGCTCCTCGCGCTATACAATATCTTTTGGGAAGAAGGAACAACGCCATAGCTACCAGGCGTCCCAGAACGCTGGCGATAAAAGCAGCGCCATGGCTATCAGGCGTCTCCAAGCACTGGCGTTATGAGCCCCACCAGGGGTATTGCAGGCTTCGCGCTTTGAGACTGCGCGCATGAGAGACCATCGGCATTATTGAGCGTTGAGTCAAATATTGCATTACGGTCGCTTGACGTTAGACAGTTTTAAGGTGCGTTCACACTAGAAAATCCGGCGTCTACAGCGAATGCAATTCTTCTGCCGCCGAAATTCTGTCGTTCGCATTGCTTGCCCGTCGCGCCGCTGGAACGCGGTACAGCGTAATCTGTCATGTAAAGCGCCAACACCCAAGCAAGCGCGGGAAATAACTCGCAACTGTGCATTTATTAAGGCGGAAGCCTTTAATGGGCTCATTGTCAAGGTCACCTGACGTTAGCAGAAACTGTCATACCTTCCTGGATTCCTGATTGGTCTTCTCTGTGTCGTGACGTCACTGTCGCTAGGCACAGGTGCGCACCTCCTGATTTAATCGCGTGCGTGAGATGACTGTCGTCAAGTGCGGGTACCGGGGTGGTTCGGCGCCGCGCGGGATGACTCATCACATCGGCACGCGTGGCGGCCGTGTGTTCGACGGTGCGCCCTGACGTCACTCTCGTCAGGTGCTTGAGATGGCCTCCCGATTGGGCGCTGTGTAGCCTGACGCCACTGTTGCGAGGCGTGCGTGGCGACCATCTGCTTGGGTGTGGTATGGCGGCGGCGCTGGCGGCAGTTTACTTCGCAGTATCGTGTGGGAAAGATGCCTCGTCTCGCCAAACCAGTGCCTTCCAACACGCGACGTGCGGCCGCCGCTGAACGCAAGCGGCGCTCAAGAGAGGCTAGGCGTATAGACCTCAGACTCTGCCCAGGCGGCGCTGCGGAAAAACACGTCACTTCGCCCCCATCGGAGCCTCGGCGCGAACTGAGTTGTGCAATGAGAGCTGTCCGCAAGCGAAGGTGCATAGGCCACAATGGACCCTTCTTTTTCGTTTGTAATGAGACACGGTTCAATCAAGGACCTGGAAAGCGTCTTCCGCCCATCCACGCTTCGGAAAGGAAGCTCAGAAGGGCGAAGTACGTGCACAATATAAAATAAAGTCTCAAGGGTTATTTCGGCGTGCTGCAACTCACAAGTACCGAGAGCATCAGGTTTGTCTATAGGCATATCAGCATAAAAATAGAAGCATTTCAAATTGGTTCATATTGAATAAGTCCTGAACACAAGACTTAAGCATCTCCTATATTTTTATGTATATTATCGTAATGTTCTGTCTCGCAATAGTTTACAGAGAGTGAATCCTTTCATAGCCTTTTGCAGGGCAGCAAACAGAAAACGTTTTCCAAGGCAGCAAACAACGTACGATAATAGCTTAAGAAGCTTCCTACCCTCCCTACGCACTGCATCTTTCTTTCTCGCAGGAGCTACAGCATCGCTCGTACCGTAATTTGAACTTTTCGCAGGCCCTTCGAGCAACATGCGCGCACAAATAAATGTAAATAAACGCGTCATCTTTTTTTCTTTACACACGTGTGTTACTTCGCAATTATTCGTCCAGTGCTCCTACAGCAACTTCATTGCTCCCATTTGAAAAACGCAGTCTAGCAGGCTCAGCTCATTGCGAAGCGTACGTGCTTGTATCGGCCCAGGACATACAAAATACCGAAAGTTGAAATGAGCTCGCGATACAACGATGCTCTAGAACAGGATTTTGAATTCACAAACGAGCCAAAATGTTTGGTTAACCTGACCTGCTAAATCGCACCGTTCCACTTGTTGAGTCAAGCGGAGGTGGACGTCTGTGAAGAGGTGGAGATATCGATGGCACATAAGCAGGATGATACGCAACGCTGTTTTTTCTGTTTCCAACGAAGTGGCGGCTGCAAATTCTTGAGTTCTCGCTTGGTTACCACGGTCCCCCATCAGAGCTACGCAACACAACTACAGAAGAACAAAATTGTCGCACTTTCTCATGCGAGCCACTGTGTTGTGGGGAATGCAAGTAATCCGATTACCCAACAGGTTGAACGGCCCGTATCCAGCGCTCTCGCCTTTCCCCTTCATACGATCGCGACGGAACTCGGTAAAACTGAACGTTGTTATTCCCTCCTTCACGCTCATCGCAATTTACAACACAACAGTAGCGTCGATTATGGCGTTTCTTCGTAGCGCGCGGAGTTATCGCGGTTGCCGTCGTTTCCGCCATCAGTCTGAAAAGTGAGCCAGCAAGCGCTTTATGGCAGTTCGGCGGCGCGTCCGACCAGATTTGAAATTCATAGCTCTCTGTCTGGGTGTTAAATGCGCAAAACACTAGCATTATGGACCAAAATCTAGTTAAATCGTTGTTTCACAGTCGCTAGCTGCATAGGCAACTTAGCAAGGGAGTCGGGCTTCGCACTACTCAACTACTGCCTCTTCGCACCGGCAGGTGGCGCTACGCGTCTTGCAAAACTGCAGAGTCTGACGTCCATACGTCACATGCATCAGGGCGGCGAGGCGCGTCCGACACCACAGAGTCCAGGGACGCGACGGGCCAACGCGAGAGAGGCAGGGCGTTTGAAGCGACTCGCTGCATCTCCGGGTACCAAGGCAAATGAAGCTCGGAAGCGCCGTGACCGCCATCTCGGCTTGCCACGGCAAGCCGAGCAAGTACAAGTCAATCGAGTGAAATGGATGATGTTGATGGCCAACTACAACCCGACACCGCCATGGAAGACGCGTCTCCTCCTGATCCACAAACGGCACTACAACAGTTTGGTGCTGCAAAGCAGCCATCCTGGATGTGGACCAACTAAAGAACAAGGAGTTCACAGGCAAAGAGTTGCAAGCCGACATCCTCCGAAGTGACAGATTTGAAATTATGTACTCAGAAGACATCGAAATGATAGACATAGGCGTAAACGACGTTGCAGGCATTTAATAAACAAACGAACAGTTACATAACAGTGTACCAGTTGTGTGCCTCCGTGGTGTTTCCGACGCCACAAATCGCCAGTGGCAATGGTGTCGGCTTCCGCCGTTTCACACTTTAACCTCGACAAAGTGTCTTCCGTTTTCTTCCGTTTGCGTTGAGTTTACGTGTTTTTCTCTTGCATCTCTTCATCACTACTTCCAACGACTATGATAAACCTTGAATATAAAGAGGCAGTACTGCTAGGCCTGCTGGCAAGCACCTTTCTGGTGAGGCATGACACGCCGGAGAAGCAGTCGCCAAAGAGACAACGCTAGCAGTGGTGGTCTTACCACTCAATTCCAGTCCGCGACCGATCTTATTTTACAGCACATGTTTTAGTACGTTGTCTTCGTAATTCACGTGGCATTTGTCGGCAAGGATGGGGTGGTTGCATATCAATTCGCTGAGCATTTCCGATCTCGCAAGCGAGTTTAAAGACTACCACATGGCGGGCGCATCCGCCTTGGCAGCCATCTTTCCAATTTCCGACTCGTGTTCCGATTGGTCTGCGGTGAGGGAATACGACGAAAGGTGGCGCAAAAATCTGTCCTGGAGCGATCAGTATGGAGAGGGCTATCCCGGCGGATCTCGCTACTGCCGAGGTAGGTTCGGTGAACTCCAAACGCAGAATGTGTCGGTGCGAAAGCGCCGTCAGTTGGGCGTCTGCAACCTCCCACGATAACTGCAGCGGTGGCGTAGAGGTAGAACATCCGCCTGGCGCGCATGAGGACCATGGTTCGAATCCCGGTGCCGCGCAATTTTCCACCGGACTAAACGAAAATTGGTGTGTTGATAAATTGGCATAAGCAGACCTGGAGTGTGGCCTGATCCCGGTGACCAGAACCGGTAACGCACTCCCTCACCAGAGCAGGATTGTCCACTCTGGTGCAGTACTTGGCCACGACCTCCTATGTGAACACAACAATCAAACCCCGGCCCTCAGTCCCCAGCAGCCGCGAAGCAACTGACCACTTCGGCGGTCAGACCTGCGACGCAGCAGGGGGTGCTAACAATCCCATGCTTCCGCACAGGCTGCCATTGGAATCTGAGCCTGGCAATGCTTAACGCTGGAACGTTATCTAGTGAGGCGAGTCTAGCAGTGCTACTGGAGGAAATAGAGGGCAGTAAATGGGATATAATAGGACTCAGTGAAGGTAGGAGGACGAAAGAAGCATAGGGTAGAGGAATTTCTAGAGTCTAGAATAGTCTAGGAATTTCTAGAATGCTCTCGAGGAATTTGAAATCTTACAACTAACGCCGGAAGAAGTAAAGAGAGCCTTTGGAGCAACGCAAAGAGGGAAGGTATCTGGGGAGGCTCAGGTAACAGCAGATTTGTGGAAGGATGGTGGGCAGGTTGGTGTAGAAAAACTGGCCACCTTGTATACACAATGCCTCATGACTTCGAGCGTACCAGAATCTTGGAAGAACGCTAACATAATCCTACTCCATAAGAAAGGGGACGCAAAAGACTTGAAAAATGATAGACCAATCATCTTACTGTGCATTGCCTACAAAGTATTTACTAAGGTAATCGAAAATAGAATCTTACACTTCTGTGAACCAAAGGACCACGCAGGATTCCGCAAAAGCTACTCAACAATAGACCATATTCACACTATCAATCAGGTGATAGAGAAATGTGCGGAATATAACAAACCCATTTATATAGCTTTCATTGATTACGAGAAAGCGTTTCATTCTGTTGAAACCTCAGCAGTCATGGAGGCATTACGGAATGAGGGTGTAGACGAGGCGTACGTAAAAATACTGAAAGAGATCTATAGCGGCTCCACAGCAACCATAGTGCTCCATAAAGAAAGCAACAAAATCCCAATAAAGAAAGGCGTCAGGCAGGGAGATACGATCTCTCCAATGCTATTCACAGCGTGTTTACAGGAAGTATTCAGAGACCTGGAGTGGGGAGAATCCGGGATAAAAGTTATTGGAGACTACCTTAGTAACTTGCGATTCGTTGATGATATTGCCTTGCTTAGTAATTCAGGAGACCAATTGCAATGCATGCTTTCTGACATGGAAAGGCAAAGCAGAAGGGTGGGTCTAAAGATTAACCTGCAGTAAACTGAAGTAATGTTTAACAGTCTCGAAGGAGAACAGCAGTTTACAATAGGTAACGAGGCACTGGAAGTGGTAAGGGAATACATCTACTTAAGACAGGTAGTGACTGCTGATCCGGATCATGAGACTGAAATAACCAGAAGAATAAGAATGGGCTGGGGTGCGTTTGGCAGGCATTCTCAGATCACGAACAGCAGGTTGCCATTATCCCTCAAGGAAAAGTGTATAACAGCTGTGTCTTACCAGTACTCACGTACGGGGCAGAAACCTGGAGGCTTACGAAAAGGTTTGTCCTTAAATTGAGGGCGACACAACGAGCTATGGAAAGAAGAATGATAGCTGTAACGTTAAGGGATAAGGTAAGAGCAGATTGGGTGAGGGAACAAACACGAGTTAATGACATCTTAGTTGAAATCATGAAAAAGAAATGGGCATGGGCAAGACGTAATCAGGAGGGAAGATAACCGATGGTCATTAAGGGTTACGGACTGGACTCCAAGGAAAGGGAAGCGTAGCAGGGGGCGGCACAAAGTTAGGTGGGTGGATGAGATTAAGAAGTTTACAGGGACAGCATGGCCACAATTAATACATGACCGGGGTAGTTGGAGAAGTATGGGAGACGCCTTTGCCCTGCAGTGGGCGTAACCGGGCTGATGATGATGATGGTGATGATGATGATGATGATAATGATGATGATTCCACGTGTGCAGCAGGTGAGGTCGAGTGTACGTAGCGAAGAGCGCACGCACGAAGTGGCAATAGTTCGCCAAACGCAAAAGTCGAGAACGGCATGGCTGGCTTGCACGCGTCGGACCCGCTTGTACCCAGCACCGCATGGAGGAAGGAAAAGTTAGGAGCGAGCATCGCGTAACGCGATTGAAGCCAAACATGTCGGCCGAACACGGAAACGCTCGTCAGAGTGCGCGACTGGTTTTGATGTTCGCGCTCTGCAGCAAAATCAATGGCAGGGCAGCCGAACTAGTGCACACTGAATAAAAACTACTGGCATAGCTAATGAGAACCAAACCTCTTTGCAAATCTCGATTCCTGCTGTGTGATCTCGACGCAAGAGGCCACGTTTTGGCCTCCATTGAGCAAAGGGCCTGGCTTCACAAAGCGTTCACTTGCCAAGGATGGCTGTGTGGCGTAACGCTTTTTCCTAACGTTTTCCTTCTTCCATAGCCATGTGCCCGCTCCTGAAACAGTGTAGCCAATATCACCGCTACAATTTCAAACCCCAAGCCGGAGTCAAACCTGCTCAAGGAAATCGAGCATGGAGCAGACGAGAGGCCACTTAAAATATGGATTCAGTGCCCTCCTAACTTCGGTAGGGTGGCATATGCGGAGGCGCGAGCCAAGCCCAACAGTGTTGCCAGACAATTCAAGTGGGTGCCGTTGGAGCAACAAAGGATGTCCTTCTCACGTAAATCCACGGGGCTCAGGCACGTGTCTGACCAACGCACCCAGTTTCCCGTCGTGCCTGCCAGTGAAATCACCACCCACAAAGTTGACTACGAGTATTGCAGGAAGCATCCCCAAAAGATTGGCTCTGTAGCATTGAGTAGGGTCACTTGCTTGGACGAGTTGTGTTCGACAAACTGGGAGGCTGATCATCATTTCTATCACGCATACAGAAATCCGAATATTAGTTTGGAAACCAAATTTGAGCGCTTGCTGCGATACTCCCTTAACAGGGCCTACTCTACGTGTTTGAGTTTGCTTGAAGATTGCGACAAGTTCATGACTGTGGCTTTGTTTAACACATGAGCTAAAGGGGCTCATTTCAGAGTCCCCTCCAGAAACGCCTCGTGGCTGAGGTGGACGCTCTCGTGCTTACGGAAACTGGCGTTCAGCAAGACAACGTGAACTACTTGAAATACTTTCGCTAGGTGGCCAGTGGTAAGCGATCAATGGAAGGCTCCTCGAGGAATGCTGGTGTATCACTATATGTAAACACGAAAACTTCGGTGGCCGAAGAACTCAGCCCTGGTAGCACCACCCAACACGGAGAGGGGTGTTCGATCGTTGTCAACCAGAAGATTGTGGTTGGTGGCATATATTTGGCAACCAATGTGGTCACTCAAGATACCATCGCCGTCGTATCCAAGTTTGTTTCTACGAATGGAAGTCTCTGCCTGTTTTACTCGTGGGTGATTTCAATCGCAAAGAAAGTACCTTTCACGCAAGAATGGAACTCTCGTTTGTCCTGAAACTAGAATCAGACGTTAACGAACCAACCACCCAGTGGGGACCTGCGTTGGAGTTGGTTCTCTCTGACTTCGTTGAAAGGGGGTAGAATTCATCGTTGACCGAATAAGTTCCATACCTAACTACTTCACTGATCACAGGACGGTGTTTGTGCCAATTTAGAAGAGCTGAGAAGAAGAACGTGAATCCATAGATGATGAAAAAAGAGTTATGTTATGTTCAACTAACCAATCAAGTGAAGAATTTAATGAAGGTGCCAGCGAAGAAGATGTTGAGCAGGTATGTGTGTGATAGTTGGTTGCAATATGTACAAGTGAAATGTTTGTGGATGTGTTAATTATATGGGAAAATAAACGTACAAAATCGTATTTCCATTGCTGTGCCTCACTTTAATCTCATTCATACCAATTCTAGGAAACAAAACACCTAACGCTCGTTACTTCAACGTATTCCAGACGGTGGCAGCAATTTTTTTGCAGTGAAACGCACTACGCGTATCAGGAGACACTGCGATTCTCCACGCCCAATGTCCGTTCATGCACCGTCAGCGGAACAACACTACAGCGGTGGTGGCGGCAACGTCGGTGTGAATGCTCCACCAGCGCCTGTATTAATGCGAAGCATGCTTTGCCAACATAAGGCACATGCGGCTATTTATCTATAACCGTGGACAACTTTCTGTGGCAATCAAGCGAAAGCTACAGGCCCGTGGCTGCTGCACATGTGTTACGGTCCCAAGAATTCCGCCATCATTTGGCAATGGTTTTGGTTTCTCGGAACATTCGCTGAATGAACGCAGCTTCACGTGCGACGGTTTCGCATTTTCCCAGACGCGGAAGAGAAAAGCCACAAAATAAGTAATCTATTAAATTCATTGGTGTGTTTTATCTTATTTAACTGCTGCTTATGAGGTGTTTATGTTGTCTCTTCTCCAGCTTAGACTAATGTGAATGAAAACACGGGACTCTTTTCAGAAGCGCTCTCACTTGTGCCCCTTGCTCCGTAGCTTCCCCTTCATTGCCACAGAAAGTTGTCGGCGAGTATAGCCTCCTACACCGCGGAGCTTGCAGTGCCTACCGAAATTCATTGTAATTGCATGAGGCTGACGACACAGAGCTCATCTAGTGAATTTTAATGCGCCAATTTCTGTTTGCAATAAAATAGTTCGAGAGCCAAAACCTGTGGCACTCGTCAAAGCTATGCCAGGGTCACTCTACGGCCAAGGTCCTTCAAGTTAGCGCGCGGTGTAGGCCTGTTATGACATTGAGCAAATGTCTCCGTGGTGCCCCTAAAGAGAACTGACGTCGGCGCTATTTAAATGACCTCACTTTCAAATTGTGATCCGTAATATTGCTTTGCAATCTTGCCTCAGAATTTTTTGGAGAGAAAGACAGGTTGTACATGAAATGTTTTATGGCTATTTCTTGCAAGCAGCAGTATTGAAGACTTCAGTCAAGTAAAAAAAAACATCGTCAGACCAATTTTAGCATTTCAATCATGAAATATTTGCCCCAGGATGCGAAAGATCCATCGAACCGCTACACCAGTGCCAATGCCAACAACAACAATGACAGCGAAAATTCTCTTGGAGTGTCCATATAATTGCCATTGTAATAAAAATAAAGAATTCCCCATATACTTACTCCAGTTGGATTGTACTGTCTTCGTATTTCCAATGGCAGCATGTATAAACTGCATCAATAATATCATAGTCACTATTGATTGGCTCATATTTTGCTGTTCAAGACTTCTTCCAATATGCTGTGGAAAGATGTGTGGCCAAACAAATTAGTTCGAAAATGACTAGATAACGAATATTTGCACACATAACGCGCACTGCGGCAATAAATGATATTCAAAGCATATTGAAGTATCCATCTGGCTATTCAGCCTTGTTTTGGTTTCCGCAAAGCGTCACCAGGTAGAACGACGCATTGCATGCATGTGACAAAACCACCAATGAGACGACGGTGCCGATGATCCTATGACAATAACGGCATGATCCCTTCTGCAGCCCTTATACGTGAACTTATATTCCATAGTGACTGTTCGGTTCTGCTTAGATATTCAACGGCTGCAAGTCAGAAATACGTATTTTGGGACGTGATCTGCGAGTAAGTGTTATACAACCGTACCCACCCATTTCTATGTCAAACTTTCTATGTTAAAACGTGGATGGAACTTGTACTGTGGCGTAAAAAAAAATGAAAACGTGATCAGCATGGCCAGATTTTGAAGGCGGTACTGTATCGCATATCTTCTACGTATCGATATCGGCCACAACAAACATGCTGTGAAATGTGGGACGATCGAGGTGCGTTCTCACAGAGCGTCTCAAAGCACGAGCTGTCTAATGAGGAAAACATACCAGAAACACGCACGTGATGCATATCGGAAAAGTCTCAGAAAGCTTGTCTACTTTCGCACGAGAAGAGTATGCGCCCGATTCTGCTCAAGTAATCAGCTAATTTTATGTCCACTGCAGTACAGAGGCCTCTCCCAGCGATCTCTAATCACCCCTGTCAAGCGCCAACTGATTCCAGCCCGTGCCCACGAATTTCCCAATTTCATCACCCTACCTAGTTTTCTGCCGTCCACGACTGCTCTTCCTTGCTCTTGTCACCAATTCTGTAACTCTAATGATCCACCGGTTATCTATCCTATGCCTTACATGGCCTTCCCTGCTCCATTTTTTTCTCGTATTGTCAATTCGCATATCGGCTATCGCCGTTGTTTCTCTGATCCACACCACTGTCTTCTTTCTCCTCACGTTACGTCTAACATTATTCGTTCGTTCTCACTTTGCGCGCTCCTTAACCTGTTCTCGAACTTCTTTGTCAACCTCCAAGTTTCTGCCCCATATGTTAGCACCGGTAAAATTCGTTGGTTGTGAACCTTTCTTTTCAATAATAGTGGTAAGCTCCCAGTCAGGATCTGTCAATGCATACCGTATGCCCTCAAACCCATTTTTATTCTCTAAATGTTTTTTTCATCATTAGAGTACCCCGTAAATGATTGGCCTAGATAAATGTACTCCTTCACGGACTCTAGAGACTGACTGGCGATTTTGTACTCTTGTTTCCTTGCCAGTCTATTGAACTTCATCTTTGTCTTTTGCATATCCATTTTCAACCCCACTTTTCAATCTATTAATCTGCATAATAATTTTCTACCCCACATCGAACTGGTGCCAATTCGCTTATGTTCTACCTTGAGACAGTATACGTGACCAACCACAGGTGATGTGCACGCGTTGTAGGCCGCGTTATCCTATACCTTGAAGCGCAAGTGACTCGGCCAGCTGAGGAGCGGCCGAAAATAGCCGATGACTTTGCGCGCACAACCAGCTGTAGCATTCGTTCGCGGAACGCAAATGCGCCGGAGCTTCCATCTCTCCATCACTCCGCTGCTTACACCGCCAGAAGAAACTTCAAGGCACCACCTCGCACATAATAAGTATAAAACGCTTTTATCTCCAATTATCGGCGACCTTCAAGTGACTTTGAGCCATAAGCCCGAGCGGTTATCCGGGCACTCAAGCGAGAACATCCTGGCACGTTGACAAGAAAAATTCTTCACCCGTAGGCACGCGTAGAACTGCGGTATGAACCTAAAGTACTATATAAAGTATACCACATGTAATACATGATACTTGATATAAACAAAATCGATCAGCAATTGAAATAGTAAGGAGTGTCTGCTTAAAATTGGCTTTGCCACACACAACTAAACTACAACAAAAAAGCATCATTACAGCGTCCATGCAGAAGCATTACTGTCACCATAGGATAGATGAAATACACCCGAGGCACATACAGGTACAAAGTTTCTACTCAGGCAAACAGCATTTGGGCATCATTGTGGGTGTAGGAAGACTTTACCTAGGGAGACTGTTAGGTACTGAGTAGACCAGCGGCTAAGAAATTCGGCTTCACCGAGTTTGAACAACTGTTCTTCAAGATGACCCCATACTATCAACCGTAGTTTGCATATTCTAGGGTACAGTGCTCACGGGATGAAACGAGTCAACTTATGGCTCACTAATGCGCATATTTTCGTTTCCACTAGCTGCAGATCGTGCCACATTGACGTAATTTTGGCGCGCACACTTAGATCGGAGTCCGTGCCAACTTTTGTGACCATATTCCTAGCGATATGTCATGGTACTCTCAAGTATTTTGCACATATGCAGGGTTCTACTAAATGCATCCTGTTGCGTTTCATTCCGTGAGCACTGTACATCGCTCTATTTGACTGCCGAGATCATTCTGCGATGTTGTGGAAGCACCACAAAATATAGCTAGCGCTGTGGTAGGCGAAACTCACAAACCGATCTCGGCATTGTGGTGGCCGCACGATGGATATTCCAAACATCCTTGAAACTAGCTTCCGGAAGGTGCGTGCTACAGCGCACTCCTTTACTACATGCGTGTTGGTCTCAGTTTATGCGCAATATATGCATTTATCATTCGCTACCGCATGCCAGCTTTCAATCCTGTCTGTTGTAGGTACAATGCCCCACTGATGTTGCCAATGAAAATCGTTCACTTCAAAGGGCAAATCAGGTGAAAGCATGGCTGTCCATGTTTGTGTAGTGGGTGTCACTGGAGGTACAGCTGCCTCGCACAACATTTCACAAAGCCTTGAAACTTGTGTAGCACGCCATTTTGTAATTCTTGGTTGTACAAGCTGGCTTTGCAAGCGTGCAGTCGCCGCATAGTGCGGTGCTGGCGTTATCACTTTCGGAAGCAAGGTGCCTGTACTCTGCGGCATAATAAGCGTTTGACGGATTTTGCGCAGCCAATAAAGGAGCAGAGGCTCACCTGGGTGCTCATTATCATCAAGCGGATCTCATGAATTCTTAGTGCACAGCAGCCTACCAAATAGGACTCTGCACGGCAAGCTCCAATCTTCGCTGAATTTCGGCAGAGGCAAGAACTGCTGCGCTACGTATTACGACTTGTTTAACCAGAACCATGAGAAAATAAGTGAGTTTACTACGTGTACTTTTGGTGACAGCGGAAGAGATACCCTTGCAGCAGCCACAGTTTACTGCACAACGTTCTTAATAAAGAAAACCCTTTCTGCCAGTGGTAGTGGGAACGCAGCCACTGCTTCCGACTGTTCTTTGACGGAGCTGACAATGCCTCAAAACGTGTGAGGGGAACATCACTTGTACAAAATCGAATACCTAGTACTTGCATAGGCTCGGTCTGTTTAAAATCTCCTGGTAATAATATCGCAGCGCGGCTTAAATTTAGTGTTTCACATTTTCTCATACTTATTTTGCCGCCTAACATTAAAGCATATTAATTATAAATACGAAATGCCCCTACAAGAATGTCCCCATTCCGTAAGGACAAAGTGATGCCATTCGCATACGCTGATACATTTATGCACCCTCTTCCCGGCATAGGAACACCTCTTATGAGCGGGCCCTCGCTAAAACGTCTAAATAAGGGCTCCCTCCGAACCACAAATTATATAGGTGACAAAGGGCAGCCGTACCGCACTCACTTTGTCACATCAAACTTTGCAAACCTTGTCACATCTGCAAAGTTGTTGTGTGCGTTAGGCATGAGACCACGCGGCCCCGATAAAACAATTTAGGAACACCTTCTCGGGCAAGAATTCCGTTAAGGAGGGATACTAAGACGGTGCTTACTTCTGCCCAGCAAGACCAGTAAAATTTGACTGGTAATGCGTCTAGGCCGGGTGTCGATCCCCTGTTCATAGATCGAATAACATGAAAAACTTCTTGCAGATTTGTTCCAAACTTCTTACAGATTCCTTCTGTGTCTTCCACTTGGGGTACGTTATCGCAAAAACCCAAAATTTCTTCCCCTAACAGTCGTGTATTGTAAATATGTTTCCATGAGAATGCGTCTGAGAACCAGTTCCGAAGTATCATTTCGATATCTCCCCTCGCACCACTCTTTGTGCCACCTTCTATTATAACTTTTGCAACAAAACAGCTGCCGTTATGCCTCCTGCTGCACGGACGAGCCAGCCCCAATACCTCGGGATCAGGAACAGGCCTGTTCGTCAGCCACGCCTTTGCAGAGGTACGATAGTACCAGCTCATACGTCTATGGTATCGTTCCTGCTGGTGGTCTAGGTACTCGCATATTAACTGTGTTTGGGAACCACCCTGTCGTACTATTCTTATTCTTCTCAGGCACTCACAAAGCTACCCAGTCTCTTTTCTTTCTGTTTCGTGCTAGGTGCTATGCATGCTGACCTCTACCTTGCCTTTAAAGTATCGCACGCTTCGATATTGTATCCATAGTCACATACTGATAATGAGACTGACGTAATTATTTCGGTTAGGGTCGCCTGGTCACGCAGATAAACAATGTCTAGTTTGTCACAAAAATAAACAATGTCACACATCAGTGAGTTCACCTGACCTTCCCTCGAGGTTTTACATGACAACGCAAGCTCGATGATCTTAAATATGTCCGGCGTCTGCGGGGAGATCGAGGATGCTGCACTGGACAGTTTGCGTTGTTAGTTCAGGGAGGAAATACATTCGATCTAGACGACATTGTGATTGCCTCTGCTGCTATGTGGTGCCAAAACTTCCATCATGCATTTGGACCCAGGCAACCGATAAATTGTATTCTTTCACTATACGAGATAATTCAGCTGCATGCGCATTGGAAGCGTTTTGTCTTGGCCCTCGTGAGTCGGGCATGGGGTCGAGCACACAGTTAAAGTCGCCAACAATAAAGAATTGGTGGTTGTCAAACAAACATGGGGAGAGTCTCGCGAAGAAGTCATTGCAGTCCGAACGTACGGTGGGTCCGTAGACATTCAATGCCCGAACTTTCCCCTCGCCCCAGAAAAAATGAGCAAGTACACGACCTTCGAAATAAATTAGGCGGTGACTTCCATGTAGAAGCACCCTACGAAAAACCACCGCTCCTACACCGCGACATCTCCCGGGGCTATATGTAAAATGAGCTTTTACAGAAAATTCGTCAGAAAACTTTTGACAACAGCAACCATTTGCCGTGAGCCTCTCACGGCAGTATGGTTGGGGTTATTCCATATGCGCACCAGGTTGCGCATAATCTCAAAAAGGTTGTCAGCAGGGCAGGCGTTAGGTTGCTGCTCACTGCCAAAAGTAAGTTAGGTAGCCTGTGCCATCAAGTCAATCGGGAGACCGAGGACAACAAAAAAATTGTAAGAAGCAGCACAGACGGAGGTTTGTTGGTGACTGTTGCGAGTGTGTGGTTTACAAGATACCTCTTTCATGCAAGCATTTTTATATCGGTCAAACGGGGCGGTGCATCAATGACCGCATGCGCGAGCACAAACAAAGACCAAAAACGAGCCAGAGATAGCAAGTTATCACTGCATTGCAATGAATGCGACTGCAAGCCGTCTTTTAAAGGTGTGACCTACCTGTCAAAATGCCGCGATGACCATGCACGTCTTATTTTCGAAGCTTTCCACATTAATGTTAGCGGCGAAGCATGTGTAAGCCTTCCCTCTATTTCCCTCCTTTCCGAAGGAGATTGCCTTCCTGTCGCATTAATTGGATTCTTCCCCCTGCGCATGCTGAATTCTGTTGATTCTGTGCTTTCAGATAGCGGCGGAGTATATATATGCTGACTGAAAGAATAGACACACTTGGTTGTTAGTTAGCGCTGGTGTCTGTGTCCCTCTCCTCATCCTGTTGTCTAGCGCTGTTTTACTGATCCTAATCATGAACCAACCAGCCCAAATTTGTGCTCTTCTTAAGTACACTGTTAAGATACGCTCCTCTAACTTTTCTCTAAACAAAGACTTTATTATTCCATCAAAACACATGTTACTTTTGAGTTAAGTACGCTTTCTATACACCATTAGAATTTTTCATTCTGAAGGACGTGCATGTTCAGTATGTCAACAAGTACTGTTTCCAAAAAAAAAGCTTAGAAGCGAAGTAACTTGCGAGGTTGTTATAGGTTTCTCTAAGCACATTAAAATTTATATATGGGTCATTCCACGCCAACTGTCCCAACCTTGGCGCTCGACCATCACCAGTTTCTTTGAAAAATAATTGAGGACTATCTATGTAAAGCAAGAAGTCTTTCTATAAAACACTGTTGCGAAAAAAACATTTTCAGCACCTCTAGGAGCATGTGAAGTTTTTTAGAAAGCTCGAAAGTATGAGTCGTAAAACGCATTGTCAAAAAATTTTGTCTTCTTAAATTAGGCAAGCACACGATTTCCCTTTGAGAATTAAGATACGCTTTTCCCTTAAAAACGGTGTTATCGATCTTTACGTTTCCGTGAGTTATTTATACAGCACTAAATAGGCAAAATTTGGTGCATATTTGGAATTTTTTGCAGAAAGATAACTTTCACTGCAAGGTTATATTTCATAGTATCTCATTTCCAGCAAGCTGTACGGTAAGTGAAAAATAATTTGGGACGAATATAATGTGAAATGGCCTGTACAGCTGGCGACAAATTTGCAAGAAAGTTAGTTTTAGCCTATGTTTACTCGTAAATTTAGCATTGAGTTGGCCGGGGTAAAAATACGCTAAATAGTGTATTTGTTAGAAACATCCATTGTCTACAAGCTGACGAACGTTTATCAAATGACTTTTTGTTGTAAGCAACAAAAAATTTTTTTGAATTTGTGTTATACCGGTCTTTGTGCTTGCAGGTGTTTCCCCTTCGTAGGAAAGCGTCCTAGCGGTAAGTAGAACTTGCGCGGACGCAAAATTTCCTGAGTCGATGGAGGAACATCTATACAAGATAATCAGGTCCACAAGATTTTACTTGAGTGCTTATTAGAAATTATTAGCCTAGCCAATTAAAAACGCGAGCCCCAATAGATCGCATTTAACTGGATGTCGCCTTACACCGATGGACTGCATAGCCTGCGATAGATGAAGAAAAAAATGGGAAGGCTCGTTCGAGCTAACAAGTAGAGGACGGCAGAAGACTAGATGGAGTGACGAAATTAGGAAAGTTTCTGGCGCTATCTGGAGTCGGATAGCGCAGGACAGAGGTAATTGGAGATTGCAGGGAGAGGCTTTCGTCCTGCAGTGGACATGAATAGGCTGACGATGCTGCTGCTGATGATGATGATGATAGTGGTGGTGGTGGTGGGGCTGCTGAGAGACGGGAATCTCTTTGAATGGTGGGAGGCTCGCTGGAAAAAAAGAACTCTTTCAGTCGTCTTCAGTTGCGCAAGGCATCCTTTGTTTACAGCCACAACCGTAATCAATGAAAACAAAAAACAACGGCAAAACAAATTCAATGCTTGTGTTTACATTGGTGAAAAGTAGAAGACGTGCCCAAAGCAGAGTCGTTTGCAATATTTTCTTGCTGCGTGAAAATATGTAGATTTCAGGCACGAAACATTCACGTGCTGTTTGGATAGCCCTATGTGTAATTACTTTAATGAAAAAATAACGCTGACACAAATGCTGAACACGTTCCAACAGTAATGAAATAAAGCGGCTGCAAATAAATTCCGCAGTTTTCATCCATAACTCATTTCTACGTAAAGGCATAGTGCAATTCATTACTCCTTTCAATTATTTGTATTTGAATTACATCATTCTGAAATAATTTTTGGGCGAGTTAAATAGTAGCCGTTAGTTCGTTACAAAGTTTGTCCTACTCATCTAAGTTAGAATTTCAACTGTTTTTCTTCCTTAAGCTCTTTCTTCCGCTTGTGTCGTTCTTCAGTAACTGATGTTTTCAGGATATCGATCTCTCCGTTGTCGACGTTGTCTTGTGGTCTCACCCAAGTGACCTCCTGAAATTTAATGCCATAACCGACTTCTCTCTAACATAAAAAAAATTCAGACCTATATTCAAGCAAATATAGTATTCGTTCTGCTCCGTGGGTTCAACCCTGCATGAATGCTTTTTCATATCGAACGCGTTAGCACCCGTGCAAACACGGCAATTAATAGATTGACGGAGGCGCTACTCTTGATTTTCTTTGGAGTATTTTTACATTGTCAGATAATTTAACATATTGTTTTCTATTGTACTAGTTATTTTCTACTACTACGTCTACAAGTTGTTCTCCATTTACAGCTTCAGTGAAGGCGCTGCTGTATACCATATACCATGTGCCAAAAGAAGCACTGCATGTGTTACAAAGGCGCTCAACATTCTATATATGTAACGTTCTACATTAATTTATGGCGCTACATATTACTGTAAAAGTTGCGTGTAATAATAGTGTACAAAGAACAATTGGTCTTATATTCACTTTAGTGCACGTGCTCCTCCACACAGCATTGTTTAACACTTATAGAAAGCACTAAGGGCTCTAAACAAACTAGCAAGCGTACAAACGCTTCTACGTTGGTCGTCACTGGTCGTGACAGCAATACAATTTTGGCTATCACTTTGATGTTCCGTCAAGTAGTCAAGTAATCAAGTTTATATTTAAAAAAGCAGTTTCTATTACGCCTCATCTAGACCTGATATAGGTTGCCTTCTAATGCTCATATTTTAGACGTGTAGGCTGGGTTAGATAATAATGAAACGGTTGTCTATGAAAAGTGACCAATAATGCTTAGTATTCTGGTTTTACTCCCAAAACGCTATTAGCCTACCAACCAAGGTTTTGCCTCTTTTAGTGTTAAGCCTTTTTGAAGATTCCCGCGCGTTTTGCATGCTCCGCCTCTTTTTGGCCCACACACGCCCGTGTGCCTATGTGTGAAATAATTATGGAACGCGAATCGGGAGTCGTCGGTAACGGCTCAAGAATAGATTCGTCACTCCTATCGCCGCGAAGAACAACGAGCTTATCGACCGAGGCAGCGGGAGCCAACCGACGCGTCCAAGATTTGCAGAGATCTCGTTTTACAAAACGCTAATCTCTTCGGAGACATCAAATCCATGGCTTGGAAGACCACAAAACAGTCGTTGCTGTCTGCAATCCTCCTCCTCTTGTCTAGATCGCATAACCCTTTACGCGCAATGCAACCCAGTGTGACTTACTATGCGTATCATGTATGCAGTAAAGAACAGTTTAACAACAACATCGCTATCGCGAAGGATTTGATTAGCAACCGGTCAAGAAATGGTGAAGCTTCGCATAACTTGGTGCAAGAAAAATCGTTAATGTGGTCCCAAAAAATGTGCATTCGCACGATATTCCCTGGTTGAAGCAGTCAAACCGTCTGTAATTTTAACCTTACGCTTTCATGTCCAGTAGACATGAGTATCTGTTAAGCCTATGCCATGAATTCAAACGCTATCATAAGAGCATAACTACAAGAGAGAGTATGAATTACTTCGATGCTTTGTTGCCTTTCGAATGCAATCCCTGTATAATATTTACCTGTGGTGCAGAGAGCGAGCGCCTTTCAATGTACCGTAGTGACGCAAGTCGACTACTTTCAGCACTGCTTCTTGTGTGTGTTAACTGCAGCAGACATAGCACTTATATAGGGATTTGCTTCACTGTTTTCTGTACAAGAGTATGATGGGTTAGCGGTGTGACATTTGTATGGAAGCCGATTGCAGGGATGACAGTATCGTCATTTTTAATGGCTTGTTTACACAGTGCAGCACACAGAATATTCTTTATCAGTGCATGTCACAGAAATCAGTATTGCAATCCTGCAACGTAATAAATTTAGCATGAAATCACAATGGGAGCTCTAGTTCAATCTTAGTGTATTGATTTTAGTTTAAATGGAAGTAGGGTTCCTATGACGACAAATGCGAGAATATACTCAGAAGTTGAATTTATTATTTAGACCGATTATTGAAATAATTTTACAATGGTTCTCAAAGTAAAAGACTAAGAAAAAATAACTGATTTTTCAGTAGGATACTACACCAGATGAGGTTCTCATACGCAACGAGTGTTGCGTTAGAAGGTGTAAAAGTTTGAACATTGTTTTGATGCCAGGAAAGAACGGTTAGGCATTCCCTTGAAATTTTTCTCGAAGATCGGTAACTTTCAGTGCATATGTCAGAAAGAGCTTTAGATTTACATGCGTGAGTAACTTTTCTCGGTCTAGTACAATTTACTTTTGTTACCGTACGACAATGTCTAATATACAACTAATACAGGAATTTCACCAGTTTCTTTTACTGGGTTGAAATTGTTTGTTTGCCATAGGGAACATTAATGCACGACCACTCCTGACTATCTCCTTACAGCGCCAAAACCTTTGAAAGTTCGAAACATGAAAGTGGTGGCAAGACGACAATGACGTTGCTTTTTTAATCAATTTCATATGTCCTCAAAGTGAACAGGTGCAGTAGGAATGCTGCGTAGACTCAGCAGCAATCATTCAGGGTTGAGTCGGCATGCCCTCTATGTGATCTACTGCTTGTACGTTCGCCCAATGAAAGAGTTCGGCTGCGTTTTCTTTTCTGGCGAACGTGTAAACAAAATTCGGCCTCTGGTTCTGTCAGAACAAGATGCATTATGTTTATGTCGTGAACTTCCTAGATTTATCGCTAAAGATATCT
Source organism: Dermacentor variabilis (assembly GCF_050947875.1). Classification (NCBI taxonomy): domain Eukaryota; kingdom Metazoa; phylum Arthropoda; class Arachnida; order Ixodida; family Ixodidae; genus Dermacentor; species Dermacentor variabilis. The sequence continues at coordinate 77,610,801 of NC_134575.1, forward strand.
TGTATCAAAAGCCCGCCTGCCTATTCCTCTTATGCTATTTCATATCCTAACAGTACAAACTTTTCCAAATATACATTCATCACCACACCGGAGGTAGCGATATATCTTCATTAATGAATTAGCCTCATTTTTAACTATCAGTATTATCGCTCACGTCGCCCTCAAGCGCTTTTCTTACAAAAATTATTGCACCCATTAAATTTTCACCTATGAGAGGTGGTCTTACTAAATTTCTTTGTTCCAGTCACTGAAATTGAATTCAGTGATATTTTTCTAACTAAAGCTAAACATTGGCCCCATCAATACCTGAACAGTATTTTGGAAACCACCTTGCACACCTGGGTACAAAGACCGTTATAGCAAATGGTGCTACGTCTGTGAAGAAAGGGCAGGTGTGGGCATTGTATCACCACATATAATTGTTTTCTTTTCATTCAGCTACCTGACCGCACGCCTATCTTTCAGGCGGAAATATTGGCAATTGCCTTAGCTTTACGCAAATTGTCGTCATCTCTGTCTTCATCCGTAATCTTAAAGGGGCCCTGAACCACTTTTTATCGAAGTGGAGAAATGAATTTTAAGTGAAAATAGGCCATTTCAGATACAGTTTGCCGGAAAAAGTACTGGCAATAAAACACAGCCTCCGCTGCGGTCCCGTTCCTTCTTCAATGCGTTGCACTGCGAAGGTTACGGCGCAGTGGGGCGTGCTCCACAACGCTCCGCCTTCTATATATCACCGTGACGCGTAGTTGACACGTCATTTTGGATGTTAACGTAAACGCCGCAGCTTCCGCCTTTGGTGCCTACGATGCGCTAAACATAAGCCAAACACGGTTGTCCTCAGCGAGCAACAGTGCGCTTAGCCAGTGGACTCGTGGCGGCACCCCGCGTCGGCCGCAGTATCTACGCCACGTATGTGACCGCAGCTTTATGTCAGCTGTCGCCCAATAGCAGCCGTCTAGGGGAACAAAGAAATAAAGCGTCCGATGACGAAATAAGGCGTCCAGAACATAGTGAGGACATGACCCTCTTACAAAAGCTTGGTTTGAATTTGACTCTTCCTTTAATTCTTCCCCGAGGAGTAACTTTACTGGGTTACCGCCACAGGAAGATTTGTTAAGCTCTCTGCGCTTTCCTACGTGCAACAAAAAGAATTGCATGCTAGATCTCTTCTAAATACGTATTATGCTCAAATAATTCTTTTTATGCAATGCTTAGGTAATTGATTATTCATATCTGTAACACTACACACTTAAAATCACATCCGCAAGATACTTATCTCATTTCAGTTTCATTTATTCCACAAAATTTATAACGGTTTTTTCACTGCCCTATTCATGGCCGATCCCCTAGAGTGCATTGCGTCATTTCAATAGGGAACCTGAACGATGAGAACAAAAACCTACTTTGCAAATGCAAGGCATATATGTCCCGTGGTGCTTAACGCTGCGCTCTGCACGAGTGCTGCATCGTGCAGTAATAATGCTGCTTGAATGTGTATAGCCGGCTCCTACATGGATACGAAGGCACCAGTACTCGTGTCTTCGTTGTCGAGCTACAAGCACCTCATAGATTGCGCAACGACGAAGGCAATCAACAGGTTGCTCTCTACGGCGTTCGTCACTCTCGTGTATATTTCGGAAGTACCATGTGCTCTCTTCCGCCAAGGCTGAATGTCATTTTTTTTATGAAGCTAGAGAAAGAGAAACGAAATATTTATTGGAGCCCAATTTCTTTCTGTTTTGCGGTTGAAACGCATTAATCACAATTAATACTTTACCTCGTCATTTCGCGCTATTTAGGTGGAGGAAGATGTTGAGTTTTCGGAGCCATGACAGCGACAAAAGGAATTAAGATACTGAGGGCTGTATCACGCCACCAATGATTGCGTAATCGAAAGGCCGAGTAGATGGATAGCGGATAACAAGCTTCCAGCACTTGACGGCCGCTTCAGTAAGCACAAAAATATAAGGTAATAACACAGAGGCGCATCGCACCCCACTTATCCCTCTCCTTTTATCATGTTTTGGGCTGCTGAGCCCGAGGTCGGGGGATCGAATCCCGGTCACGGCGGCCGCATTTCGATGGGGGCGAAATGCGAAAACACCCGTGTTCCTAGATTTAGGTGCACGTTAAAGAACCCCAGGTGGTCGAAATTTCTGGAATCCTCCACTACGGCGTGCCTCATAATCAGAAAGTGGTTTCGGCACGTAAAACACCCTAATTTAATTTTGTTTTTAACATGTTCATCAGGAGTAGTTTATCAACGTGTTTCAGTTAATGACATCTTATTCTCCCAAAACACGGAACTCAACAATTGTTAAATGATATGGTTGAGAAGAAATCTGCGTGAAGATTAACAATTTGCTTTGTTGGTCAGGCATAACAATAAAAAAAATTGATCGTTTGGCATTAATGTAAGGTACAAGTATATTTTAAAGATTTAACGATGCGGCTAGTGACGAATAGTGTTTGTGCGGCTTCCTCTGAGACCAACAACGAAGCAATAGCGCAGCAGTGATCCTTTCTTTCTTCCCCACGCTGTCGGCTGGGCACACTCCTTTCGTTAGTACTGACTCCTGAATATATTGATGTCAAAGAAATTTGTCATTGTGATGTTAAAGATTTGGCAGTGGCGACGACGACACATCGATATCGCCTAATCCTTGTTGCCCTTTTGCTGCAGATCGCTACTTCTGTGCGGCTGTACTTTGCACCGAAATCAGCGCAGACCATCGCACGTGCCTGTGTGTTCGATTAGCCGAGCCAAAGTGCGACCAGGAGGTGCTACTGTCGGCTGTTCCTGCGGCACGGCAGCATCACGGGATATTGCAGGCATCCATAAAAGGGGACGTCGACTGCGGCTTGTTTCACTTGGCAGTGGCGACGACGACACTTTGATATCGCCTAATCCTTGTTGCCCTTTTGCTGCAGGTTAATGTTTGAACAAATTTGTACTTTTTTCTTTTTCCTCTTTTTTTTCTTGCTTTGTCGTCGTCACTGCCAAGTTGTGAAGTTGTAATTTTTTCTTTGCTTGCTACCATGCCTTCAAATGCTGAACTGTCTCGTGAACTAGAAAAATTGCACCCTGAGCTTGAGGGACTGCGAGAGAGTGTCTCCGTGTTTAACACTCTGTACGAGGAAATGAAAAAGAACCAGGAGGCGCTAGTTTCTGAGAATAAGACGTTGAAAAAATGAAACGAACAGCAGTCAGAGAGGGTGGCAGACGTTGAGCAATATTCTAGCCAGAATAATATTGAAATTAAAGGTGTACCGTGCCCTGATGATGAAGACTGCGTCGCAGTGATTCAGACCGTTGCAGAAAAAGTTGGCTGTCATGTTGCGCCCAGTAATGCTGACATCGCCCACCCTGTTAATTCAAAGCATGGCAAGAATATAATCGTTCGTTTTTGCTCGCGGCTGAAAAAATCCGACTTTTTGAGGAAGGCTAGAAGGGTTCGTCTGACAACGACCGCACTTGGCTTTTCTCAGGAAAATAAGGTTTTTGAAAACGAGCACGTCACCCCGAAAATAAACGCCTGTTTGCGCAAGCACTCCCACTCAAAAAAGAAACGAAATGGAAGTTCATCTGGACTGATAACGGCCGTATCAAAGTTAGAAAGACTAAAATCAACAGATTGTACAGAATAAGGGATGACTGTGATCTAGCTGTCATTACTGAGTAGTACCCCTCGTCGCAGGGTAGGAAATCGATGTACGCAAACATGGAATACAAAGAATTAATTCTACCCAAAGAAATCAAATACTGCAATTCATCATGTGAATCTGTCCTACACATCAACGTGTGGTCTGTTTTAAACAAGCAAGACGCTGTCTCACTTTTTTTCGATCAATTTCCTTTCAGATTTGATATTATTTTTTTTAAACATGGTACACCTCCGGATGTAAAATGCTCCAGCCGCATGGTTACCAAATTCTTTTTCTGAACCGCGCGACTAGACTTGTGACTAGACAGAAAAATTGTGAAATACTATCTGAGTATAGCCATTCAACTGTTAACTGTGAGATATTAACAAGGAAGCATAAAGATCAAATCATTTCTGTTTATCGTCCTCCAAGCGGAAATTTAGCGCGCTTCATTGAGTGCTATGAGGCTTTCTTACATTATGTTAGTAAGGAAAACTATAGGCTTATATGCGGTGGCGATTTCAATATCAATGTTTTAGATGATAAATGCTCGCAAGATTTCTTCTCTGTACTATCATCATCGGGTTTTGAAAATTACATCGGTGCGCCAACAATAATCACGTCTTCCTCTTATCTGCCCCTAACCTTATAGTGACAAATACACACACTGCAGTCTATAGTGCTGGTACGATTGCAACGGACCTTTGTGTTCACTGTGCAGTTTTTCTGCTGTATCGTGATGAATCCAAGACGTGTACAAATTCGAATACTGCATTTAAGATACAGCTTATCACAAAAGACGGGCCTGAGTCTTTTAAAGAGAATATAGCTAGTTGCGATTTGTCATCTGTGTTAGAAAACCAAGATGCGAACGACGCATGCAATATTTTCATCGATAGCTTTACAAGAATTTACCATAAGCATTTCCCTTATAAAGTTATGAAATCTCCAAGAAAAGCTACAAAACCATGAATCACTAAACAACATTTGAAGATGATTAATGGAAAGCATCGCAAGTACCATTCATTTTTACTGACATGTTCTGAGATCGCATTACAATAATTTAAGATTTATAGGAATCGGTTGCATGCTGAGCTCAAGCAAGCAAAAAATACATATTATAAACTATTTTTGCGGATGTCAGTCGACGGCAGCAGGATGTAACGTGGAAAATAATTAATATTTTACTGGGTCGTAAGAACAAAACCAGTGTCCTCAATACAATAACACACAACGGTTCCATACTCAGCGGTAAATCACTTGCAGATTTTTTCAACGAGCACTTTGTTAACACCGCCCTCGCATACGGCGATCCCACAAATACACCCTCTACCACCAAAGGTATACTGAACACTATTCAGCAAACCATTATTATGCAGCCCATTGTTTACAGTAACTTCGCTAGCTTAAAGAATAGCAATGCAGTCGATATCAAAAATGCACAGGTAAAGCCCATAAAAAACTGTTTATATTACATTTCTAATTTAGTGGCACATATATTCAACCTAGTGTTGCAATCGGGAAACTTCCCAGAACTTATGACATGTGCCACGGTTTCAGCAATCTTTAAAGGTGGTGGTCACAATGTACCGAGTAACTATAGGCCAATATCTGTATTGCCTGTTTTTTCTAAGAATCTCGAAAAAATGTTATTCTCTCGCATGAGCAAATTTCTCGACAAGTATGATGTTTTAACAAATGCACAGTTCGGCTTTCGAAAGGGGAGATCAACAGAGGCAGCTGTACATTCATTAAAGGAATACATCCTACAAAACATAGAAAAGAACATGTTTACCCTAACTCTATTTGTGAATTTTAGCAAGGCGTTTGACTGCCTTGATCATTCTACACTACTTGGCAAATTGCAGTCTTAGGGCATACGTGGTAACTCTTTAAATTTATTACAATCACATCTCAGTAAATGGCTACAGTGCACATGTATAAATGGCGCAACCTCAACCTTCTTACACAATAAATTTGGGGTACCGCAGGGGAGTGTGCTGGGACCACTTTTGTTTAAAATCTATATTAATGATATCGTAGACTTATACATAAGGGCAAAATTTATTATATATGCAGACGACAGCCCCATTTCAATGAAGGAGGAGGAGCTTTATTATTGCAGAAATCGTTGCGCGGTTTATTCCTGGGTGATTCCCTCTGACAGAGCTCCACTGGCGATCGCGGCTCGCCAGGCCTGGGCGAGGGTCGCCAGTTGGCTTCCCAGGTCCAGTTCGGAGTGTCTCGCCTCCCAAGACCACGTAGTGAGTGCATGTATTGCGACTCGTGGCGAAATTACGTCGCCCGGACGGTCGGTGCATTCGTGTGTTATGTGCACGAGTGTCGCTTTGTGGTTGCTACACCGGGGACATGTGCGGGACATATATCTGTTTGGGGAGATGGCGTGTAGACGAGACAAGTGTCGGTATGTGTTCGTTTGCAGGTGGCGCCAGTCCCTTGCCTGGAGTTTATTGAGAGCTTTGTGTGGGAGAGCGTATTGTGTTCTTCCGAGACGTTGGTCCTGTAATATTTGTTGACTTGTCGTTAATAACTCGTGAGTCGCTCGTCGGTCTGTCCGGGGCTGATGAACGGTGTGGTCTGCCGCTCGGCTAGTGAGACCTCGAGCTGCGCAATCCGACGAGGGTGAGCCGACGATTGCGGCTCAGCGTCGCGCGCGCAACGTGGGAAAGCGGGACGGAAGCGAGCCGTTTTCCGTCATGCTTAAGCCACGTGGTGAGGGTAGGGGGGGGGGGGGGGGGATCGCGTTCCTCTCCGGCAGCTGCTGCTTATGGCGCTGCCACGAAAGCCCTATCTTAAAATCAATCTACGATGGGGACACAGGGTGCGCCAATGGCTGATAGCTTCGTGTGCGCTGTGTTTTTGCCACATAATTCATGTTGAAGTGAGATGCAGCAAGGAGATCAATTCGCTCACTGCGTCTACTGCGCGTCCTCACTCCAGCTGGTTGGCAGCAGCGACTTTTCGTGTCCATCGAGTCAGATTTATACGTGTTTGCTTTAGCGCGCGTAACATCGTGCTTTTTAATTTAGCTAGTAAGAGAATGTTTACAAATTTAGGCAGCTGCTAAAACCAGCATACTTACTTCGTAAAGCGGTCTACTAATTTGCTATCAAAATTGATGCTTCGGCTTTGGGGCAAAACTTCGACCTTTTACCACCGGAGTACTGCTTTAACTACAGTTTGGTCTATCGCAGATGTCATAAAATGGAACTAATGATTTATACTAGCGCACTTCTTAATTTTCTTAGCTGCCAATTGAATTTTCGTCTATGCCCCCTTGTCTACAGTCGCGCTCTGTGGTGATTTATGTACTGATGTGCATACTCGTCAGTGAATGAAACTGTTGCAATTTCATGTGCGTAACCATCGTTACTAGCTTGTTTCGTGTCCAGTGCAGGATGACAGCCGCTCCTGGCAACCTCTAATTACACCTGTTTCACATCCGTCCCATAAATTCCAAGGCTATAAATTCGTTATTATGATCGTGCCACCTACCTCATCTATTCTTGACTGCATATACCTGGTGTTTCATAGAATACTTTCATTCTTTTTTTAAGTTTCCCTCTTGCAGATCACACAATTCTAGTTCATGAGTACCCGCCGTGGTTGCTCAGTGGCTATAGTGTTAGGCTGCTGAGCACGAAGTCGCGGCATTGAATCCCGGCCACGGCGGCCGCATTTCGATGGGGGCGAAATGCGAAAACACACGTGTACTTAGATTTAGGTGCTCGTTAAAGAATCCCAGGTGGTCAAAATTTCCGGAGTACTCCACTACGGCGTGCCTCATAATTAGCAAGTGGTTTTGGCACGAAAACCCCATAATTTAATTTTTTAAATTAGTTCATGAGGTGTTTTGCTAGAAGCGGTGGACATTTCTTGCACAAGAACTTGACATGCATAATTGATGGCACCCGCCGTGGTTGCTCAGAGGCTATAGTGCTGGGCTGCTGAGCACGAGGTCGCGGGATCGAATCCCGGCCACGGCGGCCGCATTTCGATGGACGCGACATGCGATAACACCGGTGCACTTACATTTTGGTGCACGTTAAAGAACCCAAGGTGGTCGAAATTTCCGGAGTCCTTCACTACGGCATGCCTCATAATCAGAAAATGGTTTTGACACGTAAAGATTCCTAATCTGATTATTAATTAATGCATAATTGACTCTTTAACAAAAATTCTCTATTCGAATTTTAACTAGTTATCATTTGGGCCATATTGTAGATTACAAATTCTAGTCATGAAGTTCGCAAGGCGGATCCACTTGGAATGAATTGTCAGCATGACATCAGTTTCGAGATATTAATTCCCGAACTTTGCGGAGAAATGCACTTCTTGTGGCAACGTACATGCTACGTGGCGATCTTTTTTCGAAGTTCAAAGAAAGCCTGCGAAATATGAAATAAAACCACGTGACTGCGCTCGTGGGCTAAAGTATTCCAGCGTTCTCAAACATGCGTCGAGTATATTGCTTATCAGAGACAACGGCGCCCCTTTCCATGTGCCACAGCCAAGGATTCTGGCGCACTGTGAAGCAAGTGCCTAGATCCGCGGCCGCTCGCTTCGCCTCGTTCCGCGCGCACGAAGCTTTCGCGCGATGCAGGGTGGAGAGCGCTGCAATAAAAATAGCGCATGAGTGCAGTCACGCACTATCCGGCTTTCTTCAAACGCCGAAGAAGATCACCAGGTAGCATGTACGTTGCCACAAGAAACTGTATCAGTCATTGCTTAATCTCTTCTAGAACGCAACGAAAAGACTTCGCCCTAAAGTGACCACTAAAATTTTTGCCTAATTCATCTTATTTTTAACTAATTAAGCGAAATATAAAAGAAAATATTCTAAGGAGCGCCACATCATGGCAAACCCTATATCATTGATTCATTAAGCTGTAGCTAACTACTTTGTACAGTGAAGCTGTATAGGGCTAAGATCCGGGGTTTCGTCGTTTGCTCTTCCAATTTGAAATGATGTATTGTGATTAAATCCATAAAGTCACTCTTGTTATGGTGTACTAAACAATCCAGTATATGACAGCCCTCTGGATAATATACTGAATTTATCTTAACGCGAAGCATTCTTTTAGAACACTCAGATGCTTTGAACCTATCTATCTATCTATCTATCTATCTATCTGTCTGTCTGTCTGTCTGTCTGTCTGTCTGTCTGTCTGTCTGTCTGTCTGTCTGTCTGTCTGTCTGTCTGTCTGTCTGTCTGTCTATCTGTCTGTCTGTCTGTCTGTCTGTCTGTCTGTCTGTCTGTCTGTCTGTCTGTCTGTCTGGCGAAATGCGAAAACACCCGTGTACTTAGATTTAGGTGCACGTTAAAGAACCCCAGGTGGTCAAAATTTCCGGAGTCCTCCACTACGGCGTGCCTCATAATCAGAAAGTGGTTTTGGCACGTAAAACCCCATAATTTAATTTTTTTATCTATCTATCTATCTACGTCATGATGCCGTCGTCATTTCGTCAATTTGCTATGTCGTATGGCAGGCATAGGAAGCATGACATGCATGCAGCAATACATGAATGACATGTCACGATATTCATTAAATGATAGATTAGTCATAGCATGGATGTCACAGTACAAATGATGATCATCATCATCATCATCATCAGCCTGGTTACGCCCACTGCAGGGCAAAGGCCTCTCCCATATTTCTCCAACAACCCCGGTCACGTACTAATTGTGGCCATGCCGTCCCTGCAAACTTCTTAATCTCATCCGCCCACCTAACTTTCTGCCGCCCCCTGCTACGCTTCCCTTCCCTTGGGATCCAGTCCGTAACCCTTAATGACCATCGGTTATCTTCCCTCCTCATTACATGTCCTGCCCATGCCCATTTCTTTTTCTTGATTTCAACTAAGATGTCATTAACTCGCGTTTGTTCCCTCACCCAATCTGCTCTTTTCTTATCCCTTAACGTTACACCTATCATTCTTCTTTCCATAGCTCGTTGTGTCGTCCTCAATTTGAGTAGAACCCTTTTCGTAAGCCTCCAGGTTTCTGCCCCGTAGGTGAGTACTGGTAAGACACAGCTATTATATACTTTTCTCTTGAGGGATAACGGCAACCTGCTGTTCATGATTTGGGAATGCCTGCCAAACGCACTCCAGCCCATTCTTATTCTTCTGATTATTTCCGTCTCATGATCCGGATCCGCCGTCACTACCTGCCCTAAGTAGATGTATTCCCTCACGACTTCCAGTGCCTCGCTGCCTATTGTAAATTCCTGTTCTCTCCCGAGACTGTTAAGCATTACTTTAGTTTTCTGCATATTAATTTTTAGACCCACTCTTCTGCTTTGCCTCTCCAAGTCAGTGAGCATGCATTGCAATTGGTCCCCTGAGTTACTAAGCAAGGCAATATCATCAGCGAATCGCAAGTTACTAAGGTATTCTCCATTAACTTTTATCCCCAATTCTTCCCAATCCAGGTCTCTGAATACCTCCTGTAAACACGCTGTGAATAGCATTGGAGATATCGTATCTCCCTGCCTGACGCCTTTCTTTATTGGGATTTTGTTGCTTGCTTTATGGAGGACTACGGTGGCTGTGGAGCCGCTATAGATATCTTCCAGTATTTTTACATATGGCTCATCTACACCCTGATTCCGTAATGCCTCCATGACTGCTGAGGTTTCGACTGAATCAAACGCTTTCTCATAATCAATGAAAGCTATATATAACGGTTGCTTATATTCTGCACATTTCTCTATCGCTTGATTGATAGTGTGAATATGGTCTATTGTTGAGTAGCCTTTACGGAATCCTGCCTGATCCTTTGGTTGACAGAAGTCTAAGGTGTTCCTGATTCTATTTGCAATTACCTTAGTAAATACTTTGTAGGCAACAGACAGTAAGCTGATCGGTCTATAATTTTTCAAGTCTTTGGCGTCCCCTTTCTTATGGATTAGGATTATGTTAGCGTTCTTCCAAGATTCAGGTACGCTCGAGGTCATGAGGCATTGCGTGTACAGGGTGGCCAGTTTCTCTAGAACAATCTGTCCACCATCCTTCAACAAATCTGCTGTTACCTGATCCTCCCCAGCTGCCTTCCCCCTTTGCATATCTCCTAAGGCTTTCTTTACTTCTTCCGGCGTTACCTTCGGGATTTCGAATTCCTCTAGACTATTTTCTCTTCCATTATCGTCGTGGGTGCCACTGGTACTGTATAAATCTCTATAGAACTCCTCAGCCACTTGAACTATCTCATCCATATTAATAATGGCATTGCCGGCGTTGTCTCTTAACGCATACATCTGATTCTTGCCAATTCTTAGTTTCTTCTTCACTGTTTTTAGGCTTCCTCCGTTCCTGAGAGCATGTTCAATTCTATCCATATTATACTTCCTTATGTCAGCTGTCTTACACTTGTTGATTAACAATTTGTTGAGTACAAATGATGATAATCCTCCAATGCCGTCGAGCTGGTTTATTTACCTGAATACTTGTCAGGATGCCTACCTTTAAAAAAGGGGGTCTGACAAGGAGACAATCTCTCCAATGCGATTCACTGCGTGCTTGGAAGAAGTATTCAAGATATTAAACTAGGATGGCCTAGAAGTAAGGATCGACGGCGAATACCTCAGCAACCTTCGCTTTCCCGATGAGATTGTTCTATTCAGCAACGCTGGAGACGACTTACAACAAATGATTGCGCACCTTAACAGGAAGAGTATAAGAGCGGGGTTGAATATTAATATGCAGAAGACAAAGATAATGACAAATAACTGGGCAAGGAAACAAGAGCCCATGATTGCAAGTGAGCCTCTAGAGTCTGTGAAATAGTGCGTTTACCTAGGTAAGCTACTCGCAGGGAACCCTGACCATGAAAAAGAAATTTAGAGAAGAATAAAAATGGGTTGGATCGCATACGGCAGACATCGTGAGCTCCTGATTGGGAGCTTACCTTTATCATTGAAAAGAAAAGTATAAAATCAGTGCATTTTACCGGTGCTGACATATGGGGCAGAGACTTGGAGTCTGAAAAGAGGCTTGAGAACAACTTAAGGACCGCGCAAAGAGCGATGGAACGAAGAATGCTAGCAGAACTTTAAGAGACAGAAAGAGAGCGATTTGGATCGGAGAGCAAACGGGCATAGACGATATTCTAATAGACATTAAGAGAAAGAAGTGGTGCTGGGCAAGGCATGGAATGCGCCGATTAGATAGCCGTTGGACCATTAGGGCGACAGAATGGGTACCAAGAGAAGGGAAGTGCAGTAGAGGACGGCAGAAGACTAGGGGGTGCGCCGAAATTAGGGAATTTGCGGGTGCTAGCTGGAATCGGTTAGCGCTGGACAGCGGTAATTGGAGATTGCAAGGAGAGGCCTTGGTCCTGCAGTGGACAAAAAGTATGCTAACGATGATTAGAATGATGATGATGATTGTGATGCCAGGAGATAAATAACATGCAAGCATGACCTGGCATAAATGACGACATAAATCTCACGACGCGAATTACATCTTCGTCATGACTCTGATGACATCGATTGCATAGCGCGTCATGTGCGTCATGACATGAACGACAAGACGTAGAAGCGCTGTAATGAAATCGACGGGACCACATTTTTGTCATTGCATGAATGTCATGACCGAAATGGTAATAAACTGGGGCTATCGAGGTCGTTTTGCTCGATGCATATTAAGATATGAATTACACGCACAGATGACATGGATGGTATGACATAAATGTCATTACATGAATGACATGAATAACATTACATATCACGTGCCTCATGACAGGAATAACAAGACATACATGCGTGAATGCTGTCATGATATCAATGACATCACATGCTTCATCACATGCTATGATGTCATCATCATGACATCATAGCATGTATGTCATGATGTAAGTGCTGTGAATGACATGATGTTGTAGTGGCAGTATCTTTAACTCGATCTATATCTGAGTCAGGAATCAGGAACACCTTAGATTTCTGTCAACCAAAGGAGCAGGCAGGATTTCGTAAAGGCTACTCAACAATAGACCATATTCACACTATCACTCAGATGATCAGATGATGATGATGATGATGAATGACATGACATGTATGTATAACCTGACCTACATGATGTGAAATAAGTGACATGAGATGAATGGGGATGTCACCTAATTTTATTGTTTTTTCGTACACGTATGTCTCGTCACGCACTTTCCAAAACATATCTATTTCAACAAACAGCCACGACGCCGTCACCTGGTGTGTTTCGTCATTCATGACAATAAAGTTATGTCAGGCATATTTATGTCATGAATATGCGGATACATAACTTGTCAGCAGAAAAACCTAACATGAATGACGCACGTCTCATCAAACGGGTGGTATGCACGTCTTGACATAAAAGTCATAAATGAGATTAAATGTTATTTATGGATTAAATGATGTGGCATGTATTTCTTTAAGTGGATATATTCGAGATATGTGTGTCGTACCGTCCACATCAAAAATGATTGGAATGAATGATATTGTTATGGCACAGGCTGGTACAAAAGTCAGCTCCAGGAGACACTCCACTACTTCCTCTTCGTCTTCTTCTTGCGCACACGGTCCTGTCCAAATGCACTGTCACAATCTGAATGATCGTGATGGCATGTCTAGATGTCAAGCCATGATATGATTCCCGTGAATAGCCGGCCATACATGCCATTCTTAATTGACATAAATTGAACACACATGGATGCACAGTATGGCATCATTACGATGACAAAGGTTACGCCAATGTAGAAGAGTAGCATGCAATAGAAATGCTAGTGCAACAAACGATATCAGTGGCTAATATGAGATAAAAACATCTTCTAAGAAGGCTGTAAATCTACATCATTTGGTAGTTGGTAACATTTTGTTATCGTCCTACAGAAAAAGTACTTAAAACAATTATTACGGCTGTTGAAGGGGGTGATCATTAGTGCATGTGATCGGCTTGTAGCATAGTCTGTCCAAAAATGTCAGGGAAATGTCTATACTGCAATGTTGCTTGATTAATTAAAACATAAATTTTATTCTTAAAACTTGATACTTGCAAGTCATCATAGGCATGTTTGCTCTGCTTAGCAAAGCTGTAATCAACGTGCGTCCGAAGCTGTTATATATACGGCGAACTGCCGGATTTTAAGTACCTTCTATTTTATCAATGCCTTTTTTAGTAAAGAGATACCAGATTATTTAAGCGCAGTCTAATACAGCGGGCGCAATTGTGTTAAAAGCAAGAAGGCGAACTTCAAGAGTAGTTATCCTCAAAGCCCGTCTCACGAAGCCGACCTTTTGCTTGGCATAATTACATGCAGATTTGGTTTGTTGCTACTATCTGAGATCATTAGAAGTCCAAATACCAAGATATTTTATGTGGTCAACCTGAGACAGCAGAATATTAGGAACAGAATACTGGACGTGTAGAGGAGTGCGCTTGGCAGAAAATTTAGGTAGCGGTTTTGTCGAAGTTTACAGCAATCGGCCCTTCACTGCACCAGTTCATAACCTTCTCAAGTGCATCATTTAGGCATATCTTATCAAATACACTTTCCATATCTGAATACATAATTCAATTATCGGGGAGGGTGGAATGCAGTTACCGACCCGGCTGCAAAATTTCTGCTGTGAGATATACACCTTTAGTTCCATGCGCTTCCAACAGTTCAAAACAAAGAAACTAAGTACAAGTGTAACCCCCAAACACAATGGATTCATGAATTCCCTGTATCCGTTCTTTTATTGCATGATAACTCCTGTTTTCACGCGACAGGGTTAAGAGCCTCGTGTCGCAGAACAACCGGCGTTGGGGTCGGCGTCCCGCGTCGAGCGTCGCTATGGCAAAAACAATTTCAAACCAAATTCCGAAACCCGCATACCCAACCACCTTTCTACAACCAAAGCTTCCTATACCTTGTCTTTTATTCTTTACAAAGTTATTCCTCGAAATTTTGGCAGTCCACAAACAAATGGAACGGAAGAAAACACCGACTGCGCACATCCTTCATGTTAGCTCTTCTCGGACTGAAATATTACTAGTGGGAAGCAATAAGAGGAAATCGACCCACACAAAAGGGCCCTGTTATACCACGAATCTTGCCTTCGGGCATAGCGTTCGCTGCCAGCGTTTGCCGGTAAACGTTACGGTTACATAAGTTGCTGCTGCCGGGAAGCATGAAAAACAGTAAGGGGTCCTTGATGACTATCGCATTCCACTCTTAAAGGCGAAGCTTAAGCGTCCTCCAATTTTTTTATTCAGTTTCGTATCACAAGGGCAAAAAGCAAGCATTCACAAACTGGTAGCCATAACATATTCAGCACTTATCAAAGATTTTACAAAATGAAGTTATTTTCAAGTTTTCCGTTGTTCATCGCGGTGTCCACATAATTGCCACAGTGCGCTCAAGATACACAATCGTGAGTGCGCTGTTGTTGACTGATTGAAATTATCAAAAAAATTCAGCAACAGCGATGACATGCCAAGTAACACGTTTGCTTCACGGCTTCACGTTAAATCCGTGGGCGGTGGCATGTATGCATCTTGCGGAATTAATGTCATTATTTGAGGTTAGTTTGTTAGAGTCTCGTGTGGGTTGACTTGTCATTTCAGCATAATGAGGTCTGTGATGTCTGCCTATTTCGCAGCTGCTAGAATTTTCTTTTGGGTTAGACAAGGCATAGCTAGGCGCAAAATTGGGCAGGAAAATTGAGGACTTGAACAAGCGGTCATTTTTCAGTAAAGTTAGATCAATAGTGAGCGTAACAACACATCTGTGGAGATATGTGCCTATTTAGGCTGCCTGTTTCAGTTCAGTTTCACGCCGTTGTGAACGTGCGCACATGACTTTAGGCGGGAATCGAACCCGGATCCGCTGCGAGCGAGTCTGCTACTCTACGAGTCACGCCAGCATTCGCTAGCATGCCGCGGAAAAACGCCATATAAACGCGTCCTAGTGCGTGAGGAGACACAAGATGTGACATGCTCGCTCCATAGCGTCGATACTTGCACGTTTTGAATTGCACTTGCATAGTATCATGGCTGCAACTAGTCAACATCAGACTGCACAACCGCTGTGCACAGGGCAGTGAAAGCAGCAGCACACTGTTGACGCCGACTGGTTAGTTAAGATTGTTGTCGTGAAAACGATGCGAAGATACTTCGACTCGAGTAAATGTATTACATGGTGCTGTAAATGGAGTTCTTATGGTGACGTTCCTCCAGCTGACGCTGTTACTGTACTGCGCCTGTCGGACAGGCCTGTCACTACTTATAAAACAGCTTCGTATTATCATGGATATTCGTTCGATCTTCGACCTACCTATGATTTTCAAAAAATAATATTATCAGCTTTCGCGCTACAGGTTCTCTTCTTCTCTTCGGGGATGAACTGTGTGCCGACAAACTTCAGAAATTGATAAAAAATTATTTTCTTAACGGACGAAGTGCATACAAATGGTAAATACATTCATATCGTCTTACGTGCCTTTATAGGCTGACAAAACATACGGTAATGATGCGAAAATAAAAGAACCAACGAAACTAACAAATGCTAAACATGAACGTTCCCTGTATTTTTCAGTTTGCACTTCTTTGTCAACATCAGTTTTTTGTAGTCACCCAAAGAAGTGCGCATCTGTGTTATCATGTAAGTTTACAGAATACCACTATGAGTCATCTCGCTTGACGATAGACGAATTCGTGTTTCGCGCGTATCATGCCATTTGCATGCTGAATTATATTGCTAGGTTATGATCGAAACTCATGATCGGGACACCTCTGCGCAGCCCTGCATCGAGCCCCTGAAAGCACGCCCATGCCGAGAGGGGTCTACACCGCGAATGCCTCCTGCTCTACGGTGCGGTCGAAGAATTCGGTCTCCTGCAAGAACCAGCTCGGTCATTGACCACTCTTGCTAATGAAAGACGTTTGCAAGCAGGCCTACACGTGACGGTTTAACTCCTCCGCCATTCCGCGAGCTTTGACGGTGACGCATATGAACTTGCGGAAAACTGGTTCAACCAGTTTCAACGCGTAACCAAGCCCACTCACTGGCTTTCCGGTCAAATCGAAGTTCTGGAATGTGTGTATCGCCCTTGAAGTGATAGCAAAAATGAGGCACAAAAACTGGAAGAAATATTTGCAGTACTGGGAAGAATATTGTCGTCGGTTCATGTGCAACCATTAGAAACACAACAGAGGGGTAAGGCTTAACATGATTTGTAAATAAAAAAGGTGAACCAGTGCTCTGTGATATATTCCGAAGACACGGCACTTTTTTTTCACCATGCAGATCCCAACTTGTCCGAGTCATCTCTTGTGCGACCTGAATGAACAGATTTTTCATGGCGTAGCACGCAACGCGTTGTGAACAACAGACGAGTTTTTTTCAGGAGAGCGCAGTAATCGAGCGGGTGCTGCTGCCACGTTAGCAGGAATCTGGCAGGCTCGCTGGCGTTGTGACAGCAAGAGCGGCAGCACTAGTGGCAACCGACAAAAATTATCTGCGTTTACTGATAAGAGCGATTGAACGCGAGGAAATTGAAAAACCAATGGTGACCCAGAAGGAGTTCGGCAGTTTTCTCCATCGCTGAAGCGGTGTGCCAAGAAGTCCGTCAAGTGGTTGCATCTCCTGAATCATGCCACAAGCCATGCTTTGAGCCAAGCTATACCGACACTGTTCTTCTGCCTCTGTCTACTGTACCGACGCCTTAGTATTGTTAACGCACTTTTATCACTGACAACGCCCAGCAGGAGGCTTTCAGAAGGGCCCCATTTAGCAGGACTGGTATATGGCGTACTGCTGATCGCCCACTACAGTGGTACGACTGCGGAGAACCAGGCCACGTTTATCGTTTTTTGTCTGCCCCCATCGTCAGGCTGGCTATCAAAGTACTTGAAGAAAACAAATGAGTGCTGCAAAGACGCGGACTAGAAGAATAACATGTACGACGGACAAGCGCCAACATCCAACTAAACGTTTATTTGAAGAAACAGGATTTATATAGATAGACTAAACAAAAGAGAACGGCATCGCAGCAGAAAAGCAATCTCTTTTTCGGTAAGTGCCACTGACGGGCCACTAATGCACTTGACTTTGGCCTTTGCAATGTAGAAAGCTTCTAATATCTCTCTTTCGAGTCTATCTCTAGAACGTGCGAGAAACCTGTTGTCACGAAGATACGGACGACATTTCGTTTCTTCAAGTATGTTAAACCAACTCGCCCACATCAAGCTTCTGCCGGCTGTTAAAGGATTTCACCTCCCAATACGCACCGTCGTGCAAGTTGTGTCCTCTGTGACGACAACCTTACTCACTGGCAAGTATGCTGCTCATCTTCTCTCCAATCGTGCTCACCGTCCCGAACATGCTCTTTGTCGCCGAAGCGCCGGAGTTTGCCTGACGTGGTCAGAGGGTGGTCTACCAGCCCGTGACTGGCAACTGAAAGCAGTGACCTACGGCGGGAAGCCTCCAAGTCCTTGAATTGCCGAAAATTTCAAGTATTGCGCCGATCACAGCAGACATGCAGACAACTCAAAAGAGCAGAACACAGACACAGTTGTGTGTACTGACCTCACATGGCAGACTCAATGGTTGGACACGAAGATAGAAACGAACAGACGGCCCTATCCGGCACTCCTGCTGACTGTTCTATAAGGAGTTAGTCATTCGAACACAAACCAAAGAAGTTTGACACACAAGACACAGAACCTTGAAGTATTAATTCCAATAACCCGCTAATGACGCATAGAGTCAAATGTACAGAATTACTCAATAAAGGCGGTATAGCTTCTGTCGTTACATTCATAATGTTACTTGAGCGCTGCAAATTGCTAATACTAGACATGAATTCTTGCGGAAATGCGCCGCCGAGATTCAGACACACGACGAAGGGGTGACTAATTTCCTCCGCTAATAAATACATTACTGTGGTTCAGTATGAAAACAAAGATAATTACATGTCGCCGACGAGGACATCTGCACACCAGCATTGTCGTCTAGTCTTGTTGTTTCCGTTAGTTGGGGCGCATAGTAGAATGAACACGGGGGAGCCGAACAAAAACTGCAGCTCTAGCCCATCAAGGTGTCGTGACCACTCGTGGCATCGTCAGCCTAGTAGATGGACGTGCACAGGTGTTGCTGAACTATTATGCAGACCCCACACAGTGTGGTAATCGATTTAAGCGAAGCTTTCTGTGATGTTTGCATTAATTAACGATAATAGGTGGTGATGTTGACAACGAATGTTTAGTTTCTTTAATGTTTAGTCTAAAACGAGAGTGTTGAGTTGATGTTAAACGTTACGTTGCGTGTATCACTGCTCTTTGTCTGCGTAGTACATAGAACACACAACGGTAAGGTGTGTGTTCTATGAATATGCTCAGCCCTCTCAGAGGTGATGAAGTACGGGGAACAACACTAAGTCATTGTTGTTCCCCGTACTTCATCACCTCTGATCACCTCTGATCACCTCTTCATCACCTTCTCATCACCTCTGAGAGGGCTGAGCATATCCATTGCCTCAGATGGCACATTTCATCGTGGAGGAAGTATTGAACTTTAATTGACTGATTGGCGGGCTATATACGGAATCGCATTATGAGTCAAGCCGCAGTGGCGGACTCCGGATTAACAGTGACACCGTGGTTTTCTTTAATGTGTCGCAAAATCAAAGTGCACGTGCGTTCCTATTTCGCCCCCGTCGAAATGAGGCTGCTGCGGTCGCGATCAAATTCACGAGCTCCAGGAATGCTATAGCCGCAAAGCTAGCGTGGCGGGCACAGAAATTTCGTTTTGATGGTCGACCGCTTCCGTTGTGTCGCCTGGACCCTGCGGTGAGCTTGAGATATGGCGCGTTACTTCTGAACACCTCACGTAACTTGTCCGCTTGAGATATTTGCTTGCAGTTTATTTTTCAGATATAGCAGGAACTTACTGTACTGCAGCTTGGACTTAGGCTTATCCTGTTTCCCCCGCAACGGTTGTTGCATAGCAGTGGGATTTCGTACTATCCAAGGGAGATACTTTACGTTCTTCAAGCCAATGAAACCACTGGGCTCACGTTGAAACAGGAAAATACAACGTTGTTGGAAAAAAACTTCATCTCTTAGGTGATGTTTTCAGTACTAAAGGTGTTCGAACTGATCCCGACAAAATTATAACTGTTCCGAAGTTTTCAAGGCCTAGAGACGAGGAGGCCGTCTAACGTTTCATGGGCCTCTGCGCCCATTGCCGGGAATTTATAACTAGTTTGACAGGCATCGCCTCTCCATTCACGCACCTTACAAGGCAATACGCACGGTTAGAATAGGGGGAGTTCCAGAAACTTACATATAGCGAGTTTCGCCAGCGCCTATGAAATATGCGTCTTCTTGCTTACATTGATGCATTAACAGTGATCCATACAGATGCCAGCAGGGTGGCCATAGGCGCCCTAATTGATAAGTGGCAAGACCACACTGAGCGAGTGCTTGCCTAAGTGAGCAGAGCGTTGTCATGTGCCGAGTCAGACTTTTACACCACAAATAAGGAATATCCGGCTGTTGTATATGGGCTGTCACTATGTTGCACCCGCATTTATGTGGCTGCTCCTTCAGCATCACTTAAATAGTTGGTTGGCAAATCTTAAAGACACTGCGGGATGTTTCGCACACAGGCGTCTACTACTGCAAGGGTACAACCTGGCATTATTCTATAAATCCGGAACTCAAGAAATAGATCTCTAGGGCATCTCAACATCACCGATGGAATCAATAGGCACAGGTTATGCATGCGCAGGTGTTATAGCATTTTTTGATGCCGCCACCATCTCTCTATAACAACAAAACTACCGGGAACTTTACTGACTCATCGAATTGTTTGCAAAAATACCTACAGATAGTGCCGAGAGGGTCTTCAAAATGACTATTATTGTCCTGCTGTTCAAATGGCATGCCCTATAGAAATAACTTTTCTTCATCGCGAAATGTCTGCTAGTCGACCCCAAGTATTTCAGGAAAGGAATACAGCAGACCTGACACAATGAAGTGACTTATGTCACATAGGCTACACATGGATATTTGCATGAATCGGAGACAAATCCTACTAGCAAAGGCTTGCGCAGAGGTAGATCAATAAATTGTAACTTGCCTTGAGTGCCAGTGGCGCCGAGTATCACCCACTAAACTCACTGGAGTCTTACATCCCTTTGCAGAGCCAGAAACGCTGTTTGGGCAAATCGGTATAGACTATCTGGGCCCAGTTCCAATATCGGCCAGCGGATGTACATGGGTTATGAGACGCGAAACACTATCTCACCACATACGCAGAAACCAAGGTGCTTCCGAGGGACGACAGCTAAGGTGGCAGGTTTTTTGATGCAGAAGCATAAAATATCTCTATCAGCTAAAAAGCGGCGTCTGTAGCCGCGAAACGGCCCCTTAATTACCATTGGCTGCAATGGTACGTCACGTGGGCGCTTTGACGGAGAAGAAAGGAACAAAGCCAGCACCTGCTGCAGCGGTGGCACACCAGGTGTTTTGTGAGGGGAGACGGCATTGCCGCGATGCCACGTCACCCTTGCTCTCGGAAGACTGCTTTGTCCGTGCGCTCCTTGCCTGCGAAAACACTCCCCAGCGTTCTTCTAACTTCGTATCAATAATCGTTAAGAAGAAATTGATGTATAGAAACAGACTACATTCAAAGGCAAAAAGATGTGCATATCACATGCACTGTGGCCATCGATGTAGGCGAAGTTTCTCTGCTGTTTGCACTCATTGACGTTATTTGACGGTGACATATTGATGGCACACGACAGTCGTGACGGGATGTAAACTGCTACTTTGCCGGCTCTGCTTGACGCATTATGCAAGTCTTCGCCTCGTCGGCACTAAGTGCACGCTTCGGCGCTATTCTGGGTCGTAGCGTTGTAGCTCACCAAACTGCCTCCTCTCTCTCTATTCCCTCGCTAATATTTTCCCCACCTCCTCCCTCTACTGTAGTTGCTCTTGCGGGTGAACACGGAGACCAGCGCGGCAGCTCATGCACAGCAATTGTGAGGGGTCAACGCCTAGTTACGGCTTCCACAGGGCGTTGTGCAGATGCGACGCGGCGTCAATCTTGATACGACCCTCTCCTGTAATGTAGTAACGTGATAGCGTTAAGGGCCCCGCGTCGCATGAAATCCAGTGCCGACGCCACGGGTATCCCAATAATCATTCTGGACCACAACAGCAAAGGCCCTCCACGTGGCGCACATATTGTCTTAGATGCTTTACAAAGTTATTCCTGGGAATGTTGAGGATGACAGCTCATAAACAAATGTAATGAAACAAAACACCGACAGCGCATGCCTTTTGTCTTTTTCTGGCATGGCCACGTCTCGACCACGTCCTGACACGGCCACAGTTAGTGGCGTGCGTCTCAATTACGTCCTGACGTGGCCGGCGTCATAGCAGCAGCATCAGTGCTATGACGCCGAAGAAATTGAACGAAGACGCAAGGAAAGCTTCGGTTTAAAAAACGTTCGCGGTAATGAGTTTCGAATGTGCTCACAAGCCTAGTGCCGTACCCACTGGCCTAAACTAGCGCCTCATAGAAAGCAGGCCTCTACACTCCACTTTGCGATACCGAAATTTCCATTGCCAAGTCCCGCGTGACAATGGCGCTGACATCGAAACCACCGCGGCTTACTTGGTAGCGTCACAATTAGATTGATGGTAGTCAGGAAAGATAGCATGACGTCACGGATCGAAGTGGATTGGCCTTGTGCTATTTAGGAGGCGAAGGCCGAGCGTATCAACATGCTCGCATGTTCGCCAGGAGCTCATAACTGGAAGGATGCTCCTGGGCGTCTAAATGAAGATTAATGCTTTCGCACATGCGAAAGAGATCTCTTAAGAAGTGCTTTGGTATCCTAGGACTTTCTGACTGTCACCTAAATTTGGTTCGGGCAGCAGAATAAAAGGAATTATATTTAAGCATTTTATATTCATGTACGTATTATGCTGGTGTACGGATATAACCTTCACCGTAGGCCTCGTGTCAAAACGTAATATTTACTGCATTCGCACTGCTTTTGGTGTGTGGTGACTTTCAAGCTCTCAGAAATTAGACATCGTAGTAATAAATAAATAATTGCAGTTTCCGGCTACGGGGAAGCAGCGCATCCATTATCAAGGATTCCCCTTGCGCAAGTGCTCCTCGCAAGGTAGACTTAAAAGAAACTTTTTGTTCGTTGCATCCCAGAACCACAGCACAACTATGAGGCAAGTTGTAGTAATAATTTTGACTACCTGGGGCTCCGCAGCGTGCACGCAAAGCACACCACGCCGGAGTTATTACTTTTCGCCCCTTCGACATGCGGCCGCCATGTTCCCGACTTGATCTCATGCTACAGACTTTCAGCAGCGCAACACGAAAGTCATTAAAACGCCATAGCGACTTCTCATACCGTGGTCTCAGAATACGAAAGGCAACAAGACGCGACGCACTACATAACGTACGACTGAACATCTGATGCGCAGCTGAAAATGAACCGTATCAGCTAACAAGTGTCTCAGAACGGAGCCTGATAGTAAGCAAGATCGCGATAGTCGCTGGCGGCGTTGTTATCGCCACCTACGGCACCGGCGCTACAAACTTCGAGGGTGAGCGTTATCAAGGTAATGAAAACTGTCGGCCTTCTTAGCACAGGCATAGGCGGAGAGTTTTCATTTATCCAGGGGGGGGGGGGGGCAGTTTCGAACGCACCCCCCCCGCACACACACAGATTTATATATATATATATATATATATATATATATATATATATATATATGTGTGTGTGTGTGTGTGTGTGTGTGTGTGTGTGTGTGTGTGTGTGTATTCATTTATTTATTTATTTATTCCACTTGAACAAGCTTCACGTGGCCTTTCGTAGAATTGCGCGCCCAAGTGACGGCGTTATGCGAGTTTATACAGGACTTCATAGTAGGGGACAGTTAGATTTCACATCCTGCGGCCTTTCGGCGGTGTAATCTTCCTTCGTGAAATTGTCGCAAACTTCACTGTCACTAATACTACTTCAGCTTTCCGGCGAAATTGCAGCCTCGCTCTCTTCTTTTTATTTGTGTGTGTGAGTCCGAGTACAAGAGCTGCAGCGCATGGCTGTTGTTGATTCTGATTTCGAGTTAATCCGGCTTGCCTTCATTTTGGTCACAGAGTGGATTATACAGTGTTCCCAATTATCATGCATCCCGACTTAAAAGAAAGAGCACTTTCGTTAGTCGAAGAAAACCTAGTGCACATTGTTTACAGTACAGTGGAGTAGCCGCCAGTAATTCTCTCGTTATTGAGAATTATTTCAGTAATTGCAATTAGGTATCTCACTCGAGACGTTCTGTCCTAATTTTCAAAGTTTCAATGAGGCATTTATAAGCACCCCAAAAGGACATATAAATTCGGTGTTTACAGCGACGTACTAATTCCTTACAGTTTCTCCCGACTGGCAAAAAACCTCGCGGAAAATGAATAATGCAACGTGACTGTACTCCCACCCGCGTCATAAAGCAGCGCCCTCAATTAAGCTGATTTAAAGCAACTACATTGCCTGTCAAAACCCGAAGAGAGAGCGCATCATCTTGATTATAGTATGGAAGGAGCACCAAACGCAGGTTTCGCGACTTCGCACCTGTTCCTTCTTCTCATGTGTACGTCACACTTATTATCCATCTCACAAGGCCGACTGATCACATGGAAAGAGTGCGCACGAAGCTATATTTCGAGCAACACACTTATTTCTGACCAAAGTAAAATTAAAGTGACCATTTTATTTTTCATGAAAGTGTATAGGTGCTGCAAAAACAGGTTCGTGTTAAAAATAAAAGCGAAGTAAACAGACCGGGAAGCAACCAATGTGTTGGTTGCTGAAAAGGCAAAACCAATGCGTTCAGGAAAATAAATATACCACTTCTAAATGAGCCGAATTGGCCATCAGGATGCCAGCACAAAAAAAAATAAAAGTAAATAAAAAAGCCATATGATTTCAGCGTGCCCTTGATATCTATGAATTCGTAAGCTCCGTTGAACACCAGCCTATAGGTCTCCCCTTGAAGCTACGCAGTGTCCGTTTTATTGCATCTTGAGCGGCTTTCTTGATGGCCAACGCCGGAATCCGACGGCAAACATCCGTTATCCTTGCGTTGAACTAATCTGACGTCTATGTCGACCATGTAAGCACGATCTTTCACATAACCGCACAGAAAGAAATCGAACGGAGAGAGGTCAGGCGACCTAGCCGGCCAACTTACATGCCCGTGACTCAGTGGCGTAGCTAGGTCGTCTGGCACCTGGGGCCCATAGGTCTTCTGTCACCCCCCCCCCCCACCGGCTGTAGTCGAGGAAGGCGAGGATATCAACAAGTTCCGGGTGTCTTCAGACGTATATGACAACCCCCCCCCCCCCTCACTGGCCCCTTGCACCCGGGGCCCACGGCCCCCCGGCCCCCCCTGTTGCTACGCCACTGCCGTGACTTCCAATTTATTGTGCACGAAAAGTCGCATACAGCCAGTTTTGTGCTCGCCTGCTGCTGCGTGCTTGCGCCCCTCCATAATGCTGATACCACAGAAGTGGAAGACCTGACCGCGGGACTTCGCTGAGAAACTCATCCACCACTGCTTCAAGGATTTCGCTCACGTAACGCTGTCGAGTCTGTGAGTGATCGAACATGGGACCGATTATAGTGCCGGCGTAAATTCCAAACCACAAACGACCATTGGTACTGGTTCCGAATGGAGTCCCTCCAATAGCTTGCATTATGCAAATTTACCAAGCCGTTTCTGCGAAAATTGGTTTCATATGGGCACATGATCCTGTTCAAAAGTCCGGTGACTCATCCGCTTTTGTGAGGACATAATTCGGTAAATCTAGACGATTCCACAGGTCCCTATATTCCCAGCATCTGCGCTGGTTAAGGTGGTACGGGTGAAAGGCCGCCATTTAGAATCCTCCAAAGCAAAGAATTTTAAATTGGTACCGTGGATGCCACATCCCGCCCGCTAGCAAGAGGGTTTGAGGCCATACGTGGTAGAACATCCGTGCGTAGACTAGGACTCAGAGATGGAGTACCCCGCCACTGTTTTTAGAAGCTGTTGGTTTGTCTCCGGTGTGCATAATTTCTGATGATATATAGTCTGTACCTTTCACCCCGCCACACTTCCATGCCTGATTATATATATATATATATATATATATATATATATATATATATATATATATATATATATATATATATATATATATATAGATGTGTGTGTGTGTGTGTGTGTGTGTGTGTGTGTGTGTGTGTGTGTGTGTGTGTGTGTGTGTGTGTGTGTCCTTCCTCTTGTTGCCATTGGGAGATCCCCAGGCAAGGCTCATGTTTATCTTCTGCTCATTAGAGAGACACATGGCGACTGGGACGAAACAAAACGCACCTTTCAACCTTTGCACTGACGTTGTCAAATCAATTTTGTGGTGATAGATTGTGTGTCAAAATAATATAATAATATTTGGGGTTTTTTGTGCCAAAATCACTTTCTGATTATGAGGCACGGCGTAGTGGAGGAGTCCGGAAATTTTGACCACCTGGGGTTCTTTAACGTGCACCTAAATCTAAACACACGGGTGTTTTCGCATTTCGCCCCCATCGAAATGCGGCCGCCGCGGCCGGGATTGGATCCCGCGACCTCGTGCTCAGCAGCCCAAGTGTGTCAAAAAAAGGAAAAACATTCCTACACTTTATCTACACGAGAACAACAGCTAAAACAGCTTGCTTCAAACTAATACCAAACGCGATGTGTTACTTCGGCCGGGTGGCAGCAGATAAGGCACAAGCTCGATCACGATATTTTCCTTTATTTCCTCTTTCTGAACAACTCGGAGGGAGCCTGTTCGAGGGCGCTGCTTTATGATACGGCTGGGAGCGTTGTCACCTGGTATTCTCCATATTAAGCGGCGTTTATTTATCAGTCGAGAAAGAAATTAGTACGCAATTAGTACACCGCTGAAAATACCGCAGTTAGATGTCCCTTGGCTGCGCCTTCAAATGCCCCTTTGACTCTTTGATAATTAGAATAGCACATCTCGAGTTAGGTAATTACAAGTACCTAATAAATCTTAGTAATGAGAAAATTACTGGCTGCCACTCCACTGTACTCTAAACAATATTTAATAGGTTTTTTTCGAGTAACGCATTGCTCTTTTTTTTTTACATCTTGGTGCATGGTAGTCACTTAGGACACCCTGTATATACTTATAGCCTTTTCATGTTACAGACGATGTTTCCATCTCTAACCAATGTTGTAAATATTAGAAATGATTTTTTCATGAGTCATTAGCACTGACTGGAAAGAGAAGCAATACTGAGACACGCAACACTCACATGCACTTCACACGCCATTAATAAAAGACTGCTGAAGGGGTCACTGAAGTCCTTGGGTGTTTTTTGATAGTCCAAAAAGCAGGCAAAGCGATTTGAAACGGGGTGACACGCAGCAACATATTCATTCTCTAGGGATAGGCTACCCACAAGTTTAGCAATAATTTTAATTGGTTATCTCTATCTCTATCAAAAATGTAATAAACTTTGTCCTGCGTGTATATTTAAATGTATTGTTTGTGTGGATGCTATTTACAGTGAAAATTTAAAACTATCTTGAAGTGATAAAATACGGAAAAACCAGCCGCCGCTGGTACTTCAAATGGGCGTGTCCTCCTACAGTAAGAATTTGCAGACCATAAAGCGAAACAATGAATTAAAAGCCCTGCACGTCCGCGCCGACAATGATACACAAAGCTTTAGCCGCAGTAAAATGTCAAGTAAAAAGGTCGAGGAAACTCAAAAGAAATCTCAAATGATGCGGCTGACAGAGCTCTAGTAATGACACCCTAGCTGTGTGTGTGGGGGGGGAGGAGAATTTGGCATCGCTCCGAAGGGCTCAGATCTCCCCCCCCCCTTCCCGGACTCCGTTACTCAGCCATTTTAATGGAACGCAGTAGTTCACCCGCTTTGCTACGTCGTTTATCAAGCCAAACACACTGCACCGTCTCTCAATGCTTCCTAAATATACGTGCTCGGGTTGCGCAGGCGCCATCAACATGGTGACAGCATGGCCGCAGCCAGGACGAGTGCTAACGCGCCACGGGGCTTTGTATAGTTTCTATCGCAACAATGGAGAAACGAGCTGTCAACATGCAGCGCAAGGCACCCATTATTTACACAGCTCCATGAACAGAAAGAGATTGTTGCTGCGAGGGAAGAAGCGCTATTCCGGCATCTCCCACAGAGCACCACTCAGCCTCTATCGCAAAGGAATATAAACAACTTTTTTCTTGGAATCATCAATCCATAATCGCCTTGCTATTCTCCCGGCCTGTTTGTTAACCCTCATATATTCTTGTACTGTTTGCGGCCTTGAATGTAAAACATATGAATCATGAAAACAGCGTCTGATTTTATCGAGGGCCTTGGAAAGTGAGCACGGTCAATAGAAGTCACCGGGCTGCATTTTTGTGTTTTTCCTTGCGTGTTGAACAACATTTCCATCAATTAAAGGATGCGCAGTGTTGAAAACATCGTTTTAATTCCGCGAAAGGATTATAGGAACCATAAAAATATATTCGACTTGCTTTCTCGCAAAATACTTCTGCCAAATCCTTGTCCGATGCAGGGACTCATACAAAAAATAAGAACGCCTCACTATAATCTTCTTTTCGCCATATCGGTTCCCGACAACAATGAATAAGAGTACAATCTGATCTCTCATGATGAATTAGTTATGATGAATGAAAGTTGTTCTCGCAAAGGTCACACCGAATTAAAAGAAGACTCACATAGTGTAGAAAACAGTAATGAAGGCTAAGGTTTGTTTACAGGGTTCGGTTGTGCATTAGAGAAATGTAGACTTTACTGAGTACTCGCAGGATATTTCCAAATCATTTTCTTTTTGTTTTATTGTTGACCCGCCATCTGAAAGCCCATCCATAATAATAATAAAATTAATAATAATAATAATAATAATAATAATAATAATAGTAATAATCCTACTTTTATGTCCACTGCAGGACGAAC
Source organism: Dermacentor variabilis (assembly GCF_050947875.1). Taxonomy (NCBI): domain Eukaryota; kingdom Metazoa; phylum Arthropoda; class Arachnida; order Ixodida; family Ixodidae; genus Dermacentor; species Dermacentor variabilis. The sequence goes on from NC_134575.1 coordinate 77,639,510, forward strand.
GCCTCTCTCCCTGCCATCGCCAATCACCCAGTCTTGCGCCGTCTGATACCAACTTGCGTCTCCAAATATCATTTCATCAACCCACATATTGTCTGCCGTCCTTGAGTGCTCTTCCCTTCTCTTGGCACCAATCGTGTAAATATAATGGTCCACCGATTATCCATCCTACGCATTACATGGCCTGCCCAGATTCTTTCTTTTTACCCTAATGTTAATTCGTATATGCGCTTTCGGCGCTAGTTCTCTGATCCATAGCGCTGTCTTCGTGACTGGTTACATCGCGCCTTACCTTCTTCGTTCCTTCGCTCTTTGCGCAGTCCTTATCCGGTTCTGTAGTTCCTTCTTCAAACATCCAAGTTCGTGCTCCATATATAAGTACTGATAGAGTGCAGTGATTGTACACAATTCTTTTCTATGATAGTGGAAAGCTCGCAGTAAGGATCTGGCAATGCCTACTGTATGCACTCTAACTCATTTTTATTCTTCTCTGGGTTTTCTTCTCATGGCCAGGGTCCCCTGTGAGCAATTAACCCTGATAACCGTCCCCCTCTACAGACTTGGCGATCCTGAAGTTTCGTTCGTCTACTAGGTTGTTGAACATTATCTTTTTATTCTACATAATAACCTTCAAGACCACTCTTACACTTTCTCAGTCAATGTACTCAATAATTGGCTGTAATTCGTCATCAGTGTTCCCGAAGAGCACGACGCCACCTGCAAACAGAAAGTTGCGGATATATTCACCGTCAATCCTTCCTTCAAAGCCTTGCCCAGTTCAGGAGCTTAAATACTTCTTCCAAGCACACATCAAATAACCTTGGAGAGATTGGGTCTGCTTGCCTGACCCCTTTCTCATACAGCAACCTTCCACTTTTCTTGTGCAGATCCAAGCTACCTGTGGAATCTTGAAAGTTACTTCTCAAGGTTTACACATATGCCTCCTGTACTCCTTGATTACGTTATGCTTCTCTGATTACTGGCATCTATACTGAATTAAATGCCTTTTCATAATCTATGAGCGCCATATAGAGAGATTGATTGCACTCCGCAGATTTCCCGATTACCTAATTGATGACATGGGTGCGAACCATTATAGAATATCGATCCCTGTAGACAGTCTATTTCTTGGTTGACCGAAGTGTCTGCCTTATTCTGTTAAAAATTGTCTTTCTGAGTAGCCAGCAAATTGACCTACTAATTCTAAATTCTTTAACGTCTCCCTTCTTGTGGATTAGTATTATTTTGACATGCTTCGAGCTCTCTGCTGCACCGAAAGTCGTGAGGCGTTGCCTATAAAGAGCTGCAAACTATTCTACCTTGATATCTTTTCCATGTTTGAATAATTTGGCTCCTAATTCATCTTCTTCTGCCACTTTTCTCTGGATCATTTCTTGCAAGGCGCTTCTCACTTGAACGCTAGATGTAGAAGGAGCCTCGGAATCCTCTTCTTTATTTCTTCGAAGCAGTCTGTTATGTGCGTGCTGGATGTCCGACATCTTCACACACGCTTAGTCTAGCTCAGTCGTCCACTATGCTCGTTCACAGGCCGACACATTGAGTAGATACACAGCACATGACTGAGCTAGGCATAGCGAGTGTGAAAACTTCGCAACGCCCTGTTCGCTCGCCACAGCGTACTGTGTCTGGACGTCAAGACAAAGTAGAAACCGAACTAAGAATCACTATACAAATCCATTAAAATGAAGTACTTATGCCTATGTTTCACGTGACGCTATTTTTCCTGGAGTTTCAAGGTACCGGGCTTTCAATAAAACGAACAAAAAATATTCGAGAATACCGTGTCAGTACTGCGCAACGCCCACACTTCACTCTAGCACAAACAGTACGTTGAAACACACCTCCACCTGCATTCATGTTTTATTTTCATAAATTGTGTTTAATCATTTAATTTGAGGTGAGCCTTGTAACAGCTGCATTATTTCTCTAATATACTAATCCTTCGTAAAGGATGATATTGTACTCTTATTCTTGATTGTTAGCACCGCTGTACCGAAAACAAAATTCAAGGGTGGCCATCTGATTTTTTTTTATATGAGTACCAGCATCAGGCAATGTTTTGGCAAAATGCTTCGCGAGAAAACGAATCGAATGCATTCATTAAGGTGTCTGTTATACTTTTGTACAATTAAGGCGCTGTTTTGAATACGGCGTATCCTTTCATTTATGGAAATGCAGTTCACACCGCAAGGCAAAGACTCAAATGAGCTACCCCGCAGTTGTCTTCAGCTATATACTCACGTTTCAAGGGTGTCGATAAAATGTTATGTTGTTTTCATGGTTCGTTTGCTTTTATTTCAAGGCCTCAAACGGTTCCAGAGAGCACAAGTGTCAGAAAAACTGAACTGCACGATGGCAAGGTGATTACAAACGTTGATATTCTGTTGAGGTGGAGGACTGCCCAGCGCTTTTTCTCGACGCCTGCACACGGACTACAGGTATGGTGACGTCGTACAGTACACCATGTGAGTCTAAAGATCTTGCTGGACCAACTATTGTGTGCTCTGTATGTCACAAGTTCTTTTTCTTAAAGTATGACGATGAAACTTGACAGAACTTTTCGCGTAGCAACACTGAATGTGAGGGGCCTTAGTGCTCGAAGGCGCCGATGTTAAGTTAATCGGCTTCTCGCTGACAACAACATGGACATAGTAGGCGTCCAGGAGACAAAGATCGAAAGCGAGGAATGTACTGAGCCTATGGCCTCACCCTTTCGTACATCCTTCAATGTATGTGTTCGTCATTCTGTCGGCACCTCGGGCGGGTGTGTCATTTTTCTCCGCAATAATTTAGGTATTATTGTGGAGACAATTTTTTCTTGTCCAAGTGGACGATTTCTCGTGGTTGACTTTTACTTTTTGAAGTTATTTTGACGCATTATATGCGTCTATTCACCGAACTCTGACTCTGAACATCAGGGTGTTTTTAACCGTTCCGAGTCTTACATTGTTTGCCACAAATTGTTGTTGCTCGTGAGTGCTTTTAACTGCGTGTGTACCGCTACCGATTGAATTAAGCGTCCACATGTGCGTGATAAGAGTGAAAAATTGTTAATTGGTCTGGTTAATGACAATAGCTTAGAGGATATTGGCTGCATATTCACCTACGGGAATAGGCCGCTGTACACACACTTTCAACGTGATAGCCATGGCAGATTGGCTATGATTTAGGCATTCGTTGAGCCTGTACCTCTTTACACAGGTTACAAATTTCAACCGGTAGCTTTTAGGGATCATTGCCTGGTGATCGCAACTTTTGGTGTGAAACAAAGGAGTACGCGTTCCAACTGCAATTTTGGAAACTTAATGCTAAACTCTTCGAGGATGAGGCATTCGTAAAAGACATCGCAGATGAAATGCAGAAGCTGCTCAAGGAGTGGTCCAGTCTTTTTGCCGTTTAGCGGAAAGATTTCAAGGAGTGGCTAAAAAGCAAAGCCAGAGAAATGAGTGGCTTCAACCTACACAAAGAACAATGAGAAGAAAAAAAAAAGCGCACGCCCAACTCCACTTTTTAATAAACATAGAAAGCACTGCGTCTGGAAAGTATGCAGGCAATAAGGGATGTGAAAAGCCAGCATGACAGAATATACAGCGATACGTATAAAGCATCATTAGTATGCGCTAGGACAGTGAAACTGTGGGCCGACGAAACGCCAACGAAGCGAGCTATAATAGGTGAAAAGCGATACGCTTGCCAAAAAGAAATCAGGCAGACAAGAAACGGTGATGAAATTACAAGCGATCCTAAAGTAATCCAGCAGATATTTAAAGAGCACTTCAACGACCTTCTTGGTCATGCGAGAGAAATGGGGGGTGCTTTCTCTTCCCATTTATAGTCTCTCCTGCCAAGACTTGAGAACGATGTAGAGGAGCTTCTTGAGATGCCCATAACCGAAAACGAAATCGAATCCGCAATAGAAGATCTACAGACTGGTAAAGCTCTAGGACCTGATGGCATAGGTGCCGAGTTTTACAGGACACTCAAGGCCATAGTCGCTCAGTTGCTGCTAAGAGTGTTGGCTGAGGCGTATGAACGAAAACAAGTACCGCTGTCATTCACCACATGGCACATAGTGTCGATGCCAAAATCACATGACCCAGAGAAGCGTTTGTTAATGGGGTGCTATTGCCCGATAAGCTTCACCAACGTTGATTAGAAAATATGCATGAAGGTCCTAGCGAAGCGATTACAGGGCGTTATAACGAAGTTGGTTGGACCACACCAGACTTGAGGAATCAAAGGACGCTGCACTGTCACGAATGCACACGTTGCTCGTACTGCATTCGAATGCTGTGATGCGCTGGGGCACCGCATCGCTATGATGCAACTAGATCTGTCAAATGCTTTTCATCGTGTTTCACACATTTTTTTCACATACTAGACCACACTAAGTAGGCAGTATGATCATAGAAAGCGTCAGAATGGCGTATGCAAGCTGTACTGCTCGCATTATTGTAAATGGTGACCTCACATAGAGGCTGGTAGTGCGCTCATGAGTAAGGCAGGGATGTCCACTGTCGCCCCTTCGGTTTGCGGCACACCTAGAGCCACTGTGTTTGGCTATTGTGAAAAGTGATCGCATCTCACTCTTTCATTTTCAGTCAGTACATATCAAAATCCTTGCTTATGCGGATGATATTGCATTTTTCTGTTCGGATAGAGATAGCAGTACTGAAGCATAGTTAAAATTTGCAAGCAAACAGGGTGTCTTAAAACAGGGAGAAGAGTTCGGGTTTTTGTCATGGCGACTGGAAAACGATGCCTGATCACTTTTGCCTGCTGCGATGGTCTTGCCGGCCAATGCAGTATGTCGGCGACCCCTTGAGTGTTATCTTGATCTAAATGAATGTTGGAATGAGCAAGTGTCAAGGGCGAGGGGGAAAGCAGACGCATGGCAAGAAAGGCAGTTATGAATGTTTTCGCGCGCCTCCATCTGCAACCTTTTCCTTGCATCTAAAATATGGTACATGATGAACGCTCTGTGTCCAACTCGGGCAAGTATTCATAAGATGCACCGCGTTTTTGTTGTTTTTGTTTGTGCGTCATACTGGCAGAGAACCAGTCATACCGACTTGTTTCTTTCAGGTAAACAAGGAGGGCTCGGCCTCGTGCACTTATTTCTGCGTCAAGTTGTTGCGCGTTTTATTTTTTCTGTGTACTGCTATCCATGCGAGACTGCAGAGACATCTTCCAGAAATTGTAGTCTCATCATGTGAGAGTATGTGCGGTGCTGTCAGTGGGTAAATACTAGAAGTAGTGCTTTCTTTCCGGCTACTGCACGTGCGTTTCTCCCTCGAGTAGTTGTGTGAAATTTCGGAAAAAGAATGCTGTATAAGAATTTTGTGGACACTATGCTACCGATTCCTAGCCATCGTTTACCTCACCATGGAGGCCCAGGGCAAGATGTTTTGAAAGAAGTTAACAGAATGCCAGTTAACCCATCCGTGAATACGTTTTTCTTTAATTTGCACTCCAATACACTTCCTGTTAAAACGTGGCCGCATGAAAAGGGGTTGTTCTTCCCATGTACCACTAACTGCCTTTTATGCAAAAAACCTGAGACGGTAGAGCACGTGTTTCTGGACTGCTGGGACCCAATTTTTCCTTGCGATGAGCTCCAACAAACAATTCGAAAAGATTGTCCCCCTGCAGCCATATGGCAACAGGTTCTTCACATTCCAACGGAAGCGGGATTACCATATGGTTTGATCATGCTTTCGGGCCTCAACAGCCTCTGGAACATATGCATGCAAGTGAAACATGCTGATGTTAATGCCGGCTCAGTGCGCGAACACTTTATTGAAAGTGTTGTGTGAGCCTAAGAGAAGTGTACCTTGCGCAAAATGAACCGCCTGAATGGATTTCTGTTCTCGACGATTTGATTGTTTTGAGAAGATTTTATTCCCTTCTACGTCAGGAGAAGTAGGCTGATAATTTAATCATTTGTGCTTTTTTTCTATGAAAGAATTGGCAATATGGAAAAAAATGCTGGCGTGGTTCAGTGGTAGAGTAGCAGAGTCACATGATGCGGTCCCGGGTTCGATCCCGTTGGGAAGAGTATCTCTTTTTTTCTCTCATTCTCTGCACTCGCTGCTACGGACACTGGCAGAGGCGGTGGCGGCGGACACGTGTGACATCCGAAACGGCTGTTGGAAAGAGCCCGTAACACCTTACCTATTAACAACGTTATTTATTGGTTCCTTTAACATCCAAATTTCAACTGCTGTTAGAATAATTGCACCAGTGCACTGAATACTTGTCATGCACGGTATAGGGTGCGCCGAACTGTCTGTGTGGCTGTCGGAAAGCTTTAAGTATTTATCTGACACCGACTTTTCATAGAGACCTAAATTCAAGTGCGCAGGTTCAGAATGGTTCGAAACTGAACTGAAACAAGCAACTTAAAGGTGGTACATTGCTCCCCAGACGTATTGTTATGCTCACTGTTGATCTAACTTTACTGAAAAATGACCCCTCATTCAATTACTCAATTTCGCTGCGCAAAAATTGCGCCTAACAAAGCTTAGCGTAAACTAAAACAAAATTCTAGCAGGTACGAAATACGCAATAATTACAGGTCTCATTAGGCCGAAGTGACAATTCACCACACACGACAGTCAAGTAAACTAAACTAAAATAATGGCATTAATTCCGCAACATGTATAGATGGTGTTATGCCACCGTCCACAGATTTATCGTGCAGCAACCCTGTTATCTTACCCTGTCATCGCTGTTCATTTTAATCCATCCTTTCAATCAGTGAACAATAGCGCGCTCACGATCGTGTATCGTGAGCGCACTGTGGCGATCATGTGGATCGCGCGATGAAGAATGAAAAACTTGCAAATAACCTTCATTTGTGCAATCATTGATTATAACTGAGCGTGCTATGGCCGCCAGTTTGTGAATGCTAGCCTCCTGCTGTTGTATCTTTCTATCTTCTAACCTTTGTATCGTGCTAGCTTGTCAATGATAGCTTCCTGCCCTTCGTGCCCTTGGAATGCAATAGCATTCGATGACCGTTTCATGCTTTTCAAGCTCCCGGCAACTGCATCTTATGTAACGGCGACTTTTACCGGGAAACGCTGGCGGCGAACGCTATGCCCGAAAGCAAGCTTTGTGGTAGAAACACGGCCTCTGGTGTCGGTCGATTTGCTGTTATTGTTTCCCACTTGTAATATTTGAGTCTGAGAAGAGCTATCATAAAGATGTGCGCAGTCGGTGTTTTTTTTTTTCATTACATTTGTTTGTAGGTTGCCGAAATTCCTAAAAATTTGTAAAAAATGAAAGACAAGGTATGGGCAACTTTGCTGGTAGAAGAGTGGTAGGGTATGCGTCGTGCGGAATTTGGTTTGCATTTGAGTTTGCCGTAGCGTCGCTGACGCGAGACGCCGATCCTAACGCCGGATTTTCTGCGACACGAGGAACTTAACACTCTCGCGTTAAAAAGGAGTTATCATGCAATGAAAGAACGGATACAGGGGTTTAATGAATCCGTTGTGTTGGGTGAACATTCTTCTACTCAGATTTTTTTTAACCATATGATGCACTTGCAACCGCATGCGAGTATCTCATGGGAGAAATTTTGCAGGCATGTCCGTAACGGCAATCCGCCCTCCGCCGATGGTTGAATTAGGTATTCAGAAAAATACAGTGTAATTGATAAGCTATGGCTGTATGAGGCCTTACGAAAAGTTGTAAACTAGTGTAATGAATGGCCGATTACTATCTGCTTCAACAAAAGAGTTATGAAAATTTCTCGCAAGCGCAATCGTCTGCACTTCCAGGGGAGGTATTCTGTAGGAGTCCACATAGTGGACTGTTCATTTCGGCCACTGCTGATTGGCTGGGGACGCTCGTCTCCTCCTCGCTCGTACAGCTGCAAGCAATCAGCAGCGGCCGAAATGGACAGTCCACTAGGTGGACTCTTACAGAATACCTCCGTAGTGTTCGGCTCATAATATTCTGCTGTCTGAGGTTGACCACATAGAATATCTTAGTATTTGGATTTCCAACAACCTCGAATGGTTGTAACAAACCCATTACACCTGTAACAAGCAAAAGCTCGCGTTCCTCAGACAGACCTTTAGGCCTGACTACTCCTGAGGTTCGCATTCTTGCTTTTAACATAATTCCACCTGCTTTACTAGATTACGCTTACACAGTCTAGTATCTCTTTACTGAAGAGGCATTGATAAAATAGAGGGTATCTAAAAGCGGGCAGTTCGCTATATGTATAGCAGCTTCGGACGCACGCCGATTATAGCTTTGCTTAACAGAGCCAACCTGCCCACCATCACTTACAAGAATCAAGTTTTAAGATGAAATATATGTTTCAAATGTTCAAGAGACATTACAAGATAGACGTTTCCCTGTTGCTTTTTGAAAGGCTATATTAGAAGGCAATGACATGCTCTAATGATCATGCTCTTCACCAGAAGCAAGAACTGTCTTAAGTACACCTTTTCCCCCATGACATTAACAGAATGGAACCAACTACCACATGATGTCGATTTACAGCCTCATTTGAAGTTGTTTTTGTCTTATAGTACCCATTAATCTCTTTTGTTGCACTTGCCCTGCATATGCGCATTTCAATTGCATGCTACTCTTTATGTTATTTTTCTTATTTCTTTTTGCCTGATGAGTAACGTCATAAAAACTGTATCCACAACCTGCGAAAATTTCATTATGGGATATCTCTGTTGTGAATAAAAACTAAATGCTCACTGGCGGCAGCCCATGGTATCAATTGCAGTACACAAACAGATCACTTGATGACGAAATAGTAACACAGCCTGAATCCCATGTCCTTTATAGCCAATTGGACTAGTGGCTTGGTGCACTGCTCGCTTTGGCCGAGCTGTGGTGATGCTGTCGCTCTAGAATTCGATGCGACGTTGTCACACCCGAACACTATGGGCATCAAGAAAGATCAGACATGAGTGTTTGATTAAGGGGCCCGGTAACAACTACAAAAGCTGTGGAAATGCAGTACGAGCCGCGGACGCACTGAAGAGGCGGCCTGTCGTTAACCTGCGTTGGGAAATTAACGCGCGTGGCGAGGTAGCTTTTCAATCGCTATTTGACCTAAAGCAACCACTACCATGTGTTCTGCTGCAGAGATGCTGGTATCTTCTACGCGTGCCATCTGCTAGACCATAGGTAGCATGCGAGAATTAGAGGCGAGCGGGAAATTATGACGCTGGATTGACAACGCAACAAGCATCACGGCTTTGCGAACTCCAACATATAGCCGCCAACCCTGCTAGTAGATGACTTGCTCCACTGCATCGGCATAGTCTTTGTCATCGTAGCAGTGCCATGCTGTGCATCCATGTGTCTTTAATTTCTGTCAATTAAGAATGACATACATGGCGGGCTATTGACGAAAATCATGTCATGCCTGGAAATCCAGACATGCGATCATGATCATTTATATCGTTAAGGTGCATTGGGATAGAACCGTGCACGCAAGAAGGAGACGAAGAGGAAGCGGTATACCGTCTCCTGGAGCTGCGACCGTTTTATGAGTTTTCCCCAAGTAAATTGTTGTAGATGCGCTTGTGCACCGGGCTTTCTCTTCGTAGCATTTGGTGGAAGTGCGAGCTTCCCAGTGGCCACCGCATCGATTCCTTAGCGCTGTGGCAGGAGACGGTGCCTAGTTCGGCAGCGCGTGCATCCACTTCGCTGACTGTCGTACTGACGCATCCGCGTGATCCAGAAAGCTCGTGCGGCACCGATGGAGTCCGCCTCCACGACTGGCTGGAGATGTATGAGTAGATGAGCAGCCAGAACAAATGGGATCTCGCCGTGAGGCTCACGAACACATTCTTTTGCTTGGCGGGAACTGTGCGAGTGTGGTTTCAAGATCACGACGAAGAACTCTGACTTGGATACCTGCAAGCAGAAGCTGCCAGATCACTTCGGAAACCAGTGGATCGGAAGATTTTCGCCAGGAAAAAGTTGGCATCGCGACTTCAGACGTCCACCGAAGGCTACGTCGCTATATACATTACGTGCTGGCACTCTGCCGCAAGGCCGACGCTTAAATACCTTGTTCGCGAACATACGCCGATATTGATGTCTCGGCTAGCTGAAGCCTCGCGCATACCTCAGCACAATTACACCTGATTTCCACATGCAGATGTAATCGCTCTAGATTGATATGAGGACAGCCCTTTGTATGCGTTCCATGAGACCGTCAAGGGCAAGAATAAATATATTCGGGCTTAAGACGTCACCTTGGGAAACACCACGGTATGTATAGTATTGAGATGTCGGGCAATTATTGGTCTGCACAAAAAAGAGGTGACATGTAAATAGTTGCTAGTCCACCTGTACAGTCGCCCACCCAGACCAAGCAATAACCTCATCAAGTATAGCGCCATGAGGAACGTCGCGATGAGCTCCTTTTATGTCCACATACATAGAGACAGATAACCCTGTACATCTAATTTGTTGCCGGACGTAAGTGACCAGATCAACGACGTTATCAGTGGAGCAGCGGAGACATCGATAACCAGCCATAGCGTTTGGATAAACTGTGTAGGCTATCACAAGAATCATGCATCCTGCAGCCAGGATCTGCTAAGGATCATGCGTTCCATAATATTCCTTACGCAACCAGCCATCGCGATTGCGTGGTATAACCTGAGTTCTAGTGGTTACTTGGGAGGTTTAAGGATTGACACTAGACGGTTTATAATGCATTATTGAGGAGCGTTACCGTCGGTACAGGTTTCAATGAATATACGCAACAACGCATTTTGCGCTCGCTCACCCACACGGCACAAGATGGGGTACTATATGCCATCTGGTCTAAGCTACGACGACCGATTGCACAAAGCGAGAGCCGCAACGAGCTACTCGACGGTGCGTGAATCCTCTGAATGCGGCATGACACTTTCCGTACCAAGGGGGCCTTTGTATGCAAACAGACGTTCTAACTTCCTGCAGAAGTCTTCGACTACCTAACTGTCCTCTGGGTAGTGGGAAGCGTCAAAACTTAGAATGGCACGCGTTGTTCGGGACGCACATGAAGGCCTCGCACGGGTCTCCATATTTGATATAGAGGTTTTCGGAACTCTGCTGATTCACAAAATATTGCCGATTCTGAAGACTCCACTTTGGCCATTCGGCACTGGATGTTTTTTGCGTGAATCTAGCTATTCATAGATTATGCATAGACTTTTTGAATTGGCATCTTCGCTCAGCACGCCTGGAGTTGCACGGAGTCGCTCCAACATCACGTGGGATTCTGAGAACATTGAAGAACATGTCGGCGTGCACATCGCAGTCGTTGTTGCTTAGTTTATCGCTTGTTGAAAGCCATAAAGGAGGCCTTTGCGACAAGCTTCTTCCATGCTGCCCTCGAATGTAGATCAATCAATTCACCGGACTGTGTTTCTCAAATGACAGCCGGTCAACCTTTTGACCCCTTGATAACTTGTGATATGATCACATCCACGCGACTCTATGTCGAATAATCCCTTCACTCTAGTAGCGAAGTGATTTGACGCAAACATCAAATCTAAGCAGTGACTGCACGATGAATCTCGTAAGAAGTGAAGGCACCCATCATTAAGCAGGAACAGTCCATGATCAAATACACAAGAAGCCAGTTGCCCACCTGTTGCGTTAATTTCCGAGCTTTCCCAAACAAGGTCATGAGCGTTAGAATATCCTGTGAGAATCCATAGACCAGGAGTTGGTGTCAAAATTTCTTCTAGTGTCTTGCAACTATAATCAAGTTGATGCGGATAGTTACCCCCTAATATGAAGGCAAGCTTTCTTTTTCCTAACCGTCAAGGAAACATACGGGTTTTAATCATGGGGCGGCACGTGCTGAACGTCGTAGCTACGATTCCTGTGAATAAACAAAACGACCTTGCTACTTTAGCAGTAGGTTGTTGACATGACCGATTCATAGCCGAATAGACCGGTTGGATTTCATTACTACGGGTCAAAAAATACGATCATTGGGAAATGCTTCCACTACACATACTCACAGAAATCAGGCACGAACCTTCTAAGACCTCCGGCAGTCCACTGCATAATCTATGCTTCTCAGACGTCCCTGCGGAACGATTGGCGATTGTCAGCCTAGGTTCTACTCAAGGGCAGCGAGGACTGCGTTCAGCGTGTCTAGCGCCTGCAGGCCACATAGAGCCCTTGGAGTTTTGACACTTGTGAGTAATACGTTGACGACATTAGCTAAGAACCTCAGCATGTGTATGGTCTGTTGGTCAACCATTGGTTCGGCATTAACTGAAGTATGTGCACAAGTCGACATCAGGCGGGGAGGACCTTTGACAGGCTGTGTGAGCCGAAGCGCACTTCATCTCATTCGACTCCGTGCTTGGAGGTTTACTTAAGCTCGAAGGCGATGAGTTAAATCGAGTCTGCGTATTTACAGCACCCCGTCTTTAATGTTTGCACCAATAATATCGCATGCGTCGTACGGCTTCAGCAGCTCCTCTGTAGTATGAGCTGTCTCATACAATTTGTTGGAGACTGACAACTTCTCTCTTAATTTGCGGGCAGTCTTGCTAGAGGCATCATGGAACCATCACAGTAACCGCACTTTAGACTTATTGCGCGGCAAGTGTCCGCATTGTGCAACTCCACACATGAAGGTTATAGCATACTCTTTGTTCAGACGCCTTTGTCATGGCCAATCTTCCTGCAGTTATGGCCCTGAACGGGTTTGGAGACGAACGACAGAACAGTATGCCGGAAGTGTCCAAGCTTGACATACGAAGGGATAAAATCGCCCTCGAATACCAATTTTATGTGGCGTGTTTTACGAAGATGAAGCGCATACGAGGTGACACCTCCTTCGGTAACTGGTTGGATGAGAGTTGGCAAGTGCGAGTTCGTTCTGGCCAAATCATTGTCGCAGATGAAGCCTACCGTGCCGGCTCCCTCCAATGGTACAATCACACGAGCTTTGATGCCGCCCAAATCACTCATTTTTCGAAGCTTGTACAACACCCTAGCATTTGTCGCATGCAGTGCGAGAATATTATTTCGTGTATTTCATCGGGCTGCTCTTAATACATTCGGCACGATCCGGCCAGAAACATGGAGAGAGCTTGCGTCTTAAGAGTTAGAAGGGTTATGGCCGGAGCCCTAGAGCACTTAGAGGATGGTGTGCCACTAGCGCTCAATTTTTGCCTTCATAGCTCATGTCCTCGCTGGTGACGAAACCTTGAGCATCCTTCTTTTGGCTTTCTTGCTCATCATAAACTCAAAGCTGTCATCTGACGAGTCTTCGCCTGTGACCGAGTACAGTTTTGTGTCCTGGCTGGTGCTCTTCCAGGTATATCTGTTCCTCGACGAGTTCGCCATAGTTTATCTTTGGCCGAGCGGCACAGCAGTTGTCTCAGCGTATATTGCGACAAGGAAATGAGCTTCGCTGATGATCTCGTGGTGCTGGAAATATTTGTTGAATTTCCGGGGAGCTTTCCATAGTAGACCTCAGGCTGGGAGGGCCTGTGAAAAATTTCCGCGTCTCTCGCAACGAGGCAGAAAACAGAATCCGAAAGAAACGCGGGAAATTTATTGAAAATGGATGGAACATAGACCGAAGTGTTTACCAACGAGGCACTTAATCTTTGTCTAAAATGGTTTTTCTTAAAGGCGTACGAACATGTTATTTCTGACTATCGAATACTCTGGTGGCAGCGACGCGATGCCTTTTGACCATAGACAAAACAGTACCGGCTTCATAAGATCAAGAATAACTTACTGTCAAAAATTTCTTTAGCCAGATTCGGATTCTTTTCCCAAGATGACACATTGTCATGACGTCATGACACAAATGTTTTACGTGCAAGGAGGGCATTAGGACGTTTGCACACTCCCTCCGGGACGACCGGTCACCTAGTGTGCAGTTGCTCGAGGTGAAGACCTCTCTGGGAGGTAACAACATAGTTTGTCGTGACATCACGACAAAGCAGAAACCAAGCCAAAAGTGACTGCGCAATAGCCATTATAATGAAGTACTCATGCCGCTCTTTTATTTCTCGGCATCTCGGGAGTTAAGAAGGGCTGGGCAAATAATAAGAGTAAAAAAGAGAGAGGGACAAAACCTTTATTTTTATGAGGCACGGAGAAGGGTGTATGAAAATTCAGCGAAGATTACGTTGTCCCTAATGCGAAATGTTAGCACACCAACTCTTTTCGTTTAGCGATATATTGCGGCATCGCAGCGATCACCACAGCGACTAGCAGAGTCGCGACGCGCAGTGCTGTATATGAACAGGCTACAGAGTAGCCGCTTTCCGGCTACTACAGCTAATTCCACCGTAATTATTACCGGGAAACCGTTGCGGCGAACGCTATGTACGAAAGCGAGCGTTCCAGTAATTTTTTTCTTTGCCCAACATGGCCGGTGGCGCCACTGCCATGGATACTCGGATGTGAGCGCCATTTGGTGGCGCTTCAAGGTGACTTCCAACGCTTTAATGCTCATGCTCCCACTACCCCCTCTTCCTCCGCTTTCCTCCTCTTGTTCTCTAACCTCTCGCCAGCTTTCATCCAGCGCTACGCTCCGCATTCGCTTTAACATACTTCGCTGTGCTAGTTCGTCCGGCCACGGCAAGACAGGCCTACGATCGGCGCAAGAAGAATCTCTAAGGCAAGATTTGAAAATACCCTATCAGTACCCCGTAAAGCACATATTTTTCTAGGGTTAGAAATGTCCTTGTAAACACACCTCAGCTTCCATTCAAGGTGTTTTGCAAAGTCAGATTTTTCTATTCATTTCGAGTGAACCTTCTAAATACAACATTGATTCTATGATTATAATTCCACCAGAAAAGACAACCCTGCACTCTTGTTTCTTATTGGCGGGGGCCACGAAGGCGATAGGAAAATCTTATTAGGGCCTTCTTATTTCCTGAATGTGAGGCCCTGCGCTAGATATTGTCGTGAGAAAAATTGTTCGAGAGAAAACAAATCGGCTATATTCATTTCACGTCTGTCATCTTCTCGGTAGAATTAAATAGAACATTTAAGTCCTGTGCATTTTTCACTTTATGGAAATGTAGTTCACAACGTATCGCAAATGAGTGGCCAAATGTTCCTGTGCTGCTATACTCACCTTTTAATTTCCTCGAAAAAATGGGAAGTAGTTTTCGTGATTCAAGTGTTATACAACAGAAGCAGCGAATGGCGCCTGCAGCACGAGATACACTAATCCCAAGACGATCACAAGGCGATTATACATTCATCTTTCAAAGAAGAAATGTGTCTTCTTGCGTCGTCGTGGAGATTGAGCAGTGCTCCCCGCAGAGAAGGAGAAATAGTGCCTCTGCCTTCATTCAGCAAGGCTTCATCTTTAGCAAGTACTTGATATACAGTTAAATAAAATACATTCGAGAGTTATAACGCGGCAGATTGAAGACATCCTTATGAGGCATGCCGTAGTGTGGTGCTCTGGAAAAATTTTGACCACATGGGGCTCTTAGAGCTCACAAGGCGCAAAGGCGCAAGTACAAAGGCGCTTTTGCCTTTCGACCCATTCGAAATGTGGCCGTCGCGGCCCGGATTCGGACCCGCGCTAACAGGTTTTAGTAGCGCAACTCCAAAATCCCTACGCCACCAAAGCGTATTTTTTTACAATGGTCTAAGAATACTATAGGCAAAGAGACAGCACGCAAAACGTAACACACGACTGAACATCTGATACGCAGCTGATACGCAGCACTGATACGCAGACTGATACGCAGCATGAGTTGCACCCTGTCAGCTACCAGGCGTCCTTATCGGCGTTCTTATCGCAACCTGTGGCACCGGCGTTCCAAATCTCCAGGGTGAGCGGGATTAGTCTTCATTAAAGACGGTCGGGGTTTGTAGTACAGATCGCTGTATGCATTCTCATGTTGTATGCGCACAGGTTCTGAGAAGGAAAGGTAGAATGTATGTGCACAGCCTCTAATTTGCGGCAGAACGCTGCCCTGACTCCGTTACCGAGTTATATTAGCCGGACGCATTGGTGCGCCCACTTGGTTACGTCGTTTTTCAAGTCAAACACACTTCACGTCTCTCAATGCTTCTTAATTCTACGCGCTCGGGTTGCGCAGGCGCCATCAAAATGGTGACAGCATGGCCGTAGCAGCGACAGTGCTAACGTGCCACGGGATTTTTTTGAGTTTCTATCGCAAGAATAGAGGGACGTTCTCTAAACATAATCCGCAGGACGCCCATTATATGCATATTTCCATGACTTGAAAGGGAGGGCTTCCATGGAACAAAGAAGCGCTATTTCGGCATCTCGCACAGAGAGCGCCTCATCCGCTATCACAACTGAATATGAACACCTCGTTTCATTGATGGCTCAATGTGTAATCACCTTGCCATCGTGCCGTTCAGTTTTTCTGTCACTTGTGTTCTCTGGTACCGTTTGAGGCCTTGAAATAAAGACAAACGAATCATGAAAACAACGTAACATTTTATCGAAACCCTTGAAACGTGAGCATAGCCGAAGACAAATGTGGGGCAGCTCATTTGAGTCTTTGCCTTGCGGTGTGAACTTTATTTCCAAAAACGAAAGGATACGCAGCATTCAAAACAATGCTTTAATTTCCTAAAAGTATAACAGACACCATAATGAATGCATTCGGTTCGCTTTCTCGCGAAACATTTTTTCGAGAACATTGCCTGATGCAGGTACTCATATAGAAAAGATAAGATGCCCACACTGGAATTTTGCTTTCGCTACAGCGGTGCATAACAACAAAAATAAGAGCACAATATCATCGTTTACGAAGGATTAGTAAATTAGATGATTAATGCAGTTGTTACAAGGCTCACCTCAAGTTAAAACATTAATCACAATTTATGAAAATAAAACATGAATGGAAGTTGACGTGTGTTTCAACGTACTGTTTGTGCACTGGTGAAGTGTGGGCGTTGCGCAGTACAGACACCGCATTCTCGAATCATTTTTTCGTTAGTTTTATTGAAGGTCCGGTACCTTGAAACCCCAGGAAGAATATCATCACGTGGAACATAGGCATAAGTGCTTCATTTTAATGGATTTGGATAGTGGTTTTAGTTCGGTTTCTACTTTGTCGCGATGTCCAGACACGGTACGCTGTAGCGGGCGAACAGGGCTTGGCGAAGTTTTCACACTCGCTATGGCTCGCTCAGTCATGGGCTGTGCATCTACTCATTGTGTCGGCCTGTGAACGAGCATAGTGGACGACTGAGCAAGCCTAAACGAGTGTGAAGGTGTCGGACATCCAGCACGCACATAACAGACTGCTTCGAAGAAATAATGAAGAGGATTCAGAGGCTCCTTCTTTATCTAGCGACCAAGTTAGAAGTGGCTTGCAAGCAATCCTCCGTGGAAAAGTGGCAGAAGATGAATTAGGAGTCTAATTATTCAAAGATGTAAGAAATATCAAGGTAGAATAGTTTGCGGCTCTTTATAGGCAACGCCTCACGACTTTCAGTCTAGCAGAGAGCTCGAAGCATGTCAAAATAATACTAATCCGGAAGAAGGAAGATGTTAAAGAATTTAGAAAATATAGGTCCATTAGCTTGCTACTCAGAAAGACAATTTTCAATAGAATAAAGCAGACACTTCGCTCAGTCAAGAAATAGACTTTCTACAGGGATCGATATTCTATAGTGGTTCACATACGTGTAATCAATCAAGTAATCGGTAAATGTGCGGAGTGCAATGAATCTCTCTATATGGCGCTCATAGAGTATGAAAAGGCATTTGATTCAGTTTAAATGCCAGTAATCACAGAAGCATTACGTAATCAACGAGTACAGGAGGCATATGTGTGCACTTTGAGAAGTATCTTTCAAGATTCCACAGGTAGCTTGGATCTGCACAAGAAAAGTGGAAGGTTACTGTATAGGAAAGGGTTCATGCAAGGAGACCCAATCTCTCCAACGTTATCTGATGCATGTTTGGAAGACGTATTAAGCTGCTTAACTGGGCAAGGCTTTTAAGGAAGGATTGACGGTGAAGATCTCCGCAACTTTCGGTTTGCAGGTGGCACCGTACTGTTGGCAACATTGATGACGAATTACAGGCAATGATTGAGTACATTGACTGAGAAAGTGTAAGAGTCGTCTTGAAGATTATTATGTATAAGAAAAAGATAATGTTCAGCAACCTGGCAGATGAACGAAACTTCAGGATCGCCAGTCAGCTTGGTAAATCTGTAGAGGAGTACGGTTGTCCAGGTTATTTGCTCACAGGGGACCCTGACCATGAGAAGAAAACTCAAAGAAGAATAAAAATTAGTCAGAGTGCATACAGTAGGCATTGCCAGATCCTCAGTGCGAGCGTACCACTATCATAGAAAAAATTTGTGTACTGGACTCTACCAACACTTATATATGGAGCACGAACTTGGTGTGTGAAGAAGCAACTCCAGAATAAGTTGAGGACTGCGCAATGAGCGAAGGAACGAGGAAGGTCAAGCGTGATGTTACCAGTCACGAAGACAGCGCTATGGACCAGAGAACTAGCCGCGAAATCCCATATACTAGTTAACATTAGGGTAAAAAGAAATGATCTGGGTAGGCCGTGTAATGCGTAGGATGGATAATCGGTGGACCATTAGATTTACAGGATTGCTGCCAAGAGAAGGGAACTGCATTGAAGGACGGCAGAAAGTATGAGGGTTGATGAAATGATTTTTCAAGACGCAAGTTGGAATCAGATGGCGAAGGACTGGACGATTGGAAATCGCAGGTAGAGAGGCCTTCGTCCTACAGTGGACATAAAAGTAGGATTATTATTATTATTATTATTATTATTATTATTATTATTATTATTATTATTATTATTATTATTATTATTATTATTATTATTATTATTAATATTATTATATCGGCTTTAAGTTAGTGGGCCTACAATAAAACAAAAAAAATAATTTGAATATATCCTAGGAGTATTCCGTAATGTCTACATTTCTCTACTGCTCAGCCGAACCTCGTAATAAACCTCAGCCTCCATTCCTGTTTTTCTACACTGTCAACCTTCTTTTAATTTGGTGTGAACCGTAGGAGAACAACTTTATATCATCATTACTAATTCATCGTGAGAGATTAGATTATACTCTTATTCATTTTTGTAGGGAACCGATATGGCGAAAAGAAGATTCTAGTGAAGCGTTCTAATTCATTGTATGAGTCCCTGCATCGGACAATGTTTTGGCAGAAGTATTTCGCGAGAAAGCAAGTCGAATGTATTTTTATAGTTCCTATAATCCTTTCGCGGAATTAAAACAATATTTTCAACACTGCGCATCCTTTAATTGATGGAAATGTTGTTCAACACGCAAGGAAAAACGCAAAAATGCAGCCCGGTGACTTCTATTGACTGTGCTCACTTTCCAAGGCCCTCGATAAAATCAGAGGCTGTTTTCATGATTCGTATGTTTTACATTCAAGGCCGCAAACAGTACAAGAATATATGAGGGTTAACAAACAGGCCGGGAGAATAGCAAGGCGATTATGGATTGATGATTCCAAGAAAAAAGTTGTTTATATTCCGTCGCGATACAGGCTGAGCGGTGCTCTGTGGGAGATGCCGGAATAGCGCATCTTCCCTCGCAGCAACAATCTCTTTCTGTTCACGGAGCTGTGTAAATAATGGGTGCCTTGCGCTGCATGTTGACAGCTCGTTTCTCTAATGTTGCGATGGAAACTAAACAAAGCCCCGTGACGCTCTCGCGCCGTCGCGGCTTCGGCCATGCTGTCACCATGTTGATGGCGCCTGCGCAACCCGAGCACGTGTATTTAGGAAGCATTGAGAGACGGTGCCACTGGTACTGTATAAATCTCTATAGAACTCCTCAGCCACTTGAACTATCTCATCCATATTAGTAACGATATTGCCGGCTTTGTCTCTTAACGCACACATCTGATTCTTGCCTATTCCTAGTTTCTTCTTCACTGTTTTTAGGCTTCCTCCGTTCCTGAGAGCCTGTTCAATTCTATCCATATTATAGTCCCTGATGTCCGCTGTCTTACGCTTGTTGATTAACTTAGAAAGTTCTGCCAGTTCTATTCTAGCTGTAGGGTTAGAGGCTTTCATACATTGGCGTTTCTTGATCAGATCTTTCGTCTCCTGCGATAGCTTACTGGTTTCCTGTCTAACGGAGTTACCACCGACTTCTATTGCGCACTCCTTAATGGTTCCCATGAGATAGTCGTTCATTGCTTCAACACTAAGGTCCTCTTCCTGAGTTAAAGCCGAATACCTGTTCTGTAGCTTGATCCGGAATTCCTCTAGTTTCCCTCTTACCGCTAACTCATTGATTGGCTTCTTGTGTACCAGTTTCTTCCGTTCCCTCCTCAAGTCTAGGCTAATTCGAGTTCTTACCATCCTATGGTCACTGCAGCGTACCTTGCCGAGTACGTCTACATCTTGTATGATGCCAGGGTTCGCGCAGAGTATGAAGTCGATTTCATTTCTAGTCTCACCATTCGGGCTCCTCTACGTCCACTTTCGACTAACCCGCTTGCGGAAAAAGGTGTTCATTATCCGCATATTATTCTGTTCTGCAAACTCTACTAATAATTCTCCTCTGCTATTTCTAGAGCCTATGCCATATTCCCCCACTGACTTGTCTCCAGCCTGCTTCTTGCCTTCCCTGGCATTGAAGTCGCCCATCAGTATAGTGTATTTTGTTTTGACTTTACCCATCGCCGATTCCACGTCTTCATAAAAGCTTTCGACTTCCTGGTCATCATGACTGCATGCAGGGGCATAAACTTGTACCACCTTCAATTTGTACCTCTTATTAAGTTTCACAACAAGACCTGCCACCCTCTCGTTAATGCTATAGAATTCCTGTATGTTCCCAGCTATTTCCTTATTAATCAGGAATCCGACTCCTAGTTCTCGTCTCTCCGCTAAGCCCCTGTAACACAGTACATGCCCGCTTTTTAGCACTGTATATGCTTCTTTTGTTCTCCTAACCTCACTGAGCCCTATTATATCCCATTTACTACCCTCTAATTCCTCCAATAACACTGCTAGACTCGCCTCACTAGATAGCGTTCTAACGTTAAACGTTGCCAGGTTCAGATTCCAATGGCGGCCTGTCCCACGACGATAGTGGAAGAGAGAATAGCCTAGAGGAATTCGAAATCCCACAGGTAACGCCAGAAGAAGTAAAGAAAGCCTTAGGAGCTATGCAAAGGGGGAAGGCAGCTGGGGAGGATCAGGTAACAGCAGATTTGTTGAAGGATGGTGGTCAGATTGTTCTAGAGAAACTGGCCACCCTGTATACGCAATGCCTCATAACCTCGAGCGTACCGGAATCTTGGAAGAACGCTAACATAATCCTAATCCATAAGAAAGGGGATGCCAAAGACTTGAAAAATTATAGACCGATCAGCTTACTGTCCGTTGCCTACAAAGTATTTACTAAGGTAATCGCAAATAGAATCAGGAACACCTTAGACTTCTGTCAACCAAAGGACCAGGCAGGATTCCGTAAAGGCTACTCAACAATAGACCATATTCACACTATGAATCAAGTGATAGAGAAATGTGCAGAATATAACCAACCGTTATATATAGCTTTCATTGATTACGAGAAAGCGTTTGATTCAGTCGAAACCTCAGCAGTCATGGAGGCATTACGGAATCAGGGTGTAGATGAGCCATATGTAAAGATACTGGAAGATATCTATAGCGGCTCCACAGCCACCGTAGTCCTCCACAAAGAAAGCAACAAAATCCCTATAAAGAAAGGCGTCAGACAGGGAGATACGATATCTCCAATGCTATTCACAGCATGTTTACAGGAGGTATTCAGAGGCCTGGAGTGGGAAGAATTGGGGATAAAAGTTGATGGAGAATACCTTAGCAACTTGCGATTCGCTGATGATATTGCCTTGCTTAGTAACTCAGGAGACCAATTGCAATGCATGCTCACTGACCTGGAGAGGCAAAGCAGAAGGGTGGGTCTGAAAATTAATCTGCAGAAAACTAAAGTAATGTTTAACAGGCTCGGAAGAGAACAGCAGTTTACGATAGGTAGCGAAGCACTGGAAGGGGTAAGGGACTACATCTACTTAGGGCAGGTAGTGACCACGGATCCGGATCATGAGACTGAAATAACCAGAAGAATAAGAATGGGCTGGGGTGCGTTTGGCAGGCATTCTCAAATCATGAACAGCAGGATGCCACTATCCCTCAAAAGGAAAGTGTATAACAGCTGTGTGTTACCAGTACTCACATATGGGGCAGAAACCTGGAGACTTACGAAAAGGGTTCTGCTGAAATTGAGGACGACGCAACGAGCTATGGAAAGAAGAATGATGGGTGTGACATTAAGGGATAAGAAAAGAGCAGATTGGGTGAGGCAACAAACGCGGGTAAACGACATCTTAGTTGAAATCAAGAAAAAGAAATGGGCATGGGCCGGACATGTAATGAGGAGGGAAGATAACCGATGGTCACTAAGGGTTACGGACTGGATTCCAAGGGAAGGGATGCGTAGCAGGGGGCGGCAGAAAGTTAGGTGGGCGGATGACATTAAGACGTTTGCAGGGACAACATGGCCACAATTAGTACATGACCGGGGTAGTTGGAGAAGTATGGGAGAGGCCTTTGCCCTGCAGTGGGCGTAACTAGGCTGATGATGATGATGATGATGATGATGAGAGACGGTGCAGTGTGTTTGGCTTGAAAAAGGATGTAGCCAAGCGGGTGCAGTAATGCGTTCCTTTAAAGCGGCATACTAGCGGAGTCCGGGCAGCGTTCTACCCCAAACTGGGGGCTGGGCGCATACATTCTAGCTTTCCTCCTCAGAACCTGTGTGAATACCACACCACGATGCATACAGCGGTCTGTGCCATAGGCGCCGACAACAGAAGGGGGGACTCAGGGGCAAGAGCCTCCTCCGAAGTCTTCCGGGGAGAGGGGGGGGGGGGCTCTGAGGCCTTCCGGGCGATACCAAAGTCCCCCCCTCCGCCACCCCCCCCCACACACACAACTAGAGTGTCATTACCAGAGCTCTGTCAGCCACATCATTTGAGATTTCTTTTAAGTTTCCTCGACCTTTTTACTTGATACTTTGCTGAGGCTAATAGCTTTCTGTGTCATTGTCGACGCGGACGTGCACGGCTTTTAATTCATTCTTTCGCTTTCATTCTGCAAATTCTGGACGTAGGAAGACACGCGCATTAGAAGGACCACCTGCGGCTGCCTCATCCGTGTTTTCTCATTTCAAGATAGTTTTAAATTTCCACTGTGAATAGCATCCACACAAACAGTACATTGAAATATACCCACAGGACAAAGTTTATTACATTTTTGAAGGAGATGGAGATAACCAATTAAAAATCATTTCTAAATTTGTGGATAGCCTATGCCTAGAGAATGAATACGTTGCTGCGTGTCACCCCGTTTCAAATCGCTTTGCCTGCTTTTTGGACTATCTAAAAACACCCAAGGACTTCAGTGATCCCTTCAGCAGTCTTTTATTAATGGCGTGTGAATTGCATGTGAGTGTTGCGTGTCTCAGTATTGCTTCTCTTTCCAGTCAGTGCTAATGACTCATGAAAAAATCATTTCTAATATTTACAACATTGGTTAGGCATGGAAACATCGCCAGTAACATGCAAAGGCCGCAAGTAAATACATGGTGTCCTAATTGACTACAATGCACCAAGATTTAAAGAAAGACCAATGCGTTATTCGAAGTAAGCCTAGTACATATTATTTACAGTACAGTGGAGTAGCTGTCAGTAATTTTCTCAATACTAAGATTTAATTAGGTACTTGTATTTATCTTACTCCGGATGTCTATTCCAATTATCAAAGTGTCAACGAGGCATTTGAAGGCACAGCCAAGGGACATCTAACTGAGGTATTTTCAGCGGCGTACTAATTGCGTACTAATTGTTTCCCGACTGACAACTAAACGCCGCGTAATACGGAGAATACCAGGCGACTACGTCCCCATCTGGATCATAAAGCAGCGCCTTGGGACAGGCTCCCTCTTAGTTATTCAGAAAGAAATGAAGGAAATAAAGGAAAATATTCTTACGGTGAAAAGAAGGAAGAATTTGAATTGGACTAGAGGAAGACGAAGTCTGGCAGTTGCCTGAACGCCATATACCTCTGTTGTAAATATACATTATTTTATACTCGTGGGCCTGCTTTCTTCCTACAACATTTTGGTGGAAGCTGCGAGGTACAATCACGGAACTTCGCAGCGGACGTCATCTATCTACCGCCACAATGGCAAATCAACCGACACAAGCGACAACGCCTCAGCAGCCAGGGCCAACGGTCATCCTCACTCATCCGCGGGAGCCAGGGACGTTTTGTGGCACGGACAACGCCGACGTCGAGGACTGGCTTACGATGTAAGAGCGAGTGTGCGACAACAACAGGTGGGATCCAACAATGATGCTAGCAAACGTAATATTTTATCTAAGAGGAACTGCGAAGCAATGGTACGACACACACGAAGCTGACCTAAGGAGCTGGGACGTCTGCAAAGAAAAAATGCGAGACTTGTTTGGCAGACCTGTCGGTCGTCAGCTGGCGGCAAAAAAAGAACTTGCGTGCCGCGCTCAGACGTCCACAGAATCCCATGTCATGTACACACAGGATGTCCTGGCCCTCTGTCGCAAGGCTGATAACAACATTACCGAGGCAGACAAGATTGGCCATATACTGAAAGGTATTGCAGACGATGACTTCAATCTCCTGATGTGCAAGGATTGTGCCACTGTGGATAAAATATAAAAGAGTGCCGGCGCTTCGCACAAGCGAAGGGTCGCCGTGTCGCTCAAATTTTCGATCGATTGCCCAATACCGCCGCGATATCTTCTTGCGAAGACCGGCCGCGGTTCGTTCAGCCCACAGGACCGGAATATATCACGCGCATCGTTCGCCGTGAGCTTGAGACCATGTCTCCGGCTCCAGTTCGTTCCTACTGTCGGGAAAGCGTGCCCGCTATCTCCCTTATGCAATCGGTCATTCGGGAGGAAATAGCAAGTTTGGGCATTCCATCTCTCTGCTCGGTACGCCGTACAAACACCTACCAGATTTCTGCGGCCGCTCGCTCCAAGACGCAAACCTTTCCGTCACTCCGTCGCAACCCAGCTGACTGCCGCACAGCGGATGATAAACCCATCTGTTTCAATTGCTCCGGTATTGGACACATCGCCCGTCATTGCCGCAACCACTGGTCGTCGCCTCCTCGATGGTCGTCTCCGAGTCACTACCGCCAAGTACCAGACAATCGTACTTTCTCGCCCTATACGCCGACTAGGAACATCAACGCCGACAGTGCTCCACCAAGGTCCAGCCGCTCCCCGTCTCCGCAAGGTCGTAGGACCCGTTCGCCTCTTGTTCACCGCTCTTCGTCCCCTTCTGCAACCGGTCGCTTCGCTTCGGGAAACTAGGCGGTGCAGCTCCCGGAGGTGAAGCTGCAACTCCGACCCGGCCCACAATTCCTTTGTTGATCATGCCTACATGTGGAAACCTACTGGACATTGAAGTTGTGTTAGATCTCTGGTTGATTTATCGTCCTTGAACACTGTCCGCACGTCCTAATTCTCCGCCTCGACTTCCTTCCGAAACACTCGGCCCAAATTGACGGCTCCGCAGGTGTTGTACAGTTGGATCTGCCACTTCCTACTGACGCAACAACTTGTGCTTCACACCGCTTATGTTCTGCGGAGTTTGCAAGGCTGTCTCCACAGGCGGCTATAAATGCCCTCCTGACGCCCTGTCCTCCCGTACCTGATGGCGAGTACTTCGTGTCGCCGCTTATTGACGTGGTTTTGTCGCGCAATATTGCCCTGCCGAGCACCTTAATCCGGATCCGCGAAAACTGCACTCGCGTGCCCATCCTCCATTATAGATTTTCGTCGCATGTGCTGCCACTTCATATCGCCATAGCGCATATCACTCCTTTGGAAGAATTTGAGGTTTCTTCTCTGATCTCTGAATCCTTCCTCAGTACCAACGGACTCTAGGAGCATCCTCGACACATGCCCACACACGCGCAGTCTGACTGTCGTCCCGCCGCATCGCACGCAATTTGCTCCGCCGATTACTTCACTTACTCAATTCATTGACGCGCACTCCCTGCATGCCGTCTACACACACACGCCTTCCATGTTCGCCCTCCACGCCACACACCATTCCTACCGTCCCATGCCTGCTACTCTCCACAGTTGCCTGACGTCTCGTGCCTGCGATTCTACGCCACCTGACGTCGGTCCGGTTCCCTCACTAGTTTTTCTTAGCGAAACACCGTACGTCTCTCAATGCTTCTTAATTCAACGTGCTCGTGTTGGGCAGGCGTCATCAACATGGTGATAGCATGACCGCAGCAGCAACAGTGTTCACGCGCCTGGGGGTTTTGTGAAGTTTCTATTGCAATAATAGAGAGACTTGCTGCCAACATGTTGCGCAAGAGGCCCATTATGTGCATAATTCCATGACTGAAAGGGAGGGCTTCCACCGAGGAAAGAAGCGCTATTTTGGCATCTGGCACAGAGCACGGCTCAGTCCCTATCACGACTGGATAACACCTCGTTTATTTGAAAGCTGAATGTGCAATCGCCTTACCATCGGGCCGTACAGTTTGTCTGTGACTTGTATTCACTGGTATCATTTGCGGCCTTGAAAGGTGAGCATCACCGAAGAGAAATGCCGGGGTACGTATTTGAGTCTTCCCCTTGCATTGTTAACTACATTTTTATAAATTAAAGGATAGCGACAACTGGTATTCAAAACAACGTCTGAATAGTGCAAAAGTATTACAGACACCATAAAAAATACATTCGATTCGCTTTCTCGCGATACAACTTTGCCAAAACATTGCCTAATCACAATTATAATTATCATCACCATCAGCCTGGTTACGCCAAATGCAGGGCAAAGGCCTCTCCCATACTTCTCCAACAACCCCGGTCATGTACTAATTGTGGCCATGCCATGCCTGCAAACTTCTTAATCTCATCCGCCCACCTAACTTTCTGCCGCCCCCTGCTACGCTTCCCTTCCCTTGGGATTCAGTCCGTAACCCTTAATGACCATCGGTTATCTTCCCTCCTCATTACATGTCCTGCCCATGTCCATTTCTTTTTCTTGATTTCAACTAAGATGTCATTAACTCGCGTTTGTTCTCTCACCCAATCTGCTCTTTTCTTATCCCTTAACCTTACACCTATCATTCTTATTTCCGTAGCTGGTTGCGTCGTCCTCAATTTGAGTAGAACCCTTTTCGTAAGCCTCCAGGTTTCTGCCCCGTAGGTGAGTACTGGTAAGACACAGCTATTCTATACTTTTCTCTTGAGGGATAATGGCAAACTGCTGTTCATGATCTGAGAATGCCTGCCAAACGCACCCCAGCCCATTCTTATTCTTCTGATTATATCCGTCTCAAGATCCGGATCCGCCGTCACTACCTGCCCTAAGTAGATGTATTCCCTTACGACTTCCAGTGCCTCGCTGCCTATTGTAAATTGCTGTTCTCTTCCGAGACTGTTAAGCATTACTTTAGTTTTCTGCAGATTAATTTTTAGACCCACTCTTCTGCTTTGCCTCTCCAGGTCAGGGAGCATGCATTACAATTGGTCCCCTGAGTTACTACGCAAGGAAATATCATCAGCGAATCGCAAGTTACTAAGGTTTTCTCCATTAACTTTTATCCCCAATTCTTCCCAATCCAGGTCTCTGTATACCTCCTGTAAACACGCTGTGAATAGCATTGGAGATATCGTATCTCCCTGCCTGACGCCTTTCTTTATTGTGATTTTGTTGCTTGCTTTATGGAGGACTACGGTGGCTGTGGAGCCGCTATAGATATCTTTCAGTATTTTTACATACGGCTCGTCTACACCCTGATTTCGCAATGCCTCCATGACTGCTGAGGTTTCGACAGAATCAAACGCTTTCTCGTAATCACTGAAAGCTATATATAAGGGTTGGTTATATTCCGCACATTTCTCTATCACCTGATTGATAGTGTGAATATGATCTATTGTTGAGTAGCCTTTACGGAATCCTTCCTGGTCCTTTGCTTGACAGAAGTCTTAGGTGTTCCTGATTCTATTTGCGATTGCCTTAGTAAATAGTATGTAGGCAACGGACAGTAAGCTGATCTGTCTATAATCTTTCAAGTCTTTGGCGTCCCCTTTTCTTATGGATTAGGATTATGTTAGCGTTCTTCCAAGATTCCGGTACGCTCGAGGTCATGAGGCATTGCGTATACAGGGTGGCCAGTTTCTCTAGAACAATCTGTCCACCATCCTTCAACAAATCTGTTGTTACCTGATCCTCTCCAGCTGCCTTCCCCCTTTGCATATCTCCCAAGGCTTTCTAGGAGGTTATATAATTATAGTTATAAATAATCCCAATTTATAAAAATGAAACATCAATTGAAGATCAGGTATGTTTAAACGTTCTGTTTGTGCACTAGTGAAGTGTGGTCGATACTCAGTACTTACACCGAATTCTGGAATCTTTTCTTTTGTTACTTTTATTGAATGTCTGGTACCTTGTAACCCCAGAAAGATACCGTCACGAGAAACATAGGCAGATGTACTTCATTTTAATGGCTTTGTATAATGATTTTTAGGTTGGTGTCTACTTTGTCACGACGACTAGACACAGTACGCTGTGGCGAGCGAACAGGGCGTTGCGAAGTTTTCACACTCGCTATGGCTCGCCGAGTCATGTGCTGTGCATCTACTCAATGAGTCGGCCTGTGAACGAGCATAGTGGACGACTGAGCTAGCCTAAACGAGTGTGAAGATGTCGGACATCCAGCACGCACATAACAGACTGCTTCGAAGAAATAATGACGACGATTCAGAGGCTCCTTCTACATCTAGCGATCAAGTTAGAAGCGCCTTGCAAGAAATGATCCGGGGAAAAGTGGCAGAAGATGAATTACCAGTCTAACTATTCAAAGATGGAAGACCTATGAAGGTTGAATAGTTTGCGGCGCGTTATACGCAACGCCTCACAACTTTTAGTGTAGCAGAGGCCTCGAAGCATGTCAAAATAATTCTATTCCACAAGAATGGAGATGTTAAACAATTCATTTAATATTATGCCCATAACCTTGCTACTCAATAAGACAATTTTCAATAGAATAAGGCAGACAATTCGGTCAACCAAGGAATAGACTCTCTTTAGGGTTCAATATTTTACAATGGTTCGCATCCATGTAATCAATCAAGTAATCGGGAAATGTGCGGAGTACAATCAACTCCTCTACATGGCGCTGATAGATGATGAAAAGGAATTTGATTCAGTAGAGATGCCAGTAATCACAGAAGCATTACGTAACCAACGAGTACAGGAGGCATACGAGTACACCTTGAGAAGTATCTTCAAAGATTCCACAGGTAGCTTGTCTCTGCACAAGAAAAGTGGAAGGTTACTTGAAAGGAAGGGGTCAGGCAAGAAGATCCAATCTCTCCAAGTTTGTTGGCTGCATGCTTGGAAGAAGCATTTAAGCTACTACACTGGGGAAGGCTTTCAAGGGAGGATTGACGGCGAATATCTTTGCAACCTTCGGTTTGCAGGTGGCATACTACGGTTCGGCAACACTGATGACGAAATACAGCCAATGGAAAACGTGTAACGTAGAACGTGGAAGAGTGATCTTGAAGATTATTATGCAGAAGAAAAAGATAATGTTCAATAGCCTCGTAAAGGAACGAAAGTTCAGGAGCACCAGTCAGCCTGTAAAGTCTGTAGAGGAGTACGGTTATCAAGGTTAATTACTCACAGGGAACCCTGAATATGGTAAGAAAACCTAAAGAAGAATAAAAATGAGTTAGAGTGCATACAGAAGGCATTGTCAAATCCTCACTGGGAGCTTACCACTACCATAAAAAAAACATCCAGAGGGCCCGTGAAGGAGCGGAGAGGCTTGGCCTCCCGATTCCGACATGGGAGCAGCCAGCGGCAAGCCGGGGGCCCCAACGGGTCTCCGCCGGCTAGTTCCTCCGGACCTGAATAAAAGTTCATTGTCTGTCTGTCTGTCTGTCTGTCTGTCTGTCTGTCTGTCTGTCTGTCTGTCTGTCTGTCTGTCTGTCTGTCTGTCTGTCTGTCTGTCTGTCTGTCTGTCTGTCTGTCTGTCTGTCTGTCTGTACGATCAATCCAGTCTACCTGTACTAATATAGAGAGCAGGAACTTGGTGTATGAAGATGAAACTTTAGCATGAATTAAGGACCGCGCAAATAACGAAGAAACGAAGAAGGTTAGGCCTTATGTTATGAGTCAGCAACACAGCGGTATGGATCATAGAACCAACGGCGAAAGCCGCTATTCGAATTGACATTAGGATAACAAATGTGGAGCTGGGCAGGCCATGTATGCGTAGGATGGATAACCGGTGGACCATTAAATTTACAAGTTGGGTGCCAAGAGAATGGAAGTGCATTTAAGGACTGCAGAAAATAAGTGGGTTGATTAAATTCGCAGGCGCAAGTTGGAATAAGTTGGCGCAGGACAGGGGTAATTCGGCATCGCATGGATAGGCCTTCGTCTTACAGTGGACAGAAAAGTAGGGCGATTATGAATATTATTATTATTATTATTGTTGTTGTTGTTGTTGTTGTTGTTGTTGTTGTTGTTGTTGTTGTTGTTGTTGTTGTTGTTGTTGAACTACGAGACAGCAGTTAATGTGTACAGGAAAACATAAATTATGTAGTGAAATGGTTCGCGGAGAACGGAATTTCAGTGAACACACAGAAAACCAAAATAATAGAGAGTTTTAGCCCAGCGGGTTTACGGCCAGCGGAGCGGAGCGGGCGAGCGTAGACACGACTGCGCATGCGCATAACACTGAGGCAGCCAGCGGTTTTACGGAGCAGCGTTTACGCCCGGTTATGGTGGCTCGGTGGAAAGCACTCCCCAGTGGAGGGTATTGGCCTCGAGCTCCACCACTGGAAAAGCTGGCGCCACCGTCGGCGTGACGTGCTAGGAGGGATCACGTGGACATAGCGGCCGCGTCGGCTGCTTCGGGCGCGCTGAAGCGAGCTGAAAACGAGAGTTTAAATTCCCTCATGCGCTGCGGCCCTCATTCAGTGGCGAGATTTTCCTGCTTCGAGGGTCTCCTTTACAACGCTTGAAAGCACTACAATAGGTAGTGGCTGCCTTTGAAGGCGCACAACATGGTAGGCTAATGCTCGGTGCCGCAATGCCGGACGCACGCAACGGAGCACGGTGTCAGCCATAGGTGTCAGCCTTATTCACACGTAGCCGCAGGACAAGAAGCTGTGTGAAGCTTGGCTCGCGAAACATAAAACCGGCAAACAGTCATCGGCTACAACTCGGGTATGCAGCAAGCACAGACGCGAGGAAGATTTCTGCTACGGCGCCCGGTCTGCGATGTTCTGAAAACGCGCACTGAGACGCTCGCCCGAGTCCGCTGCCCGACTAATGTCATGACGGTTTGGTCTGTGAACCTGTCGATGCTATAGAAACTGGCAAGTTCAGTGGAGTGGAAAGGCAGCGGTAAGAAGCACATTTAAAAAAAGCATGCATATGGTCATATTTGTGTTATGAATTAATGCACTGGATTACAAAAAAAGGAGCAGCGGGGAATTGCACGCTGAGAACACCGATAAACATACAGTGCGACGCAACTCGAGAAATAGTATTGAAAGGTCAAAGAATTTAGAAGAAAAAAAAGATTGAATCGTCACGACGGCACATCACAGTCCCCGTAGGCGTCGAAGTCTCTACGATGAAATTATTTTTGAACAGCTCTGATAGCGCCCACGCAACAATGGTTGCTTGTATACTGTCAAATGCTCATATTCTGCGGCCTAAAGCTCATGGCACGGTGCGAAAACGCGCGCGCGGAGAAAGCGAAACAGTGCGCGGACAAGCATGCAGACGCGCAGTCGGTCGCTGCGAACCTGCGCGATCGCTTCATTGAGGCTTCATTCTATTACGCTCCATTTAGTTATACAAACACTATAAGAACATATTTCAGATAGTTTGCTCTGAGCGTTTACCTACCTTTCACGCAAGCCGGTTCGGGAGACTCCATCGCGGCGACCGCGCGCAGTGGCGTTCACTGTACGTATTCGGTAAAGAGATAGCGTCTGTAAACGATTGTGTGCTTTCAGTTTGCCCAAGATTATTATTTAGACAGTAAGAAACTTCTCTCGTTTCGAAAGTACTTACAGAAATGTCCGGGAGAGCTCGCGCGTGGTGTTTTCAGTGAGCGCTGACAGCAAAACCTATGAGGAGCGCGCCACGTGATCCCTCATACTACGCCAGCGAGGCGCTTCCGATAGATGGCGACTCCGTAACTCCTCGCCGCCAATACGCAGCGCGCGAGCGTGCGTAAGCGCGCGGGCGTGTATGGGAAATGCAAGATGGCAGCCGCGAACATGAACGCCGGCAGTTCTGCATCGACGACGGCGACTGCGGCGCTGACCCGTACATTAGTACTCAGTATATTATTAACAAATAATGTACTGAGAACATGTAATATACCTTTATTCAACATTTCTTGCATTATAAAAGCAAGCGTAATTCAAATTCATTTCTCAGTAACTCCTATTCGGACTACTCGGTGGGGAAGCAGAGCGCCCCGCTCTCTCCGCTCGAGCGGGTGAGTGATCCGCCGGGCTAAAATTCTTTTTTCGCGAGCCGCTCCGCTGGCGCAACGGTGGAGACCGCGAGCGGAGCGAAACGTAAACCCGCTGAGCTAGAACTCTCTAATGTATTTCAGAAGTCCTTTCAAGGCAGCACTTACAGACACACAAGTATTTTTACATGATATTGATTCACTCCCTTGTCATCGCGAAGCCATTGAATATGCAAATTATGTAAATTTGTTCAAATATCTCGGTGTGGTTTTCGATAGCAGTTTATCATGGCACGACCACTTGGCTTACGTTTGTGCCAGGCTACGGAAGGTTTCATGGTTACTCATTAATATAAGTCCTTTTGTTCCAATGTCTGTGAAGAAAACAATATATAATGCACTTGCGGATGGTTTCCTTAGATATGGAATCACCTTATTTGCGTCATGCCCTTCTCGTTGCATTGCCGAATTGAAAGCGTCTTAACATGTTAAAGAGCATTGCGTATAATTGTCATATCGCATCCGGGGCTGATATTTTCTGGTTCTTACATTTTCCCTCATGCCATTTTCTCTTCGCACAAACAGCTGTTCATCACCACTTTTAGAATTCAGACTTTTTGGTTAAATATAATGCTAATAGGAAGTAGCGAAAATCCATTCGATATCATGTAACGCGGAGCTTAACAAGGAATGGAAAGGAACGACGGTGTGCTGATGTGCCTGACATTTTTAATGGGGGACCATAAGAACTGTTCGCTATATTCTCTATGCGTAACCTAAAGATGCAATTGAGAACGTTGTGTTCATTGTTGTATTCTTTTATAGTTGCGCTTAAAAGTATGAGATTATGTATTATTGAATTTGGCTTTCCTAGAGTTAGCACTGATGTCTTTGGAACTGGTGTTGTGATTCATCTGTCTATCGATTTATTCAGCTGAAACAATTGTTCGTTTCAATCAGTGTTTTCTTTGTTGTTGCTATTTTGTTACCTCTGCTGTAACTGCCAGGCCCAGTCCCTCAAGCCTCCTGTTGGCTTTGACGGGCCTGAACCACTCTGTATCCTCTACAAAGCGGCAAATTATTATTATTATTATTATTATTATTATTATTATTATTATTATTATTATTATTATTATTATTATTATTATTATTATTATTATTATTATTATTATTATTATTATTATTATTGGTCAGATTTGAGGTAGCGGGACCACAGAAAAATAAATAAAAATTGAAAATATCCTGTGAGTACTCCGTAATATCGACATTTTAGTATTGCACTAACTAACCTTGTTAAAAACCTCAGCTTCTATTCCTGTTTTATACACTATGGGAGTCTTGCTTTAATTTGGTGTGAGCCTTATAACAACCACTTTAATTCCATCATTATTAAACCATCTTGAAAAGTAACATTGTACACTTATAGCTTGTTGTCGGGCACCGCTTTGGCGAAAACAGCATTCGTGTGGCATTCTTAATTTTTTTATGAGTCCCTGCATAAGACAATGTATTGGCAGAAATATGTCGCGAGAAAGCAAATCGAATATATTTGTATTGTTCGTATAACATTTTCGCGGAATTCAAACAATATTTTCAACACTGCGAACCAATGCATCCAGTTTTACTTTATCCAAATAAACAAAAAAATTTCCTTGTATTTTAGGTATTTTTCTATATATTGTCTGCAACATATATTGTTAAGTTGATTATAAGACGTTACATACGAAGCTCTCGCAGTTATATTGTTAGGTAGCGTACACATCTTCAAGAGGTAATTATGAATATACAATTTTTTTTTTGTTGTATAAAAGAAAATTGACACATGTTGCGAACTTTTTTTACTATGTATGTGTTATGTTTATGTGTAACCGGTACAGAGGCCTCTGTCAGGCATTGCCATACCTTTAGCTTCTGTACCTTTCTTGAAGAAACAAATTCAAGAAAAATAAAGAATCTGAATCTGAATCTGAAGAGGGGCACACACCTACTGCCACATACCAAGTGACCCAAGTTGACATCAAAGAGGTTTATTGAAGATCAACAAAGACTGAGTGGTACATGCCCAGTACTCCAACTCGTCGGCAGAGTTCCTTCGAACAGCGGTGCCTACCCAGCCCCACGAGTACAGTGACCCTTGTCGGCATGAAATACATTCACTGAACAGTGGCACATATGTGCACATTGTCGCATGCTCAGCGACCCAAGTTGGTCCAGTGGGCCCAGGTAGGCCGGAAGAGGGTCAGATACAAACATACGTAGATACATAGAATCATAGCCTCCGGAAAGTTCATGAAGTAGCCTAAGAATTCTACCACACTGAAGCAACTTGCGGCACACGCACAAACGTACATTAGGCCCTACTTCTACATACAGGACGTGTTGGCCCTCCGTCAAAAAAATTCAGTGCCCTTCCACTCTGTGAAGGATGACCAGCGAAGCTGTGAGTGTGGGTCCCTTAATGGCGAACTGCACTTACGCCGTGGGTAGGCCCGGTATTGCACAATCTTCGGCATCGGCCCGCGTATGAGGAGTGCTTAACGTCTAATTCACCTCCGCCGCGGGTCGGACCGGCATTGCGCTGTCTTCTAGATCGGCGAACGTTCGGGATGTGCTTAACGCCTGATTCACCTCCGCCGCGGGTCGGCCCAGCATTTCGCTATCTTCGGGATCGGCGTACGTGTCGTGAGTGCTTAACGCCTGCTTCACCTCCGCCGCGAGTCAGCCCGGTATCACACTATTTTCGGCATCGGCGCACTACGGGGAGTACTTAACGCCTGCTTCACCTCCACCCCCAGGTCGGCCCGGTAATGTACCATCTTCGATATCGGCGAAAGTATGGGGAGTGCTTAACGCCACCTTCAACTCCGCGGCGGGTCGTCCCGGCATTGCACTATCTTAAGGATCGGCCCACGTATGAAAAATTGTTGGTCCATATCCACGGAAACGAAATCTGCCATTACCAAGCCAATACAGCTTCGCTGTACAAGCTGATATGTCCGAAGCTGACAAAGATACTCACGTACTCAAGAGAGTCGCGGACGACGCGTTCAACCTGCTTGTCTTTAACAACGTTTCGACCATTGACGTCGTAATCACACAGCTTAGAGCAAGTAAAAAAAAATTCACTTGCCTTATTGCGAAAGTAGGTGTCCAGCTAAGCTGTTAAAAACCAATACTACAACTGCTGAGGGGGGCATGGATGCTTTATTGCTTTAGAGTAATGGGAGTAATTGTAACTTTGACAACACGCCGCCGCCCACAGCGGGGCTCCAGCAACATTGAAATCAGTTGCAATGCTGGTTATTTTATATGAAAAAGGCTAGAGACGTCAGTCCTCACGCAGCTTGCGCCACAGTAATCGTTACCAGGAAACGCACGCGGAGAGCGTGCTTCGCATTGTTATCAGGAGCCCCTTATCATCAATTATGTGGTTCGGATGATTGTTATTTGGTTGTTCTTTACTGAAACGCATGCTGTTCTTTACGTTGTATGCGCGATTCCAAAGAATGCATGCACTGTTCGCTTCACTTAGTTGACTGGTTGAATCATTTGCCTTATATGCGGTAGTATGAGCCACCGATCCTGGCCCTGCGCTGCCGCCAGGATCCGCCCGCATACCTGCTAACGGACGCGGACACCAGAAGTGCCAACCAACTAATGGCTAACAACTACGCTGCAAAAGCTGCCAGATCCTTCGGGAACAGAAGGCAGACGTGAAACAAAAACACAGACACGAGCAAACACCACAGCCAACTGCAGTTTATTTCAAGTAGAAAGGATATTTCACATTTTCGTTCGCGCATGTTATTTTTGCGCGGGCTATGCCATGGCTTCCTGTGAGGCTGATAGTTTTTATCCGTTATGTGGCGACACCGCAGGTTCGAAAAGAAGTGGAAATCGTGTAGTTCAAGGACAGTGCATCTTTATTAATATTTTTCTTTCTTTGGTTCCTTTCATTTCACGTCGTTCCCATGCGCAAAGAACTTGCACATATCTTGGCAACCCATAAAGGCATGTAAAATTATATTATGGCGTCCGTTCAACCTATTTGATGCAGTTTTTCCATTAAGAAATTAAATTCTTTCATCAATTTCTTAATTTTCTTGGCACCTACATCGTCTGCGAAGAGAAGAAGCGAAGCTGTAAAGAAAGAAATTATGACATTATTGGTCGCACACTCCACTCAACTTCTCGAATCTGAATATTATGTTGTTTATATATAGAAGTTGCTCAGTGTACTGCGTTCTTTGCTTGGTTTTATTGCTATCACAATAAAACGAAGAATAAGTGGCGCAGAACTAAGCGGTAACGAAACTACTGAAACGCGAAAGCGTGGGCGGCAGAGTCCAGCGAAAACAAAACCTTTCGACCACCCGGGTGTTGTCAAGCGTAATGCCAATGTGTTCTGTTTCTTTTTTTTTTAATATGAAATAGAACTGGACAAGTAGCACTTTATTTCATCTCATTATACACTATAAGGACTTTTCTTCAACAATTCATGGAGTTCTAGTGACAGGCTTTAGTTGAGGAGTGCTTTCGTCATCTGTCAAGTGCGTGAATTCGCCGGGGAAATTTCTAATCGTGGCCTGCATTTACCTCAATTTCTCGAATATTAAGGCTCTGTTCGTGATAATATGGATGCTTGAAACATTCTCGAGCACTAATCTATCACGTTAGCTTAAATTAATATTTGCATTCAGTTTTCCTTTAAACTTCGTGCATACAAGTAATTGCGATTATGGCTTAATTTTTATATGCACGTACCTTATGATCATTGTAATTAATATTTGTCCTACTAGTCATTATATTGTACTTTGCTCACGTATGTTTTCCAGCTGTGATGAGAAAAAAAACTGCGTTCGACATAAATATCTGGAGCTCGTGGTACTGTTACGTCCGTATTTTAATATTTTTACACACATCGTAGGGATGGTTGGGAAATCTTGCCAGTTTCTATATATATGACTTTTCTTCCAACGGACATAGCTGATTCAATTGCCTTTAAAAACGCCCCTATGAAACTTATTGTAGTACCCTACATTACTTTCTCGTGTGTAGTTTACTCTACAGAAGTATATAATTATTACGTATAATGCTTCGTATATGTTGTATAATGCTTTGTATAATTATTCTGTATAAAGCTTCGCTCCTTCTGTCATTGTTATTTTCCGTGTTCACTTTTATTATGTGTGCCCCTCCCCTCTGTAATTTATTTATCCCCTCAGTGTATTACAAATAAATAAATAAATAAATAATTAGTATTCTACTGACTTCCTATTCGCATGTACAGTGCTTCAATTTCTTAGACAAATGCGTTTACTTTGTACTCACCCTCATGGCAGCCGTGCGCGACCCTTATAAATCGATTTTGTGTGTTCCCTGTTACAATGTTATAATAACCGAAGCACAACGCCCCCACGCGCCGCTGATAGTTTGTGTTTAGTTGCGCTACGCCCGGAACAGCTTCAAGAGGCCGCGACAGAGAATAAACGCAGTTCATTCTGGATAGCCCGCTTGGCATGTTCCTTCATTCTCGGGCCTGATGGCCTACTTCTTTTCCCGGTAGTCACCCGGCCATCAGTACCTGTATCAAGTGGCCACAAAGGTGAAAGAAATGTTCACTTGAGTCTTCGTTCCCGCACCACTCGACCATCCGTCCTCATACCAAATTTCGGCAATCTCAAGCCGTTCAAGGGTCAAGTAGATGATCGGTCCTGCTACGTGAACCATCTCGAAGCATTTTTGTGGCGAATGATATCGCCGAAGACAAGCGAACCTCCGTATTCATCAGCTGCTGCGGACAGAAAACGTGTGCGTTGCCCCGCAATTTGGTCAAGCCTTACAAGCCTACTGAGAAAACGCTAAACGAGACCATTTTGGTTCTTGGAAGCCGCTACTGCCCGAAGTCATCTGCCCTTTTGCAGCGTTTCAGCTTCAAATCGCACGTTTGCGCGTAAGAATAATGTGTCACTAACTTCACTGCAGCACTGAAACGACTTTCCGAGCACTGCAATCTCAGTGCTGAACATGAAAACGTGATCCGCGACCATATCATGTCTGGCAATACCTACAGCGATGTCCTGATAAGACTGCTGAAAAAAGGGGACCTCACCTTCGAGAAGGTCATGCAGACCACGCTAGCAATGGAAGCAGCAAAAAAAAAGGAACGCAGGAAAGACGGCGCAAGATAACGCTAGCAGCGTCTTTCCGACACACTGCATCTCGTCAGGCTCGGGCGACGTCTCCTGTACCACTGCGGCAATGGACACTTTGCATCTGAATGCAAGCACGCAAGTACCGCTTGCAATTACTGTCAAAAACGAGGTCACTTGGCGAAAGCATGCAATACAAATCGAAAGGACAGTCCAGTCCGAAACAACAGCGCTCCCAAGCCGCGTTCATTCTCGGCACGAAGTTCAGTGTCGTCGAACCACCACCATCGAGTGAATACTCTCCGAGATGAAGATGTCACTATGACTCCAACTTTCGAAGTTTTCTACATGTGGCAAGTTGACTACGCCAAGCCACACCCGCCTTTCACCGTCACCATTGACGTCTGCGGCAAGCTGCTTCGAATGGAAGCGGACACGGAGGCAAGCGTCCCCGTCATTGCCGAGTCGCGTCTTCTGCAGCTTTCGCCTTCGGTTCCAGTGCAGCTGTCGCAAGAGCTTCTGCAAAATTATTTCGGGGAACTGGAAAAAGTCCCGGCAAAGCTGGTTTCATTGTGTTAAATTTCATGGCAAGGAGGCTCACCTACCCATTTTTCTCACCGGGGACGGATCACCCACTCTGCTAGGACGCAACTGATACGCTAGCTGGCCATTGGCGTCTCCGACTTAAGAAGTGAACATCCATGCACTTTCTGGCATCAAACATCTAGTACAAGACTACGCCAAGGTATTCGAAGAAGGCCTGGGTGCGTTAAAAGGTGCTAAAGCTTCACTACGTGTTCCTTCAGCTGCGCCACCACGGTCCTTAAAGGCACGGCCACGGCCCTATGCCTTGACAGACGGAGTCACTCAGTAAAGTCAAAGATTAAGAAAATATTCCATCCTTATTGCAATGAAGACGCCAAAGTGGGCCGCACCGTTTGTCCACATGACAAAAAAGGATTGGCGCATCAGAATCTGTCGAGATTTTAGCGCCACCATGTACCCAGTAGCGACACAGGAGCATGCCCCAATTCCAAGGGTTGAGGACTTGTGGACCATGGTGGCTGTAAACAAGAGATGAGATGCTGGCTGGAGAAGTTCGCAAAATTGGACTTGTCTTGCGAGACGCATACTAGCAAGTTGACCTTGATGGGGCTACTAGAGAATACGGCAAGATTCCAACGCATATGGGGTCTTTCAATGCACCCGCTTACCTTTTGGTGTCTCATCTGCTCCTGTATTCTTTCAACGCGAGATGGAGAAGTTGCTCGGGGGACTGCCACATGTAGCAGTGTACTTCGACGACTTTCTCGTCACCAGTGCAAACGATGCTGAGCAGCTTCGCAACCTCCGTGCTGTGCTTGGTAAACTTCAACAATCTGGCCTCAAGCTGAAACTCGAAAAGTGCCACTTCTTTGTGCCACAAGTTGAATATCTCGGGCACATTATCAGCAAGGAAAGCCCTTTCCCGAACGTTGACAAGGTGGCAGCTATTTTGCGTGCCTGTACACCACAAATGTCAAGGAAGTTGAAATTTTCTTGGCACTTGTCAATTTTTATCGGTGTTTCATTCTCAATCTTTCTACACTCTTCCACCCGTTGCACTTGCATCTTTGTAATGGAAAGAAGTAGCAGTCGGGACAGGAGCAGCAAAATGCCCTCACTGCCTTAGAGCACCTGATGACATGTGCCCCATTTCTCGTGCATTTCCAGCCTGACAGGCCAGTGTGGCTCCGCTGCGACGCATCCCCTTATGGTGTAGGAGCAGTTCTGGCGCACAAAGATTCTGTTGGCCGGGAACACGACATCGCTTTTGCCTCGAGAAGCTTGCCACAAGCGGACTAAAATTACAGCCAACTTGACAAGGAAGCACTGGCTTTTGTGTTTGGGGTGGATCGGTTCCACCAATAATTCTGGGGCATATCACTTGAAGCACACACGGACCACAACCCACTGCTTCGACTGTTGGGCAATAACGAACCTGTTCCAATACAAGCTTCGCCTCGAGTGGTTAGGTGGGCTGTAAAGCTCTGCCCTTAAAAGTACGAACTTTTAAATACAAGCCAAGCAAAGAGCTAAGTCATGCAAATGCTCTTAGTAGAGTGCCGCTCCCCAATGATAGCACCACATTGCCTTGGCCTGCTGAGATCTTCGTGCTGAAGGAGGCATATTCGCGATTCTTTTCACCTGCTGTTGTGGCACGAGCCAAAAGGAACGATCCATTTCTGGGTCACGGTGTCCTTTCTGTGGCAAGAAAGCCGTGCGCTGTCGCAGTTAGGCATATTGTAAAACAACCTCCCACTTCCCTGCTCCCCGTTCGCCATTTGTTTTGATCAGAGTGTTCTTGGTACTAAAAGAGGGACGCAAATGGACACACTGTAGAGAGAAGAACAGACAAGACGAACGCCGCTACAAACGGTTAATAACTAGCTGTTCTGAAAGTTATGTTTAACAAGCTAGCCCAAGTATAAGTACTCTCATCCCTCAATTCTACAAGAGATCCGCCCTTGACTCTAAGCAATCATTCCGTATTCATTTCGTATTCCGCATTCATTCCGTAATCTGTATTCATTCTGTATTCATTCCGTAATAATTCCGTATTCAGCTTCTCAAGCACGATGCATTAGTATGCCGGCACACTGCTTTGCTCACACTCTAGCAGGAACAAACAGCGAGCAGTTCATGGAAATGTACCCACCCCTTCGCCTCTCAATACACTGAAATTTGTGTGGCCTACTACTAAAGGTTACGAACCTTAGGGGGAGCGCTTTCAAAAACAATGTTGTTTACAACTCGAATAAGCAGGGTCCTTCACGTATCCAAGTGTTTATCTCTCCCAATTTCTAAGCACAACCATCATCCAAGGCGTATCTCTCTTAATCTATTCGTTGAACATACGTGATGATGTGCGCACACTTCTTACCGATTAGCATTACCACCGCAAAGGCAAGTGTTCTTCGACAGCACTGCATTCTTTAGGCTCCCTAGAAAAAAAGTCAATGTTACTACTACGCACGAACGAATCAAAACCCGTTCAATCAACGAAGAATAATAATGATATATTAAGTGGTTTTACATGCCAAAACCATGATCTGATTATGACGAGTACCTTAGTGGGGGACTCCGAATTAATTTTGAACACCTTGGTTTGTTTAACGTGCATATAAATCTAGATACATGGGTGTTTGCACATTTCACCCCCATCGATATGCGGCCGCCGTGGCTGGGATTTGATCAATGTAAAATCGACGATATATTTAAGTGCTGGAAGCGCAGACAATTGGACGCACATTACTTTGAACCAATGTGGTTAAACTGAAGAACGAATAGGACGCTATATATGCCTGATAAGAATGGCTAAGAATTGTATCAGGTCGCTTCTGTAGAGCGGGCATTTAAATCATAATTTGTGCTTAAACGAAGCCGTCAGGCAGTTTCAGCCCAGTAAACGGTCTTACTTAAGTCTTGCTTGAAAAGTTGTTTCTGTTTTATGAGTTATGCATTGTGAACATTGCTTTGCTTGAGCGTTTCCCAGCTTCTCGTTCATCAGAATCTGTAGGGAGGTAGTTGTAACCATTACAGACTGCACAAATTATACATATTAGTATGTTTACAGTTAGGTAAATTACAGTAAACGATTCGCACACTCAGGCGAATCATCCACGGGAATTTCATAACTG
Source organism: Dermacentor variabilis (assembly GCF_050947875.1). Lineage (NCBI taxonomy): Eukaryota > Metazoa > Arthropoda > Arachnida > Ixodida > Ixodidae > Dermacentor > Dermacentor variabilis. The sequence continues at coordinate 77,681,942 of NC_134575.1, forward strand.
GATTGTATTCCGTATTTTATGACTGAAAGGCGCCGAGCTCGTGATCAAAAAAGGAGGACTACGGCGATGAAGTTAAAACATTCAGGATATCGAGGTGGAAAGCCAGTGTTAAAGTTACTATCAACTATCCGTTGTGAAAGGCCACGGATAAACATGCTATGTGAGAACACTGTAAGCAGGTTCCTAAGCTTTATTGATCTAAGAAAAGGTGACTTCTACTTACGCTAATCTGAGCATTCAGCAGCTTAATAAATATTGCTTATAAGTTGAATTAGGATTCTTACCTTCATATTTTGCCCTTACCTTTACGCCACCGCAAGTTACTAGGGAATACTCAGATGTTGTTGCTATAAGGTAACAAAGCCTGAAAGCACGTTAGCCAAATCACTACTGCAGAAGTTTTATAGTCTTCGAATATTCGCATCGGAGAAAAACGCACTCTTTTCTACTGTTATGGCGAATCACCGAGAGGATGTCACCAAGACCACAATTAACGAAAAAAAATGCTGTTTAAAACCGCGACGTCGTTTCTAGCGTAACTTCAGGAAGTGTAGACAATCAGCCACACATATTTTACAAGTAAAAAGCGCAGGAAGTGGTTATAGACATGGCTCGGTAAATACACTGTTAACTACAAAACAAGTGTTACTCATATTTTTAGACCTTTACAGCGCAGCTGTTAGTGCGACTATAACAGCTCAAAAACGTTTCATTTCTCTTTTCGCTTTCTTGTGAAAAAACTCTAGATTACTCGCGATGTGTTTATTTTGAGGAAATGTAGGTGATATGCAGGCAAATTTCGAAGTCTGAGTTATCTAGGGGGTTAATTAGTGGAAGCGGTAACATCCTCACGGATATTATCGCGAAAAATGCGGACCTTCAAGCGCATAATATCTCTAATAAAACGAAGCTTTCCATGCCTTCTTTCTCGAGGTCTTGCGCGATTGCTCGAGTAATTATGGTGACGCCGGCTGCCCAACCACCGCTGTCCTCCCAAGTAACTCACACACATTACAGTAGTCATGTAACTAATCGTCTTATATATATCCACATGTATTGTATACGCTTACAGATACGCAGCTAAGCAGCTCAGATCTCTGTGGATTTATGCAATTGCAACAACAAACGGTGTACACAAATATTTAGGGCCATTCGATTTGTGAACCAAACTAGGTTACCGCAAAAGTGGATGCTGTTGATTGACATAGTAAGAACAGTGAAACTAGTCACAAGTGGGTTTGAAACTATATGGCTTTGAATTGCGTATTACGCGTGGAAGAAGAGTACGTTGCGCCGCATCTCGACGACAGATTCCCAGCGGATTTCGGCGGCAAACGCGGCCTGGAAACGTCAGCCCAGGCGGCGGAGATACACACAACACAGCGCCTAGCATTGGCCACAAGCTGTAAACCTTCAGAAGCCATAAAGGTGTTGGGCGAATCCCACGCGCGCCTCAAAAAGATAGTTGGCATTCAGCGACGAATGCACCCCACAACTGGGGTTGCGCGAAAGCAAGTGAACTTAGCGGAGAAAGTACGAGTAGGTAAACGGGGCAAAAGCCAAAGAAAGCTACAGTCGCTTTAACATGGGAGGAGTCAGAGAAATTCATTCGATGTGTTAAAGATACGGCGTTACAGAATGCCCCGGGGCCTTCCCGGCGTATACTTCTTGCGGCGGAGATATTGAAATAGCGTTTGTTGTTTCGTTGCATAATTCCGTAGTAAACAAATCTGGTGACCGACGAAACTGTAACGGTAGTACACATGGCAATATATGTACGCCAACTCTAAATATATGCCCTGTCCTGTGTTAAGCCACGTCTAAGGATGACTGTTTGCGTGAAACGAAATTCTGCCGAAGAACTCGAGGGAAACCACGTCAGCAGCAAAAGCGGTCTGACGCGTCTTAGCGTTATATATATATATATATATATATATATATATATATATATATATATATATATATATATATATATAATGTGTGTGTGTGTGTGTGTGTGTGTGTGTGAGAGAGAGAACGAGAAGGAGGGGGCGAACCGAGGCGCCCGATCTTTATTATTTATATCATAAGAATTAAGCCAACAAACAAAGACGCCAAGGACAACATAGGGAAAATTATTATGAAAGTGGATGAAAAAACAACTTGCCGTAGGTGGGGTACGACTCGCCTCTTCACATTACAAGCATCGCACGCGTAATGCGAAGACGTGGGTCAGCTTGTCACCTTGTCAGTGCCGCCGGTGTTCAACTAGACCGCGACAAGGTGCGAGCAGTGCAACAATTTCCCGTGCAGTGCTCAGCCAAAGACGTCCGGAGTTTCGTAGGGACTATGTTCCTACTTTCATCGCTTGCTCCGGAACTTCGCGGACATCGCCCGCGCTCTCAATGAAGTCTTAAAGAAGGTCGTCCCTTTCATGTGGGAACCCGAACAAGCAGCTTCGTTTTCTGCCCTCATCCGGCTACTCAACAGACCACCAATACTGGCCCATTTCGAAAACTCATCGCCTGCAGAACTTCGGACCTATGCCATCGGTCACGGATTTATAGCTGTCCTTACCCGAAAACAGCACGGAATGAAACGTGTCGTCGCCTACGCCAGTCGTCTTCTGTCATCGTCCGAACGGAACCTTTCCATCACTGAACACGAGTACCTGGCTTTAACTGAACTAGCAATTTAGTCCCATGAAAACCAGACAGAAGAAAGGTGGACAAAGACAAGCGCTACTCACAAATGTTTAATGGAGAGGTAGAATTCTACCTATATATTCTCTTCTCACGCATGCGCATACCGAGAAACACGAACAGGCACATGCACATCTAAGTCGGTTACCCAACAAGTCAAATTCAGCATCAAGTAATGAGATAGAAGGCTCACTTACACACCCATCTCTGTTCAAGATGCGCTGCCGCACCTGCCCAGATTGCTAGTCTCAGAAAATCGAGCGTCACACTCACACGCGGTAACATGAGCCACCATATCTGCGCCTTTATCCTCCTTTTTCTTCATTTTCTGCGCATATTTGCTTAAATGGTCATTCACGCAACGATCGGCTTGTCCAATGTACAACTGTCCACAAGGGTGCAAGGGAATTGCATATACAATCTCTCTGGACCACGCAACAGAAGGTTTCTCATGCATCGTGCGGCAGCCCGCCCGCCTGCTCTCACAACAAGCTCAAGAGCGCAGCTTCGAAAGCTTGTTGTGTGCAGAAAGAACAAGAGGAATACCATGACGATTAGCAACCTTTTTAAGGTTTTGCGACACATTGTGTACGTAGGGTGCAACCTCCGGTCCCACCTTCAGTTGTTGGACCTCGGCTCTTGCCATTCGTGCTCCAAGCTTTACTGTTTGAAGTAGAGGCTCTGCTATAGCGTTGACGACCGTCAATGGAAAACCATCTGCCAAAAGGCCTACAACTTGGTTTGAAAAACTAGATCGCATTTAGTGCACGCATTATTTTTGCAGAGCTGATTGCAAGCAAAGACTACCTACTGCTCGCTTCACCACTTTAGAATGTGTGGAATCATACGGCAGTAATTGCTTCAAGGCTCGCGGTTGAAAGGCCCAGCAGACGTGACCAACTTCACAAGACAGCTTTATATCTAAGAACTGCAGGCCTGTGGCCTCAGGAAGTTCATGCGTGAAAATGAGCTCTTGACCTCGGTTGTTAAAAGCTTCTAAAATTAAAGCAGGGGATGTAAAATCACCATTATTGTTTAAAAGCACTAAAAAATCATCATCATACCTAAAAACATTTAAAACGCGCCCCACAATAAAAACAAGCTCCAAAAACCTATGAACAAAAGACAAAAAAAAATGTCGCACAAGACAGGAGCAGCACATGAACCTATACACACTCCCCGGCGTTGCAGATATGGCTGCTCGTTGAAAAGAATGAAAGTCACGCTTAAATAAAACTCGAGTAAAGTTAAAACATTCTTGTACTCAATACATTCCTTTAAGTAAACCAGAAGCTTATCCTTAGGAATCGAGTAAAATAGATATTCTACGTCAACAGAAAAACCATACTTAACGCCATCATCACACTTAACAAATTGCGCAACATCCGAAAAACTTTTCACGCGCAAACGATGGTCCATATATAGATTGTTGAGCTTTTTCTAAAGAAAAGGCTCACGCAGTGCTGCAGCGCCCCCCGCTCGCTAACAATAGTTCTGGCAGCACTGCGTGAGCCTTTTTCCGTTGAAAAAGCTGAGGAAGCTACATGTGGTCGATCAGCTCCGTGTGAAAAGTTCTTCGGATGTCGCGCAATTTGTTAAGTGTGATGATGGCGTTAAGTATGGTTTTTCCGTTGACGTAGAATATCTATTTTACTCAATGCCTCAGGATAAGCTTCTACTAGTTTCCTTAAGGGAATGTATTGAGTACAGTGATGTGTTCGACTTCCAGAACTCAGTGGGCCTGTCAGTGGACAACTTCTTTAACGTTACCATTACCACTATCTATCACCCCGCAGCGTCTTATTGCTTTGTTTTTTCCGTAGCAGTGACAGATGGTGCCACCATTTTTCCCATGCTCTGTGTGACCATACGCTACGCCTTCATCTCTAGATATGGAAAACCAATTACAAGAAGGCCGCTGAGATAGTGCGCGCACTTTGATGCCGAGATTATATAAAGCGTATCAAAATTCTGCACCACCATCCATTTCCCGTCAAGATGGCAAACGGATTCGAAGCGGTTACCCGCTCAGCCTCAAGTGGGCATGGCTAGGCAGGCCAGGTTCCCCCATGTCAGGCGATGGCACAATTCCCTATGCCTCCGCGCAATAGAAGTCTCCGACAGACGTCAAGAAAAACCGCTTCTGTGCTAATGCAGTGTATGCACGTGGAATAAGCGCGGAAAACAACAATACGAATAGAAGGGCACAGGGCGAGCGCTAACAACTCAAGTTTATTAGGAGTGAAAACACGAAACACGAGAACACCGGGCACGCGCGCGCGCATGTCATTCGGTTAAATCATAGAGAACACCAGCATGCCGCTGCGATTCACTACCTAACAATTAGACAGACAGAGCACACACACAGTTATCATGCTGACTACAAAGCTGCTGACTATCATGCTGATGCAAAGCTTCTACAAGTTATACAAGTGTTGCCGCCGTTTGCCGCGCTAATTCCAAGTACGCCATCCACTTCCAACTAACCCAAATTTCTGCCCTACTGCAGCAATGCCCTCACTACCAGGAATGTGCGCCTCCAAGTGCGTAATTGCTTTATTAAAACGGCTTTCTATTCCTCCTTCTCTGTAGTTTGCCACGCCTGCTTGGTCGGTTTCTCTCCAGGTGAAGGGTTCGATTCTAAAGACAGTCTGGTGGTCAATTGGGCCGATTGGGGAGACGGTGTAATGCGCATTTGTGTGGCTCACGTGGTGGGGGTCTCCATGTCTTGCCTGCTTGCCTGGTAGACAGGTGTGATAGCTGTGCTGTGAAAAGTGGTGCGCAGGGTGGACGGTCTTATAGCACCTAATTACCCGCTTCATTGAAGCTTCGCTTTATACAGATTAGAGCAGGTGCGTTGGGTCTTTGTGACCAGTCATCATCCGCACTCTTTTGTAAAATAAACATGTTTTTTAATCAGCTGCGGCGAATAGAATATATATAGCACCTTGAACTAAATTACTTGAAGAGCCAGACCCAATTTCACCGAGCGATTAAATGCGCAACTAACAAATCAACAAAACCTCACGCATTAGGCTCTTAGTAATTAACTTAGAGCACATATTGTAATTTACGAATTGTAGCTAGCGAGTATGCAAGGCACATCGACCTCTGAACGAATTCTGAGGATGGTACCAGTTTCTAGATATGCGCCGTCAAACTTGCGGTAAAGATGAGCTGTTGTTCCGCTTAGTTTTGAATAAAACGCTGTTTCATGTATTGAAGCATAAAAGTAAATGTAACGTTAATCTATTTAGTCGCACAGTTTGGAAAGTATTATCTAGAAACTGATTTCAACCCGATCATCATCATCATCGTCATCAGCCTGGTTACGCCCACTAAAGGGCAAAGGCCTCTCCCATACTTCTCCAACTACCCCGGTCATGTACTAATTGTGGCCATGTTGTCACTGCAAACTTCTTAATCTCATCCGCCCACCTAACTTTCTGCCGCCCTCTGCTACGCTTCCCTTCCCTTGAAATCCAGTCCGTAACACTTAATGACCATCGGTTATCTTCCCTCCTCATTACGTGTCCTGCCCATGCCCATTTCTTTTTCTTGATTTCAACTAAGATATCATTAACTCGCGTTTGTTTCCTCACCCAATCTGCTCTTTTCTTATCCCTTAACGTTACACCCATCATTCTTCTTTTCATAGCTCGTTGCGTCGTCTTCAATTTAGGCAGAACTCTTTTCGTAAGCCTCCAGGTTTCTACCCCGTACGTGAGTACTGGTAAGACACAGCTGTTATAAACTTTTCTCTTGAGGGATAATGGCAACCTGCTGTTCATGATCCGAGAATGCCTGCCAAACGCACCCCAGCCCATTCTTATTCTTCTGATTATTTCAACCCCATAATTCGTTCTAAATAAATGCTCCTTGCAAACTCACCAGCTATAATTAATAAATTGCAATATGTGCCTTAATGTTATTACTAAAAACTTTAATTGCTGTACTTATCATAGTTATTTAATGAAGCATTCTGATTAATCATAGAAGTAATTCCTGCCTTATCGAGTAAATTATTTCAGCGGTGATATCTGCTACAGGCGAGTTTTTGAAATTTGGTGCAGCTAAAAAAACACAAGCAGTATTGTTAGCATAGTGCACCTACCGTGCAAAGTAAGTCTAAATCTATGAATGTTGGCACTGTTTTGTTCAAAAAAGAAAGCTACCTCTCTAATACAGAGATGTCGGCCACGAATCAGGGCGCGCGTACAATAGCATTTCGGCCTTTTTCCACTTCGTCATTCTCGTGCTCATATTATTCGAACCTAGCACAATACCCATTCATTCAACATCAGTTTTTTCAAAGAATCGTGAGTTCACGACAATTCTTTTCTTCCTGGCCTACTTAAGCACGAAGAATAGAAACCTTGCCCTATTCAGTTTTTGGCAAGATAATTGACCTGCAGAGCAGTAGCGGCCGCTGGTGCATTTCCCGGCAACTACGACTGTTTTGTGTCGAAGCCATGCTTACTGGTGGCATCATGCCATCATGAGCCGTGTGGGAAGTCGCTTTATTGAGTTGAGCATTTCGAATTTTATTTTATTGCGAAAGAAACTATTTGACGCTGTCTTCCGAACTGCATGCAAGCAGAGGAATTGCGTTACGGCTCCTTCACCCGGTTCAAACACATAGCAAATTAAAAAAAGTTCAACACAACTTTAGAGGCAGTTGTACTAAGTGCTTTTACTAAAAGAGTTTCGTAACTGTTTTTTGCATTGCAATGCCATGAGGTTGTCTGTATTGCGTGACGCCTGTGATGCAATGTGATGTTGGAGGCTATGGTATGCCGTTTCCACTGCTTGAATGGGAGAACCGGACCAATTTGTTCACCAGCTGAAATGCACAACCAAAGCGTTTATTCCACTTCATAACTTTTTGCCATCAACGTTGTCGCTCGGACTGAGCGAGTTTAAAAAACGCTCAACTGCATTTGCGTACCACGGTGCCGTATCCTCAACTGGGTTCCGGAAATGCCGGAAAACGTATTGGTGGCGTCAAATAAGAACACCACCTGCAAACAGTGCAACGCTTTCTTCACCTTCATTAAATGTCCCTGCCGCGGCTACCACACTCCGCTCCGTTTAGATAGTGTGCCTAAAAAGGACGCTATCTAAACAACCTATATTAAGTCAGTTTACCCTTGTAAATTGTTTTTTTTTTCCATACCCTATTTTCATTCATGAGGCGAAAGAAGGTTGACTATTACTGAAAAACAAATTAAGACACAAATACCCTTGTTTGAATTTCACTCCGAAGCCTTGCCACCGGTGCAAACGTCTCATGCAGCGGATTTCAAACTATTTGAGCTGTTTGACGCAGTAAATATTCTCATAACTTGTCATGTTTAGTTTTCTGCAGGATGCATGTAGCCGTTCTGTACTCACATTCACATGTCTAGAACTAAGTAAATAAACGCTCTCAAAGTTCATGAGATTACGGCAAGCTTGACCACGAACTTCATGGTGGATTCGCCACCTGTATTTTGTTTGTGTGCGTTTCCTGGCTCATCAATCATCCGCTCATGGTAACTGATAACCTTAGCTATTGCGGAAGCGTAGCTCCCTTTTATTGTCCCAAAACAAAACGCATTGTTGGTGTCGCACTTATTTAAATGAGAACACCAGCTCGCGAATTAAATTCTTTGCTGCCCACTTCTGTGCAGCCTTAGGAAGACTGGCATTACGCTTGCTCTTTCTAACACCCATATTACACGCCTTTTACACGAAGGATTGCCTGGTTTTTGCTGAACCACGTTGTGGTGCATTTTAAGATTGCCTACTTTTTTTAACATTTTCGGACAGACTTCTGCATAAAATTTTTGTAAGTCGATAAAACGCCAATATATGTCTTTCTGCAATAGACGTTATCTTAAAAGTGGTATCAAAGACAGTGCCACTGCAACAACCATAAACGTCGGTTTGATGGTCTAGAATTTATTCCACCTAATAAGAAGAGTCGTGAAAAGTGATTTGGCCAAAGTTTTAGTAGTTTTTGCATGATATGCCCTTTTTGAGAAGCCTAATTCACTGAAAAAGTCAGCGTGTTAGAAAGCGCGGTGTCGTATTAAAGACTGGCCACTAAAAGCAAAACATTCAAGATAGAAAAACTAGGACGCCCCAATTATAGTATCTCAGTATCTTCTGATCCCTAGACACTGCAATGTCATACAAATTATAGACCAATTATAGTCCGTTGTACCTGTCTTCTTTTCGTCCTCGTCTCTCTTGCGCTTATTGTTATCAAGTACACACCACACTTTATTTCGGCACGTAACTTTACTTGAATTTTCCTAGTTGAAAAGACAGCTCAACTCCTTACTACGATGCTTAACAAATGCGGTATTACAAGCCCTGTAACGCATAGTAAGCCGAGAAAACTGCAAGCGACGCCTGACATTTCTAGACTTGCACTTCCTTTTAGTCAAATGTCCATCACACTTTGGAGTTACGATTATTATCGCTTTGTTCCTGTATACGGTTATATCACGTTCATTTTATATTAACTGTATTGCTGAGTCAAAATTTATTATTTGTATGTGCCTTTCTCTCCGTAGCTTAGTCTTCTTTAGAATATTTGCTATCTAGTTATGCGTTCTTTTGTCTCCCTTTGGAAATTACCACGTGTGCACTTCCTAGCCCATCGCGTTGAATGTCACTTCGTCCTCTGTAACTGGGCGTTTATCTGAGTTAGTAAATGGCAAATACCTACATTCGTTTGGCCGCTATTCACTTTGAGGGCCTAGGTGTTTTCAGGTGGCTTATGACCACTTTTCACCTTGAGACCTTGAATGATTACAGTTTTAAATCAATACTTTACGTCTGTTATTAACATAGGCAACAAAGATTTCAATGTCCAACGGCAAATCATCATAGTCGCACTACAGTCAATAATAATACAGTATCCTGTTTCGCAAGCACGCCAGGAATACCTGCTATTTTGAAATGGCAGTGACATCGGCTGTGATACACGGTGTTGAAATTCAAATAAGGCAACACACGAATAGACCGCAGGTGTATGCAGCGGACATTGCTATATCTTGCCACATCCTGTAAGCAATTACTTGTTTTTCAGCCATTTTCTGTCTTTCCGTGCATATGTCATGAGTATTCTGAACAGTCCGCACTGCATATGCACACCCTAAATGTGCTAGTGAGGACATTTCTTAATAATGACGCAGATTCCTGTTTTCCGAACACGCCAGGAATACCTAATATTTCGAAATGACAGTGACAGCGGCTGTGATACGCGGCGTTGTAAATTTTAAAGGAAACGAATGGATAAGCAACAGGCGCGTCCAGCGAACAGTGCGAACTCTTTTCACATCCTGTGAGCAGTTCGCTTTGTTTTTTTGTTTGCTGTCTTTCCATGCAGATTTAGTGGGTGTTCTGGACAATCTTTACTGTATTTGTAACACTAAGTGTGCTACAGTGAAGACTTCTAGCGGACAGTGCAATGGGATTCTTCGACAAAACTGAACATACCGCGATGGTGTTTGTGAGCGAGTATCTATTAAAAAATGAATAAAGAAAAGAAAAAGAGAAAGAATGTGACAATAAATTTAACCACGACCTCACGGCACAGGCAATATTAAAGGTGTTCAGAAAGCACGTTGCTCCTTCTAAAACCAATGAGGCTCGTGTGGAGTGACTTGCTGTTCGGTGTGCACCATATTCTGTAGACCTCCTCATCCGCGCCACGGAGACAGTGCCTTCAAGGCATGCTGCCTATGGGCGTCCGGCGCTCGGCACGCTCACAAGATATGCAACTGACTGCGTTTGTCAAGCAGTAAAAACCGACAATCTAAGACACGTTTGAATTGAATTTAATTCTGCGGTGTTACGTCCTAAAACCACAATTTGATTGTGAGGCACGCCGTAGTGGGGGACTCCAGATTAATTTTGACCAGCAGGGGATCTTTAACGTGCCCCCAGTGCACGGAACACGGTCGCTTTTGCATGCCCCCCCCCCCCCCCGGCCTCCTCGAAATGCGGTCGCCGTGGCAGAGATTTGATCCCGCGACCTGGTGCTTAGTACTGCAACACCAAGGCTGCTAAGCCACCGCGGCGGGCTGACTCGTTTAGGTGCGTAAGTGTCACCCTGAAAATTCGACCTGCCTTTACGTTCGCGCTTTAACGTTAGGCAAACAAGGGAACTCTTACAATTGCAGCGCAAAGAACCCACACGGACACAAAACTAATGGACGAAAAGAACGAAAGATGGAACCTGTATGTTAAGTCTCAATCTTCCTATGACGCCTTTCTGCGACACCATAATGGCTACAAAAATTACGGCTTGCCCGTAATCGAGAGTAGATGTAAGCATAAAATTGCTACCGGCAAAAGCGGGTTGGTTGGAGATGATACTAGCCACAATCTTAAAATGGGCATAGTTCACGTTCGCCACGGCATACCCCATCACACCACACTACAGCACACGAACCTGTTTTGAACGGGACCTAATTGCAAGTCTCGTCTCGGCCAAACACGCCAAACAGCCATCCGCAGCGCGTTGGACCCTACCGGCTTAGTCACACAGCGTGGCGCCATCTCTCGAGCCACGGAACCGCTGGCGTTGAACAGGCAACCCTGTCTCATAGACAAATGATGACAATCAAGTATATGGTGACCTTTTGAACGTCGCCTATTAGAAATGACCAATAAAACTTCAGCTTACAGCTTGAATGATATTGTCCACAAACATTAGAAAGAACATGAAAACAATGTTTTTTTGCAACTTGTTTGTGCAGTGACTAGCGTATGTAATGTAATCCTGTACAAAGGGTTGGTGGCCAGAGATTGCATTTTCTTAAGTTTTGGCTGGTTTCCCGGGTGACCTCGTTTTGTTCTCACAAGTTGCCCGGGTAACGGCTCTCGGTTTTGGCTCAAGGTCACTTGAAGGCCGTTGACAACAGGAGCTAAAAGCATTTCATGCTTAAAATGACGTTCCACGTGTTCTCGTTCCTTCGGAGCGAGCGACGTTGGCTAACGCTGCCAGGGCCAATCTTGCACACAAATACCAAAGAAAGTGACCGGAGAGGTGCCGCCACGGTTGCCTAATTGGTAAAGCAACGCAGGCCTAATGTGCGGCATGTAGGTTCGGTTCCCACTTGCGGCAAATTATTTCGCCCACTTTTGTTTCCCTTCACCTGAGTACATCTGCGTTTCAATTAAACATAACATTAGCATCTCCCATGGTTCATTTGGCTTCATATTTTGTCTACGATAGCTATGGTCACAGGCATATATACCCAGGGGGGGTGGGGGGGAGGCGGGTGCACTTACCCCATGGCCCCCTACTGTCAGAAGCGGGTGGGGAGGCAACCTTTGCCACGTGACCCCCTCCCCCTTTTAGAAAGAAGTAACTATCGGCAGCACGCTGGAAAATCCGACAAAGCGACAACAGAAGAGTAGAAGAGAAGACTTTCAGAGTAGTGTGCCAGCAATTTTCTTTGTTTACAACGTGTTCTCTGCTTTGGCAGCAAGGATTGCCTTTCGGGCATTGCAGATCGCGCTCGGCCGGTCGCACTAAGCAGAGTATGGTTCTTCGTGGCGCGAGCTGCCTGCGCGACGCGCCTTGCACTCCTGCTTTACTGAGGAGGCCTGTTGCCGGGCGGTCCAAAACAAGTTTAATCTTCCGTTGCGTGCATCATCCTGTGCTTTAGTGGGGTCGTCTAACCTGACCATCTATGAAAACACAAAGACCGCCCTGCTTTTCATTGACCCGTTTCGCGGAGCAGATTGTTCTAGAGAAACGAGATGGCACTTTCGGCGGCGTGCCGCACGTGGCCTCAGCTACAGCGCACGAATACAAAACCATCACCGCTTCTACCTTGCTTCTGTGCGATCAGCTGTCAGAAATGCAACTGAGTTTTCGTGCAACGCACTGCGCTCTAGTCATGCTGGATTGAATCATGTGGATTGTATCATGTGGATTTAACCATGTGGATTGAAGACGTGTGCCGCAGTTGGCTGCGAATTTGGTGAGGGGCATATTAAGGAATGGAATGAATCTGTGCGGCCAAGTTCGCGCACAGATACATATATATATATATATATATATATATATATATATATATATATATATATATATATAGAGAGAGAGAGAGAGAGAGAGAGAGACAGGCTCACTCGAAAAATAGTTGGTGCGCCACTAGGTATGATATCTAGTGGGTAACGCTACTTTCCCACGAAATCTTATTTGAAGTGAAATTTAAATCCAGCAATATATTGATAACCTGTTCAGTATAGCCCATTATTGCTGCTTGATAGATTGAGCGTTAAACACTTTTCCGGGGCTCGCACAATATTCACAGCAGATATTCATACGCATACAAAGAAAGAAACGATATAGACAGAACCACCACTCCTCCCATCTATTTTGTTTCTATATCTCTGTGTGCGTGCTTGTCTTGAATTTTTCACTGCGCATATGGATGAAAGCTCTACCAACGCAGTAGCCCACCTTTAAACCTTGACACTTTTTGGAAGTGGTCATAGCCGTGAATCGCACTAAATGAAGTTTGCAGTTTCCATCTGGCACTTGCATCGGACCTTCGATAATAATACCCTTGTCTCTAGCACTCAAATCCAGTTTTCAGTTTCCGTGCAGTCTTGTATATGTAAGCAACCGTGCGAGGTACCAACGGTCCCGAGACAGCACCTGGAAATGTAGGCGTGGGGGCGAGTATTTGTTTTCATACATCTCATCTAGGCTTTACAATTCTTGAGCGTTGCTGAGATCGACGATGATCTGAAAATCGCGATGTGACCATTTTCAGCGACGCCATCGGCGGTCGGAGTAAGCACCGCCGACGGATGATACCGGGTTGGTGGTGCGTCGTCGCAGTTCTTGGGAGTAAGCACCGCCGACGGATGATACCGGGTTGGTGGTGCGTCGTCGCAGTTCTTGGGAGTAGAGAACGGGAAGAGAAAGGTAACAACAGGAAGCTAATACAAACGACCCTCTGCAATATAAACGGAAATGGCACTAGAGGGCTCGAAAGCCGAAAAAACGTAACAAGCGGGAGATTGCGTATTAGCGAGGTCCTACTGTACTGTGTCTGCAACGAAGATAGTTAAGCCAGAAACGTTGAAATTTTTCCACACACCATCCCTGATTAAGATAGCCAAATTACCATAGAATGTGTGTTCTATATGGCACGTACAGTTCTTCAAAAACCCTGAGAAACAATGCAGCCGTTTAGCGATTTCGGGCGCCTATGCTAAAAGGGCCCTGAAACACTTTTTGAACATAGAATAAGACATGAATACTAGCGTAACAATACAAGCACTAAACACAGAACACAGACCATGCTAGTTAAGTCTTGCTTTATTCTCTGTCTTGTTACGCTAGTAATACTGTCTTATGCTCGTTACCAACTAGCTCAACTTCCTCCCTTAGTTATGTCCGTTTCGAACGTAGTAAGAAACTGCTGCCAATCTGTAGACGAGGCCCTTGAGAACATGTGAGCTAAATATTATTCCCCTGCATGCAGCGGTAAGTTTACAATCTCGAGCCAAAACAGTGAAAAATCGCCTGCTTTCTTGCAATGTCGCCAGCAGCCACGTCGCAAAAAGCCATGTAGTCAACCAACCGGCACAGGGGATTTCGAGGTCGCGAGCACGTTCTCAGTATTACCCCAATTGCTTGTTTTGAGCCAATTAAATGAAACATACATATGCCGGCAATCTCGAAGACCAAAAAAATATTTCGTCCATACACTTCCGGTCTGTACGCGACAGTTGCGCGTAGCCCGCGTCTGTTGCCTCTGAAATTGAACCGGCGTGCTGCATGGCGTTGATACTGAGCACGGCAAAGGGTTCGACGAGCCCTCTGGCCGCTGACAACTGCATGCTCTGGCTGGTGCATGTGGGTGACGCAGCTTCACGCGAGGCAGCCCGAGGGCCCGAGCGCTCATTTCGTGTCGAGAGAACAAGGCGCACGTCTGGACTGGAAGTAGCGTCGTAAAAACAAAGAGCTACAGTAATTCTGAGAATTCTCTACTAAAAGCGTAAGCGTTGCTTGGTCCGGCTGCGACTTCGTTTTTGTTTCGTTTTGCTTACTTGCTTTTCCTAGCTTATGCACGTCTATACAGCGCATGGTCTTTCCGGTGGCAAACAATGCTTAGGCTTTAGTAACAATTGTCAGATTTTCTCGCCGCATCCTGCCCCTTCAATGCAATCGTACCAATTGAGCCGGAACGCCGGGCAAGAGCGCGCCTCGACGAAGCCTGTGTTATGCGCGTGTTCCTTGTCTACGCAAACTCTCGCATGCGTTCTGACGGCGCCTCGGTAAGGTCCAATGCAAACACGCCAGGCGTCTCAACACGCTCGCTTGCCCGCGAGGTGTTCACATCTTGAAGGACGCTCAGCAGCGTTTAAATGGACATTAGACCGCCTCAATATCTCAAGTTGGCCCATCTCCAAATTTAAGTAGACCCACCCCCAGATTTCAAGTTAGCCAAACACTAGATTTCGGTTGTGCCAACCCCAATTTTCAAATGGGCCCAACCTAAAATATAAGTTGGGCCACCCCCAGCAACAGATGTACACTTGGTCCATCCACCCAACCCCATCCGCCGACCCCCTAATTTTAGTTGACCGAGCCCCAAAGTTCAATTGGCCCACCCCTACTATAAGCTTCCCCATGCATTTTCTAAGGAGCCATACGGATATTTATGGGTATTCTCTTGCTTTATTTTTGCGCTTTAAAGTGTTCCATATCGCTTAAAAGGTACCAATCATCTACATTTACCTTAACATAACGATCAATTTTCTGCAAAATACGCGTTTTTGTGCAGATGCAAGGCATTAAACTTTTCGCGTGACAAGTCTGGGAAGCTCGCCAATGAAACGCTTACGCATTAAAACAAACTGAAATTTTCAACTTTTGGGCGACGTCTTGCTCCCTTGCCATCGCCCCTGAACCCTAACCCTGTTTAGCTTCCAGCTGTTTAATGAAGACGAAAGGAGAGAGAAAGCCGCGCATCGGCACGGTAACTACCTCTCACTCCTCTGATACTTGAAGGATTCCAAAAAAATTTTCCAGCAGGAAATTCGCCAGCCTACACCCTTTAATAGCAAGGTCATTATGTGCCTAGTTAGAAAAGTGTTTCACTTTATTTGTGCACAGCAGATTTGATGCCTAGGTCTCAAATCTGCTGTGCACGAATAAAGTTTATACCTCCTCCTCCTCCTCCTCCTCCTCTAAACTGTACTATATTCACCCATTACTTATTTAAATTCGGGACTTTGTGTGCCACAACCATGCAATGATCACATTATGTGGCACGCTGTCTGTAGTGCGGGACTCCGGATTAATTTCGATCACCTCGGGTTTTTAGCGTGCATCCAATGCACAATACACAAGCGTTCTTGTAGTCTGCCCCCATAGACTCGCTAACCTGAGCCAGGCTGCGGGCGCTGATGAGCAACGCCACTCGCGGGAGTAGATGAAAAAGTCACCAGCGCGCCAGGTGGCGTCGCGTGATCCGTACAGCGGTCGATTTAGGCACCACTGGCCTCCTTGAAGCCCTTGGGTTCAGCGGGAGCAGTGATGAAGCAAAAATGTCCGCATTAGGCATTAGTAAGAGGCGATTGGAGGATTGGTGGAAGAAAAGTAGGGAAAGGACAAGAGACGGAGACGTACCAAAGCACAGTTCGCAATATATGAGATCAGAAAATTTGGGCGTGGTAGTTCATAGTGGTTTTTTTTTTTCATTGATTAACCTAGGTAGGCCATTAGGCAGTATAATAGCAAGAGCTTGGTGGCGCAACCCACTGCCCCGTTCCAAAGGGGACGCTCATAACATCCATCCGTCCATCCAGTAGGAGGGGCTGCAAGACTGTGTCTCCCATGCATTTGCTCGCACAAGCCTGCCGTTCAGTGCCACAACAGCCACGAAAATATGACCGAAAGGCTGACACCTGCCCGTGAAACCGCATATTTGAGGGCAGGTATAGTGCAGGAAAAGGAGGAGAAAAAAAATTGGAGGACGCTTAAGCTTCGTCTTCAAGAGTGGAACGCGACAGCGTTCCCGTCGACCCGCCAAGGGGTGTAAGACAATGGGCTACGGCGCAGCGACTACGCGCCCCGCGTCGGACGCGGTGAGCGTCGAGCAACGCGGCGTTCGGCGCGACAACGAAATGTGCGCCTGAGCAAGCGACGCACGCCTGAGCCTTAGAAACAGCTCGTTTCTAAGGCAACACCGCGTTCACTAGAGGCGTTTTTGTACCGCTTTGAAGCATCGAACTCGTGGCTCAGTGATTCCACTTCCGGGCACCGCAGTGAACGGACGTGTTATCATGTGCTCCGACGGAGCGGCGTTGGCGGCCGCGAACGGCCGCGGTAACAGGAATGCTGTTTTTGAAGACGAGGATTATCAGGTGATTTTGCCGCACTTGCCTACCGGTCGAATCGTCCTTAATACTGTTTTTTTACACGCGGACGTCCGTGGAAGACCGTACAAGGTTGAGGATTTCCGTGACGCTCTGGTTCGTCTGGAACTGCTCCCCGAAGTAGTTGCTTTGGGGGCGTATCAGATGAATCACGTGTGGGCGGTCATGATGAAGACTACTGAAGCCACAAAGAAACTGCTTGCTATCCGAAGCATCATTGTCAAAGAACGCCGCTGTATTGTCGTTGACCCCACCAATCAAGGCGTGCGCTTGAAGTTACACTGCATGCTGCCAAACGTGTCAGATGAAGACATCAGACAAGCTCTTACCCCATACGGAACGGTTACGGACGCGGCGAAAGAACGGTGGCGTGTTCAAGGGATTTTGGACAAGGGCTCAACGACGCGGTCGGTGACCCTGCAGCTTAAGGCAGGTACTACAGTCGACGATATTCCGCACCAGCTACGCATAGCAGGGGAGCTCGTCCTTGCCGTCATTCCGGGCCGCGCCCCTCTTTGCCTGCGGTGCCATACAACCGGTCATATTCGCCGGGACTGTCGAGTTCCACGCTGCGAGGTCTGCCGCCGCTTCGGCCATGAACGATCTCAGTGCGTCAAGACATACGCCGTCGTCGCAGGACCAGCGAGAAGAGAAGAGGTATCTGAACACCTCATGGATGAGGCTGAAGTTGAAGATATTTCTCCGGTTAAGAGCGACAAGGTTGGCAACGCGGTCACACAGAAGCAGACTCTCCACCCCAAAAACTTGTGCCCAGACAAGAAAACCAACGACGAGGCTGATACTCGGAAAGAGACTGAAAACGGGGCGCCTGAAAATGAGAGTTTCGCTCCTGAACAGAGTGAAGTCCCCTCGATGTCGTCGCCTGCCACTACGTGTGCGGAGGCGTCTGCTACGACTGACGTCGACATGTCAGCAGCCACTAGCATGCCTACCAAGCGGGCACACGAGGAAACGATTGGCGTAACCGGGACCTCTGGAGCAACGACATGCAGCGGACCACCTACAAAGGCGGCTCAGCTGCGACGTACGCCTTTCAAGCCGAGGCCCAACGTCCAGGTCGAGCGGAGACCCGAGACGGGGCCGCCCCCGTAGCGGCTTCGTTTCGGGTAGTGCAACCTAGATATAGCCACTACGTGTGATACCGCCAGCTTGACTGGCGGAGCCATGTACTGCAGAATGGAGGACACCACTTTATGCATAGTGCATGGGTCGCTCAAGGTAAGCGCTATGCGACCCGATTGTTCTTGCTCATAATGGAGGCCGCAATTAACACCGCGATTCGTATTGCCACGCTAAATGTCCGAGGACTAAGCACGAGGCGGCGGCAATGTCAATTGAGTCGTATCTTTCTGGAAAACGATCTCGACATAATCGCAGTTCAGGAAACCAAGATAGCGAGTCAAGAGCAAACGGATCGCATGGTGCAACAATTCGTTCCCCGTTACAATGTATGCGTCTGTCATGCGGCCGGCACATCGGGGGGCTGCGCTATTTTTTTGCGCAATAGCCTAAATATAAGTGTAGAAGCAGTCACAGTGTGTGAAACGGGACGCCTGGTTGTTTTCGATTTTACCTTGAATGAAGTTTTCTGGCGAGTTATCTGTATTTACGCCCCTAATAGAGAGGGCGAGAGACAGTCTTTTTTTGAACGAGTTGAGGATTATTTAAAGACCGACAAGCTTTTGGTTTTACTTGGCGATTTCAACTGCGTTTGTTTTCCGGAGGATCGCGTTAAAAAACTGCCGCTGAATGATCGTAGTGCACTGCTATTGAACAATCTTGTCAGTGAATACAACCTGGAAGACGTCGGCTATGTGTTGTACGATCACAGTGTTCCGCGTTTTGCTCATTTTCAAGGACTTAGCCATGCTCGGCTAGATAGAGCTTATGTGTAATTGGAACTGGTGCCGTTATGCAAAACGTACGAGAACAGGCAAGTCTCTTTTAGTGACCACAGTTTGGTTGCCTTCACAATAGGAACAAAAGAACGAAAAACAAACTTCTCGTGGGATTTGTGGAAATTTAACGATAAGCTACTCAACGATGACTGTTTCGTAAATGACAATAAAGAAAAACTTGGACGATTGATTGTAGCTGAAGAGAAATATGTAGTCACCATGTGGGAAGATTTTAAAAATGAATTGAAGATGTGTGCTATAGAAAGGGCAACTAAACTGAAACAAGAAGAAAGATGGAAAGAAAAAGCCCTGAGGAGTAAACTCGACTTTCTACTTAATGTAGAAAGCACAGAACCTGGCCAAGTCATGAAGGAAATCAAGAAAGTTAAAAGCCAATTAGAAATCATCGACACAGAGAAGTACCGTGGTGCCATGATAAGATCCCGTGCAGAAAGATTGTGGCAAGGGGAAACACCGAATAAACGTGCGCTAAGTGACGAGAAAGCTTACGCTCGCCGCAGTGATATAAAACAGATAAGCTACAATGAGGAAGTAACGAGTGACCACAGGACCATTGAACGCGCCTTTGTTGAACACTATGGAGACTTGTTTGGCGAAAGAAAAACTGATCTGGGTGGCTTCATAAGCCACTTCCTACACTTTATGCCACGATTGGAAGAAAACGTTAAACAAGGCCTCGAAGCGACTATAACTGTGCGTGAAGTTGAAGCTGCTATAGAAGAACTAGGCTCAGGAAAGGCACCTGGACCGGACGGATTAAGCGCAGCTTTCTACAAAACATTTAAAGCAGAAATAGCACTAATTATGAAGAAATTTTTAGTGCAGTCCTACAAAAACAACCGAATACCCGCGTCATTCCGAACAGCTCAGATGGTCCTGATGCCAAAATCTGACGATCCTGTAAAGCGCTTGTCTGTTGCATCGTACCGCCCCATTAGCCTTGCGAACACTGACTATAAAATTTTGATGAAAATACTGGCGAAAAGGTTACAGAGCGTAATAAAACTTTTAGTTGGCACCCACCAAACGTGTGGGATTAAAGAGCGCACAATAACTACCAATGTACACGTCGCCAGGAGCATTCTAGAATGCGTCGATGCTTTCGAGGGTAAAGTTGCAATGTTGCAGCTAGACCTGGAGAAGGCATTTGACCGTGTGGCTCATGATATTCTCTTCGAGATTTTAGAATACACGAACATAGGATCAGTGATTATAGATGGCTTAAAAATGGTGTACACAGACTGCAGCACACGGCTGATTATTAACAAGAGTCTCACGAGAAGTGTCAATGTCTGCTCATCTCTGAAACAGGGGTGCCCAATTTCGTCATTGCTTTTCGCAATATACCTGGAGCCTTTTTGCTTAGCCATTAAACAGAACGAGAAAATAAAAGGTTTCAAATTACAGCAAAGTGAGGTGAAAGTGCTTTCCTACGCAGACGATCTAGCAGTGTTTTGCGATGACTATGGCAGTGTCAGCGAAGTGGTAACTCTGGCGAAAACTTATTGTTAAAAACAGGAAGTGCCGTAAACTGGGATAAGTGCATCGGGTTTTGGCATGGCGCGTGGCAAAGCAAACCACGCAGTTTCGCAAACATACAGTGGGTGACCATGCCTGTGAAATATCTTGGCGTGCCCCTTGAACATTACAAAGACAGTAAGCAGTTCTGGGAACAGGAAACACAGACGGCGAAGGAAAAAGCGCTGGCATGGCAAGGGCGCAATCTCTCAATGTTCGCGCGCTCCACTGTGTGCAACATTTTTCTGGTTGCAAAAATATGGTACATACTACAAGCGCTATTCATGTCGCGAGTGAATGTACAGAAACTGCACCGAGTGTTCGCTGTGTTCATTTGGAACTCAACTTGGGAACGCTGCAGCCGCTCTAATCTGTTCAGATCAGTTCGCAGCGGTGGTCTTGGACTGTCACACCTATTTGTGCGCCAGATTGTATCGCGGTTTATGTTCTTGCGGAACCACAGTGATCCATTTTTGCGCACCATGACACAAGTGCGATTAGGTAATCTGTTACCTGACTTCATTGTTTCGTGTTCCAATGTTGAATCCCCTCCAGTGAAAGGTTTCCTTCAGGAAGTAGTGTTATCTTTCCGTATGCTTAGTGTTCGATTCTCGCTAGAATATTTAAGTTCCGTCAAAAGAAAGAAATTGTACCATGATATGATAGACTCATTAATGCCAGTTCCAATGTATAGGTTAGTATACTATGGAGGTTCAGGCGATGATGTCCTCAAAAGGGTCAAAAGAATGCCTGTGAAACCATCGGTAAAATCATTCTTCTTCAAACTCCACACAAATACCTTGCCTGTAAAGACTTGGCTGGCCGACAAGGGAATATATGTGCCGTGGACCACCAATTGTATATTGTGTAAAAAACCAGAGACTGTCGATCACATCTTCATTGATTGTTGGGATCCCTTTTTTCATTGGGACATCTTACAACGAACATTAAAGAAAGCATTACCAATAACCCCACGTGGTATCAGATACTTAGACACAGGCAATAACGATATTCCATATGACCTTATTATGCTGCTGAGCCTCCATAGTATATGGTCCACAAGAATGTCGGTATGTCATGCTGATGTGAATGCCCATTCTGTGCGAGAAAACTTTATTGAAAGTGTCGTCTACATGCGTGAAGTGTACAAAGCCCAGAAAGAACCGCCCGATTGGTTGCCGCTGTTCGATGAGTTGGCTAAATTCAAGCGATTTTAATTTTAGAGAGTCAGCATAAGCTAAGCTGATTCTCTTTTCACAATGTATTCGCATGGCATTTCTGTAACGAGGAAATAAAGAAAAAAAAACTCGTGGCTCAGTGGTAACGTCTCCGTCTCACACTCCGGAGACCCTGGTTCGATTCCCTCCCAGCCCATCTTGCAAGTTGTTTTTTATTCATGAAGTGCCTGCTGGGATTTATCGCTCACGGCCAACGCCGCCTACACCGACGCCGACGACACCGGCTTTTGTGCAACACGAGCTCCTTAACGCTGTCGCGTTAAAAGCGTGCACCACTGCTGTTGTTGGCAGAGTCAAGTAACTCGCGCTTGTTTGCTTTCGCATGCCAAATTTTCGTTCATGTCGCGCAGTTAGTCAAAGGGGCTGTCGCGTGTAACTGGAGTCCATATTAAAGGGGACATTGGGCCTAGCCTCAGCTGGGCTCCACCGGTAAGCGCAGGCAGCGGCGGCAGCTTCGTGCAGGTACAGCGAGTGGCGTGATGTGCATATCACGGTATGTTAAAAACAAAAGTGAAGAAATGGGCCTGTTGTTTATTGGCGCTAACAAAAATATCAATGCCGTTCAGAGTCGTACTGAGGACAAGCAACAATTGTATATGTGCTTCCCTGACTCAGGTACGTTCTTTGCACGACTCTGTCTGACGAGTCTGGTCGTCGGATGCGATGCAAATATTGTCGCGTTAACACAACGTCCAGTGAAAACACTTCGTCCGAAGGCATTCGATCGAGTTATGTCCCAATGTCCATGCACCATTTCTATGACAAACAGGACATCCGCCGCACGTCCAGTTTGGGATGTCCTACCATGTATGTCCAAAGGGTGTCGCACATGAATCTGTTTCAGATATCCTACCATGGACGTACCAAGGTTATCCCGCGTGAACCTGACAGTGCGTAAGCATTCTAGGGCTAATTCCCCTCGGAAATATGTCCGTCCGTCCCTCTGTAACGTGTGACACGATGCGCTCCCTGTGTATACACGAGGTCTTAAGAGGAAGCTTTAGCTCGGGTCCAACTCCGATGCGGCCTTTTCAAATTCATATAAAACGCAGAAACGCTTTTCTGGCATAACCGCTGGGTTGATTTTAACGAAATCTTTTGCATTTGAGAAAGTTAAATTCTAGTGACTGTTGGAAGCGGAATTACGATTTAGGGCCTGAATTTTGTTAAAATAATTTTCAGAAATTCGAAAGTACGAAAAAAATAGAAGCACGAAGTTCACAAATTAACAGCTCTGTATCAAGAACAGATATCGCGGTTCTGTAAACGGCGTCCATTAGATCATTGAAAGCGGACAAATTCGATAAGTTATTTTATATCCCACGTGAATTTCTTACATTGTTTACAAGGCTTCTGCGAAAGCTCTATTTGCGTATTACTAAATTTTCTGATATTCATGTGTAACACATCAATTTTGTCCGCTTTAGATCTATTAGATACAATTCACAGAATTGCATTATCATGCCTCGTTGCTGACTTACGGAGTTGTAAACTTGATAGTTTCCTTTTCTGAAAATGTTCAGTTCTTGCCAATTTTTAGTAAAAGAATTGACGACATAAATCAAGAATGCGAAACCAGCAGTCGCTATATTTTGGGTTTTTTCTTTTAAATGCAACAAACCTCGTCAAATTCGGTGCAGTGGTTGCCAAGAAAAACGAATTCCTTTTTACATGTATTTATTCAGGAGCACCCGAGCTAAAGCTTCCTCTTAAGGTGGCATATATGAGAATGCCTTATGACTACATGTAACTATGGAGATTTATGATTATGACTATACATTTATATCTACAACAAAAAATAAACAAGCAACCGAGCAAACGTCGTCATCAAATGACCAGAAGCATTTGGATACGCCAAAGACGTATGTGTGAAAGGTGAGCTACTGGAACTAATGCTTGCGACTGCCTGACAAGCCCCACTGCATGGGTAGTTGCCGCAGTAATTTTAAAAGCGAAGCTTTTCTTTGCGAACTTCGCCGGGTTTCGTGACCGTGGTAGCTGCGGCCTGGCTGTTCCCTTGTCGAATAGGCCAACCAATCACAGCGGAACACGCGCGCCGCTGAGTTCCTTACAGCACCACCAGATGGCACTCGCATCCACGGCCCAGGCCCTGCGGGGCAAAGAAAAAACAAGAACCAGAAAGCTCGCCTTCGCGCATCAGCGGCTGCACGTTTATGAAAAAGTACACGATTCTTGCGATTTGAATGGATTCGAATTGCGCTATGCACGTATGCGCATGGTGGTTCCGAAATCATGATGTGTTCAAGGCGTCCATCGTACTCGCTAGAAGGCAGCAACTCGGCTAAACAAAGGCGCGGCATAATTTGTGCGCACTTGCCGCGGTTGCTTAGTGGATGTGGTGTTGGCCTGGTACGCACGAGGTTGCGGGATCGAATCCCGGCCACGGCGGACCCATTTCGATGGGGGAGAAATGCAAAAGCACCCGTGTACGTACATTAAGTGCACGTTAAAGAATCCAAGGTGGTCCGGAATTCCTCACGAAATCATGCCTCATAATCTGATCGTAGTTTTGGCACGCACGTACACTCCGTAATTTAATCATTTGCGCGTGCATGCGCGCGTGCGTGCGCATACTTGTGTTTTTATGCTCTCTATGCACTTACACAAAGCTTCCGTGTATACAGATTCTAAGTCGTTGGATCTTTATTTACATGTGAATATGTGTCGTTTATTTGATCCTGTCCTTGGGTATCCTCGTCATAGAATTCGAACTACAGTCTGAAGCTATCATGTCTGAAGCCCGCATGTACGTCGCACTTTACACATCTGCTGGCGCAATTTACTCTCAAAACTTCAATTAGTTCAATAAGCGACTTGCGCTTAGCAAAACGCTTATGTAAAAATGAGGAATATGCTGCACTTCCGCACACATGCGTGCACACGTAACGTGTGCACACAATGCATCTATTTTTGACGAGTGGGTGCCCTGTCCGTTGCATCTGTCACACAGCGTGTGCATGCTGCGACCGTATAATAAAGATTATGACAAACACTGTGCAAACGGTCCTGACATATATGCCCGTAAAATGTACGCATGTCCCCACGATGTCCCTCGCTGCCATGCAAGGGGTGTCCGCAGGACACAGAAATTGTTCTTCCAAAGGGTCATGTGAGAGACATCCACATGCCTAAGATATACATGCCCTGGCAGTGGATGTCCATAGGGCATCATTGTTGTCACTGGGCACAGTCTGTCCCTTGAAGCAATAGGCTGAAAACGGGACTAACAGAGTACGTACGACATTTAAAATCACGGCAAGATAGTGTGTACTTAGAAATGAGGTAGCAAAGTTGACCCACAAATGCAGACAATGCATGGATGAGAAGCTCCAGAAAAGGTAACCAACCTCAAACAAAAACCGTTATTTTTCATTTCGGTTTCGCTCCAAAGTTAAAAGAATCATAACATTCCCGTTCAAGCAAGAGCAACGTTTTTTTCTGTCCTGCTTTCTGTTCACTTTGGCTACGATACCCTGCAAGGGACTACTGACAAGCTCAGCATTCTTCCATCGGAACAGTGCATAAGCTTTGCGAAGCGACCAAGATTCTCTGATGATGATGATGATGATGATGATGATGATGATGATGATGATGATAGCAACTTTATTGTACCGCCGGATAAGGTGGCCCCTACTCCCCGTCCACGGCACACAAGCCTTGGGGACGGGGGACGGAACCTCCGCGATTAGAATCAAGCAAAGAGGCCTTGACTCTTCGCGGCTTCTTCCGCCAGGCGGATGGCGTGTTGCTGTGGAGTAGGGCTTCCGCAGCAGGGCATCCCAGGCCTCTCTACAATTTATGTTTGCTTTAGCGCCTGGTGAGCTAGCGCATTCCCAGATTATGTGGTCGAGGGTCCCTCTCGCCCCACAGTGTTTGCATTCATCGTTTTCTCTATCATGCATAACATGGTATGCCCAGACCGGGTTTACGAAGTTCCGAGCTTGCAGGCGCCGCCATGCGACTGCCTCTCTGTTGTTTAGACTTTTATCCGGTGGGGGCACCAGACTCCTGCGTAGCCGATAATTTTCGGCAATCTCCGTATAATTTTGCAGACGCTCGTCTATGTGCCGGCAGTCGGAAGTAGAGAGCTCGGGCTAACTCTGTGGGTCGCCTCGTTGCCAGGAACGGACGTGTGTGCAGGGGTCCAAATTAGGCTAATTTTTCTGTTAAGCCGTCTACTGGCCAGAATCCTTGCCGCTTCCGGCGAGATCCTACCCTTTCCAAAATTCCAGATGGCCGTTTTGCTATCGCTAATTATGAAATTTGCTTCCGTTCCCACGCAAGCGAGCGCTATCGCAACTTCTTCAGCCGTTTCCGAATTGCGGCTTCTAATGGTGGCGGCCGATACGGGGGCACCTCGGCCGTCGACCACCGAGGCAACCGCCGCACCCGACTTACCACTTGCCGCGTCCACGTACGCAACCGACTTGCTGTCCATTGAATCAAAGCGTTTGATTAGTGCTTCTGCTCTCTTTTCCCTCCTCTCCGTGTTGAATATGGGATGCATGTTACGAGGGAGGGGGGGGGGGAATGATTATATTTTCTCGGCAGTCCAGCGGGATGTTTGTCTTGCCTCGCAGTCCCCTATCTGTTTGCAGGCCTACCATGTCGAGGATAGCTCTGCCCGTGGTCGTTCGGCTTAATCTTTCGAGCTGCGAAATTCTGACAGCCTCCGCTATTTCGTCCCAGGTATTGTGCACTCCCATAGAGAGGAGCTTCTCCGTGGAGGTGGCAATTGGTAAGCCTAAGGCCCTTGTTATGCACCGTCGAATGAGCGAGTCGAGTTTCCTCCTCTCCTCTGACCTGATGTTTAAGAAAGGCGTGGCATAGCAGACGCGGCTTATTACGTATGCTTGGGTTAGCTTAAGCAAGCTTCTTTCCTTCAGGCCTCATCCTTTCAGCGCGACCCTTCTAAATATGCCAAGTGCTTGTGTGGCAAATCCCTCTAGATTTTTTATTGTCCCATCATTATATCCGTTTTCCTGTATGAAAAGTCCTAAGATTCTGATTTGGTTTACCCTTGGGACTGGTTTCCCCTCTACTTTAATGTCAAATTCCCAGCTACACTTGCACCGGAGCGACTTTGGGTTGTAGACGAATAACTCCGATTTTTTGCGGAGAGCACGAGAGACCCCTACTGGCCGCATAGTCCACGACAGTGCCCGCCGCCGCCTGCAGGCGCTCCTCGATGCTCGCATCGCTCCCCTGGTTGGCCCAGAGGGTGATGTCATCCGCAATTTTGTTAGTTATCCCGTCAGGTCCCGGGTCTGATCTGGTTTTTAGTCCCAATATTACTGCCCTAACCTCCGCCTCCGTGATATGTGCGTCGAGCTCCTCATTTAGAGCTCCGTCGTACTCCGGGAGGGAGGTGCTATGCGTATCACCAATATACATGGTGATTAGTTTGTCCATAAATTCCGCGTCTGTACCCTCATATGCGTGCCTGGCTTTTGATAATCTAATTCCTGACAGGGTTTTCGAATTGGTCGGATCTAATAGGTGTCTCAGCAGACCCCACGTTTTGGACAGGCTCATGCCCCTCTCCATCTCGTCGCATCTGCTGCACCAATTCTGTTCGCATAATTTGATCGCGCAATTTTCAATTTCTTTGTTATGTCTAGCAATCCGCCTTCTAAGATTACGGTTCCATTTTTGCTTCTTTAGTCTGCGCTCCATACCACGCTTTGGCTCCCACATGTGAAGCAGTTTGCTATCGACTATTTCCGGGGCATCGTCCCCTTCAAGCGTCTTGGTTGCCTCTTCAACGTGACGCGCGATGACCTCTGTCCATTTCTCTATGTTTGTGATTTTCCCCATGGCAGCTTTCTCTCGCTTCTCCCTAAATAATCTCCATTCGGTGATCCTCGGTTGACGCGCACGACGCGTCTTCACCCCTTTTTTAAGGATCGAGGCCAGAATGAAATGATCACTTCCGAAATTGAGCTCCAAGTTTTTCCAATTCAGATCTGTCATATTTTTGGAGAAGGTCAGGTCAGGGGAGGTGTCTGCGCACACGCTGTTACCCACCCTGGTCGGACTGCTAGGGTCCGTGTGTAAGGTGAGTCCTAGCTCGTGCGCGTCCTCCCATAGCTGCCTACCTTTTGGATCTTGTTTAGCGTAACCCCATTCCGGATGCACTGCATTAAAGTCACCGACTATTAGCAGGGGATTAGTCCCGGCTGCCTGAATATCTTTGCGAAAGATAGCCCTGAATCGCACCTTTCTCTGCTGTGGAGTACTGTACAAGTTTAATAGGAACACGCTTGGTTCTTCTTTTCGTCCCGTAATAATTTCCAGAAGCACTGCCTCAATGTCTCTCGAGTTGATTGCCGCAATATTCCTCTTAATCAACGTAGTGACGCGAGATTTCTCACCCCTGTCACTTGAAAAAGCTTGGTATCCCGAGAGTTGTGCTGCTTTGCCCGTCTCCTGCAGGGCTATAGCTAGCGGTTTCTCATCTAATAGCGTCAAGTACTGTTGCACTAACGCTCGCTTGCGTTGGAAGCCGCGACAGTTCCACTGCCAGATTAAAGACTCACTTTGCGCGCCTCTGGCCATGTTGGAGCTGGTCGAGTTGTTCCTCCGCTTTTAATTGCCATTCTCCGATGGCTACTAATTCTGCCCTTTGCTTTTGTGCTTCACCCGTAAGGGATTGGATCTGGCTTTGAGTCTGCTGTATTGCTCTCATAATTTGGGCCATTAAAGAATCAAATTTAGCTTCGATTTTTGCTTCTAATCTTTTCTCTAGTACCACTAACGGATCAACGTCTTCCCCTTTGCGTTTCATTGGGGGCGGTCTAGCCAATTCGATAATCATATTTTCCTCGTCCGGTGCCGCAGGCTGCATGGGAGTAGCAGCCGTAGGGACCGGGCGGGTTGGTTTCGATACCAATTTTGGTTGCGCGTTGTGGTTGGAGGGGACCCCGTACACGCCTGTAATTTTGGTCTATGCAACTCTTGAGAGCTTATTGATGACCTCTTTAAGCTCCCCAACCTCTTTCCGTAATTTGTCGATCTCCTCATCTTTCTTATCTTTTGCCTGGGAAACCCCGCCAAAGCTTACATTGTTTAGGTCCCTGCTCTGCTTCCGCTTCTTAGTCCATGGGTGCGCCGGGTCCCTGGAGCTCGATCTCCCTCTTTGTCTGGATCCGGAGCGCCCCCTGGTGCGGGACCGCGAACGGCCACGTTGCTGGTGCCCTCCGGTGGTCTTCTCCAGCCTCGGAAAGGAGTCGGTTCTGACGCGAAAGTCCTCGTTTTCGCGCCTGACCTTGGAATGACCCCTGGGATTCACCTCGGCAGTCGCTCCGGCTTGCTGCTGCTGCTTCTGAAGTTGCTGCTGTAGCATGTTGATCTTTCATTCCCACATTTTCTGTCACCGAGCGGGTGTCCTTTCCCACACAGTTGGCACTTGGGTTCACACAAATGGTCTTGTGGTGGTTGCTCCATGCCACAGCCGCGACACTTCACATTCGTGGGGTCCGGGCAGACGTCCTCGTGGTGTCCGAGCCGCCCGCAGGCATTACAAACTTCGTACTTCTTGCGGTAGATTACGCAGCGTTGCGCCACGGGCGTAAGTCTCACCCACCGCGGCACCTCTTTGTCTTCGAACAATATTAAAACCGTCCTCGACGTTCTCCCGAGTCGTCGTACTCCCAGGACTGGAGGATTCCCGTAGATTTGCAGCCTTTTCAAGATATCTGCGTCCGAGAAGGACAAAGGGACTTCATGCACAACGCCTTTTCCGCAGTCCTCCGGCATAGCGACGTACGTAGTCATTTCAATTTTTCCCCTTCGAACACAAGAAGCTTCAAGTCGGCGTATTTTCGCTTCCTTTCCGCGCTGACGGTAGCGACGAGAATGGAATGTTGCTTCACATTCATCAAGATGACGTCCTCTCCGGCGGCGTGTGGACTGACGCCAGCCGCCCTAAGTATTACGTCTGCCAGATACGCACTTCCGTATTTCATTAGACGTACGAGACCGTCGTGCGGCCTCATGACTACTTTCTCGGCGCCGTCTGGAAGTCGGGCAAATTGCCTTTCAACCGACTTAGCCGCCATCTTCCTCCCTGCGAGCTTCTCGCGGCTCGCTGCCGTTCCATATGGCGTGCCTCGTTGTTCATTAGGGGGGCCGCTTTTCCTTTCTTCTTTCTAACGTACCATTGCCCCGGCACGTTTAATTCTTCCGGATCGATCTCCGTACCTTCTACGGTCTCCATCATAGTCTTCGAGCTGAGCCTCCGCCGCCGCCGGTGGCTTCTCGTCGCTGTGTCGAGCCTTAGGCTTAGCTCACCATGCAGCGCGTCGAACACTTCAAAGTCTCAATGTCGTGGGAGAACAAGGGCCCACCTTGGAAAAATGGATATACACGGCGTCAGTTCGTCGAGTGCTGTTGATTCCAGCTAGAAACCAAGGCCGTCGAATCCAACCTGTGCTCGAGCGGCCGTTGTCGACGGAGCCCATCGAACGCACGTCACTGTCATTGTGGAACTCGTGTGCATCTACGCGTTTCCCAAGTGACTGTCACCTCTGGCGAGGTTCGTGTGAAACCGCAATCGCTACAAGCAGCCCAAGCTGGCTGTCGCGGAGCCAGCTAATGGCTGCAAGGAGCGTCAGACCGTGAAAACGGCGCCGACTGCCGCTTCCCGATTGCTTAGTGATGTCAACGCGGGAGTGAAGGCGCAACATCAGGGTCGGAATCCGGCGAGGTAGTGCGACAACATGGGCGAAGTGCTGCGACCGGTTAAACCTTTCCGATTAGCTGGGATGTTCATTGGATTCCGTCATCTATTGACCTAGGGAAAAGGACATCTAGGGTGCTGTGTGCTTATACATGTAAAGTACTCCGTACATTTGTGCTTCGATTCAATCATGGAGACTGTCAATATGTGTGCGCTCCCATAAGCATTGTCCTTTGTAAATATGAAAATCAACCCTCTGTGTGACGCCCTACTCCGAAGCGCAAAACCAGAACCATGATCCCAACATCAGCTTTCCTTTGCACACCATTTGCCCAGGAATCTGTAGAAGAGGACAGGCGTTTGCAGGACCCGGGTGTTTTAACGCGAGAGCGTTAAGGAGCTCGTGTCGTAGAAAAGTAGGTGTCGCCGGCGTTGGCCGTGATCGAAAAATGGCGGAAGGCAATTTATAAATAAAAGCAACTTGCAAGATGGGCTGGGTGGGAATCGAACTAGGGTCTCCAGAGTGTGAGACGGAGACACTACCACTCGGCCGTGAGTTCGATGGTTCAAAGCGGCACAAAAACACCTCTAATGAATGCGGTGTTTTTGTTACTGTTATGGCAGTTCACTACGCAACAGTATCAGCCTTTTTGGTTACGCGGCCGTCGTGCCGCCACTCCAGTCATCACGAAACAACGCCGATACGGGGGGGCAAGTTTGCAAACACGTGATCGCGAGCGTCTGGCTGCGCCGGTGCGCTGATGGTGATGCGGCTCTTACGCTAGGGGAACGAGTGGTGCTGGCGTTTCACGCCAAACTTGAGGTTGGAAGCCCTATTAAATTCGGGCGCCGCAGATGCACGGATGTTATGAATGTCCCCTTTGGAAAGAGGCGGTGGGTTGCGCCACCAAGTTCTTGCTATTATACTGCCTAATGTCTTACCTATGTTTAAAAGAAAAGAAAAAAAAACATGGACTTTCACAACCAAATTTTCTGACCACCTATTTGGACTTTGCTTTTCTACGTCTGTTTTTTGTCGTTTCCCTACTTCCACAAATCTTCGTATCGCCTCGTTATTAATCTCTATCGGGGACATGCTTACTTTTCCCATGTTCTCGCTGAACCCAAGGGCTTCAAGACCACTGTTACCTAAATCGACCCTTGGGCAGATGTCTTCACATTCTAATAAAGCATGCTCCATCATTTCTCTAGCTTCACCATAGCAAGCACATGCTTCTTCTTCCTTTTGATATCTCGTTTTATAGGTGCATGTTCTAAGACTTCCTGAACTCACTTTGAAAAGTAATGAGCTTCCCTTTGAATTATTATAAATTGTTTCTTTCCTGTTTCGTTTCTTCCTCTTAAAGGGGTGGAGACATCAAAATTTTCGTTCATGCGTTTGTTGATTCAAACGTTGCGTCATGCTTCAGGGAGCACGATACACACAGCGGGATTCATATATATCCGATAAATAATTTAATAATAGCATTATTATACCGAGCGATTTCGGTTTCGGTTTCTGGGCTCCGGGGGATGCTATGACGTCACAGAGGAGGAAACGCAACATGGCTTGGTCACGTGGCCCACAAAAAATAGTGACGTAAAACTATGCTGCGTCGTCTGCTCGCGCATACGCGTGCTCTGCCAGCAGGGGTCAACCACTGGCGATTCGAAGTGCATGTCGTGATTATTATAATTATTGCGAAGAGCGACAACAACCGTAAGAAAATATTGCGGCTTGTGAGAGTCGGTGATTCATTCCGAAGCGCCGTAAGCTCTAGCTTTGAAGTGAACCGGAAAAGGCCTAGCGACGATATCGGCGGCGCCGAACGATCAGAGGCGGTGAAGCTGCCGTCGATGCCAGAGCGACCACTCCTCGGTCGCTGATTGGCCGCTTCGCCGTACGGCTGCCGCACAAATGGGTCCTGGGCCCGTCCTCTCTACGGCAAGGAAATCTCGCCGTTCGCGAGCAAAACCGCCGTCACACGGGAGCCCGCGAACTGCAAACGGCGTGCGGCGAGTTTCCGTGCCGGTAACGTGGACGGGCCGGTAACGTGGAAAGGCCAAGCGAAGGAGAGTCCGCTCCGAGCTGCCGAACTACGCGACTATGCGAGGAGAGAAGCAGACAACACGAACGCCGCATATCCTGGTCCCTTTCGGAGTCGGCCGGCTAGTGTTACACTCAAACGTGTAAAGGCCCGTCCGCAGGGCAACTCGCCGCACGCAGTTTGCCGTTCGCGGGCCGGCGTGCGGCGTTCGTGTTGTCCACTTCTCTCCTCTTGTGTCCGTGTCTGCACGCCTTACCCCTTCTTTGCATTAAGAAAGGATTTCTATATGCCTGTAGCTCGGTCGTAGTGGAGGCTATGCTCGGTTGCTCGGCTCAGCAGGCTCCGTAATCGGCATTTCATCGCTACTCATCATACGTCACGTTTTTGTGCTGGTGTGCTATGACGTCAATATTTTCGTTCCTCCTCTGTGACGTAGTAACTGCCGCGCTAGCGATGGGTCTCGACTACGAGAAGGAGTTTTTAATGACTCTTTGGAGCTCAATTAAAATTATTTTGAAATGTTTACAGCGTCCAATACCTCGTTCTGGGTGTCCTTGCATACGGAAGCAGCCTACAACATGCTTTTTATAGCCTCAAAATTTGGTGTCTCAACCCCTTTAAGTAGTTACTGATGGAAGGTATTCTTCCCAGTGCCGCCAACCATGAGATTATTTTGGCCTCCTGACTTTCCGCTTGACGTTCTTTATTGCTGTGTTGCTCGTCCTACAGGCCGCATACTTGCTGGTAAGGATCCTAGTTCATTTCCTCCACTGTGAATCCCTCCACTGTTTTTCCTGTACAGATACCTCGACACTCCCCCAGCCCATTTTCTTCCCATATTCCACAGTCGTTCTTCATCATCAATTTTACTGCGAGCTTCCGTCACTTCAAAGCTAGTCCAGCCCATATCACCCTGCACAGCTTCATTTGAAGTCTTCCCATGAGCGCCCAATGCGAGGCATCCCACTGACCTTTGGTTCCTATCGAGTCCTGATTGTACCCTTGATTTAAAGAAAACAACCGCATTTTCTAAAGTAAGTCCTGGAACCATTACACCTTTCCACATACCCCCTTGTACCTATTGTATCCCCATAGCACTCTGTGCTTCATTACGGCTGCATTTCTCTTACCCTTCACTGTTATTCTTTTTTCCCATGTTTCCATATATCTATTGCTTTAGTTTATCCATATACCAAGGTATTTATATTCTCTTACCCGAGGTATTTCCTGGCCCTGTATTGCCACTGTCTGTTCACTGTTTTTCTTGAATACCATAACACCTGATTTTCCAACACTAAATTTCAAACCTAAATTATTGCCTTACAGTCTACGGATATTAGCCAGACGTTGCAAATCACTTTGCTTGTTAGCTAGCAACACAATGTTGTCCTCATAAAATAAACTTGGAAGCTGCAGCTCTACTGCTGTACCCCCACGTCTGTATGAGAGATTAAACCCAATATTACTTCCTTCTAGCACATTCTCCAACCTCACCATGTACATCATAAACAGCAGTGGGGAAAAGGGCCTCCCTGCCTTAGTCCTTTGTTGATATGAACTTTATCCTCGCTCCTCATCCCTTCCCACTAAATGCAAACGATACTTTCTAGGTAAATCTCTCTGAAAAGCTGGAGACAATCATCACCGAAGCCTTCGCCTTCCAGAATATCCCACAAAATATTGCGGTCTATGTTGTCATACGTTCCTTTAATGTCTAAAAGGGTCACATATAACAGTCCGCTTTCTACTTTTGATATTACAATACACTGAGTAAGAACAAATAAGTTATCATCCAAATGCCTATCTATTCAATAGCCATTCTGATGTGCTCCCAAAATGCCATTATTCTCTGCCCATGCTTGCAGCTTTGATTTGATGGCCTGCGTTGCTAGCCTGTATATTACCGATGTAACGGTCAACGGCCTATACGAGTAAATTCTACCTTTTGCCGCAACAGGAATGTGAACCTACCACCTCGTGTTTAGCAATGCAATGCCATAGCCACTAAGTCACCCTCGCCATGACAGGTTCTGATTACCCATATAATAGTCCCTATATTCTCCCCAGATACAAAATTGCTGCCACCTTTGGTTCTCAGGACAGCAGGAAAAATTTGTAAGCATTTGTATGCCTCTAACCATGCAAGAAATTTACTTAAATCCTAATTAATGCACACTTCAGAATTACAGAGCTTTAGATTAAGGGCTCCAAAGAAATAGAGTTGAAGTCACTGCGCATGAGCGAGATGCAAATTGCATTTGGGTTTTCCGTCATGCACGCTATTTTACTTATTTAGCGTGAGCCCCAAAAGTTGCCCCAAAAGCTATGCGTCAACAAACATGGTGGTACCCATCGAAGCAACGGCTCTAACTTACCACCAAACTGGGCTCGATTCACGGTAACACATGAAGTCTGCAAGCTAGGAGAAGTGACTGCGGTTATGGTTTTCTCTCAACTAGTGGGTTTTAAGAAGATTGATTCATTAGATGCCGCCAATACCAAATTTGATTGTCGATTTCCTGGCTCGTAGGCCTAACATGGCTTAACTTGGCTGGTGAAGGCACGTAAAGTTGGTTACTCAAAACTAAGCGCAACTAATTACTTGCTGCTAATAGAATAACCTTTAAATTGTAATTAAATGTGGAAACACGAATGTCAAAATTACTCTTATCATAAAATGGTATATTCTATGTAATTATTTATAATAGCTTTTCTTTGACACTGTACTGGCACTGCAAGCGCAAGACGCTATCTGCAAACGCAATGCCCTATTCTAAATCCCTTCACACTCCTGTGTGCCCCAACAATAACACCTGGAAAGCTCTTCGGGGCCCCAAACTTTTGGTGCCCCTATTCTAAAACTTTCTAAATTGTCAACCCATGATCTCTAACATAACGCGTGCATTTGCTCTAAATATAAACCGGGTGAATGATCGTTATTTATCAGGAACCTATGAAAACACACGTATGTTTTCCAACTAACAGCTTGGTTGTAGCACATAAAGGGCGGCAGTGTGATTTTCTGAGGATTGTTTTCATAACAGGGGAATGCATTTTAGAATGACATGAGGCAGTAATTGGAGCAGCAATTACGAAAACTGGACTAGCATTTTAAGTGAGAAAGTCAGACAATTGATCCCAATCCAACAAGCCCAAAGAGTGCATAACTGGTTTCAGACATGCAAATAGCTCATGCTAATTTCTGCAGCATAAAATTACATTTATTAAGTTTATCCAAATTTGTACTAGTTTAGCAAGAAAACCAGATACTAAACTGTGGAGGAGAGCAATTAACTGTCACGCCCTTAATCGACGTCCATATAAATGACATGTTTACGCCTACCACAGGCCTTGCCATACAGAGCTAAGAAGCAAGTGATATTGTGGACTGACAAGAACACTCGTTTCATGCTCGCCCGGCAATGAGGCACAAGTAGTCAATCCCGTCTGGGCATCTGGTAAGGGCATGACAGCTGCACTCTTCTTGAGCACACTCACGTTGTGCATTCCTTACGGTGAGGAGTAGCGAAAGGACTTTATCCTGGTGTTGCAAGCACTGCCGAGATCATTTCGCAGCTGGGAACAGTATGGGCTTGATTTTCAGATGGCAATAATATTTAGGTGAACAACAGCAATGCAACGCATTCCTGGCGCATCTATGTGCTAACTGCTTGCAGATACAAGAACAGTAATTCGTTACTGCAAATAGTAAAATGCAGCAAGCTAGAATCTATATACAGCAAAGCTTTGTGTGAGTGCGTAAAGAATCGAAACATGAGTACACCCATGCTCGCATGCACAAACACACAAGCATGGGCATGCACAAATCATACCAAGCCTTTTGTTAAGTGCAGTTGCTGACTACCAGCGAGTATGACGGATTCCTTGAACGTATCGTGGTTTCAGAGGCAGTGTGCGCATACTACGTAGGTGCGTAGCACAATTCAAGTCCATTCTATCTGCAAGAGGCGTTTACTTCCTTATTACCACGCAGCCGCGGATACGAGCACCATCTGGTGGTGCTGCAAGGAACCCAGCGACGTGCGTGCTCTACTGTGATTGGTTGGCCTATTCGGCAAGTAAACAGCCAGGCCGCAGTTTGGCCCCACCGTGCAGCATAGAAAGCTAAGTAAAAGTTTGGCATTACGCTCAAGCTCCTCCTACGGTGTTATGCGTGGGGACGACATGGCACAATGCAGCACGCGAGACAAATACTGCTGCACAACAGGAACAGCACTTGCCCTGGTAGAAAACAGGAGCATCACAACACTGCCAGAGATACAACTGCCAACCTGGATTAAAAGAAACAGTTACGAGCAGAAGCAAGTGCAACTGGCATGCTTGGTCGTAGAAGCGAAAAAAACAGCAACATTTGGCGACGCATGCATCAGTAAACCATCGATTTCATTATCAACAAAAGAGCCTCAATATGTTTGTCCGCACTGAACGCTGTGGGGATGCTCGACTCTCACACGTCCCCGGTTTTCCTCGCATGGCTGTCGCACCTCCTGGATTCTGGCTTTGCCAAGCAGCCAAGCGCCGCTGGTGGCTGGGTGTAGTTGCAGAATAGTACGACAGATGGCCCGAGAGTTGCACTGCTAATGCAGGCCTACTTAGCAGGCTTATTTGGGTGCAAAAAGGAGTAGCCACTGTGTTTTGCTTGGAGTCGGCAAGCTGCACGGGCATTTCGCGCGTGTGCCGACACACCTCGCGGGACCATCCCGAGAAAGGCTTTGGAGCGGGGCACCGGGATGGTCAAACTTGATCGTTTGAATGGAATACCATTCACGTGAATATACGTGAACAATTAGGTGCTGGTGTCCAGCATGGGTACAAGCACATTTGCTCGATATCGTGTCGCTGCGAGTCTTAATTTCCTCGATTCGTCAGCACCTATCGGCATGTTCTATTGGTTGTGAATCGGCTAGCTGGAAATGGTGTAGTAAAGGTGCCCTTGTGATTGTTTTCATTACTGTGTTGACGTTTGTTTGTCTCGAGAGCATGTTTGGGGACCCCACAATGCATACCTTCTGTAATCAGCTAGTATGGTCTCTAGGGCGGTGTGCTTGTGGTTTGTCCAGTTTTATGTTTACTCGGCAATGTACACATGTCCTACAAGGCTTTGAGGGTTACAAGTACAGCTGTAAAGATTGGAAACAAACCTGTTGTTGGAAGTTAGCGCGTTGGGTTGTCTAACATGCTTTTCTGTGTTGTTGTCCTTCTGCCAGCGCTACAGCAACGTAGACAGCAGCACTGGTGCGATGATTAACATCGGCAGCAGGGTTACAGGCATTCCACCTCTTTGGCGCACAACATGGAAGGATTAGTTACATTTAGCTTGACGTTTACTATCCATTACGTTCAGACCCGTGCATATATGCACCACCCTGGGGTACACACTTAGCTCTTCACGGAGGCTTCGGAGCCGGGGGTGAAGTGTGAGGCTGCCCTCACAGCCTTGAAAGCCAACCCCCTTGTAATATAGTAAAACAAGCCTTAGATACACATTAAAAAAAATTATGTGTAGGTGAAATGAGCTCCGGCTTCTGCTCCCACACTAATATTACGCTTCCAGAGCCCCAGGCTACACATTAGGAACACTGTGTGTGCACACATTTGCAGGAGAGACAAAATCTCAATGCATGACAGGTTCTCTACCACAATTAAGAGACACTTATTTGACCAAACAGAACACTTCCATTATTCTGTGCCATGGCATAACCTCATCAGCATGTTGGCATGTTAGAGAGTCATTCAGGAGTACAGAAACAGAATCTTATTTCCGCTGAAACAAGTAACATTTCCCACGTGTATTTGCAAACTTTTTGAGTCTTCAACCTATGCTGCCAACAGACGCTGCATGATTTTTCTATGCTGCTACGTTTTTCTATGCTACGATCTCACGTCTTCGCATTTCGCGTGCGATGCTGAGCATCACACGCATAATGCGAAGAGGTGGGATCGTTCCACACCTGTGGCAAGCTGTTTTTTCATCCACTTTTCTTGCCATTAATTTATCATTTCCTTAATTCAATTAGTAAGTACAAGTAATTTCTCCTATGACGTCCTTGGCGTCTTTGTCTGTTGGCTTCTCATGATACGATTAATAAAACCCGGGCCCCTCGGTTAGCCCGCTTCACTTGCCCAAGAAGTTACTTTGGAATGAATCAATACCATGAGAATATACCAGGAAACAATCGTTAACATACAACACAGGAGCCATATAATATGGCAAACTTCCAGGTAGGGCACACCCAGTGAAGTTCTTTTATTAAACCAGATGGCAGGCTACACCCACAAACGAGCAGGAGAGGATTGGAATGCTAGATAGATGTGGAGACACTGATGCGGCAGGATTGCAACTCCGGCACATTTTAACATTTATGAAGTGTATCACCATTAATATGTAGTAATATTCCCTCTCCTAATAATGAATTGAGTGGCTAGTTTTCAGCAAGACACCATTGCAAATGCTGACATGCGATTTTTTTCTGAGCAAGGGCTACAAAGAATTTTCTGACGTTTCTGGAGCTGCTGTTTTGTCAAGCATTTCACACTTTCACACACTTTCCCAGCTGCACTGCAAGTGTTGTTAAAAACTACCGTCACAAAATGGCCAACGTTGAGGGGATGTTGCTACTTTCATTACCATTTACGGCTCACACTACACAAAGAAAACAAGATACCAAAAGTATGACTTTCATTCTCCAAAATTTATTGTACTTGAATCCTTTGGTGAGCAGCATTTATAATTTTCTGTCATTGTCATCCATATGAACACTGTCTGTGCAATCACGCATCTCTCCTGGCACTTTGTTGTCTATATGTAGCTGAAAGACAACATGGTAAAAAGTTCCATGCTTCCAGGTCTGAGAAGCTGAAAGTAAAAAAAAAAAAAAAGAAAAGCTGTGGAACATACACTAAATACATTGGAGTATTCAAAAAGAAATGTCACAGTATGGATTTTATGAAGCCACTTAATGCAATACATGAAAACATTGCATGGCATTGCTGGCATTGCATTTATGAAGCCTTTACTAGTCCTGGGCAAACTGAAACATCATCACAAGCAGTGGTGTACTTTACCAGCACTGAGGCCACGTGCCACCAGGTCACAAATATTTTGCAAAAACTCCGGCTTCATAGCACACAAAGTTTTGACAAAAGAAAGCACTCAAACTTCTTTTTTTATGACAGTCATTTTACAATCCTATCTTTACTCATGCACATAATTTTAGTTTCCTGCTGAAGGACCAGTAACACAACACAAGAACATACTTACAAACAGGATGGTCCTTGATTATGTTTCATGAACTTCTTGCAGCTTCAGCCACACACCCTCCAATGGATAAGCCAATGTGAATGATGAACCTATCTTCAGGTCCCCCTGAGTTCCACAATAACCACAGTCACATAACCTTCTTATGGCTTCACATAGCACCAGAAAATAATTTCTATGGCCATGCAATCGTGCAAAGCAGAGTAAAATGTATAGAAGAAAGCTTTTTTAGCGAGGCAGATGAAACACAGTCTACTGAAAAAGGGACGACTATACCAACAGAGCATTCCTGGAAAGGCACGCAAGGAGACTTAGAAAAAAGTTTAAATTTTTACCCCAGAAGCGGTTTTTGGCAAGGTCTCATGCAGATTTTCACTGCATGGATACAAAAAAAAAATTAGATTGTAGTCCGACATGACGGAGCCTGGCCTGCCTAAGCCTGCCTGCTTCAGGTCCAACAGTTAGAAATTTCTAATGTGTTTTTGCCTTTCTTTGAAAGTTAATGGCGTTGTCGACGTTTGCTACGCTTTACCTTACCTCAGTAGCAAAGTTCAAACATTATTTTTGGTGGTCTTAAGATTTGTTCTTGACATCAAGAGATGAAGAGGCCTATGGTCACACACAGGCAGCACACAATGTCATTTAAATGGAATAGTGGCACCTTCTGTCACCGCAATGAACTAAAGAAGGCAAAACGTGCTGCTTCGTAATAAATGGCACCACCAGTGCGTTGCAGAGAAAGTGAGACCTTTTTAACTGTATCGCCGCAGACAAGCCCCATCTATCATTGCCTTGGATTGGCGTTTTTTCAGGCAGCATACGCCAGCATATGTGCTCCCCCCACTCCTGCGTCAACACTTGGACGCATCAAATTGATTATATAAATTTTTCACAACTCTTACGCATTCTACATGTGTGAGCCTCTTACAGCTAAACTTCACTTTATGCTTCATTGACGTGTGTAACAACCTTGCATACCTCCATTTGGAGCAATGGCTGCACTGAGGGCAAAAAACTCAAAACCGCTTGCAGCCTCTGTGGTAACGTACCCAATTAGGTTCACAAATCAGTCCTAAAAAATGTGTTTTTTCTTGACTGTAGTGAATTAGTTTTGTGCATGTGCAAATACAGTGAGGCCTGAATGAGTGACCAATCTCGGAAATAAACGCAAGGAGGCCTTCCCAAAGAAATTACTAAATGACAGAGGCTTCAAGAAGCCGAGCAGCCAGTTACGTGCCACAAATATGGAAAGGCTTACCTTGTGCCTGTCAGGATCCAGCACAAGCTTATAAGTCGAAAGCACCTTCGCCAAAGTAAACTTCAGCGCTAGCTGAGCAAATCGCATCGCAACACAATTTCGTGGTCCATTGCCGTATGCCTGGTACGCCATTGGCTCTATTTTGCCTCTGTTCTCTGTGCTGAACCTGTGGGCAGCAAATGAAGGCATGCAACAGCAAGAAATACATACAGTCTCTACTATTTACAATACGAGACAGCTGTGTTTCATACCAACTATGACACCAATTTCATTACTAAGCGCCACTAACTTCAAGAAGATGCCAACAATTTTGAAATACTTTACACATGCACATGTGTAGCACAAAACTAAGAAAAGCACACTGGCACATGGATCACTTTCGTGGCACTCTGTATATGGCCTGCAAGCCGCCCCTTTTTTATTAATGGTTCATCATCACTGGCACTCCTTTGTTTACACATAAGTTAACCTACATCTTTCTGCACTGCCACTGAACATGAGATTACACATAAATATGTGAATGTAGATTGTGGTCACAACGTTAACAGAGTGGTTAACATTGTCAGACATGAAGACTACCATAAAAAAAAAGTGATACTGCGCTCTCATACTCAAAGTTACATGCACTGACCAAAACAAATTAGCACTTCATTATTCAATGATGCTTTGTAATACAGTCTCTGCTTCACAACATACAGGACACTATGCGAGAACGTAGTGTCACTTTCATACACTGTAAACAGCAACGTAATAGCCATAACTCTAGCAATGAAGCTTAACATCCCACTTCGAACAATCCAACAGCAAAAATCCCACAAGGTCTCACAAATTCTGTTAACACAAAGTAAAACTAATGGTGTTGCTACAGTAAGCATCACATCGGTGAAAACAAAGAATAAAAGAGCAGAAACCAGAAAATGCTTTTTAAATACCATCTGTCAACACAGGTACCGTACAGACTCATGTAAGGGCTGCATCCGTGTAAGGCCCACACTCTAACTTGGCAGCCCACAATTTGGGAGAAAAAAAATTTCATCAGAGAAGCTATCGCATTCAGTGCCCCGACGTCGCGCACTGCACACTTCCACGGGCCCCTACTAGATGGCGAGAGTTGCGCGTTGACCTCTGGTGCAATGGTACATTCCGGGATCCAGGGTGCCTAGTAGATGTTGGGGCAGCATTCTGACCAAAAGGTTCGGCCACATGCAAAGGCAGCACCTCCTCAAAATTGTGAAAAAATAATGTGGCCCTTACGCGAGTCTATACGGTGTCATCGCCTCACATTTCTTTTTGAACATTTATGACACCTTCCAGAAATTTCTCTGTTGACGGCAGCAAGGCAGAGAATGTGGCTTTTGCTCTTTACCATTAGTTAGTGTCGTGGTCAATACAAATTTTCACACAACGTATCACATAGCGTGCCTTCAGTATGAACTAGTTTCAGTGCACTGCCCCAAACAGGATTAAACTGTGAAGCGTTGAAAACGTCCTCAGGTCATACATGATGCAAGTGCTGAATTCAGCAATGAATGCCCAGGGTAGCACAGTAACAAGAGGAGTGATTAAAAACTACTAAAAGAAAACTCGCTAGTGAAGAAAAAAAAACAGGCATTATTTAGGCCAAGAACATTCCCGACTTTCAGCTGTAACATTTTCTTTTTAATACGACTGATGAAAACCTGGAGTCAAAATTTTCATTGAGCTGGTGCTGTGACTTTTGTTAAAGCATGCCAGAAGCACTATTAGTGGCCACTATGATACCATAGATGTAAGGCATATATGATAGAATACACTATGCATAACACTAACGGGAGACTAAAGAAAAACACTAGATCAGGTTATACTGACTAAGCATTCTTTCAAAACTCTATTTTAGCAGTAGTAGGTAGATTATTTAAAAAGAAACTAAAGGTCAAAGTTGCATCTTTTGAATTTTGTGTGAAAACCCTTGCAGTGGTTCATCAGTTTGATATCACAAATTTTAGGCGTTTTTCTTGTATCTGGGCCACTGCACCTGCATAAAGTTCTTGAAACTTGCTAAGTTCAGTCTCTGGCATTTTTAGAATGCAATTTAGTCCACCTTTACCAATAAAGAATCAACTACGCTCGAGTAGATGCGATCAAAATCTGTAACATTGTGGCTAGCTGGTGCAGAAACTTCAAAAAAGTGTTGCCACTTGTCTTGTGTTATTGTGTCTTTTCTTGTATACCAAGCTTCCTCTCAGGGTAAGAACACCTTTCTTTTAGTTTTTTAGTAGGATACCTAACTTACTAATACTGGCAAAATTATTTTCATCTTTAGTGTCCCTTTAAAAGATGGAAAGTAGTATTGACTTAAGTATTCAAGTTAATGTAATGAGGAAGAAGTGCGGCATGTCAAGTCACACAATGTGTGTGCAACAGGTAACCGGGGGCACATTACTGAAACGAAATTGCTGCCGAACAAGAGAAAATGCGGATGAGAGTGGTGAAAGATTAGACGATGTGATGAGATTAGGATAGATGGGGACACAGGGTCGTGTTGGCCGATGCAAGGCAGGCATGACTAGAGATAGTTGAAGAAGGCTTTTG
The DNA here is from genome assembly GCF_050947875.1 of Dermacentor variabilis. NCBI lineage: Eukaryota > Metazoa > Arthropoda > Arachnida > Ixodida > Ixodidae > Dermacentor > Dermacentor variabilis. Next base: position 77,725,582 of record NC_134575.1, read on the forward strand.
TCCTGCAGTTGACTTAAATACGCTGTTGTTGATGATGCGACTGACATACTGAAATGTACAGAATAAGCTAAATGAAAGATAGTGTCGCAACGTCAAAAACAGGGGTCGTAGAGCACTACTTCAGGAGGCACAGTGGCAAGTCGCCTTTTTAATACTAAGCGCAACTGCAACTTCTTCACTGCACCTTGATGAAAACGCTCATGTGTACTTGCGTTGTCCTCTTCATCGGAGTGCAGATGCGGTATTTGCATCCCTCCGAAAGAAGCATCATCCCGATGCGCAATTTAAACATATGAGGGCAGTATACAATATAAACTGCTCACAAAGCACCAAATGACTTCCTGGCAACACATCTATTCCAAGTGCAGAGAGACCCCACCTCACTTTCCGATACAAACAGCAAGGTTTAAATCATGCATGCTGGAACACTTTTCATCTGTCTGTGAGGAGAAATGTCCTACCTGTCAGGGACAAATGCCTCTGGGTCATTCCACAGATTGGGGTCATGGTGAATTTGGTAAGCTGGCACCAAGATGGACATCCCACTGGGAATCTTGATGCCCTTGTATTCATACTCCTGCTCACACTTTCTAGTTATGAACCTGTTGTACGTGATATGTACATGTTGAGAATGCACTTGCACGTCAAACTTCAACACTTCATTTTCTGCCTTTAACTTTTCTTATCTTTTAACAAATTTGGCATATCTTGTTGCTTCTAATTTTAAAATTTGCAATTACTTTTTTTCACATGAAAGCTAACTAAAGCTATGTTCTGTTTCATCCATAGTGAGCCATGCTACAGAGAGCTCTTCTGATGCCCTGCACTTGCAAATAAAAAGTAGTGCCTTATAGTGCATCACACATGAAACAAATACATATGTACACGTCATGTTTTAATTCTATATAAACTTATTTTCTATTTTTATGTATGCCACTCGTGCTCGTGACTCAAGGATAGTATATTGCATGCTACAAGTGCAAGGGTGCACAAGGATAATGTGTGATTTGAAGTAACCTTACACCCAAAAGTTGTAATTCTAACAATGTATATGAAGTGGTTATTCCGTAAAAAAGTGTTGCAGATCAAAAAGCAACTGCATTGAAAAACATGCAGAATAAGACTTCCATGACCACACTACATCCGTAGCTTTTGCAGTGTCGCCTGCTACGTATAAAACAGTGTATAAGTTCTCTGTGCATTCCGGTGCGCAAGTTCAATCATTTTTTTCTCTTTTTTTGATAGTGTGCACTAAGCCTTCATCAAATCGGCACAGCTACCATGGCATTCATGTCACTTTTCTTTCTGGCCAGAAATGGCAGCAGAACAACAATTAAGCAAACAGATTTGCACTTAGTCATTACCGCAATGCCAATTTCACCATGGTCTCACATATGAACTGTTTAACCAAGGTGGTGTGCACCCCTAGAAGAAGTGGCTGGAAGGCAATGAACGTGGAATATTTAGCGACTAGTTCGCTTCTCTAAGGAGTCAATCAGGTCTCAGAAATGCGGAAAAGGGATGAAAACAGTATATATTGACAAATTTTCACATTTCATTAAGCATTAAAAAGACAGACTGCTGAATTCTCACCACAATAAAAAATTACCTGTGCCAAATGTACTCTTCAATACATAATTTTTCAATTTCACACCAGCTATACAATCACACTTCAATACAACAAACACAGATATGCTGACACACAAATTATCAGCCAAAACAAAGTAAATCTATAACCCTACTTGCCGATATCAGCATATAACCAATAAATGCTTATACATGTATCAAATGTATTTTCGTGCCAGTTTATCATTATGAAGCTCATAAATTGTTGTATAAAAAGGTTTAACTCATATAATCCTTGTGCAAAACTGCCTTCATGTTTCCTTTCCAAAATACTCACATACTTCCTAAATGCCTTTCTGTTAAATTTAAATTTGAGGAAAATGAAGTCAGCACAGAATTTCAGCGTTTCATTAAATAAAAAGTGCTCACTGCTGCCTGCATTCCACAAATCTTTCAAACCTTGTGTTCATGCTACTGAATTTAGTTCAATGTATTTAATGGTATTAAGCACAAATCAACAATCTAGAGGAACATATGTGCCCCAAGATTATCACAGCCACACCATGCATGGAAAACGATATCACTTTTAGTATATATACAAAAACAAGTAAAGGATGTTTCCCATCAGATCATGAACATGAATAATAGTGTTCATGACCATATTTTCCCAGCAATTAAAAAGTTATTTGCTGTTGTGGCTTCCTTTCCTTATGGCTAAGCATGGTCATGACCATTCCTCTTTTTTTTCACTTACTCCTACATTCAGTGACAAGTTAATCTCATACTACTATGTCATCATTACTCATTCTTCTGACAGGCCCACCTTGTTTTGCAAGACTAAGGATGTCACTGAAATGTACCTTGGCACTTGTGACCTCATATTGTTGTTAGTTTGTTAGTATATTGTTGGTCACATGACTGGAGGCCTGGATTTGACTCGGAGTGCAGTCTGAATCACAACCACAATGCCAATGAACAAACAGTGTCTGAATACTGAACTTTATGAAATGAGCAAATTCTGCAATGCTCTTCAATCTATGAAATCATCCAAAAATTGGGAAGATTCTTGAGACAGCTTTGCCGAAACCTGGTTCACAGTTGTTAAGAGCATTAATGAGTACAGTCGAACCTCGTTATCACAAAGTTGCATCGGACAAGGAACTGCCATCATTATATTGACACACATACAGCGCTTGCCCTTTTTCCGGGGACCATCTTTCACCTGCTAACAAGTACAGTAGAACCCCGCTCTTACGTTCCTCACTGCTGCGTTTTCCCGGCTGCTACGTCGTTTTCATCCGGTCCCGGCATAGCTTCCATAGGATCCAATGTATAAGGAACCCCGCTGTTACGTCGTAGCTGTGAAAACGTTCCCGCATGATACGTCGCAACTTAGCCCCCCGAACCCGCCTGGGCTAAAGTAGGCAACGCGCTCCAACTGCCATTTTGGCTTTTGACGAGTTTTGGCCGGGCTTGGCTATGGAACTGGCTGCAAGAAGCCGCACGCCAGTTCGAGAGGCCGCCATCGAATTGGCGTGCGGCTTCTTGCAGCCAGCTCCATAGCCAAGCCCGGCCAAAACTCGCCAAAAGCCAAAATGGCGGTCACATACGACGACTACGTCGCCGTGGATGTTGTTGTCGGGACGTCAGAGTGTCAGAGCATCGCCGAGATCGTTGGGATCTCGGTCGCGAGTGAAGTCGCAGACTGCGATGCACGAGCCGCATGATGCCGGGGAGTTGCCAAATCGTAGCTTTCGAAAAGCCGTTGCGGCTCTGGACCTCCTCCGCAGGTACGTCGCACCTCACAGCGACGCTGACAGCAATGCGGCCTTCCAGGCTATTGAGAAACGTGTGGTGATTTCTAGCGAGCGAAAGAAACGGCAAGCCACAATTCTGGACTTTTTTTTAGGTCCTAAGCGCACTCTGTGGAAATAAATTGTCTATAGTTGAAGCTGCACTTTTTTTCATTCATTTTCGGAGCTTTCCTCACTGTTGCGTTTTCCCGGCTGTTACGTTTTTTTTCCCCGGTCCGGTGAAAAACGTATGAACGGGGTTCCACTGTACTAATGTTATCGCTTGGCACAAGGTGTGCCTGCATACACTCGAACTTTCTCGAATTTTATTGCCAATTCTGTCCGTTGCCTATCGTTGTCACCGAACCTGGAGTAATCAGATTTTATGCACAATGCGAATAGTTCTGTAGGTTCTGAAACACATGCAGTTGCCAGTGATTACTCGGGAATCTTCGCCATCATGTATAAATAGCCAATGCGCCTGATCCGCAGATCAGATTTTGACGATTGATGCATGTGCTCATCACTATTGTTCTGCCTGAGTGTAACTTGCTTTTGTGGCCACGAATTCTCTCAATAAAGAGTTGGTTTTCTTGACTCTCCATTGTGCCATGATTTAATTTTTCACCATCACGACAACATGGCATTATCCTACATTCAAATTAAGTACATATTTTTTGCGTGTTGATATGAGTGACAAACATTTTAAAGTTATTTCGTTATATTCGATAATCCCTTATATTTTTGTTCATTACATAAATGTTTAAATTTAGAGTCAGGTTGAAACCTTGTTTGTGTTGTCTAGCAACATATAATGCATACTAATACATTTTTTAGGCAGTTTCTGCCTAGAATAATGCTTACCCAACAACCACTGGGTAGTAGCGAAGAGCTTCTGAGATCACTTGGTCCAAATAGCGCATTTTGGTTATACTGTCATACGTTAAACCATTCTGCGAGAAATACAGAAAAGTAAAACCTCAATATGTGACTATAAGCATGACAAGCAAGCTGCATGCTCTAAGTGCTACAACAGGCAGTGTAGGCAACGAAAATTTTCAGCAACAGATGTATTTCTTTTATCATTATTTTATTTAACATTTAAGTAGTAGAACAAACAAGGATTCCCCAATGAACTGATCAATATTCTTATCATCAAACAGAGCAATTGTGCTCGTGGGTAATTTGTGAGGTCCACGACATAGCAACGATTTCCAATATTCTTAGAGATATTTACTGCTCGGCTTCTGGGCGAATCACTATAGCACGAACACACAAAAGTGACAGACAGGACAGGCACTTCTGACACGAAGCATTCTTTGCCACATTCTTGGCACCTTGCAGTAGGGCGGTAGGTAGGTTCCTGTCTCAGCTTACTTTAATAAAAAAAAAAAATAATGCGTGACCACTGATGGAATTGAACCTCTGCCGTCGAGCACAGCAGCCAGTTGCTCTAACCATTAAGACACAATCGCACACATGCTTCTTTTCTTCCAAAGGCAGTCAGCTCTTTGAAACACTTGGTGCATGTGCCCTGTGCTACTTTCTCGTTTTCTTTCTTTGTGACAGCCGGCACATAGAGGTGCCGTATTATTAACTGCACTTTCTCTGGGACCGGCCCACTATCCCCTGTACTTTCCTCATAGCAATTAGGTTACCTAGAAACTTTCTGACATCGTACTGGCCTCATGATCGCCAATGTTAATCATGTTTTAACATTTCTTTGCCAGAGTGCAAATGCAATTGTGGTTTTAACATACACCACATGATGTAACCATAGGTACACATGATTGTATATAACGCATAGTCACTGATGACATCACAATCTGTGTTTCTCTCACTTACGCTTATTCACTATCTATGCAGAACCCAGCAATTGCCATATCGTAAGCGCGTTGTGCGGCCTACGAGGAAAGCATGCTATTGTCGCCATACAATTTTCTTCAACGTGGTCATCATCGTGCTGCTGTCGTCTCACAAATGTGCGCTCGCCGGCCCGCACACATAATTGCTCAATTTAGACAAACATGTTCACCCACCTGTATCGACTTCCAGAACCCCAAACGATGTGGACTGGTGGAGTACTCACAAAATGCTTCATATAACATCAAGTCCCACAGTGCAACATTTTCCTTTTTAATGCGGAAGCATTACAGCAGAACTTCACTGATGCATTCCCGTTACGTACGTTTTCCCCGTGCCAACGTGTGCAATCGAGAACACAAAAGATGACCCAACAGAGTTACGCTCATTTGTTTTCCAGTTCATATGTTCCCAACAAGCACGATTTTTTGGTACCAACATTCAGCACGTCGCCAAACTGCAATCGTATGATGCGTTTTCCGGCCGCTAGATCCCATGTAAACAATAAAATGCGCGAGCCGCGCGCGATCGAGAACAGTATACAACTGCCTGCCACAACAGCTTCACTGCAATAATCACCCACCCATCTCACGTGAAAACGCCGGGGCACACTCGGTTACTCATTTCAGCACCAGCGAATGTTTCCCGGGGTCGCCACACGTGGCATTCGCAGATATCACCGCCAATCCTATTGTGATAAGCATCTTCGCCAACCTTTTTCACAGCATGTGGTGCTGTTGGAAGCATAAAGTATGCTTTTAATAGGCGATAACCGAGACGCGCTGTCATTCCCTGCTGCAGACTGCGATCGTAAACGTCTTCTGGACGCTAGATCACATGTGAAGAAAAGGCACGAGGTGCGCACAATCGAGGAGTTTATATAGAGACCCGTCTCGCGTTGAAATGACGACGTGCACAGGTTCTAATTCCGGTACCAACAAATATCTGCCCAGGTTGTCGCACGCAGCATTCACAGCTATCACTGACAACGCTAATACAATAAGCATGTTCACCTATCCGTTTTACAGAGCGTGGTGTGTAGTGCCATTTGTAGCGTACTGTACGCTTTTAGCAGGCAATAATCCAAATGCGCCGCTGTTCCCTGCTGCAGGCAGTGCAATGTGGGCATCACATTTCACTTCGGCAGCATCCGGCACCGCCCACCAGCTTGATTTCGCTTCGGCTTCCCGTTGCCTCTTAAAACACCATGCAATAGGAAAACAACAAAATGTGTTTCGGGCCACCGGAGCACCACGAGTTCGACGCGGGTCGGTGTCTCATGCAGCAACAATCCACACGATGCTTCGCATTACGTAGATGTCAGCAATAGTTGAGTCTGTCAAATTTTTTAATTACTTCGGATCTTACGTTTCCCTGGTTAGTAATTTTTTTCTCGTGATTTTTTCCAAAATGTATGAGCGAGGTTCTACTGTATATGCCCCATGAAGTGAAAAATCTGGCGAGCATCCGACATTAACATTCAATTGTACCAAAACCCACGTGAAGTGATGACATCATGTTCCCAGCGCTGGACATGTTGCGGCACACACTGCAAAATCCCACGGTAAACAGCCACGGTGTAAGTCGGACACCATGGCCCACACCTAAAAAATTTACTTTGCCCTATTCAAAAATTGAGTTGACCCACGTTCAATGCCAACCTGGCCCACTCCCAAGATTGACTTGACAGCCTTCCGAAATCGATTTGACGCACCACCAAATTGACTTGGCCCAATTCGAGCACGTGACCTGTGGGGATGCACGACTCTCACACGTCCCCTGATATGTTGTTTCCTCACATAGCTCCCGTCTCCTGTAATCCAGCTTCGCCGTGTGGCTTTACTGCGGCGGTCGGTATGCTTGCAGGGTAGTACGAGAGATGGCCTGAGTGTTGCTCTGCTAATGCCACCTAATGGCGGGGTTACTTGAGCACAAAAAGGAGAAGGCTCTTTCTCTTTGGCTCAGGATTGACAAGCGGTGCGAACATTCTGCGTGTGCGCCAGTCCATGCCTCTGCGAGACCGTCTCACGATGCCTACCCCGGAATGGATGAACACGATCGTTCAAACGCGCCACCGTTTGCGTGATTGTATGCACAAATGACCAGGCGCTGGTGTCCAGCATAGGGCGAACATATTCACTCATTATTTGGTCGCAGTGAGTAGGACTTCTGCGATTTTTCGTGCGCCCATTAGCAAGTTTTGTGGCCAGCAACTCGGCTAGCAGGCATTAGTCAATTAAAGGTGCAATAAATGCCCTTGTGATTGTTTGCACTACTGTGTTGTCGTTCCTTTGTCCCAAGAGCACGGGTGAGATCCCCACAGACCAAGTAAAAAGTATCGCACAGAAGAGTCAGAATGCTTTTGCATTGAATGCATGTAGGAGACTAAAGTGCCCCTGCAACTTTTTTGTGCGCATTCCGAAAATCTTTTGTACTTTATTTTCTTTTTATTCTTCTCTTTCCCAGCAACAACAGAGCTGTTATAGCACAGGTGCATGATGACAGAAAGCAGGAATTTCAGAGTGTGCTTAAAAGGGCATTCACACAAGCGAGAGTTACAACTTCAGGCTGCACAGGATATGTAGCAGATCGTGATGTCATGCCTTTATCAGGTGAAACAGAGAACTAATGGCCCTCCTAGAGAAAGGGAACTATTTGCTTGAAAACTACAAAAAATGACCGAACACCTGACGGAAGGATTAGCTCCTGAGCACTCTCCAGTTAAATACAACATTACATAAAATACTACATACAAAATGAAGGTGTAGACATGAATTGTATGGAAATTTGCTTTTTGGTGTGACTGCATAGCAAAACATTCTGCAGTGCACATAAGCTGCAGTGCACCTTGAGAGAGAGTAACAGTAAAGCAGTCATGATTGAACATACACAACAGCATTGTTAGGAAACTCTGAGCGCTATAAACAGACAGGACGTAGAAAAGGAACACACACCACACACGCATTGTTTCTGGAGCTTTCTCACATGCTTGCACTTGTGCTGATTTGCTTTTATTGTGACAGCAATTATATGGACACTCCAGCCACATTTTTGCTGTCGCCGTCTACATGATGTTCCCTATAAAGTACGTACAAGGACGATAACACTGTCGCAGCGCATCGTATGCTGTATGTGCGAGTGAAAGCATGTGAAGGAAGCCGACGGTTGCGGTTCAATCTGGCATGCGTGAAGAAAGAAAGAGGTGAGCAAATGCGGCATCTTCATCATGCGAAAGGCCGTGGGAGGGAAGGAGGGAGGTGGCGGCGTTGTGCTCCAGCAGCAGCGCATTTCGTGACCACACGCAAGCGGTACTCACAATCGCAGCTCAATCTCGCGCGTCATATATGGAGGAAAGCGGGGAGCCAGCGTGGGAAGGAAAGGGGTGGGGGGGCGGCTTCGACTCTGCCAACAAGTGCGTACTTTGCAAGGTTGAGCACACTGTATCTTGAAAGTAATTTGCAGACGGCTCATACCTTTGTGCGCGCTGTGTTCTCGGCGCTCTTGCATTGGAGCGATAGACCACATGAAGGTCGCTTCGTTCGCTGCTGCCACGCTCGCTCACACCAGCGTTCTGACAGTGGGTGTCCGCACTCATTGAGTGTGACATGTCCATGTTTGCTTGCGCCCGCTGACACCATGCTTGTTAATTCAGTTAGAAAGCAAATGTTTCCACGTTTATACAGTCGATAAAACAACTATCATTTGTTTTGTATAGCTGTCTACCAATTTGCTATCGCAACCGATGCTTTGCCTTTCGGGCAAAAAGGCAACTTTTTTACAAATAAGAGCATTGTTTTAGGCTAGTTACATAGTTTACACCCATGGACTTATTTTTCTTTTTTTTTTTTTCTAAAGGAGTTGTAATGAAGGCTGTGCCTAGTATGCAGAGACTAGTTAAGCATGCAGCAACACAATAAGTAAGAAAAGCAGTAAGTGACAAAAGACATTTCAACCACGCCATATAAAACTGTTGATTACCTCAGCTTTCATGACGGACAGTATTTCACTCCTCGTCCTCTCTTGGATGTCAGGGTACTTTGCTAGCAGGTACGACGTGAATGATAGAGTGGTGCCAGTTGTTTCAAATCTAAGCCAATATACAAGGTTACAGCCAATGTTATACGGTGAGCAAGGTCATTTGCTCAGATGGCAGTGTAAACAGCACCAAGTGTAAGAATAAAGCTCATGTGTTTGTCAACACCAGATGATAAACAGTGGAGCATTTTAAATGTGTCCCATGCAAACACATATACAATAAACCCCTATTAACCCGAAAGTGGAAAAACTGGAAATAAAATTTCGAAATAGCAGATGTACTCTTCGAATAACTGCTACGTTAACCAAGCACTCTCATTCACTTTATAGAGAACAGGTAGGTTTGCTCCCTTAAGCATCTTGGCTCCTTCGACTTCTCTATGAGGAATATTGGAAGCTTCTCACAGCCCGAAGCATTGCTGCTAACAAGGACAGTCAGCTATTAAGTTGGTCTGTTTGGTCTGTTTGATACCATGGCAGGAGTCACCAGCAAAGGCGTTTTCTGTAGGCGTGTTTTGTAAAAGAACCCAGTTTCATCACAGTTGAAAAGGTTCTCAGGTGCGAACTCCTGCAGTAACTGCAGCTTTGATACTGTGCAACCGCTGCATTGTCGACAGCACCATTTTCGGCACACATCTTCTGAACCTGAGGTCATTCTGACTTTCAAGTTCTCAGCCACCAATCACTGAAGTTGAAGTCCTTAACATTCATTTCAAGCGTGAGAGCCTCTGCCTTTTGTTTCAAAACGTAACCCGAGACCAGCACCCATTTGGTGATCATGACATTTAACCATATGAGAAGAGCTTCTTGAGGCATCGGGTAAGCACCCTGGTTTGCATCATTTTTTCGAGCGCTGGATGATTTCCTGGCTGCTTCTAATATTTTCACCTTATTTTTGGGGAAATTCTAGATTGTTTGCAAATGCTGAACCCCTTTCACATCGACTAGAAACTGGCCGCTCTCAAACTGCTTGATAATGGCAGCTGTATTTTTGATCATCAACATACAGTAATGGTTTTTGAGCAGCGAAGCCATTGGCAAAGATGACTAAGATAGAGTCGGCACCATTGCAGATAGTGACGAATCGTTTCAATGAAAAACACAGCCCCGAACAGCAGGAAACTTAAGCGAATGTCGAAGCAGCTAGGCCTAGCATTGTAGGGCACAGGACATCACAAAATGACCAGACAACCCTGCACCAAACACTACGTGGCCTAACACAAATGGCTACGGTGGCCACTGTGGCTACAGCAGGCTATGGTTACCAATGAATCGGCGTGGCAGAACGCTTGTTTGAGGCAGCACACAAAATGTCCAATAAATCAGACAGCAAAGGGTTTCAGCATATGAAATTGCAGACGTCCATAAACACTGGCTCTATGGGGTATGTGGTGGTGCTACAAAGGCGTCCGAAGTATTGTGCATGTCTGAAAAATCGGGCATCTAAAGAATTGTTTGCTGATTGTAAAAGTACAAAGAGTCACTATCACCATTAGCATTACAATTATGACAGAAAACAACAGCAACAATGGCAATGGTATTGCAGCATTAATACCAAATTGCTTAAGGTTATGTTAACAAGACATCTAGTGTGTACAACACTGAAGCATCCATCACACAAAATAATAAACATGGATTAAATCATTTTACTCACTCACCCAGCAACAAGAAACATAACTGCATTGGACTGAATCTCTGTTGTCGTCATAAATCGTCGCTTTCGGATTATGGGAATGCTCTCAGGGGCTGAAAAACAATAGCGCACAAGGCCATTAAAGGCATCTGCCATGACTACTCAAAGCACCAAAACTACATCACTTACTTTCATTTCGAATTGCTAGGCAGAGTCATGTTGTTTCCAGTGAAAGAAAAATGCTCAACAACAGCTCCTAACACCTACCCCCACCGTAAAACACTAGGCATGATTCACAACAAAGCTTGCTCAGTACTTCATATTAAGTATTATCAGCTCACGCTCAATTTGATTAGGATTACTTCTACTTGACTTCTGGTTTGCGATTCCACTTTTGCCTCTCAATATTTTTTTCCACTATCTTTAATGGGAGTTAGATGCGATTTATATAGGATTTAGCCGGGCCAGACAAGAGAAATGTACATCACAACGCAGTGTATGAACTTTATTGACTGGCTTGAGTCATATGTGCCTGTTTATTATGGGAAGTGACAGTTGCACCCTCGCGCATGATGTGGTTATTCGTCCCACAAAGATGATGATGATGAAGTTCGAATTTCGGTCAAATGTGAGAATGATTCCACATGTCTGTCAACAGGCACCAACATACCACAGCAAACAGACAACAAATGTTCACACAACACAAACTTTTCATGCCTTTAGTTCTAAAAAACTATGAACACATACATCTGCCTAACGGAAATGTAGTGCATCTCCAAAAACTGTGAACTGCTTCTGAAAGAGTGCAGAAGGATCAATTCTGGAAGGTTCTAAGGATCAAACAGTGTGTTCATCTTGTTTTTTTTTTACATTTAAGGTGGCAGAATAAAACAAATGAATATCGAGGTTCTCAAGCAAAACACGAATGGAATGTTTCAGTCAATGGTGCTTGTGTAAGTTCCAGTTGCACAAAAGTGACAAACACTTAACATGTGGTTTTCACAGAAGTGTAGCTTAAAAGTGTGGCTTCACAGCAGCATTTGCCATGCTCCCATGAGGTCATCACACTTTCCAGAACCCATGAATCGTTAGGCGGTGCATGTACTTACTGCACCGCGTAACGCAGCGCTGCGCATAATTTCTCTCTTCAATGAGCTTCCTTAATACAAACTCTGTTTAACTAGAACTAATTTTCAAGCTCGTCAAAGTTTGAATTATGAAGATGCAGCTGTATAAGCCCAGGAGCTCACATTCACAGCCGACTTCGTCGTCTTCATGCATCACAGTCAACTGCTGCACATCAATCAAGGAGTCAGCCTCCTCTTCAGCATTCAGCATGAGCTGCAACAAGTCCTCGTGTGCAACCTGCACAAAACATAAGGCATCAATGGAATGCCCCGAATGATACGGCAGCGGTTGTTTATTAGCTCCACGTTCATACTGCCAGCTGCATGTGTGCTGTTTTTCACTCCTCAGTAATGCGCCAACAAGCCTAAGTCTACACATGCCCACTTCTGAATATATGAAAATTTGTAAAACCCCACTGGTGCGACGTTGAACACAAAATAGGGTACAGGACACATTTCATTCTTTTATTTCGGGAACACATGCACACTCTGTTAAGTAATGATCAATTTACTTTAGGAGCAGCACACATGCGACAAACAACTTGGAACAGCAGAGATTGACAAGCAACACATTGTCTCTAGACATTAGCCCACTCCTTCAATCGTCACTAGCACCAATGTTGTTAAAGCACATTACGAACAGAGATTACAGTACAGCACTTAAAAAGCACTTGGCCATACAGCTATAGAGTCCTAGAAGAATTTTCTCTATGATCCTTAGGGACAAAAACCAACTAGTAAAAGCATTCAAGCATGTAGGAGCAAAGAAGCAGGTAATAGAAAAAAAAATTAAGGAGAACACATCTCACAATGACTGTCGACAGTAATGCACTTAGCATTGAATCAATATAGCGACACAACGGATTGTCACCGTTGAAATGAGTTATGTATGAGGTGTGTACTGCAGCAGGACTCCTCTTTCACGCTTCCCTAAGAACACTCAGTACCATCTAGCACCACCACAGCAAAGCCTGCACATGGCTTTCAAAATGCATGGCGACCCGGTGCTTGTGATTACTGAGGAGCTTGCCATGTGACAACTGGACTCTTCTCTCGTGCTTCTTTTTGGACATGTTGCACCATCTAGCGGTGCTGCTGAGAAGTCTTCATGTAGCCTACATGACAAGCGTGAAGTGCCATTGCCTGCAAATGCTGAGAACTGCTCCCTAGCTTGCTGCACGCTCCAGCATTTGTACAGAACCTTCGATTCAAAATTCAAAGACAATTCAAGAACAATTCAAAGATTGCTAGGATACTGAAGGCCAAATTCAAGGAGGGGGAAACAAACCTTACTGGTATGCACACACTGAAAGATAGTGAGATCTCCTCATTCCTTGTTGAGATTTCTTGCAGCTGAGCTGCTGCCAAGTTGTACGCATGGTTCAAGCTCTTCAGAATGCTTTTCTAAGTTGACTTTCCCATTATAATGATGTTACTCACCTCCTGGTAAGGTGGCTACTACAGTCCAACATCAGCCAAAGATACTCATTGTGCTAAAGCCAAACGGCTGAAACTCACTTTCAGCCAGAAATCTCCCGAGTCGAGGGCTCGAAAACGGAGCCATGATGGTTGCAGTGCAAAACAACTAGCCAAGCAGTAAAATGAAGGCGCAGCTTGATCGCTTGACCTGTCTTTGTCTAGCTCCATGATCGCAATGGCGATTAAGCAAGACTGTCATTGGTGGCTGTGGATGCACTCAATTGCAATTGCTTAGCAATACTCTTCAAAGAATATATGATATTCGATTGTTTCCCAGTGGAGAAGGTCCATGGTATAGCCCCTATGCGGAGCTTGTTACTTTGAATTTTCAAAAGTCACCATCAATCACAGTTTTCAAGAAATTAAAGGAGCACTTTCGATTGCAATGAGTTTCAAGGGCCCTTGCATTTTGTTTTTCAAAGAATTCATGAACTTTCAAGGATGAAGAGGAAGCTTTAGCTCGGGCCCAAGTCCGACACAGCCTATTCAAATACATGTAAAACACAAAAATGTTTTTCTGAAATAACCGCTTGACCGATATTAATGAAATTTGTTGCATGTGAAAAGTAAAGTTATATTATAGTGACTGTTGGAAGTGGAATTTCGATTTAGCACCTGAATTTTGTTAAATATATTTTCAAAAATTCAAAGTTTGAAAAAAATAGATGTACAAAGTATATGAATTAATAGCTCTGCATCAAGAACAGATATCGCATTCTGTAAACGGCGTTCATTAGATAATTCAAAGTGGACAAATTCGATATGTCAATTTATATCTTACGTGAATTTATTATGTTGTTTACAAGGGTTCTGCAAAAGCTGTATTCTCATATTACCAAATTTTTTTATATTCATGTGTAACACATCAACTTTGTCCACTTTAGATCTACTATCAGATGCAATATACAGAATTGTCATATCATTTTTCCTTGTTGAGCTGGAGAGTTGTAAACTTGATAGTTTCGTCTTCTGAAAATTTTCGATTTTCGAAAATTTTTAATAGAACGTTGACGACCTAAATAAAAAATTCAAAACCAACAGTCACTAGATTTTAAGTTTTTCTTTTAGATACAACAAACCTCGTCAAATTTGGAGCAGTGGTTGCCACGAACACTGAATTCTCCTTTTACATGTATTTAGATAGAAGCACCAGAGCTAAAGCTTCCTCTTAAGGTGTGCGAATACTCAGCCACCTATGCTGGCGAGGGGTTCATTGAAAAGTGGCCCATTCCACGTGCATTTGTGGTACAGCCTGCTAAAGCATCGGCTTGCTTTCTTTCCCTAAGGAACCCTTGTGACGTGGGCTGGATTCCGCTCAGCGTCGGATAAACTGATGTTATCTTTTTGCTCATTGTAGAGTGCCACATTCCCAATGGCAATACCATGCTGGTGTCAAAGACGTTCATTTAAGAGTGGCACACAACTACTCGAACACACCCGGCGACCCAAGTTGGCATCACAGAGGTTCAGTGAAGACCAGCATGGACCGAATGGCACCTACCCAGCGATCTAAGTCGGCGTCGAAGAGTTTCTTCAAACAGCAATACCTACCCGGACCAGCAACTATAATGACCCATGTCAGCATGAAAGCGCTTCATTGAAGAGAGACATGTATGTACACATTGCCACATTTTCAGTGATGCAAGTTGGTCCGACGGTTCGTTTCGAACCCTGTTATCTCAGCACAGCATCCTGAAGCGCGAACCCTTCGAGCACGGACTAGCCAGTGACCCAAGTATTCGGGAATGTGGTTAGATACTGAAGGCCCTTTGCCTTTGCTAAGGGGGTCCGCGAGCCATGACCAGCACGACAAAGGACCAGTGGCGCAAAGAACAGAAACCGCTTTAATTTACGATGTAACGAAGCACTCAAAGAATTACTGCAGTCTCGCGGCCGATAGTGGAAAAGAACAAGATGAAGAAGCAAGCAGCAGAACAGCGAGGCAACCAAATGTACAAGCAAAAGGGAACGACGAAAGAACGGCAGTTACAGACCATCAACCACCACAATCTCACAGTCGATAACAGAATGTGTAAAGCTTTGAAAAAGCAAGCAAGTACCAAACCAGGCGCAAAGACACAGTTGCAACAGCGAACAAGAAAACACTCTTTCACGCATACATAATGCCGAAGCGCTTTTCCCTCACTCCACCAGCACGCTCTGGAAAAAACCTAGGCGGGCCATGCCCCACCAGCGCCTCACCAGGCCCGCGCCCCAAAGAAGCGCCGAGTGCCGTCTCCACTGCCTTCTCATTGGGCAGCCGCCATCCCGGCAGCCCCCGCGCGAGTTCTTACGCTAACGCGATCGATGCGCATATTCTATGCGACGAGTGCTGTTGTGGCGCGCATTTCAAAGGCTTCCCCAGTGCACGCTGCAGAGGAGGGCCCAAGGGCCCGACAATACAAACATACATAAATGTATAGATAGTTGGCTCCAGAAAGTGCCTGAAGTATCCAAAGAATGTGAACACATTAAAAGCTTACTGAACATACCTGCTTGTTTGCTCGCCTTTGTTCGATGATCGAAACTAGGTTGTTCTTAATGTAGTCTGTCGGTGTCTTCACAGTGTGTTTGCCACGGGAAAGAAGAAATCTCCACAGGTAGTCAAATTCTGGAAAACAGTCTGCAAGAACGAAGACCACAATTAGCCAAGTCAGCGATGATAGGCGAGTGCACTGACATAGGCTTCCGCATAGATGTTCGTAGTGCTCCATTTACACACACGACATCAAAACGAGAGAAAGGGTTCACCGGAATTCAAAGCGCTGAAGTAATCAACAGTGCTTGAAAAAAATTGGTTGATCCTTCTTTCAGAGAAATTGGTCCTCACAAGACAGTGAAACACGTATTCTAAGAAGCAGAGCCAGGCTCATTGGACATTCACAAATACAAGTTCATGAATGTGCACAGACTTTAAATTAATTACAATTTTGCCCAAAGGACCAAGCAATCAACTTAATAGCAAGAACGCTAAGTCTGTGCTGCTGTGCGGCATAAACAGCACATTAGAGCACTCTGAAGGCTACACAGGGTCGTAGGTATATCCAACACAATGGCGAGCGAGCGCAGTGTTACCGTACCAACTCGCCCAACTTTCTATCCTTTTGCAGTACAACCTCAGTCGTACACTTTGGAAAAAAGCACAAGAAAAAGACACACTGACCGAGAAAACTGACAATCCAAATTCACTAAAGAATTCGTCAAAGTGAGCTGCAGTTGACATGTATGCAATTAAAAGCACAACGCGAATTGTTGCATAATGATTCGCCGAAGCATGCTGGGGCCCGAGGGACCCAAGATGCGCATTGTTTATGTGGCTTCGGCAGGCTTACGTGCACACCTCAAATTCGGCCTGGGTCAGCAGCTGCGTCAGGGAGAGTATTTTGGCAGCACGTCTTGGCGTGCAGACTCGGCAAGAATCATTGCCGTGCAAGATACTGACACGCGTCAGACTCGTGGGTCCCAAGCGACCCGAGACGTGTGTTGTCATTTCAAGACATGAATGGGAAACCAAAACTAAATCGACCTGGTGGACAACGCTGGAATATGATGCCAGGATTCCACGAGAGCGAAACATGAAGCTCACTTCGTGCCGTCTGCAGCAGAGAATGGTGGTGTGTTTGGGTTATCGCCTATTAAAGGCGTGCAGTACGCTTCCTAAACCACAAGTGCGCTGAAACAGATGAGTGAAAATTTCATTGTGCTGGTGGCGACAGCTGTAAATGGCAACGTGCAACAACCTGCAAGAAGGTTTACTGGTACTGGAATAGGAAACCGAGTGTGTGGCGTCAATTATACGTGACATGGGCAAGCGAGTACTGTGGGAAAGGTGCCGTTGCGGGCGCCTACAGCTATCGACCTCACGTGTGCCTCACACCTTTTCTTGTTTAGACGTATCATAGGAATGCACTTTGGTCATATTCTGAACATTGGTGCCAAGAGATGGTGCTTTCCAGGAATGTATTAACCATTAAAAAAGGAAGCATAACTGTATTCAGTCATTTTATGTGTTTTCGATCGCAAACCTTGGCACCCAAGATATTGAACGAAACGGTATACTTTTGTACGAAACGGCATCTGGCGAGGATGACTTCTGTAGCAGTTCCGACGAGGATACAGCTTATGACATCCACTAGCGAGATTTGGTGGCCAAGCTTATTGGAAATAAAGGTGTATCTCAAGGTTTCCCGTTTTTCTATAAAGATGTGGCCTCACCTACATTCACATTATTATTTCTTGTTTCTTGGCAAGTTCAATATGTCGGGGTCGACCTATATCCACGCTCAACCTATATTCAAGTAAATACAGTAGCTCTAACGTCGTGGCTCTGTGGTTTTGAGTTCTGCTGCTGAACAGGAGGTTGTACACTGAATCCCCTATTGCAATGACCACATTCTAATGGGGGCAAATGTAAAGAAATGTGCACACTTACACTTACATATGTCCATATTAATGAATTAGAGGTCGTAAAATATGATTGCACACCCCCAACTGCAGGATTATTACTGGGCCTTGTGTTGCTTGGGGACATGTCCCATTGACCGAACAATTATTCATAAATAAAGAATCAACCAATCAATCAATTCTTAATAGACAAGGAGCAGCACAATACGACGGAGACAAAGAATAGGAAAGACAATATTATATCTATTATGAGTCCAAACCGACTAGCCTGGCTACGTGCCCTAGCAATCAATTCTTGTAAAACTGTGTATTCCAACTTGCACTGTACATGCTTTAACACGATGCAAACAAAATTAAGCCTTTACAGCATGAAAGGAGAGCAACTTTTGAACTTATTTTATTACCAATGCTGTCTAAGGTACACAGACCAGGAAAATTTGTAAAAATGGTTATGCTCTATGAAAGTTGGAACAATGCGTTGGAATTATAAGCTGAATTTCCCAGCTTGTCTCAGTTACATTTATTTTTATTTCTTTTTTATTTTTTGCTCATTGACTGCTCTTGTATTGTCTTTCACAGGTTTCTACAAAATGGTGCTGTGAAACCCAGGAGCTGTATTAATCAAGGACCGCACAGCCCCCAGGACTGACTGATGATGAGTCCACGAATAGATTCGCTGGGAAGAACGGAGTCAACGCTATCGGCGACCCTCATCCACGCACCGACAGTTCCCTGCTACAAGGAGGTCGAGCTGACATGAATAGGGCACTGACCAGAACTACAGTAAGCCTCATTTTCGATAATATTGACGTGGCTTTCAGTGAGGCCACAACGGCTCAACTTCACCTCATAAGCAGCCATCTTGAAATGCTTGAGGAAAGGCTTCATTTTCCAGACGAAAAGATTGACGTACTGATCTCTGACGATGACATATGAGAAGAATTTGATGTAATAGTTCTGCGGAAATGTGCAAGGTGGAGAGAAGCAATTAATAAGCAAAAATCAGACATCCACCCGTCCGTAGCAACTGCTATAAAGGAGCAGTCGTAGCAGTTGCAACGAACGAGTGGATGTCTGATTTTTCCTTGTTAATATATGAAGAATACACTATTCAGGTAGATTACAGAGATAAAATGGTTACACTAAAGTCTAAAACCAGACTTGCTGTTGAGATAAAACAGTGTAAAAAATGAAGATGTGTCACAGGTCAAAGGAAGCAGAATGACCATCCTATTACTCTTGTGCCTTGAAGCATTGCAAAATATACAACTGGTAAAAGATTGTAAGACCGAAGCTACAAGCCACGGTCGCATTGAGGAACATAGAAGAAAAAAACGGCATAAAGACAAGACATCTTCATTGACACGGAAGGACCTACTGAAGACAAACTGTTGCGAGTAAAACCGGTAGTAACATGGTTAGTGACGTGGATGATACACCGAAGAAAGCTATCAACTGATCACCTTAGGATTTCGAGACTCGTCAAAAGCACAAGGATGACCAAGAAGTAGTTCTTTTAGCCATAGGGATACTGAAAGAGCCTTCATGCAATGTGCAGAAGATGCAAATGGTTCAAATAGCAGCATGTAGTTCAACAGCGTCTCTGATAAGCAGTCGTCTTCTCAGCCATGGCTTCCGATGGAGCCACCCCGTCGCCACCTACACCTGCGGCGCCAACCACAAGGTACGTTATGGTTCCTAGTCTCCGTGATCCTGGGACATTCTCTACCCAAAATGACGTTGATGTCAACGACTGGCTCAGCATGTATGAGCATGTTAGCCCAAACCACCACTGGGACCCTACCATCATACTTGCCAATGTGATCTTTTATCTGGACGGGACACCACGTGTCTGGTTTCGCACCCATGAGATCGAGCTCTCCGGCTGGGACATTTTCAAAGAGCGGTTTCGCGACCTATTTGGCAACCTGTCAGGTCGCCAACAGGCTGCGCGAAAAGAGCTTGCCACCGGTGTCCAGTTGTCGACCGAATCGTATGTCTCCTACATAGAGGAAGTGCTCGCGCTTTGCCGGAAAGTTGACGAGCACGTGACCGAGGTTGACAAGGTGAGCCATATCCTAAAAGGCGTCGGCTTTTTAGCTTTTTTTTAAGTGTTGTGTGTGCCGTGCTTGAGAGACGCAAGATGTGAGACTTCCATGCGCGCTGTGCTCCGAGCAACCCCTAGGGAACCCAGTACAGGATCTCAAGAAATCTTTACTTTAAAAAGTAACAGCACAATGTGTAGCAAAATGCTACACAAAGCACCTCCAATAAGCAGCACTTTCTTATCTTTGAAAACATTCTAAAAGCCTCCTACTTACAAGAATTCACGTTAACTAAGTTTGTAGAAATTTTAGCCAATAAGCGAAGTGAGTACAGCTGAACAAGACATACCTAAAGCTAAACACACTTCAATACTAGCCTTTCATACTAGCTTAACAGAGGCATTTGCACACACAAACTTTCCAGAGAAGTAAATGTTAGTCGTTGTGAAAGGTAAGGTGACAAGTTTTACTTGCAAAGTACATCAGCCAGCCCTTCTTATATTCTCCCAGTCTGTCCTGGATCAAGGCCAGCAGTGTGTCAGCATCCGAGCCTCCTTGACTCTGCTGGATTCCAGTCTCAGTGCCAAATGCAGAGCGTGCGATGATGTCCATGGAAAGCTTCTGGAAGAGCTCCCGCATTTCCGTGGCAGCTGCTTCTTGCTGCTTAGTCGCAACAACCTTCATGAAGGTGTCCACGCAGTTTTCGACAAGTGACAGCATCTGTAACACATACAGAGCAGTGATTCTTGAGCTTTAAACATTTACTGTTCAACCCGCATTATAAAATTTTTTCAAGCGCAAAAGTGCACTAAATCAAAGATTACCATTTAACAAGGTTTCTGAGGTTTATTGGTAAACATAAATATCAAATACAGACTTCAATGATTCCTCAACCTCTGACCTCATTTGCTGTGACATCAGCGGGCTTTTACAGTGGACACTGTCATCTTCAAAAGCACAAACAGCTTGGCAAGTTTGCGTGGCTGCACTTTTGAAAGCTGCATAGTTAAAGACGAGACGTGCAAGCATGTGAGTCTTACGCTTGTCCCATCGCCGAGTTTTCAAGTATAACTGTCATCTTGCTTACTGTCTTTTAATAATAATAATAATGGAATTCTCTACTCAACAACAACTTCTTAGAGAGGCGTACAATGCCGTCTTCATCCACTAAAGCATTGCTCGTTACTCTCTCCTAAATAGGTGCCCTAATGTCACCACTTTCAGAGGCCGCATAGGGCACGAGACCCAACACAAATTCTTAAGCATGAGTATTGTGCAAGGGCTCATTGATATTAACATGTCCTGCTTTCTAAATGTACATCACGTGGCAGGGAGACAAGTTTGAACCCAAGTGGCAGTGGCAGGTGAGGTTTTGTTTTCCTCTGCCAAATGGCGAGAATCAAAATGGGGAGATGGCCTGACAATGTAGACAACATAATAACGACCACGCGACGTGGTGATGACGATGGCATGACAGCGTGATGAAAACAATTTCTACACAGCAAAGCCAGTTTTCAGTCAACTGTTGTGCCAGTAAAACTCCCACTGACCACTGACTGACCGTCAACCACTGACCACAGCGTAAGGTGTAAAAACACACAATGTGTGCAGGAAAGAGCAAGGCTGTGTACGCTGCATCTATTGCTTTTACTCACCAATGCATAGCACAACATGCAACACTCCTTTGCACTGAATCCTGGGTTTACACTTTCTGTTTATTCAGAGAACTAATAAATATGATGTGCCAAAGAAAACAAAAAACAAAGCAAGGATGAAAGGACAGGCACGGACAAGTACTACTCTAGCTCCATCTCAAGCGTTCCTTATTTACATTGCATCCCCAACTAAGGAAGCCACCCACCTGAGGGTGACATACACAATTCGTTGGCTCCATCATTTTAATAAAGTTTATTTCATTATCATCTCTTCACAGGGCCAGTGGCAATAATACAAGAAAGTAGATGCTCTTTCTTGGCAGCAAATAGCACAATATTAAAATAATAATAAATACAAAGGTTGTTTCTTGCGCTGTCTGTCGAAAGAAAAGCTTTTTAACAGCGGAGCTGTTTAGGGGCTCGCAATGTCTGTTGAGCGTGGTTGTCAGCGTGCGTCTGCCACGTCAGGCGAAGGTTTCCCACTGGGCCAACAGATTGCGCCACCACCACAGTGAGCGTCCGCGAGGGGGCGCGCTGCTGTAAGCGAGCTAGAGCGCACGCCAGGTGGTGGGAGAGGAGGAGGGGTACATAAGAGAGAGCGTACCCATTAGACAGCCTTTCAAGCCAACGGTTAGCCGGTAACAGTGTGCTCGCCATTTAACTCCAGCCTGTACTCGTTCCAGAAACAGCAGACACCAAATGGCTAGAACTTCAGAGCGCGCTCACCCGGGAACGCCAGCGCTGTCAAAGAGCGAATAATCTCTCGCTTCGCGCTAAGAGAACAGCAGCGAAACACTAGTGGAGAAAAGCAAACCCCGAAAATCAGAAGAAAGAAGTGGAGGCTCAGCGCAGAACTGTGGTTCTCCTGTGTATCCCTAAGAAACATGAACCACAGATCCTAGCTCAACGCCACGATAGAGATGATAAATGACAAGATCGGAGTAATAAACATTAGCAACAAATTAAGAGGGCAATCACACAAAACCAATAATTACTCAATAAAAAAATAGATAATCATAACAAAAGATCACATGCAAATAACAGAACAGATAATCGCAAGAAAAGAACACACACGAACAGATAATCAGAAAGAAAGAACAGATACACAAAAGAAAATCACAAGGGAAACACACGAGAACCACAGCTCCGCTGTTTCTTCAGATGTCCCAAGCGTCCACTGTCTTTAATTTTTTTGTTGTTTTGCAAGTGATGTTTTACCACATTGACTCACAATCGCTATTTATACTAGGCTTCAATTTTGATTCATGACACTCCTGCATTTTTTTTTCCATCCTCTATGTCACCAAGACCTTTGAGCTAAGACTGCTTAACGAATGCACCCACATGATTAGCGTACAAGGACAACAAGTGGTACAGCAGTGCATCTCACTCTATAGCTACTTGCCTTTGTTTACTGAAAACGTCTATACGTTAAATTTGTTTTGGCGCTTTGATTCAAAGTTAGGGAGTAAACACTAAAGGGATAAATTGTCAATGGTCTCTAACAAGTTGGTTTAATTATATATTTAGCCATTCATTAAATGCGGGTCCATGACCAAATACTTTTCACTGCTAAGTAATCCTACAAGTGCCAAGTTGTAATGAAGCTTTAGAGCACTATGTTTTGACAATTCCCTCAGCACACTATTAAGCACACGTTTTGTGCATTTGCAGTACTTGTCCTAGAAAAAAATTTTCATTCCTTTAAGTTAATTCAACATGATAAAAGTTGCATTTGCATTAGATATCTGCATTTAAGGTTCAGCACTTCTGCTTGTCATGTTTCATACTCTGCACCATTATCTGTAAGCAATTTCCACTTTTTTTTCTATGACTAGTATTTTACCTATAGTATAAGTGGTGTTGTTCTTCAATGACTATAAAAAAACATTTCTTTATTATTTTATTATTATTATACCAGGTGATATTTCTACATTTTAGACTTCTATGTTGCCACACATGCACTTTCTTACTTCTTACTTGCGACCGCTTTCACGAAATTGTCAAATTAATTATGGGGTTTTAGGTGCCAAAACCGTGATCTGATTTTGAACTCCGGAAACTTGGACCACCTGGGGTTCTTTAATGTGCACCTAAATCTAAGTACACGGGTGTTTTTGCATTTCGGCCCATCGAGATGCGGCCGCTGTGGCCGGGATTTGATCCCGTGACCTCGTGCTTAGCAGCCCAACACCATAGCCACTAAGCAACCATGGTGGGTTTGAAATTGTCTTCGTTATCAGGTTACTGTAGTTTCACAGGATGCCCTAGTACTGCATCTGAAACTGTGAATGTTGTCATCAACTTTACATTAAGAAAGCCATGTGTAACCAGATTGTATGTATGAAGCAAACAGCATCGCATAATCTGAAATATACACACACACTAATGACTGCCTTGGAGTGTGCTGTGATGCACATATGAACACTGGAAAGGCTTGAGCCATGGAATTCCTTATTCAACGATTGCAGGACTGTGCTCACCACTATCACTCTCGCTTAAGTGCTGCTTTGGAGAGCTCGATTCTTCACTTTTCTTTCTTTGTAGTTCCTCCTTTTTCATTATCACATCCTACACAGTGACAATATTGCTGCCCTGTGTAAGTGAAAGGTGCAACCATGAAGGCAATTTTCACACAACTTCAAACGCCGTAATTGTCTCTTGGGCGAACTCACATCCCCAAAAGAAGTACACAGGGTGTCTACCAAGTTTACATTTCCGAATTCCCTGAGTTTTCCAGGTCTTCCCTGAGAGGCTTTGCAAAATTACCTGACTTACACAGAACCTTGTTTTATGTCAAGACAGGCTGACACCTTGTTGCCTGATGCTGTCACTCTCTAGTAATTATACTAAAAGATAAACAAAATAACTTAATCCAGTTTGAATAGTAATGACATGTGTAGTTCTTTATCTTTATCGGGCGACCCCTTCTCGCCACCTAACAAATGTTACCGCACAGCGCAGAATGCGCCTGCATGTAAAAGAAGTTTCTGGAATGTTATCGATGGTTCCATCTGCTGTGTTTCCCTGCAACTTGTGTAATCTGATTGCATGTATGCGCGACGCGAATAGTGTAGAAATTTGTGGAAGACACGCGGGTCCCAGCGGTTACTCTGGAACATCCTACGACTGATCTATAGAAGCTGACGCGCTTGACCCACTGATCATATTTTCAATGATCGCCGACCGTGTTCGCCGCTATCGTTGTGCTATAAGTGTAGCCTGTTTTGTGGGCACAGGTTCGCCCAATAACTGTTAGTTTTGTCGTTCACAGTCTTGCTACTGTGTTCTTCAACGTCACCACCACGTGAGAGTAAGGAGCAGCACTTATTTTATTCAAAAAGGAATGCGAAGGGAGGGCTTAGTAAAGTGCACACCGAAAGAAATACCTTTAAAAAAAGTTAGTAAGACTCATTGCTAATCGAATTGAACATTATCAAATACAGATAAAAAGGAGATCCGTGTGGAAATAAATATTTTCGAATACCCCTTTCAGTAACGAATTATGAATGACTGTTGATACATGCATGAAACAGATGTTGCTTGAGACTCTACTGAAAGGAACAAAATGACTCTAATAGCATTTTATTATGAGTCATTGTAATCACAGAGTAACTAAATATTTGAATAGTTTAAAGTCAGTCATGCTACGTTTCTTCATAAATATGATTAAATCCCCTGCTCGAATTACATGCACAAGTTATTCATTGGCTTCAAGCACAAGAAAGAAAAAATATATATATTTCGAGGTTGATACCGACGCACTCCACATCAAACGTCACGTAAAACATGGTAGTGCCTTCACAAAAGCAGTACTCTGAAATGATACATATCGCTTCGTAGTAAAATGGAAGTAATTTAGGTTATCAGAATGTTCAATAAGTTTAATGTTTGTGCTCTATTCCTTGCTACCACTGCACAGAAATGGCAAAAATAAGCTGCGTCCACAAATGTGGACAGCGTGACCTAAGGGGATGTGAGCTATTTCTATCAACTGATAGCAAGCTCACTGGTATGAGGCCCGAACTTTATCACAAGTGAGATTCTCTCTCAACAGCTGGTCGGTCAACCTCAACTGTCCTTACATACTCTCATCCTGTGCACAACGCCTCAGTGTTGCATTTCACAGCTTTAAAGAGTTTATTTTGTGTTGGATGAGGGACACCTGCATCTCGGCGTTAGTCAACACTCAAGCTCCTTAAAAGAAGCAGCAGCACACTTCCTTTTTTGTTCATTCCTCAATGCATAAGTCCTTTCTGTTCATGTCCTCCTTCCACCGTGCGTTCGTCCCACGGACCATTTGAGGAATCCTCTTGGTCAGTTTTACAGTCAAATTCCGAGTCGTCGGACTCCCTAGGGGCCACAAAAACATCCGAAAAATCAGGCAGTCCGAAAAAATGAATGCGTGACTTTTACTGCCCTCAAGGGCTCAAAGCGCCACCGGCACATCCGAAAAGGCCTCCCAGTACACTTATTAGGCATGTAGGTGGTTGTATTGTGAAGGAGATGGCGGTTAGACGGGTGTACAATTAAGAAATACATACTGTGTCCCATGACAATTGCCCCTTCCCAAGCTTCACTGCAATACTTTTGCATATGCTCCAGCGCGTGACATTTCTGCATTGAGGCGAAGCTGACTTTGGGAATGTTGCATTCTGCAACGCGTTGTGCTTTCCGAACTTTGAAGCCAATCGCGAGGACCACAAAGGCGGAGTCGGTGCCGTTGCTGAAAGCGGTGAATTCTTTCAATGAAAAACATGGTGCTGAATGGCAAGAAGCTTAATAGTGAATGTCGAAGCGCAGGCCTAGCATTTGCCGCGGTAGTGGCTACAGCTGCCACTGGATCAACGTCTGAGAGCGCTGGTTCAAGGCGGTGAGGTAATCAAAACGGTGGCAATAGTGGCTTTGATTAATACCATTTCGGACCTGCGGTCACGGCAAAATGTCCGCAAAGTCAGACGGCGAAGCATTCTTGCGTCCGAAATTTCAGACGTTCTTATACATTCACTCTATGGGGTACGTGGTGGCACCGCAAAGCTATCAGAATTATCGGGCGTCCGGAAAGTCAGTCGTTGATTGCCCACTGGAAACTCCTCCAGTAGACGACACGGCATCAAAATACGGTTCGTTACGATCCCTCTGTTACTCGAGCCTGCCGGAGCACCTTTCTTTTATATTTCTCTTTTTTGCTCCCAAATAATATATGTTACTCAAGCCTGCACTACTGTGACTTTCGTTCGCTTTCAATAAGATTACAGCTAGTTTTCCCTTGATAGAAGCACAAGTTCCCCGAGTTTTCCCTGAGTATTTCCAGACTATTCGAAATCCCTGAGAATTCCCGGTTTTCCCAGTTTTCCTGGTTGGTAGACACCTTGAATACAGCTAGGTGTTGATAACAGTCACACCGACAGCACGTCAACAGACAAATGTCCGCTGCCGGAGTCCACCTGCTATTACATGCATTGTCATAACTTCCAGTGCAGTCCATAGTGCTCATCTCAATTCGAGAATGCACTAAAGTATTTGCATACAATTTCATTATAGAGGCCTGCCTCACTATTAGAGGGGCAATGACACCACAGCTTCTGAAACAGCCTGAATGTGTTGCACGATAGCGATACCATAACAAAAGTGATTAGTATTTGGTGAAAGCAGTCACCAGCAAAAAGTAAAACAGTGATAGTAATTTGCTGTAGTCCCTATTTGGTTCATTAGACACTGTCATACTGCTGGGGTTGTTGTATCCAATGCACAGTTTAGAGAGTGGCATCATGAGACGTGCAAAAGTGTCATACTGCTCATCATGAAATGTTTCCAAAAGTACAATGATGGCGAGAGGAGCGCGACTGCAATCTAACTTTAATATTGAAGATTAAGCACTGCCCTCACAGCTGCAAACACACATTTTAGGACCTTCAAAACACTATTGTAATATACTTCAGGCAGGTCACACTTAGCAGTAACAAAAATCGGCCCATTTTACACACTCTCAGGCACATGGTTACCAAAATTTCTTCAGCTCTCACCAAAAGCAATGGCTGTCACTTAAATTCTTGCTTGTTTGAACACAGGTGATGTCAAAGGTGCCATAGTGGTGCAGTGGACTAAACATTAAGTCTGACCATTTGGGGTTTTGTAATCATACAACCAAAGCTCAGTACAGAAGCGTTATTGTGTTGTGCCTCCGTTGGAGTACTTACTGCACTGACACTGAAAATCAAACCTACAAAATCGTCCTCAGCAGCAATGTGCCATAGCCACTGAGCCACCATGGCTAGTAAAAAATTACTGTACAGACGCAAGAGAATTTGAAACAACAAAGCAGATGGCACATAACTTGTAGAGCTCTACTAAAAAAACACCACATTTGTGTCATGCTACTACATCCCATTCCTTACACTTTTTCAAGTCCCTCTTTCCTTCATTAGTATGTTTCATTTTAGTGCTGTCATTAGCAGGCAAACAATGTGCGGCACTGCAGAACAGTTCTCACCGATTTCATGGAGCTCGATTTGAATGCAGGCGTCATGAGGCTGCGCATTTCCTTCCATCGCTCGCTCGGTGCATTGGTGAGGCTTGTCCTAGCGATGCGGTGGTGACGCGATGCCACGGACACCACCTGCACTGGCCCGCATGCAAGAGAAATGCATAAGGAATGACGACATGAAAATTTTTTCACCTGCTATGACTCGTCAAGATGGCCATGTAAAAGCACCACAAGCCACATTTAAACAGGTTTTGAACCACCCCTAAAGAGCAATGAACAAACACATTCTACAGGTAGGGTAAATATTTATGAACACCTGGGACAGGTTATGATGATCGGTGGCAGACACACACAGGGCACTGTTAGAGCGTAACGCTGTTGCTCCCTGGTGGGAATTCGACCAGCTAGTGACACAAGGTGACAGGTGCCTATCCCACTGGCCTATCAAAAGAAGGGAGCACGAGCAATACAAGATGTCAGCATGCAAACCTAAGCTGCAGCAGACAGTATAGAGCATGATCAGCATTTGAATTGATGGAAGACAGCTGAGATACCAACAGCTTCCCGGTGAAAGTGAGAATGTGAGAAATAAGATTTCTCACTTTCACGAGGCAATGTACGCAGAACAGTTGTTTCACTGCTCCCTAGTACTGCTATAATCAACGCAAGAGGAGCATCAAAGGGGTTTCAATTGACATAAACATCATATACTCCCTATAGCTCCACTGGTAATTAGTCTTTCTGAAGAATTTTATCTGGAGGACTATTTTTTGGAGGCAATGTTTTGCAAACACTTGACAGGCAAAAGTGACTGGGTCCCATTCAAAAATGTTGTTTCCCACCAGCTTCTGCAACTCAAAGCATCAGTACACTTCAACGGGGTGTTCAAACGCTCTGGCTTTTCGCACTTGCTCTAAACTGTTGAATTTCTTGAGCTTTTTCAGACAGCAATAGTGACAATAAATTGATAATTATCATAGTTATGGTATGCACTTCGATATATATATATTTTTTTTTTTTCATTTGTCCAACATGTGCTTTGCTGTCAGTGCTGCTATTAATGCAAGCTAATGGATTTGCATCAGAAGTCTGCAAGAAACTTTTTCCCCTTTGAAAACACAATGTACAATTGACGCTAGGCGCTATAAAGAGTTGTGTGCTTTGTACTGAGATATGCACAATGGGAAATGAAATGCTGAGTGGTATCTCAGGTAAATGTGAGATCATGAGAGATGATCCCTTATAGCTTACTGCACTCAGAAAATTTTTGCGTCTTTCGAAGGACTTAACTTCAGTCTAACGCAAGACGAGCCAATTTTGTGCTCAAAAGCACTGCTGAGCACTTCGCTCACTAACTTCCTTGCAAACTAACAATTCAGCTGCTGTTTTGGCATTCCACTGGTACTTTGGGTACACAGACACAGAGGCACACATTTAGGAATGTTGCTCAGTCGATTTGTACAATGTACACGCACTTGCTGTTTAGCACAAAGCAAAGAAGAGATTGCCCTTCTGTTTTTTTTCACAAACAGACATCGACTAAAAATAAAGTGTGCATAAATTTCGCTCTGAGATTGTAGGATGTCACTTTCAATGCAAGCTTTCTTCAATTTTCCAAAACAACGCATGCATGAAGCCTGCAATATTTCAGGAGGGACCTTACCAGACAACCACTCTATCCTTAACAGCCTATCCAGAAGGCTATATTGCACATTCATAGTGCACTTTATTAAACCACACTCCAGCCGATTTCCCAAAATGATGGTTCACCGAAACCTCACAGATACTCACACCTCGGCCAGCAAAGTTTCCAAAATCTTTAACTTGAATCTTTCGAAGCAATTCTGTGTTCTTCACAATTAGAACTGGTGTTCCACCATTATAAAATCTGCAACAAAATTTATGCACATATTCATACAAGCTGGGCTTCTCATTAATGGAGAGTTTAGTAGAATGCAAGAAGCTTGTTAGCATTAATGTGCAAACAACGTTAGCACTATTGGTACGCTATAGAGCGCAGTACAATCTAGTTATTTAGAATAGTGGAACCAAGGAGAACATGAATACAAACAATTGTAGTGCAACCTACAGTAAGTGTTTACAAAGTATAAGTAAACTAAATGCCCATTAAATGTCAGCTTTAGTAAATGCTGTATCCCACATTATCTGTACAGCGCCAGCCATAATTTGCTTTCCCACAAATGATAATCGTCAAATGCAGGCTGTGGTGCCATCTATACAAAAACGAAGTACACAGTAATACATTTAGAGATCAAGCAGCATGTGCTGCCAAATCTTGGAGGTTATATACAGCTAGCACAGCCTGTCTTGTTAAGCCTACAGTGCTGAAAAATTGGGAACAGGTACCAGAAACAGCACCCAAAAACAAACAAATGTGACCCTCAGTTGGAAAGGAATGGGTCCTACAGTGTAGAACAATGACTCGACAGATCCGAAGTCGAAAGCACCCACTTTGACAAGCTCCCCCATGTTCGCAAGTGCAAGGCTTATCTTACAGGCATTAGCATTGAATGCTATATCCCTAAAATAACACACATAAGCAAGGGCCACCTATGTACTGGGAATGCACAGTGTAGATCATGCAATGCTAATGCTAAGTCCTTGCATTTGCTGCTTTACTAATCTCCCTCTATTAACTGCATTTATATCCAACATAAGCAATGCACCAAGGCTTACCAGTCTCATCAGACCATACAAAAAAAAACTTTTATGCACTGACCACTGCTACATTCAAAGGGAAGGAATATTCACCCCACAATATCACCGAACTTCTTGGTCCATTCATCAAATGCCTTCACAGATCCCTGCAATGACAAGCAGATCATGTGAACAAATCTTCCTGTCAAGGTGTAAACATAATTTTAATTCACTCTGAGAAGTAGTGTCATTAGGAATGTACAGTTAATCAAAACAAAACCTAATGCCACATGCTGCACAGCTCCAGTAAAACAGTCTGTTCACAGATATCAATAACCATTAGAGACACTGACATGATGCCATTTTTTCTATATCACTCTCAACATGAAACTGTAAGAGCTACTGAACATACGAGAAAATTAACCCACAATGCTATCATTTATTTTTTTACGCTATAATTTCTTGCATCCAGCTGTGAATTTTTTGGCCGCTAATGTCACAAACAGACTAGGTACCAGTTTAGACCAGTCACTGACCGTGGCAGTGTTGTACAGTTCCATGAACATACACAACATTGCCTTGCGCAAATGCATCATATTTTAGCTACTAAAATACAAACACAAAAGAAGATATGTAACAAGTCTGCACTAAGCAAAGTAAAATGTTCCCCTCAGAGCATCAACACAAACAAATAGTTCATGTTCTTGCCGGAATGCTGTCTCCGATTCATATCGATAATTAGTCATTATTAAAGAGGCCCTGAAACACTTCTTGAGCATCGTAAGAAAATGTTCCCAACCTGTACAAGAGATTCCTGTGAACATGTGAGCGAGAATTTATTGCACTGCATTCAGCATGCAAGTTACAACCTTGTGTCAAGGACAGCGAAAAAATCACTTGCTCTCGCTTCCGCAATGTCACCGTGCAGCATCATCGAAAGCAGCTGGACTCACCAAGAGCTGTTGGCTGATTTCGTGATCAAGGGGACATTATCAGTAATACCTACTAATTGCTAATATTTAGTTAAATAAGTGAAACATATATATGTCTACGATCCCAAAAAGAAAAAAATAATTTCATCTTTGCACTGCCGATCTACGCACAGCAACTGTGTGTAGCTGCATCTGCTGTGCATAGCCTCTGAGACAGCAGCAATGTGCTGTACAGCATAATCTGCCGCTGCCGACATGGGGTGCCACAACAAGCCTTTTCGCCACAGAGGCATTCAACTTTTGAACGGGGCTTAGCCCCCTTGCTTCCTCCCCTGCGTAGCTGCCAGCACACTACCAGTAACGAAAAGACAGAAAGCCGTGTATTAGTGCAATAACTCTACTTGTACTTCCAGGATTCGAAAAATTTTTGTGACATGACATTTGTGCGACATCCTTCGATAGTGAGGTCATTATATGATCAGTGAGAAAAGTATTTCAGGGCCCCTTCAATGAGCCTAAGGTGAGGCTACGATTGCCTTGGACATGTTGTAGCCAAAGCTGTCCTGTTCCACCCACCTTACTTTATTTATCGACAAGCTGTAGCCACATGAGCCTCTGGTAACAAACCTCAAAGGAAAGCACGCAAACAGAGCCAACTTCCCCTAACACTAAATCTTTAGAAAACGTAATGGACATGGCAGCATTCCATTCAAGGAGAAATTATTTACATATGTAGCTAATGTTATCAACCGTCACAAATTTAACGAGTCCCGACTTTTGAGTAAATGTCCTAAGTCCTAACTTGACTAATTCAGGATGGCCTAATGTCCCTACTTTTTCTTTTTTTTTTCTTCTTTCTGCTGAATGACAAAGAATGAACTTCCCTTTTATAATGCCTGACAGCTCAGTTGTACATTCTCTTTTGTCTTCTGTCACGCTGTCATAAACATAAAGGCAGTTCCATTTCTGCCTTCGTCCCTAGCATCACCGATAAGTTCTGTTTTGGACCCTGGCCATTTGGTCCACTTGAAAGTTGGAAATCCTATACTAAGCATCCTATCAGTGAAGGCTTTCTCTCTGCCTGCTCTGGTACTGCATTCAGGAAAGACAGGAACAGGAAGTGTGCCTTAGGGACTGATTGATAAGGCTTAATGTCCCAAGAAACCTGGGCTATGAGGGAGGTCGTAGGGGTGGGCTCCCAATTAATTTTAACCACCTGTAGTGTTAATGCAATTAGCATTCATCGCTTACTTCAAACATTTCGAGCCCGCCCACCCATGTCATCATCTCATCGTCCTCATGCCATCATCGTCATACAGAATTTGCATTTCATCATTGTCACTGCATCCACATCATACAATCGTCGTCATACCACCATGCTCATGGGCAATCTTGTCAAGCGAGTGCCACGGCAAAGTGGGAGAAAACCAAAGTATGCCACACATAGCTGAAGTAATGGAAGTCTCAGACTGACCATGACAGATGTTCAATAAACGTGACTTCAGAAATACACATCACTACACTGCTCCAATGCTAATCGCATTACAATCGACAGTTATCGTATGATGGGTTCTGCTGTAATGTTTTAAAAAGGCATTAAAGAAAACTGGACTCTAAAGTCATGCATTTTCAAGTGTGCTCAGGCATAGTAAATTTTTTCTTATCAAACAGTCTATATTGCATTTTAGACAAGCCAACGACTGAGTGTGGCAAGTTCCAAAAACATCTGCTGCAGCACAACTGACAAAAATATAAGAAAAATGCTTTAACATCTATGACATCATACCGATATACCAGCACAGACATTTCGGTGTAAAATTTTAAACATTGAAGTTTTGGCTTCATTTTCTTCTGTAATCAACCTTTTAAGGTGATAGTAACGAAATTAGAGTCTTTAAAGGCCACTCTTTCTGTCTAAACCAATTCAGCATTTCTCTATAGTGTCCCTGTGACATGCAACCAAATTGCAGTAGACAACACCATTTCACTTGGTGCGGGCTCCTTTCGCAGGCTGTTCACACTTGACAAAAGCTGCGCATCCAAAAGAGGGGACAGCATTACCCAGTTTTTACTACAGGGTTACCGGCGGCAGCCAGCTTTGAATCCACGACCCCCCACAGCAAATGTTAAAACTCAACTGCAAGTTCAGTACTATCAGAATTCTGCCACTGCAGTGGAGACGCAAACCCTCAACACATCATGCTCTGCAGAACGCCACATCAATTGACCAACAACAGTGGATCCTCAAGGTCGCCTGCATCTTGGGCGCAGAAGGAGGTCAAGTCTCCTGTACCTTTGATAGACGTACTGAATGTAACATTTCTTCCAACTATTACTTGCAGAAGAAAACGTAGTGATGACTTGAGAGCACAACCACCAAGAACTTGCGTTAGGCTTCAGTGAACTTTTTTAGCCAAGCTCACCTTTGGTATATTTTGACATTGTATTGCTTTATTCTCTGAGATTTACCATCTTGCCCTTCCTTTCTTCTTTCCTTCCTATCTTCAATTTATATGTCTCTGTCTCCTTCCATTCTGAAGAGTAAGCAAGCATTGTGCCCCTTCCGGTGATAGGTGCCAGCTCGCTCCCTGCTTTCCCTTTCCTGTCTTTCAAGCATATAAGTTTTCAAACCAAGCAATAACAACAATTTGGTATTCTCACACAATGATGCTATCCAGCCAGTGTTAAATAACATAACTGTACTCCAGCTCAACATATCACAGGTAGTGTGGTCAAACAAGCACTCTGTGCATTAGCATCACATTTATTTAGCCTTTTCTTTTAAATTTAAGCTTTACATACACACACACTGCTGCAAGGTGCAAAGTAGCCCAATTCTTTTTAAACACTTAGAGAAGAATACCCCACCTTCCCATTCATCCAGTAACAACTACTGAAGAGATCTCAATTTCAGACACTTCATTGGCTGTTATTCCTATCCAAGACACTTACTGAAAATAGTGCCTACTAATTTCTGGCTATTCCATATTTCCCTCCCTGCTGTCAAGGCCGAACTTATCAAATGTGATGGACAAAATGAAGTAAGCAAGTACTGTAGTTTCTGCAAACCTGAGAAAAAGCTACACTCTTTGTGCATTTTGTGTAGCACAACATAAAAGCCCACTGTCTTCCTTTGAAACTATACAATGTAGAGCTAATATTTTATGCTTATGACTTGCCTTATTGAGAATTTCTGCAGTGTTTCCAGAAAAAAAGCTTGGTTCAGGTCCTGGAATTCCTAATTCCTTGAACAAGAGGAACCGCTTTCGCCGTTGCCTGAAAGGAGAATGTGCCAAAACACTTCTTTTCAACAGACTTCGCTTACAATGAACTCCAATGCCAATAAAGGCTAGCTTTTAAAGGCCACACTGAGGGGAAACATTTTTAACGCAGATTAAGATGCTACAGCTTTTATATGGCTGGCTTAGGCTGCAAATGTCGCTTCTCCGCAAGCGGAGAGAGTGCTGATTACGAACAGATTAACTGTTGAGAATCGGAGACTGCCATCCAACCCTAAAAGCATCCAAAATATGATGAGAAGGCAAGATGAGTGTACACTCGTCACAAGAAAGGAACTTTCATGCTAGAAATCACACGACTGCTGCTCAGGATCACTGATCATGTCAGGCATCACAGGACACTGAACCAGAGAGCCTTATCCTCGTAGAGAAAGGACTGGAATGGTCATACCCATTCATTGACCACTACAAGATTACTAAAGATGTGAAGCAGGTGAGTGTTCTAAAGTAAGTAAGGCAGAGTGTGAAGGCCAGTGGTGTGAGTAATGTATTGCCATAATACAGCAGGAGCGACGAAAGACAAAAACCACAGAGGATGTGTTGATGGGCTGGAAATAAAATGGCAGCATGTTTCCGGGGCTTATATCTTCAGCATTACAATATACAATGCCAATTAAATGCTAATAGAAAGCTAGCTTTTAAACATCATTGAAAGAACAAATTTAGAATGCAGAATTAACCCGCCGTGGTTGCTCAGTGGCTATGGTGTTGGGCTGCTGAGCACGAGGTCGCGGGATCGAATCCCGGCCACGGCGGCCGCATTTCGATGGGGGCGAAATGCGAAAACACCCGTGTGCTTAGATTTAGGTGCACGTTAAAGAACCCCAGGTGGTCAAAATTTCCGGAGTCCTCCACTACGGCGTACCTCATAATCAGAAAGTGGTTTTGGCACGTAAAACCCCAAATATTATTAATGCAGAATTAGGTGGCCAATTATATGAAAATCATTTATCTACTCATTTATCATTTAGCTTTGTAATCAAAAGACTAGTAATAATCATTAGAGCTACAAAGGGCAACTCTGTAGATCTTATTTATTCATTTCATGTGGTTGCGTTTCATTTCTCTGCACCTTCGGTAATGTGCGAGATAGTTCAGCTTCTGTGAGAACAGAAGAATTATTATAAATATGCAAGAAACAAAATCCAAAACACAATCAAGACTAAATAACTAAGAAAGCTGCTACTTATGAGATCAGTAGCAGCATAAGAGCCGTGAATGGTAGCACTCGATGTAACATCTCGACACACTATGTGTAGATATAGGCAAAATTAAATGTTATCGTGCCACAGTGTTCACCTTGGCAAAAAGTAAATTAAGAAATATTTGTCTGTGAATACCTCATTTCTGTTGAAATCTTTGCGCTAGGAGACAAGTTGATCACAATCTCTCATGGCAGCAAAAGTCCTGGGCATTTCGTAACGATGCCTTTTTCAATGCTAATGCCTTTTCTTTTTGAATTCGTGAGCTGTCAGAGCAACACTCCGGCGTGGGCAAAGCGTTGCTCCTGCAAAGATTGTTTAAAGACCTCTGCGCCTTGGACAAGCTGGGTTCATCCACGAGTTTTGGGGACATACGACAGGCTCAGCTCATGGTCAGTAATCTACATTTTCTAGCAATGCCATGGACGTGCCCAGTTACGGCTCAGTGCTTTGTCACAATTTTGATAGATGGCAGCACACAATCCATGGAACAGTGCAAGCTGAAGTGAATTAATTTTTTTTGCGGCGAAGCAGAACGTGTCACAACTAGAATCTTTAAAAAGGATTTCGCTATTTTTGACCGGAATTCTGTATAATAGCGTGGCACGGAAGGTGCTCAGGGCAGCTTATAAAGATGTCAGCTTCGGCATTGCTGACCCCATGCGGACGTCATGAGCAGCATGCACAGAGTGACTAGCATAAGTCATTCATTCAACGACATGGATCATGAGTGTGCAAGTCGATCTCTAGAATAATTTGCAAGAAAACTATGCATCTCACAGCTGCAAGCTGATAGGTTAGAAATTAAATTTCCCAAAATGTGGGTTTCAATGTCCTAAACTATAGTCAATGAGTTGTATGAAGGGGCGCTATAGTGGAAGGCACCAGGTTAATTTTGACAAGCTGGGGTATAACAGGCATCTAAACCATAATAATCACATGAGTGTCTTCGTATTTAGCCCCAATCAAAATGTAGCAGCCACAACACAGAGGTCAATGCCTTCCAAGAAACTTACTTTCGCAAGTTATAGCGATCGTGTTGGTCAAAGTATTGTTACTGCAAGTGATCAAAGTACCTGTCTGCCACCGACACCTTAATTAGTGACAGGGTCAACTGGCTACTCAGCACACCAAGATCACGCTACCAAGTTGTCACAGCTAGACATGTTTTCACCATTTTTCCATATTCTGCACATTTTCACAAACCGGTGCTTTGTTTCCCGTCTCTGCATAGTGCCACCATATTAGCACTAAGTGAGCAACTTGAACATGGACAACTGAAGACTGGGCACAACCTTACACCGCCACTTCTAGTAAACAGAAACTAACACATTCAGCACATATGATCCATTTTTTTAGGGGGACACCTAATGCATAGTTAAGCCAATGTAACTGTGTGTGTTCACTAGGCCCCTTATTGCCATAGCTCAGCTGTAATTGATGGCGGAAGACAAACAGCGTTTGCTCTAACAGTGGACAACTTGTCTGTAAAAATTCATTGCTCTCATTTCGTTTGATCAGTTTCTATGAGAAACTTTACAAAATATTCAGATGTTTTTCTTTAAGCTATTAAACACATATCAAACTTTTACTGCTTTCCGCCAGTAGGCTGTGTTTAGTGTTTAGCACTGGCTGTAAATTTGTTTCCAAGCACATTTGCGACAAATAAACATACTAAAATGCTAAACCACTAAAGGGCAAGTTCGTAACTACCCCACAACCGTCGTTGGTCATCAACGATTCAAGGGACTTTAACCTTGTCTGCTGCTACAACAGGCCGGAATGAGTCTTTAGGAAACTTTCTGACGCATGAACAGCATTATGCGTGCAGGCAAGGATACGATTCTTGCATTTAACGTGGGCCTGAGGCGTGTGTATTTGATACAAGTTACTGAGCACTTTAGCCAACGCAATGTTATACCGATTACACAGTGTGAATTTATATATCAGGTTAGTCGGCCCACATGCGCCTAGGTGATGCACTCGAAACTCCAGTGCGACCGATACTGTGCCTAATTTTCCAAAGTACGAATCGCGACTGTCCTACAAGGCTCCTTGAATCGCTCGTACTCACCAAATGTACGTCGTGAGCAGCGTGACCAGAATGGCAATCAACATTGACAACAACATGCTTTCTTTTTTCTACGATGTCTTCACTTCGGGGCTGTCAGTTCTGTCACCGCATTTACTTTCCCGCCACACAACACGAAAGCGAACTGGAACTGCTGACACGCGTCGCAAGCATCGGCGTTGGCGTACGCTGCGGCGGCCGGACGGCCAACTCACTTCAAGAGATCCGTACGCACAACAAAATAGTTCGTAGTGTGTTTAGGTCAAATTCACTCCTGGTTGCAAATTGCAGCACCAAAGAGCACTACCTAAATATACTGGTTAACAACTATGATAAATTTATTCCACTTTTATGTTAGTTAATTTAGGAGCTTAGAAGCTTAGAAATGCAAATGATGGATGCCTGATTGGCTCTAAGTAGAACGTTTTGTTATGGCCTCTGAGATCTAAGCATGCGCGCGGTCTTTGTTTTCTCACTTTCATTCTTTGCTTATCCTGCCACAATCCAGACAACCACCACAACCGCTTTGCTCTGGGGCGCGCGCGGTTGGACATGCGCGCGTCAGACAGTCCGTGGCCCTGCCGACTGGCTGCATCTAATATTGCAAGACATGGCCTCTGAGACGGTCAACACTAAGCTCCAAGGTTTAATTTGCTGAATAAACTTTGGATTGAGATTCAATACCATGAAGTAAAGACAGTTTCTTTTTTTCTATCATGCGTAGGAGTAACCCCACGATACATGACGTAATAGCGAAGTCAAATGTAGTCCGCACTCGCCGAAGTAGTAGCGAAGGGCTAGGGTGAAGGGCGCTGCAGGCCTCTGAGGAGTTTATTTAATAATTAATTCAATTCTGGAGTTTTCCGTGCCAAATCCACGACATGATTATGAGGCAGGCCGTTGTGAGGGCCTCGGGATTAAGTGACCATTTGGGGTTCTTCAACTTGCACCGAATGCACGGTGCAGGGACATTTCTTGCATTTCACCCCCGATCGAAATGCGGCCGCCGCGGCCGACATTTGATCCCGCGCCCTCGGGCTGCAGCGCAATGCCAATTGCCACTGCGCCGCCACATCGGGGAACAAGTTTATGTGTATGCCTAAATTTATATCAATAAATGGACAACTTGAGCTCAGAAAGATGGCAAATTGTTCTCCCAAGCTCTTGATTGAAGTGTAGTTGGGTCGAGCAACCACGGTCCCTAATCTCCATCGATAAGTTCCAACCACAACCATTATAGGACGACCCATCAAAACAAAGGAAATGTTTATTATTTTGTAGGAATGCGTGAAATACACCGAGGATGAGAATATTCAGCAAAACGAAAAACGTTATTCTGTGAAAACTCCATCACAGGTGGGCAACACCACGCAGAACACTGAAAGCGAGCTTCACCCCAAACCACTTATGGCTTTGTTTGGAGCATGTACAGACAGTTCTTCGTATATCTGAAACAGAGGTTTTCTTTGAGTTACTTGCGTGATACCACTGCACTGGGCCATTTTCCATCGGTCGTTCTACTCTGAGCCTGCACGGTGAAAAAAAAAAAAAAGTCGACTCGCGCCGAAACTCGAGATCTTTTTCCCCGTGTCCTCTGTTTTTCCTGTAAACCAACCAATGATGCTTGCTCTCTTTCATTTGCGTTGTTTGAGGACATTTAGCTAGAAACTGCGTATTCAGAACCGAAATTCAGTAGGAAAAGAATATTTATCTGGTGTGTTGGCTGCAGGCAACACACGTCCAAAAGGGGCTAAATCAATATCAGCGCATCTCAATTGGTAAGCTTGCGAAGTGTAAGGTGCGAATTATAAAACGCGTACTTTTGATCAACGGATGCTCGTGTACATTCGAGAATGCTTAAGTTCGAACAAAATTTGCGGTTGCACGCCCATCTCACTCAGCCTCTATGATATATGTGGTCGCTGTTCACAGCTAGAATCTTACCACTTCACAGAGCCCATTTTTAGTCAATAGTAACGTAACATGCGACGGATACTAAATCATTATTAAAATAGTAATCAACCTTACCTGGAGGTACATTAGATGTATCAGTTGGAGATTAAACTCCTCTAACAGAGGTTGAGATTGCTCTAGTATAAGTCAAAATAACGTTGGTGGTACTGTCAAAAGCCCTCTTTTGGTACGTTGAAAAAATGATATATAAATGTCTCTGATGGATATTCGCGACATCTTGGGATATTAGTGTAAGGCCTAAATGCGCTATAACCGCGTTACCCAGATGACATTCTTTACATTCACATTACTGTGTGGGAACAGTTTAGCATATTTATGTTCACGGACCGTAAATAGTAGAACATAATATTTCCATAATATTGCTGAGAAATAAGAACTCGCGAGAGTTCCTATCGTATCAGGGCTTTTGCATATTGCTTGATATGTTGAATATTACGTCCTCAGTAGGCGCTATGGGACAAGTGCAAGGGGTAGAGTACAACACAGCAAAATCAGATACTACGCGCAAGCGCATAAGTGCTCACGCCCGCCCGCCTCGCGGGCGTGAAGAGTCCCTATCTTTCAGGACCTCACACCTGGTTCAAGTATATAATTGAATTACATCACATTTTAAGAGTAAACCGAACGCGGAGATAGGAGAGTAGATGCAAACATGATAGTCATGAACTATAATTTGAACATCGCCATAAAAGAATGGAACAATCTTCCCGAAGCCGTGGTTTTAGAGTCAAATCCTTCCAAATTTAGACAGTTACTATCAGACCATTTCACCCCAAAATAGCCACTTTTCCTCACGTTTC
Source organism: Dermacentor variabilis (assembly GCF_050947875.1). NCBI lineage: Eukaryota > Metazoa > Arthropoda > Arachnida > Ixodida > Ixodidae > Dermacentor > Dermacentor variabilis. The sequence continues at coordinate 77,766,605 of NC_134575.1, forward strand.
CTCTCCCAGCAATCCGTCTTGCTTGTGTCATCGCCTATTTTTCCTTTTCTTCTTTTTTGCCACTTATGTTTAGCATGTTTCACATTTACGTGTACACTTTTCTTTTAATTTATTGCTACTCAGTTTGAGATATTTTCATTGTTCTGTTTATACCTGATGTTTTCTACAGTTTATTATTTATTTTTCTGTTGCCTTTGTTTGCATTTTTTTTCTTTTGAGCTGATGTATGGCACTTTCACATCGATGTTTCCCCCCCTTATGTAATGTCCCCGAAGGGACCCTTAAGGGAATAATAAATGATGATGAAGTGAAAAAACATGTTTGTCATGGGGAAACTGTAAAAAACACCCCTGGGAAGACAACTATTCATATGTGGTCGAAAAAGTTCTGTCAGGTCCTTCAAAAATAGATTGGATGCCATGTGATATGCATAATATATATATATATATATATATATATATATATATATATATATATATATATATATATATATATATATATATATATATATATATATAGGGGTTTTCTTCAAAGTTCAGCACGCAGGACCCGACGTAACATACGCAGGAAAGAGACGACGAACTTTTTGGAAGACTTCTTTTACTTATCGTTTTCGGCTGGTGGACCAGCCTTCTCCAGAGTACAGTCTCTGACGAAGGCTGCTCCACTAGCCGAAAACGTTAAGTAAAAGAAGTCTTCCAAAAAGTTCGTCGTCTCTTTCCTGCGTATATATATATATATATATATATGGACGAACTTTAGGTGATACTGTTCAAACGGTGTGCACCAATAAAATATATAGCTAGCAACTGGTGCTTGAATGATATCCATGTACACCCAATGTGCGTTCTCTGATAGCCTAACAATCATGTAGATAGTACGTCCCATAAACAGCCAAGCTTTTTCTTATAAAAACGGCACATGCGCGAGTCTTAACATGTACGTGACTTCAAGACGTTGACGTTTGGATCAGTCATATACGTTGAAGAGACGTTCGTGATTCACATGGGCGCGGAGCGCCCCGCGTGTTGAAGGTCACGTGATCTGCTGCGGGTGCCAGGTCCAGCATCCTAGGGCGAGCCAACAACGCTGGTAGCTCGATGTGCGCTGTATTTTTCACGCACCCAGTGTTGGAGGTCACGCGAGCTAGCTGCAGCATTTTGGACACTTGGCGCAGTTGAAACGGTGAAGGGAGCGGCAGCACGGAACGTTCGCTCTGGGACAAGCACGCGCGCTCCCCGCTGCCGCCACTCTTCGCCATCCCAACGCTGCGACCACGACTGATCGCTGTCGTCGAGTGATCGCTCTCCATGTGTGTCTTTGGGCTTGTGGACACCGCGCTTGTTTACTTAGTAAACTAATCTTCACTGACGATTGCACTGCCTATAAAACTACAAGTGTAATACATTGGTATGTTCAACTTTCGGGTGAGACGGTGCTTTAATTCGTAAATCGAGTTGTCTAAACTAATTATTAGCGGTTGAAAGTAAGATTGAAATGCCAGCCGATCGGACTTCTGATTCGACGATGCTATAATAAGGCGGCTCTTGCGGCACACTCAATTTCTGGCTGTGATCAAGTGATCAAGCCTTCGAAGCAAAAATTAAACGCCCAACGTCCACTCAACAAGGCCCGCAAATGGAACTTGTGCTGCCATTTCGACTGTGTTGTTTAAAACACGGGATTTGCTACACTGCCTGCATAATACGCGAACTCCATGGCGTTCAGAACCATGGCTGGTCGAACCGGACCATTCGTTACGTATACTGGACAGCCCCTAGTTAACTAATGATAGCTCAGTTTCCAGCTGCTGCAGAAATTGCAGACCCAGATGCAGTTTTGGGGGTAACGCGTGATTGCTTTGCAGAATTCATCGAAAATACCAATAAGTGACTGTACCACTCTTTAGTCTTCAATTAACACCAGTCCTTGTGCCTGAAATAGTCAACAGTTTTCTGTTTTTGCCCTTTCCTTAGCCAGTCACACACACCGAGCCCTTGGAACATTCCTAGCTCATTAGCGAAACTTCACAACTGGGCACAGCAAAAAACCCTTGTATGCCTGTCCGTCTGGGATAGCCACAATGAAGGCACTCCACGTGCCGGCTTTCAAGTTTCACTATATGCCGAGTTTAGATAACCCCAACCACGCGGCGTGATAGAGTTGCGAGAAACGCCAACGTGACATCACGCCCGGTGGTACGTGATCTAACGTTTAGCCAAGTCAGCAGCGAGCCGGTGTTATCCCATTTTCCACTTTCCAAGAACGCAATGCAAGGAAACGGATAAGGCTGGCCGATAAGGCCATAGAACTACTGGCGGCTTGCTATCGGTGCCGTTTATGACTCGGTGCCTCGAAAGACAAGCGTTTCGTTTGCTTGTGTTCTTTTCGCGCTCCCCATGAATGAATAAATTTTAGTGCCCCAAATGACGACACTTCGGCCTAAATACAGCGGTAAGAGATAGTAGGGTAACGTATTGCGAGGCATCTCGGCCCAAGTGCAGGGGTGAGGGATAGTAGGGTAGAGGACTACGA